>NC_060036.1:12810000-14197500 GCF_905333055.1 Maniola jurtina | reverse complement strand
GACACTACCTCGCTGTGAGGATCTTCAGCGGGATGACTAAACCTCTGTAAGTATACTTTCTATACTCTATCCACGGAGAGGAGTTAGTAAAATCTCTGCTGCTCAGCGTGAACTTTGCGATGCTGTTCGTGCTCGCCTTGCTGTGGATGCGGCCGGTCGCGCGACACTACCTCGCTGTGAGGATCTTCAGTGGAATGACTAAACCTCTGTAAGTATACTTACTATACTCTATCCACGGAGAGAAGTTAGTAAAATCTCTGTTGCCCAAAGTGAACTTTGCGATGCTGTTCGTGCTAGCCTTGCTGTGGGTGCGGCCGGTTGCGCGACATTACCTCGCTGTGAGGACTCTGTAAGTGCTACTAAATATACGTAATAACTAGCTTTTGCCTGCGTCTTTATCGGCAAAGTATATCAATGTTTTTAAAAACTAGTCTTTGTTTCTATAACTTCATTCATTTCACTCAAAAATAAAAATACTACCTACTAAAAACAATTTTATGGATTATTATTGCACTTATCGATTAAGTAAATATTTTATGAATTTTTTGGCAGTTTATTATCACCTTAGGATCAAATTAAGATACTTTTCTATGTACTAAAGCATAGAAATCCTTATAGTTGAATTCAGTGCACTCACAGCTATTTTTGACGTGACAACGTCTTATAATTCGATAGAGCCGGCTGCACGCACGAAAAAACATGACTCATGCGGCGTTACCTCGCTCTGAGGCGTTCCATGTAAGGCTTGAAGTGCAAGCGAGAGCGCGGAACGAGCGACAAAGAAGCACAATCGGCCTTTGTTGTCACGTTCAACTATCGTCAGTAAACCGACTTTACAGACAACCAATTTTTTTTTTCAGTATGACTTCTGAGGCATTCGACACTCTTCGCCTGGTGCTGGTGGTGGGCAGCGTGGTGGCACGGGTGGCGCTGATGCCGCAACAGCTGCAGGCCTACTTGGACATGGCGCAGAGACGGCTGGATGTGCAGAAGAAGGAAGCAGGCAGGATCACTAATATCGACTTGCAGAAAAAGGTCACCATTCCTTATATTTTTTTAGGGTTGCGTACCTCAAAAGGAAAAATGGTATCCTTATAAGATCACTTTGTTGTCTGTCTGTCCATCTATCTGTCTGTGTGTTTTTTCAATTTTGTGGTTTTTAGGGTTTTTTACCTCAAAAGGAAAAAAGGAACTCTTATTTATAGGATCACTTTGTTGTCTGTCTGTCGTGTCTGTCAAGAAAACCTATAGGGTACTTCCCGTTGACCTAGAATCATGAAATTTGGTAGGTAGGTAAGTCTTATAGCACAAGTAAAGGAATAAATCCGAAAATAGTGAATTTGTGGTTACATCTCACAAAAAATTAAAATGCGTTCACAAATAAATTAATTTACTAAATCACTTATAGATGGCGCTGTTGTTATTAACTTGCAGTTTTGCACATACAAATGTTAAAATATCTTGTGCGATGGTATGGAACCCTTCATATGTCCAACTCGAACTTGACCGTTTTTCCAGGTAGCGTCAGTATTCTACTACCTGTGCGTGGTAGCGTTACAGTACGTGTGTCCCGTCATCATGTGCCTTTACCTCGCACTTATGTACAAGACGCTAGGGGGGTACTCCTGGTCCGCCCTCTTTACTGAAGGGGGGGAGGTTGCGAGTGAAGACAAGGCTACAGTTACTATGGAGGGGATGGAGCAGTTCCAAATGGCTTGGGAGAATTTGAAAATGGTAAGATATATTTTTTTGTAAGTAACCGACATTGCAAAGCCGAAGTGACAATGGGCAGGTTATATAGTTCGAAAACTCAATAGACGTTGGGATTCCAAGGTGTTGGAATGGCGAAGTCGCACTGGAACGCTTTAACGGTGAAGGAAAACGTGATGAAACCTGCGTGGTTGAAAGTTCTTCACGTTTTTGAAGGTGTGTGAAGTCTGCCAATCCCCACTTGGCCGGTGTGGTGGGCTGTGGCCAAAAACCTTCTCATTTTGAGAGGAAACCCATGCTCAGTAGTAGGCTGGCGATGGGTTGATCATGATAATGATGAATGGCCCATGATAAACTCAGCTGAGTGTTCTTTTTGTTGTCTCCATGATTTTTTTTACCTGACTGCGGGTAAAAAAAATCATGGACTGCCTAAAGAAAGGGTTATGATTTAGCAGTCTGTATGTATGTATATTTGTATCCAGATTCTGTGTGTTCCACCGTAGCACCTAAACTACTGGGCCGATTGTCAATTGATTCTTTGTAAAGGCCCGGGTGATATAGGCTATATTTTATACAAAAAAAAATGACCTAACGGTAGTTACATCAAAAAAGTAAGGGTATCAAAAAATTTTTTTCGCTTTTGTATTGAGTGGGATGTCAAATGAAAGAGAAAAAAATTTTGAGTTCATAAATATAAATCTACTACAGCATTAAAATATACCAAGCGACAGAAAAACGATTTTACTATAATATTTCAGTCTTTATTAAGACAATCACAGTGGGGTTTTAGTTTTCAACTTTGTCTTGTTCAATGTGTTGCAGGTGTTCACGGAAGACGTGCACCGCGGCGTGTTCGGCTTTGCGACGTGGTGGTGCTGCTTCTCCTGGTTCTTGACCACCGCGCTCGGCTCCATGTACCAGTCCTACTTCCGCATCTCGTGATCTGATCTAACGCTCGTTAAAAGTCTTAGGCTAAAGCCCTTGTCGGCTATTGTTCGCGACAGGTCGAGATGGCAATTTTCTAGTGAGGTGATATCACATAACTGGTAATCGATACTGATATTTTTTTTGGTATGCAACATGATGAAAAGTACATAATATTTTATTCATCAAAATCGAAATCCTTAGGTATATTAACATCGCTGAAAACACTAGATTTGAATTATTGTGAAAGTGATTTTAATTCTTCATGTGGTCCTACTGATTTTGGATCGGATTTTATTCTGGACATAGACTTCTTTGGTTATGGCAGTGTAAAACACAGACCTATTTTACGTGTTTGAGGATGGATTATTGGTTATTTTACTTTAGCACGTGATGAGCAGGCAACCGAAGTCATATTTTTCAGTACACAAAAGTAACGACGAAATCGATAAACGCGGTCGATACGGACGCTTTCAACACTAAAACTATGACAGCTTGGGTGTGTAGGCCCCCCCCACACACACATACGCCCCCCCCCCCCCACATACGCCCCCCCCCCCCCCCCCCACACGCCCTGCACGTCTCACCTCATACCCCGATGGCTATGTCGACCTGTTGCGAACAAACTGTGTAGACGTATCTATGTATGACACAGACCAACTCGTCCTTAACCAAAGATGGAAATTTTATATGCCCATAGTTTTTATTTACTACTGCAAATTGTTTGATACGGCTCGTGGGGTAGGGTGCGGGTTTTGGGAGGTGGTAGAGATCTAATCATGTCGCAATTTTTTAAGTAAAAGTTCTTCTTTTTAGGGTTCAGTACCTCAAATGGAAAAAGGAACCCTTATAGATTTAGATTAGATTTATTTATTTATTATTTATTTATAGTGTCACTTTGTTGTCTGCCCGTCTGTCCATCATGTCTTAAGAAAACCTATTGGGTGCTTCCGATTGACATAAAATCCTGCGCAGGTAGGTACAGTACGCGACAGGTCGAGATGACAATCGGGGAGGAGACACCCCTCACACCGGCACAGCTGCCATCTCTGTCGGGTAAAAAAGAAAATTGTTATTTTTGTACGATGGTACGGAACCCTTCGCGCGCTAGTCCGACTCGCTTTTGACCGGGTTTTAGGGAGAGATCTGTATTTAATTTATTATTTATGTTATTTATTATCTGTTCTATTACCTAAAGGACAAGAACAAATTCAGACGAATTCAGCTGCAGCCTGCAATGTGCCATAATATTTGCACAGACAAAAATGATCTCTTAGTCTGCGCAAATATGCGCAAAAAAAGAGAATTTTCCATCCATACTACTGCACTGGTACTAAAAATCCTATTGTTTCATGTAGTAAAATTATCATAGTACATAAGTATCTGTATTTACGTGTCAGAATAGTATTATAAGTTTATAAGTGTTTGTTGGATTTTTGTAAGCTCAATGCCCTTTATAAGGATAAAATATTTGTTAGATTTGACTGTTTTTATTAAAAGTTTTGCATTTAAGTATGGTTGTTTATTTTATGCACACCTTACCAACCTATCCGACAAGTATCTTTTCGCTGCAATACCTGCCGCCTGCTCGCTATTTTTTAGTACCTCAAACGGAAAAACGGAACCCTTGTAGGAGCACTTTATTGTCTGTCTGTCCGTCTGTCGTGAAAACCTAAAGGGTACCTTCCGTTCATCTAAGGACATGTAGGTACAATCTAAAACAGATTTTTGTTTATTTTATGCATAATCGTTTTTGATTTATCATGCAAAATGTCGGAAAGTCGGTCACCCGACTTGGTCAACGTTGCTTAACCAACCCAATCCCATAGTTATATGTCTAGATTATTGATTAAAATAAATACAATGTAAGGATTTAGGAAACCTTTTTACTGTACCTACATAATAATATTATGTACCTAATATAATATTAGTACTTATCCATTTTAATCTGAATGACTTGCTATTGCATTATATATAAGTACCTAGGCACTGCTGTAGTTAGCTATAGTATTGACTCGAAAAAATTTAAATGGTTACGCAATGGCCACATATCACCGCTGGGTTTTTATTCTAAGCGCACCGCAATGCACAAAACTGCGATAAGAATGATGCAGTTTGCACGTGGTACATATACCTACATAATATTGATTTTGTTATTAGAAGAATAGAACAATAGAACCTCGGAATATAATAGGTAATGGTAGTAATTTATGGAACAACTTGAATAATAAAAGGACTGCTATTGAATATATTAATAATACTGTTAAAAGTATGGCATTCTAAAATTTATTTAAATTAATTTTCTGTAATACAGCCAAACTGGAACTGTCTCTAGATTATAGCTTATCTGTGGCATCACCAATGCCAACATCTTCAAAACTGCAAATAATTATCTGTGGAGCTATATGGTAAAAGTGATGGGATCAATTTTTATCGATAGCTATTTATTTTAATAATGGGCATAAAGTGAAGGAATCAAACAAAACAATAAACAGCTTTTCATATCACATGTTGGTTTATTCTCGAAAACACCATTGTAATTACTATTTTTTATTGTACTTTTATACAATCAGTAAATAACTGAGAAAAATAAAATACGCACAGTAGTTTAGTTACTATCCGGACTTTACATATTTACCGAATGAATGCTGGTAAAACCTGCTGGTTTACTATTTATCACAAAACAGTTCAGACTTCTAGTTACCATTAAGAGTTGACTTATCTTTAGTTTCATTGCAAAATTGTTTGAGCTTGTGGCGAAATGTTGGCGGGTGCAGCGGCTACCAGCACCGAACGGGCCAAGAGGCGCAAATATGAAAACCTCGATGGGAGCTTCATATTTGTGCCTTTTGGAGTAGAGTTCTTTTCGAGGAAATTCCGAAAAGGGTTATCGAGTCAACCGGGGACCCGAGAGCTGGCAGCTACCTTGGGCAAAGAATGAGTTTGGCCATCCAAAGGGGTAATGCTGCCAGCATCTTGGGTACAATGCCTCGCTGCGGTGGACTCGATTAGGTTTTCTAAAACTTTAATTTGGTTAATTTTAGTTTTTAATTTAATTATTTTTATATGTTTTGACGTGACAACGTCTTATAATTCGATAGAGCCGGCTGTACGCACGAAAAAACATGACTCATGCGGCGTTACCTCGCTCTGAGGCGTTCCATGTAAGGCTTGAAGTGCAAGCGAGAGCGCGGAACGAGCGACAAAGAAGCACAATCGGCCTTTGTTGTCACGTTCAACTATCGTCAGTAAACCGACTTTACAGACAACCAATTTTTTTAGTTTTAATTTAGAAATAACAAGTAATTACCTATTTGAATGAAAATTAAAAAGTAACTTTTTAGAATAACGTCTTCGTTTTTGGAGGCTGCTAAAACACTAACTATTGAAGTTATCGATAAGATTATTTATCGATATGAGCACAGCCATAGCTTTGTCAGTTTCTCGCGACATTTTGAGAGTGACGCTTTCTGGAATGAGATTTTTGCACCAATCAGCGTCAAGCGCGGTAAAAGATATTTAATCCTATTGGCTGACGTGGCGGAATATTCCAGAAAACTCGAGTGACGTCTGGCGATTACGCCGATTGCATATAAAGTGCTTCATCTGCGTCAGGCGCCATTTTATTACGTGAAAAGAGGCCGACAATCGCGCACCTTTGCTGAGTGTACTACTATTTAAGTCTACTGAAGTTATAATCTAAGATAAAACAGTGAGTATTTCTTTTTACTATATTTCATTTCATTGTATTCTAATTTTTAATGAATTGTGTAATTTTGTCGCGTATTTTCCCCGAAAAAGGTTAGCTTTTGTTCTTATTGGTCTCTCCATTTTGGAACTTCCTTGTGCTATCTGATGAGTCATTTTTGTAACTACTAAACTAGTAACTACTGAATAGGTCATTTACTTCTCAAGTTCTTGATAACCCGATGATAACCGTAATTTCTGACCTTTTCCTTTATTTTTGACCCTTGATTATGCATAGCTTTGGCACGTGGTTACGCCCATTTCGATCATCAAAACCGGCTTGGAAATCTTTGTTCTGTGATCTGTGATTATTCCCGGTTATGTATTTCTACCATTGTTCTGCTTCGTTCTGGAACTTCCGTTGCCGATCGATAGCGTGTTCTAGACGATGTCTGCCATGCGTTTCCCGCGTGACGGACGAGTGACTGCATCAATTTTCCATGCTTTGACACTTTAATCTTGCTGATATTGATCTAGGTTATGCAGATAGTACTTTGAACTGGAAATAGTTCATCAAACCCACCCACGCGGCACGCTTATATTCAAGTCTAGCTTTTCCATTGTTGTTTCAATAGATTAGGGTTACCACATCTATATGATAGAAAGTAGGACAGGTAGGCGGGAGCAATAAGAATAAGATAGCAGTACACCTATTCAGACAGTCATTTAAAAAAAAAATTGTGGACAGTTAGAATTGCCACCTAATCTATTCGTAATTCTTATAACTCAGCTAGCATAATATTATGTTCAGGAAACCCCGAGGTATTTAGTATTATAGGGATCGTACCATCTTTGTCATTTTCTGTAAATTGGAATCTATAGTTGAGGCTACATATTTATCGTCGCTAGTTTGTAGAAAGGGCGAATAAGCCATTTTTCTATATTATATAGAATTCCAATATATAAAACTATCGACTTATAATCACAACCTTGAAGGGTCCTAAAAGCCATTAGTTGGAATAACTATGTCTGATACATTGACTAATGATCCATTTTTTGTTCCAGATGGCAAAAGCACCTGCTGTAGGTATTGATCTGGGGACCACCTACTCCTGCGTTGGAGTGTTCCAGCATGGGAAAGTGGAGATCATCGCAAACGACCAGGGCAACAGAACAACGCCCTCATACGTCGCGTTCACCGACACCGAGCGACTCATTGGTGATGCAGCCAAGAACCAGGTTGCTATGAACCCCAACAACACTATTTTTGGTGAGTAACTAAGTCCTTTTAATCTGGTCTAGATTTTAGGAGTTAGAAGATTGTACAACAGTATGATGGTAGGGTAGGACTTAGACAACAATTTACGCAAATTGATACTGTGAAGCAATGTTTAATCCATCACTAATTGCTAGGGCAATAGGGCAATAACCTAGTATGCTGTGCATTCATAGATATAGTGACTCATTGTAATTCAGGCAAAACCCAGGTTGCCTTGAACCTAAACAACATTATTTTTGATGAGTAACCAAGTCCTTAATTTGGTCTGTTTTTTTTTCTTTATTTATTTAGGTACTTTTATATCTAAGTACATGTCATCCCCATTTGGTCTAACTAGTATGACTATGAGTAGCACCTTTAGAAAAAAATACTGTCCTAGCTGTAACAACAGCAAGAACACAGCAGCAGTACCTGTAATAGTTCTATGACCTTCAATTTAATATGACCACAAAGGTGATAAGTACATACAATAGAATACTAGCTGTGATGCTCGCAACTTTATCTGTGTGGAAGTGAATTAATTATTAGGTTATTCACAAAACCCTATAAAAAGCACTATTATTCTTCTGTCTCCAAACTATGTGGTTGAACTGTGAAAAAAGATATAATAGACAGACTTGTATTAAGTATTAGAATGGAATATGAATACATAAAATCCACTAAATTTTTCATGACAGTTGTTTAATTTTTTGATTTAAAAAAAACTTGTTATTGAAGCTAGACAATAAAACTTGAAAAAGGAAATTCAAAATTTTTATTAGACTTTATGAATAATCAGTTTTTACGATGAAAATAATTCATACATAGCAAATTTTAGATATCAAATCAAACTGATTTACTAGTTTGTGATAATTGATAAAACAACCTACAAATGGCTTTAAAAATCCTATCAAAGCTTTATCTGAAGAGATGAGTCATTTCTGTTTAGAGCAAATTAGTTGGAAATGATATTATCATACTGAATTCATGATAATACCAAAGTGTATTTCCAATTACTCATGCATTCCTTGCTAAAGGAAAACATCCTGAGGAAAATTGATTTCTTAGGAAAAACATTTTTCTTGAATCTTAAAACAAATTGGTTTGATTTCAGTAGGTCAAGTTTGTTCTACATCCATACATCTTATATACTAGATATCATAGATTTGTCTTTTCACAGCCCTTTTTTCACAGATCTTTTTATTTGATTTGGATGAAATTTGGTACATCCCATGGACAGACATGGCTACTTTTTTTATCCTGGAAAATAAAGTTTTTAAAAATCCTAAATTCATGTGGGCGAATTCGCGAGAACCATCTATTTGGTACAGAATAGCTTGCATCCAGAAGATGAATATAGGTTACTTTTATCCCAGAAAATTTGAGTTCCCATGGGAATCAAAAAAACTGAAATCAATGCGAGCAAAGTCGTGGGCACCATCTAGCTTTCTTATACATGTTTCTCAGTAAAATAATTGGCTTTGACGGCCGGTTCACACATGTCTCCGTTTTACTGTTCCGTTTTATCGCGTACGTTTTTTTTTCGTCGATGGCGTATGTAGTTGTATGAGCGACTTCACACATGGCACGGTATTCTGTATACAGTAAAAAATATCGTTCCGTAAAAAAATGACATTCCGTTTTGTCATCGAATACTGGACGGACGGAACGGAAATATACGGATATACTGGGCAGATACTTTTCCTCTAACGCGTATCTTGCTTTTTTAAATCCTTTTCCAATAGTTTAAGAAGTTCATCAAAAGTAGACATTGACATACGAAAGTAATTGAAAAATTTCGATTCACCACCTCGTATCTGACTCATAAGTAAACTGTAAGCACCCTCTCTAGACCTTTGGGCCATAAGTGGATGCTGCCAATAACGTCGAATCTTCCTTCTCTGACGATAGTACCAATACAACACGACAGCTTCCATCCTTGTTGAATAGCGGCGGTATACTGCGAGTTTTCATCAGCAAAATTTCGCATCCAGTAATGACGGATCCGTTGAACGTTATACGGTGCCTATGTGTGAACAGAGCATAAATTTATGACGTATCCGTTTAAAACGTACCAGTAAAACGGACTCCCATGTGTGAACGGGCCGTAAGGCATAAAGATAAAACTTCCTTGACTTGAAATGGTGTTGCAAGGTTTTATGAGTCATTTAGCTTTACTTTGATTTTTTTTAGTGCTAATGTGGCATTGAAGTATGTAATAGTAATTACTCCTTTAATTTATTATGATTTATGACGTAGCAACTTAGCAAGGTATGGAATATCTACCTGTGATTAGTAACCTAGCTTTATAAAAAAGTAGTTTTGCTTCTTTTTAGGGTTCCATATAAATATGATATCAAAGGAATACTTATTGTGCAATCAAGTCTGTCTGTCTAGCTATTCACACCTGGTTATCTCAGTAATTACTAATGCTATCAATTTGGACATTTGGAAATAGTTCTAAATAATACTTGTCCAATTTTATTTCAAGTTCAAAAAATATTCATACAATAAAAGGAATCAGAATTTTAATGTGGAGTTACGAGATCCATTTACACATTCTGAAATAGATTCATCTGATTTGTTATTGTTGAAATAATATGTCTGTCTGTTTCAAAGATGAATAAGTAATTTAACCAATTTGTCTGTGTTTTTTTACTTATTATTCTTTCATGATGATAACCAATATACTAGACTAGAGTCTCTGAACATAGTGAATGAGACCAATAATCTGAGAATGTTTCCAATAGACATTGAAGGATTGATGGAGCAGCAAGTACAGTAAATGACCAATGTGTTTGTTTGTTACAGATGCCAAACGACTTATTGGCCGCAAGTTTGAAGACACAACTGTTCAAGCTGACATGAAGCACTGGCCATTCGAAGTGGTCAGCGACGGCGGCAAACCAAAGATTAAGGTACAGTACAAAGGCGAGGATAAGACCTTCTTCCCCGAAGAAGTAAGCTCCATGGTGCTTACCAAGATGAAGGAAACAGCCGAGGCTTACCTCGGCAAAACGGTGCAGAATGCAGTTATCACGGTTCCAGCGTACTTCAACGACTCCCAGCGACAGGCCACGAAAGATGCGGGTACCATCTCTGGCCTGAACGTTCTCCGAATCATCAACGAGCCGACTGCTGCTGCGATTGCGTATGGTCTTGACAAGAAAGGAGGAGGAGAACGAAATGTCCTGATTTTCGATCTCGGCGGCGGGACCTTCGACGTGTCCATCCTGACCATCGAGGACGGCATCTTCGAGGTGAAGTCCACCGCCGGAGACACGCACTTGGGAGGCGAGGACTTCGACAACCGCATGGTCAACCACTTCGTCCAGGAGTTCAAGCGGAAGTACAAGAAAGATCTCACCACCAACAAGCGGGCTCTGCGTAGGTTGCGCACGGCCTGCGAGCGCGCAAAGAGAACTCTGTCCTCTTCCACGCAGGCGAGCATCGAAATCGATTCTCTCTTCGAGGGTATCGACTTCTACACGTCCATTACCAGAGCTCGCTTTGAGGAGTTGAACGCTGACCTGTTCCGATCCACCATGGAGCCCGTCGAGAAGTCCCTTCGCGACGCCAAGATGGACAAGGCGCAAATCCACGACATCGTCTTGGTCGGTGGGTCCACCCGTATTCCCAAGGTGCAGAAGCTCCTTCAAGACTTCTTCAACGGCAAGGAGCTCAACAAGTCCATCAACCCTGACGAGGCCGTGGCGTACGGCGCCGCGGTCCAGGCCGCCATCTTACACGGCGACAAGTCTGAGGAGGTCCAGGACCTGCTGCTGCTGGATGTGACGCCTTTGTCGCTCGGTATCGAAACCGCCGGCGGCGTCATGACTACGCTCATCAAGCGAAACACTACCATCCCAACCAAGCAGACTCAAACCTTCACCACGTATTCTGACAACCAACCCGGCGTGCTCATTCAAGTATTCGAGGGTGAGCGTGCCATGACCAAAGACAACAACCTGCTTGGAAAATTCGAGCTGACCGGCATTCCGCCCGCGCCGCGCGGCGTCCCTCAAATCGAGGTCACCTTCGACATCGACGCCAACGGTATCCTCAACGTCTCCGCCGTGGAGAAGTCCACAAACAAGGAGAACAAGATCACCATCACCAACGACAAGGGCCGCTTGTCCAAGGAGGAGATCGAGCGCATGGTGAATGAAGCAGAGAAGTACCGCAACGAGGACGAGAAGCAGAAGGAGTGCATCCAAGCTAAGAACGCCCTCGAGTCGTACTGCTTCAACATGAAGTCCACCATGGAGGATGATAAGCTAAAGGACAAGCTTTCGGATGCCGACAAGCAGACCATTCTGGATAAGTGCAATGACACCATCAAGTGGCTGGATTCCAACCAGCTGGCTGATAAGGAGGAGTATGAGCACAAGCAGAAAGAGCTGGAGGGTGTATGCAACCCTATAATCACCAAGATGTACCAGGGTGCGGGCGGCGCGCCCGGTGGCATGCCCGGCATGCCCGGATTCCCCGGAGGCGCACCCGGCGCTGGGGGTGCAGCGCCCGGCGGCGGCGCCGGCCCCACCATCGAGGAGGTCGACTAAACATTCCAAACCTTCAGTATCACCACCCACTGATTCCGATTTCTTTAAATTGTTGAAAGTTCTGTCAACTTAAATAAATGAACCTAATTTAAAATTCAATAATGGTTTGATTTGCCTATCTAATCCCATTTTAAATGTGTTACTGTAAAAGTTCGAACTACAATAAGTCCTAAAGATTTTCCAGAAGTTATTGAGTGTGATCGTCAGGTCACATCTACTAGACCACCTTGGCTTGGTAAATGTTGGGTTTTCTGGAAAATCTTATAATTTACCATATTTGGAGCTTTTTCAGTAACACGGATAAGTAGCTAAATCGAGCGAGGTGCCTGGACATGTACGAAATATGAATATCTATTCTGGCCTCGTACCTTCTTCTCTCTGGGCTGGTTTCCGCACTTAAACGTTTTCGTCTGTTGTGCGTGTGTTGCCCCTCCCCGCCGAAGTTGGCCTCGTACCTATGTACGTAAATAGTTCCATGGGTATAGTTTGCGACAGGTCGAGATGGCAATCGGGGTATGAGGCGGGCAGGTGACTATCCCGCACCGGGTTAGCGCTGGGGCTATGCGGGGTGTCCTCACCTCGATTACCATGTCGACCTGTCGCAAACATTACGTGCCTACCTACTTCAAACGTCATGACTTATTTTTATTATTTCCTTGAAAACTAAAATAGCAGTCGCTATGGCAGAAGAAACTAATCTCGGTTTCCGTTTTACTAGAGGTTAACCACATTCAAGCTGTTCACTATGTAGTACATACCTAAATACTCATAACAACAATCACTAAACACTACGCGAGCGCCCGTAAATAAAATCCGAAATGCCTAGGCACCTAGCCTTTTTAGGGTTCTTTTTGTACGATGGTTGGTACGGAACCCTTCCTGTGCTCATTATCCAAGTCATATTGAAAGACAAACTTTTAGTAGACAGAAATCCCGTTAAAAAAAAATTAAATTAAAAATTTAAAAAACCCCCGACACATAAACCTCTAAAAAGTAAAAAAATAATAGGTAAGTATGTATGGGCCCTTTAAGAATAGTATAAATAGTAAAGTTTTTATCCAAGCGCTCGTTGCGCCAGGGGACCGCTACCTATCATAAACTATGAAAGTCATCTGTTGTAGAAAGAATAGTCTTTAGCGGTCCCCCGACGCAACGAACGCTTGGATAAAAACTTTACTATTTATACTATTCTTAAAGGGCCCATACATACTTACCTATTATTTTTTTACTTTTTAGAGGTTTATGTGTCGGGGGTTTTTTAAATTTTTAATTTAATTTTTATTTCACGCTTTTTAAACTTTTATTCATAAATTACCGTTTATTTGTGCCATTCTAAAACCCAATTTCTATAATAATATAAATCCAATAAGGCAGCTAATTATCTCTTCAAAAGTAACATCAATGTTATGTTAATTATACGTTCCATGAAATATTTTTGACCGAACATCACTAAATCCACTAAATCAAGAATTATCTGAATGACTCACATAGTTCAACACGACCAAAACGAAATATCTCTTTCTAACATGTCGTTGCTTTAAAAATGTACCCATTTTACGTAGTCGTATAATAGTTCGCTTTTTTTAAGATATACGATTAAATTGAAATCGACTTTCATCCGATGAAATAAGGAATAAAGTGGCTTGTATGTCATTTTGTTTGTTATTGCATGTCAAATTTTTATTTGACATAACTTTCAAAAACCGGTCAAGTGCGAGTCTGCCTCACACATGAAGAGTTCCGTACAAGTTTTTTTTTATGTAATGACAATTCAGTTGTCGGATTTTTCTGTTTACTTGGGCCACAGGAGTAGAGTGCTTGGGCTATAAGATATTGCTACCTGCCTTTCATGATTCTACGTAAACGGGAAGTACCCAATTTATAAGTTTTGATTCTCTTGAAAGATGACACACAGACAGACAACGAAGTGGTGAAGGAAAACATCGTCAGGAAACCTGCATGCTTAAGAGTTGGCCATAATGCTCCCTCAAAGGTGCGTGAGGTCTGCCAATACGTGCTTGGCCAGTGTGGTAGCTTCTCATTCTGAGAGGAGACTTGTGCTCAGTAGTGAGCCGGTGATGGGTTGATCCTGATGATGATGAATTTTAAACGTATTTTGTCAAAGTAAATAAGCTGAGTTCAAGCAGATAAAATATAAAGAAGGTGCGCCTAATGCATCATCCAAACCTGCGCGACAAATCGACTACGATGCGGGAACCTCAGCCGCGCGGAGGGTCATCGCCTCCTACGATATTTAATGGTGCCATGCACACCTACGCGACTACATCTTTTTTTTTTCTACAGATACCTACTGAACCCTAAAAATAGTTTGACTATGGTTTGGGTTTGGTTTGATTGTTCGTGGCCTTTGGTTGACTGTTGGATATTATAATTGAATTGATGTTTTCTCGTTTAACTGTGATTATAATATTTTATAAATTAGAAACTCCGCGCCTACGATCCAAAGTATCGGAGTTTTCCAAAACATTATTTTCAAATAAATAATTATGTATCTAAGCAACGTCCATCTTGACAGCTTGACATTTGCCAATTGACATAATTAGGGATATTCCGATACTAATAAATACTAGTAGGTACTCGATACTTTTGATTCGATACCAAGTATTTATTGTATCGAATCAATTTTGCGATACATAATCGGTATCGAAACAAAAATACTTGGTATCGAATCGAATCAGCAAACGCATCATACAGAACTAAGAGAGCAAAAACGAGGCAAAAACAGTCAGCTAATCAGGTTACCGAGTTACCGGTATTCGTCGCGTGGCGGCGTGAGTGACGCGTTGTCTCGCGCTGGGCTAGCCGAATTCGTCCGACTTCAGCCGAGCCCGCCCGAGCCGAAAGCGAGAGAAGAAAACACCCGCACCCGCTCGCAAATCATCTCGCCATTCCGCCATTGTGAAAGTGTTAAGTGATTGTTTACAAGTAATTTTATTAATTGTAATCATCAAATTCATCGGTTTATTCCAATGTTATCATGGCACCACCAAAATCTATAATATGGACACATTTTACCAAAACAAACGAAACAATTGCAAAATGTAAACAGTGTTTTAAGTCTGTGAAGTATTGTGGGAATACGTCGAATTTATTCAAGCATTCTAAAACTCATGGAATTTCTGTGGACAAAGGCAAATTACAGAAAAAAGAAAATAATAAGTCCAACGAAAGGTAGGATTCTAAACTTTTCTTTTTTTTTGCGATTGCTTTCCTAAGATGTTAAATAAAAAATCCTACCTACTCCTACCTATTTTATTTGTATAAAAAATAGTTTTGCAGCAGTGGTACTGTGATTGTCTTGTCTATATATTAATAATATATGAATAATAATTGATGACCGGTGATGAGATATTTCCTTTGTATAAATACGATTTAAACAATTTAAGGTTATGTGTTTGTTTTTGTTAGTGTAATAGTGTTGTTAAATGGCGGTAGTGTTGGAGTTGGTATTATCGATACTTTGAAGATTATCGATCTATCAAGTGTTAATTTTTGTTATTATGTTTCAGTTCAAAAAATACAATAGTGTTGGCCAACTCAAGGCATTTAATGGAAGATGATCAACCCCAAGCATCAACATCGAAAATTTCAGAAGATCGTGATGATTGCTCTAGTGTAACCACATTAACAAGTATGGACTCGGAGACTGCAAGGGAGCTATGTCTGAGCAATTCAATAAAGAATGCGTTTGAACGAATTTCATCTAATAAAGGTAAATAAATAGATATTTAATTAAATATTAGCAAAATAATATTAATACATATAGAATTAGTGTTAAAGAAAAATATATAAATATTTAATTTAATATTACATGTATTAAAATTGAGTTTTATTTTTAGCTGGTGGTACGAAGTATAACAGAATTGTTCAAGCATTGATATTTTTTATCTGTCAAGATATGCGTCCATTTAATATAGTTGAAGGTGAAGGCTTTTTACGACTTGTAAAAGAACTGGAGCCTACTTTTAAAGTTCCTGGCGCAAAGTATTTAAAGAAAATGACTACCGAAAAGTACGAAGCTTGTATAACTATTTGTAAGTCCAAATTATCCAAGATAGACAATTTCTGTTTAACGCTGGACATATGGACAGAGACAATGAATGAAGTAGGATTCATGGGCGTCACCATACATTTTGTAGAAAATGGTCAAATGTGTATGTATTATCTTGCAACTCGTGCATTAAGAGAGCGACATACAGCTGAATACATATCGGAAAACCTGCTGGATATTTTGAAAAAATGGAATATTCCACTTACCAAAATTCGTGCTGCTGTATCAGATAATGCCAGTTCAATGTTGGCTGCCATACGAATGTCTTTAGGCGAAAAAAAACATTTACCGTGTTTTGCCCATACTATTAACCTTGTAGTTGAAGAGGCACTAAAGTTGCCCAGTGTTAAATCAGCTGTTATAAAAGTACGAGAAATTGTTAATTGGATAAAAAATAGTGTTGTGCAGTCGGATAAGCTACGAAAAATCCAAATGCGTAATAATGTTTCGGCAGGATCAGTTTTAAAACTTATTGCAGATGTAAGAACTAGGTGGAACTCAACTTTTTTTATGTTAGAGCGATTTCTAAAGTTAAGAATAGTAATATCAGAAATTGTAATTGAGAGTGTAGTGGCTCCAAATTTGCCAAGTGCAGTGGAAATGGAAACCTTGAATGAGCTTACAACTGTATTAAAGCCTTTTGAATATGTAACAAGAGAATCATCGGGCCAAAAGTATGTAACAATCTCCAAAATTATACCAATGCTTAATTGCTTAACTACAGAACTGAATAGTATCACTCCAAACTCCGCTATCGTTAAAGAATGTAAGGATGTTTTATTGAGAGAGCTGAAAAGGAGGTATGGGATGATTGAATTAAACGATCATGCAGCCATTGCAACAATTCTAGACCCAAGGTTTAAAAATCTGCATTTCCAAGACCCCTCTGCATGCGGAAGAGCTATTCAAAAACTTAGAACCATGGTTGTCGGACAACTAAGTAGCCCAAGTGAGTCAGAAGATGATGTCTCATCTACTGCACCACCTGAATACGATTTTTGGAAACATCATAAAGAGTTAGCACATGGGCACAAGAAGAAAAAAAAATCTCATCAGGGAGATGAAGTTTCTCTTTATTTATCAAATCCAGTAGTTTCTCTTAAAAGCAACCCATTTGCAGAATGGGATGACATGAAGTTGGTGTTTCCTTGTCTGTACAAGTATGCACAGCAATATTTAATTGTTGTTGCAACATCAGTTCCTAGCGAGTGCCTTTTTTCCAAAGCCGGTGCAACAATGACACAAACAAGAAACAGATTGTCTTCTAAATACCTTGAACAGTTACTGTTTTTGGGCAATCTTAATGCTGAAGAGTTTTTTGTTTAAATTATAATAAGCCTAATAAACATTTATAATAAATAAATCGTTTTTTTCGTCTCAATTTTCTTTAAATTATTATCCTTCAACGTTCATTGATAGCACCCTCAAAATAATAAAATAAAAGTTCCAAAAAGTATCGATATCAGTAAGTATCGATACTTGAGGAGTACTTATTTGTATAGTATCGAAAAAAGATTTGAGTATTATCGAAATGAGTAAGTATCGATACTTAGGTGGTATCGGAAAATCCCTAGACATAATATTATGAACCTCTGTTACAATAGTGAAAGATCCCAGGGCCACCAGCCGTTACGTATTTTCTGACGAACGAAATGTGGACGATTGAGTAGTGTTAGTATGTACTAAGAACGCATGCCTACAGACCTGCTAGCTTGCTTAGACGGCCAATTTTCAGGTATCAGGTAATCAAGGTACATAAAAACATTACTTACCTCATGTAAATTCTCCAATTTTTTTAATTTTTAGCTGATTTTTTTTTTATATTAATAATTAATTGACATAAGTAAACTATAAGAGAGTGAGAGAGAAGTCAATATATCCTAATACATGTCTTACTCAGTCTCATGCGCGTAGATAATGATGCCCTCGCGCTCAAACCCACAGAGGCATTAAAATTGAATTTATTGGATAATTGGATCTGGATCGGTCTGTCTTCTTGTAAAAGGTTTTAAAATAGTTGTCTGGTGGACAAATATAAAAATGGAGCATCAGAATTTACGTGCAGTTAAGTAATTACTTATTTTGGGAGCTTTAAAGCGTCTGCAAAGCAATACGGCCGACGCGGGAAGTGTCTGGAAGTATTGGCGACATATTTTTAAGGATATTGCCTAAAATATACGTAAAAATCAGTTTGGAGAATTTACGTGAAGTAAGTAATGGTTTTATGTACCTTGATTATCAGATACCTGAAAATTGGCCGTCTAAGCAAGCTAGCACGTAGGCTAGGCATGCTTTCTTAGTACTTACTAACACTACTCAATCGTACATATTTCCTGTGTCAGAAAATACGTTACCTCTGGTGGTCCTGGGATAAAAGTAATAAGAAAACCAGAAAAGAGCTGATAACTTCCAAACGGCTGAACCAATTTTTTTGGATTATAGCTAAGAACACTCTCGATCAAGCCACCTTTCAAACAAAAAAAACTAAATTAAAATCGGTTCATTCGTTTAGGCGCTACGAGGCCACAGACAGATACACAGATACACCGATACACAGATACACCGATACACAGATACACAGATACACAGATACACAGATACACAGATACACAGATACACAGATACACAGATACACACGTCAAACTTATAACACCCCTCTTTTTGGGTCGGGGGTTAAATGAGTTCTCACGCGCCATTTTATCTTTAAGTGTTAACTGTCATGTCAAAAGTATGATTTGTTTTAGTTCTTATTTTAAAGATGAACCGTAATTTAACATGACCATAACATGACAGTTCAGTTGACACAGAGTTAAAATGGCGCGTGAGAACTCATTTTGTACGGACTATACAGCGTGCAGTGTTCGGAATGAAAGATATTGCATATACAAATAACATTTATTTTGTTTTAATATTAACATAACACTTTGGCTTACGATTACAATACTACCAATCAAATAATGACGGTAGGCTAACATTTGTATTCCGAATACATTTTTTTGAATTAAGAACACAAAGCTTTCCGGCCGCCACTATTAAATTTGTCTTACTGTACATAACAGCTAAATAATAATAATATAATTTACTTTTTTATAATAATTACCTATAACAAAACTTTGTACAAAGGCAAAAACCATAGCGCTATTACACATTCGCCAATTATTGCCAACTTAATAGCAATATCCATACTTAATATTATAAATGCGAAAGTGTGTCTGTCTGTCTGCTACGTTTTCACGGCCCAACCGCTGAACCGATTTTGATGAAAGGTACAGACATGGGCTACATCCCGGGGAAGGACATAGGCTACTTTTTATCCCGGAAAATCAAAGAGTTCCCAGGGGATTTTAAAAAACCGAAATTCACGCGGGCGAAGCCGCGGGCATCCTCTAGTAAGATTATAAACTCGGTCGCGCTAAGTTTGCACCTCGCTGGAATGCGGCGCCTCTCTCACTTCCCCGCTCAGCACCCCGCGGTCGTCTTGTCGTATCAGTACGGTTCGCATACCGTACCTAAACGTCAGTGTGACGTAATGGACGCGAGGTGCAAACTTAGCTTGACCGAATTATACGGTTATAGTCTTTTGTATGACCACTCTCTAATAATAATAATCGTACATGTTTTCTTGGGATAGTAATGGTGGTGGATTACCAAATCCGGCCGCAACTGAATGCCTTGTAATACCTAGTACCTAGGTACCTAGGTACCTACCAGAGGGTAAAAAGGTAAAATTATTTATTAGTATATAATATAACCATCGAAACACATCCAAACTTTCGTCATAAGCCGAAATACTCCTATCACAAGATTCAAGTAATTTTCTTAGGCTCAAAACACATTGACGTAGAGTTGAAATGCAGCAAATGTCTTTGGCCTCGTCCACAAACTAAAAGTCGCTCTGGTGGGGCGCTCTTGGAAAGGCCTATGTCCAGCAGTGGACGCTTACAGGCTGATGGATTGGATTAGATTGAAACGTCTTACTAAAATCTAAAGAACTTTTACTCATTAAAAAGACGCGTTTTTGCAGATATTTATTTCTACACTTTATTAGGTAGTTCATTATACAGTACAGTTTAGTTTGAAAATCTTTAGAAAAGCGTCGCTGCGCGCTGGGCATCTCTGCGTCACTGTGCTTTGAGCACTAGAGAAAAAAGAAAAATTGGAAATGTTTTAGTATTTCTATGGCATACAGCATTGTAACGACTAAGTGGTTTTTAGAGTAGGGTTTTAGGTTTTTTCTTAAAATATGTTACAGTTTAGGCCGTTCCTTTAGCTTAACAAATGAATTAAGATAATTTGATGTTTTCAAGGTTACACTGTTAAATAATATCTGCATACACCCTACAGAAATAAAAACCAGACTAAGCGATCTAAGGTTGAAATCTATAGAGTGCACTTTGACTTTGTTTAGACTTAAGTTTCAGTTAAAACGAGACAAACTTATGCCAGCGGTATGATGCTGTCTCGTTTTAACAGTGCCTTAAGTCTGAAGTGCGCTCTAGATCTCAGCCTAAGGACCGAAACTTAAAACCGTTAATCCATTTCGCATCGTCAGAAATTGGTTCGCGTCGTAAGATTTCTTACAGGTAGCGAAATATTTTCAGATGTGAAATAGGTTAAAATATAAAACTGAGATGCGACGTAGGATGGTTCATTCTTCAGGCTGCAAGACGCGTTGCATCGCGTTTTATCGCATCGTGGTTTTGAATTCAGCCCTCATGGGTACTCTAATTTTAAATGACAAACTTAAACCACTCAAACTGTAGTCATACGTAAGATTTTATCCGAAACACAAACAATAACTCTATAATATTTTATAATGTCTAAATTTAACGCTTTTTAACAAATGTAGTCGTCCTTATTACATTCTTCTCTCTGGGCTGGTTTCCGCACTTAAAGTCCTTATTACATTATTACTTAAGGTGCAAACACATTACTGTTCTGTGGTGTGAAACGATTCGTGATATCACATAGGCCAATTTAATTCAATTCATACATTTTATAAGACGTACGCATTTATTTGGACATAATGCTCGTTGACGCTCGAGGCGTCTTTCGCTAGGAGTTATTTCGTCATATTGCGTTTCAACACATGACACTACAGTAATGTGCTTGTACCTTTATTTAAGCTAACTGATACATAACCTTCCACCTAATTCTATATTCGGCAAAGCTTCTTTCTAGAAGCTTTAAGCACTTCGTTTCTATATCAATTTGTTAATTAACTCGTGTAGCATTTGGATCTTGGCGACCGCGACTGACGACTGTTAATATTACCGTGACTGTGACGCGCAACTTCACATACTACTACCCGTAGGTAGGTATACCTAAGTAGTCAAAATTCCACGGATACGTTTGAAGCGATTTGCATCCTCGTTTCTAATTCGAACCGCTAGGATATGGAACGCCTTTCCAGCCTTAGTTTTTCCCTCCAATTTTAATATGGGTACCTTCAGTCAAGAATGAATAGGCATCTTCTAGACAAACGCGCTCCATCTTAGGCTGCATCATCACGTGTCAGGGTATTTATTAGCTATCACCACTCCAAGCCAAATCCGTCCAGTAGTTTTTGCATGAAAGAGTTACAAACACATATACATACACAGACACACACACACACACACACACAAATATAAACGTTTGCCTCTATAATAGTAGTAGTATAAAGTGATGCAGTAGTCGCGCGAACGCTTATTAAATAGGTAGCTAGTCGCAGTCGCCAGTCTTGATTTTCCAAGATATGCTACCTTTAGAGAACATAATATATTCAGCTGACAATTTATCTTTCTCTCTTCAAATCCGGCATCATATATGTTATTTACACAGCATTATGAACTGTATCACAAATTATTATTTATCTGTACTTGTAGGTATTTTTTTTTTAATTCAACTTATTCTATAACGGTTTTTACGTCAAAATTATCTATATTTCACTATAATTCTTTTTTGCTATTATTACTATTACGGACATTCTGAAATCTTAAAGTCTAAACTTTAGGTACATGATCGAGAAACGAAACAATTTTTATTTAGAAAACTTAAAAATCTCTATTTAATCTATTTCGATATGGCGTTTCTTCTGGGGGGTTTTTGATTTTTATAAAATTAACGTGATATTATTGTGCTATTCGATTGCTCGCTCGCTGCTTACCGTTACTTTACTACCTCACGTTTTCTCGTGATATTCTTCTAAGTCTTCAATCTCGTTTTACTCATCTACGTATGAATCGTCCATTAGTTTCCATCCACTACTTGGGGCTTCACACATTTCATTAATTCTTTACATACTAGGCTTACTTTGTATAGATTTACCACTTACATCCCCTTTGACTGGTGCTAGTGTTGCCTAACGCTTACCAACTTGCTTGGGTAAGTAAAACTTTTGTTTGACGATTACCCGGTTTCTCAATACAACGGCAGCGATTCTCATAGAATCCAAATATCAAAATGTTTCGGCATATTCTTAGTTAGCATTTTCTTGTAAGTCTGCATGCGTCTACATAGGTCATAGGCTAACATAGGTCTTTGTCATTACAGTCTTTCTCATCTAACCACTTCCCGCCATCTTCTTTAAATTGGAAGTCTAATCACGCTGCTCTTATCGATATACAGTCTCTACTCCAGGACATGTCAGCTAAAGTCAGTCAGCCTCATAAAGAAGTTGTTTTACATCAGCTTTGAGGGAGTTTCTAATTGATTTTGACCTGTCGTATTTCTACCCCTTTTGAATCGTCTAAAAGTTCTCGCGATGCCAAGTCCCATGTAGTGAATGGATTTCTCACGTAATGTTTCGGGAACTACATCCAGGCGACGGCAGGAGTGCCGTCCGATGAGAGGGAATCCATCGACCGAATGGTCGTGGATCTTTGCTGTCAGTAAAGTGACGAGCTCGAACACGGCCCGTCTACGCCTTGCAACTGTTGGTCAGAGTTGATGACCAGCTGGAAATAAATGTTGAGGTCATAAATATGTTGAAGATAAAGCCTGTTAAAGTAGGTACGAGTTACAAAAGTTAAAAAAGCGGGTAGACACTGTTAAAGCGCTTAAAGCGCACAATACCTCAGATGATAAGATGAGAAATCGATAGCACTCTCGTGTGACAAGTAAGTAGTTACTGAGTCTTGTCGAATTGTTGGAATTTTTACAGTATAAGTAAATTGGGATTTAGAGCAACACGAGTAATGAAATCCAAGCCAATAATACTAGACGCGGGCGTCCGCAAGAATTTAGGTTTTTCGAAGACGGAATTTCTCAACTTCCTTTCTTGGGGGAAATTTACGTATAGAGGGCATCTACATGCCGAACCTCCTAGACTGAATGGTTTGAGCAGAACATTGATATGTCAGTCAGTTTTATGTTAAGAAGGTAGATGTGTTTACTTCTCTAATTTCACACACAGCTGGCAGCAGCCCATCAGTAGAGTTATTCGGCGAGCGAGGAGACGGAGTAGGCGCATGCTTCGGAAGGTCCCTGCCCGCCGCCATTTTGTCATGCAACTGAGCGAGACGCATGCTCATCTGCCGTCTTTCCTTCTGCTCCCTTTCTCTCTCCCACTTCTTCGCACTATAACTCCTAATAGACGATGAGCTGCTCTGAACCGAGCTTAGACTTGGACGTCTCGAACCTAGACCGAACATTTAAAAAAGAGTTAAGTACCACAGATATACGAAATAAAGGGGATACCTAGTAATAAGTGCTGGTGCAAAGCATTGGTACTAGATCTTGCTGTAAATTCTAGAAATGTTATCAAAACGATATTGCTGTTATTGGATTCTAGGTGGAAGTTGTTATTGTTATTCAAGTTATTGTTAAAGCATAGTAGCCATTCCACTACAGATATGCGATGATGTAAAGCGAGGGATACTCGTGAATCCTATGAAGAGCAATCGTTCCTAATTCACAGCTTCTTCTTCGTCAACCGATAGACGCCCACTGCTGGACATAGGTAAAGTATGTTTTAGGGGCTTCAACACGCCATAGCCCGCATGGATCCAGCGGTTCTCTGTGACTCGTTGTCGATTTTATAGAAGTATTGGGTGGAAAAGATTTTAAAGAGCTAAGCTAAGAAAACGAAGGGTTCTTGGTGCATTTTTAACAAATCCCTTGCTACACACCATCGCATATCTCGTGAAACGGCAGCCATGGAAATCCTTCACGTTATAAAATTTTCTAATAAGAAATCCAGTAATCTATGGAGTACAATTAGAAAGATTTATATTACAAGCATGATATCATTTTGACCAAGAGAAACTTTTAATGCTTTTGCATGCTGTTGTGTATCTAACTTGTATTTTAAACCTTGTGTGTGCATTGTAATATTTTGTTCTATTCTTCTTCTCTTGTTTATTGGACCAAATAAACAAATGAAGCTTTATAGTTATGATGTGGAGGAGGCTGGTGTACTGCAGAAATCTATAATTTTATCAGATTTATTTTTGTAACGATAGGGGGCGCAAGAGAAGTGATATTAACAGGGCTCTCTCCGTCACTCGTTTCCACTCGTTTCATACAATCGTAGTTCCAATTTCATTTGAATATTAAGCAACCAAAGTCCATGAAATTTTGCAGACATATTCTAGAAACTAATATCTGTGTCTGTGGTGTTTTAGATTTTTCTAAAATATGTAGTTTTAAAATTACAGGAGCTCCAAGATTTGTATGAAAATTTTAAGACCGCGTAACTTTGAAACCGAATATTTTAACAGAAATCTGGAAAACCACAGACATAGATATTAGTTTCTAGAATATGTCTGCAAAATTTCATGGACTTAGGTTGCTTAGTATTCAAATGAAATTGGAACTACGATTGTATGAAACGAGTGGAAACGAGTGACGGAGAGAGCCCTGTTAAGACTAGTTTGGGTGGGTACATATTAATATAGTGATACTTACAGAAACAAATATGGAAGGCGGACATGCCGTGGTCAAATGTTATTTCGAAAAATGTAATCACACAATACATTCGTAATTTCAAATCACCTCGTAACTAGGACTACTTTTCCAAAATATTACTAGAATTACTGTAAAAGATGTATGTGTTGATGTGAAAGTAATGATGAGTTACCATTCCCTTAAACCTTGTATAGTAGAAGTTGGTTTACAAATCTAAACTGTATAAAAACTATTAAATGTTGAAAAAATAGCTTATAAAATAGTTTGTTAGTATCCAAAAATATTCATTACCACGTGCCCAGAAAGCATTTTCCATGCAACACACTCGTGAAGATACGAACGGAAAGCGAGAAGCGACGTGCTTTGCTTGAAACTGAAGCTTCGGCGCGCCTTAGCATTGCAACAGCTAGTCAATCTTAGCTTAAAACATTACTTTGAAAAAGCAAGCAGTGGCTTTTAAAACCTGTGAGGTACCCTATTACAATATTTGTTATTTTGTTTTATTTGCCTTTCATAGGTTTCATTGTAAGATGGGGATCTTGCAGTTATGTTTATTGTGATAATGCTTCCAATTTTGTAGAAAATTTGTAGAAATGAGTTTTTTGCGGTCAACGATTGTGTTAGTAAAAAAGTTATGTAAAAGCGGCAGTATGTTAAACAGACAGAAGACTCAACGTCAGCAGCTCAAAAATATAAGGGATGGAATGAGACCCAAAAACTTGTAGGTTCAATCAATGAAGTCTCCATTTATTGGACTTCTGTCGTAAGTTCTTGTGTAGTTGGAAGGATTATGTTCAAAAATAATGATGCTTAAGCAACGGTCCAACGAAGGGATTCAGCGCTGGACATCCAACGTTAATTTTCCTCTGATCTTAAGATTTTGGTAATCCATCCTCATCGGACCAAAGGCCACCGTCGAGAATCGTTGGACTGTTGGTTACGCATCATAAAGGCGTACGCCACCTTCAGTTTCTCGACAATACAAAAGCTGATAGACACACGGAAGAGAGAGACACAGGACCGGCCATCTTGCTCGCGCCACACGACTTAAATGCGCCTGCGACTTGCACACCACTAATCAATTCTATCGCACACTTTCAAAGCAGTTCAAAAACAAACAGCAAATTTTATTATTCTTAAATTCTAAGTAAAATTATAGCTAAGCTCAAGAAAATTCTATGGTTGAATATTCAAACTCCACCCTTATAGACTTAGCTAATATTGTTTAAAACACTTTGATTTTAAAATTAACCCTACAGAATTGTGTATAAATAAAAAGTACTGGATTTCACAAGACATCTGAAAAGCAGGTATTTAATAAAATACAAATAGCAACAATTAGATTCATTTGAGTAAATAACGGGTAGAATTTAGTTGCGTCTTGCTATATATTTAGTTAAATCTCCTTATTTTAATATTTGCAAGCATGCAAGTTCCAATTTCTTAGTAAAACTATCTGAATCATAGCTACTTTTAATATTGAGTTATATGTGTTCATTATAATTTTTTTTTTTTTTTCGTTTTGGATACTTTTTCAGTCTCAGGAACTTCTATTGTTATTTTTTACTTTTGTTTAATTCAAGTTTTGGCTCTATTAAAAAGGACACCAGAAACCAGTTTGTTTTTTTCCACTTACGTCTTCACAAATTCGCTCATGTGTCTTCTAAAATAAGCACCTAAAATAATCTAAATCTAAAATACTTCTATGTATTCATAGAACTAATTAGAATACCTAATTAGTCGTCTGTTGGTGGGTATTAATTTAAATTTTAAGTAGTTGCTGATGGCACAATTTTTGACGTGACAACGTCTTATAATTCGATAGAGCCGGCTGCACGTACGAAAAAACATGACTCATGCGGCGTTACCTCGCTCTGAGGCGTTCCATGTAAGGCTTGAAGTGCAAGCGAGAGCGCGGAATGAGCGACAAAGAAGCACAATCGGCCTTTGTTGTCACGTTCAACTATCGTCAGTAAACCGACTTTACAGACAACCAATTTTTTGTTCGGCTCCATGTTCACCGAATGATGGATAGTTTCTTTATCTAAATCTAGTATAAGACGTATCCTGTATCTTTTTTCTATAATAACTTGTCTACAGAGACGGGCTGCTATCTTCTTCTTTGACTGTCTTTTTTGATCATTTACCTGTTTACCGAACTACGAATTTAAATTTATTATTAAATGGGGTACTATTTCTGTTTCTATAAGTTGTCTATCGAGACGAGCTGATATATCTTCTGTTACAGTTGATTGTCTTTTTTGTTCATCTGCCTGTTTACAGAATAACGGATTTAAATTGAGTTTTTAATGGGGTACTATTTCTGTTTCTATAACTTGTCTATCGAGACGGGCTGATATGCCTTCTTCTACAGTTGATTGCCTATTGGTGGGAATTGATACGTGATGGCACAGTCGCGCCGTCGCCCGGTCGCCACTAACACCAACACGCGACATCTAACGCACACGAGCGACGTGGAACATCATGCGACCCCACGCTGACGCTCCTCTAACGCCCACAAGGTCAACAATCACTTCCATTGTTTAATTGACCTCAGGTGAAAAGAACTCTGGATGACAGTGAAGAAGATATGTGCATCAGTACTGTACATACATCGCTAGAAAATAAAGGTTGACTGATGGAGGGGATACTCAGAGTAAATATGTGGTTATACTTACTCTGAGAGGAGATAACGCTACGGCACTCATCCCCACCGCCGCTCGTCACTTTGTACCACCAAATAGAACAATAAATCACTTAACGTTTAAGGTCCGAGTTATTTTTACCTGATGCCAAAGGTAACGAAAAGTTCCGTTATTATGGATCTTCGAATTAGAAGTTTGGAGTTAGAGTCAAAGTTGTCAATAGACTGCGCCAATTTTCATCTTCAGGTCATACAGTGGAGATCACTCTTGCATACTTATTAACTTTTGGAAAAAACTATTACTAATTTTAATTAAAATTAATTAAGTTGCTAAGCAGTTAATCCATTGCTCTTCTGGTCCGCAGGGACTTTTGGGGTCTTCACGAAAGGGATGAAGCAGCAAGAATTTTGAACTCTGCTTACACTGTCTAGCATTTTTAGCAATTACAGAAGCGCTACATAATAATGCCAATGGGTTTCTAGTGTTATCAAGAGTGTCGACTTAAATACTTATTCAAATTTTCTTTAATAGAGCTGCTAAAGTGGAATAAATATACCTACATTTAATTTTTAGAGGTATCAATATGGAAAAATTTCAAAGCCACGCAAATACCAATTCTTCTTTCAAGCATAGACTTGACTGGCAATGGAAATATCAATTCTTCTTTTCAATAAGTAGATTTGACTGGAGAGAAGAGCTAAGAACTAGAAAACTTTTACACGGATTTATAGCACAATACAGGGCGTTGGAGGAGGTAGCGCCGCCCACCGCCGCCCGAACACCGAACCGTGCATATAGGGCGCGCATACATCATCCGGATCACCTTTGGCGGCGCACTTGGGCGGGTGCGCGCCGCCGTCCCTTACGGCCTTCAGGTGGCGCGAGATTAGCAAGATGGCCGCCGTGCGCGCCGCACCTGCGCGCGACGCCGCGCGCCGCGACTCGCGCCGCGACGTGCCGTCCAGCTCCAGCGTGCCGCTCGTCATGCCGCTGCGCGACGACGCGCGCGACGACGCGCGAGTTGCGCTCAGCGTCCCACCTGCCGAACAACGGCCCAGATCAGTTTAGGATGAAAAAAAAAGACAGATTAATACTCCTCACAACTGTATTTCTATAGTCTACTTGACTAACTTTAGCAAAAGTTGGCGAATGCTATTTGCTGAGGAATGAGGATGTCTCTTGACTTCAAGAGGAAGTCAAGAGACATCCGTAGTCCGCACCTTCCTTACATATTCTAATCAACCGTTCCTGGCTTCTAAACTAGGTTTGTTTTTTGTATTTGACTCTATAGCGTTATTAAGCTCTCATAGCATGGGTAAAGGCTTGTAATCTTTTCAGTTCAATTTCTGGTCTGCCTTCTACTCTATCAACACAAGTTGGTAAATTCGTTTGAAAATGCAATTTTCAACACCCTCAATGGACGTTTGCTTAGTTGAGTCAGGGTAGACGCTAACAGCGTCGCCTGTCTCTATCACTCACCAGTGTCGTTCAGCGAGTACAAGCAGGGCGGCGTGAGCCTCGCGTCGGCCAGGTGGGCCGGGTGGTAGCGCGCCTTCGTGTACAGGTGCAGCACCATGCACAGCAGCCCGGCCAGCACGAAGATGCCCGACGCCACTCCTAACAGCGTCGGCATGTCCGCTGTCAGCAACACCAAGTCTGCAAACGGAGTAAGAAACATTAATTAAGTCATTCAAACATTACTTGAAATTCTGGTTGTGTTGAATATGACCTGATACTAAAGATGATTGAAACCTGACGAAGAAGCAACCAGATCATTCTAGTTATCATCTTAACCTTTAAGTTCTACCTCTTTTCTGTTTCGCCGTCTACGCTTTTTAGTAATCATTAAGGAATTGAATTTCCTCAGAATTTTGCAGTACCTACCTACTCAAAGCTTACCCACAGGACGTGACGAAGGTAATCGTTACTAAGATAACTCTGAAGTCCGAATAAATCAGTTATCTTTACTCTACGAGATTTCCTTCATCATAGATCAAGAAGAAGGTACCTATTCATCTGTGTTTCTGTTAACAATTTTGTATAAGTTATTTAAATATCCTTTGATATGCTATAGAAGGATTGAAGTTCTATGTTAAATTTTGAATCGGATACCTGAAGTTATTCTTTGAAGCCTGATATGATCTCTAAAACTAAGATTAGGGGTACATAGGGGATTAGGGGTCTCTAAAACTAAGATTAGGGGTAGAAGAAACCTTCAGTGCAGAATATCCTCTGCGTAGGCCTGGAGTGGCTGGTGGTGTGGTAGCCAGCGTTGCACTGGCAGTACGCGTTATGGTTGACTTGTACGCACGACGCATGCGGGTCGAAAGCGTGACACGTCTCCTGGTAGAAGCATTGCTCTCCCAGCTTCTTTGCTGGAATAGAAACAAAGTTTAACATCAAATCAATTTACTGTAGGTAGCGTAGGTAGTTATACTAGCACGCAGTCCAACATGATGGACATAGATCACACTAATATTATAAAGGCGAAAGTTTGTATGTGTGTGTGTGTGTGTGTGTGTGTGTGTGTGTGTGTGTGTGTGTGTGTGTGTATGTTTGTTACTCCTTCACGCAAAAACTACTGGACGGATTTGACTGAAATTCAGAATGGAGATAGATAATATCCTGGATTAGCACATAGGCTACTTTTTATCCCGGAAAACCAAAGAGTTCCCACGGGATTTCGAAAAACCTAAATCCACGCGGACGAAGTCGCGGGCGTCAGCTAGTACAATATAAAGAGAGAATACAGAATAGCTGGGAAGACTAAGATAGCACTCAGTTGGGAAGGTCTATTCAACAGTGGACGTCTATGTTTGTGTTAGTAACTAAAGAAGGATGCGTACAGGTAGAAGAAATTTGCACAATCGTCTATCAAAACGAACTTTTTCACTGTTTCCGATTTCATGCAAATCCATCTTAGATTGACCTGGTTGGAAGTTGTGCAGTCTCCTCCTACTGTTCCAGAGTGATTTGTGGTTTGTCAAAATCGTCCACGAGATGCTACAGACATTAGTGCAAGTGGATTCGTATAGGTAGCCCAGGTATAGTATTCGGCAAGAATCTAAAGGCATGATCTCAAATGCACAGAACTCTAATTTTGGGTCTGATTAGAGGGTGCAGTGCCTATGATTGCTCCCTCCTCCATTGGTTTCGCTGTCTGTTCGTTCAGTACACCGCCGACACATAGATAATACTTCACAGCGGCTTCAAGCCTCTAACGAGTGGGTCCAAGCTCATGCCTTCTCTCAATAAAATGTGATAGTCCTTACGTTTAGCGCACCCCGTCGTAACGCCAAGCGACACGGGGTGCTTGGGGTCGCACTGGCAGGAGCTGGTGCGTGGCTCGCAGTACACGTGCAGCAGGCTCGGGTTGCACGTGAACTCACACGGGGAGCCCAGGTACATGCCCTTCTCTGAAAAAAAACACAAAAACATTAGTGAATCAGTTGTTACAATAAAACCTATAGCTTAGGGGCATGGTTTAGAATACTAGCTGCACTTCCATGGTATAAAGCCAGGCTTAGAATTGACTAATGAGGAAGATCTTCTGTCACCAAAAGAGGCAATAGCCGTGGTGATTTTTTAATTGCAGGTTAGGCTTACCCTTGACGTTAAATATAAACAATGATGTTTAAAAGGTGGTGCACGCTTGCCTAGAAGATGCCTATTAACTCTTGCATTGTAAATGTAATTAATTTTGCAGCAGACACTATAAAAATTAAATCGTGTATCACAAAATAATTTTTTTTTTGTTTGAGAAAAGTTCGAGAAACTCAATCAATTCGGAAACTCTATTTTATGCAACGTATCCCTCGAGGAAACTCAATGTCGAATACTAAATTCGAAAACTCGTGTTGTTGAATCTACGAATGAATAAAATATCAGTTGTTTCCATGAAATTGGTGATTGGACTTTAGGATGAAAAAATACACGTTTCAGGGTTTTTGGAAACTCCATCCCCTCGTTGATTTTCAAGATTCCTTTTGAGCGAAAGGACAGGTCAGCTAGTAGTTAGTTACATACTCAAGATTCCGTTAAAGGATTCGGTGGATCGCCGGGCTTAGAAGACTATTGTCTGACGATTGGTGACGATTGTCATTGGTGACAAAGCACTGATGATTTCTAAACTTCAAAGTTTGGAACATGGGCGCAAAGTTACCAGTCTATCGGTATTCGACAGGAACACATCTTAGGCTACATCATCACTTGCTGGCAGGTCTGATTGCAGCCAAGCGCTAGTCTAATTAAAAAAAATAGATCGACGGATTGTGAAGCTATAGTGGCAAGCTATAGTTATAGCTATAGCTATAGTTCGAAGAATCGGTGTCGGTGGTCACTCAAGATGCTTTAATGGTGGCCTCTGACCTCGCACTGGAATGGGCAGCATTAGTAAACCCCTACCAGACATCAAACGAGTCGCACTGAACCACTGGATCCAAGCGGCACAAGACCGTATGGAAGTCCCTGCAAGGGATCTATGAACACTGCGGGCATCTATTGGTTGATGACGATGAAGTCAAGAGACTGACATAAAGGTGTCTCCGTGGGCGCTGAGTTAGACTCAGGTATACTTTATGCACTGGATCCAGGTGGCATGACCGTGGAGTGTGGAAGCCCCTGCAAGAGATCTATGAACATTGTGGACATCTATCAGTTGGGACGCCGTCAATCATCATCACAACCCATCGCCGACTCACTACCGAGCACGGCCATGCTGACCAAGTGCGACTCACCTTTGAGAACACTATGGAGAACTCTCAGTCATGCAGGTTTCCTCACGATCTTTTCCTTCACCGCTAAAGCAAGTGATATTCAATTGTTTAAAACGCACATAACTTCAAAAAGTTAGAAGTGCGTGCTTGGAATTCAACTCCCTACCCCCGATTAGGAGGTCGACCTTTTAACCATTAGGCCATCACCGTTTCAAGTCAAGATCACCTGTTATCAATTAATTATTAAAGCCATAGATAAGTCACCAAGCAAAGTTGTTTTTCCCCTCAGTGTTTTGCTGTGACGATCAGTCATTGTCACCGACATAAGGCAATCTTTGCTCCAGCTAGTTAGTTCACCTGACGTGTCGCGGTGACCTTGTGACGGCAAAGGTCAGATTGCTTCGGCCACGGCAGGCACCGCAGCGAAAACAAATTGCCAGATCGTGTCTGATAAGAAAGGTATTAAGCTGTAGGTAGGAGGAGGTTCTATGTAAATTTTGTTGAATATCTAGCGTCTATTGGGAGAAATAAGTTTATTTAGAAAAGCAAATCCATGATTTATGACTAAATGAGGGTAATGAAAATTTTCCTAGTGGCTTGGACCTAAAGTATGCACCTATTAGTAAGTACACTTAGTATCTACCTCTAACTAAACGGGTTATGTATCTACTTCTCTGACATCTCATAGGTGTTCAACAAGGTAATGCATCTACATATATCTAGTACGAGCAACCCGCCCCGACTTGTATGGGTAGCTTATTACAAGTTTCGTAAGGATCTCTAATTTTTTGAAAAAACAATATATCCTTTGTTACCCAGGAATAGTGTAGCTTTCAACTGGTGAAATTTTTCAAAATCGTTCAGTAGGTACTTGCAGAGATTACCCCTTAGAAACAAACTTAAAGACTTTACCTCTTTATAATATTAGTATAGACTAGCTTATGCCCGTGTCTTCATCCACGTGGACTACACAAAATTTCAAACCTATTTACCCCTTTTAGGAGTTGTAATTTCAAAAAAATCGTAGTCTGAATCATAATAACTATCTGCATGCCTTTCAGCCTGATCCGTCCAGTACTTTGAGCTGTGCGTTTATCAGTGGCGAAATGTCCATGTAACCCGATTCCAATCGGCTTCCCTTTAAGAATTCGCATAATATAACGTAAGCACTCACTACGTACTTAGTGACAAATGTAGGGCAAAAGTTCGATTATTATCATGCAGGCTACCAGAGTGAATGATGCTACCGTACCAAATTTGACGCCTAAAAAATAAGTGTCAGGGAAAATCTATCATCAATAGAAAATAGCTTCGATAACCCGTAACCATCCCGGCTTACTACTTAGCATTCCATCTCTTTCATTTCCCTATGAAGCGAACTAAGTCTGTCTCACTCTACGGGTCGCCAATATGGAACCACCAATTAAAGTGGCCCCGGAACGAATACGAATTCGTCTCTCTGACAGGTCAGATAAATATGGTTCATAAGCCGATGCTCACCGGCTTATCGTACCTCTAAATTAAAATTTTTATTTATACTATTATTTTAATATTTTGTTTTTAAGGGTGATTTAATACATTCGTTTACCTACGTGAAACATACATGCGTGCTTGAATTTAAAGTTTAGTGATTCTTTGATTTTGATATTATAATAAATTGGGGTTAGTGATTTTTAATAACTACCTAATAAGTGTAAGTTAACGGTGATTTAGTTTCAGTTTGTTTAGTGTAGGTATGTGTTAAACTAAAGACTAAAATGATTATAGTTTTCAATTCCGTGTGGGTTATGGGTCGTATTTAATAAAGCAAGCAAGCATGGATGCATCTCACAGCTACATTAAAAGAATTTTTTCAAAGCCACAGAGGTTTTCAAAATGTCAGTGCTTTTTATATTATTAATGGTAAAATTGGGTCTTTAAGCACCATAGAAACATCAGTGATGACGGTGCTGATATTCTGTTAGGTCAGAACTTTTTTGCTCCGGCTTCCCTTTTTCAGATCTGCACCCTTCGCCACTGGCGTTTATAGATCAGTCTGTCAGTAAGTTACCCTTTCCTTTTCTATATATTTTAGACTTAGTAATACTTTATGCACTGCAGGCGGCGTAACCGTGGCGTGTGAAATTCTATACAAGAGCCCAGCAATGAACTGGGGAGTGGAAGTCCCTAGAAGAGACCTATGTCCAGCTGTGGACGTCGATCTGTTGATGATGATGATGATGATGCTTTATGCAAAAGCAGCAATCAATACATACATCTACATTCTGTATTTACCGCTAACAAAAAATAAACAAGGAAAGTTTCCGGGTAACCTCGGATATTATAATCTTTTAGAAAGGCTTCAGGTGAAGCGACCCTGTCTTTGAAATCCAGTAAGCGTGTTCATTAGTTCTAACTTCTAAGTGAAACTTAATATTATTTTCACCTTTAAAACATCAAGTTGGGTGCTCAAATATTACACAATTTTCCTTTGTATAATAAATAATACGTAGTTAAGGTCCGGCAAGCGTTTCAACTCGCAACTTGCAATGCCCACCTACATTTAATGGTAGATTTATTGCGTACATCGATGATTGCGTACAAGTGTAAATTAAAAATTTTCAACACCCCCGACCAGTGAAGGTTACAGTAACTAGAAAAGAGCTGATAACTTTCAAACGGCTGAACCGATTTTCTTTGACTATTCTGCGCCTACGATCCAAAGTATCTGAGTTTTCCAAAACATCATTTTCAAATAAATAATTATGTATATCTAGGCAACGTCCATCTTGACAGCTTGACATTTGTCAATTGACACTTGAATATTATGAACCTAAGGGTTATCTAACCTTCTTTTCTAAAAGAAAACTAGAACTCTTAAACGGCTGAACCAATTTTTTTGGATTATAGCTAAGAACACTCTCGATCAAGCCACCTTTCAAACAAAAAAACTAAATTAAAATCGGTTCATTCGTTTAGGCGCTACGATGCCACAGACAGATACACAGATACACAGACACACAGATACACAGATAGGTACACACGTCAAACTTATAACACCCCTCTTTTTGGGTCGGGGGTTAAAAATATGCTCGTTTGCTCACTATTTTTATTTTTAAAAAATGAAAAAGTACCTACTCAATCAGGTGAAGGATACGCGAACGCATAGGTACTAGGTAGAGTCCTTATTAAGCGTAATGACAGCGGTTTTTCTGTTAAGAACTTCTTAGTAGGTAATAGCCCGAAGCTGGTAACTTGGTGGTGCTACACCCCCATGCTTCGGAGTAAACCCATTGTTCCTGCGCCTTATATCTCTATGGTCGTGACTCTGAGTGGTGATCTGGTGGTGGTCTGAGTGGTATAGTCGTTCCATCGATCTATGAGAGTGAGGGAATAGAGAGCTTTCCTTTATCTGTGCACACACTTGTGGACTATAATATCTGCGACCAACTAAAGCGCTGTAGGCACTAGGTGTCTATTATGAATCACCTACAAACTAATACACCTTCATAAAATGTTTAAGAGCCTTTTCCATCACAAGCGCCTATTGAAAGCTTTTATATGGCCGCTATGCTGCCACAGATTCCAAAAATAGGAACTCAAAAGTATTGACGTCAAGGTCACAGGTAGCTATCTATTAGATAACCATACCTTTTGGGGCTTGGAAAGACACGCCGCGGATCGCCAGCGAGTCTAACGCGGCACCTGACTGCAAAAGTCAGTTAGAGGTCATTGATTTTTTAATAAGGAAATAGAAATGGTACCTTTTGACTTTACGGGGACCCTATGTAGTTGATTTTGAGCAACTCTGCATTCTTACAAAGTCAAGTTTTCAATTCGTCGATACCTAAAGGCAAAAGTTTTTCTCCTTCTCCCTCTCCCAAGCTCCTTGCAAAATTTACATAAAAATCTTTGGCCTCGACATCTTAATTCCTTTCCTGGGTCCTAACTTCTTATCCTTCCAAATGAAACCTCTTGTTCACAAAACTCCGTATTTTGCAATTTTTCTTCATGAACAGATGGGAATACTGTGCCCGTGGTGCTGCCTTGACTTCTTCCACATTCTTGATGCCGCTGGCTTCGCGCTTTATCTGTCCAGGCCTTTATTCGATCATGGATTTTCAATCGCTTGGCATGTTGCTTCAGAATCTATAATAGTTTTTGTACCATAAAAAGGCAATCACGGCTTGCTGTATTTGGTGTTCATTAGATATCGGATATTGTGGATTGCAGGTAAGTACATCCGATTCCAAATATAGCGTGTTTGATAAATCATATACTTAATGAGAAAATATGAGGTAGATAGTAGATATTATATGTAACTAGCTGACGCCCGCGACTTCGTCCGCGTGGATTTAGGTTTTTTTAAATCCCGTGGGAACTCTTTGGTTTTCCGGGATAAAAAGTAGCCTATGTGCTAATCCAGGATATTATCTATCTCCATTCCGAATTTCAGCCAAATCCGTCCAGTAGTTTTTGCGTGAAGGAGTAACAAACATACACACACACACACACACACACACACACACACACATACATACATACAAACTTTCGCCTTTATAATATTAGTGTGATACCAAATAGTTAAATATTTTCCATTATCTCTGCTAGGTCGAGTGCAACCAACCTCAAGGTCCTAAGTCAAGAAGGCAGGCTTTAGCTGAGAACTTTACCGGGCAAGCGTTCTTGCCCGCGTCAGACCTGGGCAAGGAGGCATTTTTTATTTATTGTATTAAAAAAACTGGAAAACCGCTACAGATGGCAGATACAAAGTGATTGATATTCGCAATACCTCTGATTGGCCGACACTCTCACACTATTGACAGAAATGCAATGATGCACCAAGAATCTCATATATTCAGCCAAAGTAACAAGTGTAAATTAAAAATTTATAACACCCCCGACAAGTGAAGGTTACAGTAACTAGAAAAGAACTGATAACTTTCAAACGGCTGAACCGATTTTCTTGGATTATAGCTGCTAAGAACACTCTCGATCAAACCACATTTCAAACAAAAAAATACTAATTTAAAATCGGTTCATTAGTTTAGGAGCCACGATGCCACAGACAGATACATACATACACACGTCAAACTTCTAACACCCCACTTTTTGGGCCGGGGGTTAAAAATATCTATTATTCGCGGCTCAGCAAACTGGTGGACTGCAATCAGTTATTTAATATCGTATTGGAGGGGTGGCTAGGTACCTAATACTTATAAGGCTATAGCTGGCAGGTAAAACAAAGCACCGGAAGTGAGGCAGCGGACGCGGCGGCCGGAAGCTTAGCCCGCTGAGGACACACTCTTGCCTTGAACAATTTCTGCGCACAATACAATTACGGAGACTTTTCATTTATGGCGAATGTCGCTTTTTAAACGCCCTCAAAAACTCGACTGTATGTTTTAGGGTTCTGTACCTCAAAAGGTAAAACGGAACCCTAATGGGATCATTTTGTTGTCTGTCCGTCCGTCCGTCCGTCGTGTCCGTCAAGAAAACCTATAGTGTACTTCTCGTTGGCCTAGAATCATGAAATTGGGCAGGTATGTAGGTCTTATAGCACAAGTAAAGGAATAAATCCGAAAACCGTGAATTTGTGGTAACATCAGAAAGTGTGTTAATTTCTAAGTAAGATTACTATGCCAAGTGGGGTATCATATGTAAGGGATTTTCCTGTATACTCTAAAACAGATTTTTATTTATTTTTATGCATAATAGTTTTTGATTTATCGTGCAAAATGTCGAATAAATTACCCGAGTACGGGACCCTCGGTGCGCGAGTCTGACTCACACTTGGCCGGTTTTTTTGTTTTTGTTACGCTAAAGTCGCGGAGTACTACTAGTGATTGCCATACCTTGCGATGTTGTACCACAGTTAGGAGAAAAAACGAAAAAGGAAGACGTGGGGACAAAGTATACATTTTCGCATTTATAATATAAAAAAACGGAGATTCTAATACATGCCGCGTAGAAACTAGAAACCGATCATAGAAATAGCATATTATATTCTCACTGCATGACTTACCATAATGTGTCACGGTCAAGCGCAAATCAATACAGAAAATGTAGGTACCTACGCTGTGTCTTGAAGCATACATGATCGACTTTTTAAGTTCATTCTACCGTAATAATGATGTCTTCCTGAAAGAATTTCGGCCTCGATTCCAACGGACTAACCAACTACGCAGAAAATATTGAAGTGTAATACGCAGAAAAAGGGTTTAAGTTGTGCAATTAAGGCGCACTACACGGGTCTACCCGCGAAATTCAAAAATTTAGTTTTTAACAATTTATAAACTAATACGACAAAATAGTGTTTCCTACCAATGACAATCCGGGTATCTTTACAACAAGAGTGAAAAAGCACCCTCTAGGTAAGCGCGTTCCATCTTAGACCACATCGTCACTTTCCATCAGGTGTGATTGTGGTCAAGCGCTTGCCTATTATAGTGAATAATAATTAAAAAAAAGTAAGCGTATGGCATTTTAATTGCGCCAATGGCGATATCATCCTCACAGGTTTATATAAAAATCTTTACTTGAAAGTGTGTAGTTTAAGAAGTTAGTCAAAACATGGGTTTGACGTGAGTTACTCACAAATTCGTCGATACTCTGAAAAATTTACAACTAGACTAGCCTCTTAAGTCCTTCGGCCTTACTTACCTAGGCACTTACACTACTGAATGATGGCTTAATCCGCGACTTTATTAATAGTAAAAGCGTCAGCCCGGTTTTATTATCCAATTAAATTGATATATATTTACTGGCGACGCCATTTAATTAATTATTACGCCTGGCTTGAAACGCGTTTTATTTATGAGCAACATCGAATCACGGATTTGCTGTGATTTTAAAACTATTTTCACACTGTGAAATATATTTTTCTTCCACCTGCAAGCCGGTGAGTCCATTTTCCTCGCAAATATGTTCAGGATGCCTTGAGAATGGCCGCCGAGGGGATTTTAGTGGGTAGAAATCCCATATAACCCGATCTCTACTCAAAGGGATCTTTGCCCCGACAACAAAAAAAAACCGGCCAAGTGCGAGTCAGACTCGTGCACCGAGGGTTCCATACTCGAGTACTTTTACCGACATTTTGCACGGTAGGTATATCAAAAACTATTAAAAATAAATAAAAGTCTTTTTGGAATGTATAGGTAAAGCCCTTTCATAATATGATACCCCACTTGGTATAGTTAACTTACTTTGAAAATTCAAACACACTTTTTTAAAAATGATGTAACCACAAAATCAGGATTTTCAGATTTATTCCTGTACGTGTGCTATAAGACCTACCTACCTGCCCATGATTCTTGATCAACGGGAAGTACCCTATAGATATTCTTGACAGACACGACAGACGGACAGACAGACAGGCAGACAACAATGTGATCCTATAAGGGTCCCGTTTTTCCTTTTGAGGTACGGAACTCTAAAAAAGACAATATGAGTTGTAGAAGTAAATCATGCCTGTGTGGAAAGGTGTAAACAATAGTTAATTTTCGTGTTAAAGTATGTTTCTCTATGTTTATGTATGTAGCGTGTTATTGCATACGTATTCAAACAACAATCTTCAATAAATTAATATTATGTTTATACGTATTAATGAAAAGCAAACTTACGCGAAATAGATATTAATTGCTTCGTTAAATTGATCAGATTCTGAGTAGTTCCAATAAAACTAAGTATAGAATAGAATAGAATAGATTTTCATTCAAATAAACTTTTACAAGTGCTTTTGAATCGTCAAAATATTTATCAAAGTAGATGCCTACAATGACGGCGCTGCGCATGAAATGAAAGTTTTCAGGAGACTCTTTTAAACTATTTTTTTTATGCTTTACGTTTAAATCAAAATCACATAGCTAAAAAGATTATATCTTGAATTAGCACACATGCTAAAGAATGGTTTCTTGATGTACACGCGCTTTTTATACCAAACAAAATGACATAAAAAACCAAATCCTAAAAAAAAAACAGCGGATTTTGCATGCGCAGCGAAGATAATTTGCTATTGTCCTGCTCTAATCATAAACGTAGAATTCACCTAGAGAAACACGTCTACACCCTGCCCGGCTAGCATGGGCAGTAGATAAAAATTATATCCGAGATTATATCCACTGATTTCTATGACATCAGTGGATATAGTTCTATGACATCAGTGGATATAATCGGGGGATATAATTTTTATCTACTGCCCATGCAAGCCGGGCTGAGGTAGCTATTTTTAACCGACTTCATAAAAAGAGGAGGTTCTTAATTCGTCGGTTTTTTTTTTTAATTTCAGCCAGGAAAGTGCTGCTATACTGTAAGTAATGGAACAGAACTATAAAATTAGTGGCAATCACAATGTATCGGAGACGGCCGAAGTGATACTGGGAGTCCAAGGACCTGGTACAACTCCAAAGAAAAAAGAAGATGAAAAATAGTTATTTGTTCAACAAGATAGCAAAGTTCATTTTTGTTGCGAGTGCCTAGTTGCCTGCCCAAAACCAGTGAGCAAAAACGACTTTTGCTCACTGGTTTTGGGCAGCAAACGCGCCTATTTGAGCTAGAGAGGTGAAAATAGGTGTCCTACCTATCCTTTTAGGTACGAGTACGTATGAAACCTACTTACTGTACTACAATTAATTATTAATCCAACTTTTCTATATAAATAAAAAAATAACAGCAACATAGAGTGAACTCGTCTCTATTCAGTTGTACATAACAAAACAATGTAAGACGAGACATTGCAAAAGTTGTTCTAATTCAACGTGACAAGGTCCGGAATGCTGTAGCCATGTTTTTGTCATTAAATCAAAGCACGGGGGATGTTAGCTCATTTTCTGACTTGAGACAAGTACCCGTTAAATAAAGAGCTCTTCTATGGAGCGTACTAAATGGAATTTACAATAGACTACGTAAGCTACGATGTTATTTTTTATTTTTTTCTGGGATTGTCTGTAGTTTTTTTTTAAATTAATATAAACTTCTACAAAATGCTTTTGTATTATCAAGTGACATATTATTATCAGCGATAAATGTAGGAACATTTGGCGTTATTATATAGATTATAGGCGAAAGTTTGTGTGTGTATGTTTGTTACTCTTTCACGCAAAAATTACTGGACGAGTTTGACGGTGGAAGGACATATCTTATACCCTAACTTAGCACAAAAGCTGGCTGAAATTTAGAATGGAGATAGATTATACCCTGGATTAGCACATTGGCTACTTTTTATCCCAGAAAATTAAAGAGTTCCCACGGGATTTTTAAAAATCTACATCCACGCGAACGAAGTCGCGGGCATCAGCTAGTAATGTATAAGTCCGAGAGTGAAAATTGAAAATAAAATGCGACAATTTTGTCCTTGGCTGGAATTTAGCAGAATTTCTCGTTATAGAGATCAGTCGTGCGTGCTACGGGCTACGGGCTACGGGCTACGGGCGCTACGGGCGGCACTGCAGAGTGGTTGCATAACTGAGATATTCCTGTTTTTCAACTCGCTCTTTAGTGCTATTTATTCAGGTTGTACTGTCAAGTTAATACAGTACGAGATCGGAATGTTAAATTGCTGTTTTGAGCCAATTTAGACAGTACCTACTTAGCTTTTACGTAACTTGGTCGCGATTTTGTCCGCGTGGATTTCGATTTGAAAAAATCTAGTGGGATATTTTTAGATGACATGTAAGGGGACGCTGTACATCATGATCAACCCATTGCCGCCCCATTACTGAGTACGGGTCTCCTCTCAGAGTGAGAAGGGTTTAGGCCATAGTCTGCCACGCTGGCCCAGTGCGGATTGGCAGACTTCACACACCTGTGAGAATATGGAGAACTCTCAGGCATGCAGGTTTCCTCACGATGTTTTCCTTCGCCGTTAAAGCAAGTAATATTTAATTGCTTAAAACGCACATAACTGAAAAGTTAGTGGTGCGTGCCCGGGATCGAACCCCCGACCTCCGATTCGGAGGCGGACGTTCTAACCACTAGGCTACCACAGCATGTACGCTCAACCGAAACTGGGTGGGTAATCTGTTTGCTATTTCATCTAATATTGTGTGAGTAAGAGATCCCCGGTATAAAAATGCGCTGGCTGGCCCTTCCGTTCACCATCCGCTCGGAGTCGAATGTCTTGGGTGATGATGATTTTCACCGAAATCAAGCGCGAGAAAAGGGTTGAACAGAGGTTTCGGAAAAGTATTTATGAGAAAAAACTACTTTTATGTCTGTAAAGTTATTTCAACTAATGAATAAATAAACTATGTCTTAAGTTAAATTGCTTTAGAATTATCATGCTCCTAATCTTATTTAAATATACACACAAAGTTGTCATAAAGTGTTAAAATAGGAATCTTTTGTGGCTTATAACTTTAAAATCAATATTTTTTCAACGTTTTGTATATCAATATACTTACCTAGATAATGACAAGAAAAATTATTATTATATCGAGGCCTCCGAAAACTGTCAAAATTTTAGTTAAGCTTAATTATTATTACTGACAAAATAATTACGAAAAAACCTTGAAGCGCAAAGTGCTGACTACGGTTGGTTTCCTCTTGAAAGTGCCGTAAAAGCTTATTTTAGCCACAATAGCTCGGCTGCGAAAGCTGTCGCGTTCAAAATGGATTATCTCGATGCGGAATGGCCGCGGCGCCCAACATCGCGCCTGCGGGCCAATCACAATGCAATTTTTCATTTTAATTGGTCTGACATCTTTTAAAAATATCACTTTTAAACTGCCACTTGAAAAAACATTTCTAGATCCGCAAAATATGACGTCGATTCGTTGCTCTGTTGCGACGTAACTAACGACTAACCAACAATCTGTGTTTACACTTTCGCATCACATCACACTAATCACACTTCACACTAATATTATAAACGTGAAAGTTTGTGTGTATGTTTGTTACGCCTTCACGCAAAAACTACTAGACGGATTTGGCTGACATTTGGAATGGAGATAGATAATATCCAAGATTAGCACATAGGCTACTTTTTATCCCGGAAATTCAAAGAGTTCCCAAGGGATTTCGAAAAACTTAAATCCACGCGGACGAAGTCGCGGGCATCATCTAGTCACACTAATATTATAAAGGTGAAAGTTTGTATGTGTGTGTGTGTGTGTGTGTGTGTGTGTGTGTGTGTGTGTGTGTGTGTGTATGTTTGTTACTTCTTCACGCAAAAACTACTGGACGGATTGGGCTGAAATTTAGAATGGAGATAGATTATACCCTGGATTAGCACATAGGCTACTTTTTATCCCGGAAAATCAAAGAGTTCCCACAGGAATTTTAAAAAACCTACATCCACGCGAACGAAGTCGCGGGTATCAGCTAGTTTATAATATGGGTAGTGATGTTAGTGATACTCGATAACAAACGGGAAAAATATTTTGATGGACAATCCTATATTAATTTTTGACAACTCCATAGGTGTTTTTTGCTCAGAATGTCTCATTTAATGCGTAGTAGGTATGTATAGACAGTCTACGAATCCGCACTGGGTCAGTGTGGTGGACTATGGCCCTTCTCATACTGTGCTCAGTAGTAGGCGATGAGTTGATCATGATGACGTGACACAGAGATCGTTGTTGTTGGGTAGATTAAAAACTCCATTCTTACTTTAACTGCTTAAGTAACTCTTTTTAACCCCGACCCAAAAAGAAGGGTGTTATAAGTTTGACGTATGTATCTGTGTATCTGTCTGTGGCATCGTAGCTCCTAAAGTAATGAACCGATTTTAATTTCGTTTTCTTTTGTTTAAAGGTGACTTGATCGAGAGTGTTCTTAGCTATAATCCAAGAAAATCGGTTCAGCCGTTTGAATATCAGCTCTTTTGTAGTTACTGTAATCTTCACTTGTCGGGGGTGTTATAAATTTTTAATTTACACTTGTTATAAACAGGTTACGGCGTTGAGAAGACGCTCGCGCTGACCAATTAAAATGAAATTGCATCGTTAACTGGAATGTGCACTGGCATAAATAATTGCACCAGTGGCTCCACGAAACGATATACAATTTGTAGCATAAACTAGATCTTCGTAGATATAACCTATTTGAAAATGATTGTTCGTTAATGATAATTGATGATTCGTAATTGATATTGAAGTCGTTGAGTCAAATATATTACATACTAGCGACCCGCGCCAGTTTCGCACGGGTAGCTTATTATAATTTTCGTAGGGATCTCTAATTTTTTTGAAAATAAAATATAGCCTACATCACTCAGGAATAATGTAGCTTTCTACTGGTGAAAGAATTTTCAAAATCGGTTCTGTAGTTTCAGAGAGTACTTTTTCTAGTTGCTACAAAAAAACTTTAACTCTAAAACTTTACCATAATATAAGTCAGATTAAGAGTAAAATTATTATGATCGAATGTAAAAAGTTAATTATTCTTTTAATTTTAAATAAACTAAAACATCACCTATTTTATTTTTCTTTTTTTTATCATTAACAAACTTGAAATAAAAATTAAATTAAAAATTTAAAAAACCCCCGACACATAAACCTCTAAAAAGTAAAAAAATAATAGGTAAATATGTATGGGCCCTTTAAGAATAGTATAAATAGTAAAGTTTTATCCAAGCGCTCGTCGCGCCAGGGGACCGCTACCTATGATAAACTATGAAAGTCATCTGTTGTAGAAAGAGTCTTTAGCGGTCCCCCGACGCAACGAGCGCTTGGATAAAACTTTACTATTTATACTATTCTTAAAGGGCCCATACATATTTACCTATTATTTTTTTACTTTTTAGAGGTTTATGTGTCGGGGGTTTTTTAAATTTTTAATTTAATTTTTATTTCACGCTTTTTAAACTTTATTCATAAATTACCGTTTATTTGTGCCATTCTAAAACCCAATTTCTATAATAATATAAATCCAATAAGGCAGCTAATATCTCTTCAAAAGTAACATCAATGTTATGTTAATTATACGTTCCATGAAATATTTTTGACCGAACATCACTAAATCAAGAATTATCTGAATGACTCACATAGTTTAAAACGACCAAAACGAAATATCTGTTTCTAACATGTCGTTGCTTTAAAAATGTACCCATTTTACGTAGTCGTATAATAGTTCGCTTTTCAAGATATACCTACGATTAAATTGAAATCGACTTTCACCCGATGAAATAAGGAATAAAGTGGCTTGTATTTCATTTTGTTTGTTATTGCATGTCAAATTTTTATTTGACATAACTTTCAAAAACCGGTCAAGTGCGAGTCTGCCTCACACATGAAGAGTTCCGTACAAGTTTTTTTTTATGTAATGACAATTCAGTTGTCGGATTTTACTCTTTACTTGGGCCACAGGAGTAGAGTGCTTGGGCTATAAGATATTGCTACCTGCCTTTCATGATTCTACGTAAACGGGAAGTACCCAATTTATAAGTTTTGATTCTCTTGAAAGATGACACACAGACAGACAACGAAGTGGTGAAGGAAAACACTGTCAGGAAACCTGCATGCTTGAGAGTTGGCCATAATGCTCCCTCAATGGTGCGTGAGGTGTGCCAATACGTGCTTGGCCAGTGTGGTAGCTTCTCATTCTGAGAGGAGACTTGTGCTCAGTAGTGACCCGGCGATGGGTCGATCCTGATGATGATGAATTTTAAACGTATTTTGTCAAAGTAAATAAGCTGAGTTCAAGCAGATAAAATAAAAAGAAGGTGCGCCTAATGCATCATCCAAACCTGCGCGACAAAGCGACTACGATGCGGGAACCTCAGCCGCGCGGAGGGTCATCGCCTCCTACGATATTTAATGGTGCCATGCACACCTACGCGACTACAACAGTCGAGGCTACCTACAACAGTCGAGGCTACCTACAACATCTTTTTTTTCTACAGATACCTACTGAACCCTAAAAATAGTTTGACTATGGTTTGGGTTTGGGTTGATTGTTCGTGGCCTTTGGTTGACTGTTGGATATTATAATTGAATTAATGTTTTCTCGTTTAACTGTGATTATAATATTTTATAAATTAGAAACGATCCAAAGTATCGGAGTTTTCCAAAACATTATTTTCAAATAAATAATTATGTATCTAGGCAACGTCCATATTGACAACTTGACAATTTGCCAATTGACATAATATTATGAACCTCTGTTACAATAGTGAAAGATCCCAGGGCCACCAGCCGTCACGTATTTTCTGACGAACGAAATGTGGACGATTGAGTAGTGTTACTATGTACTAAGAACGCATGCCTACAGACCTGCTAGCTTGCTTAGACGGCCAATTTTCAGGTATCAGGTAATCAAGGTACATAAAAACATTACTTACCTCACGTAAATTCTCCAATTTTTTTAATTTTTAGCAGATTTTTTTAATATTAATAATTAATTGACATAAGTAAACTATAAGAGAGTGAGAGAGAAGTCAATATATCCTAATACATGTCTTACTCAGTCTCATGCGCGTAGATAACGATGCCCTCGCGCTCAAACCCACAGAGGCATTAAAATTGAATTTAGGGGATGATTGGCCCTCTGGATCGGTCTGTCTTCTTGTAAAAGGTTTTAAAATAGTTGTCTGGTGGACATATATAAAAATGGAGCATCAGAATTTACGTGCAGTTAAGTAATTACTTATTTTGGGAGCTTTAAAGCGTCTGCAAAGCAATACGGCCGACGCGGGAAGTGTCTGGGAGTATTGGCGACATATTGTTAAGGATATTGCCTAAAATATACGTAAAAATCAGTTTGGCGAATTTACGTGAGGTAAGTAATGTTTTTATGTACCTTGATTATCAGATACCTGAAAATTGGCCGTCTAAGCAAGCTAGCACGTAGGCTAGGCATGCTTTCTTAGTACTTACTAACACTACTCAATCGTACATATTTCCTGTGTCAGAAAATACGTAACCTCTGGTGGTCCTGGGATAAAAGTAACAAGAAAACCAGAAAAGAGCTGATAACTTCCAAACGGCTGAACCAATTTTTTTGGATTATAGCTAAGAACACTCTCGATCAAGCCACCTTTCAAACAAAAAAAACTAAATTAAAATCGGTTCATTCGTTTAGGCGCTACGAGGCCACAGACAGATACACAGATACACAGATACACAGATACACAGATACACAGATACACAGATACACAGATACACAGATACACAGATACACAGATACACAGATACACAGATACACACGTCAAACTTATAACACCCCTCTTTTTGGGTCGGGGGTTAAAAATGAATAAAATTGGCAATACTTGAATTTTTTAAAGCGTTTTAAATGTGAAACCTGGTAAGTAGGTACTTATAATCTTTATGAAAGATTTTTTTTAAACACTTCAAGGTCTAAATTATTTTAAATACATAACTATCAAAACCTGTTACTTTAACGCTACGCTATGCTACGTGTTACACTACGCTTCGTAGGTATTTGGGGTTTGGCGTAGCATTTACCCATAACATTTTCTGTCCTTGTATTCCGGAAACTTGTAAACATAAGCAATAATATCATAATTTACACCCAGTAGTCAGCACAAATCATTTTGCCTTGTCACAAACCTCTATATCAACTAGAACATCTGAAACTTCTGAAAGCCATAAATCAATAATAGGATTGTTTATTTATTGCTTACTATCTAACTCGACAGGCGTTGTTCTGTCCAAATTTACAACAGCTAAATTCTCTCTAGAATAAGTTTTGCGTAACTATCCAGATTTTTTCCCATGGCCATAAATAAAACAAAAAAAATTGGTTGTCTGTAAAGTCGGTTTACTGACGATAGTTGAACGTGACAACAAAGGCCGATTGTGCTTCTTTGTCGCTCGTTCCGCGCTCTCGCTTGCACTTCAAGCGTTACATGGAACGCCTCAGAGCGAGGTAACGCCGCATGAGTCATGTTTTTTCGTGCGTGCAGCCGGCTCTATCGAATTATAAGACGTTGTCACGTCAAAAAAGAATTGGGCAAGCATATTATCTCTCATTTGAATCTTGATTTCATGTAACGAATTTTCTCGAATCTGAAAGTTTATGGATTTTCTGTCCTAGATTGTCATTGGTTTTCGTCATTGGACCACCATGCCGTAGATTCCCTGAGGAGGGGATGAGGTGGTCCCTTGAAGTTTGGTATGGATATTCAGTAGGTACTTTCTTTATTGGGCAGTCACCCCTTCTTTTCATGATAGGTACATATATCCAAGGATATACCCGTACCATAGGAGCCTTCTATTATTAAGCTTTTCTTGTATTTGTGCAACTTTAAAAGTTCCCTCATGTCAGTACTCATTACTAATTGAGTCTAAACACACCACCAGCCTAGTATAACATTTTCATTTGGTGGTAGTCACTATTCGTGTTTTTTCAGGGTAGTCCAACACTCCACTCTTTAAATCATTGCAGGTCTAACCACCGTTTTGTATAATTTACCCTTGGCTAAAACTACAAACTGTGTCAAAGTATTTCAAAGCTATGTCAGGGATTGTTCAACACTGCGAGTTGAACTGGGCCGCGGTCGGCGAAAACTGGCCATGTCTTATTTGTCCTCGGAAACGGTTCACTTCCTCACCCTTGATACCTAGTTAGGTACGAGTTACGACCTTACATCACGATAGCCTAGCAATCGCAACCGCCAAGGAAGTTTAATAGCGTCGCATTATTATCACAAGAAAACTCCCACAATCACATTGTGACTAGAGGATGCCCGCGGCTTCGTTCGCGTGGATTCCGGTTTCCCGTAGGAACTCTTTGATTTTCCAGGATAAAAAGTAGCCTATGTCCTTCGCCGGGATGCATCCCAAGTCTGTTCCAAATTTCATTACAATCGGTTCAGCGGTTGGGTCGTGATAACGCAGCAAACAGACAGACAGACACACTTTCGCATTTATAATATTAGTATGGATTAGTGGAAGAGTACAGGTTCTAAGCAATAATAAATAGGATTTGCGTTATCATTCCTCATCAAAAAAAAATATGTAAGCATAAGGTTTTGAATACTCTTCCGCGATCTGTGTTTCTAACCAATTACATACTTATATATATAATCCAGGTATCTTTAAAACAAGAGTGAATAGGCATATTCTAGGTAAACCTGTCCCATTTTAAAATAGAATAATATGTTTACTTATTCAAGTAAACTTTTGCAAGTGTTTTTGGATCGTCAAAATAATTTACCACGTATGCCGCATCATCATTTTCAATCCGGTGTGTGTTGAAAGTATTTTAAACTTTAACAAGTGTACTTAAATTAAAAATTTTCAACACCCCCGACAAGTGAAGGTTACAGTAACTAGAAAAGAGCTGATAACTTTCAAACGGCTGAACCGATTTTCTTGGACTATTCCGCGCCTACGATCCAAAGTATCTGAGTTTTCCAAAACATGATTTTCAAATAAATAATTATGTATATCTAGGCAACGTCCATCTTGACAGCTTGACATTTGTCAATTGACACTTGAATATTATCAACCTAAGGGTTATCTAACCTTCTTTTCTACAAGAAAATTAGAAAAGAGCTGATAACTCTTAAACGGCTGAACCAATTTTTTGGATTATAGCTAAGAACACTCTCGATTAAGCCACCTTTCAAACAAAAAAAAGTAAATTAAAATCGGTTCATTCGTTTAGTCGCTACGATGCCACAGACAGATACACAGATATACAGATACACAGATACACTGATACACAGACACACAGATACACACGTCAAACTTATAACACCCCTCTTTTAGGGGTCGGGGGTTAAAAATAGTTAGCTAAACTAAGTCAGGGTATTCTTTAACACTACGAATTGAACTAGGTCGCAGATGGGGCCGCCTTGTTTTCCTTGGAAACGTTCCACTTCCTTACCCTTGATAGTTATGACCTTGGAACACGGCTGTTGTATAATATTATAGCGGGTAGCGGGTAAAAAGGCGAAACAAATAAATCAACACTGTAGTCACCAGTCTTAAAACTCCGAGTGATCTTCGCCAAAAAAGTTTTAGTGGGCATTTTTTTTGGGTTCCGTAAGGGTTCCTTTTATCTCTGGAGATCCAGTGAAAAAAAGGAACCCTTGCAGGATCACTTTGTTGTCAATCTCTCTGTCTATTTTTTCCGTCTATCTGTCTGACGTGTATGTCAAGACCCAGATATAGGGTACTTCCCGTTGATATACATTCATGAAATCATGAAAAAAATAATTGAAGTGTTATTTCTTGTACAATGGTAGGAAATTCTTCGTGTGTGAGTCCAACTCGGACTTGACTGGTTTTTTTCCTCGATTTATTCGAGTCATCTCGACTAATACTAATATTATAAATCCGAAAGTGTGTCTGTCTGTTTGTTTGTCTGGTAGCTTTTTACGGCCGATCTGTTTAACCGTTTTTGATGATCTTTGATAGGTACAGAGAAAGCAGAGCAACTTTTGGGCTGTAATGCTGAAATTATGAAAGTTTAATTTTTGTGTTTGCTAGCTTGTTACACTCCGGCTACATTTTAAAAGATCACTTTAGTGATAAAGCCACACTTTGCAACCTAGCGCAATTGATTTTCTTTTTATTTTGATTTTTAGAGATGTCCTTGATGTTCTGTTTTGTTGCAATAAAGTATAGTAATAGGTACTTAGGTAGGTACATGTTCTGATTCTGACAGATGTCAGATTCTGGTTTCGAATGCGTACCTATTTCTCTATCCTCTAGTGTGCCCCTAGGCCCCTAGGTTCCTAGTTAGTACTTTAATCGTTAGACCAGTATAAACACGATTATAAATAATTCGTTGGATGCTAAGCCAATAATAGCGGACTGCTAAGCCATTTTAAGTGGCAATTAATAGCGTTTGAGATTCGTTTAATTTTTTTATCGCTAGCATTTAAGCCACCGTGATCCAAACTTCATATTCACTATCCGTTCCTCCCTTTGTTGGGGACAATACGGAGAAAAACTTTCAGCTTTTATAAAATAACGTAGGTCTGGCACGCGCTGGCTCTTAGTTCATAATCGAAGTAGCTCGATTTTTAAGGTAGAGAACCCATAATGATATTAAAAATATTCATAGCAAGCAATCGTCTCTAAATTTCCCCTCAGCGCTTGGAGTTTAGCTCCATTATTATCTAGTGCCAATAAACTACCAAATCCATTTGTCGGAAGCAGTAACATACGTGGTTAGTTAATGAGTTTGTCTAAACGTTCTAACACGGTTACGGCTTAGTACGAGTTGTCGCTTCTCGACAACGTTGATAGATGCAGATTAATTTAAGAGCCTCGATTGCTCAACGGTTGAGGAGTGGACTGAATTCTGAAAGATCGGCGGTTCAAACCCCACCCGTTGCACTATTGTCGTACCCACTCCTAGCACAAGCTTTTCGTTTAACTGGAGGGGAAAGGGGAGTATTAGTCATGATTAGCAGCATGGCTAATATTCTTATTATAAAAAAAAAACAAGTGAATATCTACATATCGACACTAGGTTGCATTACTTGTTTTAAGGCCTCAAACCTTTATCCATTTATTTACAGCCAGTGCCCCAAGAGGAAACCTAGCAAATACAAAACGACATAAACGAAGGTCACTTCACAGCATTCATGAAACTACACGGGTCATGTGTCAACACAAAGTGGATTTAATTCTCCACCAAACTAAAATAGCTAGAACAAATTAAGGTAGCTTTAAATACCTAAGTACTGACTGTACTGTACGTATAAGTCAAGGCAAGGAGACTCAGACTGGAGGCCCATACTCAATCAGAGTTTGCCCTGTCGAACGAACACGCAACTAATATAATACGACTTTAAAATAAGGAAATTCTGGTTTGTTTTTAGAGTTGCGCATCGGAAAGGTGCCAACGGGCTTTAGTTCTAAGCCTCCGCTTTCCATCCATCCGCCCGTCTGTCTGTCAACGGGCTGTATCTAGTGAACCGTATTTGCTAGAGAGTTGAAAATTTCACAGAATATCTATTTCTATTATATTAGGCATATTATTGTAAATTAATTACTTGAAAAGAGCAACCGCCGAGTTTCTTGCTGGTTCTTCTCTGTAGGAACGGCATTCCGAACCAGTGGTAGATTATTTTGACGATTCGAAAGCACTTGTAAAAGTTTACTTGAATAAAAATAATTTGAATTTGAATTTATTGCGGCTGTAACAACAAATGATAAAAATTAAAATGTGTAATTTTTACGACGATGGTACGGAACCCTTCGTCTGTGAGTCAAACTCACCAGTTTTATTCTGACGTCATAACTCACAGTAATTCGATATCTATTAACGTTGCCGATATGTGCAACTCGTTCTACGGACACCGTAGCTCGTAGAAGCGAGGAAGTGACCGTTTTCGAGGACATCAAACATGACCGCGCGAGCTTCGACCCCAAAACGCCCCATTCCCATTGTAATGTTGTTAGAATAGCTATTCGCTCCCTCAGCGCGCTTTGACGATGTTTTGTGACGTTTTGGGGTCATAAAAACGATTGGTGCCAAATTCATTCTATTGATTATTACCTACTAGATTATGCCCGCGACTTCGTCCGCGTGGATTATATCCCGAGGGAACTCTTTGATTTTCCGGGACAGAAAGTTGCCTAGTTCAGTTTCCGGGATGCAAAGCTACCTCCGTACCAAACACACGAATCGGTTTAACGGATGGGCGTTTAAGAATCCCATGGGAACTCTTTGATTTTCCGGGATAAAAAGTAACCTATGTCCTTCTATTTTTATTTTATTTAAAAAGGAACACTAACAAATTACATATCTTACATTTACTACACACTTACTGACTATTACACACACTGATACGTAAATCGATAACAAGTGTGCACACGTTTGTAGTGCGTGCTCCGGGAAGCTAACTCTGTACCCAATTTCATCAAAGTCGGTTAAACTGTTGGGCCGTGAAAAGGTAGCAGACAGACAGACAGACAGACAGACACACTTTCGCATTTATAATATTAGTATGGATTAGTTATGTATGGAGAACTCTCATGCATGCGGATTTCGTCACGATGTTTTCCTTCACCGTTAAAGCGAGGAAAAGTTAGAGGTACCTACGTGCCTGGGATCGAACCTCCAACCTCCTTAAAGGACGTCTTAACCACTAGGCTATAAGGGTTATAATATTATGATCGTGATCGATATTTTCGTTCTCATCGTCATAATGTAATTTGAAACACAAGTTCCCTTTTCCGCCGTTTCTTATATTATTACAATCTGTGAAATAGAATAACTTAATTTCATATTTCAATTTAAGATAAAATTACTATCAGATCATTGAATTCAGAGATAAGACAAGGTTTGTATTCCGGAAAATCTCTGTTATTCTGAGCAAAAATAAGAATGTTTCCGGAATAAATATCAAATTCAAAATATTTATTTTTCAAAATATGGTAGAACTTGTTGACCCGCCGTGAAAATCTGGAATCTAGAAATCCCGAATCTGTCAAGGGGTGGCATTTCCAAAAATATTCAGATTGTTCGTAGGTAGGTACTTCATTATTTTAATTTATATAATTAATCTAACGATTCTGACCATCAGAATGAGTAAGTTCTACTTTGAATGAATAAAATTGAGTTTGAGTCTTGAGTTTGAAACCCTTGAAAGCTATAATAAACCACATAAAATTGCAAGCATTAAAAACTATTATAAAAAGTCGTATTCACGAATCCTAGTTAAGAGCCCTTGGCCTCTATAAAAACACGATAATATCTGGACTGACTCGAAGCTATACAATCGATATGTGATTTTGGCTCCGTGCCATCCGCAACAAACAATGTTCCAATAATGCCTAATGGAAACCAGACACTGAAACTTTGGAAACTATTCCGTGCATCCAATAAGATTTTTTATCTAACTTTATTTCACTTTAAAGCCTAAGGTTTAAGGAGGAATTTATTCGTAGTACCCTTCATACAAACAAGGTTTGGTTCTCATTTGTAACCATTCAAACTCAGTAAAATTTTGTAGACATGTTTTAGAAACAAATATCTGTCTGTGGTTGGCCAGATCTTGCCAGTTTTGACGCGTACCTGGCGTAGAGGTCTCATAAACAGGAGGTCCAGTGTCCAATTCCCAGGAGAGGTTATTGGGTAATTTATAACTCCTGGCATACCTCTTCTAAGTTAGCCCGTTTCCATCTTAGACTCCATCATCACTTACCACGTGAGATTGTAGTCAGGGCCAATTTGTGTTGGAATAAAATGAAAAACCGGCCAAGTGCGAGTCAGACTCGCGCACCGAGGGTATCCCAACATTTTGCACGATAAATCAAAAACTATTAAGTATGCATGAAAATAAAAATATAAATCTGTTTAAGACTGTACAGGTAAAAGCTTTTCATAATATTATGATACCCCACTTGGTATAGTTATCTTACTTTGAAAATTGAAACACATTTTAATTTTTTTTGTGTGATGTAACCATAAAACGGTTTTCAGATTTATTCCTTTTTTTGTGCTATAAAACCTACTCACTTACCAAATTTCATGATTCTAGGTCAACGGGAAGTACCATAAAGATTTCTTGACAGACACAACAGACAGACAGACAACGAAGTAATCCTATAAGGGTTCCTTTTTTCATTTTCAGCTACGACACCCTAAAAATCAACTAAACTAATTTAGAATTTTGCAATTTAAACGCATATATTATAGACGGATTTACATAATGCGCTGTTTGATTGGGCGAGCAAAACCCGCGGGCGAACCAGAATAGTTACTACATAAGTTACAAGTATACATTACGTAGGCACGAATACAAGAACTGAAAATAAACCATAACTATGAGTTAAACCTCCAATTTGGGAGCAATTTTCCCGCAGTTTAAATTTCCCGTTGAGTATTTTCTTTTTCGTTTTATTCCAGTAATGCGGTAAAGTCGAGAGGCTCGCAGCAAAGTAACTAGAGCTTGTTCTCTAAACTCGCTTCGTACGACGGGTCACGGCACTTAGTGCTACTGCATGCTACTAACTACTTACTTCTCACATACACTGTACTATCGTTTATTAACACTACTAATATCAAGCTATGATAGCCTAGAAATCGGGTTGTACTATTCACGGAGAGGCGGGTCCGGGGTTCGGCCGGGACACATACCTGTAACTTTTCGTAGTTGTGCGTCGCATGGTCCGTCGCGCGACAGTCGCAGGCTCATCGCGCGGGTCGCGGCGTGGGTGGTTTGGTATAGGCCACTCACCGAACCATAACTATGAGTAACTAGCCGATGCCCGCGACTTCGCCCGCGTGTATTTAGCTTCTTCGAAATCCCGTGGGAATCCTTTATTTTCCGGGATAAAAGTAGCCTATGTGCTAATCCAGGATATTATCTATCTTCATTCCAAATTTCAGCCAAATCCGCGTGAAGGAGTAACAAACACACACACACACACACACACACACACACACACACACACACACACACACACACACACACACACACACACACACACACACACATACATACAAACTTTCGCCTTTATAATATTAGTGTGATACCTCCAATTTGGGAGCAATTTCCCGCTGAGTATTTTCCTTTTCGTTTTATTCCAGTAATGCGGTAAAGTCGAGAGGCTCGCAGCAAAGTAACTAGAGCTTGTTCTCTAAACTCGCTTCGTACGACGGGTCACGGCACTTAGTGCTACTGCATGCTACTAACTACTTACTTTTCACATACACTGTACTATCGTTTATTAACACTACTCATATTAAGCGATGGTATCCTAGTGGTCAAGCGGTTAAAATGTCGGCCTCCTATTTAGGAAGGTTCGGTCTGGGGTTTGATAATTTCGGAGTTATTTGCGTAATTAAATATCACTTGCTTTAACGGTAAAGGAAAACATCATGAGGAAATTGGGACGCGTGAGAGTTCTCGATGATTTTGAAATCTGCCAGTTTGTATGTCGCAGTGCTTGCCGCGACGGTCGCGAGTTGGTCGCGTGGTATAGGCCACTCACCGGATATGTTGATCTTGGCGTCATCGTAGTAGTCGAAGGTGTGATCGTCCTCCTCGTCGGGCGCGAGCGGCTCGTGCGCCTCGCGGCGGTGTGTCGCGTTGCTCGCCGCGACAGTCGCGGGCTGGTCGCGCGTGTCGCGGCGGTGGGTCGCGTTGGGCGCCGCGCTCACCACCAGCGCGCACACCACCAGCGCGGCCACTTCCATGCCGACATCACCGCGCCACGGCGAAGACACTCCGACGCGCTGAAAAATACGATTTTCGTTATAACTAACAGCTACCTAATTGATTGGTTTAAGTTAGTTAGTAGTAGTCGTTGGTTTGATTGATTCTGGACCAGGATAAGACACTTTTTTGGGGGGAGCTCCCCGGAGTGAAATTTCCGAAAGTGTCCTTATCCTGGTCTTTAATAATTAGGGGGTGAAAATTTTTGAATGTCTGCGGTTTTTCAAGTTATGGCCATGAAACTTGGTGTTTTGGCTTTTAGTCAAAACACCAAGTATGTCCAACAGTGGAGTTTTACAGGCTGACGATAATGAAAACCTAATCAGTACCTGTTTCTGTTTCATAAATCAGTTTGTGATATAATCCAGCACAGAAACACTACAATGTGAAGTAGGTACGGTACATACGAACATTTTTGTATTCATCGGATGACCATAAAACCTGTAAAGACTCGAGATAATACAGTACATCGGTCGTAAGTAATTCGTATTCACTAGTGAATAAGTGCGCCGCTGTCGACCGAAAATACGATTTATGTACTTTTATTTGTTTTCTCCAAAACAAACTTTATGGGGTTTTGTAATTATACTTAGTGTAGAGTCCGAAGGTCGATTTCTGGTCGGAACCGAAAACGAATAAATAATAATAATCGGCTATCGCCACAACATTCGGAATCATAAGAAAATTAATTTGATTGGCTAAAAATAAATAAAGAATTTTTTTTTAAAGTATTTATTGTTTGCTGTCTTGTTTAATACCTCTAGAGTGATTACAATCCCCAACGAGTCGCCTTTTCCATTTTACTCTCGCACATTCGTAACAGTTCATTCGATTTTGGCGCTTGCTAGAAACCTTCGGCTTCGTCTTAAACTTCGGCCTATTTTCGCCGAAGGTGGTTTTTTGGCCAAAGGTGGCTTGAAGCCGAAGCCGAATATTCGGTCAGATACAAGTTGTGTAAGTATGTCAACGTACCCAACGATGTTTTGTAAGTTGTAAACTAATCAGATTGAATAAAACCCTCGTTTCCCGGGATCAAAATTAGCCTTTCCCGGGATGCAAGCTATCTCTGTACGAAATTAATGTTTTAATCTTGACTTTTTTTAATTTAATTTAAGGTAATATTCAAACACCAGTTATAGTGGTAAAATGTATAAGGCTCATCAGACATTAATTCATCATATTGTACCTACATTTTATTGAATAAATCATTGAATTTGAAATTTCATCAAAATAGGTTAAACAGACAGGCCTTTAAAAGCTAGCAGGCAGACAGACACACTTTCGCATTTATATTATTAAATTGTCTTCTTTTTTCTTCTTCCTGATGTTATCCCACGTTACGTAGGGTTGGCTCAATATTAAGTGCTCTGTGTGGTGCTGCGTGGTGGTGGTGCGTATTGCTTGCTTGGTGGCTGGCTTTTCCTACATGTTTAGCAGAGGCGGTGCATGTCGCATGCTGCATGTAGCTGTGTCTGGTGATCATACAGATGTGTCTGGTGTAGCGGGTTATAGCAAATTAAGCTTTTGGTTCCTTGTATATCATGGACTTCAGCAAAGTGGCAAAGTGACGCCTGCTTCTATACAATATCCGTCAACGTATCATCCATCCCTTTTACACGCATATCCTCTTTTGGAATCCATCCACCTCTTTTTTGGTCTACCTCTCCTTTTTTTCCTTCCATGTGCATATTTATACTACACATTTATAATATTAGTACGGATTACAGTAAAAAAACCGCTTTCCACTTGACACAATACATTGCCTGCAGTACAACATAGCGTGTAACACTTCTCGTGAAATAAAATATTTCCATTGTTGCTATTAAAATGTACCGTTGTAGCGATGTAGCGTTGCAACATTTTTGTTTTTATATCCACCTGTTGAACAACATCTGAACGATTACATGCCTACACACTACAAAGTGATTGCTTAGAAAGATATTATTTTAATTCACCTGTCGTAAAAACAAGCTTTTGGTTATCGATTTGTTTAGAAACATACTCGTAGCACTCGTAGATTTGCCTATTTTATAGACTAAACTATAAAGTCGTAAGTTTGTGTGTATATGTGTGTGTGTGTGTGTATGTGTGTGTGTGTATGTTTGTTACTCCTTCACGCAAAAACTACTGGACGGATTTGGCTGAAATTTGGAATGGAGATAGATAATATCCTGGATTAGCACATAGGCTAAATTTTATCCCAGAAAATCAATGAGTTCCCACGGGATTTCAAAAAACCTAAATTGCGTATCCTTTGTACAAATCAAATCATAATCATAGTTTATTCTTTCTTTAGTCACAGTGTACCTATTTACCATAATAATGGTTTGCAATATGTAGCATTTACAATTAAGTATAGTAATTTGGAGCTTTAGTAGTTTACGTCATTAATTATATTATTATCACCATTACATCATCTTACCAATCCTACAATAATTATTGACAATCAAAAAGTATACGATATATCAGTATGGTAGTAGATGAACTCTAAGCATAGCTCTCTCCTCATCATCGCCCGCTGAGTAACTGAGCTTTCTTTTTTTTCTCTCTCGTCTGGCTTTACAAAGATTAGCCAATGTCAATTTTGTAGTTATTTGTAACAAGTTAGTTAATTTATACAAGTATGGACCCCGTCTGTGCCGGCGCTCGCCGACACCCCCTTAGAGCGCTTTCCAGTCAGTTTTAACAAAAAAAAAACACTCCAAAAAGGCAGAACACGCCCGCCAGCTAACACCAACACAGATGAAGTCCTCTATCTATTGCAATAGAAAGCTCAGTTACTATTTAATACGATACTAAGTTATATTGCGTGTCAACTATATTTAAATTGTACGAAAAAGTACATTAAAATTATAAAAACAGCTTAATCAACAAGGCAGCTAATTGCCGTTAAACTATAATAGTTGTTAACTTTTTGTACACTCAAAGTTCAAACACGCAACAATACCTACTTGCTACTTATGGTGAACACTAAAATTAAGTACTAACATGCCAGATACCTACTTTGAAATAAAGTAGTGGTAGGCTTTCATCTTCTTTTAAGTCGTGATAGCCTAGTGGTTAGAACGTCGGGCTCCTAATCGGAAGTCGAGGGTTCGATCCCGGGCACGCACCTCTAACTTTTCAGTTATGTATGTGCGTTTTAAGCAATTAAATATCACTTGCTTTAACGGTAAAAGAAAACATCGTGAGGAAACCTGCATGCATATATATATGCATGTAGTTCTCCATGTTCTCAAAGGTGTGTGGAGTCTGTCAATCCGCATTGGGCCAGCGTGGCCGACTATAGTCTAAACCCTTCTCACTCTGAGAAGAGACCCGTGCTCAGTAAGGGGGCCGGCAATGCGTTGATCATAAGCCTTTATTCAAAAGAGTTCTTTTGATTGTTGCCACCGTAGATTTTTTTATAAATTTAGATACAAGTCAGCCCTTGACTGCAATCTCATCCGGTGGTAAGTGATGATGCAGTCGATGGAAGCGGGCTAACCTGGAGGGGGTATGACAGTTTTTATTAGACCCATATCTCTTTTCTTCTTGATTTCTACACGGCATCACACCGGAACGCTAAATCGCTTGGCGACACGGCTTTGCCAGTTGGATAGTAACTAGCCACAGCCGAAGCCTTCCACCAAAGCAGACCAGATGTTTAGATGTTATAAAATTCCAAACCCCTGCCGGGAATAAAATTGGCCCACGGCAAAAGTTCGTCCACATTTTGTTTCTCAGAAAACGACTAAGTTCAGTGTGCCTAGTGGGAGATTTTTAACCTATTCGATCGCGTAAAAGTTAACTGCGTTTTGTATGGAATTGAAACAGCGCCATCTTCTTGTCACTAGCGCTGTTTCAATTCCATACAAAACGCAGTTAGCTTTTACGCGATCGAATAGGTTAAAAATCTCCCACTAGGCACACTGACGGTTCCGAGATCTTGCCCTCTTACGTAAAGGATAGTGAGATTATTTACCTACCAAATGTTTAACACACTAAAGCTGCCACGTACTCAATAAAAGCCCTTATTTTATTCGGATTATACTTACTTCAAATAAACTTTAAGCAATTAAAACAGGTGTTGCACTTGCGTACATAATAGTGTTATGGAAATTATAACTCGCAGCTTCACGGCAAAGTTAACCGTATGTCGAGCGGATTTCCAGCCGGCGAAACCCACAATTTAATTACACAAATTGCAATTAAATATGAACTCTATTTATAAAAAAATTAAGGTCGTATTTCAAAGAGTTTCGAGCACTGCAGTGGGTCGAGTGTGACGCAATGCATCAGGTTTGCTTCTACTCGGCTTCTAAAGGCCGATTTGAATGAAAAAGAGCAACTAACACCTACAAAGAAGTTCAAGTACAATAGTACTAGATCTTGGAATGTTTGGCAACTACGACTTACTAAGGCTTTGTGCAGGAATTCGATTAGGTACAAGCTGCTTGGAGGGTTTTTAGCAACAACTAATTTGCCGAATGCTCGGGAGTTTCTCGAGTCGAATTTCCGTGTACCTCTCTACAATCTATATTCCAAGAACTCTACATAAAGCGACGTCTTTTTATTTAAGTGGAATATAACATAATATTATAGTTCTTCAAATACATACCTACCTAGTTCCGGTGTCAGACTCGCTTTATTGCTCTGCGGACAAAGTAGAAGATACCAGAGCTCAAGAGAGTTCACACATAGATCAACCAAAATATGTGAATTGCTTTAGGCGAATGCTTGAATGTGTGAATGCCTGAGTCAGACAAGGGAGAGATTTGGCGAAGTTCGTAAAGCAACATCTGCCCCGAAATACACTTCATGCTGGTCATCAACGCTCTGGTAAGAGCCCAACAAATAAGAAGAAATTTCCTAGCATATTTCTGGCGTAAAAATAAGACTTTTGCCAGGCTTTGACCATTGCGACCGGATATTTGTAAAGAGTCCGACGAAGAAGAAGGAACCTAGCACGTTTCTGGCATAAAAACAACTTATCTTAACCCTATATTTGACAGGCTAATTTCTGGCTTTAATAATTGCAAACGAATATTGATTATGGTAAAGATCCCAACGAAGAAGAAGGCATTTTCTAGCAAGTTTCTGGCATAAAAACAAGTAACTTCATAAACAAACTTTTTTACTTTTAAACCCTAATTTGACAGGCTACTGTCTGGTTTGACCATTGCAAAAGGTGAACATCATGGACGTAATGGTGAACATAAACCTAGCCCATGTCTGATCTAGTGGGGTTTTTGTCCTCCCAACCATTGTCTGATGTCTTGGGATGGAGATGCAAAGATTTTCATATTCCACGATCTCGTGCTGCTTAGATTATGGTTTCCATGCGTTTGATGTTGTCCGCAAACTTGTGCGGGGTCTACCCACACAGCATTTTTCGGCACGGGGTCATAATTTCAGCACCTCCGGACCCTAACGTAGGTACATCGTTCCTCCAATCTATGTGCTACGTTTATTGTCACTTCAGCTTTGCGATTCATTGAGCTTTACTTTAGTGGAATTATACCAACCTTCCAACAAGAGGGTAGGTACATGCACTTCATCGAAACCCATCGAAAATCCTCTACTGGCAATGTTCTCCTCTCAAAATGAGAAGGGCTAAGGGTATAGTCCCCCACGCTGGCATTTGGATTGACAGACATTTGGTGGCCCAGTGGTAAGTGCTGTGGTCATGTTAGTGAGAGGTCCCGGGTTTGATTCCAGGCATGGGTTTGGAATTTTATAATTTCTAAATCTCTGATCTAGTCTGGTGGGAGGCTTTGGCCGTAGCTACCACGCTACCGGCAAAGTCGTGCCGCCAAGCGATTTAGCGTTCCGGTACGTCCGGTATGATGCCGTGCAGAAAACAAAGGGGTTCGGGTTTAATAAAAGCTGCCCTACTCTTCCTGGTTAACCTGCTGACATTATAGACTGCATCATCACTTACCACCAGGTGAGATTGCAGTTAAGGGCTAACTTGTGTCTGAATTTAAAAATATTATAGAAAACCATTTCAATCTTTCCATACATATTGTATTTGTAGGTATGGGCGCACCACCATTGAACCAGAGGTTATCTGTTCTAAACGCATTTGACAGGCCAAGTACTCAGTTTTTATACGAAGCTTTTAGACGGAGAATAAACTTTATTGACTCTGTTATATCATGACGCACCTTGAAGGAAGCATACCTATAGGTACTTACCTTTTTATTCTGTGCCTATATAATATCACTTAGGTACGGTTAGATGCTTTGCGTTATTGTGAGACGATACAATTTTTTTCGTCAATTTACAGGGACTACGTGGTTTTTTTGCGTATAAATAGTTCTAGTATGTTATATGAAATAGAAACCAGCAAAACATGATCCTTTCATAAAAACTTGTCTAAATTTTAAAATAACTACCTATTACGTAAAAATTTCTTTCATCTCGAAAAAAACAGAAAGCAAAACGGATTGCCTTCCATGCATCTTTGTTAATTAAGAAATTCATTGTTTTAACCAGAAACTTTTATATTATATACAGATACACTATTTTGGAAATGTGGGTTTTTAAATTCCGTACTTGAAAAAGAACTTTCCGAGCGCTTGGATATGGAAAGCCTTTTCGGCATTAGTTAAGCACCCTTAAGTCAAGAGTGAATATGCATCTTCTGAGCATCTTAGGCTGCATCACTGATCACATAGACAAGTGTGCCAGCAGATTAGACTCACAGCCAAATGCTAGTTTATGTATAAATTTAAATAATCCATAACAATTGTTGTATACTTCTTAGCTTCTCATATTTTTCTGTTTAAATTAAAACCTACTCAGTGAAATCACTCTTGAATTTCGAGTTAAAAGATTTGGTTTTTTATGCATGTTACATATTATGTGATATTTAATTACTATATTAATGTATTGACTATATACAATAGAATATGTACTCTATTCTTATAATTATTATGTACGTATATGCTTATTAATTTTACTTTTTGCGTAACCCCGGGTTCCCGGGCTTAAGGGATTGCTTCAACAATGCTGCTTTGCACCCTTTTGTATAGTTTGTTATATATCTTGTATTGTTTTCTGTATATATGTGTGTACAATACAGATTTAAAAAAAAAATCAAAAATACTAGTAATCGTACTCACCGACTTGCAAAGTTACGCAAGCCCCTTCGGCGAGCACCTCATATCACAACACAGCACTCCTTTACCATCGGCACATCCCTTCGCGATCAATTAAATTACACTTTATACTATAACTAGTATATTAATTAATATAAATGTATAAATAGACTAATATAACACTCATCACATCACTGTTTCAGAGTTTTGCAACCGGATTTTCGGTTAATGAGTTCAATGTAACTTGGTATAAATTTGCGTATTTTTTTAGAGTAACTAGTATTTTTTTGGGAAATTTGTATATTTCGTTTGGTTTTGAGGGTTTTTTGGTGGTAAAAAAGGTGAAATGTGTATTTTTCAGGGGTGTCCGAGCACGCTATGTGTGGTCCGCGGCCGAGGCGGTGTCGCGTGTATGTGGTGCGCGTGCGCGAACACTGCACCCCCGCACAGGGATGGATTGGTTTGGTGGTTGAAGGATTTTCTTTCTATAATTTTCCACACTTCAAAATTTCTTTTACAATAGCTGACGCCCGCGACTTCATCCACGTGGATTTAGGTTTTTCGAAATCCCGTGGGAAATCTTAGATTTTCCGGGATAAAAAGTAGCCTATGTGCTAATCCAGGAAATTATCTATCTCCATTCTGAATTTCAGCCAAATCCGTCCAGTGGTTTTTGCGTGAAGGAGTAACAAACATACACATTCACACTCACATACACATACACACATACATACATGTGTGAAGTGTGATAAATACAGCACTACTTTTTAAGTAAGTACCTACCATTTTTATTTTATTTAAACATCTTTATTGTTAAAATTACAAAGGGTAAGAATACAGGATACACTTAAAAAAACAAAGGGCGACTTTATCAATAAAGTGATCTCTTCCAGGTAACCCAACCTAGAAGAAAAGTTCCTAAAAATGTTATAAAAGTAATAAAAAGTTACAAGACAAATCATTTATTTGTAGCATAATTACATAGAACTTTTAATAATATGTAAGGTAAAGTTAACTTAGTCATTAGCCCCTTACCCTACTAACAAACTACTACTAACATTAGCAAACTATCCTAGTAGCAATATAATACTTCTTCTATTCGTTATAATTGGATAAATTGCATCAGAGAAGTATAACATTGAGCTTATGGGTAAATACTAAAAAGCTTTAAAACTAACTGACTGACATTCCAGCGTAGACGTAACTAAAAGCTCTCTCTTCTCTCTACAATGTACCTCTTAGGTTGAGATTTATAGAGCGCAAGCTTTGATTTGATTTGACCAATGATTTGCAGCGATCTACGGCATTTTCAGTACTGAAAAAAAAAACCGGCCAATTGCGAGTGAGACTAGCGCACCGAGGGTTCCGTACTTGGATATTTATTCGACATTTTGCACCATAAATCAAAAACTTTTATGCATAAAAATAAATAAAAATCTGTTTTTTCTTTACTTGTGCTAAGTCCTGCTTGTAATAAGACCTGCCATATTTAATGATTCTAGGTCAAGGGAAGTACCCTGTAGGTTTTCCTAGCAGACACGACAGACAGACAGACAGACAGACAGACGACGAAGTGATCCTATAAGGGTTGCTTTTTCCTTTTAGGTACGGAACCCTAAAAATGCAAAACATATAGTGAAAACTGCTTATACAGATTACTGACTGAAATTGCGGTAGATATTATCTTGTTAAAAGTCAATTTCAATGTTTCCAAGTCCGTCCCATTATATAAACTACTCAGGCCCCAATAGCACGAGAGTTGCCGACGGGGCCCGAGGGCGAGCCGACCTGTCTGACTGAAGACCCTCGACCACTGAGTCCTGACCCCCCCGCCCCTCACAGCCATGTCTCGGTGCTCACAAACGACATAGAGCATCCCTGAAGCGGGTGTCAGGATATAGTGGACACGGGGCTACGGAGCATGCGCCAACACATCGATGGGAAAGGTTATATTGTACAAGACGTGTGTAAAATTAAGTTTTTTTTTTCAAGCGCCTAAGTCTGCAATCTCACCTGATGGTGCTATAGGGCGCGCAAAACAAGAAGTCCAATCAGAACACGACGCGTATGACTGTGCGAGCATCGAAAACAGGTCTTAGGTTGAGATCTATAGACCGGACTTTGACTTTGCTTAGACCTAAGACACTGTTAAAACAAGACAGCGCTATACTGCTGACCTTAAGTCTGAGTCAATGTTCACTCTATAGATTTCAGCTTTAGTCATCATCATCAAGCCATCGCTGGCTCACTACTGAGCACGGGTTTCTTCTCAGATTGAGAAGGATTTGGCCACAGTCCACCGCCCCGGCCATGTGCGGATTGGCAGACTTCACAGATTTTGAGAACATAATGGTGAAACTTGAAGACGAGGCGGGGAACTGGGAGGTATTTACATGATTTCCCATGCTTCGCCTGACATTGACAGATGATGTGTAGGGCTGTTTCCGCATCCTCTTTACAGATTCTACACACACCCGCGTCGTGGATCTTCAGGTCGAACATATTGTGTCTGTTCAGTCTACAATGCCCAGTTAACGCCCGTAATGGATTGCATTTTTAACCTCCGATCCAAAAAGAGGGGTGTTACAACTGCAACCTTCACTTGTCGGGGGTGTTATAAATTTTTAATTTACCCTTCCTACTTAGCGTTAGTACTTCCAAAGCAGTCTTCTTTTTGAAGGCTTTGACTAGCGCCCTGGAGTGGTTCATTCCTGGGAGATTTTTCCATCGGATGAGTGTACCTATCGTAGTAGCAATAGGTTAACAGGGTTAGCTGTGCTAGGCTTTTGGGTATGCCACAGACAGGCTCAGGTCCTATCTGTCGCTTTCTGGCGATTCCCGCATGCCCTGGAACCCAACGTAAGATCAGAATAGACCCCTATGTTGCAACTTCAGATTGGACCCCTTATTTTGCGCGCACTATAATTATTCCGAATCTATTTCTAATAGCATAATATTATCTCCTAACAATATTTCGTTCGAGCCATCGTCTACACGTTGGGTGACCCCGGAAAAACTGTAAAGAAAGAAAATGTAATTATTAGGTGTGGATTATACAGAAGGCGAGAGAAGAAGTGTGCCGTAGATATTATACTAGACTAGCTGATGCCCGCGACTTCGTTCGCATGTATAGAGGTTTTTTATAAATCCGTAGAAACTCTATAACTTTCCGGGATAAAAAGTAGCCTATATGCTAATCCAGGGTATAATCTATCTCCATTCCAAATTTCAGCCAAATCCGTCCAGTAGTTTTTGCGTGAAGGAGTAACAAACATACACACATACATACACTTTTACACACAAAATTTCGCCTTTATAATATTAGTGTGAAGTGTGATTTTGCCCACGACTTCGTCCGCGTGGTATAGTGTAGAATGTAGATGATGCTCGAGATTTCGTCCGCATGGATTTAGGTTAGTAAAAATCTTGTATGAGCTCTTTGATTTTCTGAAATAAAATGTGTGCAAATAAGCTATTTCCATTCCAAACAGCCAAACTTATATATTTATAACGTATATAGTATGGATAGCCAATGACTTTGACGGCGTGGACTATATTTAAACCCCGCTATACTATAATTAAAACCCCGCTAATTTTATCCTCTTAGAGGTGGCATTTCCAAAAATCCTTTCTTAGCGGTCTATGTCTACGTCATTCTGTGTTACGCCGAGCTGTGCATCCAAAAATCAGTTAGTCTGTCTTTCTTATTAGTGAAAGAATTGTAGGAATCGGTAGAGCCGTTGAGAAGTTACGACCGGACAGAGGGACGGACATGAATACATACATGTCAAAATAGCCCTCCTCTTGGGCTTCGCCGTAGGCAGGTAAAAACATTCAAAATCTCAAGTTTCTAAACCCAGTTGAGCGGTACTCTGATTTAAGACAGACTCGTACCTACCGTAAGTGCCAGACTGTAGCAACGCTGTCACCCCCTTATAAATGAAGAAAGCAGCAACAGCAGTGCCCCCCACTGCCAGCATGGTCGCTGCCACGATTATAGCTGTCTTTTTACCTGAAATAAGTAAGTTAACAAAGTTGGTTAAGTGCGAGCCAGACTCGCGCCCGTAGAATTCCGTACCATATAAAGATATAATAATATAAAGATATGTACTTTTTTTGTGTATAGCGGCCATTTTAAATTTTTAATATTTGTTGTTATAGTAGCAATAAAAATATATACTCTGTGAAAATTTCAACTCTATACATATTACGGTTTATCAGATGAAGCCCGCTGACAGACAGTGGAGGCCTAGCAATGGCCCGTTGGCATTCTTCGGGTACGGAATCCTAAAAAAATTAATTGATAGGCCTAAATCCAATGCTATCCTTTTCTACAGAGAACATTATAAAAGAGATAGCACTATTTAGAACTGTCATTTCAGTTAAGAGATTGTGCACACAATAAAATCAGCCATAATATTACCTTCACTGCGATTTTCTTGTGTCCGACTTTCAGTTTCGGAATCTGTCAAGTTCTTGCTACTTTCTAAGTTTTCTTCTTTGCCTGTATAAGAAACAAGAAAAATCATTATATTCCTTAAAAAAAAAACTACATGTTTTAACTTACTTGTAATAAATGTAACCATCATCAAATCATCATCAACTGATAGATGCCCACTTTTGGACATAGGTCTCTTGTAAGGAGTTCCACACGCCACGGTCTTGCACCGTCTGAATCCAACGGCTCCCTACGACTCGCTTGATGTCGTTCGTCCATCTAGTGGGGAGTCTTGCGGTTTCCGGGGCGAGGTTCAGCACCTCGGGACCTCAAGGTCTATCGGGTTTTCGAACTATGTACCCTACCCATTACCACTTCAGCTTCGCAACCCGCTGAACTATGTCGGTTACTCTGGTTCTCTTACGGATCTCTTCATTTCTGATTTCATCACGTAGAGAAAATCCATAGCTCCAAGCATAAAGGAAAATAGTTTTTTTTTTGTTTTTTTTTTTTTACTTTTTTTAAAAAGTGACTAATACTCCCGTTGCCCCTCCAATTAAGCATAAAGCTTGTGCCAGGAGTGGGTACGACAGTAGTGCAACGGGTGGGGTTTGAACCGCCGACCTTTCGGAAGTCAGTCCGCTCCTCAACCGTTGAGCTATCGAGGCTCAAGTAATTGCAAATTAAGACACTACCTCCTGTCACTATTGTCGTTTTGTCTTCAAAACTTCCTTCTGTTATGGTGATAGTAGCTGTGCTGGCAATATCTGTGCTGGCATTTTCTTTGCTGGTAATATCTGGCAATATATCTGTAGCTACAGTTGGATTAGTACTGATATCATTTATTTTAGGTACAGGTATCGGCACTATGTTATCATTTGCCACATTTTCTTGGATTGTATAATTCACTTTCAAACAAAGATTTTCACATTTGGAATCTTCGGCGAAATATTTTTCGAGTTGAAACTTTTCGTATAGATTACTTTTTATGAATTTTTCGTTGATATATTTTTCAGCAGGCGTTTCACATGCTTCTGTTGCATTGTTTTTGCTGAAAAAAACAGGTATTCTATGTAATCCATGCTATTTCTAGTACAAATAAAATACATATAAATACATTAAACTTCTTTTTAAAACAAGTGAGGTTTATTAGTCGTTGAGAATGTGAGATGTAATAAAAACTTACTGATATTGAACTATTAAGTCACTTAAATCTTGTTCAAATTCTTGTGATACAATAGGTGCTTCCGCTACAGTTTTTCCAGGATGTACAATGAAGTAGATCTGCAAACATTGGAATTTCTTTATTCTCTTAACTCTCCTCATCGAGGTCTGGTCTGGTGGGTGGATTCAGCCGTGGCTAGTTACCACCCTACTGGCAAAGCTGTCCCACCAAGCGATTTAGCGTTCCGGACGATGCCGGGTAAAAACCAAAGGGCTTAATGAAAACTGCCACCCGATTAACCCGCTTTCATCTTAGACTGCATCACCACTTACCGCCAGGTGAGATTGCAGTCAAGGGCTAACTTGTATCTGATTAAAATTAGATTTTTATAAATGTTAAAGGTTGCCAAAACAAAACATTAAATAGAAAACCTTACCAAAACAAGTAGATATTTCAAACACATTTTTATAGTTTTAAAACTAATTTGACACGTTTTGTAGTGTTCCAAAGCTATTCACGTACTAAGCTATATTTTTCCTTGACAGTATTTTGTATTAAAGTCCTGTACGTATTTCATGTAAATAGAATGTACTCATTTTTCCTGTACAACGTTTAAGAGATCATGAATTGTAGGATTATTTTTCCCTAACCAAATACGCAATTTATAAAACTCCTAACACTTACGAAATGTTGTGGAACCCTCGTAGCTTTTAGTTTTAAGTTTAGGTAATTACTTAATTATCACCATTGCATTTACTATTATCTTTATTATTCAACATTGACAGCAAGTAGTGTACAATGTGGGAAACTAATCTTTCACTGCCTAGTGCCTACCCTCTATTAAAATAATATTATGTTATGCGTCCGAGGGGAAGAGCAGTGTTCGGGCCGGTGCGCCCCGGTAACATGGCTAATAATTTCTCTTCGGAGATATTGTTGGCTATGGCTAATGACCTGGCAGGGGGGGAGGTTTCTCCGCGTGTCCCTCTGACTAGCAGGGGGCACAGTGGATGAAGCGGAGGATGGGACGCGGGCGACGTGCGCGTCCCTAGGTCGGGGGACGCACTTCGTTGGTGCGTCCCGGAGGTGCGTCGATGGGGACCGAGCAGGTCCCCGGTGGAGGGTCTGCCTTGGCAGACGTCGCTGGCTGGGTCGCGGTTGTTTGCTTCGGCCGTTCCCGTGACCCAGTCGCCAGGCGACGCGCAGTAGCGCCGCTGGGGTTTAGTGGGTATTCCGGTCGCCTCTCGGCCGGCGAGTCCCACATACCCTCCCTCCGGGGGGGATGCGTAAATGCATTCCCCAGCGTCAACAAAAAAAAAAAAAAAAGACGAGCATTATAGGTCTCTGATTAAGACATATATTATTGGTATACTATATTTAGATATTGTAATATACATACAGCATAGCATGTACGACCATTAGCGCACCATGCTAACACATTTAATTAAGTACTTATGGAATACAGTTCGTGGATTTTTTATCTGAAATGACATTTAAGCCCGGAATAGCTTCTGCGACCATCACGAAGTACAATACAAGTAATTGTCGAACAAACTATTCCTTAAGGCCTTAAAATATGTTATGTCATGGGATAGTTTTACGAACATTAAACGGCCAAGCCGTTCTTTTTTTACCAAGATATAGGGTTTGTAGAATCAGAGCTTGTAAGTAGAGTGATTTGTTATTTATTGTTATAAATGTGATACAGTCAAGAACATTTAAGAGCTATATTACTTTGGACTTGGGATAGCTCCCATGGCCAGCACAAATCTAAGCTCAGCTAGGGGCTTGGCTCTACTAGAGATCTCATAACTTTTTAACAGTGAAAACATTATGAACTTGTGAGTCTTGGCTACCTTTTTACATGAAATGTTTTTAGTGGGTCCATTTTGAATAAAAGCTTTCATTTTGACTTCAATAGTTAATCTGAATTCTCTGAATACTCATTTAATCTGAGAGACGTTTGGTGGAGTTCCAATAACGCATATCAATCGATTTGGCTCCGGCCGACTAGATAAGCAACGTTGACTCAAGTCAAGTCGATTTCTGTGCGGGACCGACTGTGGAGGTCCAAAATCCTTTTTGCCACTTCCATGTTTTATTAGTCGAATCACTCAGTCAAAGGGCCCGAAAGCATTACCAATTCATCATCGTTATCATCATCATCATCATCATCGACAATCAATAGATGCCCACAGCTGGACATAGGTCTCTTTTAGGGACTTCTACAATCTTCATGCCAATGTCTTGCGTTGATCCCACTGCTTCCAGCGACTGTCATGATGTCTCCTAGCGGAGGGTCTTCCAACGCTGACCTTTCCCGTGAGAGGTCACCATTCTAGCACCCCGGGACCCCAATCTCTATCGGTTTTTCGAACTATGTGCTCTGCCCATTGCCCCTTCAGCTTCGCAATTCGCTGACCTATGTCGGTTACTCTGGTTCTCCTGCGGATCCCCTCATTTCTAATTCAATCACGTAGAGAAAATCCAAGCATAGCTCGCTCTCTCCATCGGCCCACTGAGTAACTCTGGGCTTTCTTGTGCCTTTGTTTGTGTGCCTTGTGTTTCTTGTTGAAGGTTCATTGGTAGCGGTCACAACCCTCAGGAATAAGGAAAACAATGCAGTGAGAGAGCCCCTACGCTGTCGCAATTAGAACACTCTGACAAGCGAAGCTTAACCATGTCAGTAAAAATAAAACCGGTCAAGTGCGCGTCGGGTCATCCGCAGTGTTGTTCCGTAGTTGCCCGTCACAATATTATTCCATTGCATCAGCTTGTGTGCGTCCACTGCTGGACATAGGCCTTACCAAGAGCGCGCCACCAAACACGGTTCTCCACCTTCCTCATCCACCCGCTCCCCGTCACCTGCTTCAAATCATCGGTCCAGCGGGCAGGAGGTCGTCCCACACTGCGCGTACCGGTACGCGGTCTCCACTCCAGAACACGTCTGCCCCATCGCCCGTAGGAAACACCCATGCTAAGGTAATTATTATTAGTATTGGCTTTCTAGTGCTAAGAATTTACGGATGGATAGACAGACAGACAGGGCATGGCATGGAAACTATAAGGGTTCCTTCCTCCCTGTTGAATACGGAATCCTAAAAATGAGAGGAATTCTGCCCGGAATGGAATCGTTTATCTTATCGAGTCGACTCTGGAATAACATCATAACTACAAAAACTGTGAATGCAATTTCAATTCTTGCTGCTAATAGTAATAGAGGTGAAATTACTGTGCATTTTTGAGGAATATGTACTTTTCTGATACGGCATCCGTTCCACAGGACAATGTGTGTCATTGATCTCAGATTGACAATTCAGATTTTTTTTGTAGCTCGATATAAACAAAGAACATCTGTTTTTCGGTTTTGATTTTCTCTGACTTAATTGTAATTGTAGTTTTACTGATAAAATATTAAGATAATACCGTGATTATACTTAACTTTCTTAGGCCGCGGACAGACTTGAAAGTTTCCTCACGTATAGAACGCGTCAGGTCGAGATGGCAATCGGGGTATGAGGCGGGGAGACGCCCCGCACACATCCACGTCACCCGCGCTCCCCCACACTGGGTTAATCCGTCCGAGATTACCAAAAATACAGCAACCCGTATTTTTTCAATTTTAAGCGAAAGCCGAAAATGTAACAATTTCGGTGGACTTTCATACAAAGTTCTATATCTCCAAAATCAAAATATTTTTATTAATTGAAACTTTCACACTGTACTTTTATATCATCAAAAAAAAAAAAACTGAAAGCTCAAATACCAATAATAATTTTATTTTGTTCGTTATACCTTCAAAATCGGCGGACTTTCAAACAAAATTTCATGCCCTATAACCCCTTAAACCAACTACCCCCCAGTTCCTGTCTAGATGGATTATTCAGCTCCAGCGGTTTTGGCTATATGTTGATAGATTATTCAGTCTTTTCATGTCTAAATTCAATCTAAAAGAAAATGGAAACTTTTTTCCCTGGAGCTGGTGTAGTAGTAGGTATTTAAGCAATTTAATCTTAGTTTATCGGGTTCCCTTAACTCCCAAATTACTCACCTAAGTAGGTAGGTATTCTTGACAAAACATGAGGTGTCGTTAGCTTAATGTTCTGTGTGTCACAGGCTAAAATTATTGTGACCAATCCAGCACGGCTACATGACAAAAAGAAAAAAAACGGCCAAGTGCGAGTAGAACTCGCCCAACGAGGGTTCCGTACTCGGGTATTTTTTTCGACATTTTGCACAATAAATCCAGAATTGTAAAAATCTGTTTTAGAATGTACAGGTAAAGCCCTTTCAGATACCCCACTTTGTTAACCCCAAGTTATCTTAATTTGAAAATTGACACATTTTTTTTTAAACCACAAAACGATTTTGAGATTAATTCCTTTACTTGTGCTATAAAACCTACTTACCTGCCAAATTTCATGATTCTAGGTCAACGGGAAGTAATCTATAGGTTTTCTTGACAGACACGACGATACAGACAGACAGACGGACAGACAGACAGACAACGAAGTGATCCTATAAGGGTTCCGTTTTTCTTTTTGAGATACGGAACCCTAACAACCAGATACATTAGCAACTAGGAGTAAGGACTAAGCCTACCTATTTAGTATTTAGCTATAAGTAGGTACTAATTATGCAAACTTATGGACATGGCATCTTCATTGATTCCCCCACCCTTCATTTCAAATGCACTCTTATCGCGAGTAATTAAAATACAATTTCAAGTCCTGCACTCGTAAAAGGATACGAGCCATTGTGATTCCAGATAGATAGTTTGTTATATTATTGTCTTTGAACCGTACACTAGTGGAAGAGTGCTAAATTAAAAAAAGAAAAGGTTTTTTATCGTTTTTAAATTCATAGATAATAAAATAAAAAAAGTTTTAATTCTTTTTAAAATTAAATTCTGTATTTTGTTAGCAAGTTAAAAAAATAAATTAAACAAAACAGAGAAAGGTTTTAATACTAAGAATAGTACAAAAGGATATCATTCGTTCTAAAATTAGGATATTGCGATTAAAGTGTGTCAACTGTCAAGTGAACCGGAAAAACAATGTTATGTTGGTGATAAAATTTGAACTTAGGTGTTACTTAAATATTAATTGGCATTAATTCGTTACAATAAAGCTTTAAATATTCCATTAGTTACACGTACTTGTACATGAGTGATGTAAGTACCTAATTAAAAAAAATACGTTTTATAGTACAAAACAAAAAAAAAATTAAGTCGCTTCGAGAGATTTCATTTGAAGTTAACGTTCGTTCGAGTTTTAAAAATTTGAATTGTATTTTTTTTTTTAACTTTTTAATTCGAATTTTGAAATATTATTGTGAGTGTTTGATTCAAATAATTGAATGAATAGAATTTTTATGATTAACTTCGCGTAGGTAATGCGGTGATAAGAAAGATGCGGTTAAAACTACTCTGTGCATTGTTAATGCTGTGTTTCATACATTTCACGTATGTGGATGGATTGAAGGCTAATGATACGGGGGTTTGTGTCATAACAAGAAGGTAGGTGTTTATTGAGAAAACTTTTTTTTTTTTAAATTGAATAGAAAATAAACTACTCCTTAGTTGTTACCTTACTTTTTTCTTCGACAAGTAAAGCTGATATTAGGGGTTATTCCAAGATAGAGATGGGTAGATTGGCGTCTTTTAATTTTTAAATCATTTTTATTTAAGGAATTGTTTTTTTTTTCACAGTGAATTCACAGGCGATTTTTCACGAAAAGTGATTTTTCAAATTTAAAACCGTTTTCTATATCAGTAGCGTTGTATTTAATCAGGAATTATAATCAAAACCAAAAGCGAACCGTTAATATTACACAGGTGGTTTTTCACGGAAACTTTGTGAGATTTTGCTCTGTGTTTTTTCACAGGCTGTTATAAGTAACGTAGCAAACGTCATTATCATTATGAAAAGACTTCTCACGTAATTTTTCACATGATTTCTGTAAAATAGTCTATGTGTAGCCTAGATCCCCTGGAATCTAAAACATACATCGTGCAACTCCCGAACGAAGTAGCACAATTATTCTCAAAACCCGACTCCCTTCTTTTATTTTAACACGTTTTACGGCTCTGGGTACCAGCCCTTTTGTACCATTACTTTCTTCACTGGCTTAATGAATCAAAGAAAACCTCTTTCTTTGATATCACCATCTCATGTCCGTGTAGTGCAGTTTCGCAAAAAAATCCTTCGTTTCTTCTTTTAGGTCATAGACAAAAAATATACTTTTAAAAGCGGCTCCCACAACAATCGGAGATCTTTTTTGGATCGACGAAAATTGTAAACGCTCTTCTTTCAGAATTTTCTGAAGGATTTTAACAAACTATATATTAGCTGTTTAATTAAAAGCATTCTTAAAAAAGCAATTTTTTTCAGCGTGAAAAAAACCCAAAGGCGTGTGTACTTAGTCAAATATAAATGCGGCAAAAAGATATGCACTACCAGAAGGAGCAAAATAAAGGTGAGTACATACCTCCTTAACAGGGCTCTCTCCGTCACTCGCTTCATACGATCGTAATTCCAATTTCATTTGAATATTAAGCAACCAAAGTCCATGAAATTTTGCAGACATTTTCTAGAAACTAATATCTGTGTCTGTAGTGTTTTAGATTTTTCTAAAAATATGTAGTTTTAAAATTACAGGGGCTCAAAGATTTGTATGTAAATTTTTAAGACCGCGTAACTTTGAAACCGAATATTTTAACAGAAATCTGGAAAACCACAGACATAGATATTAGTTTCTAGAATATGTCTGCAAAATTTCATGGACTTTGGTTGCTTAATATTCAAATGTAATTGGAACTACGTTTGTATGAAGCGAGTGACGGAGAGACCTCTCTTAACCTGTAACTTGGATTCGATGCGATTACTTATAGATTTATGACATTGCTCTACTATTTAACGCAGGGGAATCTAAAGTAGGTAATTTATTTAGAACTAGAGGAAGCCCGCGACTTCGTCCGCGTGGATTTAGGTTAAAGATCCCGTGGGTATTTGATTTCCCAGGATAAAAAGTTGCCCATGTCAATTCAAGGGAAGCTATCTCGGTACCAAATTTCATACAAATCGGTTAAGTGAATGGGTTTTTGGGAATCCCGTGGGAACTCTTTGATTTTCCGGGATAAAAGTAGCCTATGTCCGTCCCCGGGATATAAGCTAACCCTGTACCAAATTTCGTCAGAATCGGTTAAACTGTTGGGCCGTGAAAAGGTAGAGACAGACAGACAGACAGACACACTTTCGCCTTTATAATATTAGTGTGATGTATTTCACACAGTTTGAAGTTTGAATTGACGCTTAGATATTTCAATTATGTATTACAGGATTACATAGTAACGCAAAACGATACACTATGCTGTAAAGGCTGGACATACAGCAGCGATTTGGATGCCTGCTCTCCCCTATGCAGTCGTGGATGCATAGGAGGTCGATGCACCGCGCCAGACGTATGCCAATGCGAACCCCCCGCTATACTAGACCAGGAAACTAAAAACGCATGCTACCTCCCAAAATGTGACTCCCCATGCAATAACGGAGCATGCACAACGAATAACACATGCACATGCTTGCATGGTTACGAAAAAGTTAATAATACGTGCCAACCGAAGTGTGAGGAATGCCAAAATGGACGATGTATATCCCCAAATATTTGCGAATGTAATGAAGGATATATAAAAGAAAAAAATACATGCATTCTCCGTAAGTGTGAACCTCCATGCAACAATGGATGGTGTACAGAAAATAACACTTGCGTATGCTTGCATGGGTACGAAAAAGTTAATAACACATGTCAACCTACATGTGATCTTTGTCAAAATGGCCACTGTACGGGTCATAATGTGTGCGAATGCTACCCAGACTATATCAAAATTGATGGTGTTTGTAAACCTTTGTGCATCAATGAATTAAGTTTGACTCTAAGTGTGTGTAAATGTGGTGGTGAATATCAAAATGTCAGTAGTTGTTTCGAGGCGTGTAAAGAAGAGTGCGTAGTTTGTGATCCCGATGGCCAGTGCAGACGTAGAAAGGTTTGTGGGTAAGTGAATTTTTAGTTACATACACAACTATAATATGATCATCATCTCAACTAATCAACGCACCAATTTAGTACTGAACGCGGGTCCCCTCTCAGAATGAGAAAGGATTAGGCTGTAACCACACTGGCCAAGGGCACTTTCACACACCTTTTTTAAATTATAGACTTGCGCTGCAATCAGATCTGCTGGCAAGTGATGATTCAGCCTAAGATGAAGCGCGCTTATCGAGGAGAACTCTCGACTTAAAGGTGTCCATATTAAGATTTGAAAACATTATGGAACACAGGCAGACAGGTCCTCACGATGTTTTCCACTACCAAAGCAAGTGACATTTAATTGCTTAAAACGCACATAGCTCCGAAAAGTTAAAGCTCCGGATCAAAACTTGAACTCCGAACAGATGTTAACTCAGGTGAATAGAACCGTTTTTGACAACAAAGAAAGCAAAGTGGCCAGAGAAGCGAGCTCGAAATTTTTCTTTCATTCTAATCTCTCCCTCATTTATTTTTTATGGGGTCTCCAACTCAGAACTAACTCTTATTTACTAAACATATTATGTATTTGCGATTTCACTAAAGGACGTTTTCGAGGTTTCAAACCTTAGAAACGCGTTTGGATAGTTTGGAGGCCCGGGGCGGAATACCTCCATCCGCCAATGTTTAGTTCGGCACTGATTGTGATACACAATAGACCAAGTTGGCTCGGATAGCTGGTCGATGTGTCGTGTATGCGTCAGTGCGCGACGCGTGCGCATGCAAATGTCATAACATCCTGCACTGATACAGCGTGACCCGAATGCCGATGGGAACGGGAGGGTAATGCTGTGGCAATCAGCACCGGATTCATATATGAGATATTTGCGCCCTAGACCCAGAAATTACTATCATAGACCCGATATGTTAAACTCAAAATACTTTTATAAAATCATTTTAAAAAGTTTAGTACCGAAAGGGTAAAAACGCAGCCTTATTAATGTCACTCTGCTGTCTGTCCGTCTGTCTGTCCACGCGTCACAGGTCTCTAGTTCGTAGATGAAATCAGTTACAGATCTGATGATGATTGGTGTAGAAAGATGATCCAAAACCGAATATTGAATTAGAAATTCAATTGAATTATTTAAAAAGGAGCCTAAAAAAAATTATTTTCTTACCCTAGCATGTGGGGTCTCATTGTTTAAAACTCATAGAGTAGATAACGAATGTATTTTTTTTTTAAGTTGTCAGTTTTAGACCATTTTTACAGACAGACCTTTTTCCCGTTGAGTTACGGAACCCTAAAAATATTATTATATCAAACTTTTTGATCAAAGACGTTTCAGTATTCGGCTAATAATGTCGCAGGACAAAGAATCGCACACTTCCGCGGCGCCAGCGTCCTTTTACGGCTGAACGCGCGATGAGTGGGACTTTGCATACGTCTGCTTTGATTCACGCCTTTCCTATATACTTGTCAATTATGTAGCTATCGACATCGGCATTGTGATTATTTCACTGACATCTTGTACAGGGTTGCCATTTTAAGGGTTCTGTACCTCAAAAGGAAAAACGGAACCCTTACACTTTGTTGTCTGTCTGTCTGTCTCTGTGCTATCCGTCTGTCCGTCTGTCGTGACTGTCAAGAAAACCTATAGGGTACTTCTCGTTGACCTAGAATCATGAAATTTGGTAGGTCTTCTAGCACAAATAAAGGACTAAATGCGGAAACCGTGAGTTTGTGGTTATAACACAAAAAAATATTAAAACGTGTTCATGAACTAATACCCCGAGTTTTACATGCCTGCAGTCCCTGCAAAACCCGGTTCAATGGCCCACCTACGCACATCGTAGGTTTCGTACCGTATTCGTACACACACCATTAACTTCGAGTGACCTATTTACGCAACTTTCGTTGACCTCTAGCGTTAGACAGATGTTTTATTTAAAAAAATTGTAGATTTTTATCAGTAATGTTATCTTATCAGTAATGATGAGTACTATCGCCTGTCTTCGTTTTTGCTAGCGTTCTGGTTATACCATGTATATGTGCCTAGTTTTATGTGTCTTGAGTTTGAGAGAGTTAACATAACCGTTTTCCCTATTAATAAGGTAAACTAGGAAACTAATTAGTATATTATTTGTTATCCATGGAAATATTCCAGCGCCATGGAATAGTTTCATACCCGCCGACCACAAGAATAGTTCTCCTATTCAAAAGTACATAGGATTTTCATATTTATATACAAGTCAAATAGAGGTGACAGTCGTATGCACATTTTATTATCAGAATACATAGTTTCAGTTTGATAATAACATGCAAGCATAGCGGTGTAAATAACAATTATTAATATAGAAATATAATTTCAATTTATTTTTCCTTATTATTTTGGTATGCATTATGCACTTATGACGTCATAGTCATGGTGCACTATGGTAATATAATATTATTATGGTTTAGTTACCATCTTCGAAATATAGTTTGGTGGCCATCACCCAAAAAGCTTCCCTATCTAAAACCACTTTAATTTCGGATAGCTAAGCCCTTTTTCTGTGGTCGGGGGTTCAATTCTGGGCACGGACCTCTAACTTTTCGGATTTATGTGCGTTTTTAACCCCCGACCCAAAAAGAGGGGTGTTATAAGTTTGACGTTTGTATCTGTGTATCTGTCTGTGGCATTGTAGCTCCTAAACTAATGAACCGATTTTAATTTAGCTTTTTTTGTTTGACAGGTGGCTTGATCGAAAGTGTTCTTTGCGATAATCCAAGAAAATCGGTTTAGCTGTTTGAAAGTTATCAGCTCTTTTCTAGTTACTGTAACCTTCACTTGTCGGGGGTGTTATAAATTTTTAATTTACACTTGTACACTTTTAAGCAAATAGTCTTATCACTTGCTTTATCGGTGAAGGAAAACATCGCGAGGAATGCCTGAAAGTTCTCTATACCTAAGGTTCTCAAAGGTGTGTGAAGTCTGTCAATCCGCATTGGGCCAGCGTGGCAGACTATGGCCTAAGCCCTCCTCATTCTGAGAGGAGACTGTGCTTTTAGGTAGTGGGCTGGCGATATATTTATTTTATTTTATCAATATAGGTATTTACATACGTTCTTCAACTTCTCTGGCCGATTGATTATGATGATATTGTATCCCTAAATTTTACGGAACCAATTACGATAAAATTTAAAAACCAGTCAAGTGCGAGTTGAGCCTCGATCTTTTAGGATTCCGTACATAATTATTATGTGTGTATGAAATATTATTTCTTTTCCGAGCCAGAACTAGACTAGTTTAGTTTTTGATATAGCCCTCGTCACAAAAATGGTCTCAAACTGTCAACTTTCATGGCCCTCCGTTTTTTTATTTCCTAAGATAAAAAATAAATAAAAATGTATTCGTTCTTTACTCAATGAGATTCTAAACAAAAAAAAAATCGGCTCCTTTTTCATGTATGGCAGCCCCCTGAAAAATTACTTAGTTGTATTTTTAATGCAATATTTGGTTTTAGGTCAACATTTTACATTAAATACCAAAATTTCAGATTTGCAACTCATTTCGTCTACAGGCTAGAGATCTGTGACACGTGGACAGGCAGACAGACAGCAGAGTGACATTAATAGAGCTCTGTTTTTACCATTACGGAACCCTAAAAAAGACCTTCACTAGTAAAGTAAGAGCTACACAGTATGTATTTAGCTGGAACTTGCTATCAAGCTCATTATAAATAATTGACTCTTTATGAACGATTACGACTAATTATTCATACTTTCCTGATAATTAAGTAAAAGCACGGCTTTGTTTTATTTATTTGAGCAATTTGTTAATAAACGTTATCTACAGTTCATAGTTTTGATATGAATGTAAAAGAAACGTTTCAATTACATTGTAATAATTGGATATGATTTTGTATTTAAACAAAGAAGTCATTTATTAATATTTTTAGTTAATGACTTAACTAAGGATTTGATTACAGCAGTTGACTAAATTGTCCTTCTTATTTTTATTTAGAAAACTAGCGGATACCAGGCGTGTGTTACTACGCTAAAAAAGAATGTGCCTAATGCATTGTTTTTCGTCGAAAACCATCTTCGCATTATTGCCTTTCTAATGAAACCAGTTTTGGGCACATCGGTTGGATGGTTTCAGTCTATAACGGATATAGGTAGAAATATTTTTTGGTACTTATTTGATTGTTGGTCCTACGCACCTGGGACCAAACTAAAAACTAACTAAAAGCCATGGCCCCATGTAGCATTATTTTTTAGGAACATCAGTTTTTGAAAATTCCTACGTTTTTTGGCGATAACTCAAAAACTACTTTTTTTGCAATTAGTTAACCGGACAGACATATAAATATTTTCTACTAGCTGATGCCCGCGACTTCGTTCGCGTGGATGTAGGTTTTTAAAATTCCCGTGGGAACTCTTTGATTTTCCGGGATAAAAAGTAGCCTATGTGCTAATCTATCTCCATTCTAAATTTCAGCCCAATCCGTCCAGTAGTTTTTGCGTGAAGGAGTAACAAACATATACACACACACACACATACAAACTTTCTCCTTTATAATATTAGTGTGACTATATGGTTACAGCAATTATAGTATACTAGCCGATGCCCGCGACTTCGCCCGCGTGAATTTAGGTTTTTTGAAATCCCGAGGGAACTCTTTGATTTTCCGGGATAAAAAGTAGCCTATGTGCTAATCCAGGATATTATCTATCTCCATTCTGAATTTCAGCCAAATCCGTCCAGTGATTTTTGCGTGAAGGAGTAACAAACATACACACACACATACAAACTTTCGCCTTTATAATATTAGTGTGATTTACCTATCGGAACATTACATAGTTTTTTTTTTAATTATTTGGCTAAAAAATTGCTATAAATTGCTGCCGATTGTCGAATGTCTGCCGATTCATATAGCTTTAGGTAATGGATGTATCTATTACTTGTACCATTTCGCGCAGCCATTGGTCTGTTTTTAAGGTCGTTGTTTAGAATTCAGGTGGCCACACGGACAATTAAACCCATCGTATTTGGGAATACGCGTACGGAATGCAAATTTTATTGGTCTATCGCCAATCAGCTTGATTTGTTTACGATACGCGAAATTGTTCTTTGACACACTTTGTTTAAACGCGTAACAGCTTTGTGTTTTAATAAGTTTAAGTGACTTTGTCAAGTAGTGATAATAAAAAAAATACTAGGCTGAGTTTGTTGTGGGCTCTTCGTAGACCTGGGTGCGTTTGGAACCCTCGTAGCCTTAGTTTTAAGCTTACATAATTAATTTACATTATCACCATTACATCATTAATCATTATCTTACAAATCCAACAGTTGACAATCAAACCTAGAGCGAATAAATGATTTTACTTTGACTTTGACTTGATTAAGCTATGAAAATAAAATAGAATAATTTAAAAAAAAAAAAGATTTTTCATTTTTTTTTAACATAATTTAAATGATTAGGAAGGCGATTAATGACATCACAAAGCGTGAACGACAAATATTTTTCAATTTGTTAATATAAAAAATATTTTACCGCAGAAATAAGGTACTTACTCAATTTTTTTAAATATAGATTGAGAATATTTAATTCTCTTTCATAAATGATTTCTAGCCCAATTAACTACAATTAAGCGCTATACATAACGTCACATCATTTTTAATCTCCAACCCAAAAAGAAGGGTGTTATAAGTTTGATGTGTGTATCTGTCTGTGTATCTGTCTGTGGCATCGTAGCTCCTAAACTAATGAACCGATTTTAATTTAGTTTTTCTTGTTTGAAAGGTGGCTTGATCGAGAGTGTTCTTAGCTATAATCCAAGAAAATCAGTTCAGCCGTTTGAAAGTTATCAGCTCTTTTCTAGTTACTGTAACCTTCACTTGTCGGGGGTGTCAAAAATTTTTAATTTACACTTGTATTATTACAGTCCAAAACCCTTTCCTATAGGACTGTCAGACGCTTAAATTACGTTAGTAAGTTTAATCTAAACGTTTATTTTACGTCTAAAGGCACAACAGATAAGTGAAGATCTGAGAAAAATATTACTTCCTTTCTAGTCGTGAGAATACCGTACGTGTGTTCACATGTTGCACGAATCGTCTGTAGTATTCACGTCTCGTAACATATTATATAGACAGAGAGATTCATTCCGGCGGATGTCTATAAACTCTTGACATGCAAAATGTATTGTTCTCGTTGTATAGAGTGGCTAGACACAGAGATTTCTTCGTGGCAAAAATGTCTCTATATCTAGCTAGTCTTTCAGCCGGTCATCTCAATGGAAGTAGGAAGTACTAGCTCCATCCACGGAAAGAAGTTAGCATAGCGCTCTCTCTTTTACGTAACCCCATACAAATGACAGAGCCAAAAATCTCAGTGGGCATCAACCATTTTGAGTTACTAAACTAAACTATGTTTCCGAATTGAATTTCGAATGTTTTTTGAATATACTTACATCGATGTTGAAAACATGTTTGTGATTGGTTGGTGGCTCAAAATCTACGCGATTTTCAAAAAGGAGAGATAAATGAAAAAATGAAATTAGGCGTAAATCTTACAAATACCTACTTGATAGACGTGATTTTTTGTGATGTTATAAGTAGTTAAAGACTTGGACAAGGCTAGTTTTTACCTCGGAAAATCAAAGAAACCCCGCGGGATTTTAAGGAAACTAAATTCACGCGTACCTACGAAGTCGCGGGCATCAGCTATTAACAAACGAAAAAGTGTAGATAAGTTTTTGTTGAAAGCGTGATTAAAGTAATCTTATTAAGCTACAAATATGAGCTTTTGAATCAGTCGGATCAGACAAAGGGTTCTGTGTGCTTAGACACTGTTTTTTTACGATCCCGACTTAATGATTCACAGCGCGCAACGTCCTGTATAATATGAATCGCCCACAAGGCTTCTACAGATGCGCCGACAAATCGTATGCCGACAGTGCCCATCCGGGTTCATAATCTGGGGCTCTGATTTTTATGATAATAATCTATACCTGGTACGGCGAGGCCGTGGTGGGTCCGGTTTTATTATACAGAGTCAGGATCAAGGACGAAAATTAAATATTGCACAATTACTATTGCCGTGTGCATTGCGGGTCGCATACACCACCTACCACATACCATACACAGATCAGAGACGTGCTACAACTATCAGTACATGATGACGTCGGGTCATATTTGAGTAGACTCTTTTTTCTTTATGTTGAGGCTACATTAAGGTTATCGTCAATGCCCAACAATGCCAAAATCATCGCGATAATCAAGCGTTAAACTAAGTGGCCACACTTGAACGGTTAACGTCTTATGCCAATTATATTGGGGTTAAAGTCGTCTTATGCCAAACGGCATAGTGAATGCCGTTGTACGTTGATCGTGGCTACATTTACGTCTAACGAGATACGGCGTTGAACATCGCGTTGTGGCGGGACATTAGTCAGGTGAAGCGACGATGAAAATGACCTCCGAGCTAAGTTGTAGTTGGCAGTTGGGACGTATATAGATGCTTGTATGAAACGCACATAGTATTTTATTTTAGGGTAGTTAGCGTATTAAACTTAGTCGCGTCCTTGGATCGCACGGCGCTGATCGTGTTAGTAAATCATCTTGAATATTATTATTAATAGTGTGAACTATTACTAGTATCTTTCGATACAAGCGCCGCTAATATAAACAAGCAACTGTCATATTAATTCAAATTATTGATTGCATCACGTAATAATAGTCTGTATCTAACGGTCAATACCCTTTCCTGATTTATTCGTAAATATTATCTGCATATAATTCGCGATCTTTTTGCAAGCGCCAAGTACCTACAAAATTTGTGAAAAATCTGTTTTTTCAATTTTTTAAGTAATTACAACTTAAGAGTTTATCATATTTTTTGCTAAGTTTTCTACTATCGCAAATTCTCTAAACTTAAGAAGGTGATAATTTTAATACACCCTTCTTGTTCTTACGAGTAAATGAGCTTGTCAGTTTCGTTATTACTCTTATTTTTAACCCCCGACCCAAAAAGAGGGGTGTTATAAGTTTGACGTGTGTATCTGTGTATCTGTTTGTGGCATGATGATGATCCTGAAGTAATGAACTGATTTGCCGTTGAGCCGTTTGAAAGTTATCAGCTCTTCTAGTTACTGTAACCTTCATTTGTCGGGGGTGTTATAATTTTTTTATTTACACTTGTTAATTAAAATAACTGCGATCAAAATGACGTCTAATCAAGTACCGTGCCTCGATTCATTCTTCCGTTTGAAATATAAACAAAACAATGTTTTATTGAAATAAATTTCTTTAAAAATATTTCGAATTTTAGGTAGAAACTAGTTAAAGCTTTTTCTACTGAAAAAGACCGGTAAGAAACTCGGCGGCTGCTCTTTTCAGTTAGAGAAAATAATTCAAAACTTATATAAATTGCTTGTTTATATTATACGTTTCATCTATAGTTGAATGATATAGGTACACACTAATCGGTGGTTAAAGTGCGGAAAACCGACATAATTAATATACATATATTATGCAATTATTTTTAATGTACAATAGTTATTGTAACGGCGGATGTGATAAGGTGCTATCGCGAATTGGCGGAGCTTTAGGTCTCACCATTTGTTGAATTACTGAACGCTATATAGTTGATCTCACAAAATGGGTGTTGAACCTCGAATAGTGTTGTTATTATTGGCCGTTACACCTGTGTTGTGTGTGAGGTATCTTCAGGAGGGTGATGTGGGTGCTTGTCCGGAAAAGAATGGGTGAGCTTCATTATTTTTGACACAGCCCTTCTAGCTATTTGAAGTTAATGGTACGTTTAAGTATCAGTTGCTTTAATAGTAAAGGAAAACATCGTGAGAAAACCTGCATGCTTGAGAGTTCTGCATTATGGTTTATGCAGGTTCTCAAAGGTGTGTGAAGTCTTCTAATACGCATTTGGCAAGCGTGGTGGACTGTGGCCGAAACCTTTCTAATTCTGAGAGGAGACTCAGGCTCAGTAGTGAATAAAGAAGAAGAAATAAAAAAAAACTCGACTGTCCCGCCAAAAAACGAACTAAAACGTACAATTTGTCACATTTAAAAATGACGCCCTACAGCCGCCATATTCAAATTCAATTTTCAAAAATTTGTAGTCAGTGTCATACTTAGATATATTACAGGGTGGAATTTAGTAATGCCACCTGAAGGGAAAATACCTACTCTTAAGAGGGCTCTCTCCGTCACTCGTTTCCACTCGTTTCATACAATCGTAGTTTCAATTTCATTTGAATATTAAGCAACCTAAGTCCATGAAATTTTGCAGACATATTCTAGAAACTAATATCTATGTCTGTGGTTTTCGAGATTTCTGTTAAAATATTCGGTTTCAAAGTTACGCGGTCTTAAAATTTTCATACAAATCTTGGAGCCCCTGTAATTTTAAAACTGCATATTTTTAGAAAAATCTAAAACACCACAGACACAGATATTAGTTTCTAGAATATGTCTGCAAAATTTCATGGACTTTGCTTGCTTAATATTCAAATGAAATTGGAACTACGATTGTATGAAACGAGTGGAAACGAGTGACGGAGGAGCCCTGTTAAGACTAGATAGAAAATTTTACTCAAAGACTTTATTTTTTAACCCCCGACCCAAAAAGAGGGGTGTTATAAGTTTGACGTTTTAAGTGTGACGTTTAAGTATCTGTGTATCTGTCTGTGGCATCGTAGCGCCTAAACGAATGAACCGATTTTAGTTCAGTTTTTTTTGTTTGAAAGGTGGTTTGATCGAGAGTGTTCTTAGCTATCATCCAAGAAAATCGGTTCAGCCGTTTGAAAGTTATCAGCTTTTTTCTAGTTACTGTAACCTTCACTTGTCGGGGGTGTTATAAATTTTTAATTTACACTTGTAAATAGAAAGAAATCTGCATTCAAAGATTTTCGAAAATTCGCTTGCCACACGCGGGAGTCGAACCGACTAATATCTGTAAAAATTGCAACCTGTACTTTTATTGTATCGATCATTACGATCAATTATGAGGATGAAATCTCTCTAAGAAACTTGATAAATTAAATGAACTCAATGAATTAAATGAAATTGACTCGCACTTGGCCGGTTTTTAGAATTTAGTACTAAGTCCGAGGCTGTAATCTACAGAGCGCACTTAAGTCCTAATCTGTGCTTAAGAGGGCTCTCTCCGTCACTCGTTTCATTTGAATATTAAGCAACCAAAGTCCATGAAATTTTGCAGACATATTTTAGAAACTAATATCTATGTCTGTGGTTTTCCAGATTTCTGTTAAAATATTCGGTTTCAAAGTTATGCGGTCTTAAAAATTTTCGTACAAATCTTTAAGCCCCTGTAATTTTAAAACTACATATTTTTAGAAAAATCTAAAACACCACAGACACGGATATTAGTTTCTAGAATATGTCTGCAAAATTTCATGGACTTTGGTTGCTTAATATTCAAATGAAATTGGAACTACGATTGTATGAAACGAGTGACGGAGAGAGCCCTGTTAAGCTTTGCTAAGACTTAGACGGTTAAAACGAGACAGATTTATATGACTCTCTGCATTTAAGCTTGTTTGGTTTTTAACTCATTTTTAAGTACGCTCTTAAGCCTTAGTGTCTATTTTTCTAGATTTTATTGATTTTTTTAGTAAATATTATAAATCATTTTACTTTTCTTTGCACTTTTATTGTTCAGTTCACTTTTCTTGCAATTTAAAATATTTTTAAGGTTAAATATTTACATAGTTCTTTATTTGTTACAGGGCTGGCGAAACCGAGGTATGCCCTTCTTCGTTTCGTTCTTCTTTTTTTTTTAAATCCTAATGGTCAATTATAGCTTGAGTTATATTCTCATTTTATACTTAAAACCTAAACCAATCACTATATAAGTTTATATATTATTTCATTTATTCAAAAAGTTATTACTTAATTTGCCCAAAAAATGCAATGCAATTATTATTTTTTCAAATAGGAATTTTAAAAACGTCCAAATCTAGAATTAATTTAAACTGTACCACCAGTAAGTAGAAGGTGAATTAATATCATGCATGGTGCACTTATCACTGGTAAGGCCGTATTATTAAATGCAATTCCTCCGTAACTTGCTCCATACAAACGTAATTTCATTCTTATTTGTTAATATTTAATTGACAAATCAGACTCAATGAAATTTTGTAGGAACTTTCAAAAAACTAATTAATATCTTTATCTGTAGATGGCCAGATTTCCGTAATAAGGTCTAGTTTTAAAGTTACACGGGTTTAAATATTTCTGTGTAAATACTTTAGCGCCTATAACTTTAAAACAAAAATATTTTGACGGAAATCTGGAAAACCACAGACCCAGATATTAGTTCTGAGAACATATCTAAAAAATTTCATTGTTAATATACAATTGAGAGACAAACTATGTTTTTTTGTAACGCACGACATATATTTCAGATTGTATGCTGTGATGGATACAGTTGGGAGTATGACAGAAAGGCTAAAAGAGAATTTTGCAAGCCAATATGTAGACCCAGCTGCGGCAAACACGGAGAGTGCGTCAAGTACAACCAGTGCAAATGTAAACCCCCTTACGAATTCAGAGAAGGCACATGCCTTCTACCCGAGACATGCGAGAATCCATGCATAAATGGACGATGTACAGGCTTTAACACCTGCACATGTAACACAGGATATAAACCCAAGAACACATCTTACTGTGAGCCAGAATGCTCACAACCCTGCATCAACAGCATCTGCGTAGCTCCCGATAGATGTAATTGCATAAATGGGTACACAAGCAAAAATCAATGGGAGTGCACACCTGTATGCAGTGAATGCGACAACGGGCAATGCGTTGGTCCAAATATTTGTAAATGTGATAATGGTTATGTTAGACAAGGAAACAAATGCGTTCCAATATGCAAAGGAGATTGTCCACATGGCCAATGCCTGAGACCTGGTGAGTGTGCATGCGAAGCGGGCTACATAAATGATCCAATAGACAAGTTAACCTGTCGACCAAGTTGTGAACCTGGTTGCATCAACGGCACTTGTGTTGCACCCAATCGATGCTCGTGCTCCCCTGGTTACTCTCCTACAAGAAACGTATCAGTTTGTAAACCAAAATGCGACCATTGTTCAAATGGAGATTGCATTGGACCAAATATTTGTAGCTGTCACGAAGGGTATACAATGATGGGTATAAAATGCAAGCCAGTTTGCTCGAAAACATGCGTCAACGGATTTTGTTCGGAACCAGATAAATGTACCTGTCTTCCTGGATATAGCAATGATGATGTTGATAAGTTTGTATGCAAACCTGAATGTGAAGCCTGTGAAAATGGCACATGTACTTCACCTGGTCTATGTTCTTGCAATGAAGGATATGAAAAACAGAATGGTACGTGCAAACCTGTTTGTTCAAAAAAATGTGAAAATGGATATTGTAAATCACCCAACGAATGTGGTTGTTCCTCCGGTTACAAATTGAAGACAACGCTTGAATCCTCAGTGTGCTACAAGCCTTGCTCTGTATCTTGTGACAATGGGGTCTGCAGTGTCAATGGTGAATGTATCTGCCCTTATGGAACTGGTGATGATAACGTGTGTCGTCCAAATATTAATGAAACGTAAGTACTAAATAGTTATAAAAATCTACGGAACTAAAAAGAAAAGATAGACAGAGCAAACAAATGAAAATTAGTATAAAGTGACTAGCTTATACCCGCAACTTCACCCGCGTGGACTTCACTAAACCCCTATTAACCCTCTTAGGAGTTGAATTTTCAAAATATCCATCTTTACGGGTCTACGTCATAATAGCTATCTGCATACCAAATTTGAGCTGTGCGTTGATAGATCAGTCAGTCAGTTAACCAGTCATTCAGTAAGCTTTTCCTTTTATATGTATAAAAAAGATAAGTTAGTAGCACGTAGTTATGCAAATAGTTTTGCTTTAGAAAAGCATTCGAGAGATAGAGGAAATAACATTTTATCGTTATTTAAGTTTGAAATTGACTTCTCCGAACGTGTTTTATTCTTCGGAAGTACGTTTCATGTCAACTAAGGTTGAAATCTATTGAGCGCACTTTTGCTTAGACTTGAGTTTCAGTTAAAACGAGACAGATTTATGCAAGCGGTATTACGCTGTCTCGTTTTAACAGTGTCTTAAATCTGAGCAAAATCAAAGTGCGCTCTATTGATCTCAGCCTTAGTATCTTTTATCTCAAATTCAGATATTTCACTTATTGAATTAATTTCTTAATTTAAAGGATCGATTGTAAAAGCTGCGAGGGAAATTGTACTGACAACGTATGCAGGTGCCTCAATGGTCGACCTTGTGAATTACTTATTGAAGCGTCAAGAACGGGGTAAGACATTGAGTAAAATTTAATCTAATTTTAATTACTGGTAAATAAATAAAAAACTTGTTTAATGTTTATAATATGCAGTCTTGATACTATCGCAAATGTTGAATACAAGCAGGTGTTACTTTGCGGAATTCTATAGACAACAAGCCTAATTTGCTATAATCCGCTAAACCAAATAAAACTAAAAGCATATCAAAGCATGCACTATGTACCACAGATACTACAAATGCAGGAAAAGCAAGCAACCAAACAAACAATACGCACCACTACATATCTATGGTCATAATAATAGTCTATGGTCTAGTCAGTGTTGCCGAACTCATCATAGAATCATCATCGTCATGGTCATGACAACTAAGCACGTCTTAAATTATTGTTGCTTAATTGGTCTCCAGGTTAGCTGGTCTGGAGTTGACGTGGATTCTGGGCGCATGTATCGGGTTGCTACTCTTTATCTTGGTCATCGCTATCATGGGACAGATGTGGCGAAAGAGACCGAACGTCAAGGCTACTTATGCTGGTAAGAATCTACTTTATTATTATTATATAGTTAGTCGTGTAGAGTTATTAAAAAAAAAAAAAAAGGGAGATGTTACGGTATTGTATTAGTCTGTGATATTAGTCTGTGTAATATCCTAATGTCATCTGTCACTTGTCACTTATCGCTGTCTTGATATAATGTCTGTCTGTGTCGTGTGAATGGGAATAAAGTCAAATCCAAGAGCATCCATCTCAGCTATCACCAACCGTTCTCGTGTCTCTTCAATCCCACACGATATTGGCGAAGTAAATCGCGCCCACCTGGTGCAGCTCCACGCCATAAAATAAAATTGAATTGAATCTTTTATTATATCTATACCAATGAAATAATTTCCAAATCAAGTTTATATACAAAAATATATTTACTTAGTTCAGTATTACTCAAGCAGTAGTAATTGTTCTAAAATGATCTTATTAAAGGATAACGCTTCAAAATAGCTCTGTTTTAAGTAATGTAAAAGAACATTCATTATAATTTATTATGGCACACATTGTCATATTTTAATGGTGAACTTACTACATATTTTGTCAACCTATTTTCCAACAGTGTTCAGTGTAAGTGTGTAACCCAATTTTGAAAAATAAATAATTATGAAATGATTTGGGGTCTAACGTACTTCCCCGAGGGACTCCATTCCAAGCATAATATTTTATACCGAACAAATTGAGATTTGCAAAATATTATGTTCTTAAGTGACTTTTTATGTTTTTGTAAAATCAATACTGGCTTTGTTATATCTTCGGTCAAGCGTGAAATGTTTTAACAAAAAATACAAATAAGTTCTCATGACAAAAAAGTACTAAAGTTATTTCCTGTTTGTATAGACTATAGCCTTTGCTTTGCTCGTAAAAGTTTTTTATACTGTTTCCTATAAACACATTCTACAGATAGTAAGTATTCGATCTGATACAAGGTGGTCAATTAGGTCCCACATTATTTCTGATATTCATTTATAACCTTTGTCACACAATCACATACATATATCGTCACTTGCTATCAAACGACCTTGTAGCCTACCACTAATATGGTTTCCATGAAAATTCTGATATTCATTAATAACCTTTGGCACACTTGCTATCAAATGACCTTGCAGTTTACTGGTAGCATGGTTTCTATGAAAATAGTTAAATAAAAATAATAACATGTATCTGTCTATGATTTCGAAACAACTGTGTATTTAGTTATTTGTTTATTGGTTGTAAATCGAAACAACCGTTATGAAAATTTATTTATATATTGATGTTAAATAAATTATTTTGATAACGGACGAGTTTATAGATTAAAAATTTAGAAAGAATACCTATGTAAATTTAAATTTCTATCGGCCAGTCTGTCCAGATTAATCTTCTAAATAGTTAAACTGAGGCAAACTTTTAGAGGAAGGTAAAGAAGGTACTTCTTTTGCTAGGTCTCTACTCTTTGCTGTCCCGAAATCTCAGCGTATGAAGTCATATGCTAGTTCCCACTAATAGGTACTTGAAAAAAGATACCTACAAGTTTTTAGTACCGCTATATTATAAAAATAGATACGATATTTATACAAATGATACGACTTTTCCAGAAGGTAACCAGAACGGTAGCGTCGGGTTTTTAACAGCACCTGGTACACTGACGAATAGAATCTTCACTGAGGACAAAGCCGACGAGGATTTCTGCGACATCGATCGAGAATATGGAAAAGAAGAAAAAGACGAAATGACATCAGAGCGATTGTTACATGGTCAAGTTATGTATGAAGACGAGAGATTGTAAACTGTTATAAATTATAAAACATTAATTAGTAAGGCAAGTCAATGTACAGACATACCACACACACAAATAAAACGTCAAACTTGTACTTAAATTCGACAATTCTTTATTGTTCCACTCGATTTTTGTAATTTTTAGTAATAATTTGTAAAACTAGAAAAGGAAAAAAGTGAAATATAAGTCAAGCGAAAGTTTTTGTTGCTACACTCTATCCCCGGAAAGAAGTTTACATAGCACTCTTTCTGTTACGTACGAACGATCGAGCCAAAAACTTCAGTGGCCGTCAACCATTTTGAGCCGCAAACCAATCATTTATCATTTTAAAAACACTCTCAATTCGAAAATGTTTTCAAAAATCATTCGAAATTTAATTAGATAACAATTTCGTTTGTGATTTGGTTGACAACTCAAAATGATTAGCGCTCACTGAGATTTTTGACTCTATCACATGTATGGGACTACGTGACAGATAGAGCGCTACACTAGCTAACTATCTTATGTAGATAGAGTATTAGTGGTGATGTTTTCATAAGTACTCAAGTTAAAGAACCTCGCTGATGGTCTTCTAATTTGAATCGTTAACCATTGTAGAAAACCACTGAATGAAATCTGACTATCAGTTAGACCCCGAAAAATCAAAGTTTACTGACTATTCGGCTAAACAAGTTTTTCTTTAACAAAGAACAGATTAAATCAAAGGTATCAAAACATAAATTTCGTGTTTCTAAAAAATACTCATTATTTATTATTGTAATCACGTTGGATCACATTTCTTTGAATTAGAACAATGCCTAGTCAATTTCGTTCTTATTCAAAATTCATGTAGCGTTAACAGCCAACATGTATCCAAGATGAGGGCAAAGATAACGAAAAAGTATTTGAGAGCAATGTAAAATTACTTCTAGCTATTTTGTTATACAAAAATATAATTATTTAGTTACTTTTAACTGTATTCGAGATTTTATGCAAAATTGACCTATAAGTAAGTTATTTTATTTTTAGTCATCAGCAGAAAATGAACCATTCCATTTTAAAATGGAAGATAATATTATTATTAATACACCATAACATTAAAAACACTACAGTGAGAAGATTGGTCCAGTTAAATAAATTATTGTTGTTAAGTTATGCATTAAATTGGTTATTAGTAATAAAAATATTTAATAATAACATAGTATTTAAGATTTATTAACAATTTATTAACACGAGGCGTATGACTGTGCAGTATACAAAACAGATCTCAGCAAGGCTTGTGGCCTTGGCTGTACCTGCGCAGACCGCCGAGTAGCAACTTCAGATTGAACCACGTGCTGGATTTACATTATGTGCTCAAAAATATGGAAGTATTCGGCAAAACATTTACTTACTTGTGAAGAGTTAAACTATGATATAAAAATGCCATAAGCTTGACATAAAATTATGTGAATAGTCTTGAGTTAAGTACTTATCGAAAAATGTGAAGTTTATAAAAGTTCATATCAGAGAAGTATGTACAAACTAGTCTATTAGCGAAAATTAGTTTATAAAATGATTATACTATATTTTTGACACGCATGGAAGCTCTTTAATTTCAAATCTTACCCTTTACTGCATTTCTCGTTTCTAGGGTTCTTATGTGAAGGGTGCCAACAAGCGCGGAACCACCGTTGTGGGCACGATGGGCAACCCTAATACAATTATGACGTCAGACTTTCACGGTCGGCTTTAAAGTTGTAAAAAGTTCATCAAAATCGGTTGTAGTTAGGATTCTTATGTGATGCGCGAAAAAAACACATTTACTTTTGTAATTTTAGTCAGAGAAAATAACTAACATTTTACAGATTTTTTTAAGTTACTAGTGTTTTCTCCATAGCTTTGCCCACGTGGAACTTATACACTACAAAATCTTGATCAGAGCATCATAATATATTTTGTAAATTGGTGCCAACGGGAGTCTGGACTCTATTGCCACAGTTTTATTATTACTAAACCTCCGCTGTTAGTCCGTCCGTCTGTCTGTCTGTCAGTGAACTGTAATAATTGTAAAATAATAATGTAATGGTGATAATTAATTACGTAAATTTAAAACTAAAGCTAGGACGGTTCCAAACACGACTAAACGATCACGTGGAATAAAAAACAAAGTAAAAAATTGTAAAGTTTATTTTTAACACGAGTATTGGCTTCTTATTGCTTCTGAAGCTTCTAGTGTAAACTCTCAAGTTAACTGAGTATTTTGTCATTTTCATCAAATGTAGGCAGGTTTACTTGACTTTAAGAGGGCTCTCTCCGTCACTCATTTCATACAATCGTAGTTCCAATTCATTTGAATATTAAGCAACCAAAGTCCATGAAATTTTGCAGACATATTCTAGAAACTAATATCTGTGTCTGTGGTTTTCCAGATTTCTGTTAAAATATTCGGTTTCAAAGTTACGCGGTCTTAAAAATTTTCATACAAATCTTACGACCCTGTAATTTTAAAACTACATATTTTTAGAAAAATCTAAAACACCACAGACACAGATATTAGTTTTTAGAATATGTCTGCAAAATTTCATAGACTTTGGTTGCTTAATATTCAAATGAATTGGAACTACGATTGTATGTCACGTTTTTCACATGTAACTTACATTCGGGGTTCAGAAGTTTTTGAATAAACAACCCCCTACCTAGTTTTCGTTATATATTCTTATATGTTCTACAAGCTCGGTCTTTTAATTGCTATTCGTAGGTCCTTTAGGTACAACATATTATCGAGTTTAACGAAAACCTAAGTAAACTAGTTTTGTTTACGCAAATAACGTCAACACAGTACGAGAGAGCATCAAATCTCGACAAAGTTGATAGATTTCGAATATCGAAACACTATGTATGTAAAGCTTGGTACTGCTAATTTATATTTTTTAGTTTCCGCTTGAAAACAGACTGTAAATGAATGGACAACTCGAGCCTTAAAACAAGGCTGTAAAGGCATATTTTACCTTAAAGCTATAATGATTCGATACTCGAAATCTATTAACGTTGTCGAGACGGATGGATTAGACTATGGATTCTGTTTAGTATTCTGGTATCTCAAATATTAACAGCTTAGCGATGTCTTCAGGTTTTTGTTCTTCGGCCGATCTTCGGATGCGTTTCACGCAAGCCGGCCGGCCTTTGACGCTGGTGTCTTTGCGGTAGCCTGCGTTACAGATGCAGAAGTTGGGTGCTGAGCAGGTGCCGTTCGGGCAGCCCCCAGGACAGTAGGGTATGCACCTGCAAAATTGAAATAGACGAGGTGAGCTTCCATTAGACCAACGAGAAATAACTTTTGGGCTAAAGAGCGCTTTTGCTCTTGCTCTACATAATTTTCTTGCATTACCTTCTATTTATTACAAAATTTTCCTTCAAAATTATAAACTGATTTACAGATTTCAGTATAGAACATACATTTTTCTATGATGAAGCCATAAATTATTATTTTTACTATTTTTATTATTATTTTAATTGCTTAGAACTAGATGATGGCCGCAGACTTCATCCACGTGGATATATGTTTACAAAATCCTGCATAAACCATTGATTTTAGGGGATAAAAGTAGTCTATGTATTGATCCAAGGTATAATCTATTTCCATTCCAAATTTCAGCCAAATCCTTTCTGTAGTTTTTACGTTACAGAGTAACAAACATACACTCACACATCCGCATACAAACTTTCGCCTTTATAATATTCAAATTCAAATTCAAATTCAAAATGTTTTTATTCAATTAGACTTTTACAAGTTCTTTCGAATCGTCAAAAGCATCTACCACTGGTTCGGAATGCCTTTCCTACCGAGAAGAACCAGCAAGAAACTCGGCGGTTGCTCTTTTCAAAGATTTGATATACAATATTATGCCATGTATAAAAGCAATTGAAGTCCTGCGCATTGCTGGAGCGAATCGAAGTTCAAATCCACGCTTTTTTATCATTTACATAATCTTCGATAGTATAATATGCTTTTCTCAAGAGCATATTTTTAATAGATTTTTTGAACCTGTGTAAAGGCAAGTCCAAAATTGACTGAGGAATTTTGTTATAGAAGATTATACCCATTCCCACAAATGACTTTTGGACCTTCCTGAGACGGAGCGTAGGAGTCGCAAGCCTGTTACGGTGTCTAGTCAGCCTGTTGTGTAGATCGCCAACCTTCTTGTAACTAAGAATATTTTGTCTTACAAAAATTATGTTGTTGTAAATATATTGAGAGGCTACGGTAAGGATACCTATTTCCTTAAATTTTTCTCGAAGTGAATCGCGTGGTTTTAAGTTATAAATTGCGCGTATTGCCCTTTTTTGTAATACAAAAATTCTCCCAATATCTGCCGCTCTACCCCATATTAAGATTCCATAAGACATAATACTATGAAAATAAGCAAAATATACTATCTTTGCGGTCTCCACGTCAGTTAATTGTCGAATCTTTCTAACCGCGTAAGCAGCAGAGCTTAGTTTGCCAGCAAGAGTTGATATATGGGTGCCCCATTGCAGCTTCGCATCTAAGGTTATCCCCAAAAATGTAGTAGTCTCTTCTATTTTCAAAATATCATTATTTATCCTTAAATTAATGTTACTTGTGTTCTTGGTATTGGGCAGTGCGAATTCAATACACTTAGTTTTTTTTGCATTTAAAAGTAGATTATTTACAGTAAACCAGTGAGTTACCTGAGATATGGCACCATTTATATCGTCAAAATTGTCCTTATTTCTATCGACTTTAAAAATCAAAGACGTATCGTCAGCAAATAGTACGATATCGCAAATATTTTGGACTACATATGGTAAATCGTTTATGTATACTAAGAACATGAAAGGACCTAGAATAGAGCCTTGAGGAACACCCATTAGTGAGGCTGATCCGGATGACTTCACATCATTCACACATACTGTTTGAATACGATCACTAAGATAGGACGCAATGAGACCAAGCGCAGTGTCTTTGATTCCATAGTGGCTCAATTTAACTAAAAGAGTCTCGTGCTCAACGCAATCAAATGCCTTGGATAAATCACAGAAAATACCAATGGCATTCTGTGACCCCTCCCACGCATTGAATATATGCTTTAACAGCATTGCGGCCGCGTCGGTTGTTGATCGACCTTTAGTGAAGCCATACTGTTCAGAATGGAGTAGCTTATTAAAATTGAAATGCTGAAGCAGTTGGTTGAGCATGATTTTCTCAAATATCTTGCTCAGTGTTGGCAAAATTGAAATTGGCCTGTAATTGTTTGGGTCATTTTTGCTACCCGATTTAAAAAGTGGTATCAATTTACTACATTTCATGAGATCTGGAAAAGCGCCTGTATCCACAGACTCATTAAAAATTAAGGCTAGATATGGCGCAATAATATCAATAATATTGTTAATTATTTTTACTGATATTCCCCACAGATCTCCGGTTTTTTTGCTTTGTAAAGATTTGAACACTTTAACAATGTCATATGGAGTAACGTATTCAAACCTAAACAACACACCGCATTCAGTGACATTGGCCCTGAGAAGATCATAGGCTTCTGTTGGTGAAGAGCTAAGGGAACTAGTAGTGATGACTGGAATGTTCTGGAAAAAATTCTCAAATGTATTTGCAATTTCAATATTGGAGTCAATAATACGGTTATTAATTTTTAGCTCCAATTTATTGTTATGCACTTTTTGTTTCCCAGTTTCATCCGTGATGATATCCCAAGCTGCTTTAATTTTATTATCAGAATTAATAATTTTTTGCTTTATGCAGAGTGACTTTGCTTGTATGCAAACCTTTTTGAATAATTTTGAATAATTTTTTACATATTCAACAATATTGTAGTGTGATTATACCTACTTTCAAATAATAAAACTGTAAACTATGTAGCGATAAAGAGACTATTTGCTATAATTGTAGTTACCTTGATCCAGAAGAGTCGCTAGGATCCAGGACATATCCAGGATTACAACGACACATATTTCCTTCTACGCAAACGCCATTGACACATTGCGTAAGACATTCGTATTGTCCATCAGGGTTGGCAGGGGATGGCTGTCGACCTCCAGGATATCCCATTCCCGGGTACCCGAATTGGTTTTGAGAATCTGGCTGACCAGGGTACTGTGGTCTTTGTCCATAATACCCGGCCTGGCCTGTTGATCCTTGTTGTCCTGATTGCCCGTAGGTGCCACTTTGTCCTTGGTATTCGGTTTGGCCTTGGTATCCAGTTTCCCTATGATATCCACTTTGGTTTTGGTATCCAGTTTGACTCTGAATCCCACTTTGTCCACTCTGTCCGAACCCAGATAAACCGTGACTTTCAGGGTAAAGATGATTTTGAGGATTTCTATTTCCTTGCTGATCAGGGTTTGTTTGACCAGGGTATGACTGTCCAGGATATCTTTGATCGGGATTTGTTTGACCAGGATATCTTAGCCCAGGGTATGCCTGCCCAGGGTATGCTTGCCCAGGATATCCTTGACCAGGATTTGTTTGTACAGGATATCCTTGACCAGGGTATGTTTGTCCAGGATAGCCTTGTCCAGGGTACGCTTGCCCAGGTGCTGTTCCGTTTTGAACTTGGCTGTCTGGATATAAGCGGTTGTTTTGCTGGTACGGCGGGTAGTAAGGTGGGACGGAGCCTTGGGGTTGAGTCGTTGAAGATGGGTTGGGTTGATTGCTACAGACATTCGGACCTATGCAACGGCCATTGGGGCATCCTCTGAAAAACAGAAACACCAAATAAGTTTTATTTTCTATATCCAGGTATATAGAGAGGAGGCCCGTTCCTAGTATTGGGCCGGCGATGGGTTCAGCATGGTGAATCTTTAATTACATATCGTCTCCTATCACCAGGCGAGATCGTCGAGAATGGATAAAGCTGCTGCAAAGCCACAAAGAATAGTTGTTTTTCAATAAGTATATGCTGTTTTGCTGTCACTCTACACCAAGTTTTCGTCATGGGACGAAACACAAGTTTGATTTAACCCTCTAAAAATTATAGTGCACTTAAGGTAGGTCATCATCATCATTATGATCAACTTAGTAAGGGTCCACTTTTGAGAACAAGTGTCTCTCTCTTCTCATAATGAGAGGGGTTTAGCAGGGTAATAAGCCCTTGGCCTTTGATAATAACGGTGGGATGACATAAAAGACGTCTTCACCACTAGGTTATCACGGCCCAAGGTGCGTAGTAAGTTAGGTAAAACTTATTGAGATACAAGGAACCAAAAGCTTAATTTGATTAATCTGTTTGGTGCAACATGCAGCATGCTATATGCACCACCCGCCCTCCTATTGCTAAACATGCAGGAAAAGCCAGCCATCAAGCAAGCAATACGCACCACCACCACGCAGCACCATAATATAAATCCCAAAACCATCCTCAGGATATGTAGAGATCGGGGCGAAACGTGCGTCTAGCGATAAATCACTCGACGCACAAATATATGCACCGCCCGCCCTCCCACAGCTAAAGCAGTGCTTGCTATCATGCTGCTTGTTGCACCATACAGATTTACCTATTTCAGGGGATTATAGCAAATCAAGCTTTTGGTTCCTTGTATATCATGGACTTCCGTAAAGTAATCCTGCTTCTATACAATACTTACTGAGGGCACTCTGGTTCGCACTGTCCCTGAGATTTCCTGTAGCCTGGTTTGCAGCGGCACTCGTTGGGTCCTACACAGTCTCCGTTTCTGCACTGGTCACTGCACATTGCCTTGCAGTTGCCTTCGGGGGTTGCTTGGTAACCGGTCTTGCAGGTACAGATGTTGGGCTCGGTACAATTTCCTGGGGAAATAAGAATCAATGGATCAAATCTCACTAGCTTTTTCCCGCGATGAGGTATTAAATGTTTTGAAGATCAATTTGGAATTTCGAAAAATTATTCCTTAGTGGAAGTCTTTTTTTTGAAATTCAGATACAAGTTAATGCTTGACTGCAATCTTTCATGATGGTAAGCTATGACGCAGTCTAAGATGGAAGCGGGCTAATCTGGAAGGAATATGTTGTTATTAAAACCAAACCTCGTATCGGTTTCTACACGGTATTGTACCGGATCGCTAAATCGCTTGTTGGCACGGCTTTGCCGGTGTGTAAGTAACTAGCAACGGCCGAAGCTTCCTACCAGACCAGACCAGACCAGATATCATTAAGAAATTATAAATTTCCAATCGTTCCCTGCCGGGAATAGAACGTGGGGCCTCTCAAATGCTCACCTATTCCACCACAATTTTCTCTACACACAGGCTTGCAGAACTTTCCTTCTGTATCCAAAGTATATCCATCTTTGCACAAACACTCCCCGCCACTGCAGCGGCCGTTTTGACATCCAATCGGACATGTTGGCATGCAGAAACCACCTAAGTTCTGAGAAAAAAAACCATTTTATGTTACTCTATCATTTCTGATGTCATCATCATTATTAACTGAAAGATGTCCACAGCTGGACATAGATTTATTTTACGAACTTCCACAGGCGATGCGTTGCCTGCCTCTGCGACTCGTTTGATGTAGTCTGTCCTGACTTGTATGGGGTCTACCAACGCTGCATTATATTAATTACCAAATACCAATCTTAAATATCTAATTTTAACTACTGCATTAAGATATGATAATTAATTGATAGCTATTTGTATTAAAATCCTTGGAGAAGTCGAATTTATACAAGGAACCAAAAGCTTATTTTGCTATAATCCACTGAAACAGACAAATCTGTATGGTTCAACGATTTTTTGCAATTATGCATTGTAAGGTCTACATCTCCTGAGGATGCTCCGGTGTCGGGGCGAAATATGGGTTGAGTGGTTTTAGGAATTGTGTGGTGCTGCGTGGTGGTGGTGATGCGTATTGCTTGCTTGGTGGCTAGCTTTTCCTGCATGTTTAGTAGTGGGAGTCGGTAGAAATTAAAATTGAAGTTAATCCTTACCCTAATATGGTCTGGGTAGCAGGTGCAAACATTGGGTGAAGTGCAGACAGCGTTGACGCACTCCGGGTTGCACACCGGGTCGCACACTTGGAACAGCTCTATATTCCTCTCGTATCCTTTGCAGCACGTTCTTATCCGGCTCAGGTCGGGACGAGACTGGAATGAAATCCATACTTAATGTTAAATGCGAAAGTGTGTCTGTCTGTCTGTCTGTCTGCTACCTTTTCACGGCCCAACAGTTTAACCGATTGTGACGAAAGGTACAGGGTTAGCTTATATCCCAGGGACGGACATAGGCTTTTTATCCCGGGAAATCAAAGTTCCCACGGGATTCCCAAAAACCCATCCGCTTAACTGATTTGTATGGAATTTGGTACCGAGGTAGCTTACGTCCCTGTAATTGACATAGGCATTTTATCCCGGAAAAATCAAACAGTTCCCACGGGATCTATATAAATCTAAATCCACGCGGATGAAGTCGCGGGCATCCTCTAGTACTCGTAGTTTATAGATGAAAATAAAACCTAGTTATTGTAATACATAAATACTTAATGAAACCATGGGTTCGTGAGGCGAGGATGCCAGATCCTTTTGTAAGGAGCTGTCATCCCGTCTCGTGGAGTCCACGGGTGACCGGAGGTCTGGCAGTTACCTTGGTCAGCATATTAGTCTGGCCATTCAACGAGGTAACGCAGCGTTCTGGGCACCCCGCCTCGTTGCAGTGATTTGGTTGACATTGTTGTTTTGTAATTTTTATATTTAAGTATTTATAGTATTTGTAAATAATGAATAAAGTAAACAAGTGTAAATTAAAAATTTATAACACCCCCGACAAGTGAAGGTTAGGTACAGTAACTAGAAAAAAGCTGATAACTTTTAAACGGCTGAACCGATTTTCTTGGATTATAGCTAAGAACACTCTCGATCAAGCTACCTTTCAAACAAAAAAAAACTAAATTAAAATCGGTTCAATGGTTTAGTGGCTACGATGCCACAGACAGACACACAGATACACAGATACACACGTCAAACTTATAACACCCCTCTTTTTGGGTCGGGGGTTAAAAAATATATAATAGCGAATCACCCCGGTCTGAACACAAGCTGAGCGGCCTGTCTATTTGAGGCATTAGACCAATCAGCACCTAAGTAGGTACCTAAGTAATATTTAGGAAAAAAATCGGGCAGAGCCCGACAAAGATTTTTTCATTCTATTATTTTTAATGTAGTATATATAGTAAGCGTGCTGGCGAATTCCGGATAGATATGAAAGATTATATTTCAGACTAGCTGATGCCCGCAGCTTCGCCCGCGTGGATTGGTCAGATCCCCTGCAGCATCAGGATTGAGGAGTTGGACTCCAATTTTTTTATGAAACAATGTCGCAAAGTTCCTTTATCGATTAAAAAAGAAATGACGCAAATCGGTTCAGAAATCTCGGAGATTTCGGTGTACATAGGTAGAAAAACACAACTCCCTTTTTGAAAGTCGGTTAAAAAAGTAGCCTTTGTTACTAACTGGTCAATTCTCTACTTGTCTGTGAAAATCCCGTCAAAATCGATTCAGCCGTTCCCAAGATTAGCCTTTTCAAACAGACAGACAGACAGACAAAAATTTTAAAAACGTGTGATTCGGTTATAGTATCGTTCAAATAACCATATGACCTTAATATGCGGTAGTTATTTCGAAATTACAGACAGACACTCCAATTTTATTTATTAGTATAGATTTCCCTTACCCCATTGCCAGTTGGTACATGCGCAGGATCTCGAGCCAAAGAAGCGGTTCTGTGAACGAAAAGGCATTTTTTTCAATTTCCAATGTAAGATAAAGTTATTTTACATATAAATATGAAAGGGCTTTATTTGTACATTCTAAAACAGATTTTTATTTATTTCTATGCATAATAGTTTTTGATTTATCGTGCAAAATGTCGGAAAAAATACCCGAGTACGGAACCCTCGGTGCGCGAGTCTGACACGCACTCGGCAGGTTTTTTAGGAATACGAATATTATAGAGATACGGAACCCTAAAAACTGAAAATGAAAGGTACTTACGGTACTTCTATGTAACAAACTCCCACTTCGCGGAAGTCCTTTCCATAGCCTCCAGTGGCCTGCTGGGAGCCGTTCTGCTGCCGCGTCATGTTGAACCGCATCACGTACCCTCCGTAGCCTCCTTCTTGTCTGTTGCAGGAAAACAAACATTAACAGGGCTCTCTCCGTCACTCGTTTCATACAATCGTAGTTCCAATTTCATTTGAATATTAAGCAACCAAAGTCCATGAAATTTTGTAGACATATTCTAGAAACTAATATCTGTGTCTGTGGTGTTTTACATTTTTCTAAAAATATTGTAAGCTTGGCCCATATTAATTATCTATAAAACATAGTTGGCGCCACTCAAATCATAACATCATATTACAAGGCGTCATTGATTGGCTGAAGTTGTTCAACATCTGATCGATAAACGTACTGTATATAAAATTCTTATAGTTTTTAGTTGATGGATTGTAGCATAATAAAGGATAATATTTGTAATCAATATATAAGATGAAAACATCTTTATTACTTAGATGATTTGTGAAACGAGCTTGATGATTTGTATATTAGTCACTAAGTTTATTCATTGTACAATTTGGATTGGCCGATAACGATAAGATAAAAAGGGGAGTGGCTAATAAACGTGGAGAGGTTACCTGTAAGAGTGGTTTTAAAACGACGACATTCAAAAATATACTAACGTAAGAGGAACAACATTTATTTGACACAAATGTAAAAGTTAATAAATTTAAATATGAAATAAAAGTGTAATAATTTATCATAAAGATTGTGTTTGTGATTTCGTCAGACCTTACCCAAAAGGTCAGAAGAGGGACATCAAGAAAATATAATATTTTCTTGTCACGCTCACGACTCAGAGAAACAAGTGGAAATATACAGAGGAACGAGAAAGAAGTGGAGGTCTAGTAGACCACAGACATTTTGGAGCACAAGGCCAATATTTGGGCCTCAATATATCAAAGTACCTAGTCATGGCATCAAAGGATTTCTGGATAAACGGGTAGGATCTTTCCATGATTTTATTTTTATTGATACCTATTAATGGTAATTTTTTTTTTATTTGTGTGGGTTTTCGTTTTGTTTGTTCTACATTTAGTTATCATTTTGTTAGAAAGCTTTGCTCCGAGTTGGAATGGAAATTATATAACGTTATGATACCTAGAATTACCCACATGTTTATAATTCATCTTGTATATTGGTTATACAAATGCGATCGACCTTCAAATTGTGGTTTAAATAACATTGAGGTATTTAGAAGGCTTATTTTACAATGAAAAATGAAAAATGTTTATTTACAAAATACAGTCTTGTACAATTTTCCTGTGTCTGTGTGGTGGTACCCGCACTAGGTTATCCTGTATCGTGGGTACAATGGAATAGATAGTGAACATAGTGTTAAACAATATAAAAAGTGTGGTTTACTTAATGATGGGCGTTATTGTTACTTTTAAATAGTTTTCAGGATGTATCTACTATGTCCTGCCGGGGTTTTATTTCTCATTAAATGATTTCACAGGTGAATATCTCACGGAACGTGGTATTTCAATCTTCACACTTGTAATCGTGTGCCGAATTAGTTTGGTTAAGAGTTACGATAGGGATTTATTTTCACATAGTGGTTTTGTTTTACGGAAGGTAGGTTCTGGATTTAGGTTCAATCGTTTGCTGCACTCATTGTATAGATAGATGTTTTCCTTTTTCTAGCACACAGTGACGCGATATTATCACACAGCACTCATTGGGCATCTTGAATGTTGTTTTGTGAAATTATTATTTTTTGTAAACCGCTTTGGGATAAGGTAGAAAAAGTTACATGAAATAGCTTTTCGTTTTACGCCTGCCAGTGAAATAATCCGTCTCTACTTGTAATGGTTACTAAGTGATTGGGGATATAAAATGTTAATTGATAAAAATGAAGGTGATCCGTTGTAATAAAGTAATAGTGACCAGGGTTAATAAATTGAGCATTTTGAGAAATATAAATCCTAAAATGGGTGTAAAAGTAGGTTTATCTTATCTGGTTATTCTTTAACTAAATTTAAAATTATGGTAGGTAGGTAGTCAGATAGTTTTAAAATACGGGGTGCATAAATAAGTGTTTTTTTTTTTACAAAAGTGAGGAGAAATGTTTTCATTTATCTATTTTTACCACTTGAAACGCGTAATGTTTGAGTTTCAAACATAACTTTGCTGATAACAGCTCACCATGAACAACCCATGGCCGGCCCACTACTGAGCAACAAGTGTCTCCTCACAGAATGAGAAGGGTTTAGGCCGTAGTCTACCACGCTAGATAACAGCTAATTTACTTTTAATACTGGCACAATAATTTGAGTACTACGAGTAGCAGGTAGGTATAGTATATGGGCAGCGGGGTTTTTTTTTTTTGTTTACCTGTATTCACGCAATTAACTGTGTACTGCCGCATTTAAATGCAATATGATTTTGTTTTTATTGGATTAACATCGCTTGGCGGGTTAAATTCCTGGCAAATGTTCTATTAAAATTAGAGTAAGTTTTTTTTAATGGTAATATACCTACAGTACTGCCCTTAGGGCAGGGCGCGATTATAAGTACCTACTACCAAAATACTATTTTCTTTGTTGTACGAAAGAAATTTTAGGCAAATATCTTTGCACTACGCTCGCGTTTGTGGCATGACATTATCCCAGAAATATATTTAAAAAAATTTTCACGCTCGCTTGACTCGCTTCGCGATAGTTCAGTTTCGATATGCATTTAGTTAACGAAACTCTCAGGAAACCACGTTTGTTGTGCTCTCGAAATTGATCAGTCTGTTTGATAAAATCGAAATGCGGTGCCTTATAAATTTCGCTTAGGAGCGCCGGTAGTATCTCATGATAATATGAATAGTGATCATAATTTTTTTTTTAGGCTGATTAAGCATTGAAGGTTTTTCGGCTGGTCTGGCATTTCGCCTGATTTTATGTTTTTGCTTATTTAGCGCGTTCAGGAAAGCTTTGACAACGTTTTATAACATGAGTATATATATATTTTTTTTGTTTTAGTTACCGAAACAGAAAAAAAAAGCATTAAAGATGTGGGACCGAGGGATAAATCTAGTGTGATTTTTGGTTGGATTATGAAGTTGTAGTTAGGGTATTTAAAATAGAAAGATTTCAATTGTAGGAAATGATGTAAAACATGTTGAGGATAAGTTGTGTAATAAAGTCGATAATTCACTTGTTGGATGTCACGCGATCTCATTGCGAGGAGGAATCTTTTTCTTGTCTCTGTTTTTATAAATACGGTGTTCTGACGGGTTTTTTATTTACGTCTCGGATTATTGAATACTTTCGGTGTTTGATTGGACGGTTAGAGGTTGCAAAAGCAATCGCCCTCTAATTAAAACATTTATTTAGGCATTAGTTCAATTTGGATTAAATCTCGCGAAAAGCCACGGTGGCTGTCTCTCGCGCGTCTTGGAAAGACATTCCTAATGCCTGTTTTTCTGAGGGAGGGATGCATTATCAAGTGAGATGAGCTGCAATGTTTGCGGCTGACTATTTTGGAAAATTTGCAATCGTGGCAAGTGGAGTAAAGTTTGACTAAGCTATTTAATGAACAAAGTATATAATGGATTTGGTGAATGGTTATATTATATAACATTTTGATAAATGGATGAATTTGAAGAGTGTATGTATGTGGTTGATGCACATTTGTTTCATATTTTTACTTAAGTTATAAAGTATTACATTTGGTGAGTAGTTATTTATATTTGGTAGGGTAGGTTTGATAAACAGGTAGTTATCTTGATTAATAAGTGAGTTATCATTTTATAAATGCGTACTTTAATGTTTGATGAACTGGTATACTTGATAAATGTGCATATTTTCATACTTCAAAGACAAGTTGTACCTATTAGTTTCTTCAAGCTTTTAGTTGCTGATAATTATATTAACATTCTTTAGAGCGCATGTCCTATGGACGAAATCGTTTATACATACTTTCACTGTTTGAAATGTTACAATCATAAAGATATAGTTATGACTAGAGGGGGTCATAGCTTGTTGCCGCTCTTGTACATCCATGTGTCAACTAGGTATTGTTATCTCAGTATATTTCAGGGAACCTCCGTTCGGGTGAAAGCGATAGCTGTTGGATAAATGCTTGTTGGGTTATCAGAAGACCGTGTAGTCTTCGATGAGGTTACTTGTAAATATTATAGCGAAATAGTAAGTTTAAAAATAGAATGAGGCTAAACTAAAAAAATGAGACAAAGATAAAAATAATAACTTAAAGCATTGAAACAGCATAAAGTGAAATAGTAACTTACAAACTATACATACATATTTACGAATTATGTAGATAGATATAGTATTACTGGATTATGTATATCAAATAAGAATACTGTCAGCTCATGTTTTGTTTTCGGCGTGGTAATTTTACGCTTAAAACTCATAAGAGATATCATGAGGTTCGCTTTCTGTAAAAGTTATTAGCTTTAACAGTTAATTGATTTATTACATTATTTATTTATTATACACTCAACAAGTAAAAGTATTTTGTTTTGACAAAATCCAAAGAAGTACCTATTGGATTAATAAGGCGAGGTACGAAGCATTGGCTGGATTTTACAACATTTAAAGTTTCCTGTTCATTTTTATCATTGAGTTAATTTGAGGCGGAAGGATCCTCTGGAAAATTTTTAAGATTAAGTTATTAGTAAGAAAGTATATTTTGATTAGGTTAGTTTAAAATGTACAGCCGGTAATTTAAAAAAAATATATATATTTAATTTTACATAATAGGTGAAGCTGGTTGATGCACCAAAAATCGAATTATCATAGGAATTTAATTAAGCTAACATTTTTATTTATTATCAACTTCAAATATACAGTAGCAAACTGATTAGTTGGAATACATGCAGTGATTGGAATATTTAAGTTCCGATAGAAGAATCTATATCGTGGCTTGTTCCTTTATGGACAAGAATATTTTTTTTTGACTCGTGGGACCACTTACACAAAATATCAACGTTCGGTTTGGAGGTCTTCCATGGCTATTCCTACAGTTCCATGACGTATTGAAGAGGTTAACACTTTGTCGCTCATCACATCAACCAGCACGGCATTTGGGTATGATGGATGGATGTAGATAGGTACACATTTGATGGGGGGGGGGGTTTAGTGGTTTGTATCAATAGGAACCAGGGGTTGAATGAGGAAGGCTGAGGACAGTACGTGTGGTGCTTACTAGGGAAGGTTTATGTTCAACAGTGACCTTATGATGATGACGATGTAGATGACGATGATGATGATGATGGACGTACGAGGACGAATCTTTTACGAAACGAATAAAGGAAAATCGAACAGATGCGGGTCATTACGGTTAACATATAAAATAATGTATAAGGTACCTACTTTCTTCTAATCTTTATGATCGATCAGCTTGTGATAGAGATCTTGATGTCGTAGAGAATAGAGATGTATCGAACGGAATATTTATTTCATTTTTTTTCCTGCTATTATGTTGATATCGCTTTTCTCTATGAAAAGGAATTAATGATAAACTAATAGGTATCATTCGGCGGCGAGTCGCGACTGTGTCGTTCCCAGGGTCGAATTTGGTAGTTCTGCTTATGTTACTCGAAACGACAAAGTACGCCATATGGTGCATATTATGGCTAAAATAAAATATATAAGTATCATGTGAAATTATAAATCAAAGATTCTTTTTGCATGTAGATATTATATGGTTAAGAGGCACAAGTGACGCAACTACTGTACCCTGGCGTTTGTTTAACATTGTCCATTAGTACTTCAGAATGTGGATTTTGCTAGGAAAAAAAAAAAAAAAAAAAACAATAGGTAATTGTAAGAAATATGGGAAGCGTAATCTGCATTAAAAGAAAAAGTTTGAATTGGAAGCAACCAGGCATAGGATTTTCATACATCCGTAATCACGTTCCTTTCAACTCTCTAACTATCACGGTTCACGATACGCCGTTCACGGTTCAGGCCGTGACGCACGTGCAGACGGACAGACGGACGGAGAGCAGAGGTTTAGAAAATAGGGTCTCGTAGGCACCCTTCGAGGGGTACGGAACTGGAGAAAACTAAATTATAATAATGATAATAGGTTTTCTAGGTTACCAAGTAAAATTACTTCTCTTAGGTCGGATTGTATTATGATGGATGCTTATGAAACAAAATTAAATGAACGGTCTACTCAAAGTGTTTTATGTTTGCAGGATCCAAGGATGTTGGAAATGAATAAATGAGGAAAAGAAAGACCCAAAACTAGGTATGGGTCAGGGACACAAAGTCCCAAGGAAGGAAAGCCCCGAGGTTACGGGCTATGGACAAAAAGTCCTATAGGAGGAAGGAGGTAGACCCTAGGATAAGGGTCATTAAAAATTTGGATCTGGAGGGAAAGAACCCTAGGATAAGGGTCATTAAAAATTTGGATCTGGAGGGAAATAAGGACAATCACATATGTATCCCGGTAGAAGAGAGACGCGCCAAGGCTCGGAATCCGCGATTTTCCAATAAGAAGGGAAGAAGAAAATATGTGCGTAAAACTATTGCGTTGAAAGTGTATGAAAATGTTTTGTGATTTAAATCGAGAACTGGCGGCGATTAACTTTAAGTTTAGAGAGTTTATTTTATCAAAAGGACAAGAAGTTCACTTACACATATTCATATTAAGAATCGCTCCCGATTCTAAATATAAATATAGAAGAAAACATAATCTTTAAAGGTATGGTGACTATACAATAATATAAAAAGTCAAAACACGTTATATTCGTTAACAAACTATACCTACATCTAGCTAAGATATCTATGGTGTTTGACACTGTTTGATTAAACTTTAAACTTTGTAAAAGATTTTTCCTCCAGTATGAGTTTCGGCAAGTACATTATGTAGTAGAGCTAGGTAGTTTACATACCATAATTAGTCCTAGCTTTATGTAATTGTAGCATAATAGGTATGTTCGTTTTGTGTACGATATTTATGAGATTTAGCTTTAAAGTGATGCGTGTATGTACGGACTTTAATAGTATTTTCCTAACAAATAGACATATTTTGAATTTGTATAATTGACTTATATAATATAGTTCATCAGTTTTCTTATATAATTCTTTAGTGGGAAGGAGAGTCTAGTTGGAACAGAACTTTTAACAATTTATTTTGAGATACTTGAAACCCTTTAAAGTAGTTTTTAGTAATTAGTTTTACATGCTCATCCCCAAATCTCTATTGAGTGTTCCTGTAAAATATTGGCTTGTGAGTTATAATTGATGCTTCGGACTTTATGCATATACCTACCTTCTTTGATTAAATTGAGGCCTCCTTTAGTTGCTACTGGTCTCGCAATTTTTGATATCTTTATGATTTTTGAAAAATTATTTATAAATTTAGAGTGTCTGCATCTTTTTATTTTAATATTAGCGGAAGAGAACAGAAAAATGAATTTTAGATTAAAGGCTAAATTTGAGTGCTACTGTAGACTGGCAGGTAAAGTTGCGAGGGTAAATAGTTTGGAATTGAATTGAGTTTATCTGCTATTTTCTAATTATATCGGATGGAAAGGGGTGCTGCGAGTGCTCTAAAATTAAGTTGCAATCATAATCAATACCAATGTATCAATAAAACTGTATATTCCTTCTAGTTAAGTTAGCAAGAATATTAATTTAATTAATTACTATCTTAATTTTTTTTTGTTTTGTTGAACTAAGTCTTTGTCATTTTGGTTGTGAAGTTTACATGTTACTTAAGTTTTAATTTTTTTTTAAAAGCGATGAGACTCGCTTAAAACAGGATGGCCGAGCTGTAAGCTTGGCCCATATTAATTATCTATAAAACATAGTTGGCGCCACTCAAATCATAACATCATATTACAAGGCGTCATTGATTGGCTGAAGTTGTTCAACATCTGATCGATAAACGTACTGTATATAAAATTCTTATAGTTTTTAGTTGATGGATTGTAGCATAATAAAGGATAATATTTGTAATCAATATATAAGATGAAAACATCTTTATTACTTAGATGATTTGTGAAACGAGCTTGATGATTTGTATATTAGTCACTAAGTTTATTCATTGTACAATTTGGATTGGCCGATAACGATAAGATAAAAAGGGGAGTGGCTAATAAACGTGGAGAGGTTACCTGTAAGAGTGGTTTTAAAACGACGACATTCAAAAATATACTAACGTAAGAGGAACAACATTTATTTGACACAAATGTAAAAGTTAATAAATTTAAATATGAAATAAAAGTGTAATAATTTATCATAAAGATTGTGTTTGTGATTTCGTCAGACCTTACCCAAAAATATGTAGTTTTAAAATTACAGGGGCTCAAACATTTGTATGAAAATTTTTAAGACCGCGTAACTTTGAAACCGAATATTTTAACAGAAATCTGGAAAACCACAGACATAGCTATTAGTTTCTAAAATATGTCTGCAAAATTTCATGGACTTTGGTTGCTTAATATTCAAATGAAATTGGAACTACGATCGTATGAAACGAGTGACGGAGAGAGCCCTCTTAATTACTAGCGTATGCCCGCGATTTCGTCCGCGTGAACTGCACAAATTTCAAACCCCTATTTTACCCCCTCAAGTGTAGAATTTTAAAAAATTCTTTCTTAGTGGATGTTTACGTCATAACAGCTATCTGCATAGCAAAGAGCCGTCCAGTTGCTTGAGCTGTGCATTGATATCAGTCAGTCAGTCAGCTTTACCCTTTATATATTTAAAGTGTTTAGATTTGGATGGAAGGTTTTTTTTATTCAATACATTTTAGTCCTTGACTGCAATTTCACCTGGTGGTAAGTGATGAAAGTCTACAATGGAAACGGGCTAACCTGGAAGGAGTAATGGCAGTTTGTACATCCATTACTCCTTGTGGGTTACTAGAAACCATAAAAATATAAAGTATTATACGTACGTGTTACCAGGAGCGCTAGGGTTGTAATACGGGTAGCCTGACCACCCCTGATGTCCACCCTTGACACCGCCCTTAACTCCTGACTTGACGTTAATCCATTGCGCGTCGTCTGCGCATGCGCACCCTAGCAGCAGGGCGCCGATGACTATCAGCATCATACCCTAAGAATGTAAGGCAATACAAGATAGGAACAGATGTCTTATCACACAAATATTATAGATGCGAAAGTGTGTCTGTCTGTTTGTCCTTCCTTCATGCTAACTAAGCAACCAATCGACTTGATTTTTAGCATAGAGATAGTTGGAAGGACGGAGAGTAACGTAAGCTACTTTTTATCCCGGAAAATGTGAGATGTCCCAGATGTGAGAAGAGCTTATTCTCGTGAGAACTGTTTGTTTTTCCGGGATAGAAAATAGTCTATACTCTATACCACTCTCAGGTCACACAAGAAAAAATAATGGATCCTTTGTTACTGCTTGATTGAAGAACCGAGGTCTGAAATATGGCATGCTATACTAAAGAAACCATTTGTTTCCCCGGGACATAAAGTAACCTATGCCACTCTTGTATCCATGCGAAAAATTACGTCGACCCGTTGCTCTGTTGCTACTTGATTGAAGGACAAGCAAACCAACACACTTTTGCATTTATAATATTAACCGTTATTATTCTGCGAACAGGAAAAACTACTCACATTGAAAACGCTAACAAATTAAGCCTTGAATTTATTCGACGAAAGATACACCTTGAAAAAATCTTAATTTTCCACTGTTTTGGTAACAATTTAACTTGAAATGGTTTGATCTAAATCTAAGTGTAGTCCTGAGGTCATGGTTAAATTAAGACACACGCCAGTGTGACAGCCAAGTTCTAATAAGATAAACATTTAGGTTAACCTACTGAATTCCTTCCTTCCTTTACAAAGTTATTACATGATGATACCTGCAACTTATTTCGTGAGGATTTAGGTTTAAAAACCCTGTGGGAACTCTTTGATTTTCCGGGATAAAAAGCAGCTTAATACGTCGCTCTCTAGGTTTTTAACAATATCCATGTAGATTATGTTGATTTGTTCCTGAGTTGCATTGTAATTGAAGGACAAACCAACAGACACAGTTTCGCATTTTATAATAATACTAAAGGATGCCCACGGCTTCGCCCGCGTGGATTTCGGTTTTTTGAAATCCTTAGGAAATCTCCTTTTTAGGAATCCTTAGGAACTCTTTGATTTTCCGGGATAAAAATAGCCTATGTCCTTCCCCGGGATGTATCCCAAGTCTGTACCAAATTTCATTAAAATCGGTTCAGCGGTTGGGCCGTGAAAACGTAGCAGACAGACAGACGGACAGACAGATAGACAGATAGACAGACAGACACACTTTCGCATTTATAATATTAGTATGGATTAATGCACTTAGTAGGATAGTAGGTATATTATTAGTTATGACATAATGAACTTGAACTTACCGAAGACGATTATGTCAACTTGTAAGTAGGTAAAGTGTGCACTCCTCTGTATTCAGAACAACACTGAGTTGACTACTGTGATAATTATATTCGTATGCCGGTGGTTTGATGTGATAAATTTGATAAGAGTGAACCAGAGTTAGATTGTGAGGTTCCGTACATTTTTTTAATTCAACACTCGTGTGAATATTCAGCTTTAGATTAATTACTGAGATCCTTTGATATTCAATCAACTTGCACAAAAGGTTTTGTTCAACGATTCTGTAGGACCATGGTTCGGTTTGGCCATTACGCTGGCCAAATGCGGATTGGCGGATTTCACATATCTTTATTATGGAGATCTCTCAGGCATGTAGAGTTTCATTTTTTTCATTTTTTCCTCACGATGTTTTTTTCCACCATTAAAGCAAGTGATATAAAAATTACTTAAAATGCACATAACTCCGAAAAGATAGAGGTGCGTGCCTGGGATCGAACCTCGAAAAGAAGGCTGTCGTTTTAATCACTAGGCTATCATAACCTATTTATGTACTGCTTGATTGGTAATTTAATATTATATTGGAGGTAGAAAACGGGCGTTGGTATCATTTTTAACCCCCGACCCAAAAAGAGTGGTGTTATAAGTTTGACGGGTGTATCTGTGTATCTGTCTGTGGCATCGTGGCTCCTAAATGAATGAACTGATTTTAATTTAGTTTTTTTTTGTTTGAAAGGTGGCTCGATCGAGAGTGTTCTTAGCTATATTCCAAGAAAATCGGTTCAGCCGTTTGAAAGTTATCAGCTCTCTTCTATTTACTGTAACCTTCACTTGTCGGGGGTGTTATAAATTTTTAATTTACACTTGTGTATAATATATTTAGAAGATAGATGAAGAACGAATGAACCGATTTTAATTTAGTGTCAGCTCTTTTCTAGTTATCTTATAGATGTTTTTGTGTCGGGGGTTTTTAATTTTTGAGTTATTAAAAGATTTTTCTTGGCTATTTGCGATTTATACATATTATGAACATTTTTCCGTTGCAGAACCCTGATTCTAGTAAGAATAGAGTCATCACTCAGACTAATGATGAACTAATACATTATACAGAATGTTTTATTATTTTGTATTATGACTAGGTACCACCTACACAGATAATAAATATAATACTTATTTAGTACTTACCTAATCATTTACTTTGCTTATTTTATTGTTATCGGTTTCACTTATCAGCCTTTCGTGCCTCAATTTTTTTTTAACTTGCTTTTGGGTCGAGTAGTTCATCTATTAATAGCCCGCACTTATAGGTGAATAGATAATTCGGATGTATGGGGCATTGTTAGAATCCTTAGCTCGCCGCCATACCTATTGGTTTTTTTTAAGAGAACATCGTCCCCTATTTTCAAATGTAAAAAGTCGTTTTAGTTTATTTTTGGCAGGGTGGTCAGGTATATTTTTTAAAATCTTGACTTTCTACTTCCAGTTGACACCAAGAAGGAACAATCCGGAATAGCAGAAGCTTCACTGATGTTTTTGTTTCCGGTTAGAAACACAAAAAAACGGCCAAGTGCGAGTCAGACTCGCGTACCGAGGGTTCCGTACTCGGGTATTTTTTCCGACACTTTGGACGATAAATCAAAAACTATAATACATAAAAATAAATAAAAATCTGTTTTAGGATGTACAAGTAAATCCCTTTCATATGATACCCTACTTGGTATAGTTATCTTACTTTGAAAATTGAAACACATTTTAATTTTTATAATGATGTAACCACAAATGCCCAGTTTCAGATTTATTTCTTTACTTGTGGTATAAGACCTACCTACCTGACAAATTTCATGATTCTAGAATCTAGGTCAACGGGAAGTACCCTATAGGTTTCTTCACAGACACGACGGACGGACGGACAGACAGACAGACAGACAGACAACAAAGTGATCCTTTAAGGGTTCCGTTTTTCTTTTTGAGGTACGGAACCCCAAAAATTGCCAAACCTCTTTTCCTCTTAGCTCCTAGGAATTCCTCTCATAATGATGACGATATATAGGTAGTCGAGTTGGACATCACGTATTGGCAAATATTATTGTCGGTGAGAATACGGTATCAGCGGATAGTGCCCACGCTTGACCCCGTACTATCAGCTTCCACGAATCTTGCAAAATAATACAATTATAATGGTTCTTGTTAATACGCAAGCTAATCGGAGAGGTTTGACCCCCAACAAATAAGCGTTTAACTCTTTGACCCCCAACAAACACTATTATGTCCACACACACAGATATTATGTCCTATTCAAGACACCTAGCCCGAGAATTGGTGCGGAATTTTGAGGAGGTGTCTAATAAAAAATAAAATTTAGCAATATCAGCATAAATCTTTCCCGCATTTATGTCATATTTATTTTATTTATTGCTCTTTTTCCTTGTTTTTCTTTACATTATTATATTGTTAGTGTTAATGATGGTCAGATGGCAGTCTAAGGTAGAGCGTCTGTCTTAAAGATACCTACCTATCCACTCTTATTATTAAGTTATAATAATATGTCATTATAACAATTGTATGTGATCCAAAAAATTTACTTAACTATGCCACCCGAAATAATTTATAAACTAAAGTTTATCACGAACTCGAGTCCTCATGTAACTTCTCAAGTTAATAGTCTACTACTTAACTACTCGTAAGTGGAAGGGTATTGTACCTATTTTCATTTTTAACACGTTTCATGTCCAGTCCTTCATATCGAAATGATTTATTATTCCCTTATGTGGAAATACTCTAATAAAAAAACAGTTAAAACAAAACATGATTATGTCCGTCCGTTATAGCCACAGCTATTTCATTCAAAACAATGAGAGAACTGTAAAGATGAATTTAAACACAGATATAGGAACTTGTTTGATATAATAGAGGAAAACAAAATTTTAAATTATTTACCTAAATATTTTTATAATGTTTCTGTATGTAGAGGATAGATAGTAGTTCTCTATGCTAAATAGTCAATCAAGTATCTAACTTCTTGTCTATAATAATTATTATTAGGTAATTAAAACATTATTTTAATTATTTAGAATCATTTAATTCCAATAACTTAACTTACTACAATGGGCAAATACAAGTATTTTCCAAAACTTAATAATTAACTTGAGTCTTTGGTAAACTTTTAATTAATTTGCGACTATTTTTATATTTTTAACTTTAAGTGCCATCTAGCGGTGGCTCGAAGAACTGAGTGGTTCAATGTAGTACATGTACATCTGAAACTTGTCATAATTCCGTAACAGCTTCACCATTCAAGTTCATAACTTCGACTGCATGCTCGGACGGTGGCCTCCAACATGGAATTTCTGCATATAACGGTTCTGACGTGGTATTATCTATCATGTCCATCTTCGCTTCACATTTTAATGACTCGATCGTGTAGTCCGCGACTGACAGCGGTCGGTGTCGAAGCAGTTCTTCGTCACACTTCATAGATGGCGACACTGAACACCGAGTGGGCATCGTTCCGAATTCGTGAATTCTATGATTTCGATTCGGTAAATGATCGTAGTGGCATTCCAAAATACCTGAAAATCAAGTTTTTAATAAATAATCGTATAATTATCCTTTAAGAAGTCACTTTTGTATTTAAAATGAAATTTACCTCTAAAATTCTCCAACATAATTGGTGATATTGCTTGTACAACCACAGGTCTCATAAATTGTTTCAAATTCCTATCCAAAGTTGATATTGGTTGATAGTGACAGTTGTCGGAGGATGGCGGCTCTAAAAATTTAAAAAAATAATTAAAAAGTTAAAAAAAGTTTTCGTGGCCCATGAGGGGATCGAACCCGCGACCTTCGCGTTATTAGCACGACGCTCTAACCAACTGAGCTAATGGGCCGATGCACTGTGGCCTAAAATAACTAATCGGTATCAATATAATAATTAAATCATCTCTTTTTCGAAGCATTCTTATTTGTGCGCACAGTTAGTGCAAGTAGTCAAAGTTCCAATGCTGAAAGTTCGGTTTTTGATGCATCAAAAACATTTTGTGCTCGGCTATTTAAGATCGTGTTCGTGCATTAAGAACCAAAATCATTGTATTGTGTTAGGTACTTAATAAATACTATAATTTAAATATGATATAAAAGGAAAAGGTGACTGACTGGTTGACTGATTGACGACTGACTAACTGATTTATCAACGCACAGCTATAATTACTAAATGGATTGAACTGAAATTTGACAATTAGTTATTACTAGCTGACGCCTGCGACTTCGTCCGCGTGGATTTAGATTTTTCAAAATCCCGTGGGAACTCTTTGATTTTTCGTGATAAAAAGTAGCCTATGTGCTAATCCAGAATATTATCTATCTCCATGCTAAATTTCAGCCAAATCCGTCCAGTTTTTGCGTGAAGGAGTAACAAACATTCACACACACACACACACATACACACAAAATTTCGCTTTTATAATATTAGTGTGATGACGTAAAATATCTGCTAAGAAAGAATTTTTGATAATTCTACCCGTAAAGGGGTAATGGGTTTGAAAACTCGCGTAGTATATGAACAAATACGATCTTTGTAAAGTCATAATCAAGCACAAAATGTTTCATTTTGATCTTCTAAACAATTGCAATTTTTTTTGAAGAAATTTAAATGTGATTGAATTGCATTTTATTTCCCATATTCCTAGCATTTCTTACCCAAAAAAAAAGGAACTTGGACGGAATTCATGTGATAGTGATTTTTTATTATTTTAAAGTTACAAGTGTAAATTAAAAATTTATAACACCCCCGACAAGTGAAGGTTGCAGTAACTAGAAAAGAGCTGATAACTTTCAAACGGCTGAACCGATTTTCTTGGATGATAGCTAAGAACACTCTCGATCAAGCCACCTTTCAAACAAAAAAAAACTAAATTAAAATCGGTTCATTCGTTTAGGCGCTACGATGCCACAGACAGATACACAGATACACACGTCAAACTTATAACACCCCTCTTTTTGGGTCGGGGGTTAAAAATAGAATGAAATTTATATAATTACCTGGCAACGGAGTGTGAAAAATGCTTCTCACATATGGTGGTGGATCCTTATTATCAATCATAACTTGCATCCGAATATCGTTCACTTTCCTTACATCTTCATATCTAGGCCTCTTACATCTTTCTATCATAACTATGACCACAGCGACTGTGATGATAGCCATCATCACACCCCCAGCGATACTTATCACGGATATCAAATCTACTGACGTATGGTCTCTTTCTTTATCATTCATCACTGCGGTGATATGTTCAGGTTCTGTCAAAATATGAAACGTTTCATCCTCTATCGGTTCCTGGGTTGTTACTGGGTTATTGGTAGTAGTTTTTGTTATATTCCATTTGGTAGTAACCTTTTTTGTATTGTTAGTAGCTACATATTTAATATTTCCTTTTGTTTTAGTAACTTCTACTTTTACAGACCCGTTGGAATTAACAACTTTTTTAACAGTTGTAGTATGATTAACTTCTACTTTTGGCTTTGGGTCATTTATATTAGTATGTAATCTTTTATCAGTTGTAATCATCGCTTCATCTTTAACGAATACTCTTTTATCAATAACAGATGCTGTTGTTACTTCGTTTGAACTTTTATAGGTATATTTGTTAGTTGGAGGCTTGATTGTTAGGAAAGTAGAAGAATTCAGTTTCTCGTTTGCATTCAACGTGCTTGACATGCTGTTAGTCGTACTTGTGGCCATAGTTGTATTTAATGTTGGTAAAGTTGAGTTCAATGTTGCCGTAGATAAATTTAAAGTTGCCATAGTTGTGCTGTGCTTTTCAGACGTAAACTTAGTTGTGTTCAAGAAAACATTCTTAGTCGATGCTGTGACTTTTGAAGTTGCATTGCTCTTTGGAAAACGAGTCGAAGCTTTTGAAGAGCTATTTTTTGTACTGGCAGTAGATAGTAATTTTATAGTAAATGGTATAGCTGTAGATACTTGGGAAGTCATAGATTTCGTGAAACTCTGGTCTGTTTTATTATATTTCGTTGTATGATTAAATTTATGAGACAAATATGATGCAGTGGTCAAAGATATCTTCTTGAAAGTAGCGTGGGATACTGAAGTTGGTATAATCGATACTATAATTGTCTTCGGCGTTGTGTTTTCCGATGTAGGTTCATTTTTATGAGTAGCGCTTTTAAATTTCGCATGTGTTTCGTGATTTTTGACTTTAGTTTCTATGTGAATTGGCACACCTTTTTGAGTAGGTTTAATCCATATCTCTTTAGGTTTAAACTTGAGTGTCGTAAAATGATTCTTGATTGTTGTTTCTGTTTTTTTCGTCGTTTCGATCTTCGATGAATCTTCCACGATAGTAGTAAGTACTTTTGAAGTTGTGGTACTAGAAGTTGTTGCTGTAGTGGGTGTGGGAGAAGTTGATGTAGTGGTAGAAGTAGTTGATGGGGTAGTAGTAGTTGTTGTAAGAGTAGTTGGATTATCAGTAGTGGTAGTTGGGGGTGAGCTCAATGGGGCCATGGAAGATTTAATAGATATTGGATTTAACATAGTCGATGTTTCATGCTCATTTGAGAAATTACTTAACGTATTTGACGTACCTTCTTCGGGAGTTTCTGTCCTATTGTAGATGAAGTTAGTAACCGTCACTTTAGGTACTAAATCAGTAGTTTTTGATTCAAAAAATTCAGTTGTGAAAGGTGTACTTGTTGCATTGGAATATATAAAAAACGAGGTAGATTGGGTTAGTTGCGTCGATTTGATTAACGGAGTAGTCATAGTAGTCGGAGTAGTTTCAGTCTTACTAGTTGATGTAAGTGTCACTTTAGTTGATTTTACTGTCGTCGTGGTTGAAGGAGTCGATGTAGTCGAAGTATCTGTATGAGTGACTCTAGGGGTAGAAAGTTCTGTAATTCTAGTCGTTGGGGCAGTTGATTTAGTGGTGGGAAGAGTTTTGATTGTTGATTTGGTGGTAGTTAGTAATTCTTCCATCAAAGCGGGTGCAACTTGTACTGTTGACATGCTGATTTGACAACTGAAAAGTACAATAAAATATTAAAGTAAGTAGGTATTAATTATTAATGAAAAAAGTCAAAGTTTATTATTCCGATTACGTCTCAATATTCAACAATGGATCTCGTTTGTTGCTTTGAGTTGTATTAATGAAATACTCGTAAGTTTAAGTAGTAATTTTATTATTACTTTCGGGTACTTCTAATGAAATAGGTACTTTAATTATTTATTATTTTACAATTTCTTTGGAGAAATCCCGTATTGAACAAATAAATCACAATACTTAAAATAATTTTAAAGATATACATTAGATACATGGAAAAAAAGTTTCTGAAAGAGTTTTTAGAAATTTCCACCGAGTGAAGCTAGCTAGTCACTAGTCAGGTAGTCAACTAGTTGATAAATAAAAGAGGGGTAACCCACCTCTCACCTTGCCATCCTTCTTCACAGTCGCACTCCCCAGTGGAGGGTACACAGAAGCCGTTCAGGCACTCGGGGCACTCGTTCACGCAATTTGGACCCCACTTGTCTGGGGGGCAATCTGAAAATTAAAGTCAAAGTCATGTAATGAAATTGGGTACTATTGTACACGTTTTGATGGTCAAACAATGATGTAGTGGTGATAATTAATTATGTTAACTTAAAACTAAAGCTACGAGGGTTCCAAACGCGCCCAAGTCTAAGAAGAGTCCACAGCAAACTCATTATGAAACAAAATCCCTCCGCTGAGTTAATTTGTTTGGGTTCTACCTCAGAAACTACGGCTGGGATTTATTTGGTAGAGTCACAGACGTAACTTAGCGTAAGAGACAGTGCATTAATAGTACATTGTGATGCGAGGGCAGTAAGCTTGTAATAACCTAAACGCCTGTGCATCATACGACGTTTTTCAATACAGTTGTGAAAACACAGGTAAATAAACTAGAGTTTAAAAACCGGCCAAGTGCGAGTCAGACTCGCGCACTGAGGGTTCCGTACTCGGGTATTTTTTCCAACATTTTGCACGATAAATCAAAAACATAAATAAAAATCTGTTTTAGAATGTACACGTAAAGCCCTTTCATATGATACCCCACTTGGTATAGTTATCTTACTTTGAAAATTAAAAAACATTTTTTTTTTTTTAATGATGTAACCACATATTCGGGGGTTTCAAATTAATTCCTGTACTTGTACTATAAGACCTACCTACCTGCCAAATTTCATGATTTTAGGTCAACGGGAAGTACCCTATAGGTTTCTTGACAGAGAGACAGACAGACAGACAACAAAGTGATCCTATAAGGGTTCCGTTTTTTCTATGAGGTACGGAACTCTAAAAAACAAAAGATCATGTTGTGCCGATTTCCGCCTTATTCAAAGTATCGGTTATTCACCGAAGTATGTCCTACGGAATATAAAGATACAAGCAGCTTTGCGCCAATGTGAAGTGGAATGGGTCGATTCATTACAGATTGAATGGTAATACGATAATGTGACAAATTACCTTCATTGCATCCGTGACCCATTTTCCCACTGGGGCAAATGGGCACGCAGGAGACATCCTTCATTTTGTACCCAGGACAGCAGACAGCCACTTCTGCTGTGCGCTCCTCAGTCTAAAAACATTTAAACTATTTAAAAAAACCGGCCAAGTGCGAGTCAGAGGGTCGCACCGAGGGTTCCGTACTCGGTTATTTTGCCGACATTTTGCACGATAAATCAAAAACTATCCATACTAATATTATAAATGCGAAACTGTGTCTGTCTGTCTGTCTTCTGTCTGTCTGCTACGTTTTCACGGTCCAACCGCTGAACCGCTGAAATCTGTACCAAATTTCATTAAAATAATGAAATTTGGTACAGATTTGGGATACATCCCGGGGAAGGACATAGGCTACTTTTTATCCCGGAAAATCAAAGAGTTCCTACGGGATTTAAAAAAATCGTAATTCACGCGGGCGCAGCCGCGGGCATCCCCTAGTTATGCATAAAAATAAATAAAAATTTGATTTTGAATATACAGGTAAAGCCCTTTCATACAATACCCCACTTGGTATAGTTATCTTACGTCTAAAAAAATATAAAAAAAAAAGATTCCGACGAATTGAGAACCTCCTCCTTTTTTGGAAGTCGGTTAAAAATTGAAACACATTTAATTTTTTTTAATGATAACAAATTCACGGTTTTCGGATTTATTCCTGTACTTGTGCTATAAGACCTACCTGCCAAATTTCATGATTCTAGGTCAACAGGAATTACCCTATAGGTTTTCTTGACAGACACGACGGACAGACAACAAAGTGATCCTATAAGGGTTTCGTTTTTCCTTTTGAGGTACGGAACCCTAAAAATAAAAAAGAGAGCCAAGTTCCGTGAAAAACAATTTTTTTACGAGCTGGAATATGATTTTGTTACCTCTAGTCTAGTGAGGTCCCTCATCTCAGTGTTCCATCTGGAGCACCTCGGGGGCATGGCGAAGCACCACTCGTACGTTCTGACGGACATCGGAGCACGGTACTTCACACGTTTCGTTATGTTGTATCTGTGTAGGAAAGACTCTCTTTTATACCTCCTTTATTAGTTTTAATGCGGTTGGCTGTAGTGTCATATAATTTCGTATCTTTATTTCCTTTTGGGAGAGGTCTGAGACGCAAGCGGTGTGCCATGTTTCATACAGTTCCATACATTACAACGCAATGGTACGCGCTACGTCTACGCTTACGCAGCCGATACTCATTTTTGACGTGACAACGTCTTATAGTTCGATAGAGCCGGCTGCACGCACGAAAAAACATGACTCATGCGGCGTTACCTCGCTCTGAGGCGTTCCTTGTAAGGCTTGAAGTGCAAGCGAGAGCGCGGAACGAGCGACAAAGAAGCACAATCGGCCTTTGTTGTCACGTTCAACTATCGTCAGTAAACCGACTTTACAGACAACCAATTTTTTAATTTTAAAAAGTACCTAGACTTACTTTTGTTGCACCATGCACACGTTGGGCCCGCTCAGCGTCACCACCTCGTTCACCATCACCACCATCAGCACTGCACACCATAGTGTCTCCGGACTTGGCCATTGCACCACCATTGTCACTAAGTTTGTTTTTCATCCATTCCGAAAAGTTTTATCTCTTTTTGCTTATCATATTTTATGTTTTTATGTTCTACCGCATGCGTAATTTTTTTTTACACTGAAGGTAAAAGAAAATATCACTTAAGTTTTTAACATACATATAGGATTGTAATTTGTAACAGTTTTTCTTAAGCCCTTGTAGTTCTCAAACTACCTATTAATTTTGCCAAAGTCTTGTCCAGCAGCACCTACCTAGTAGTCACAGATTAATTTAAATTTTGTTTGGAAGCATAGATTTATACATTTTTGAGGCTGTTGAGGTTTTTGGATATCAAAAGGAGGCCCAAAAAAACCAAGCCATTCGAATTAGTGCTAAAAAGTGCATACGTGTTGTGTTTTGTTACAAAAACAGCTAACTCTGTACGTATTCGAATTAACTAAGGACAGCTATTGGACGGCAAATTAGATCAGAAATCACTACCCATATTACAAATGCGAAATGTGTTTGTTTGTTGGTTTGTCCTTCAATCACGTCGCAACGGGGCAACGGAATGGGTATAGTTTAAGACCTGGAGTGACATAGGCTGCTTTTCGTCCCGGAAAATCAAATAGTTCCTATGGGATGTTTAGAAACCTAAATCCACGCGGACGAAGTCGCGGGCATCAGCCAGTTAGTGATAAGTAAAAGTTTAAGTTAAAATAATAACTTATTAATGGGATTAAAGCTGCCATTGCTACTGATTCTGAGCACAACCAAATTTTACCGTATTCGCATCCTTATCTTAACTAATGGAATTTGAGAAAGACAACAGAATCGGCACCAATTTATAATAATGCTTTATGGTAGAAAAAAACTTTTAACTTATGTTATTTTTTAGGGGTTATCAATTCAGGAAGTACGAAGGTCATATCACTAATATTGACAAATTATCTCTAGTTATAAGCTCTTGGTCCCCTCGGTAACCGTCGAGAGGTCAACAACTCGGAAACAGGGACGAGGGGACGTTAATTGTCGACGGGAGATAGCTTAGCTTGCATAATAATATAAGGCACAGTTATGTGCGTTATGTTTTCTTAGGCTCCGTTCAGATAAACTGGCTGATGGAGTGAAGCAAGAAAGTGTGTTTTTAGGGTTCCGTTCATTTGGTTGTCTGTCTGTCTGTCTGTCTGTCTGTCCGTCCGTCCGTCCGTCCGTCCGTCCGTCGTGTCTGTCAAGGAAATCTATAGGGTCCCGTTGACCTAGATTTAGAAAATTTGGCAGACAGGTAGGTCTTATAGCACAAGTAAAGGATTAAATCTGAAAACCATGAATTTGTGGTTAAATAGTTTTTGATTTATCGTGCAAAATGTTGGAAAAAATACCCGAGTACGGAACCCTCAGTGCGCGAGTCTGACTCGCACTTGGCCGGTTTTTTCACACAGACAGACCGAGGCTTTCATACATGGTCTTGATTATACAAGGCGTAATCAGAACAGTAGTAAAAAGCGTTATTATTATACTACTTGAACACAATCCAATGCCAATAAAATCGTTTGCCTTATTTTGTAGTTTTAATGATATGATATGATATTTTCAAACCCGCATTGTATAGCGTGCAAAACTCAGGTCAATGCCCCACCTATGACGCGGCATTAACTTCGAGTGGACTATTTACGGGACGTTCGTTGACCTCTAGCGTCAGTCAGATGTTTTATTTGCAATATATTGTGAACTTTTAAAAAATACAGGATTTTTTTTAGTTTTCTTAAGGTATCTTATTAGTAATTATCAGTATTATCACCTGTCTTCGTTTTGCTAGTATTCTGGTTGCACCCTGTAGAATACTTTTTATTCCTGAAGATCAATAAGTTCCCACCCGATTTTTTAAACCGAAAACCCGATTCCAAACGGACAAAGTTTCAAGAATCGACTAGTCCATAAATTTGCAATAACTGATAAAGTTTTATGATGTAAGTGGGAAAGTTATCGCGTTTCCTACTGATAACAGTTCCACAGATGTTTACAGTGAGTTTATTGTCATTTTAACTGCCTACGGTTAAACTTTAAGCGAAATTAGCGATAAGAGGGCTCTCTCCGTCACTCGTTTCCACTCGTTTCATACAATCGTAGTTCCAATTTCATTTGAATATTAAGCAACCAAAGTCCATGAAATTTCGCAGACATATTCTAGAAACTAATATCTATGTCTGTGGTTTTCCAGATTTCTGTTAAAATATTCGGTTTCAAAGTTACGCGGTTTTAAAATTTTCATACAAATCTTGGAGCCCCTGTAATTTTAAAACTACATATTTTTAGAAAAATCTAAAACACTACAGACACAGATATTAGTTTCTAGAATATGTCTGCAAAATTTCATGGACTTTGGTTGCTTAATATTCAAATGAAATTGGAACTACGATTGTATGAAACGAGTGGAAACGAGTGACGGAGAGAGCCCTGTTAATCTAAATTCTAAAAGGAAAAGCCGACTGACTGACTGATTGACATATCTATCAACGCACAGCTCAAACTACTAGACCGATCGGACTGGAATTTGGCATGCAGATAGCTATTATGACGTAGACATCCGCTAAAGCAGAATTTTTGAAAATTCAACCCCCAATAGGGCGTTGAAATATGTTTAGTCCACGCGGACGAAGTCGCGTGAATAAGCTAGTGTATCATATCATCATGATCAACACATAGCCGTTCTACTATCTATTGAGCTGGGTCTTCTACCTCACACACCTTTGAAAACATTATGGAGAACCCTCAGACAGGTGTCCTCAGGAAGTTTTTTTTTCAAATATGTTTTTGGGGCCTCCTTCGCACAGTGTCTTATTAGTGGAAGGTCCCGGGTTCGATTCCCGACAGGGGATTGGAATTTTATAATTTCTAAATTTCTGGTCTGGTCTGGTGGGAGGCTTCGGCCGTGGCTAGTTACCTACCACCCCACCGTCAAAGCCGTACCGCCAAGCGATTTAGCGTTCCGGTACGATGGCGTGTAGAAACCAAACGATGGGTTTAACGAAAACTGCCATACCCCTTCCAGGTTAGCCCGCTTCCATCTTAGACTGCATCATCACTTACCACCAGGTGAGATTGCAGTCAAGGGCTAACGCACATAACTCCGAAAAGTTAGAGGCCCGGAATCGAATCCCCAACCTCCGGATATTTCAACCAATAGGCTCAAATATACTCATAGAAGCTGAGAATGTATCAATTTCGCATGCACCATCAATTGGGTGGCAGGATACGATCTGTTATCATTGTTATCAAAGGAGGCGACGACCTCTTTCCGATCGTTGTGCTAACCAAACTAGACTTGACGGCCATCAATATCTATCCATCCATATTTAATATTATAAATAATATTATGAATGCGAAAGTGTGTCTGTCTGTTTGTCTATCTGCTAGCTTTTCACGGCCCAACAGTTTAACCAATTTTAATGTAATTTGCTTTTTTTGAAATTTATTTTTCATAATGCACAATTCAATCCCGGGACGGACATAGGCAACTTTTCATCCCGGAAAATCAAAGGGTTCCCGAGGGATTTAATAAAAATCGAAATCCACGCAAACGAAGTCGCAGGCGTCTGCTAGTGTTATTGTAACTCTCTTTTTCCAGTCGGTCCCTCATATCTGAAGGTCGTGATCCCTCCCTGGCGATCAAATCATACATATCCATAGGATTCCCGTATTTAGTTTACACGATTGCCCACACTAAAAATCGGTCAAGTGCAAGTTGGATGCTCACACACGGAGGGTTCCGTGCCATCGTACAAGAAATTACCCTTTTAATTTTTCTAAATTTTCAAGGTGGCCATTTTGAAATTTTTAACCATTTTCATCTTGTTAGCAGGAGGTAAGGAGGCCGATTTCCTTTCCTGTTTAGGAAAGGGTTTAGGGATTGATTTAGCCCTTTTTTGGGGGTCCCAGATTTGATAGGTAGCTGGAATAATTTAGGAAATGTCAATTTTAAGTGTCCATTTATCGGTTAAGTGTGTGAACTGAGGAGCAATTTTTCACATTTACACCCAGTTGTCCCCTTCATAAGGGGTTAATAAAAGTCGACAGATAGCTAGTTTCAATTCAGTTTATAGTCAATTCAATCTGACGGACGGAAGAAAGCAGTTTGGCTCCCCATTAGGTGGCATTAGGCTTAGTTAGTGTAACTGTTGTCTGACAAAACATAGGCGCATTCGCTCAAGCGTTGATTGATATTGATACAATTGATAAAAGGGTTTGTGTTGGCTCTTACTTTTCATACTCCTTGCATGATAAATTCACATAATGACTTACATTTACATGTTCTAATTTTTTAGGGTTCCGTAGCCCAAGGTTTAGGGTCCCGTAGCCAAATGGTAAAAACGGAGCCAGTTTGATGTCACTCTGCTGTCTGTCCGTCTGTCTGTCCGCATGTCACAGATTTCTAGCTCGTAGACTAAATGAGTTACAAACCTGAAATTTTGGTATTTGTTGTAGAATATTGAAATAAAATTCCAATAATTTTCATTTTTCAGGGGCCTCCCATACATGATGAAGAAGGAGCCCAACATTTTTTTCGCCTAACATGTGGGGTATCATTGTTTTGAGCTTATTAAGTAGAGTAAGAAAATATTTTTGTTTTTTTTTTAAATCTTAAAAAATAAGGAAAAGGTGTAACGGGGGCTATCACAAAAACTAAACTAGTTAGAAATATGAAATTTCGGTATATTATGTACCATAATATTGTATTTAAATAACAAATACTAAACAGCGATTTATAAAATAGTTTGTAAGCTGTGACAAAAAGAAACGAACATTTTTCTTTCACGGTTTATTTATTGTAATGTTCTAGTACTTAATAGAAATTAATCACACTAATATTATAAAGGCGAAAGTTTGTATGTGTGTGTGTGTGTGTGTGTGTGTATGTTTGTTACTCCTTCACGCAAAAACTACTAGACGGATTTGGCTGAAATTGAGAATGGAGATAGATAATATCCTGGATTAGCACATAGGCTATTTTTTATCCCGGAAAATCAAAGAGTTCCCGCGGGATTTCAAAATACCTAAATCCACGCAGGCGAAGTCGCGGGCATCGGCTAGTATTTCATACACCCGAAATATGATGTTCATGATTATGTACGAAACCCTAAAAGAGCGAGGCCCGACTCGCACTTGACTGGCTTTTTTATGATCACACTATCTAGATCTGACGATGTCTCCATTGTATATATGTAATATAAGTTCAAGGAAGAGTAGAGGGTACCAGAGCTTGTGGCACATCGCCCATAAGATGAAGGACCAAGTGAGGATTGCGATGGAAGTCCCTTTACAATAACAAGCAACAAGGAACAACAAGTGCAACAAGGAAGGCAGCCAGCCATCAGAGAGATGTTCCATCAGATAAAACGTTTTATTATAAGTACTAGGATAGCATAAAGATGAGAATGGTTTATCGTTTAACTTTTTTACCAGCTGTTCGGTTCAAGTGGCCGTCAACGAAATATTAATTGGCTTAACGACCCATGCATGTCTCATATTGGAGTTAATGTGTTTTATTTTCTCACAGAGCAGCTTACGAAAGAGCTTTGTTGATTTTAACTAGTTTTTGTCTTCATAGGAAAATATCGTGAGGAAACCATTTTCCTTCAAGTTGCCTGAGAGTTCTCAATAATAATCTCAAAGGTGTGTGAAGTCTGCCAAAGGGCCCCCGTGGTAGACTATGGCCAAACTCTTCTCTGAGTGGATACCCGTCCTCAGTAGTGAGCCGGTGATTGGTTGATGATGATGACTTCATGACGTCATAATCCTATGATACGGGTAACGCTATCTCATTTGTTAAAATCGAATGATTATTTTGAGAGTTATGGGAGGACAGATGAATAAGCATACAAACAAATAAAAGACACACACAAAAACTACAAAATATTGAGTAAGTATATCCAAAAAATTTACCTATTTGTCTTTAAAAAAATATTGTACGAAACTTCACACACATAAAGATTTGAAAAGGTGTATTCAGTGAAATAAATAGGTAGACAACATTGTTTAACAAACTTCTGAAAGGTGTTTTGAAAAGGAGAGCACTACAGCTGGGTGTGGATTTTTCACATTCTAAAGGAATATGAAAACATAGCCCGTAGTTACAGGCTGCATCTAGGGTTGCTAATTTTTTGCAGAGTTCGTCACGTAGGATTTACGATTTTTATACGTCTATCACACTTATCTCAAAAAGTATTTCATGGATTTCAATTTTTTACCAGTACAAAATAGTCTACGTGCCATATTACGGGAACTTGAGCGAATGATTTTTTTAACAATATTGTTGTTTGAAATAGGAGCACAATGTTGTTTCAGTTAATTTCACAGGTTTGTCAAAATCTTGAATTTAAGTTTTTGAGTCGGCTTGTATGGATGATTTTATTGGAACTTTTTAAACACGAAATTCTCTTCGTAGAAGACGAGCAGTTGAGTAGTAAGCAAAAGCGTGTGCGTATTCTTTTGATTTTAGAGAGCAGAAGGTACTATTTGAATTCACCATCATCAATATGGCATGATATATCAACGCCTTTAAGCATATTATAGAGAATTCTCAGGCATGCAGGTTTGCTCACGATGTTTTCCTTCACCATAAGAGCAAAACAAACGTTTAAACTCCCAAAAGTTAGAGGTGCGTGCCCGGGATTGAACCCCTAACCTTTCGAATAGGAGGCGGACGTTTTAAACAGTAGGTTATTATGGCTTTTGTATATCATAAAATTATTTAATTTATTGCAATAGAGTGTGTTGTTCAAAAAAGTGAATATGGTAACCCTACTGCATCCCTGCAGTATGCTCGCATTGAAAGGGACTAGAGCGTAACGTTTTATCTCCGCCAGAGTTTAAATGCACTCCTCGAAATTCCTTTGGGGATTTTTTGTTCGTTCTAGTTTTTTGACGTGTGCCGGTATAAACGCCTTTGCTTATACCTGAATGGAAGAATTTTTTTGAACTACTTGGCGCTTTCATAAGGTTTTTTAAGTCTAGATAAATAGGCCTTTTAGTAAGTGTTTTAGTTAGCTATGTGTTTCCATTTTCTGGTTATTCAGGTCCTTACTGTACTGCCTAATAAAAAAATCAATGACTATCATGAGTATTGTTTTTTTAGTGTCTATGTAATGAGTCGCAGTGTAGAGCGACCGCCCGCTGGACCGATGACCTGAAGAAGGTGGCGGGGAGCGGGTGGATGAGGAAAAGGCCGTGTGTGGTGGCGCGCTCTTGGAAAGGCCTATGTCCAACAGTGGACGCATACAGGTTGATGGAATGGAATGGAAAAGTGTCTGACGTTCGTTTAAATTATTGTATTATTATATTATGTATTGACAACCCTGACATAAATAATACGTCTGCGGGCGCATTAATCTATGAATTAATTCGAACATCCTGCCAATCAAGGGAATATTTTGTGTGGCTCCATTCTAGCAAGTAAAAAGGAAGTCGATGTCTATATTTATTATATTTATGGTTGAATATTATGCTATTTATGTAATATTATTAAGTAACGTTTTATTACATGCTATTTATTATTGCGTAAGAATAATGAATGTTTCCTTGATTTTATTAAATTTTAATTCATAATTTTATAAAATAATCTATATTTTTCGAAACTTTTAAATAATCAGTTTTTATTAGTTACCTATGCGTCTACGTTACATCACCTCGGGTTTTTAACCCCCGACCCAAAAAGAGGGGTGTTATAAGTTTGACTTGTGTATCTGTGTATCTGTCTGTGGCATCGTAGCTCCTAAACTAATGAACCGATATGAATTTAGTTTTTTTTTGTTTGAAAGGTGGCTTGATCGAGAGTGTTCTTAGCTATAATCCAAGAAATCGGTTCAGCCGTTTGAAAGTTATCAGCTCTTTTCTAGTTACTGTAACCTTCACTTGTCGGGGGTGTTATAAATTTTTAATTTACACTTGTTTTATAATCCAAATTGTTAACTTGATTTTGGACGTAAAAAAAACTTGAAGTTTTTTTTTCAAGTTTTTTTTTGTGAAACCAGAACAACACACTTTTTTGAAAAATTATTACTTGCACGTCAAATAACGACTGTTTCGACTCAAAAGTACTTTCCAAAAAAAATCAAAAGTATCTATCAAAGGCGAGCAAAAATCTTAGGGAAGTACCTACATCCCGTGACGTGAAACTCAAAAAAATCGACAAGTGCTTATAACAAAGCCACAAGCGACTCCTTGAAGATTAAAAGTAGTTTTGAATATGATCTATTATAATTTCTTTGAAAAATAAGCTCATTAGTTTTGATAAACGTTAAAATATTTCTAAAAACCTACCACCAAACTAACACAAGTAATGTTTTTGGAATTTCAAAACACTGCACAAACAAAAAACACTAATTTTGTATTGTTCGTCACAAAAAGTACTAGGCGAGCAGAAAGCTTAGGAGCGCGTCACGTGTGCATCCCGAAATGCGGCCGGGACTCGACTGGAAGAGATAACAAGTGTGTGTAGAAAAAAATGGGAGTGTTGCTCTGTCCTTTTATTGCTTTCTTGGAAATAGGGAGCTTAGAATAAAAAGGTTTGTTTATAAATAAAATAGTATCTCTACGTGCTTCGGATTGGGTTATCGGAGTTATAAAAAAAATTTATGTAAATCGGGATAAACCGTTCATAAATGTTTATAAACCGAATTAAAGCTTTATGGAGCAGCGGTGTACCATCCATTTTTAACCGACTTCAAAAAGGAGTAGGTTCTCAATTCGTCGATTTTTTTTCTTTTTAATGTATGCTCCCCGATTACTTGAAGACGCCTGAACCGATTTGGGATTTTTTTGATTGAAAGGGTATACTTTGCCCATCACTTTTTTTCTGGGACCACCTGTCCTATATTTTGGTAAAGATCTGATGTATATCTTCGGAGATGGAGAAAAGAACTTCTCAATGTATAAGAGAAAATTGCTCGCGATCAGTGTACTAGAGTAGTAAACAGTAGGTTTAAACTGAGCATAGCATATACTAATACAGTGTGGCCACAAAAAATTGTAAAATAAAAAAAAAACAAAAAAAAAATCTAGCCGAATTCACCTTTATGTATCTTATCCATTACAATTTAAGAGTTTACTCTCTATCTGTCAGTTACATCGTTTGCACGGATAACCTGTGAACCGATTTTGATGAAATTTGCCATGGAGATAGATTCAGTTTGGACAGGTGGAATTATAACACACTATTTTAGCAAACCTAATTATTTGTGTAAGATGCCGCGTAAAACTGATTTTGTCTAGAGACTTTATAAAATGTGTCATTTTAATAATAATCCACTTTTTATTATTGTTACAAATATAGGCATGATGAAAAAAATTGGTAGACGTAAAAATGGGGGTATGAAGAAAATTTACGTCATTTGCTAGTGTTTTGTTTCTAGAGTCTAGATAAGGTTTGAGTTGAGCTAGCTTGATACATATTATACCCTATCCATGGAAAGTAGTTAGTAAAGCAAACGCTTTCTCTTTTACGCTATCCCATACGAATGACAGGGACAAAAATCTCAGCGGATGTTAACGTGATGAAGGATACTTAGCCACATTGCTTGCGTTAATCATTTCGAGACACCAACCAATCGCAAACATGTCTTCAAAAAACATTCGAAATTCAATTCGAAAATAGTTTCGTTTGTGATGGGTTGGTGACTCAAAATGGTTAGCGCCTATTGAGATTTTTGTCTCCATTATATATATGGGATTAGGTAACAGAGAGAGCGTTATACAAATTCTTTCCGTGGATAGAGTATAGTGTCTCCTTTTATAATGCTCGATGTAATTTAAGAAGTCTTCACACTCCTGCTCATATTACCCTCTTATAATAAAAAGGCATAACTGGATAGCGTCATGAATTTCATTTGCTAATATCACACAATATCCTACCCTCTCACCCCTAACATAATACCTAGTGCAATACAAACACTCATATTGGATCCCAGTAGCGCCGACACCGCGTCGCCTCATTTATTGAATTGCACCCTTCCCACTGGCATCAACAAAAATACCTTCCGTACGAACATATACTTTATAGACAAACATTTAAAGATCAAATTTCTTTCGCGTAATTTTTACTTGCGTAGGCGTGTTAATCTCTATAGAGATTCTGTTTTCCTAATACAATTCCTCCTGTTATGTTTACGTAATATTTTCCATAAATAAACAAAAAAAAAACTACTCGTTTGTCATTAAAAGCAGTCGAAATTTTGTATTTTGTAGCCGTTTTCAGAAATAACTTGACTTTTAGGCTTTTTTTAATAGATTTTAGCTTTTTTTGAAAAGTTCATACTGCTGTTTCGCTGTATTTTCAGAGTTACTTACCTAATTATTATAAAAACTGTTAAAAACCTTTGTGAAATAATACAGGGTTCTTTTGAAATTTTCTCTTGGATACAATATCATACAACTTCCAAAAGATTTCTTTTTAACCCCCGACCCAAAAAGAGGGGTGTTATAAGTTGACGTGTGTATCTGTGTATCTGTTTGTGGCATTGTAGCTCCTAAACTAATGAACCGATTTTAATTTAGTTTTTTTTGAAAGGTGGCTTAATCGAGAGTCTTCTTAGCTATAATCCAAAAAAATCAGTTCAGCCGTTTGAAAGTTATCAGCTCTTTTCTGGTTACTGTAACCTTCACTTGTCGGGGGTGTTATAAATTTTTAATTTACACTTGTTTAAGTTTAGCTCAATATACTTGTACTATAACTTAAGTTTTAATTATAGGATGATATGCTGTAACTTGTATCCAAAGTTGTAACTAAACGATGATACATTGTACCAATATTGCATTCATTATAATTCTCAGAAATTAAGCGAACCCCATGCGGGTACCGATTGAGTTACTGTAATCTACATCCATTATAAGTAGGGCTGCCACCAACCAAAAATTAGATAACTCAAAAAACCCATTCTTGAAGCAGGTAAATAGAAAAAGAAACAAAATATCTATTATTTTAAGTGCTTTATTTATATCACAAATGGAATGGATAATGTAACATTTTGCTCACTTGAAATAATATAAACGGTAATAACTAATTATTATTTATTACTAATTATTATGTGTTTAATACGCTTATTTTATTAAATTATTTACAAAACGTCTTATTTTTACTTAACAAATTTTCATGATTGATCATTTAAGTACATAATAAAAACTACAAAACCACATTTTAACAAAAATAAATCATAAAATAATGTTCTTTTAAACATATACTTATATCTAAAAAATATTGAAAATGACACAGAAAATTGTTATAGAACAAGTGCATAGTATAGAAGATTTTTATCCTTACATTTAAATAACTAAAGAAAATGAGAGCACTACTGTTTAAAAAATAGTGAAGTACACTCTTGAGCAGTGGCGTGCAGCTCCTAGAGGTATAAAAGTACTGCCTACCCTAGTTGTAATAAATCACCACTTATTTTCCATTATGATCTCCCAGAAAATAAGTTCATACCTTAATGCTTACACTGGCTTTTTGGCACGCCATTGCTGATGAGATAATTGTAAGTACATTCAAAGTGTAACCAGAACGCTCGCAAACACGAAGATAGATAAGATATTACATAGATATAATATAATTCAAGTAAATAATATAAGTAATTGAATTAAAAAAAAAACGCAAAAAAATTACAAAATCTGTATTTTTAAAAAGTTTACAATACATATTATTGCAAATAAAACATCTGACTGACGCTAAAGGTCAAAGAAGATTATAAGCATTATAAGAGATTCAAATCTATGAGGTCTGATGGTGCAAATCGGCTGCAGTGTGCAACCGCCCTTATTATGATATTAAAAGTATCACGTGTGCTATGGCCCTAAGAAATTTTTACAATAAAAACTAATCACAATATTAAAAAAATTAAAGTTTGTGTGTATGTATGCATGTTTGTTACACTTTCACGCAAAAACAACTGGACGGATTTGGCTGAAATTTAGAACGCAGATACATTATGCTCTGGATTAACACATACCTTTTTATCTCGGAAAATTAAAGAGTTCTTACATGATTTTTAATAAAACCTATACCGGAAGTCGCGGGCTTCAGCTAGTCAAAGATAACCTGTGATCATATTTAGTTTATTTGTGCTCTACACTTTCTCGTGATTACAAGATAGTGATGATCACCGCCAGCGCAGTGCCGAAGCGGTGGCCACAGCGGAAGTTATCAGCAGTATGACAAACGTTGTGACATCGAAGTGTGTGCTGGCCGCGTTGTAGAACCCACCGTAGACTTGGAGACCTGCTGTTTCGATGCTGCAACAAGAAGAAATATTATCGTATTAAATCCCTTAGGGGACGTGTGGCCTAGGCTGTGATAGTTCATATCACGCAATTGGGTCTTGGACTGTAGTAATAAAATGATGTTTCGTATATTATACGTGATATTATAGTAACTGATTTTGTAAAGCGGTAAAGTACAAGTGTAAATTAAAAATTTATAACACCCTTGACAAGTGAAGGTTACAGTAACTAGAAAAGAGCTGCTAACTTTCAAACGGCTGAACCGATTTTCTTGGATTATAGCTAAGAACACTCTCGATCAAGCCACCTTTCAAACAAAAAAAACTAAATTAAAATCAGTTCATTAGTTTAGGAGCTACGATGCCACAGACAGATACACAGATACACACGTCAAACTTATAACACCCCTCTTTTTGGGTCGGGAGTTAATAAGTATATCCGGCTGAGTTTGATGTGGTCTCTTCTTTTGATGTCTCTTCTCAGACTTGGGCGCGTTTGGAGCCTTCGTAGCTTTAGTTTTAAGTTAACGTAATTAATTATCACCACTACATCATTGTCTGACAATCAGAAAGTGTACAATAGTACCCAATTTGAATAAATGACTTAGACTTTGACTTAGTGGTAGTTAGTCCAATACCCTATTTATGTGGGGTTACGATCCTCATCAATGAGGAATACGAAGAAGAGATTTAGAATAGCCTTTCCGACCCAGAAGAACCAGCAAGAAACACAACGGTTGCTCTTTTGATAGGTTTGATATACAATATGTAAAATGCATGTATAAAATTAATTGCAGTCCCGCGCATTGCTAGAGCGAAATGCAGGTCAAATCTACGCTCTGTTATCATGTACATAATCATCGATTCTGTAGTTTGGTTTTTTAAAAGCATACCTACTTTTAATAGATTTTTTAAACTTGTGTAAAGGCAAGTGTAATAAAATTTATTGCGGAATTTTGTTATACAAAAGATTATACTCATTACTATGTGAATTCTTTACTCTTTCTTACCTGAATTTACAGTAATCTCCGTCATAGCTCCATCCCAGATACTCCCCAGTTCTAAGGTTCTCACTTCGAAGCCACTCCTCCAGCGGCCTGAAGTACTCCCTCATGGCATCCCCGTTCAGCCTGGTCTCGCCGATCGACTCCTGCAGGACTTGGCTCCAGGGTACTGAGGAACCACGCTCCATGAGACGCCTGGAATGGAAACGGATTCTATTATAACAGATATTACTAGATATAGAGATATTATTGATAACAGACGTGATGGGTTAGTGGTAAAGGCATTCAGTTGTATTGAAACAGGCGTTAGTTTGCAAAAGTATATAGGCGAAGACTCTCCTTTGTTGGCGAAACATCAAAGTCTCGATCACCGCCGTAAGGTCGCCGGCTTATCGGTGTTTTATAGGATATATTTCGGAGAGTGTGCACAGGAACTTTTCGATCTTGTCCCCCCTTCACCATTTTACCACCGAACCGCAAGACGTCGGGCGAGTTTCCATCCTTATGTCGTTGACATTCCATCTACACGCACGAAACGTTTTGCGTCTTCATTCCTCATACGCATGGCTAAGGTTTGGAATACTCTTCCGCGATCTGTGTTTCCTACCAATTACAATCCGGGTATCTTTAAAACAAGAGTGAATAGGCACCTTCTAGGTAAACGCGTCCCATCTTAGACCACATCATCACTTTCCATCAGGTGTGATTGTGGTCAAGCGCTTACCTATAGTGAATAAAAAAAAAAAAGTCCATGATATATTAATCGAAAGCTTAATTTGCTATAATCCGCTGAAAACGGCAAATCTGCATGGTACAACATGCAGCATGCACCAACCGCCCTCCCACGGTTGTCCAGCTGAGCTGTCTCTTGGGCTAGCTGTTTTTTAACCCCTGACCCAAAAAGAGGGGTGTTATAAGTTTGACGTGCGTATCTGTATATCTGTGTATCTATCTGTCTGTGGCATCGTAGCTCCTAAAAGAAGGAACCGATTTTAATTTAGTTTTTTTGTTTGAAAGGTGGCTTGATTAAGTGTTCTTAGCTATAATCGAAGAAAAACGGTTCAGCCGTTTGAAAGTTATCAGCTCTTTTCTAGTTTTCTTATAGAGGTTTTTGTGTCGGGGGTTTAAATTTTGAGTTATTGATAGAAGCTGTCTGCTAACTTGTATTTGTTATTCATAATACAGGAGGTAGATACTAGATTAAAATATTTAATACACGAAAATAAACATCGGATTGATTGCACTTACAGGATGTAACGTTCTAGAACAAAGGTTTAAGTGAAATATGATCTAATTGCTTTTGTTTCATGTGTATTGTGTATAACAATAATTAATTATAATACTTCATTGGTTCAGGGAAATCTTAAAGCGGGGATTACATTAATCCCAAAAATAGTCTTAAAATTATTTTGCCACAACAAGTATTACACTTATACATCTTATAAAGGTAAAAGTTTGAGTGTGGGTGTCTGTGTGTGTATAGTGCGTGTGCGTATAGATGTATCAAACACACACACATACAAACACATGCAAACTTACACGCAAATACAACTGGACGGATTTGGCTGTTTGGAATGGAGATAGCTTATCCTGACTTAACACATAGGCTACTTTTTATCCCGGAAAATAAAAAAGTCCCCGCGGCATTCAAAAAACTTATATATACGTGGACGAAGTCACGGGTATAATTATACCCTAATAGTGCATATTTATTTATGCACTAATAGTGCATAAACGACAAAATACTCGCCATATTAGGTGAAAAGTGGGGATTTAATCTTTAATATAAGGGTAAACAGTGCTAAAACGTTCGTTTGATATGACAATTGACACCTAAGTATATAACACATAAGGAACAAGTGTTTTGCTCGGTGCGCGAGCTGCTAAAGCAGCTCGCGTGACGTGGTTGGGTTAACTTTATTATACTAAACCAAATTTATTTATTAAGATACAAAATTCACCGCGAAAACACCATAAAACGACACCCATATCGATTTTTTTCTTAAAAAATGCATGTCCGCCATCTTGGATTTCAAAATAAATGTCATTATCATAATCAGCACCCTACAAAACCCTGAAAACGACATTCACATTATTATTTGTAAAAACGGGGTAGTTGAGGTTAATAAAGTAGGGTGCGTGGGTGCGCGGACCACTAAAGTGGTCCGCGAGCATGCGGGGTTTGTTTCACCGAGTAGACCTTCGGACCCTGATCATCTTTTGCCAAGAAACCACTCTTCCATCTATTATAGCCTCCGAGATAGACACCGACGAAATTTGTACGGCGGCCATCTTGTTTTTTCAAAATTTTCCACTTTTTCTATTAATCGTTTACTACATTCTTCAAAGATTGCGAGTTTCAACGAAATCGGTTGGAAAACAAAAGAGTTGCAAAAATCACGTCGGACGCCATTTTGTTTTTCAGAAATGTCATAATTTTTCCCTACTCGCCTCCCCCACCCGAACACATCTCCTCTACATTATCGTATCATTTTCCGTCTCTTTCTAGGAGAATGAGGCATTCAATATTCGCCATACAAAATGTATGGAAAAAAAAATTCCGCCATTTTGGATTTTTTTTCTATTCATCGAGTAGACCTTCGGATCCTGATCATCTCTTGCCGAAAAACCACACTTCCATCTTTTATACCCTCCGAGCTGGACACCGGCGAAATTTGTATGGCGGCCATCTTTTCTTCGCCATTTTGAATTTTTTTTCAGCTTTTTGGCAATTGGATTACGTCATGAATGACATTTGGTCGAGCACCCCCCACCTATCTTCAATACCTTGAGCGGACCCTTCACCCGTCTCCGACATCCTCGATCATCAGCTATTTCCAAATTTTTCCTCGATTTTTTTTTTGTTTTCTATACGAAACCATCAGTGAAAAAAAAAAATTTCATACAAAATTTTACAGGAGGAGTTTTTGGGGAAAATCTCGTAAATCTCCCCAAATGTGGCAACACTGTGTACATATTTCGATACTGCTGGTTGAGGCACACAATCGATTGATACATGTCGACTTTCCAAAATGTTGCCAACTGCCTCAAAAACGTGATCAAAATTTCGGAAAATTTGAAGAAAATACAAAATGGCCACCAACTCTTTTTGCAGAAGCAAATTAGATAATTTTACAACTTTCCTATTAACTACAGGATATACCGCTCCCGATGACGTTTCAATCTCTCCTCTCGCTCACACCCACGCGAAATGATCGTCCTTGAAAAAAGACAATGTCGAAAATCACTTTTTTTTTGATAAATTCCAGTGTTGCCAGTCTCCGGCGACAAAAATACCCAAATGTCATTTGTACGAGCAAAACACATAATCGCTCATACTCGGATTTTGCGAAAAGTCCGTATTTCGATTTTTTACAATTTCCCGAAAATCTTGAAATTTCCCTAAAAATGGGGATTTTTTTCCCTCCAATCTATACCTCGAGCCTATACGTACAATCGCTTGATAGAAGCCGAATCGCTTCGATGTTGCCAACTTTGAGATATTCGAATTTTAAAATTGCGTTTTTTCGTACCTTGAACTTAACGGCCGCCACGACAGCCGCCATCTTGAATTTTTAAAAACCACTCCCATTCTGTCAAAATACAGGATAATCGTGGGCGAAACCAGAAAAAATAATTATCCTCGATTACCCCGTTTCGGATCTGTGGCGCCGCGGTTCGGGGTCGAAAAATGAAAATTTTGAAAACGCTACGGCTCGGCCGCCATCTTGTTTTTCCAATTTTTTCCACATTTTCTGTTAACCGTTTACTGCATTCTTTAATAATTGCGAGTTTGAACGGAGTCCCTTAAAAAACAACGGAGCTGCAAAAATCACGTCGGCCGCCATCTTGTTTTTCTGAAATGTCATAATTTTTCCCCAGTCGAATCCCGCATCCGAACACATTTTCCCTACATCATTATATCATTTTCCGTCTCTTTCTAGGAGAACAATTATGTCAATGAGTCAGTGAGTGGTAATCGAGCTATATATAGTATAACTAGCTTTTGCTCGGTGCGCGAGCTGCTAAAGCAGCTCGCGTGACGTGGTAATGTTTAGCTTTATTGTATTCAACCGAATCGAGTTATTAAAATACACAATTCACCCCGAAATTCACCATAAAAAGACACCCATATCGATTTTTTTCTTAAAAAAGGCATGTCCGCCATCTTGGATTTCAAAATAAATGTCGTTATCAAAATCAGCCCCTGGAAAACTCTGAAAACGACATCCATATCATTTTTTGTAAAAACGGGGTAGTTGAGGGTAATATAGTAGGGTGCGTGGGTGCGCGGACCACTAAAGTGGTCCGCGAGCATGCAGAGTTTGTTCCATCGAGTAGACTTTCGGACCCTGATCATCTTTTGCCAAGAAACCATTCTTCCATCTTTTATAGCCTCCGAGATAGACACCGACGAAATTCGTACGGCGGCCATCTTGTTTTTCCAAAATTTTCCACTTTTTCTATTAATCGTTTACTACATTCTTCAAAGATTGCAAGTTTCAACGAAATCGGTTGGAAAACAAAAGAGTTGCAAAAATCATATAGGCCGCCATCTTGTTTTTCTGAAATGTCATAATTTTTCCCTACTCATATCGCGCTTCAAAACATATCTCCCCTACATTATCGTATCGTTTTCCGTCTCTTTCTAGGAGAATGAGACATTCAATATTCGCCATACAAAATGTATGAGAAAATAAATTCCGCCATTTTGAATTTTTTTTCAGCTTTTTGGCAATTGAATGATGTCATGAATGACATTTGGTCGAGCACCCCCCACCTATCTTCAATACCTTGAGCGGACCTTTCACCCGTCTCCGACATCCTCGATCATCAGCTATTTCCAAATTTTTCCTCGATTTTTTTTTTGTTTTCTATACGAAACCATCAGTGAAAAAAAAAAATTTCATACAAAATTTTACAGGAGAAGTTTTTGGGGAAAATCTCGAAAATCTCCCCAAATGTGGCAACACTGTTTACATATTTCGATACTGCTGGTTGAGTCACACAATCGATTGATACATGTCGACTTTCCAAAATGTTGCCAACTGCCTCAAAAACGTGATCAAAATTTCGGAAAATTTGAAGAAAATACAAAATGGCCACCAACTCTTTTTGCAGAAGCAAATTAGATAATTTTACAAGTTTCCTATTAACTACAGGATATACCGCTCCCGATGACGTTTCAATCTCTCCTCTCGCTCGCACCCACGCGAAATGATCGTCCCTGAAAAAAGACAATGTCGAAAATCACTTTTAAAAAAAAAAAAAAAAAAAAAAATAAAAATAAAAAAAAAAAAAATAAAAAAAAAAAAAAAAAAAAAAAAAAAAAAAAAAAAAAAAAAAAAAAAAAAAAATAAAAAAAAAAAAAAAAAAAAAAAAAAATAAAAAAAAAAAAATAAAAAAAAAATTTTTTCCCACCGATATATACCTCGAGTCTATACGTACAACCGCTTCATAGAAACCGAAACGGTCCGACGTCGTCGACTGGGAAAAAATTTAATTTTAAAATTGGGATTTTTGGTACCTCTAACTTAACGGCCGCCATGACAGCCGCCATCTTGAATTTTTAAAAACCACTCCCGTTTTGTCAAAATACAGGATAATCGTGGGCGAAACACGAAAAAATAATTATCCTCGACTTCTCCGTTTCGGATCAGTGGCGCCGCGGTTAGGGATCGAAAAATGAAAATTTTGAAAACGCTCCAGCTCGGCCGCCATCTTGTTTTTTCAATTTTTTCGACATTTCCTATTAATCGTTTACTATTTTCTTCAAATATTGCAAAATTCAACGAAATCGGTTGGAAAACAACGGAGCTGCAAAAATCACGTCGGCCGCCATCTTGTTTTTCTGAAATGTCATAATTTTTCCCCAGAGGACTCCCGAATCCGACCACATCTCCCCTACATCATTATATCATTTTCCGTCTCTTTCTAGGAGAACAATTATGTCAATGAGTCAGTCAGTCAGTGGTAATCGAGCTATATATAGTATAATATAATATAATATATACTAGTGTTTTGCTCGGTGCGCGAGCTGCTAAAGCAGCTCGCGTGACGTGGTTAGGTTGATAAGTATTAAAACGAATTTATTTATTAAGATTCAAAATTCACCCCAAAAACACCATAAAACGACATCCATATCGATTTTTTTCTTAAAAAATGCATGACCGCCATCTTGGATTTCAAAATAAATGTCGTTATCAAAATCAGCACCCTGGGAAACTCTGAAAACGACATCCATATCATTTTTTATAAAAACGGGGTAGTTGAGGTTAATAAAGTAGGGTGCGTGGGTGCGCGGACCACTAAAGTGGTCCGCGAGCATGCAGAGTTTGTTCCATTGAGTAGACCTCCGGACCCTGATCATCTTTTGCGAAGAAACCACTCTTCCATCTTTTATAGCCTCCGAGATAGACACCGACGAAATTTGTACGGCGGCCATCTTGTTTTTCCAAAATTTTCCACTTTTTCTATTAATCGTTTACTACGTTCTTCAAAGATTGCGAGTTTCAACGAAATCGGTTGGAAAACAAAAGAGTTGCAAAAATCATATAGGCCGCCATCTTGTTTTTCTGAAATGTCATAATTTTTCCCTACTCGCCTCCCCCACCCGAACACATCTCCCCTACATTATTGTATCGTTTTCTGTCTCTTTCTAGGAGAATGAGACATTCAATATTCGCCATACAAAATGTATGGGAAAATAAATTCCGCCATTTTGAATTTTTTTTCTATTCATCGAGTAGACCTTTGGATCCTAATCCTCTTTTGCCACGAAACCACACCTCCATCTTTTATACCCTCCAAGCTGGACGCCGGCGAAATTTGTATGGCGGCCATCTTTTCTTCGCCATTTTGAATTTTTTTTCAGCTTTTTGGCAATTGGATGATGTCATGAATGACATTTGGTCGAGCACCCCCCACCTATCTTCAATACCTTGAGCGGACCCTTCACCCGTCTCCGACATCCTCGATCATCAGCTATTTCCAAATTTTTCCTCGATTTTTTTTTTGTTTTCTATACGAAACCATCAGTGAAAAAAAAAAATTTCATACAAAATTTTACAGGAGGAGTTTTTGGGGAGAATCTCGAAAATTTCCCCAAATGTGGCAGCACTGTTTACATATTTTGATACTGCTGGTTGAGCCACACAATCGATTGATACATGTCGACTTTCCAAAATGTTGCCAACTGCCTCAAAAACGTGATCAAAATTTCGAAAAATTAAAAAAAATACAAAATGGCCGCCAACTCGTTTCACAGAAAGATTTTACACGGTTTCATAATTTTCCTATTAACTACAGGATATACCGCTCCCGATGACGTTTCAATCTTTCCTCTCGCTCGCACCCACGCGAAAGGGGATACCGTGAAAAAGAACGTGTCGAAAATCACTTTTACTTTGATAAATTCCAGTGTTGCCAGTCTTCGGTGACAAAAATACCCAAATGTCATTTGTACGAGCAAAACACGTAATCACTCATACTCGGATTTTGCTAAAAGTGCGTATTTCGATTTTTTACAATTTCCCGAAAATCTTGAAATTTCCCTAAAAATGGGGTAATTTTTTCCCACCGATCTATACCTCGAGCCTATACGTACAATCGCTTGATAGAAGCCGAATCGCTCCGATGTTGCCAACTTTGAGATATTTAACTTTTAAAATTGCGTTTTTTCATACCTCTAACATAACGGCCGCCATGACAGCCGCCATCTTGAATTTTTAAAAATCACTCCCGTTCTGTCAAAATACAGGATAATCGTGGGCGAAACACGAAAAAATAATTATCCTCGACTGCCCCGTCTCGGATCTGTGGCGCCGCGGTTCCGGGTCGAAAAATGAAAATTTTGAAAACGCTGCGGCTCGGCCGCCATCTTGTTTTTCCAATTTTTTCAACATTTTCTATTAACCGTTTACTACTTTTTTCAAAGTTTGCAAAATTCAACGAAATCGGTTGGAAAACAACGGAGGTGCAAAAATCACATCGGCCGCCATCTTGTTTTTCTGAAATGTCATAATTTTTCCCCAGAGGGTTCCCGAATCCAAACACAACTCCCCTACATCATTATATCATTTTCCGTCTCTTTCTAGGAGAACAATTATGTCAATGAGTCAGTCAGTGAGTGGTAATCGAGCTATATATAGTATAATAACTAGTGTTTTGCTCGGTGCGCGAGCTGCTAAAGCAGCTCACGTGACGTGGTTATGTTAACTTTATTATATTTAACCAAATTTATTTATTAAAGATACACAATTCACCACAAAAACCCACAAAACGACACCCATATCAATTTTTTTCTTAAAAAGTGCATGTCCGCCATCTTGGATTTTAAAATAAATGTCGTTATCAAAGTCAGCACGCCGGAAAACTCTGAAAACGACATCCATATCATTTTTTTGTAAAAACGGGGTAGTTGAGGTTAATAAAGTAGGGTGCGTGGGTGCGCGGACCACTAAAGTGGTCCGCGAGCATGCAGAGTTTGTTCCACCGAGTAGACCTTCGGATCCTGATCATCTTTTGCCGAGAAACCAGTCTTCCATCTTTTATACCCTCCGAGATAGACACCGACGAAATTTGTACGGCGGCCATCTTGTTTTTTTAAAATTTTCCACTATTTCCATTAATCGTTTACTACTTTCTTCCAAGATTGCGAGTTTCAACGAAATCGGTCGAAAAACAATAGAGTTGTAAAAATCATATAGGCCGCCATCTTGTTTTTCTGAAATATCATAATTTTCCCCTACTCATATCGCGCATCCGAACATATCTCCCATACATCAATGTATCGTTTTCTGTCTCTTTCTAGGAGAATGAGGCATTCAATATTCGCCATACAAAATGTATGGAAAAAAAAATTCCGCCATTTTGGATTTTTTTTTCTATTCATCGAGTAGACCTTCGGATTCTGATCATCTCTTGCCAAGAAACCTCACTTCCATCTTTTATACCCTCCGAGCTGGACACCAGCGAAATTTGTATGGCGGCCATCTTTTCTTCGCCATTTTGAATTTTTTTTCAGCTTTTTGGCAATTGGATGACGTCATGAATGTCATTTGCTCGAGCACCCCCCACCTATCTTCAATACCTTAAGCGGGCCCTCCACCCGTCTCCGAAACCCTCAATCATCAGCTCTCTCCATAATTTTGGCTTACTAACTTTTTGTTCTCTATACGACACCATCAGTGAAAAAAAAAATTTTCATACAAAATTTTACAGGAGTTTCTTAGTTGAAAATCTCGAAAATCTCCCCAAAACTGGCAACACCGGTTGCATATCTCTATACTGCCAGCCGAGATACACAATCGATTCATACATATGGACTTTCCAAAATGTTGCCAACTGCCTCAAAAACTTGATCAAAATTTCGAAAAGTTAAAAAAAATACAAAATGGCCGCCAGCTCGTTTCACAGAAAGATTTTACACGGTTTCATAATTTTCCTATTAACTACAGGATATACCGCTCCCGATGACGTTTCAATCTTGCCTCTCGCTCGCACCCACGCGAAAGGGGATACCGTGAAAAAGACCGTGTCGAAAATCACTTTTACTTTGATAAATTCCAGTGTTGCCAGTCTCTGGTAACAAAAGTACCTAAATGTCATTTGCACGAGCGAAACACATAATCGCTCATACTCGGATTTTGCTAAAAGTGCGTATTTCGATTTTTTACAATTTCCCGAAAATCTTGAAATTTCCCTAAAAATGGGGTAATTTTTTCCCACCGATCTATACCTCGAGCCTATACGTACAACCGCTTCATAGAAGCCGAATCGCTCCGATGTTGCCAACTTTGAGATATTTAACTTTTAAAATTGCGTTTTTTCGTACCTCGAACAAAACGGCCGCCATGACAGCCGCCATCTTGAATTTTTAAAAACCACTCCCGTTCTGTCAAAATACAGGATAATCGTGGGAGAAACCAAGAAAAATAATTATCCTCGATTACCCCGTTTCGGATCTGTGGCGCCGCGGTTCGGGGTCGAAAAATGAAAATTTTGAAAACGCTACGGCTCGGCCGCCATCTTGTTTTTCTAATTTTTTCCACATTTTCTGTTAATCATTTACTACTTTCTACAAAGTTTGCAAAATTCAACAAAATCGATTGGAAAACAACGGAGCTGCAAAAATCACGTCGGCCGCCATCTTGTTTTTCCGAAATGTCATAATTTTTCCCCAGTAGACTCCCCCATCCGAACACAACTCCCCTACATCACTATATCATTTTCCTTCTCTTTCTAGGAGAACAATTATGTCAATGAGTCAGTCAGTCAGTGGTAATCGAGCTATATATAGTATAATAACTAGTGTTTTGCTCGGTGCGCGAGCTGCTAAAGCAGCTCACGTGACGTGGTAAGGTTAACTTTTATTATATAAAACCAAATTGATTTATTAAGATAATTCACCCCGAAAAACCCCATAAAATGACAGGCATTTCTATTTTTTGTAGAAAATGTAAGTCCGCCATCTTGGATTTGAAAATAAATGTCATTATCAAAATCAGCACCCTGGAAACCCTGAAAACGATATCCATATTATTTTTTGTAAATTAGGATAATAATTTAGTAGGGTGCGTGGGTGCGCGGACCACTAAAGTGGTCCGCGAGCATGCAGAGTTTGTTCCACCGAGTAGACCTTCGGACCCTGATCATCTTTTGCCAAGAAACCACTCTTCCATCTTTTATAGCCTCCGAGATAGACACCGACGAAATTTGTACGGCGGCCATCTTGTTTTTCCAAAATTTTCCACTTTTTCTATTAATCGTTTAGTACATTCTTCAAAGATTGCGAGTTTCAACGAAATCGGTTGGAAAACAAAAGAGTTGCAAAAATCACGTCGGTCGCCATCTTGTTTTTCTAAAATTTCATAATTTTCCCCTACTCATATCGCGCATCCGAACATATCTCCCAAACATCAATGTATCGTTTTCCGTCTTTTTCTAGGAGAATGAGACATTCATAATCGCCATACAAAATGTATGGAAAAATAAATTCCGCCATTTTGAATTTTTTTTCTATTCATCGAGTAGACCTTCGGATCTTGATTCTCTTTTGCCAAGAAACCACACTTCCATCTTTTATACCCTCCGAGCTGGACACCGGTGAAATTTGTATGGCGGCCATCTTTTCTTCGCCATTTTGAATTTTTTTTCAGCTTTTTGGCAATTGGATGACGTCATGAATGACATTTGCTCGAGCACCCTCCACCTATCTTCAATACCTTAAGCGGACCCTTCACCCGTCTCCGATATCCTCAATCATCAGCTCTCTCCATAATTTTGGCTTACTAAGTTTTTGTTTTTTATATAACACCATCAGTGAAAAAAAAATTTTTCATACAAAATTTTACAGGAGTTTCTTAGTTGAAAATCTCGAAAATCTCCCCAAAACTGGCAACACCGGTTGCATATCTCCATACTGCCAGCCGAGATACACAATCGATTCATACATACTGACTTTCCAAAATGTTGCCAACTGCTTCAAAAACGTGATCAAAATTTCGAAAAATTAAAAAAAATACAAAATGGCCGCCAACTCGTTTCACAGAAAGATTTTACACGGTTTCATAATTTTCCTATTAACTACAGGATATACCGCGCCCGATGACGTTTCAATCTTTCCTCTCGCTCGCACCCACGCGAAAGGGGATACCGTGAAAAAGACCGTGTCGAAAATCACTTTTACTTTGATAAATTCCAGTGTTGCCAGTCTCCGGTGACAAAAATACCCAAATGTCATTTGTACGAGCAAAACACGTAATCACTCATACTTGAATTTTGCTAAAAGTCCGTATTTCGATTTTTTACAATTTCCCGAAAATCTCAAAATTTCCCGAAAAATGGGGTAATTTTTTTCCTCCGATCTACACCTCGAGCCTATACGTACAATCGCTTGATAGAAGCCGAAACGCTCTGACGTCTTCAACTGGGAAAAATTTGAATTTCAAAATTGCGTTTTTTCGTACCTCGAACTAAACGACCGCCATGACAGCCGCCATCTTCAATTTTTAAAAACCACTCCCGTTCTGTCAAAATACAGGATAATCGTGGGCGAAACCAGAAAAAATAATTATCCTCGATTACCCCGTTTCGGATCTGTGGCGCCGCGGTTCGGGGTCGAAAATTCAAAATTTTCAAAACGCTACGGTTCGGCCGCCATCTTGTTTTTCCATTTTTTTTCACATTTTCTATTAACCGTTTACTACTTTCTTTAAAGATTGTGAAATTCGATAATATCGGTTGGAAAACAACGGAGCTGCAAAAATCACGACGGCCGCCATCTTGTTTTTCCGAAATGTCATAATTTTTCCCCAGTCGAATCCCCCATCCGAACACAACTCCCCTTCATCACTATATCATTTTCCGTCTCTTTCTAGGAGAACAATTATGTCAATGAGTGAGTCAGTGAGTGGTAATCGAGCTATATATAGTATAATAACTAGTGTTTTGCTCGGTGCGCGAGCTGCTAAAGCAGCTCACGTGACGTGGTTATTTTAACTTTATTATATTTAACCAAATTTGTTTATTAAGATACACAATTCACCACAAAAACCCACAAAACGACACCCAAATCAATTTTTTTCTTAAAAAGTGCATGCCCGCCATCTTGGATTTCAAAATTAATATCAAAATTAGCACCTTGGAAAACCCTGAAAACGACATCCATATTATTATTTGTAAAAACAGAGTAGTTGAGGATTATAGTTTAGTAGGGTGCGTGGGTGCGCGGACCACTAAAGTGGTCCGCGAGCATGCAGAGTTTGTTTCACCGAGTAGACCTTCGGACCCTGATCATCTTTTGCCAAGAAACCACTCTTCCATCTTTCATAGCCTCCGAGATAGACACCGACGAAATTTGTACGCCGGCCATCTTGTTTTTCCAAAATTTTCCACTTTTTCTATTAATCGTTTACTACATTCTTCAAAGATTGCGAGTTTCAGCGAAATCGGTTGGAAAACAATAGAGTTGCAAAAATCACGTCGGTCGCCATCTTGTTTTTCTGAAATGTCATAATTTTTCCCTACTCGCATCCCCCACCCGAACACATTTCCCCTACATTATTGTATCGTTTTCCGGCTCTTTCTAGGAGAATGAGACATTCAATATTCGCCATACATTTTCTATGGGAAAAAAAAAATCCGCCATTTTGATTTTTTTTTCTAATTATCGAGTAGACCTTCAGATCCTGATCATCTTCTTCCCAGAAACCACACTTCCATCTTTTATACCCTCCGAGCTGGACACCGGCGAAATTTGTATGGCGGCCATCTTTTCTTCGCCATTTTGAAATTTTTTTCAGCTTTTTGGCAATTGGATGATGTCATGAATGACATTTGCTCGAGCACCCCCCACCTATCCTCAATAGCTTAAGCGGGCCCTTCACCCGTCTCCGATATCCTCAATCATCAGCTCTCTCCATAATTTTGGCTTACTAAGTTTTTGTTTTCTATACGATACCATCAGTGAAAAAAAAATTTTTCATACAAAATTTTACAGGAGTTTCTTAGTCTCGAATCTCGAAAATCTCCCCAAAAGTGGCAACACCGGTTGCATATCTCCATACTGCCAGCCGAGATACACAATCGATTCATACATATTGACTTTCCAAAATGTTGCCAACTGCCTCAAAAACGTGATCAAAATTTCGAAAAATGAAAAAAAATACAAAATGGCCGCCAACTCGTTTCACAGAAAGATTTTACACGGTTTCATAATTTTCCTATAAACTACAGGATATACCGCGCCCGATGACGTTTCAATCTTTCCTCTCGCTCGCACCCACGCGAAATGATCGTCCCTGAAAAAAGACAATGTCGAAAATCACTTTTGCTTCGATAAATTCCAGTGTTGCCAGTCCTCGGCGACGAAAATACCTAAATGTCATTTGCACGAGCAAAACACGTAATCGCTCATACTCGAATTTTGCTAAAAGTGCGTATTTCGATTTTTTATAATTTCCCGAAAATCTTGAAATTTCCCCAAAAAATGGGGTAATTTTTTTCCTTCAATCTATACCTCGAAACTATACGTACAATCGCTTCATAGAAGCCGAATCGCTCCGATGTTGCCAACTTTGAGATATTTAACTTTTAAAATTGCGTTTTTTCGTACCTCTAACATAATGGCCGCCACAACAGCCGCCATCTTGAATTTTTAAAAACCACTCCCATTCCGTCAAAATTCAGGATAATCGTAGACAAAACCAGAAAAAAATTATTAGTTTCAATTTCCCGTTTTGGATCTGTGGCGCCGCGGTTCGGGGTCGAAAAATCAAAATTTTCAAAACGCTACGGCTCGGCCGCCATTTTGTTTTTCCAATTTTTTCTACATTTTCTGTTAACCGTTTACTACATTCTTCAAAATTTGCAAAATTCAACAAAATCGGTTGAAAAACAACGGAGCTGCAAAAATCACATCGGCCGCCATCTTGTTTTTCCGAAATGTCATAATTTTTCCCCAGTCGAATCCCCCATCCGAACACAACTCCCCTTCGTCACTATATCATTTTCCGTCTCTTTCTAGGAGAACAATTATGTCAATGAGTCAGTGAGTGAGTGGTAATCGAGCTATATATAGTATAACTAGTGTTTCGCTCGGTGCGCGAGCTGCTAAAGCAGCTCGCGTGACGTGGTTAGGTTGAATTTATTTATTAGGATACACAATTCACCCCGAAAAACCCGTAAAACGACACCCATATCGATTTTTTTCTTAAAAAGTGCATGTCCGCCATCTTGGATTTCAAAATAAATGTCATCATCAAAATCAGCACTCTGGAAAACCCTGAAAACGACACCCATATTATTTTTTGTAAAAACGGGGTAGTAAAAGATGATAATTTAGTAGGGTGCGTGGGTGCGCGGACCACTAAAGTGGTCCGCGAGCATGCAGAGTTTGTTCCACCGAGTAAACCTTCGGACCCTGATCATCTTTTGATAAGAAACTACTCTTCCATCTTTTATAGCCTCCGAGATAGACACCGACGAAGTTTGTACGGCGGCCATCTTGTTTTTTCAAAATTTTCCACGTTTTCTATTAATCGTTTACTACATTCTTCAAAGATTGTGAGTTTCAACGAAATCGGTTGGAAAACAAAAGAGTTGCAAAAATCACGTCGGTCGCCATCTTGTTTTTCTGAAATGTCATAATTTTCCCCTACTCATATCACGCATCCAAACATATCTCCCATACATCAATATATCGTTTTCTGTCTCTTTCTAGGAGAATGAGACATTCAATATTCGCCATACATTTTCTATGGGGAAAAAAAATCCGCCATTTTGAATTTTTTTTCTATTCATCGAGTAGACCTTTGGACCCTGATCATCTCTTGCCAAGAAACCATACTTCCATCTTTTATACCCTCCGAGCTGGATGCCGGCGAAATTTGTATGGCGGCCATTTTTTCTTCGCCATTTTGAATTTTTTTTCAGCTTTTTGGCAATTGGATGATGTCATGAATGACATTTGGTCGAGCACCCCCCACCTATCTTCAATACCTTGAGCGGACCCTCCACCCGTCTCCGACATCCTCGATCATCAGCTATTTCCAAATTTTTCCTCGATTTTTTTTTTGTTTTCTATACGAAACCATCAGTAAAAAAAAAATTTTTCATACAAAATTTTACAGGAGGAGTTTTTGGGGAAAATCTCGAAAATCTCCCCAAATGTGGCAACACTGTTTACATATTTCGATACTGCTGGTTGAGTCACACAATCGATTGATACATGTCGACTTTCCTAAATGTTGCCAACTGCCTCAAAAACGTGATCAAAATTTCGGAAAATTTGAAGAAAATACAAAATGGCCACCAACTTTTTTTGCAGACGCAAATTCGATAATTTTACAACTTTCTCATTAACAACAGGATATACCGCTCCCGATGACGTTTCAATCTCTCATCTCGCTCGCACCCACGCAAAATGATCGTCCCTGAAAAAAGACCATGTCGAAAATCACTTTTTCTTTGATGAATTCCAGTGTTGCCCGTCTCCGGCAACAAAAATACCCAAATGTCATTTGTACGAGCAAAACACATAATCGCTCATACTCGGATTTTGCACAAAAGCCTTATTTCGATTTTTTACAATTTCCCGAAAATCTTGAATTTTCCCTAAAAATGGGGTAATTTTTTCCCACCGAACTATACCTCGAGTCTATACGTACAACCGCTTCATAGAAACCGAAACGGTCTGACGTCGTCGACTGGGAGAAATTTTAATTTTAAAATTGCGATTTTTCGTACCTCTAACTTAACGGCCGCCATGACAGCCGCCATCTTGAATTTTTAAAAACCACTCCCGTTTTGTCAAAATACAGGATAATTGTGGGCGAAACACGAAAAAATAATTATCCTCGACTTCTCCGTCTTGGATCAGTGGCGCCGCGGTTAGGGATCGAAAAATCAAAATTTTGAAAACACTACGGTTCAGCCGCCATCTTGTTTTTTCAATTTTTTTGACATTTCCCATTAATCGTTTACTATTTTCTTCAAATATTGCAAAATTCAACGAAATCGGTTGGAAAACAACGGAGCTGCAAAAATCACATCGGCCGCCATCTTGTTTTTCCGAAATGTCATAATTTTTCCCCAGTCAAATTCCCCATCCGAACACAACTCCCCTTCATCACTATATCATTTTCCGTCTCTTTCTAGGAGAACAATTATGTCAATGAGTCAGTCAGTCAGTGGTAATCGAGCTATATATAGTATAACTAGTGTTTTGCTCGGTGCGCGAGCTGCTAAAGCAGCTCGCGTGACGTGGTTATGTTAACTTTATTATATTTAACCAAATTTATTTATTAAAGAAACACAATTCACCACAAAAACCCACAAAACGACACCCATATCAATTTTTTTCTTAAAAAGTGCATGTCCGCCATCTTGGATTTCAAAATAAATGTCGTTATCAAAATCAGCACGCTGGAAAACTCTGAAAACGACATCCATATCATTTTTTGTAAAAATGGGGTAGTTGAGGTTAATAAAGTAGGGTGCGTGGGTGCGCGGACCACTAAAGTGGTCCGCGAGCATACATACTTTGTTCCAACGAGTAGACCTTCGGATCCTGATCATCTTTTGCCAAGAAACCACTCTTCCATCTTTTATAGCCTCCGAGATAGACACCGACGAAATTTGTACGGCGGCCATCTTGATTTTCCAAAATTTTCCACTTTTCCTATTAATCGTTTACTACATTCTTCAAAGATTGCGAGTTTCAACGAAATCGGTTGGAAAACAAAAGAGTTGCAAAAATCATGTCGGTCGCCATCTTGTTTTTCTGAAATATCATAATTTTTCCCTACTCATATCGTGCACCCAAACATATCTCCCGAACATCATCGTATCGTTTATTGTTTCTTTCTAGGAGAACAAAACATAAAATATTCGCCATACAAAATGTATGGAAAAATAAATTCCGCCATTTTGATTTTTTTTTTCTATTCATCGAGTAGACCTTCGGATCTCGATCATCTTCTTCCAAGAAACCCCACTTCCATCTTTTATACCCTCCGAGCTGGACACCGGCGAAATTTGTATGGCGGCCATCTTTTCTTCGCCATTTTGAATTTTTTTCAGCTTTTTGGCAATTGGATGACATCATGAATGACATTTGCTCGAGCACCCCCCACCTATCTTCAATACCTTAAGCGGGCCCTTCACGTGTCTCCGATATCCTCAATCATCAGCTCTCTCCATAATTTTGGCTTACTAAGTTTTTGTTTTCTATATAACACCATCATTGAAAAAAAAAAATTTTCATACAAAATTTTACAGGAGTTTCTTAGTCGAAAATCTCGAAAATCTCCCCAAAAGTGGCAACACCGGTTGCATATCTCGATACTGCCAGCCGAGATACACAATCGATTCATACATATTGACTATCCAAAATGTTGCCAACTGCCTCAAAAACGTGGTCAAAATTTCGAAAAATTAAAAAAAATACAAAATGGCCGCCAATTCGTTTTACAGAAATAAATTACATCGTTGTACAACTTTTCCAATAACTACAGGATATACCGCTTCCGATGACGTTGCAATCTCTCCTCTCGCTCGCACCCAAGCGAAACGATCGCCCCTGAAAAAAGACCACGTCGAAAATCACTTTTTCTCTGATAAATTCCAGTGTTGCCAGTCTTCGGCGACAAAAGTACCCAAATGTCATTTGTACGAGCAAAACACATAATCGCTCATACTCAGATCTTTCAAAAAGTCCGTATTTCGTTTTTTTACAATTTCCCGAAAATCTTGAAATTTCCCTAAAAATGGGGTAATTTTTTCCCACCAATCTATACCTCGAGTCCATACGTACAATCGCTTGATAGAAACCGAATCGCTCCGATGTTGCCAACTTTGAGATATTTGAATTTTAAAATTGCGATTTTTTGTACGTCTAACTTAACGGCCGCCATGACAGCCGCCATCTTGAATTTTTAAAAACCACTCCCGTTCTGTCAAAATTCAGGATCATTGTGAGCGAAACAAGAAAAAAATAATTATTATCGATTTCCCGTTTCGGATCTGTGGCGCCGCGGTTCGGGGTCGAAAAATCAAAATTTTGAAAACGCTACGGTTTGGCCGCCATCTTGTTTTTCCAATTTTTTTCACATTTTCTATTAACCGTTTACTACTTTCTTTAAATATTGTAAAATTCGATGAAATCGGTTGGAAAACAACGGAGCTGCAAAAGTCACGTCGGCCGCCATCTTGTTTTTCCGAAATGTCATAATTTTTCCCCAGAGGGTTCCCAAAACCGAACACAACTCCCCTACATCATTATATCATTTTCCGTCTCTTTCTAGGAGAACAATTATGTCAATGAGTCAGTCAGTCAGTGAGTGGTAATTGAGCTATATATAGTATAACTAGTATTTTGCTCGGTGCGCGAGCTGCTAAAGCAGCTCACGTGACGTGGTAAGGTTAACTTTATTATATGAAACCAAATTGATTTATTAAGATACATAATTCACCCCGAAAAACCCCATAAAATGACAGGCATTTCTATTTTTTGTAGAAAATGTAAGTCCGCCATCTTGGATTTGAAAATAAATGTCATCATCAAAATCAGCACCCTGGTAAACCCTGAAAACGATATCCATATTATTTTTTTTGTAAATTAGGATAATAATTTAGTAGGGTGCGTGGGTGCGCGGACCACTAAAGTGGTCCGCGAGCATGCAGAGTTTGTTCCACCGAGTAGACCTTCGGACCCTGATCATCTTTTGCCAAGAAACCACACTTCCATCTTTTATAGCCTCCGAGATAGACACCGACGAAATTTGTACGGCGGCCATCTTGTTTTTCCAAAATTTTTCACTTTTTCTATTAATCGTTTACTACATTCTTCAAAGATTGCGAGTTTCAACGAAATCGGTTGGAAAACAAAAGAGTTGCAAAAATCGTATAGGCCGCCATCTTGTTTTTCTGAAATGTCATAATTTTCCCCTACTCGCCTCCCCCATCCAAACACATCTCCCATACATCAATGTATCGTTTTCTGTCTCTTTCTAAGAGAATGAGGCATTCAATATTCGCCATATAAAATGTATGGAAAAAAAAGTTCCGCCATTTTGGATTTTTTTTCTATTCATCGAGTAGACCTTCGGATTCTGATCATCTCTTGCCAAGAAACCTCACTTCCATCTTTTATACCTTCCGAGCTGGACACCGGCGAAATTTGTATGGCGGCCATCTTTTCTTCGCCATTTTGATTTTTTTTCCAGCTTTTTGGCAATTGGATGACGTCATGAATGACATTTGGTCGAGCACCCCCCACCTATCTTCAATACCTTGAGCGGACCCTTCACCCGTCTCCGACATCCTCGATCATCAGCTCTCTCCATAATTTTGGCTTACTAAGTTTTTGTTTTCTATCTGACACCATCAGTGAAAAAAAAAATTTTCATACAAAATTTTACAGGAGTTTCTTAGTTGAAAATCTCGAAAATCTCCCCAAAAGTGGCAACACCGGTTGCATATCTCCATACTGCAAGCCGAGATACACAATCGATTCATACATACTGACTTTCCAAAATGTTGCCAACTGCCTCAAAAACGTGGTCAAAATTTCGAAAAATAAAAAAAAATACAAAATGGCCGCCAACTCGTTTCACAGAAAGATTTTACACGGTTTCATAATTTTCCTATTAACTACAGGATATACCGCGCCCGATGACGTTTCAATCTTTCCTCTCGCTCGCACCCACGCGAAAGGGGATACCGTGAAAAAGACCGTGTCGAAAATCACTTTTACTTTGATAAATTCCAGTGTTGCCAGTCTCCGGTGACAAAAATACCCAAATGTCATTTGTACGAGCAAAACACGTAATCACTCATACTCGGATTTTGCTAAAAGTGCGTATTTCGATTTTTTACAATTTCCCGAAAATCTTGAAATTTCCCTAAAAATGGGGTAATTTTTTCCCACCGATCTATACCTCGAGTCTATACGTACAACCGCTTCATAGAAGCCGAATCGCTCCGATGTTGCCAACTTTGAGATATTTAACTTTTAAAATTGCGTTTTTTCGTACCTCGAACAAAACGGCCGCCATGACAGCCGCCATCTTGAATTTTTTAAAACCACTCCCGTTCTGTCAAAATACAGGATAATCGTGGGCGAAACACGAAAAAATAGTTATCCTCGACTACCCCGTTTCGGATCTGTGGCGCCGCGGTTCGGGGTCGAAAAATCAAAATTTTGAAAACGCTACGGTTCGGCCGCCATCTTGTTTTTTCAACTTTTTCGACATTTCCCATTAATCGTTTACTACTTTCTTCAAAGATTGCAAAATTCAACGAAATCGGTTGGAAAACAACGGAGCTGCAAAAATCACCTCGGCCGCCATCTTGTTTTTCTGAAATGTCATAATTTTTCCCCAGAGGGTTCCCGAAACCGAACACAACTCCCCCACATCACTATATCATTTTCCGTCTCCTTCTAGGAGAACAATTATGTCAATGAGTGAGTGAGTCAGTGAGTGGTAATTGAGCTATATATAGTATAATATACTAGTTTTTGCTCGGTGCGCGAGCTGCTAAAGCAGCTCACGTGACGTGGTAAGGTTAACTTTATTATATAAAACCAAATTGATTTATTAAGATACATAATTCACCCCGAAAAACCCCATAAAATGACAGGCATTTCTATTTTTTGTAGAAAATGTAAGTCCGCCATCTTGGATTTGAAAATAAATGTCATTATCAAAATCAGCACCCTGAAAAACCCTGAAAACGATATCCATATTATTTTTTGTAAATTAGGATAATAATTTAGTAGAGTGCGTGGGTGCGCGGACCACTAAAGTGGTCCGCGAGCATGCAGAGTTTGTTTCACCGAGTAGACCTTCGGATCCTGATCATCTTTTGCCATCAAACCACTCTTCCATCTTTTATAGCCTCCGAGATAGACACCGACGAAATTTGTACGGCGGCCATCTTGTTTTTCCAAAAAATTCCACTTTTTCTATCAATCGTTTACTACTTTCTTCAAAGATTGTGAGTTTCAACGAAATCGGTTGGAAAACAAAAGAGTTGCAAAAATCACGTCGGTCGCCATCTTGTTTTTCTGAAATGTCATAATTTTTCCCTACTTGCTTCCACCAGCCAAACACATCTGTCCTACATTATCGTATCGTTTTCCGTCTCTTTCTAGGAGAATGAGACATTCAATATTCGCCATACATTTTCTATGGGGAAAAAAAATCCGCCATTTTGAATTTTTTTTCTATTCATCGAGTAGACCTTCGGACCCTGATCATCTCTTGCCAAGAAACCACACTTCCATCTTTTATACCCTCCGAGCTGGACACCAGCAAAATTTGTATGGCGGCCATCTTTTCTTCGCCATTTTGAATTTTTTTTCAGCTTTTTGGCAATTGGATGACGTCGTGAATGACATTTGCTCGAGCACCCCCCACCTATCTTCAATACCTTAAGCGGGCCCTTCACCCGTCTCCGATATCCTCAATTATCAGCTCTCTCCATAATTTTGGCTTACTAAGTTTTTGTTTTCTATATAACACCATCAGTGAAAAAAAAAATTTTCATACAAAATTTTACAGGAGTTTCTTAGTTGAAAATCTCGAAAATCTCCCCAAAAGTGGCAACACTGGTTGCATATCTCCATATTGCCAGCCGAGATACACAATCGATTCGTACATATTGACTTTCCAAAATGTTGCCAACTGCCTCAAAAACGTGATCAAAATTTCGAAAAATTCAAAAAATTACAAAATGGCCGCCAACTCGTTTTGCAGAAATAAATTACATCGTTGTACAACTTTCCCATTAACTACAGGATATACCGCTCCCGATGACGTTTCAATCTTTCATCTCGCTCGCACCCACGCGAAATGATCGTCCCTGAAAAAAGACAATGTCGAAAATCACTTTTGCTTCGATAAATTCCAGTGTTGCCAGTCTCCGGTGACAAAAATACCCAAATGTCATTTGTACGAGCAAAACACGTAATCACTCATACTCGGATTTTGCTAAAAGTGCGTATTTCGATTTTTTACAATTTCCCGAAAATCTTGAAATTTCCCTAAAAATGTGGTAATTTTTTCCCACCGATCTATACCTCGAGTCTATACGTACAACCGCTTCATAGAAGCCGAATCGCTCCGATGTTGCCAACTTTGAGATATTTAACTTTTAAAATTGCGTTTTTTCGTACCTCTAACAAAACGGCCGCCATGACAGCCGCCATCTTGAATTTTTAAAAGCCACTCCCGTTCTGTCAAAATACAGGATAATCGTGGGCGAAACCAGAAAAAATAATTATCCTCGATTACCCCGTTTCGGATCTGTGACGCCGCGGTTCGGGGTCGAAAAATTAAAAATTTTGAAACGCTACGGCTCGGCCGCCATCTTGTTTTTCCAATTTTTTCGACATTTCCCATTAATCGTTTACTATTTTCTTCAAAGATTGCAAAATTCAACGAAATCGGTTGGAAAACAACGGAGCTGCAAAAATCACGTCGGCCGCCATCTTGTTTTTCCGAAAAGTCATAATTTTTCCCCAGAGGGTTCCCGAATCCGAACACATCTCCCCTACATCACTATATCATTTTCCTTCTCTTTCTAGGAGAACAATTATGTCAATGAGTGAGTCAGTGAGTCAGTGAGTGGTAATCGAGCTATATATAGTATAATAACTAGTGTTTTGCTCGGTGCGCGAGCTGCTAAAGCAGCTCGCGTGACGTGATTAGGTTGATAAGTATTAAAACGAATTTATTTATTAAGATTCAAAATTCACCCCAAAAACACCATAAAACGACACCCATATCGATTTTTTTCTTAAAAAATGCATGACCGCCATCTTGGATTTCAAAATAAATGTCGTTATCAAAATCAGCACCCTGGGAAACTCTGAAAACGACATCCATATCATTTTTTATAAAAACGGGGTAGTTGAGGTTAATAAAGTAGGGTGCGTGGGTGCGCGGACCACTAAAGTGGTCCGCGAGCATGCAGAGTTTGTTCCACCGAGTAGACCTTCGGACCTTGATCATCTTTTGCCAAGGAACCACTCTTCCATCTTTTATATTCTCCGAGATAGACACCGACAAAATTTGTACGGCGGCCATCTTGTTTTTCCAAAATTTTCCACTTTTTCTATTAATCATTTCCTACATTCTTTAAAGATTGCGAGTTTCAACGAAATCGGTTGGAAAACAAAAGAGTTGCAAAAATCATATAGGCCGCCATCTTGTTTTTCTGAAATGTCATAATTTTTCCCTACTTGCCTCCTCCATCCAAACACATCATCCCTACATTATTGTATCGTTTTCTGTCTCTTTCTAGGAGAATGAGACATTCGATATTCGCCATACAAAATGTATGGGAAAATAAATTCCGCCATTTTGAATTTTTTTTCTAATCATCGAGTAGACCTTTGGATCCTGATCCTCTTTTGCCAAGAAACCGCACCTCCATCTTTTATACCCTCCGAGCTGGACGCCGGCGAAATTTGTATGGCGGCCATCTTTTCTTCGCCATTTTGAATTTTTTTTCAGCTTTTTGGCAATTGGATGATGTCATGAATGACATTTGGTCGAGCACCCCCCACCTATCTTCAATACCTTGAGCGGACCCTTCACCCGTCTCCGACATCCTCGATCATCAGCTATTTCCAAATTTTTCCTCGATTTTTTTTTTGTTTTCTATACGAAACCATCAGTGAAAAAAAAAATTCATACAAAATTTTACAGGAGGAGTTTTTGGGGAAAATCTCGAAAATCTCCCCAAATGTGGCAACACTGTTTACATATTTCGATACTGCTGGTTGAGTCACACAATCGATTGATACATGTCGACTTTCCAAAATGTTGCCAACTGCCTCAAAAACGTGATCAAAATTTCGGAAAATTAAAAAAAATACAAAATGGCCGCCAACTCGTTTCACAGAAAGATTTTACACGGTTTCATAATTTTCCTATTAACTACAGGATATACCGCTCCCGATGACGTTTTAATCTTTCCTCTCGCTCGCACCCACGCGAAAGGGGATACCGTGAAAAAGACCATGCCAAAAATCACTTTTTCTTTGATAAATTCCAGTGTTGCCAGTCTTCGGTGACAAAAATACCCAAAAGTCATTTGTACGAGCAAAACACATAATCGCTCATACTCGGATTTTGCTAAAAGTGCGTATTTCGATTTTTTACAATTTCCCGAAAATCTTGAAATTTCCCCAAAAAATGGGGTAATTTTTTCCCACCGATCTATACCTCGAGTCTATACGTACAACCGCTTCATAGAAGCCGAATCGCTCCGATGTTGCCAACTTTGAGATATTTAACTTTTAAAATTGCGTTTTTTCGTACCTCGAACAAAACAGCCGCCATGACAGCCGCCATTTTGAATTTTTTAAAACCACTCCCATTCTGTCAAAATACAGGATAATCGTGGGCGAAACACGAAAAAATAGTTATCCTCGACTACCCCGTCTCGGATCTGTGGCGCCGCGGTTCGGGGTCGAAAAATCAAAAATTTTGAAACGCTACGACTCGGCCGCCATCTTGTTTTTCCAATTTTTTCGACATTTCCCATTAATCGTTTACTACATTCTTTAATAGTTGCGAATTTGAACGGAGTCCCTAAAAAAACAAAGGAGCTGCAAAAATCACGTCGGCCGCCATCTTGTTTTTCCGAAATGTCATAATTTTTCCCCAGAGGGTTCCCGAAACCGAACACAACTCCCCTACATCATTATATCATTTTCCGTCTCCTTCTAGGAGAACAATTATGTCAATGAGTGAGTGAGTCAGTGAGTGGTAATCGAGCTATATATAGTATATACTAGTTTTTGCTCGGTGCGCGAGCTGCTAAAGCAGCTCACGTGACGTGGTAAGGTTAACTTTATTATATGAAACCAAATTGATTTATTAAGATACATAATTCACCCCGAAAAACCCCATAAAATGACAGGCATTTCTATTTTTTGTAGAAAATGTAAGTCCGCCATCTTGGATTTGAAAATAAATGTCATCATCAAAATCAGCACCCTGAAAAACCCTGAAAACGATATCCATATTATTTTTTTGTAAATTAGGATAATAATTTAGTAGGGTGCGTGGGTGCGCGGACCACTAAAGTGGTCCGCGAGCATGCAGAGTTTGTTCCACCGAGTAGACCTTCGGACCCTGATCATCTTTTGCCACGAAACCACACTTCCATCTTTTATAGCCTCCGAGATAGACACCGACGAAATTTGTACGGCGGCCATCTTGTTTTTCCAAAATTTTTCACTTTTTCTATTAATCGTTTACTACATTCTTCAAAGATTGCGAGTTTCAACGAAATCGGTTGGAAAACAAAAGAGTTGCAAAAATCATATAGGCCGCCATCTTGTTTTTCTGAAATGTCATAATTTTCCCCTACTCGCCTCCCCCATCCAAACACATCTCCCATACATCAATGTATCGTTTTCTGTCTCTTTCTAAGAGAATGAGGCATTCAATATTCGCCATATAAAATGTATGGAAAAAAAAAGTTCCGCCATTTTGGATTTTTTTTCTATTCATCGAGTAGACCTTCGGATTCTGATCATCTCTTGCCAAGAAACCTCACTTCCATCTTTTATACCTTCCGAGCTGGACACCAGCGAAATTTGTATGGCGGCCATCTTTTCTTCGCCATTTTGAATTTTTTTTCAGCTTTTTGGCAATTGGATGACGTCATGAATGACATTTGCTCGAGCACCCCCCGCCTATCTTCAATACCTTAAGCGGGCCCTCCACCCGTCTCCGAAATCCTCAATCATCAGCTCTCTCCATAATTTTGGCTTACTAAGTTTTTGTTTTCTATACGACACAATCAGTGAAAAAAAAAATTTTCATACAAAATTTTACAGGAGTTTCTTAGTTGAAAATCTCGAAAATCTCCCCAAAAGTGGCAACACCGGTTGCATATCTCCATACTGCCGGCCTAGATACACAATCGATTCATACATATTGACTTTCCAAAATGTTGCCAACTGCCTCAAAAACGTGATCAAAATTTCGAAAAGTTAAAAAAAATACAAAATGGCCGCCAACTTGTTTCACAGAAAGATTTTACACGGTTTCATATTTTTCCTATTAACTACAGGATATACCGCTCCCGATGACGTTTCAATCTTTCCTCTCGCTCGCACCCACGCGAAAGGGGATACCGTGAAAAAGACCGTGTCGAAAATCACTTTTACTTTGATAAATTCCAGTGTTGCCAATCTCCGGTGACAAAAATACCCAAATGTCATTTGTACGAGCAAAACACGTTATCACTCATACTCGGATTTTGCTAAAAGTGCGTATTTCGATTTTTTACAATTTCCCGAAAATCTTGAAATTTCCCTGAAATGGGGTAATTTTTTTTACTCCAATCTACACCTCGAGCCTGTACGTACAATCGCTTGATAAAAGCCGAATCGCTCCGATGTTGCCAACTTTGAGATATTTAACTTTGAAAATTGCGATTTTTCGTACCTCTAACATAATGGCCGCCACGACAGCCGCCATCTTGAATTTTTAAAAACTACTCCCGTTCTGTCAAAATACAGGATAATCGTGGGCGAAACCAAAAAAAATAATTATCCTCGATTACCCCGTTTCGGATCTGTGGCGCCGCGGTTCGGGGTCGAAAAATCAAAAATTTTGAAACGCTACGACTCGGCCGCCATCTTGTTTTTCCAATTTTTTCTACATTTTCTGTTAACCGTTTACTATATTCTTTAATAATTGCGAGTTTGAACAGAGTCCCTTAAAAAACAAAGGAGCTGCAAAAATGACGACGGCCGCCATCTTGTTTTTCCGAAATATCATAATTTTTCCCCAGAAGGTTCCCGAAACCAAACACAACTCCCCTACATCATTATATCATTTTCCGTCTCTTTCTAGGAGAACAATTATGTCAATGAGTGAGTGAGTGAGTGAGTGGTAATTGAGCTATATATAGTATAATAAAATAAAACTAGTGTTTCGCTCGGTGCGCGAGCTGCTAAAGCAGCTCGCGTGACGTGGTTAGGTTAATAAGTATTAAAACGAATTTATTTATTAAGATACAAAATTCACCCCAAAAACACCATAAAAGGACACCCATATCGAATTTTTTCTTAAAAAATGCATGTCCGCCATCTTGGATTTGAAAATGAATGTCGTTATCAAAACCAGCACCCTGGAAAACTCTGAAATCGACATCCATATCATTTTTTGTAAAAACGGGGTAGTTGAGGTTAATAAAGTAGGGTGCGTGGGTGCGCGGACCACTAAAGTGGTCCGCGAGCATGCAGTGTTTGTTTCACCGAGTAGACCTTCGGATCCTGATCATCTTTTGCCGAGAAACCAGTCTTCCATCTTTTATACCCTCCGAGATAGACACCGACGAAGTTTGTGTGGCGGCCATCTTGTTTTTCCAAATTTTTCCACTATTTCCATTAATCGTTTACTACTTTCTTCCAAGATTGCGAGTTTCAACGAAATCGGTCGAAAACCAATAGAGTTGCAAAAATCATATAGGCCGCCATCTTGTTTTTCTGAAATATCATAATTTTCCCCTACTCATATCGCGCATCCGAACATATCTCCCATACATCAATGTATCGTTTTCTGTCTCTTTCTAGGAGAATGAGGCATTCAATTTTCGCCATACAAAATGTATGGAAAAAAAAAATTCCGCCATTTTGGATTTTTTTTCTAATCATCGAGTAGACCTTTGGATCCTGATCCTCTTTTGCCAAGAAACCGCACCTCCATCTTTTATACCCTCCGAGCTGGACACCAGCGAAATTTGTATGGCGGCCATCTTTTCTTCGCCATTTTGAATTTTTTTTCAGCTTTTTGGCAATTGGATGACGTCATGAATGACATTTGCTCGAGCACCCCCCGCCTATCTTCAATACCTTAAGCGGGCCCTCCACCCGTCTCCGAAACCCTCAATCATCAGCTCTCTCCATAATTTTGGCTTACTAAGTTTTTGTTCTCTATACGACACCATCAGTGGAAAAAAAAATTTTCATACAAAATTTTACAGGAGTTTCTTAGTTGAAAATCTCGAAAATCTCCCCAAAAGTGGCAACACCGGTTGCATATCTCCATACTGCCAGCCGAGATACACAATCGATTCATACATATTGACTTTCCAAAATGTTGCCAACTGCCTCAAAAACGTGATCAAAATTTCGAAAAATTAAAAAAAATACAAAATGGCCGCCAACTCTTTTCACAGAAAGATTTTACACGGTTTCATAATTTTCCTATTAACTACAGGATATACCACTCCCGATGACGTTTCAATCTCTCCTCTCGCTCGCACCCACGCGAAAGAGGATTCCTTGAAAAAGACCATGTCGAAAATCACATTTTCTTTGATAAATTCCAGTGTTGCCAGTCTCCGGCGACAAAAATACCCAAATGTCATTTGTACGAGCAAAACACATAATCGCTCATACTCGGATTTTGCACAAAAGCCTTATTTCGATTTTTTACAATTTCCCGAAAATCTTGAATTTTCCCTAAAAATGGGGTAATTTTTTCCCACCGAACTATACCTCGAGTCTATACGTACAACCGCTTCATAGAAACCGAAACGGTCTGACGTCGTCGACTGGGAGAAATTTTAATTTTAAAATTGCGATTTTTCGTACCTCTAACATAATGGCCGCCACGACAGCCGCCATCTTGAATTTTTAAAAATCACTCCCATTTTGTCAAAATAGAGGATAATCGTCGGCGAAACCAAAAAAAAAATATTATCCTCGATTACCCCGTCTCGGATCTGTGGCGCCGCGGTTCGGGGTCGAAAAATCAAAATTTTCAAAACGCTGCGGCTCGGCCGCCATCTTGTTTTTCCAATTTTTTCTACATTTTCTATTAACCGTTTACTACTTTCTTTAAAGATTGCAAAACTCAACGAAATCGGTTGGAAAACAACGGAGCTGCAAAAATCACCTCGGCCGCCATCTTGTTTTTCTGAAATGTCATAATTTTTCCCCAGAGGGTTCCCAAAACCGAACACATCTCCCCTGCATCATTATATCATTTTCCGTCTCTTTCTAGGAGAACAATTATGTCAATGAGTGAGTGAGTGAGTGAGTGGTAATTGAGCTATATATAGTATAATAATAACTAGTGTTTTGCTCGGTGCGCGAGCTGCTAAAGCAGCTCGCGTGACGTGGTTAGGTTGATAAGTATTAAAACGAATTTATTTATTAAGATTCAAAATTCACCCCAAAAACACCATAAAACGACACCCATATCGATTTTTTTCTTAAAAAATGCATGACCGCCATCTTGGATTTCAAAATAAATGTCGTTATCAAAATCAGCACCCTGAGAAACTCTGAAAACGACATCCATATCATTTTTTATAAAAATGGGGTAGTTGAGGTTAATAAAGTAGGGTGCGTGGGTGCGCGGACCACTAAAGTGGTCCGCGAGCATGCAGAGTTTGTTCCATTGAGTAGACCTCCGGACCCTGATCATCTTTTGCGAAGAAACCACTCTTCCATCTTTTATAGCCTCCGAGATAGACACCGACGAAATTTGTACGGCGGCCATCTTGTTTTTTCAAAATTTTCCACTTTTTCTATTAATCGTTTACTACATTCTTCAAAGATTGCGAGTTTCAACGAAATCGGTTGGAAAACAAAAGAGTTGCGAAAATCACGTCGATCGCCATCTTGTTTTTCTGAAATGTCATAATTTTTCCCTACTCGCCTCCCCCACCCGAACACATGTCCCCTACATTATCGTATCGTTTTCCGTCTCTTTCTAGGAGAATGAGACATTCAATATTCGCCATACAAAATGTATGGGAAAATAAATTCCGCCATTTTGAATTTTTTTTCTATTCATCGAGTAGACCTTCGGATCCTGATCCTCTTTTGCCAAGAAACCGCACCTCCATCTTTTATACCCTCCGAGCTGGACGCCGGCGAAATTTGTATGGCGGCCATCTTTTCTTCGCCATTTTGAATTTTTTTTCAGCTTTTTGGCAATTGGATGATGTCATGAATGACATTTGGTCGAGCACCCCCCACCTATCTTCAATACCTTGAGCGGACCCTTCACCCGTCTCCGACATCCTCGATTATCAGCTATTTCCAAATTTTTCCTCGATTTTTTTTTTGTTTTCTATACGAAACCATCAGTGGAAAAAAAAAAATCATACAAAATTTTACAGGAGGAGTTTTTGGGGAGAATCTCGAAAATCTCCCCAAATGTGGCAACACTGTTTACACATTTCGATACTGCTGGTTGAGTCACACTATCGATTGATATATGTCGACTTTCCAAAATGTTGCCAACTGCCTCAAAAACGTGGTCAAAATTTCGAAAAATAAAAAAAAATACAAAATGGCCGCCAACTCGTTTCACAGAAAGATTTTACACGGTTTCATAATTTTCCTATTAACTACAGGATATACCGCGCCCGATGACGTTTCAATCTTTCCTCTCGCTCGCACCCACGCGAAAGGGGATACCGTGAAAAAGACCGTGTCGAAAATCACTTTTACTTTGATAAATTCCAGTGTTGCCAGTCTCCGGTGACAAAAATACCTAAATGTCATTTGTACGAGCAAAACACGTAATCACTCATACTCGGATTTTGCTAAAAGTGCGTATTTCGATTTTTTACAATTTCCCGAAAATCTTGAAATTTCCCTAAAAATGGGGTAATTTTTTCCCACCGATCTATACCTCGAGTCTATACGTACAACCGCTTCATAGAAGCCGAATCGCTCCGATGTTGCCAACTTTGAGATATTTAACTTTTAAAATTGCGTTTTTTCGTACCTCGAACAAAACGGCCGCCATGACAGCCGCCATCTTGAATTTTTTAAAACCACTCCCGTTCTGTCAAAATACAGGATAATCGTGGGCGAAACACGAAAAAATAATTATCCTCGACTACCCCGTTTCGGATCTGTGGCGCCGCGGTTCGGGGTCGAAAATTCAAAATTTTCAAAACGCTACGGCTCGGCCGCCATCTTGTTTTTCCAATTTTTTCCACATTTCCCATTAATCGTTTACTACTTTCTTCAAAGTTTGCAAGCAGCTCGCGTGACGTGGTTATGTTAACTTTATTATATTTAACCAAATTGATTTACTAAGATGCAAAATTCACCCCGAACACCATAAAACGACACCCACATCGATTTTTTTCTTAAAAAATGCATGTCCGCCATCTTGGATTTCAAAATAAATGTCGTTATCAGAATCAGCACCGTGGAAAACTCTGAAAACGACATCCATATCATTTTTTGTAAAAAATGGGGTATTTGAGGTTATTAAAGTAGGGTGCGTGGGTGCGCGGACCACTAAAGTGGTCCGCGAGCATGCAGAGTTTGTTCCACCAAGTAGACCTTCAGTATTAAAACGATAGAATTTATAAAGATACAAAATTAACCGCGAAAACACAATAAAACGACACCCATGTCAATTTTTTCTTAAAAAGTGCATGTCCACCAGCTTGGATATAAAAATGAATGTCGTTATCCAAATCAGCACCCTACAAAACCCTGAAAACGACATTCACATTATTATTTGTAAAAACGGGGTAGTTGAGGTTAATAAAGTAGGGTGCGTGGGTGCGCGGACCACTAAAGTGGTCCGCGAGCATGCAGAGTTTGTTCCACCGAAAAGACCTTCGGACCCTGATCATCTTTTGCCAAGAAACGACTCTTCCATCTTTTATAGCCTCCGAGATAGACACCGACGAAATTTGTACGGCGGCCATCTTGTTTTTCCAAAATTTTCCACTTTTTCTACTAATCGTTTGGTACTTTCTTCAAAGATTGTGAGTTTGAACGAAATCGGTTGGAAAACAAAAGAGTTGCAAAAATCACGTCGGCCGCCATCTTGTTTTTCTGAAATATCATAATTTTTCCCTACTCATATCGTGCACCCGAACATATCTCCCGAACATCATCGTATCGTTTATTGTTTCTTTCTAGGAGAATAAAACATAAAATATTCGCCATACAAAATGTATGGAAAAATAAATTCCGCCATTTTGAATTTTTTTTCTATTCATCGAGTAGACCTTTGGATTCTGATCCTCTTTTGCCAAGAAACCACACTTCCATCTTTTATACCCTCCGAGCTGGACGCCGGCAAAATTTGTATGGCGGCCATCTTTTTTTCGCCATTTTGAATTTTTTTTCAGCTTTTTGGCAATTGGATGACGTCATGAATGACATTTGGTCGAGCACCCCCCACCTATCTTCAATACCTTGAGCGGACCCTTCACCCGTCTCCGACATCCTCGATCATCAGCTATTTCCAAATTTTTCCTCGATTTTTTTTTTGTTTTCTATACGAAACCATCAGTGGAAAAAAAAATTCTCATACAAAATTTTACAGGAGGAGTTTTTGGGGAGAATCTCGAAAATCTCCCCAAATGTGGCAACACTGTTAACATATTTTGATACTGCTGGTTGAGTCACACAATCGATTGATATATGTCGACTTTCCAAAATGTTGCCAACTGCCTCAAAAACGTGGTCAAAATTTCGAAAAATAAAAAAAAATACAAAATGGCCGCCAACTCGTTTCACAGAAAGATTTTACACGGTTTCATAATTTTCCTATTAACTACAGGATATACCGCGCCCGATGACGTTTCAATCTTTCCTCTCGCTCGCACCCACGCGAAAGGGGATACCGTGAAAAAGACCATGTCGAAAATCACTTTTACTTTGATAAATTCCAGTGTTGCCAGTCTCCGGCAACAAAAATACCCAAATGTCATTTGTACAAGCAAAACACGTAATCGCTCATACTCGGATTTTTCAAAAAGCCCGTATTTCGATTTTTTACAATTTCCCGAAAATCTTGAAATTTCCCTAAAAATGGGGTAATTTTTTCCCACCGATCTATACCTCAAGTCTATACGTACAACCGCTTCATAGAAGCCGAATCGCTCCGATGTTGCCAACTTTGAGATATTTAACTTTTAAAATTGCGTTTTTTCGTACCTCGAACGAAACGGCCGCCATGACAGCCGCCATCTTGAATTTTTAAAAACCACTCCCGTTCTTTCAAAATACAGGATAATCGTGGGCGAAACACGAAAAAATAATTATCCTCGACTACCCCGTTTCGGATCTGTGGCGCCGCGGTTCGGGGTCGAAAATTCAAAATTTTCAAAACGCTACGGCTCGGCCGCCATCTTGTTTTTCCAATTTTTTCCACATTTCCCATTAATCGTTTACTACTTTCTTCAAAGTTTGCAAAATTCAACGAAATCGGTTGGAAAACAACGGAGCTGCAAAAATCACGTCGGCCGCCATCTTGTTTTTCTGAAATGTCATAATTTTTCCCCAGAGGGTTCCCGAAACCGAACACAACTCCCCTACATCATTATATCATTTTCCGTCTCTTTCTAGGAGAACAATTATGTCAATGAGTCAGTGAGTCAGTGAGTGGTAATCGAGCTATATATAGTATAACTAGTGTTTTGCTCGGTGCTCGAGCTGCTAAAGCAGCTCTCGTGACGTGGTTAGGTTTATGAGTTGTATGAAACCGATTTTTTTTATTAAGATACACAAATTACCCCGAAAACCCCATAAAACGACACCTATATCAATTTTTTTCTTAAAAAGTGCACGCCCGCCATCTTGGATTTCAAAATAAATGTCGTTATCAAAATCAGCGCTCTGAAAAACTCTGAAAACGACATCCATATCATTTTTTGTAAAAACGGGGTAGTTGACGTTAATAAAGTAGGGTGCGTGGGTGCGCGGACCACTAAAGTGGTCCGCGAGCATGCAGAGTTTGTTCCACCGAGTAGACCTTCGGACCCTGATCATCTTTTGCCAAGAAACCACTCTTCCATCTTTTATAGCCTCCGAGATAGACACCGACGAAATTTGTACGGCGGCCATCTTGTTTTTCCAAAATTTTCCACTTTTTCTATTAATCGTTTAGTACATTCTTCAAAGATTGCGAGTTTCAACGAAATCGGTTGGAAAACAAAAAAGTTGCAGAAATCACGTAAGCCGCCATCTTGTTTTTCTGAAATGTCATAATTTTTCCCTACTTGCCTCCCCCACCCGAACACGTCTCCCCTACATTATCGTATCGTTTTTCGTCTCTTTCTAGGAGAATGAGATATTCAATATTCGCCATACAAAATGTATGGAAAAATTAATTCCGCCATTTTGATTTTTTTTTCTATTCATCGAGTAAACCTTCGGATCCTGATCCTCTTTTGCCAAGAAACCACACTTCCATCTTTTATACCCTCCGAGCTGGACCCCGGCGAAATTTGTATGGCGGCCATCTTTTCTTCGCCATTTTGATTTTTTTTTCAGCTTTTTGGCAATTGGATGACGTCATGAATGACATTTGCTCGAGCACCCCCCACCTATCTTAAATACCTTAAGCGGGCCCTCCACCCGTCTCCGAAACCCTCAATCATCAGCTCTCTCCATAATTTTGGCTTACTAACTTTTTGTTTTCTATACGACCCCATTAGTGAAAAAAAAATTTTTCATACAAAATTTTACAGGAGTTTCTTAGTTGAAAATCTCGAAAATCTCCCCAAAAGTGGCAACACCGGTTACATATCTCCATACTACCAGCCCAGATACACAATCGATTCATACATATTGATTTTCCAAAATGTTGCCAACTGCTTCAAAAACGTGATCAAAATTTCGAAAAATTAAAAAAAATACAAAATGGCCGCCAACTCGTTTCACAGAAAGATTTTACACGGTTTCATAATTTTCCTATTAACTACAGGATATACCGCTTCCGATGACGTTTCAATCTCTCATCTCGCTCGCACCCAGGCGAAGCGATCGCCCCTAAAAAAGACCATGTCGAAAATCACTTTTTCTTTGATAAATTCCAGTGTTGCCAGTCTTCGGTGACAAAAATACCCAAATGTCATTTGTACGAGCAAAACACGTAATCGCTCATACTCGGATTTTGCTAAAAGTGCGTATTTCGATTTTTTTCAATTTCCCGAAAATCTTGAAATTTCCCCAAAAATGGGGTAATTTTTTCCCACCGATCTATACCTCGAGTCTATACGTACAACCGCTTCATAGAAGCCGAATCGCTCCGATGTTGCCAACTTTGAGATATTTAACTTTTAAAATTGCGTTTTTTCGTACCTCGAACAAAACAGCCGCCATGACAGCCGCCATTTTGAATTTTTTAAAACCACTCCCATTCTGTCAAAATACAGGATAATCGTGGGCGAAACACGAAAAAATAGTTATCCTCGACTACCCCGTCTCGGATCTGTGGCGCCGCGGTTCGGGGTCGAAAAATCAAAAATTTTGAAACGCTACGACTCGGCCGCCATCTTGTTTTTCCAATTTTTTCGACATTTCCCATTAATCGTTTACTACATTCTTTAATAGTTGCGAATTTGAACGGAGTCCCTAAAAAAACAAAGGAGCTGCAAAAATCACGTCGGCCGCCATCTTGTTTTTCCGAAATGTCATAATTTTTCCCCAGAGGGTTCTCGAAACCGAACACAACTCCCCTACATCATTATATCATTTTCCGTCTCCTTCTAGGAGAACAATTATGTCAATGAGTGAGTGAGTCAGTGAGTGGTAATCGAGCTATATATAGTATAACTAGTGTTTTGCTCGGTGCGCGAGCTGCTAAAGCAGCTCACGTGACGTGGTAAGGTTAACTTTTATTATATAAAACCAAATTGATTTATTAAGATAATTCACCCCGAAAAACCCCATAAAATGACAGGCATTTCTATTTTTTGTAGAAAATGTAAGTCCGCCATCTTGGATTTGAAAATAAATGTCATTATCAAAATCAGCACCCTGGAAACCCTGAAAACGATATCCATATTATTTTTTGTAAATTAGGATAATAAGTTAGTAGGGTGCGTGGGTGCGCGGACCACTAAAGTGGTCCGCGAGCATGCAGCGTTTGTTCCACCGAGTAGACCTTCGGACTCTGATCATCTTTTGCCAAGAAACCACTCTTCCATCTTTTATAGCCTCCGAGATAGACACCGACGAAATTTGTACGGCGGCCATCTTGTTTTTCCAAAATTTTCCACTTTTTCTATTAATCGTTTAGTACATTCTTCAAAGATTGCGAGTTTCAACGAAATCGGTTGGAAAACAAAAAAGTTGCAGAAATCACGTAAGCCGCCATCTTGTTTTTCTGAAATGTCATAATTTTTCCCTACTTGCCTCCCCCACCCGAACACGTCTCCCCTACATTATCGTATCGTTTTTCGTCTCTTTCTAGGAGAATGAGATATTCAATATTCGCCATACAAAATGTATGGAAAAATTAATTCCGCCATTTTGATTTTTTTTTCTATTCATCGAGTAAACCTTCGGATCCTGATCCTCTTTTGCCAAGAAACCACACTTCCATCTTTTATACCCTCCGAGCTGGACCCCGGCGAAATTTGTATGGCGGCCATCTTTTCTTCGCCATTTTGATTTTTTTTTCAGCTTTTTGGCAATTGGATGACGTCATGAATGACATTTGCTCGAGCACCCCCCACCTATCTTAAATACCTTAAGCGGGCCCTCCACCCGTCTCCGAAACCCTCAATCATCAGCTCTCTCCATAATTTTGGCTTACTAACTTTTTGTTTTCTATACGACCCCATTAGTGAAAAAAAAATTTTTCATACAAAATTTTACAGGAGTTTCTTAGTTGAAAATCTCGAAAATCTCCCCAAAAGTGGCAACACCGGTTACATATCTCCATACTACCAGCCCAGATACACAATCGATTCATACATATTGATTTTCCAAAATGTTGCCAACTGCTTCAAAAACGTGATCAAAATTTCGAAAAATTAAAAAAAATACAAAATGGCCGCCAACTCGTTTCACAGAAAGATTTTACACGGTTTCATAATTTTCCTATTAACTACAGGATATACCGCTTCCGATGACGTTTCAATCTCTCATCTCGCTCGCACCCAGGCGAAGCGATCGCCCCTAAAAAAGACCATGTCGAAAATCACTTTTTCTTTGATAAATTCCAGTGTTGCCAGTCTTCGGTGACAAAAATACCCAAATGTCATTTGTACGAGCAAAACACGTAATCGCTCATACTCGGATTTTGCTAAAAGTGCGTATTTCGATTTTTTTCAATTTCCCGAAAATCTTGAAATTTCCCCAAAAATGGGGTAATTTTTTCCCACCGATCTATACCTCGAGTCTATACGTACAACCGCTTCATAGAAGCCGAATCGCTCCGATGTTGCCAACTTTGAGATATTTAACTTTTAAAATTGCGTTTTTTCGTACCTCGAACAAAACGGCCGCCATGACAGCCGCCATCTTGAATTTTTAAAAACCACTCCCGTTCTGTCAAAATACAGGATAATCGTGGGCGAAACCAGAAAAAATAATTATCCTCGATTACCCCGTTTCGGATCTGTGGCGCCGCGGTTCGGGGTCGAAAAATCAAAATTTTGAAAACGCTACGGTTCGGCCGCCATCTTGTTTTTTCAATTTTTTCGACATTTCCCATTAATCGTTTACTATTTTCTTCAAAGATTGCAAAATTCAACGAAATCGGTTGGAAAACAACGGAGCTGCAAAAATCACGTCGGCCGCCATCTTGTTTTTCCGAAATGTCATAATTTTTCCCCAGAGGACTCCCGAATCCAACCACATCTCCCCTACATCATTATATCATTTTCCGTCTCTTTCTAGGAGAACAATTATGTCAATGAGTCAGTCAGTCAGTGGTAATTGAGCTATATATAGTATAATAACTAGTGTTTTGCTCGGTGCGCGAGCTGCTAAAGCAGCTCACGTGACGTGGTAAGGTTAACTTTTATTATATAAAACCAAATTGATTTATTAAGATAATTCACCCCGAAAAACCCCATAAAATGACAGGCATTTCTATTTTTTGTAGAAAATGTAAGTCCGCCATCTTGGATTTGAAAATAAATGTCATTATCAAAATCAGCACCCTGGAAACCCTGAAAACGATATCCATATTATTTTTTGTAAATTAGGATAATAAGTTAGTAGGGTGCGTGGGTGCGCGGACCACTAAAGTGGTCCGCGAGCATGCAGCGTTTGTTCCACCGAGTAGACCTTCGGACTCTGATCATCTTTTGCCAAGAAACCACTCTTCCATCTTTTATAGCCTCCGAGATAGACACCGACGAAATTTGTACGGCGGCCATTTTGTTTTTCCAAAATTTTCCACTTTTTCTATTAATCGTTTAGTACATTCTTCAAAGATTGCGAGTTTCAACGAAATCGGTTGGAAAACAAAAGAGTTGCAAAAATCACGTCGGTCGCCATCTTGTTTTTCTGAAATTTCATAATTTTCCCCTACTCATATCGCGCATCCGAACATATCTCCCATACATCAATGTATCGTTTTCCGTCTCTTTCTAGGAGAATGAGACATTCATAATCGCCATACAAAATGTATGGAAAAATAAATTCCGCCATTTTGAATTTTTTTTCTAATCATCGAGTAGACCTTTGGATCCTGATCCTCTTTTGCCAAGAAACCGCACCTCCATCTTTTATACCCTCCGAGCTGGACGCCGGCGAAATTTGTATGGCGGCCATCTTTTCTTCGCCATTTTGAATTTTTTTTCAGCTTTTTGGCAATTGGATGATGTGAGTCGTATAGTATCAAAAACGGCAATCTCCACATTTCGAAAAAAAAAGTTATCTATGCCAAAATATTGTCTATTATCTTATCCTCTATCTTGACTATTAGGAGTGTTACAGAAACGGCATTCTCCCTATCAAAACCCACGTGGAAATTTATAGTTACTTTCAACACCGGCATTCTCCTAGAGTGGTCATTTTAAACTTGGCAGTCTCCACTTCAACCAATCAGAGCGCAGTATTTAGTATGGAATTGGCGTCAACTCACAGCAAAGCTGCTCGTGGTTTTTTAAAGATTTTATTGAGTTAATCTAAGTAAATAAAGTAAAACTTGTGTTTATTTTAAACTATGGAGCATAGGGTAACACCTTGTCTACCTAGACAGTCAAGAAAACGGCAGAGGGATCCAGATAATTGGACTGTAAACATGAAGAAACGGGCAAGGTTTGTATGCAGCGTTCACACACTTTTGATACTTGTAATTAATAATTTTAAGTTGGAATATCAAAGTAACATAGTTATACTGGTTGGCATTTGTTTTTTTTTTAAGTGTACGTAAATTTGATTTATTTTCAGAACGAGGAGCCAATTTTACGAGTTTGATAATTTTAGTTATTAAAGGTACGAAATTAATCTTGTTGTTTTAATATAAAATTACCTAGCTCTGCGGCTTCATCCGGGTGTTTTTTAATGCCTACTTCCCCACAGTTATAAAGTTGCTGCTTGAAAAAAGGACAAACTAACAAACTGTATTTCGAATCCATAAAATTGGTAACTTTGTCGGGATAAAAAGTATCCTGTGATTCCAAGTTAAGTAAGTTATTTATGCAAGTATTCCCAGATTAGGTCTTAGACTACTTGTTATTTCACAAAATACGTTTATAGTTCATCAAAATCATTTAGCTATTTTCGCATGAAAAGGTAATAAATAACTAATAACAGATTACACTTTCGGTCTTTACCGTAGCAACCATGCAATTTTCTGGGTTAAAAAGTAGCCGATGTCACTTTTCAGCTCATAACTAGTTACAAATCATGCCAATCCACTGCTCGTTTGCTGCTTGAAATAACAGACAATCTTTGGCATTTATAATTTTTATATAAGTAGACACTATACGTACTATTTCATGCATTTCCTTAATATTCCTAGATATTATTCTAGTTTCTTTCTAAAGTATCAAGATTAAACTTGCTCATTCATTGCTTGGTTTCAAGATGGCGTTAACTGTATTAAAACGGGCAGTCTCCAACATAGTTATTTTCAAACCAGGCAGTTTCCAAAAGTGCGTAACATAATGAGCTTTCTCCTTTTGATTTTTAGCGTTATCTATAAATATTTCCACTGTACCTCTATTTAAACTGCTTCAAACCAATCATAAATGTAGCTATGAAGTATATTCTACTAAATGTTCAGTATTTTGCCTAAATAATAATTCAAAAAAAGTTTTTCATGTTTTTTTCAAATGTTAGTAAAATGGAGAATGCCATTTTTGATATTATATGACTCATGTCATGAATGACATTTGGTCGAGCACCCCCCACCTATCTTCAATACCTTGAGCGGACCCTTTACCCGTTTCCGACATCCTCGATCATCAGCTATTTCCAAAATTTTCCTCGATTTTTTTTTTGTTTTCTATACGAAACCATCAGTGAAAAAAAAAATTTCATACAAAATTTTACAGGAGGAGTTTTTGGGGAAAATCTCGAAAATCTCCCCAAATGTGGCAACACTGTTTACATATTTCGATACTGCCGGTTGAGTCACACAATCGATTCATACATGTCGACTTTCCAAAATGTTGCCAACTGCCTCAAAAACGTGATCAAAATTTCGAAAAATTAAAAAAAATACAAAATGGCCGCCAACTCGTTTCAAAGAAAGATTTTACACGGTTTCATAATTTTCCTATTAACTACAGGATATACCGCGCCCGATGACGTTTCAATCTTTCCTCTCGCTCGCACCCACGCGAAAGGGGATACCGTGAAAAAGACCGTGTCGAAAATCACTTTTACTTTGATAAATTCCAGTGTTGCCAGTCTCCGGTGACAAAAATACCCAAATGTCATTTGTACGAGCAAACCACGTAATCACTCATACTCGGATTTTGCTAAAAGTGCGTATTTCGATTTTTTACAATTTCCCGAAAATCTTGAAATTTCCCTAAAAATGGGGTAATTTTTTCCCACCGATCTATACCTCGAGCCTATACGTACAACCGCTTCATAGAAGCCGAATCGCTCCGATGTTGCCAACTTTGAGATATTTGACTTTTAAAATTGCGTTTTTTCGTACCTCTAACAAAACGGCTGCCATGACAGCCGCCATCTTGAATTTTTAAAAACCACTCCCGTTCTGTCAAAATACAGGATAATCGTGGGAGAAACCAAGAAAAATAATTATCCTCGATTACCCCGTTTCGGATCTGTGGCGCCGCGGTTCGGGGTCGAAAAATGAAAATTTTGAAAACGCTACGGCTCGGCCGCCATCTTGTTTTTCCAATTTTTTTCACATTTTCTGGTAACCGTTTACTACATTCTTTAATAGTTGCGAGTTTGAACGGAGTCCCTTAAAAAACAAAGGAGCTGCAAAAATGACGACGGCCGCCATCTTGTTTTTCCGAAATGTCATAATTTTTCCCCAGAAGGTTCCCGAAACCGAACACAACTCCTCTACATCATTATATCATTTTCCGTCTCCTTCTAGGAGAACAATTATGTCAATGAGTGAGTCAGTGGTAATCGAGCTATATATAGTATAAATAATATAATGTGTTTGACATGGCAACTAGGATTACTAGGTGGATCTGCACAGCTGACATATTTTTCCCAGATTCGCTAATTTGTACCAAGTACTATGTCAAAATCCAACATCGAATAATGGCATGCTTCCCTAATTCTGTTTTCTACTGCTTTTGTAATAATAGAGGTAAAAATCACCAACCAATCACAAACGAACAGTATAGGTAAGTAATATAATCCCACCTTTACAGCAATTTGGTTGATTAACAGGCTAATGCATAGTTGCGGATGGCAAAGCTGGTGGTATCCAGAACGGCGCAATTACCGCGCCTTGACCCGTCAAAACTATGTGGTGCATAAACGCGTTGCGCAACGCCCAAAAAAAAGAGACGGTCTGTCTGTAGACTACGCATTGTTAACCGACAATTCGACTATTTTTTTAACCCCCGACCCAAAAAGAGGGGTGTTATAAGTTTGACGTGTGTATCTGTGTATCTGACGAATGAACTTTTTTGTTATTTACATAATCTTCGATTGCATAATAAGCTTTTTTCAGGAGCATACTTTTAATAGATTTTTTAAACTTTATTTTAAAAATAATATAGTAAAAATTATAATAATTTTAAAAATTCTGTGTATGTCTTGTGTGTATTTGATTTAGGTATAGTATTGCTGTGTACACCTATTTGGGGTTGTCACTTAGATTAGGATCGTTTGTTTTTATGTTTGGACCATTTTTTAGTAACAACCTGTTTTGTGTACCTTATCAATAAATAAATAAATAAATAAACTTGTGTAAAGGCAAGTCTAAAAGTGACTGTGGAGTGACAAGAGACCTATGCCCAGCATAATGATGTTAGTATTGTTATCATCCCAAAATTTGCCTCCCTTGGTAGCGTGGACGTGAGCCGAATATGTGTACAGCACGCCTAATTGCAATTGTTATAATGTAATGATTTATGATAAAAATTACCGCGATAATAAATAATGTGAAAAGAAACCATTACGGGCCGATGGGTCGGGTAATTATATTACTTAATAGCTAATAACAACATTTTTCGTAATGGTACATAATATTACAAAATAGGATATCTACCTATCTACCTTTTCAGGTGTTATATGACTTAATAATTATTACATCTTGTTATTATAACATAATATGAGTGTTAATCACTGACTTTTGGATATAGGGCGCAGGAAATACTGCCAAAGCTGGTATTTTTAATCCCCGACCCAAAAAGAGGGGTGTTATAAGTTTGACGTGTGTATCTGTGTATCTGTCTGTGGCATCGTAGCTCCTAAACTAATGAACCGATTTTAATTTAGTTTTTTATTAGAAAGGTGTCTTGATCGACAGTGTTCTTAGCTATAATCCAAAAAAATCGGTTCAGCCGTTTGAAAGTTATCAGCTCTTTTCTAGTTACTGTAACCTTCACTTGTCGGGGGTGTTATAAATTTTTAATTTACACTTGTTGACGAAAAACATTGTTTTTTCAATTTTGACATTTCTTATATCACTCTACTGAATCTTCTATTAAGAGATCTGATATTTTTTTTAAGTCCCTAATAATTCACGTGTAGTCCCGTTAAATAAAAGATAAAATTATTAAAAATTAATCCCGCTGTCCCCGTTCTCTATCCCCGTTAACGGGGACAGCGGGAATTGAATAAAATTATTGAAAATTCATCCCGCTGTCCCCAATTGCCCCAAAAAAACAAGTCAAATTGTTAAAAACTCTTCCCGTTATCCCTGTACTCTGGCCCCGTCCCGTTCTCCTCGTTGACAATACCAAAGGTTGAAGTCTAATTGCATACCACAACTTTGCTCACAACGGAAATCTGGAAAACTATACAGACGCAGAGATCTTTCGTCGTCAATGAGTTTTATCGGTTAGTATCCAAATCAGAGCAAAACTACGTTTGCTTGGAGCTTACTAAGAATAAACCCTTCTTAACAGGGCTCTCTCCGTCACTCGTTTCATACAATCGTAGTTCCAATTTCATTTGAATATTAAGCAACCAAAGTCCATGAAATTTTGCAGACATATTCTAGAAACTAATATCTGTGTCTGTGGTGTTTTAGATTTTTCTTAAAATATGTAGTTTTAAAATTATAGGGGCTCAAAGATTTGTATGAAAATTTTTAAGACCGCGTAACTTTGAAACCGAATATTTTAACAGAAATCTGGAAAACCACAGACATAGATATTAGTTTCTAGAATATGTCTACATTTCATGGACTTTGGTTGCTTAATATTCAAATGAAATTAGAACTACGATTGTATGAAACGAGCGACGGAGAGAGCCCTCTTAATAAGTAGGTACAACCAGAAGTATAAGTATTTAACTGTCTTATGCAACCGCAATCGAGAATCGAGATGTTAATCCATTTCAATGCATGCAACATTCTTGTAGCAAGTCTGTATAAAGTGGGACATTACTAGGAAAGCTTGCGATTTACTGTTTGCTTCTAGAACAGTTTCAATGGTTCTTTAGTTCATCGTCATCATCAGACTAACCCATTGCCAGCTCACTACTGAGGACGGGTTTCCTTTCAGAATGAGAGCTCACCACTGTGACCCAGTGCGGATTGGCAGACTTCACACACCTTTGAGAACATTATGGAGAACTCATAAGCATGCAGGTTCCTTCGCGATGTTTTTCTTCACCATTAAAGCAAGTGATACTTAATTGCTTAAAACGCATATACCTAACCCCAAAAAGTTAGAAGTGCGTGCCCGGGATCGAACTCCCAACCTCCTGAATAGGAGGTGGACGTCTTAACCACTAGGCTACCACGACTTTAGTTACTTTCCCTCATGGGATAGGTAGGTACGCCAGATTTTAGGGTTCCGTATTCTAGAGAAAAAAATGAACCCTTATTGGATTACTTCGTTGTCTGTTTGTCTGTCGTGTCTGCGAAGACCCGTCTAGAGAATTAAAACCTATAGGATACTTCCCGTTGACCTAGAATCATAGGTTTAGGTTTAAAGATATTTTATTCTCATAAAGACATAGAAAAGTCATTCACATGAGAACTTAACTCTAAGAATACACTATTCGCCATTTTATTGCATAAATAAATAGTACTCATTCAATGCATTTATCGAAGTAACTTGAATTACTCATAATGTGAGCAGCTAATTCAGTTTTAAATGCATTGAATGAGTGTACATTTTTTATCTGTGCCGGTATTTTATTGTAAAGTTTAGCTCCTTCATAGGTAAGGGTTTCATGTTGGCAGTAGCCCGCTTCCATCTTGACTTGAAGGTAACCATGTTAAAATTGGAGAGGAAAAGTTGAAGCAACCACTATAACAAGGAAGCTAGTCAATTTCTAAGGACAAGCTTAAAGCTGTCAGCTTCGGTTGACATCACACGAAGATAATTAAAATGACCTAATTTTTAACTCTGTTGCTGAGTGGCTTTACTTCCTGTATTTCATTGAGCTAATGTTTGCCAATAGAGATTTATTAATGTTAATTTAAAATAACCTAAAGTACCTACCTACGAAATACAACATTATGTATAACTTTAACAATAAAGTGCTTTTGAAACCAGCTTTTCCAGCATGAAATTCGTGTTAAGAGTTAAAGCGTTCTAAGAAGAAGGTGGTTTCTGTTTATTAAGTAACTAGCTGATGCCCGCGACTTCGTCCGCGTGGATTTAGGTTTTTCGAAATCCCGTGGGAACTCTTTGATTTTCCGAGATACAAAGTAGCCTATGTGCTAACCCAGGATATTATCTGTCTCCATTCCGAATTTCAGCCAAATCCGTCCAGTGGTTTATGCGTGAAGGAGTAACAAACATACACACACACAGACACACATACACACAAACTTTCGCCTTTAAAATATTAGTGTGATTAGTGTGAAGTGTGATGTAATGTAGTCAATAAGTCTAACCCGCACCGGGTAAGCGCGGGAGCTGTGCGGGTGTGCTGGGCGTCCCTACCTCGATTGCCATCTCAACTTGTCAGGTGCTTCTACTAGGGTTTCATAGAATATAGGCGATTAAAATGTTATAACGGCGACTTAGCTAACAAGTATTGCGATTCTTGTTAGTCATTCCATTTCGGCTTCCCTGATTGCGCCACTGGCCGTAATCCAAACACCAGTGGGTAAACCTATTCTAAAATACTAGACTAGAATTAACTCGATTTAGCTGATATCGACTAAACTGTAGATTATTGTTTCAATTACATAATGTTTTTAGAGCAATTTTGATTGTTTGTACTTTAGTTTTCCTTAATTACAGAAACCTTTTAGGAGAGACGCGTAAGGACGAGATTTGCCTGTTTAAATGAATGCGGACGAAGTCGCGGGAATCATCTTCTGTTATCTGTATATTTATTACCTACATTACAGATGGACAATTTTATTTATTAGTATCTAGATCACACTATTCACACTAATATTACAAAGTCGAAAATTTGTGTGTATGTGTGTGTGTATGTTTGTTACTCCGTCACGCAAAAACCACTGGATGGATTTGGCTGAAATTCGTAATGGAGATAGATAATATCCTAGATTAGCACATAGGCTACTTTTTACCCCGGACAATCAAAGAGTTCCCACGGGATTTCGAAAAACCCAAAATCCACGCAGACGAAGTCGCGGGCGTCTGCTAGTTTACAAAAGGAAAAGGCGACCGACTGAGTCATCTATCAACACACACTCAAACTACTTGACGGATTGGGCTGGGCATGCAGATAGCTATTATGAAGTAGACATCCGCTAAGGAAGGATTTTTGAAAATTTAACCCCTAAGGGGGTAAAATAGAGGTTACAAACCTCCACGACAGAAAAAGAAAGTTGCGGGCATAAGCTAGTCAACCGATATTATGAAAGCTTCGGACACTGCGAGCGGTTCGAGCGGCTGTGAATAAAAGGGGAAAATAAACAAAACCGCACCAGCGAATGGCAATTGTCCCGTCTGGCAGGAAGCAACCACTTGGCTTGAGGGCATGCGGGCTGTACTGGCTACGTTGCTGCATAACTTGCACCTTCACTTGCATATTTATATGATATACTAGCTAATACCCGCGACTTCGTTCGCGTGGATGTAAATTCCCGTAGGAACTCTTTCATTTTCCGGGATAAATAGTAGCCTGTGTGCTAATCCAGGGTATAATCTATCTCCATACTAAATTTCAGCCCAATCCGTCCAGTAGTTTTTGCGTGAAGGAGTAACAAACATACACACACACACACACATACAAACTTTCTCCTTTATAATATTATAGTGTGATTTTTACCCGACTGCGGCAAAGCCAAAAGGAAGGGTAGTGATTTTAGCAGTCTATGTATGTATGTATGTTTGTATCCAGATTCTGTGTGTTCCACCGTAGCGCCTAAATTACTGGGCCGATTTTGATGACTGAGGTGTCAATTGATTCGTTGTAAAGGCCCGGGTGACCTAGGTTATATTTTATACGAAAAAAATGACCTAGCAGATGTTAGGTACATCAAAAAAAGTGGAGGGTCTCCAAAAATATTTTTTTTGGAGAACCTTTACATTTTACCACCCATTACAACTCTTTAAAGTCGTGTAACTAATTATTTTTATTAACCCCCGACCCAAAAAGAGGGGTGTTATAGGGGTGTTTGACGTGTGTATCTGTGTATCTGTCTGTGGCATCGTAGCTCCTAAACTAATGAACTTTTTTTGTTTGAAAGGTGGCTGGCTTGATCGAGAGTGTTCTTAGCTATCATCCAAGAAAATTGGTTCAGCCGTTTGAAAGTTATCCAGCTCTTTTCTAATTACTATTACCTTCATTTGTCGGGGGTGTTATAAATTTTTAATTTACACTTGTAAAAATGAAGGGTTAGATAGGTAGAGATATTTGCCACATCGTTTATTTTGCTAGAATATGGTAGGTACATGCATATTATTTACATAGGTTTTAAGGATTAGGTAAAATCGTATAGTTTACCAAGCAGACCTTGTCATAAACTATACTTATAACCTCCTTTTACTACGTAATAAAATTGCTTTTTAACATGAATGATAAGTAAACACGCCCTTATGCCTTTTAGTGCCTAGGCCTGATCATTACCGGGAAAAAGTATTTAAAAACTTCGAGAGGAAAATGGACGAAATGTACATTTTTTTCTTCAACCTTGAGAAGTTCCCATGCTACAGGATTTCCTAGTTCGGAGGCATGTGAATGGTTATGTTGGTTATTTTATTATCGTGTTGTGCGGCGACCTTGGGAAACGGTTTAAGGTGATAATTGATATTGATTTCATTGAGTTAATTGCTTATGGACAAAGAGCCAGCGCGTGCCAGACCCTCGTTATTTTATAAAAGCTGAAAGTTGCTGTGCGTATTGTCCCCAACACAGGGAGGCATTGAGTGATAGAATCGTGTAAAGGTGTGTATCAAAGTACCAGGGCTAGATCCTTCTAAAGCGTGGACGGGCTGGTCCGGCCGGGGGACGGAATTCCACATCAAAAAAACTGCTGTTTTGAATGTAACCACACTCTTAATTATTAAGATTATTTAAATGATAAGAAAGCTTAGGACTGAGTTGCTTAACGGCTTTAAAAAAAAAACTAATTTGTGATGTAGTGATAGTACATATAGTACAGATAGCTGAGCTTGTTGTGGGCTCTTCTCAGAACTGGGCGCGTTTGAAACCCTTGTCACCACTATGTTATTATTATCTTACAAATCTAATAATTCTGACAAATCAAAAGGTGTACAATAGCTTTTTACTTATATTATATACTTTGAATTTTGAGTTCTGAGTTTTTTTGAGTTTCTTTCTCTAACGGCTAGGGTCGCTAACGTATAGAAACGTTCAGCTTTTATAAAATAACGAAGGTCTGGCATGCACTGGATCTCTAACTCAATGCTGAATCAAAAACGTTGAAAGACATAAGAAATAATGTGATAGTTGAGGGCAGTTAAATGCTTACCATAACTTGAAAAACCGACAGTAAATCGGTTGAGTTAGGAAATAGCTAAAAATGTTTGGGATGAGATATCATAGGAACTACTTTTATTAACGATTTTAACCTAAACCGGAACCATGAGTACCTAAACCAATATTTTTGAAAAGCTGGTACAATTATTTTTAAGTTTCACATTTTCTATAGCTGTTATTTTAGTTTCAAACTACGCTTGTAATGAAAGTGCTTGGGAGAGCTTTCGGATTACATATTTCTCATAATACATGCAATAAAAGTATATTAAGAGGAGGTATTTTTAAATAAATAAATTTAAATATTTTTTATTCAATCAAACTTTTACAAGTACTTTTGAATAGTCAAAAGCTTCTACCACTGATTCGGAATGCTTTTTCTACCGAGAAGACCCAGCAATAAATTCGGCGGTTGATTAGACTAAAGTCCCGAGAAAGCGTTCTTGCACTGATTGGTGGCTGATATATAAAGCGTTTTATATCAATTACTTGTATTAATATGCTGATAAGTTGTTCGATATAAGCTCCCATAAACAGTGTTGAAAGATGATTGTCACTGTGCACACTGATAAATATCTGAGGCAAATTAGATAACCTGGAATAGTTTCAAAATTATCGGACCGCTGTAATTTCCTCGTTTCTAGTTAAGTAATGACCCAGTATGCGTATTAAAATTATAGGCTATTTGATTTACCTACTGTCTACTGTGGAGTGGCTGGGGCCAAATGGTATTCAATATGGTTGAGTAACCATCTTTACACCATGTTTAGTTGTTACATTGACTCCTAATTATTATAATTAGGGCCGATTTTTTTTAATATATAAAAATAGCGAGTAAATGAGCAGGCGGGTCACCTGATGTTAAGTAATTACCGCCACCCATGAACATTTGCAGCACCAGAGGAACCGCCAATGCGTTACTGGAATTTAAGGCATAACCTTGAATAACCCCATGTTAAAATCTAGTGGGAAAACTACCGAAATTGATTCCACAGCCATTCCATGTGCGTAGAAAAAGTTCTGGCTTGCGGTGGTGTGTATTAATTAAAATCGCTAAATAATCTTTTACAAGAGAGTTCTTATAAAAAGATTTGTTCTAATTCAGTGAGTGACCTATTAACGCATCATAGATATAGGAATATAAAGCATCAACTTGAAACTTTGACAGAAGACTCCTTTAGACGTAGACAGTAAGCATTAGTAAGAGAGGATTTTTGGAATATTTCATCCCATTAAGAGGTTATTAGCGTGATCTATTAATTTTTAGGGTTCCGTACCTCAAAAGGAAAAATGGAACCCTTATAGGATCACTTTGTTGTCTGTCTGTCTGTCCGTCCGTCCATCGTGTCTGTCAAGAAACCTATAGGGTACTTCCCGTTGACCTAGAATCATGAAATTTGGCAAGTAGGTAGGTCTTACAGCACAAGTAAAGGAATAAATCCGAAAACCATGAGTTTGTCATTACATCACAGAAAAAAAATTAAAAAGTGTTTCAATTTTCAAAGTAGGATAACTATACCAAGTAGGGTATCATATGAAAGAGCTTTACCTGTACATGCTAAAACAGATTTTCATTTATTTTTATGCGTAATATTTTTTTGATTTATCGTGCAAAATGTCGAAAAAAATACCCGAGTACGGAACCCACGGTGCGCGAGTTTGACTCGCACTTGGCTGGTTTTATCTGAAATAAGGGACTCACGTCAATATCCTCCCAGCCTCCGGGTTCCGGTAGATGTCGCACTTGTGCAGCGGGCGAGATGGGTCGCCCGGGATGAACTGGCCGGTTCTCTCGCACAGGGCGCGGTGAATTTGGAATTGCAGGATGGTGCTCACGAAGTATCTGGGGACAAACATATCAATTTAACTCTCTCATTTATTTGATTTTCACATTTTACCCTATTTTTAGAAAATGTTCACAAAACTAAAATAACAGAAATAACAAAAAAATAAATAACAGTAACAACAAACAATAAAATAACAAAAACAACTGAAAAGATAACAGAAACACAGAAAAAATAACAGAAAGAACAAAAAATAAAATAACAGTAACAACAAAATAAATAACAGAAACAAAAGGGAAATAATATAACAGAAACGCCAGAAAACTACAGTAACGGAAGAAAAAAAAATTAAGATAATAATTCTGCCCTCCTCAAGCTAAAACGTCGTTAACCAACATTTGGTCAAATTTGACTTTTTAACACTATCTTACTCAGAATTTCTTTTTCTATCGACCAATCTAACCGGTATTTTCCTAGCTGCTGTAGTTTTTGATATAGCAATATGAAGAACGTCGTTAAGTAATTACCTGTTTATATGATAACAATACTTAAACGTATTTAACTGACATTGCCAGTCTAAAATGTCTCTAAGCGGCGTTAATTTTTATTGCTACAAGGTTTTTTTCTTAAATTCCATAGCTTAAATGTCTTTAAACGAAAATGCTAGACTAAAATGTCTTTAATCACACATAAACGCGTTACAGTTTAGTTATATTTTGCAAAAAAATATTGTTTCCTAGACTGAAATGACTCTATCCCGCAATACATAACTGAAATGTCTCTAACTATTCCCGCATCTCGCCAGGTTGTAACTTTATTGTGAATCAATTTAGTCATTAGTGCGCCTGAGTGCGTCTGCGAGAGCTTTCTGGAGTAGATGTGGCGCACGGGCTCAGTGTTTTCCCGCCAATTTTGTCACGATGGCGGACCAAATATCGAAGTAAGTAAATATTTGTTTTTATAAGAGCGCGAAACATGCATTTGAAATTATTTATAGTTGCAGCCATTTAGTGTTCCGTTTCGCTACAATCATTATTTATATTTATATTAATGGTTAATATTAAAATAAATCAATAATGAACTAGCTACTAGTTGCAGGAACAACGAAAAGACTCGCCGTAAGAGGCGTGTCTTTTTGTTGTTTCAAATATTTATTGTAATACTGCAAAAACATTTCATGTTTTAAAATTGTTTTTTCTATGTGTATAAAATGAAGTAGCTTTTCAGCAAGCAAACAAACTACGATTTCATAATGCTAAACTACACTCGGCGTCACAAAAATCGCACCTATTTGAAAATGAGGCTTTAACCTGTAATATTACCAAGCCCGTACATCTAACCCAAACAGTATTGATATCAATGCAAAGAACGTTTAACGACCTTTTTATCAAACAATAGTTACATTTCATAAACGTTATAAACCTTCTGAATACGGTACGTCAAAGAAAATGTTGCAATAATCCTCATTCTATAATGAGGACCACGACTTGTTTGAACTTCATGGGCTATAAAATGGCCAGTATAAGTAAAAAATAAGGTCATTCACCATCCAAACGTTGAAGAGGACACAAGTTAACTCTAACCGCAAGAAAACTAACCCTGAAGATGGACACTACTGCTGAAGAAGCCGCTCAAGTGGTTGCACTACTGCGATCAGGGATGCGACAATGTGATGTGGCACGGCAACTTAATTTGAGTCGTTTTTCAGTGCAGCGGGTATTCCAACGGTTTCAAGAGACTGGGGGCTACATCCGGAGGCATGGATCAGGTCAACGATGCTGCACATTCGAAAGAGACGACCGCTTCATTGTGATATCTTCTTCGCGCAATCGATTCCTTAATGTCGTTGAGCTGCAACGGCAGTTCCGAGAAGTTCGCAGAGCTATATTGAGCACGTCTACGATTAGAAGAAGGTTGCGAGAGAAGAAAATTGCGGTCCGCGTACCCACTAGGGGTCGGAAATTAACTGCACAGCATCGCAGGGAAAGGTTGCAATTTGCCCGTGAGCATGTCAACTGAACCCTCGACCAATGGAGGGCTGGACTCTTCTCAGATGAGACAAGAGTATCTTTATTTTGTTATGACGGGCGAAAGAGAGTGTACAGAAGACAAGGCGAACGATTTGCTCAGGCTTACATAGAAGAAAGAGTAGAATATGGCGGAGGATCGAGCATGTTCTGGGGTGGCATGTCAATCGACGGAAAAATTAAACTTGTGTGTATTTCCCGGACTGGAGGACCTCGTGAACAGGGATCACTGACTGCTCATCGGTACATAACGGAGATTCTAGACGAGCATGGGCACTTTCGGACTGATGCTCTTTCAAATTGTCGTAGTTACCGTTACTTTCATTGGAAAACCTCAAATATTCATAAACAATGCTAACCTAAAACGTCGCTACGGTGCGATCTTTTGTAATAAGCCACATTTTAGTTTAGCAAGTCTCCCCAAAAAACGTTACTGTAAACAAATCATTTCTATTCTTCTAGACTAAAATGTGTTTAAATTACAAGAGCCGCAATTAAGTGTTTTGTTATTGATAGTTTTTAGGATCATAACCTAACGTATAATGTCGTTAAAGTCTTTTAGAGTCATTTTACTTTAGAAATTATATAATTTTTTTAAGTTCCGTAAAAAGATAAAAAAAGTAAATGCAATCCAAGCCATAAACGTCTTAAAGGGTAATCTAACGACATTTAAGTTATGTAAATATAAGCCGTTGTTAGAAAAAATGCTAGACTAAAAAGCCAAATTCCTCCTGCTATAATTATTATTTACTCTAGAAACTTAAAAATACAGCTATTCGAAAGGGCTCTGTTTGCTCTACATTTCTATAGTTTCAAGTTTTGTATACGTTTATTAGTTATCAAATGGCATCATTTCTTTATAAATTCGCGCTTTTTTGATCATATCTCGAAACTTGGTTTTGGTAGTTAACGACACTTTAGCTTAAGGACGGCAGAATTAATCTATACTAATAAATAAAATTGGAGTGTCTGTCTGTAATTTCGAAATAACTACCTCATATTAAGCTCATATGGTTATTTGAACGATACCATAACTGAATCACACGTTTTTAAAATTTTTGTCTGTCTGTCTGTCTGTCTGTCTGTCTGTCTGTCTGTCTGTCTGTCTGTCTGTCTGTCTGTCTGTCTGTTTGAAAAGGCTAATCTTTGGAACGGCTGAACCGATTTTGACGGGACTTTCACAGGCAAGTAGAGGATTGACCAGGGCGTAAAATAGGCTACTTTTTTAACCGACTTTCAAAAAGGGAGTTGTGTTTTTCTACCTATGTACACCGAAATCTCCGAGATTTCTGAACCGATTTGCGTCATTTCTTTTTTAATCGATAGAGGAACTTTGCGACATTGTTTCATAAAAAATTTGGAGTCCAACTCCTCAATCCTGATGCTGCAGGGGATCTGACCAATCCACGCGGGCGAAGCTACGGGCATCAGCTAGTTTATTAATAAATCATCTCAAGCCATTACTTATTGAGCATTAGTCTTTTTTCAGAATCGAGGAACAGATTGGAGACTGTGTACCGGCAAGAGTACACTAAGTATTTCTTCCACGCGGTGATTCACTTAATGATCATCTCCGAATGAAAGTGATCAGGCTCATTTGACATTTATTTTTAACTAGCTGACGCCCGCGACTTCGTCCGCGTGGATTTAGGTTTTTCGAAATCCCGTGGGAACTCTTTGATTTTCCGGGATAAAAAGTAGCCTATGTGCTAATCCAGGATACTATCTATCTCCATTCCGAATTTCAGCCAAATCCGTCCAGTGGTTTTTGCGTGAAGGAGTAACAAACATACACACACACACACACACATACAAACTTTCGCTTTTATAATATTAGTGTGATCCATTGGAGTTTTGCTACCAAATATAATTTTATATCGCTCAGTGAAGCAGCATTGTACGACCAACTAATATTGTCAAATGAAATTGGTGGCTTTTGTTTAGTAGATCACTGAGTAAGCTAATCGCTGGTGGACCGATAACATTAAAAGGGTGACGAGAATCTGTGGGTGAGGAAGGCGGAGAATTGTGTTTGGTTAGCGAGTGATATAAGAGGTACCTATATGTCCTGCCCGGAATTGAACCCCCGACCTCTCGAATGGGAGGCGAATGTCTTAACCGCCAGGCAATTCAGATGATTAATCAGCACCTTTAGCATTATTAATAACCTAAATCACCTTAGATCTTTGGATCATATAGTATCATTATTGTGAAAATGAATTTAGGTAAGAAATTCCAGTCCACTGCCATCTAGGAATCCATGACGGTGCAGTTCATCAATCAATGAATCTGTTACCCAACTCACAAAACAGCTCGAATTGTAAATTTGTTTATATTGCAATTTGCAACTCCGTGATGTAATTGTTGAGGCGCGGCCGTAGTGTTGACGGCAAGCTACGAAAACGAGTTTGTATTAACAGGGCTCTCTCCGTCACTCGTTTCATACAATCGTAGTTCCAATTTCATTTGAATATTAAGCAATCTGAAGAATGTGTCTGCGGTGTTTTAGATTTTTCTAAAAATATGTAGTTTTAAAATTACAGGAGCTCAAAGATTTGTATGAAAATTTTTAAGACTGCGTAACTTTGAAACCGAATATTTTAACAGAAATCTGGAAAACCACAGACATAGATATTAGTTTCTAGAATATGTCTGCAAAATTTCATGGACTTTGGTTGCTTAATATTCAAATGAAATTGGAACTACCTACGATTGTTTGAAACGAGTGACGGAGAGAGCCCTCTTAAGACAATAAGGCAACTCAGCTTTTACGAAAAAAGTTTTATTTCTTACTAACTTATGGCCGCGACTTTGTCCGCTTGGACTATACTTTTATATATTCAGATTATTACGAATATAAGCATTGGATAATCATACGATTTAATGTATTAAAATTAATGTAATTGAATTAATTGATACACTGAAATCGATAGTGTTACTTACTTAAAAACTCTTACCCGAGCTTATATAGCTTTGCATGCTTATGAGCAGAATTTGGCCGTACCCTTTTTGTTTTTATAACATCGCCACTGTTTACCCATATTCGCAATAAAAAATTTGATTTGAGCTAAGCTAATTTTGTGCTCATTTTTAGTATTTATGATCGCTAACGTTATTCCTCCCTACATAAGAATATCACAATATCACACTAATCACACTTCACACTAATCACGTTAATATTATAAAGACGAAAATTTGTGTGTATATATGTGTGTGTGTGTGAGTGTGTGTGTGTGAGTGTGTGTGTGTGTGTGCGTGTGTTTGTTACTCCTTCACGTAAAAACTAATGGACGGATTGGGCTGCAATTTAGATTGGAGATAGATTATACCTTGGATTACAACATAGGCTACTTTTATCTCGGAAAATCAAAGAGTTCCCACGAGATTTTTAAAAAATCTTCATCGACGCGAAAGAAGTCGCGGGCATCAGCTAATGAAAGATAATTTAATAAACACACCTAAAATCTACTACGTCTCTCTAATGATCTACGCAATCTTTAGTTATCTTTATTCAAAACTAAAACCGAGCTAAATTTCTCTAAGCTTTGATAATTACAATCGCTATCGCTATACCACTCGCTATAACTGTGACCGCACGTAAAATACCGTTATGCGTACAAGCCGACCGTTACTACGTCAGTGTGGTAACGATGATAAACAAGGAGTTATGAACCACGCGTAAAAACATACAGAGCATACTGCAAGATCGATAGCTATTGGAAAAAAAGTACTACTAATCACTATAGGCAAGCGCTTGGCCCCAATCACACCTGATGGAAAATGTGGCCTAAGATGGGACGCATTTAGCTAGAAGATGTGAAAAGTAACTCTTGTTTTAAAGATACCCGGATTGCGGAAGAATACCTATTCCAAATCCTAACCAAACAAAGTACTTCGTAGGTATGGTATTGCTATTTGGCTACAAGCGTGGTAGATTATGGCCAAAAACCTGTCCAAAAAAGGACCACTTCCCAAAAAAGGAGTATAATGTTTTCAGGGTGTATGTACGGGAGTTTTTAAGAAAGGATTTTTGAAAATCCATCCCCTGAGGAGTAAATTAGGGGTTTGTTTGTGTAGTCATAGACGAAGCGGCGGGCATGAGCTAGTGATCGATAATTTATACCTTTTTACTCGTAACTATTTCATAAAACCCTGTAATTGGCAAATTATATTACGAGCTTAGTAAGGAAACTGGACGACCTAGAAAAATTCGAGCAAAATGTTCTTACCTAAAAAGTTACTTTTTGATTTGCCAACGATGAACAGAGTTAATGTCCACATAAACTGTAAAGACGGGGTTTGGGCAATTTATGTATGGTAAGTATAGTTGGAGAGTTATATAGGCTACTATTTATCAAATGAAAGAGTTCACATGGGATCTTTAAAAATCTAGACCTACGAGTAGTATGAAGACGCAGCGTTAGCTAGTAGTATTTTTTTTTATCCAGATACAAGTTAGCCCTTGACTGCAATCTCACCTGGTGGTAAGTGATGACTGATGATACAGTCTAAGATGGAAGCGGGCTAACCTGGAAGGGGTATGGCAGCTTTCATTAAACCCATCTAAAATTTCTACACGGCATCGTACCGGAGCGCTTAATCGCTTGGCGGCACGGCTTTGCCGGTAGGGCCACTAGCCACGGCCGAAGCCTTCCACCAGACACACACAGTAACAATAACACTATAGATTCTTTATTACTTGTTTAATAGCTACAATTCTTCAGTGTACGCTTGTCCTTATCGTGTACTACTAATACTACTATACATATTACACTAATATTACATTAAATTGTCTACAACCGTTGGAAGGGAGCAAATCACAGGTTTAAACAATCCTGCGCAGGTTTGGTCGACCTTGTAGGACCTTTCAGAATTATATAGATCTCTTTGAAACTTGTTTTAAATGAAAAAATTTCAAATCAGGGAAAATTGGTAGTTATCTCAATGTTTTTTGCAATTGTATGGATGTAAAAATTGAGTAAAATTAAGAGGAAAACTAATTTTTAGCTATAATCTGTGAGATTTGCATTATGTGTTATTGCTTACAAGTTTCATAATCAAAAATTAGGCATAAAAGACACAAGACATTAGAAAATTTATTCAAACATAATAAAATTATTTTCCATGTCAAGGATAATTATTATTATTCTAAGGATAAGTTTTCGATGACCTCGCTGACGGAGAAGTGTTCACTGTGGGCGGTCCCAGATTCAATCCCTGGCAGAGATCTTCTGAATTGGCCTATAGTTTGGTCCAGTGCGTGGGTTCGGCCGTGGCTAGTTACCACTTTAGCAGCAAATCCATGCTTCCTATCAATTTAGGGATCAAGAGGCGCCAAAAGGAGGAGAAGAAGAACTCCATCTAGTGGAGAGTCTGCCAAGGCTGTGCTTTCTGATGCAAGATTATCATTCCTGCATTTTGGGACTCAAACGTCTATCGACTCTTCAAACTAAATGTGGGATATATCGGTTCTTCTACGGATCTCCTTATTTCTGATTTGATTATGTAGAAAAACTTCAAGCATGGCTCCCTCCATCACCCGCTGAGGGACTCTAACTTTTTTTAAATTTATTTATTATATCTCGCCAAATATTTTACAGATTAAATTGTCTATAATCAGTCGGCGAAGGAGTCCTTATCCTTGATAAAAACTTCTTTTAGTTTCTTCTTAAGGACTCCTTCGCTGACCTTTTGTCCATTCTACACTATTGCATAAATCTTAGGTACTAAGAAGCTACTTAATCTCTTACCATAATAATAATTAGTTACTTTTGGCAACCTTATGAGGTCCATAGTTTCGTCTTGGACCATACGGATAATTTCCCGCTGGTTAGCAAAGCACCAGTTAAGCTGACGAGTCGTAATACGGTGATCGGTAGTGCCATAATAGCGCGTAAACGGGTAATAAAAGTAAGTGCGGTTACATAATTATATCGGCTGTTACTGACCACTGAGATTTGGAGCTGCTTCATAGTTAACGATATTTTTTTAATTTTTACTCTAATTTTTATTTATTAATTACAATTAATAAATAAAAATAATGTAATACAAATAAAATTATATGTAATAAAAAATCACAATTTTTTTATTATCCATTTATTTTGTGTAACGAACTCCACATTAATTACTATGTTTTCAAAGCGTAGCCATGGTTCAGATTTCTCCCTATTCTTTACTGACTCATCTTTACATGTAATGCTACATAGCCTGTAACATAACCAACATATGGATTATAGATATAACTAACGTATAATTACGGTCGAGTCGGATCCGTAACGTCATAGCTAAACAATTTACGCGCAAGAGCGCCAGCAGAGGATTTCTTAACGAGAATTTTTGAGATAAATTAAAACGAAATAGTTTTAAGGCTAAGGTCGGCGAAAATCGACTTGTGCCCCAAATTGCGAAAGATGTCTCCTACCTACCTACGCGGCCTTAAGATGCAATTTTTTTATTACAAAACTGTCTCAAAATAAAAAGTTGTAAGTATGTATGCTCACTTTACATCGCCTTCGCAATGTTATTTTTATTCACTTAACAGGGCTCTCTCCGTCACTTACTCCATACAATCGTAGTTCCAATTTCATTTGAATATTAAGCAACCAAAGTCCATGAAATTTTGCAGACATATTTTAGAAACTAATATCTGTGCCTGTGGTGTTTTAGATTTTTCTAAAAAATGTAGTTTTAAAATTACCGGGGCTCCAAGATTTGTATGTGAATTTTTAAGACCGCGTAACTTTGAAACCGAATATTTAAACAGAAATCTGTAAAACCACAGGCATAGATATTAGTTTCTATAATATGTCTGCAAAATTTCATGGACTTTGGATGCCTTAATATTCGAATGAAATTGGAACTACATTTGTATGGAGCGAGTGACGGAGAGACTCCTCTTAACACACTTTATGTCCATATAGCATCTCGTAAAAGCTCACTTTCACGCTGGCTAAGTGTGTATTGGCAGACTTCACACACCTTTGCGAACACTATGGAGAACTCTTAGGCATACAGGTTTCCTCGCGACGTTTTCCTTTTCGTTGAAGTAAGTGATAATATAATAATTGCTAAATCCAAAAAGTTAGAACCCCCGACCTCCAAAGCATGGATTTGACTCCAGCAATGCGCGGGGCTGCATATTATTGTAAATTGAACACTTGAAAAGAGCAACCGCCGAGTTTCTTGCTGGTTCTTCTCGGTAGGAACGGAATTCCAAACCAATGATAAATTATTTTGATGATTCAAAAGCACTTGTAAAAGTTTACTTGAATAACAAGTGTAAATTAAAAATTTATAACACCCCCGACAAGTGGAGGTTACAGTAACTAGAAAATAGCTGATAACTTTCTAACGGCTGAACTGATTTTCTTTGATTATAGCTAAAAACACTCTCGATCAAGCTACCTTTCAAACAAAAAAAAACTAAATTAAAATCGGTTCATTCGTTTAGGCGCTACGATGCCACAGACAGATACACAGATAAACAGATACACACGTCAAACTTATAACACCCCTCTTTTTGGGTCGGGGGTTAAAAATATATTCTATTCTATTCTTCCGAATAGGAGACCGACGACGCGGACGTCTAAATAATTATTTTGACGATTTGACGAAAAGCATTGTAAAAGTTAGTTGAATAAAAATATATTTTGCTACTAGCCGACGCCCGCGACTTCGCCCACGTGGATTTAGGTTTTTCGAAATCCCGTGGGAACTCTTTGATTTTCCGGGATAAAGAGTAGCCTATGTGGTAATCCAGGATATTAGCTATCTACATTCCAAATCCGTCTAGTAGTTTTTGCATGAAGGAGTAACAAACATACACACACACACACAACACACACACACACACATACACACAAACTTTCGCCTTTGTAATATTATATATAGTGTGATTTTATTCTATTCTTCCGAATAGGAGGCCGACGTCTTCACCACTAAGTATAAGTACTACTGAGCTTTCGTCCAATATAAACAGAAGGGGATAGAATAATTTGAAATTGTTCCCAGCGGGATGCCTACTTGTTCGGGACAATGAATAAACGGGATAAGGGTTGTCACAATATTTCTCTATCATCAAAATGTAAGTGGCTAGGAAATTAGGTCACGTGCGCACTACGGATGAGGGTTTTCCTACAATACGGCTTGTAGTTGGCGATGTAATTTATTCAGTGAATATTTGAATAACTTAGACGCTTTTACGAAATAAAAAATATAGTTTAATCTATCTTGTGAAAATATGGAAATCTAAAACAGAATGTGTGAATTTATTTATTTCATATAGGACAGCGTGTGTCACTTATGATAATACTAGAGGCTGCCCGCCACTTTGTCCGCGTGGATTTTGGTTTCTAAAGATCCCGTAGGAACTATTTGATTTTCCGGGATAAAAAGTTGCCTATGTCAATTGCAGGGACGCAAGCTACCTTGGTTTCTTTCATGTAAATTGGTTGAACGGATGGGTATTTAGGAATCAATCATGTGGATTTGATCATCTTTGATTTTCCGGGATTAAAAGTAGCCTATGTCCATCCCCGGTATATAAGCTAACTCTGTACCAAATTTCGTCAAAATCGGTTAAACTGTTGGGCCGTGAAAAGGTAGCAGACAGACAGACAGACACACTTTCGCATTTATAATATTAGTATGGATCATGTCTATTCCACGAAAGAAGATTCTGCTGAGTAGAGCCGGCAAGTGCGGGTCAGACTCGCGCACCGAGGGTTCTATACTCGGGTATTTTTTCGACATTTTGCACGATAAATCAAAAACTGTTAAGCATAAAAATAAATAAAAATCTGTTTTAGAATGTATATGTAAAGCCCTTTCATATGATATCCCACTTGGTATAGTTATCAAACTTTGAAAATTGATGATTTTTTGTGAACACATTTAATTTTTTTTGTGATGTAACCACAAATTCACGGTTTTCGGATTTTTGCTTTACTTGTGCTATCATGACACTTTAATGAGTAAGAAAGAATTTATTTTTGATGTAGACATCATCCCTTTTCGCGGGTAAATTCATTACATAACAACTATTAGTTACACTAGTCAGTATGAAGTCATTGGGTCAAACCCGCACGTCTGGCTCGCGGTAAATACACAAACACACATAAATAAGTGAAGCAACAGTCAGTTATACTCGGTAATGAGCCGTGAACGTGCGTGATTGAAAGACATTTGATACATTTTCATGAGGAATTATTAGGCGCTGCCGCCGTAAACATTTTATGCATCGATGTACAAGTATTATGCGTTATTTGATATGTAAGTTCATCATCACCCTCATCTACCCACAACTACTGAGCATGGGTATAATTTCAGAATGAGAAGGGCTTAGCACCACGCTGGCCAATTGCGGTTTTTAGGGTTCCGTACTTCAAAAGGAAAAACGGAACCCTTATAGAATCACTTCGTTGTCTGTCTGTCCGTCGTGTCTGTCAAAAAACCTATAGGGTACTTCCCGTTGACCTAGAATCATGAAATTTGGCAGGTAGGTCGGTCTTATAGCACAAATACAGAAGTAAATCGGAAAACCGCGTATTTGTGGTTACATCATTAAAAAAAAAATTAAAGCGTGTTTGAATTTTTAAAGTAAGATAACTATACCAAGTGGGGTATCATATGAAAGGGCTTTACCTGTACATTCTAAAACAGTTTTTTTTTTAGGTAATAGGTAAATGATAGTTTTTGATTTATCATGCAAAATGTTGGAAAAATACCCGAGTACGGAACCCTCAGTGCGCGAGTCTGACTCGCATTTGGCCGGTTTTTATTTTCTTTCGCAACTCCTACGCCCCGCCTCAGGAAAGTGGGAAAGTCATTTTTGTGGGAATGAGTGTAATGTTTTATAGTAAAATTCCACAGTCAGTTTTAGATTTGCTTTTACAAAAGTTTAAAAAATGTATTAATATGCTTTTTCCAGGTGCATACTTGCACCTGGAAAAAGCATATTATACAATCGAAGATTATGTACATGATAAAAAGCATGGATTTGACTCGCTCCAGCAATGCGCGGGGATGCAATTGGTTATATGCTTTGGTATATTGCTGTAAATTGAATAGTTGAAAAGAGCAACCGCCTAGTTTCTTGATGGTTCTTCTCGGTAGTAACTGCATTCCGAACTAATGGTTTTGACGATGCAAAAGCACTTGTAAAAGTTTATTTGAATAAAAATCTATTCTATTTCAAATAACTGTCATTTTGTTAACTGTTAATTTCAGTGTTTTTATAGATATCTACTAATTTAGTTCGATGAATGCTGTGTTATATAATACGTGAGATATCGTAATACTTACTACTATGCAAGATGTCTGGAATATCTCGCAAAATAGCAGTTTTTGTGCACATAAAAGACGCATTTAGATGGAAAAAAGATGGCATCCATATAAGCCGCACCATAACGACTGCTCGCCAAAAACGGTAGGTGATATTTTACCGTGTTATAAAATCTCGTAAACGAAGCATCGCAATAGGTTTGGTACTCTTTTTAGGGTTCCGTACCTCAAAAGGGAAAACGGAACCCTTATAGGATCACTTTGTTGTCTGTCTGTCTGTCTGTCTGCCTGTCCGTCCGTCCGTCCGTTGTGTCTGACAAGACAACCTGACAAACAAACCTACCTGTTGACCTAGAATCATGAAATTTGGCAGGTAGGTAGGTCTTATAGCACAAGTAAAGGAATAAATCTGAAATCTATGAATTTGTGGTTACATCACAGAAAAAAATAATTAAAATTTGTTTGAATTTTCAAAGTAAGATAACTATACCAAGTGGGGTATCATAATATGAAAGGGCTCTACGACCTACGTGTGCAACAGATTTTTATTTATTTTTGTGCATAATAGAGCAACCGCCGAGTTTCTTGCTGGTTCTTCTCGGTAGGAAAGGCATTCCGAAGCAGTGGTAGATGCTTTTGACGATCCAAAAGTACTTGCAATTAACTTGTACTTATCTGTTAATTTATGATTCGGATTAGGTACGACCAAAAATGGCGCCTCATGATTTGGTCCCATGAGATTGAACCAGATCGAGCCCCCTGTGACACCGGAGACATTTCACGAAGGCGTGCCTACTGTTATCCTTGACTTATTGGTATAGATAAACCATTGTAAGTTCAGATTCCATGAACCTACGACATGTACGAACTTAGCATTAATCTTGCTAATCCTACCAATTTTGCCGACTGCGGCAAAGCCAAAAGGAAGGGTTATGATTTTAGAAGTCTATGTATGTATGTTTGTATCCAGATTCTGTGTGTTCCACCGTAGTGCCTATACTACTGGGCCGATTTTGATGAATGAAGTGTCAATTGATTCTTTGTAAAGGTCCGGGTGACATAATATTTAAAAAAAACTCCTTAAAATAAAGAGTATTAAAAAAAAAACATTAATTATTACTAAACATTGACATTTAAAACTGACAATAACTCGATCTGTTATACTTAATAAATAAACAGTTAAGTTTATTTGTATCCAGATTCTGTGTGTTCCACCGTAGCGCCTAAACTACTGGACCGATTTTGATGAATGAGATGTCAATTGATTCTTTGTAAAAGTCCGGGTGACATAGGCTATATTTGAAAAAAACTCCTTAAAATAAAGAGTATTAAAAAAAAACATTAATTATTACTAAACATTGACATTTAAAACTGACAATAACTCGATCTGTTATCTATACTAATAAATAAAATTGGAGTGTCTGTCTGTAATTTCGAAATAACTACCTCATATTAAGCTCATATGGTTATTTGAACGATACCATAACTGAATCACACGTTTTTAAAATTTTTGTCTGTCTGTCTGTCTGTCTGTCTGTCTGTCTGTCTGTTTGAAAAGGCTAATCTTTGGAACGGCTGAACCGATTTTGACGGGACTTTCACAGGCAAGTAGAGGATTGACCAGGGCGTAAAATAGGCTACTTTTTTAACCGACTTTTAAAAAGGGAGTTGTGTTTTTCTACCTATGTACACCGAAATCTCCGAGATTTCTGAACCGATTTGCGTCATTTCTTTTTTAATCGATAGAGGAACTTTGCGACATTGTTTCATAAAAAATTTGGAGTCCAACTCCTCAATCCTGATGCTGCAGGGGATCTGACCAATCCACGCGGGCGAAGCTGCGGGCATCAGCTAGTACTTAATAAATAAACAGTTAAGTTTATAGAGAAGGTTATCAATACTTTATAGTTTATACCATAGTCAATATTACTATGATTCAAGGTAAAAAAAAACTGGTACAAGTTACTATGACAATGTCGGTTGGCAAATTGTATAACAGTATCTGTGGAGATAATCTACAGCAGGCATACAGGTAGGTACTTGAATGAAGTTTTAATTACTTAGGGACGCTGGTATTGCAATGTGTCATACCTACTTATTCCGATGCGTGAAAACTTTAGAAATGGATGAGGTATGCCTTTGTACCAAATTTCGGCCATAGCGGTCAATCTTTCGATGTGCAACAAGTATCAATAAATTAAAATACAGCTACCTACAAGTGTCAATTAAAAATTTATAACACCCTCGACAAGTGAAGGTTACAGTGACTAGAAAAGAGCTGATAACTTTCAAACGACTGAACCGATTTTCTTGGGTTATAGCTAAGAACACTCGCGATCAAGCCACCTTTCAAACAAAAAAAACTAAATTAAAATCGGTTCATTAGTTTAGGGGCTACGATGCCACAGACAGTTACACAGATACACACGTCAAACTAATAACACCCCTCTTTTTGGGTCGGGGGTTAAAAAGACAAAAGAAAGGCCATTCATTGCATAGTACGATTATTATTTTAATCAACCGATACTTTTATTTTAATTTTGTATTTAAGATCTAAATATGTTTAACATCTAAAAGTATTTGTAGCTTGGTGTGGTTCTGCTGGACCAATATACTATAATGTAATTACACCTGTATATACCTATATTAGCAAATAAACAAAATAAAATTTACTTGAATTAAATTGAAAATATATACAAACGAGACAGATAATATCTGATATGGATATCAGTGATAGAGATTGTTCATTCTACCAAGTCGGTTATAACGTACCGTTGTATAAAATAAATTCTAGACAGTATATAATATCTATGTGTAGAATTAATTCCATACAACTAGAAAGTTATGTAACTACAATCGACGATACGACATGCCAACTCCACCATACAGGGAGAAGATTAACATCGGCTTTTTAATCGATAGTTTTGTTTTCTAAGATAAGTTTACATTTTACTTTCATACAAAGCCAATGATGTGACTAAACTATTGTTTAGGTGATAGATGGATAATGTCAAGTTCTTCCTTCATGGTATACATGTCGCAGGTATATTATCAAAGCCGTGATATTACAATCTCACTAATGATATTATAACTAAACGGTAGATTGTCAATCGACTTCATTTCTTGCAATTTATCGGCCTGGTTTTAGTGACATTGGAATGTTACGGGGTCTTTATTGTGACATTACAAAAAATCTAAGTATATTATGAGTGAAGTTGGCAGTGGGAGACGTCAAGCGTTCTGATTGGTCATTCCTTTTCAACCATTGCATCGTTTTGTTGTGACTTAGAAAAATACGTATTTATGATGTTTTATTTGTTTTAAAGTAAAATAAAAGAGCCTCGATAGCTCAACGGTTGAGAAGCGGACTGAATTCCGAAAGGTCGGCGGTTTAAATCCCACCCGTTGCACTATTGTCGTACTCACTCCTGGCAAAAGCTTTACGCTTGATTGGAGGGGAAAGGGGAGTATTAATCATGATTAGCATGGCTAATGTTCTTTATTAAAAAAAAATAAGACGTAGACGTATTAAAATGCCGTATCCTTTGCGTCGTTAGTTAGTGGCCGCTACCGGAACCTCGAGCCGGACCCGGTCGAAGGGCGCTGCACGCCTCTCTCTATTTATGCTGCGACTTAGAAATGTAATACGTATTTACGATGTTTTGTTTGTTTTCATTACGTTCATATTTCATAAATTATGTAGAGAGAAGAGAAAAAAGAATACCCGGCTGAGTTTATTGTGGGCTCTTCTCAGACTTGGGCGCATTTGAAACCCGCGTAGCTTTAGTTTTAAGTTACGTAAATAATTATTATCACCACTATATCGTACAAATAATATAACAGTTCCGACCATCAAAAGGAGTGCAATAGTACCTATTTTGAATAAATGATTTTGACTTTGATTTTGATTTTTTTATTCTGGGTGTCTCGGGTTCCAATCCAAGGCGCGTACCTTTAATTTTCGAAGCAATTGATTGAAAACATTGCGAGGAAACTTGAAAATTTCTTATTTATGTTTTCAAAGGTATGTGAAGTTCAATGTATATTCATAGCACAGTTCAAGCATAGATCTCGCCATCATCCTCTGATGTGACTCATATTTTTTATGAGGCCCATAGTTAGCGACCATGTTTTGGACCCATAACGTCATCAGGTCATCACTAGCAACACGAACTGTTCGAAGTAATTGGTCTTCCTTTGCGCTGAGGGATTTCGGACGAGAATACATCTCGGTTCAAAGTAAATGTCGGTAGCGCCGTCTTTTTAACCCCCGGCCCAAAAACAGGGGTGTTATATATAGTTTGACGTGTGTATCTGTGTATCTGTCTGTGGCACCGTAGCTCCTAAACGAATGAACCGATTTTGATTCAGTTTTTTTTTTAGTTTTAAACACTTTGCTCATCAGAGACGTTGGTGTCATGAACCATAGTGACTGATAGTTACTGTTGAGGATAGTTTATATTGTACCTATCTCGTAGTGCGAGAGTATTGTAGTACGAAGGCTCAGTTATTCTAAAGGTTACAATACTGACTTATCAGGTTAATCAGAATTATCTGAAGGGTTAATTTTTTAGTTAGTATTTAATTCATCGTATAGGACTTCGTCTGGGTTGATGTTGGCTGGTGGGCGTGCTCTGCCTTTTTGGAGTGTTTTTTTTTGTTGAAACTGACTGGAAAGCGCTCTAAGGGGGTGCCATGCGTGTGTCGGCGAGCGCCGGTACAGACGGGGTCCATACTTGTATAGTTTCCCTAACTTGTTACAAATAACTACAAACTTGACATTGACTAATCTTTGTAAAGCCAGACGAGAGAGCCAAAAAAAAATTCATCGTATACAAAGTGGGCAATTTAGGGTTTCTAGGGATCTTTTGTAATCTGATACGCATGCTTCCTCTCGCGTTTCCATGTCTAATGCGTGCATCTAATCGTCAGCATTGCAATACCAAGAGCATGCGACCTTAGGGTGTATGTTCATGTTGCAATCGTACCTACAAGTTACAACCTACATGTTTTGTGTCAACACAATATCATTTATGGTATAAATGACAAAGAATCTGGGGCCTTATTATTCTGAGCAGTTTAAACTTTAGTGTGGAACACGCCTGGTTCAACTGATCAAAAACTGATTAAAAGCTTCGAAAATGCGTTCAATAAGTAGCTATGAATCAATTTTCATCATCATCATCTCAAATCGTCAACGCCCCAGAAGTGCTGGCTCATTATTTGCGCAAAGGATCAGCCGGGCTGTCTAACGCGGAAACGCAGCCAATAATCTTGGCACCATTTCACGTGGACATTATTTGTACAGTAATTAGATAAGGCTAGCTTTAAGGTTTATTATAATAATTTAAAAAAAAAAACCTTACATAAACTAAGACCACAAAGTAATACACTAATTCGTCACAGTTGAACGCATAAATTGAAATAATACAATAATCATTGTCCATGGTCACAATAACAGTTTCAATTACTTTAGTACCATAATTTTCCCTCACTAGACCTTATAGAACTAATTAGGTATTTGTAGTTTAATTCAATCTTGTCTCTATGCAGTGACTCAGCACATTGAAATGAGGTTCTATTCCACGTTTCTGATGCAGTAATTAGTTGGAAAATCTACTTGAGAGATAGGGTTTTCTATGTTTAATTTCGAGTTGGGTTGATTAAAAAAAGGGTGCCAAATTTTTAATGGTCTTGAAGCCTATAGAGACGACGCCGAAAAGAAAAAAGTGAGATTTTTTTTGAGAGATACCTATTCTTTCTGAAGTAATGTACAGTTCCTAGATTCCGATATTATGAATGCAAAAAAGTGTTTTTGTTGGTTTGTCCTTCAATCATGCCACAACCAACGGAGCAACGGATCGGCATGATTTTTTGCATAGATGTAGTCAAAGACCTGGGATAGTGACATAGGCTACTTTTTATCCCGGAAAATCAAAGAGTTCCCAAGGGATTTTTAAAATCCTAAATCCACGCTTACGAAGTCGTGGACATCAGCCAGTCTATTGTCTATTTCTAGATATAAAAGGAAAGATGACTGACTTACTGACTGATCTATGAGTACTAACGCACAGCTCAAACCACTGGACGGATAAAGCCGAAAGGCATGCAGATAACTATTATGACGTAGGCATCCGTTAAGAAGGGATTTTTGAAAATTCAACCCCTAAGGAAGTAAACTAGGGATTTGAAATTTGTGTAGTCCACACGTTCGAAGTCATTGGGCACAAGCTAGTATGTATCACACTTCATACTAATATTATAAAGGAGAAAGTTTGTGTATATGTGTGTGTGTATGTTTGTTACTCCTTCAGGCAAAAACCACTGGACAGATTTGGCTGAAACTCAGAATGGAGATAGATAATATCGTGGATTAGCACATACCTAGGCTATTTCTTATCCCGGAAAATCAAAGAGTTCCCACGGGCTTTCGAAAAACCTAAATCCACGCGGGCGTCGGCTAGTATTGAATAAAATTAAACCATGTTATGGAATGTAAATAGAGCAAAATTATAAAGTCCTTTGCGGCGCCTTGCGGGCCTTGTGGGTAGCAGTGCAAAGGTTAAGGATGCCCAAGGTTGTCCGTTGTATAATACCCGTGTACATTCTCCGAACTTCGCTTACCCTTTGATCTCTAGTCGGTCATATGATGAAACAGAAGCATTTTACAATCATTTTAAGTGATCTCAACTTTAAGGTGTAATTACTAAGTACGCTAAGTAATTGCACTATTAGAGGAGATGGCCAGTTCTCAGATTATTATTAACTTAAGGTCCAAAATCAAGCATAAAATGTGATGCACTGGTAGTGCAAGAGATGTCATTAAAAGAAATGAAAATATTTTTTTTTATTATTATTTATGTATCAAAATTGTAGTTACAAAGTTATAAAAAATTAAGTAACATTGGAAATGCTTATCTCTAAATAAATAAATTATCTCAGTGATTTCTTCCTTGAAACAGAAATTGGCTTAGATTGTATAAGGTCGTGTGTAATGAACAATATCATTTTCAGAGTGATTATTAGGATAAGTGATTGTTTTCAGGCGGAAATAGGTACAAGAAAATACCAGCTGTATTTGGACCTTTTTATGTTTATTCGTTATACCAGTAAATATAAATAAATAAATATATAAGTTGGTGGCACTGTATAGCAACTTCGGCATCATGTTTTGGGTCTCAGAAATTTCGGAGCTAGGTGACTAATATAGTTAGTGGGTCGACGGAAATATTATAATGATGGGAATTGGGTGCATTCGATGGCGACTGGTGGGTCTGTAACCTTAGCACGAGTTTATACATATCGACAACGTTAAATGTTCTCATGTATCACCAAAACTTGAAAGTTAATTGAACTTAATGGTAAGACGGTAATAGGCTAAAGGTTAAGACTACACTCTCCTATCCGGAGGGGTTCAGGCACATAAAGGTGGCTTTACTTTAATGTTACAGTAACTTTTCAAAGTTTTTTTTGTCGTGACAACGTCTTATAATTCGATAGAGCCGGCTGCACGCACGAAAAAACATGACTCATGCAGCGTTACCTCGCTCTGAGGCGTTCCATTTAAGGCTTGAAGTGCAAGCGAGAGCGCGGAACGAGCGACAAAGAAGCACAATCGGCCTTTGTTGTCACGTTCAACTATCGTCAGTAAACCGACTTTGCAGACAACCAATTTTTTTTTATAAAAATAGCGAGTAGACGAGCAGGTGGGTCACCTGATGTAGTACAAGCACATGATTATTGGCACCCATGAACATTTGCAGCATTACAGCAACCGCCAATGCGTGGCCAGTCTGGAATAAGCAATTAAATATCATGTGCTTTGACGGGGAAGGAGTATATCGTGAGGAAACCTGCATCCTTGAGAGTTATCTATAGTAATGTTCTCAAAGACGTGTGTAATATGCCAATCTGCAGGTGGCCTGCTTGATGCGTTATGGTCGAAATTCTTCTCATTCTGAAAGGACACCCTCGCAGTAATGGGCTGATGATAAGTTGAGAAAAAAAAATTTCAAAAGAAAAATAAAACCGACTTCAAAAACGACAAACACTAAAAAGTAAAAAATAACTTTTGTTTAGCTACACGTGTAATGCACCTAGGTATGAAGTCGAGCGAGCATATTAAAACAAAATTAGAAATCCAAGAGTGAAGCTCGCCCGACTTCATACCTAGGTGCATTACACGTGTAGCTAAACAAAAGTTATTTTTTACTTTTTAGTGTTTGTCGTTTTTGAAGTCGGTTTTATTTTTCTTTTGAAAATTTTTTATTTCACAATTTTTAGTGGCCCTACTGTACTATAATATGCTGTGCCCAGTTAAAACCCTACTGTTTACTAAGCTATTACACTGATCGCGAGCAATTTGCTCCTATCCATTGAGGAGTTCTGTTCTCCATCTCCGAAGATATTCATTAGATCTTCACCAAATTTATATGGGACCACCTGCATAGTATACCCTTTCAAACAAAAAAAAAAATTTCCAAATCGGTCCAGGGGTCTTTGAGTAATCGGGGAACATACATTAAAAAAAAAAAAAAAAAAAAGATCCCGACGAATTGAGAACCTCCTCCTTTTTTGGAAGTCGGTTAAAAATGATGAAAGGTAAAACTGTTTGAAACACCATAAGTACTGCCAATTTATGTTTTAAGCTTACAATATTATCGCTTGGAGTGCTAAGTTTAGGTGTATAAACGAACTCGAAACTTGAAACTAAAGAGTAAAAGGTGTCTTTACTTTAACGTCATAGTATTTCGATACACGAAATATTTCAACGTTGTCGAGATGGACACTCGTACTAGGTGTAGCAAGTCCGAAGGTCTCACTGCGGATATTGTGTCAACAGCGTGCGAACCAGTTAAACGGATAGACTTAGCCAGAACAAAACCTCCGTGTTGCAATCCGTTGACTTACGTTTTCATATGGGATTATGGAGTTATAGGCGCAGGATGTCAGATCGTTAGATGAATCAATTTAAAAGTTTGTCATCGATTTCTTAAAAAAAAAATTGGTTGTCTGTAAAGTCGGTTTACTGACGATAGTTGAACGTGACAACAAAGGCCAATTGTGCTTTTTTGTCGCTCGTTCCGCGCTCTCGCTTGCACTTCAAGCCTTACATGGAACGCCTCAGAGCGAGGTAACGCCGCATGAGTCATGTTTTTTCGTGCGTGCAGCCGGCTCTATCGAATTATAAGACGTTGTCACATCAAAAATAACACAAACTTTTTGATGACTTGACTCCTGACTGACTGACTGATCTATGAATGAATGAATAAATTAATATATTTTTACTGTACACCACAAAATTAATACAGAAAAGTACATGTAAAGCAAAACAAAATTGCCTATATTTTAATATCTATCATCTATCCGATATCTATAAACGCCGTAGGTCACAGCCGAAACTACTTACCTACTGGGTTTAGAAACTTGAGTCAATATGTTTTTTTTGAGACGTAGGCAGAGGCGTGGACTGAAAAGGATTTTTGGAAATTCTACCCCTGACGGAGTTCGTATGAAAGTCCGTGATTTTGCAAGGTAAATACTCGTATAAAAATTGGTGTTTCAGCTTTTGGGCAAAAATGAAAAACTACAGGTTTTTAAATTCCACTTGAGTCATACCGGGGTGGGTTAGCTAGTCTCTTAATTTTTTGATTTAAATTGATTTGTATCTTTTAATTATTTGTTAAAGTAGATACGTAATTAAAGTAATAATAATAAAAAAATTGTTGTTTGTAAAAGAATTGAAAGGTAGTGAAGTAAAATGCAAAAGCATATTATAACAATAGAGTCGCCATTGCAGAGCGACATTTTTAACCACCAACCCAAAAAGAGGGGTGTTATAGTTTGACGTGTGTATCTGTGTATCTGTCTATGGCATCGTAGCTCCTAAACTAATGTACCGATTTTAATTTAGTTTTTTGTTTCCAAGGTGGCTTGATCGAGAGTGTTCTTAGCTATAATCCAAGAAAATCGGTTCAGCCATTTGAAAGTTATGAGCTCTTTTCTAGTTACTATAACCTTCACCTTGTCGGGGTGTTATAAATTTTTAATTTAGGTAAATTTTTAATTTGTGGCCGCTGTGGTGTGGTGTCCTTCTAAAAAGATAGGTACTTATAGAGTTTACTTACATTGACGTAGACCGTATCTTTAACATATATCTATCTACCCATATTATTAATGCAAAATTACGTTTGTTGGTTGGTTTATTGGTTTTTTAGCATATTCTTCAATCACGACGCAACGGAGCATTGAATCGATGTGATTTTGTGCATAGATATACTTAGTTAAAACCTAAAGAGTGACATAGGCTACTACTTGACTAGGCTACTTTTTTTTTCTCTTTCGTCTGGCTTTACAAACATGAGCCAATGTCAAGTTTGTAGTTATTTGTAACAAGTTAGTTAAACTATATAAGTATGGACCCCGTCTGTGCCGGCGCTCGCCGACATACGCACGGCACCCCCTTAGAGCGCTTCCCAGTCAGTTTTAACAAAAAAAAAAAAAACACTCCAAAAAGGCAGAGCACGCCCGCCAGCTAACACCAACACAGACGAAGTCCTAGGCTACTTTTTATCTCGGAAAATCCAAGATTTACCACTGGATTAAAAAATTAAATCCACGCGGACGAAGTCCATCATCTAGCTATAAAATATACATAAATATTTCTATTGCTAATTTATTATACATTCTTATACCATATTCATATGTGGTTTAATAGATTATACCAATTAAAGAAAACATATTGCAACGAGATTTTAAATAAACCCTGAATAGATAAATATCGCGGCCTATTAATTGACGCTAACACGGAAATATGAAGAACCTTGAATTATTGAGCCTTTTACATTAATTATATAATAAGTATCATTTTCCAATAATTAAGTACCTACCTATTTAATATGTATAGACTGTTTTACGCAAGAGCAACGCAGTGGCATAATTTTTTTTTAGTATAGACTATCGCTTGGCGGCACGGCAAGGGGGTAACTAGCCACGGCCGAAGCCTCGCAGACCAGACCAGAATTTAGAAATTATAAAATTCCAAACCTCAGCCAGGAATCGAACCCGGGACCTCCAACTAATAAGACCACAGCGCTTACCTCGGCACTAAGGGGTCGTTAACTTCAACAAATACTTACCTAAGTTTTGTTTATTTATAAACTTAAGAGCCAGATCGTAGGATTGTTATAAATAAATGCAAAATACACAAAAAAAAAACCGTAGATCTATGAATATCCTTGTGCCAAATTCTCGATCGCTTCAGTAGTAACTAAGAGAGGTCTCTCCGTCACTCGCTTCATACAAACGTAGTTCCAGTTACATTTGAATATTAAGCAACCAAAGTCCATGAAATTTTGCAGACATATTCTAGAAATTAATATCTATGCCTGTGGTTTTCCAGATTTCTGTTAAAATATTCGGTTTCTGCGGTTACGCGGTCTTAAAAATTTACATACAAATCTTCGAGCCCCTATAATTTTAAAACTACATATTTTGAGAAAAATCTAAAACACCACAGGCACAGATATTAGTTTATAGAATATGTCTGCAAAATTTCATGGACTTTGGTTATACTTGTGACTTAGGTAATATTCAAATGAAATTGGAACTACGATTGTATGGAGTAAGTGACGGAGAGAGCCCTGTTAAGCCCCGAAAAGTTTACAGACAGATAGACTCTTTCGCATTTGTTATAATATTAGTATTGTTGGATGGAAAATACTTCAAGGCAATAGAAGGTCAAAAGCAAATTAATTTATACAGCTAACAGGTGTATAATGACCGGTCCTTACAAAGAAACTGTGTGCTTTTTCTGCGTAACCATTGCGTACATACGTATATGTGCACATTACTTGTCATACATTATCACATAGGCTGTTAACGTGGAGGAAACACGTGAATGTAAATAATAGACTAAGAGCCAGCGCGTGTGAGACCTTCTTTATTTTATAAAAGCTGAAAGTTTATCTGCGTATTGTCCCCAATACTCGGAGGAACGATCCGCGAATATGAAGTTTGGATCATGGTGGCTTTGGAGATAACAGGTAATAAAGGGCCAAAAAACCCCTTTTTTTTAAATCTACGGAACCCTAATATGTGCGTGTTGGTTAAACTTATTAGGTACTTCGACAAAGTAAAGCCGCGATCTTGTCCGTTTTCATAAACTTTATTCCCATTCTTTATATTACAATAAATTATTATCTTATTTATCAAAATGATGACTTTCATTTCAGGACCTAAAGGTCAGTTTATGAGTTTCGATTTTGTTTTAGCTCCAACCTATTCCTTTTTGGCGAATTTTTTGTGCGTATAAAGATAATTACTGGGGTGCCCTTTTCGATACCGGTTATAAAAATAATAAACGTAATAGTAGATAATATTTGTTATTTTATTATTTAAAATTTATAGACTAGCGCTTGGACTCAGACTTGCTGGTAAGTGATGATGCATGCATGCATGAATTTTCTTTCTGGAAATAAATTTGCTATTATCTAATAAAAATATCAGTAAAATCAAATACCTACATAATTATTCAATGTACGGCCTATATTTGGTCCATTAGGTACTAGCTATACCTCAGTATCAGTCTACACAAATATGATAAAGTTTCAACCTTCAAAAGTTAAAATTATAAGGTACATTATATTATATTAGGAAAGGGTATCCGACCTTGCTTTACATAATTTTAACCGTTACTTTTATTATTATTTAACACATTTTTAAGAATTACAGCGACTAGGTTTCCGACATAAAAATGCCATTATAAAAATGTTTGTAATTTACCTACTGTATATTATAACGTATACCTACTATAAAGTTGGGCAGTTCTACAGGTTGTTTGATAATTAGTATGACGACACGTACCCATGCTACTTTGATCTGATAAATACAATGCTGAAGTAAAATGACGAAATAAAATTATAAAAAATTTCCATACAAAATTATACTTATAATTATACTTAATTATACAATTTTTTTTAAATTTTATCAAACATCCTGTATATCTGGGTCCAGTCTTATTAAATAGACCGTGGCGTATATTAAATATATTAATAAAATTAAATATATTAAGTAATATCAGGTAGGTTTTAGAACATTTTTTATTCAAATAAACTAATACATGTACATACTTTTGAAGCCTCATTTGCATCTACCACTGGTTCGGAATGCCTTTCCGGCTGAGAAGAACCAGCAAGAAAATGTAATGCCAGTTTTCGGAGTTATGTGCGGTTAAGCAGTTAAATATCACTTGCTTTAACGGTGAACATATTTTTTTAATGTTCAAAAAAACCTCAAAAACTATAGTTCCCACGGGATTTTAAAGAATCTTAATCCACGCGGATAAAGTCCCGGGCATCAGTTAGTTATAGAATAAACAAGTGAAAATTAAAAATTTATAACACCCCCGACAAGTGAAGGTTACAGTAACTAGAAAAGAGCTGATAACTTTCAAACGGCTGAACCGATTTTTTTGGATTATAGCTAAGAACACTCTCGACCAAGCCACTTTTCAAACAAAAAAAAGTAAATTAAAATCGGTTCATTCGTTTAGGCGCTACGATGCCACAGACAGATACACAGATACACAGACACACAGATACACAGATACACACGTCAAACTTATAACACCCCTCTTTTTGGGTCGGGGGTTAAAAATAAAGCACTTAACAAGGAAATGAGAACTTATAAAGCATTTTTGTACTTTTAATTAATGCTGATAATGTTATTGATTAAACGAAATAGTATGAAAAAAATATTAGGTAGAATAATTCAATTCAAGCGTAGGTCCGAGATTAGGGCTGCCATTTCATTTTGTGATATTTAAAAAATAAAACCGGCCAAGTGCGAGTCAGATTCGCGCACCGAGGGTTCCGTACTCGGGTATTTTTCCGACATTTTGCACGATAAATCAAAAACTATTATGCTTAAAAATATATAAAAATCTGTTTTAGAATGTACAAGTAAAGGCCTTTCATATGAATAGTAGGCCACTTGGTACAGTTATCTTACTGTGAAAACTAAGACACATTTTAATTTTTTTTTCTGGGATTTAATCACAAATTCACGGTTTTCAGATTTATTCCTTTACTTGTGCTATAAGACTTACCTACCTGCCAAATTTTATGATTCTAGGTCAACGGGAAGTACCCTATAGGTTTCCTTGACAGACACGGACGGACGAACAGATAGACAGACAGACAATAAAGTGATCCTACAAGGGTTCCGTTTTTCCTTTTGAGGTACGGAACCCTAAAAAAGCTAACTCTAAACCCAAAAGCGAACTCATGTACCTACGTATCGTAAAATATAAAACATACTGCCTATTTATTAAAGTTTTAGTTTGACATACAAATGAACAGATAATTAGGTAATAATATAATGTTAATCATAGAGTCGTTTCTTGCTTTGCTCTTTTTACGCGATGGCATCGTAAAAATTAAGTAGAAAAAGCTAACTTCCTTCCCGTAGATGTAAAATCAAATGAAAATATTCAAAATAATTTATTGAAAAAGAAATATTAAATTAGGTATGTATAAGGATGGTGCACTTTTGAGCTTTTCACAATTTTTTACATTTTAAAATCTTTTAAGTCAGCTTTTGAGCGAAACTATTCAAACCAGAGGTGGGACGGGTTCAGTTGCGCTATTCTGGCAATTTATTGTTATCGTTAAGTTACCCTAAGTGATTTCCATTATAAGTATACCTAAACTAATCGGGCTTACATCGACTAACTTGAGTATAGCCGTCACAATTGATACTTATAAATCCTTACATGTAATATTTTTTTCGAAGTGTGACAGCCCTAACGTTGAGATAGTGAGTCAGCGGCTGCAGGGCTCGAGGTCGCCGGACTTAATCGCGAAAAATTGATATCTGGCGAAAGGACCTTTTGTCTACAAATTGACAATTTAATAGCAACCTGAGACAAAAGTAAAGTGAATGAAGTAAGGTAAGCTGTTACTTGAGCGGTATTCGTTTAGAGGGTCAATCAAGAGTTTAAAAAAAAAAATTCATATACAAGTTAGCCCTTGACTGCAATCTCACCTGGTGGTAAGTGATGATGCAGTCTAAGATGGAAGCGGGCTAACCTGGAAGGGGTATGGTAGTTTTTATTAAACCCATACTCCTTTGGATTCTACACGGCATCGTAATGAAACGGTAAATCGCTTCGCGGCACGGCTGTGCCAGTAGGGTGGTATCTAGCCACGGCCGAAGTCTCCCACCAGACCAGACCAGGGAATCGAATCTGGGACCTCCCACTAATAAGACCACAGCGCTTACCACTGCGCAGGGTGGTCGTCAGGAGGTGATCTCGGTAACGCACCTCTGATTTTGTGAAGTCTGTCAATCTATTAGTACGAGTACGCTTGGACAGCGTGGCGGATTATGAGCCTTCTCATTTTGAAAGGAGACTTGTGCTCAGTAGTAGGCCGGCACCATTGCCATGATGATTCCTATGTCGATAGGATAAGACAGATAGATGGACGATTAGTTACACAAGTGTAAATTAAAAATTTATAACACCCCCGACAAGTGAAGGTTACAGTAATAACTAGAAAAGAGCTGATAACTTTCAAACGGCTGAACCGATTTTCTTGGATTATAGCTAAGAACACTCTCGAACAAGCCACCTTTCAAACAAAAAAAAACTAAATTAAAATCGGTTCATCAGTTTAGGAGCTACGATGCCACAGACAGATACACAGATACACACGTCCAACTAATAACATCCCTCTTTTTTGGTCGGGGGTTAAAAATAGGTTTATTTTTATTATTTGGTATGGAACCTTATAATCAAACTTATGAGTGACCCTTGGTTGCAAGACATGATGTCTTATTTTACTTATACGTGTCCAGCTGGATAGACGACATCATAGGAGTCGTAAGAAGCCATTGGCTGCAAGCGGCACGAGACCGTGGAATGTGGAAGTCAACAAGAAACCCATGACCGGCATTGGACGTCTACTGGTGGATAGTGAGGACGATCATGATCTAATTCTTTTAACAAAACTTTTTCACTGCATTACAAGTTACATTATATTATATTCGGTAACTTTTAATAGCTAAAAAAAGCATAAAAAGTTACCGCATGGTTTCGTATAGGTAGCCATTTATTTTAACATTTTTTAACACTTTTTTTTATCATAATTTTATAAATTATAATATAACTTACATAAGTGTTTCAACTAATAATTAGGGCGTGAATGTTGGTGAAATATTTCATTTAACTATTAAAAAATTGGCGAAACTTTGCATCTACGAGTATGTGTTAATTCTATAAGCAACGCAACGCGACCCTTGCGGTTTCCACGGACTGCGGAAAGAATACAGCATTTTTAGGGTTCCGTTGCTGAAGGTGGTACTCTTACTGTTACTGTTTTTTTTTTATTAAAGAATATTTTTTTTATTATTAAAGAATATTTTTTTTATTAAAGAATATTAGCCATTTTAATTATGACTTTCCCCTCCAACTAAGCGTGAAGCTTGTGCTAGGATTGGGCACGACAATAGTGCAACGGCTGGGGTTTGAACCGCCGACCTTTCGGAATTCAGTTCTATAACCACTTCTATAACCGTTGTACTATTGAGGCTTATATATGTTTTTACCCTGTTGTTACTGTTTTACCCTGTTCTTACTGTTTTACCCTAGCACTGGACCCTATTATTAAGCCTTCGCTATTTGTCCGTCTGCCTGTCTGTCATTGGAATGTATCTCATGAACCGTAATAGGCAGAGTTGAAATTTTGACAGTTGACGAAGTATCAAGATATGGCACTAAAACATAACAGCTATATTCTGCGTCAAGTTTTTTGTGGGCACATTGACCTCTTTTGTGGGCACACTGTCCTCTTTTGTGGGAGCATTGACCTCTTTAGAGGGCACATTTACTGGGAATTTACCTTTTTTGTGGGCACATTTACCTCTTTTGTTAGGGTTACCACTGCAGCGACTACTGAACTGCGCGAAACCCTCACATACGAAGATTAGCTCACCGATCTGTTGATTTTTTGAAAATCTAAATCCCGTGAATGAAGTCGTTGGACTTGGTTGGACTCAGGGAAATAATTTGAATAAATCACAACCTGCTTCAAATAGTTTGCATGCTACACAGTGCTATGACTTTTTTGCTCTAAATACTTACTCAATTATTATTAACTATACCTACCTACTTAGTACTGGTTTCACAAACATGTCCTAGTTAGTGTTATTAGTTATAACAAGGAAGCAATTTGAATAGTATGTTACTATCTATGGCGTTGCATAATCTGAAATAATATTTCATTATTAAATCAATGATATATTTGTATAACGACTGGTTGTAGCTTTAACCATCACAGCGCCGGTGCAATACTGAGCACTGCGGTCTCCTCTCAGAATACGAAGGGCCTAGGTCACAACATTAGCCAAGTGTAGGAGCCTAGGCCACAACGTTAGCCAAGTGCAGGGGCCTAGGCCGCAACGTTAGCCAAGTGCAGGGGCCTAGGCCACAACGTTAGCCAAGTGCAGATTGGCAGACTTTACACACCTTTGAAAACATTATGGAGAACTCTCAGGCATGTTGTAGATTTCCTCACAATGTTTTCTTTCATAGTTAAAACAAATGATATTCAATTGCTTAAAACCAGAAAACACACATAGTTATGAAAAGTACCTACGCTTACTGCATACGTTACATAAACTGATGGGATAAAAAACAATAAAAAAAAAAATTACGCCCATAGTAAAAAAAAAAACAATAGGCTACTTTAAATTCAACTTTACCTTTATTGCAGTTAAACTATAAAACCGGACCGGAATTGAATAGGACGTGGGAAGCCACGGGAAAGAGCTTATATGTTATATTATATAGTGATGAAATATAATAGTCCGTCTGTAAATTCGTGTTACTAGAGCGTGTGTAAGCAATACTGCCGTAATTTAGCTATTTATTCGGCCATCCTGGTGTAATAATCAAAAATTCGTAATACCATTGCAGACTGAGCAACTAAGTTTCGATATACATACTTCCTTAAGTAAGTAATTAAATTATAATTAATGCGAAAGTGTCTGGCAATCTGTCTGTCTTCCTTTTTAACCCCCGACCCAAAAAGAGGAGTGTTATAAGTTTGACGTGTGTATCTGTGTGTCTGTGTATCTGTGTATCTGTCTGTGGCATCGTAGCGCCTAAACGAATGAACCGATTTTAATTTACTTTTTTTTTGTTTGAAAGGTGGCTTGATCGAGAGTGTTCTTAGCTATATGTAATCCAAAAAAAATGGTTCAGCCGTTTAAGAGTTATCAGCTCTTTTCTACTTTTCTTGTAGAAAAGAAGGTTAGATAACCGTTAGGTTCATAATATTATGTCAATTGACAAATGTCAAGCTGTCAAGATGGACGTTGCTTAGATACATAATTATTTATTTGAAAATGATGTTTTGGAAAACTCAGATACTTTGGATCGTAGGCGCGGAATAGTCCAAGAAAATCGGTTCAGCCGTTTGAAAGTTATCAGCTCTTTTCTAGTTACTGTAACCTTCACTTGTCGGGGGTGTTATAAATTTTTAATTTACACTTGTTAATTTTGGCAAGTACAGAGGTAGTATGTTTTAGCATCTCGGGGAAGAACATAGGCTACTTTTTATCCTGGAAAATCTGCCAATCACCACTTGGCCAGCGTGGTAGACAATGGTTAACCCCTTCTCATTCTAAATGGAGACCCGTGCTCAGTAGTGAGCCGCCGACGCCGATGGGTTGTCAATGATGAAACTTTTAAATATGTACTTCAATCCAATCCAATCCATCAGCCTGTAAGCCCGGGTCCTCCGCCTTCCTCATCCACCCGCTCCCCGCTACCTTCTTCAGGTCATCGGTCCAGCGGGCTGGAGGTCGTCTTAAATATGTACTTAGATAAGTATAATATAAGTACTTAAATCTATCACCGATTCGGAATGTCCTACCTTGAACCTTATACCTAACTGGACTATCATTCTAGGTCAGCAATTTTTATCTTAGCGAAACCATCAGCTGAGATTTTAGTAAAGCGTGTAAAGTAAACAAGAAATAACAGTCATATAGTCCGCAGGCATGCAACATTATAACACATTTCGTTTCAAGTATCAAGATGACTTGCGCGGTCTTGACCTGAATGTGTCATTGCTCGCAACGCAAGTATCTTCCGTGTTCAAACTTAACTAATAACCAATTGATGTTACAGTGTATTGTGAAAATACTTGTCAAATTTTCTTTTTCTTTTATGTAACAGTATAGGAAGAATTATTGCTAGTCATTCGGAATAATTTCATAATTCTTACAATCTTAATCTAACAATTGTTTTTTTTTTGTCAATCCTCTAACGAATAAAAGTCTTAATACCTAAACATAATGTCAATAAAGAAACGAATCGAAACGATTTGTTACCTATGAGTATAATCTCTCTAGGAACCCATCGCATTACCTGATATATCAATATTATTGACTAGCTGTGCCCGCGACTTCGTTCGCGTGGAATAGTGACTTTTCGCGCTTTATATAGCCACGGACGCTCAGGCGCGAGGCGCCGTGATTCTTTAAATTGACATAACTTTTTTATTTATGAACCGATTGACATGAAATAAACACTAAATCCTAAGTGAAGCTTACTACAATATATTAGTGAAAACCGTATCTAAATCGAATAAGCCGTTTCTGAGATTAGCGTGCACAAACACACAGACAAACAGACAAACAGACAAACAGACAAACAGACAAACAGACAAACAGACAAAAAAAAAATTAATTACAATTTTGGGTTCGGCATCGATATAATAACAATCCCTGCTACTTTTTTTTGTATATTTCCATTGTACAGACACCACTTTTCTACAATTTTATTATATGTATAGATTGATTGAAGCTGTTGGTTTTCCAAATAAAATAATGTGTTTTTTGCTAAAGATTTCATGATTAATATTTAGCTTCAAACATCATAATTAATAAACACCCAACAGATTTGCAACACCAACTATTACCCGCCCACATCCTGGCCATAACTATACAATCGTTTAGCGAAAACCAAAGTAGGCTGCGTCCATTCACGAGAAAAAAATACACTCGTAGTCATAAAGCAAGCTACACACGTATAAATTGAAGCCGTACAAATTGAGAACTCACTTGCCATATTAACTCTATGTTGCCACATAGAGTTAATATGGCAAGTGAGTTCAACATGTCAAACATGTCAAAAGTACGGTTTACCTTTAAAATAAGGGCTAAAATCGTACTTTTGACATGACAGTTGACACGTTAACTTAAAAATATGTTACACATGTAACAACATTTGCATAGACATTTCGATGTCACTGGCAGGCGTCAAATGTTCCTACATTTGATGCTAGGTAGCTCATGAATAAATCAGCTAGTTTTCCATTCCATTCCATTCTATCAGCCTGTATGCGTCCACTGCTGGACATAGGCCTTTCCAAGAGCTCGCCACCCAACACGGTCCTCCGCCTTCCTCATCCACCCGCTCCACGCCACCTTCTTCAGGTCATCAATCCAGCGAGCTGGAGGTCGCTCCACACTACGCTAATAAATAAATAAAACTGATACGTTTGTGGCCCGCCTTACAACGCATAGCAAGAAGCAATCTAGGTTACGTCCATTCACGAGAGGAAAGATCATAACACCGAACGGCCTTGAGCCGAAACGTTGCAATGTTTGTCGAACATGTTAGATAAGTTGGTGTACATACAGGGTGCGACCAGAAAGCTAGCGAAAACAGAGACAGGTAATAGTAGGTACAGATGATTACTAATAAGATACCATAAAAAAAAAACTACGAAAAAAAATTTAAAAATCCCGTATTTTTCAAAATTTCACAATATATTGCAAATAAAACATCTGACTGACACTAGAACTCAACGAACGTTCCGTAAATAGGTCACTCGAAGTCAATGCCGCGTTGTAGACGTGGGACATTGACCCGAATTTTGCACACTAAGTATACAATGCGGGTTTGGAAAATACTAAATCACTAAAGCTACAATATAAGGCAAATGGTTATTGGGCATTGGATTGTGTTAAGGTAGTATAATAATAACGCTAAGTTTTTGCTAGCGTTCTAGTTGCACCCTGTATGTGATGTTAGCGCCATTCATAATATTATGTTATTCTAGCGGATACCTGGCGTGTGCTACTACGCTAAAAAAAATTAGCAAATTACACATTACTATAGGATGACATTATTATGATCTCTCTTATTATAGTGTATTTAATCTCTTTCTCCTCGTATACATACATGTACATAGATAAAAAATACACATACAACGCTTTGTTACGAAATTCTGAAACAATCATGCATAAAGACATAAAGAAATCTTGAAATATCCTTCAAAAATCTAGAATACGTTTAATATTTCACAATTTCAAAAGTTTATTAGACAATAGGGTAGGTCGTTCGTAAGATGAACTTCATCATGATAAACCATCACTACCGAGCACGGGTCTCCTCTCAAAATGACAAGGGTTTTATAATATTTATAATAGGGATAACTCTCAGGCATTCAGGTTTACTCACGATGATTTCCTTCATCGATAACACTGTATAACCACTCTGAAAAGTTAGAGGTGCGTGCCCGGGGTCGAACCCCCTACCTCTCGAATGGAGGCGTACGTCTCAACCACTAGACTATCACGGCTCAAGATAAAAAAACCGGCCAGGTGTGAGTCGGACTCGCGCACAGAAGGTTCCGTACTCGGGTATTTTTCTCGACATTTTGCACGATAAATCAAAAACTATTGTGCATGAAAATAAATAAAAATCTTTTTTAGAATGTACAAGTAAAGCCCTCCATACCCCACTTGGTATGGTAATCTTACTTTGAAAATTTAAAATCATTTTTTTTTTAAATGATGTAACCACAATGATGTAACCATGGTTTTCAGATTTAATCCTTTACTTGTGCTATAAGACCTATCTACCTTCCAAATTTCATGATTCTAGGTCAACGGGAAGTACCCTATAGGTTTTTTGACAGACTCGACGGATGGACGGACGGACAGACAGACAACAAAGTGATCCTATAAAGGTTCCGTTTTTCGTTTTGAGGTACGGATTACGGAACCCTAAAAAAGAGTTTACTATACAGTATTTTATAATAAATTTTAATACGTATTATGCTAGAATTATGTATTCAAATATTTGGAAATAAGTGTATCTTCTTGAGCCTGGTACGGACTTTTCTATATTTCCAAACCTTGGGAAAAATCCCTGCAAAAAAATAACAAAAACTGCTAATCAAATTATGCATGAAGACCTTTGCTCTAAAAAACCGAGAAGTGCGAGTTGAACTCGCATGGAAAGAGTTCCGTATGATGAATTAGTACGCTTGTCTTTATGCACAATATTGAGAGGTTTACTTTATTTAGAGTCGGGGGTTCATATCACTTTTTTAACTGTGAACGGGGGGTAAATATCCCTTTTTTAACTGTGAAGGAAAACATCGTCAGCAATTCCTAAAATGGATATTTATTTCAAGTTTTCGTTCAATTTCGTTATTTATTTTAATAACGTAATGTAGGAAGTAAGCTACCCACCAAAGTATTGCAAGGTTAAACGTAGTTGTGTTTATTATTATAATAATATAATAATGAAATATTTTTCAATCTTTCACTATTTTATACTGCGAAATATTTCGGAATTCCGGGTACCTATCAAACTAGAAAATTCCAGAAATGTCGTTTTTCAATAAACCTCCGCCTTGAGTAGGAATATTTTGAATCTCAAGTAAAGGTACGCGACAGGTCGAGATGGCAATCGGGGTATGAGGTGGGGGGACGCCCCGCGAATCTGTAGCGTGGGGGCTGTAATCCTGGAATCCGACACTATTATGGATAATTTTTTAACACGTTTGTTTAATTGCCTCTAAGATTAAGTAAACAATAATTTTGCATGTGTTGCATATTGTGTTGCATGTACCTTCTGGCAAAATAAATGATTATAATTATAATAAACAATTTTCCTGCAGTGAGGTTTAGTGAGGGGAGGTGTATCACTTGTTTTAACGGCGAAGGAAAGCATCCTGAGGAAACCTGTATGTCTGAGAGTTCTCCATAACGTTCTCATATGTGTGTGAAGTCTGCTAATCCGCACTGGGCCAGCGTGGCAGACTATGGGCCTAACCCTTCTCATTCTGAGAAGAGACCCGTGCTCAGTAATGGGCTAACGATAGGTTTATCAGGATGACCTTAAATAGTGTAGGATTCTAGGGTTGATGTCTCTTGATACGATCACTTTACTTCAGATACAAGTTCGTGCTCACCTTTTTATATCAAGTCATAACTTTCGACGGATCAGTTCAAGCGAAGTTCAGTTAATCGGCTGATAAAATGTCATGGTTACGGAAATCCCAAAAGGTTAATGACTTTATAAGGCAGTTAAGATTCAACATTACATGCTGTAATGGCTTAGCAATAAAAAATTACAATATAATTATCATTCATGAGATGAAATTGCGTTAATAAAATGACAATGTCTACCTGATGCGTATATAAGTTCTTATGGGTTCGATTCCTGTGGAATTTGAATGGAATTTTCAAAAATGGAAATTGGCTATAGGTAGAACTGGGCGCATGATTATTATTAATTCCTAGGATTTATCGTTTACTGTCTAGTCACTAGTGGAATGTTTGAAAACTGGTGAGGGGGTGGTATTTCAAAAAATCCTGAACATTTCTTTATTTTGACTTAAATACCAATTTTGTTGCAAAATGAAAACCTTTCATACAAGATTTCATCCCCTGTTTAACCCCCTTGGGGGGGAGTCTGCGAAAATCCTCTCTTAGGGACTCCCTACCTTATAAAGGTTACTGTTAAAATGTCAAATTTCTGACCCCAGGACCGGCAGGTTAAAAGATCAGTTTGTAAATCAGCTAGGACAAAGTCTTTTACAAGTAATTAGCTTGTACCGGCGACTTCAAATTTCAAACTATTATTTTACCCCCAGATATAGAATTTTCAAAAATCCTTTCTTGGCGGATGTCTACGTCATAACTCATATTAACAGTTTGCATGCCTTTCAGCCCGATCCGTCATGTAGTTCGAGCTGTGCGTTGATAGATCAGTCAATCACCTTTTTAACCCCCGACCCAAAAAGAGGGGTGTTATAAGTTTGACGTGTGTATCTGTCTGTGGCATCGTAGCTCCTAAACTAATGAACCGATTTTAATTTAGTTTTTTTTTTGTTTGAAAGGTGGCTTGATCGAGAGTGTTCTTAGCTATAATCCAAGAAAATCGGTTCAACCGTTTGAAAGTTATCAGCTCTTTTCTAGTTACTGTAACCTTAACTTGTCGGGGGTGTTATAAATTTTTAATTTACATTTGTCCTTTTATAAGTATATTTAGTAGAGTATAGAAGATTTTATTTTATTTCTAACTAGCTGCTGCCCGCGACTTCGTTTGCGTGGATGTAGGTTCTAAAATCTCGTGGGAACTCTTTGATTTTCTGGGCTAAAAACTAGTTTATGTGACTCTCCAGGTCTACTAACTAACTTTAATCTATATCCATGCAAAAAATCAAACCAATCCGTTGCTCCTTTGCGGCATGAATAAAGGACAAACCAACAGACCAACAAACCAATAAACCAACAAACAGCACACACATTCGCATTTATAATATGGGTAGTGATTTTGATAAACTTTTAAAGACCTATCATCCTCGTCTAAGTATGCTGTAATTAAAGCAATTGTGCTTTGTCTGCGAGTTTGAATTAAGTAATTAAAATTTTACCAAACTGGCGTGATTTCTTAGTTTGACGCGTAGATTAATGCAAATGGAATGTGGCGTTAAGAAATTAACATATACACGAGTGATTTAATCTTGACCTAGCTAAGATCGTTAAAAATATAATTTCCTTACTGCAATTCATCACCTGTGATGATATGAAATAGATGCAGCGCATACACCAGACAAAGACAACGCAAAATTACATACATACATCTTAACAAGCGGATATCCGCGACTTCGTTCGCGTTTTAAAAACCCCAGATCCTTATCTATAATCCTGCAGAAAATCAAGTCAATCCGTTGCGACATGATTGAAGGACAAACTTACAAACAAACACCCTTTTAGATTTATAACATGGTAGTGACTTATCAAATCAATGAAGACGACGTTACGCTGCGTTTGCATGCTGTGAAAATATTTATTTAGATAGAGATAAGAACGTCCTAGCAAAATGTGATAGTTATAATGTACTTACTTATACTTTTATGGATTTTATTAGTAGCGAACAAAATTACTAGACATCATCGTTGTCCTATACAAATGCTATGTTTCTTCAGACAAGAACTAACAGCGAAACTAGATCTGATTTTGTTTTTTGTCTTCAAAAGCTTAAGCCCCAATTCGCACGAGCGTTAAAAAAGCGTTGCGTTACAACCCGGCGCTGATAATACAAAGTGCGCGTTAAAAAAGCGTTGACGTCTGAACAGATACCTACTTGAGAATGCATTTGTTCTATTTGAACGCTTTTTTAACGGACTTTAAAAAAGCTCTCGTGTGAATGAGGCCTTACTCTAGTTATTAAATTAACCAAATCAGTCGTCGACAGTCTGATGTCTGCTCTTCCTATTCTATTATTACGAAACCTATCTCGAGAGTTTAAATGTTAAATAAAATAAACTGTTCTTATTTATGGTGACATCGATTGGTCTGTGTTGATTTATCGATATTTAACTAGGTAAACAGTTGCCAATAACCAACCTTGAACTGATTGCGATGTGTTTTTTAGGGATCCGTAACTCCAGAAAAAATAATCCTTATAGGATCACCTTCGTTGTCTGTCTATACAGATTTATCTGGTAAGTATATCGAATTATACCGAAAAAGTTTTTCTTTAATTGAATTTCGTCGACATCCGCATCTATCCAAAAGTAGGTAACATTATTGTTTCTTGCATAAGCTAGAAATATAATAATAAAATCATATGATAATACTGTGCCTACTCTTTTTGTGACCCTTTTTTGTACAACTTTAACTGCTTTTGAAAGGTTTTCGTCAGTCTATCAAGTTCAAGATATAATTGTTTAACCTTGGTGTTATTTTTGTTACGGCATGCTATGTTTATACAATATACATGTTAAGCTTTCATTAAAGTTATAACTGTCAGTTATTATGTTTTGTTTACCATAGAGCCAAAGAATACTAACTGCTACGAAAGTGAACTGTAGTCAGTGAGCCTTCGGTGTGATGCTGAATCAACATCTGTCAAATATTAGGTATTTGAGGGTACTAGGCCTTAATAGGGGTGACGTGAAATTATATTAAATTATATTAATTAATTAAATTATATTAAATATTTAAAACTCTTTGTCATGCTGCCACGGCCCACGAGTCACGACGGCCCTTTTTTAGATTGAGATACAAGTTAGTCCTTGAACGCAATCTCACCTGGTGGTAAGTGATGATGCAGTCTAAGATGGAAGCGGGCTAACCTAGTCTAGAAGGGGTATGGCCACGGTCGAAGCTTCCCACTAGACATAGAAAGATGTCTAGATAATCCACTTGAGTGAAGACGGGCATTTATGTATGTAGGATGAGAAGTTTGAGCCCATGACTCTATGGTTATCGCTTTTGACCATATGACGATGAGATGATAGGTCCAGTTTTCGGTAGTTCCCTCCCTGACGGCAGTGGTAAGTGCTGTGGTCTTATTAGTGGGAGGTCCCAGGTTCGATTTCCGGCAAGGGTTTGGAATTTTACAATTTCTCAATTCTGGTCTGCTCCGGTGGGAGGCTTCGGCCGTGGCTAATTACCACCCTAGTACCGCCAAGTGATTAAGCGCTCCGGTACGATGCCGTGTAGAAACCAAATTAGTTTGGGTTTAATGAAAACTGCCATACCCCTTCCAGGTTAGCCCGCTTCTATCTTAGATTGCATCATCACTTACCACCAGGTGAAATTGCAGTCAAAGGCTAAATTGTATCTGAATTAAAAAAAGTTAGAGTACCTATATTATTATCTATTGAGTTTAAAACGGCTTATATGAGTATCTTTATTTTAATTGAGCTACAAATCCGTTTCTAATCTTGATAACTAAACGATATATATTATTTAGAGGTCAGCGTAGAGTAGGTAATACTTATTATTTTATTAATTAGCTTTTTACTTCACGGAATGTAAGTTGAGTTATTGGGGTCATAATTATAATAAGTTTAATAATATGTCATTGAATACTATTCAATCCATACTAACCCATAATTAATATTATAAATGTGTCTGTCTGTATGCTAGCTTATCACGGCCCAACAGTTTAACCGATTTTGATGAAATTTTGTACCGAGTTGGCTTACATCCCAGAGAAGGACATAGGCTACTTTTTATCCCGGAAAATGAGTTCCCACGGGATTCTTAAAGGGCCATCGTTTTAAGGATTGATAGGAAATTGGTACAATGGTAGTTTGCGTACCGGAAATTGACTTTTTATCCCGAAAAATCAAGGTGTTCCCACGTGTTTTTAAAAAAACCTAAATCCACGTGGACAAAGTTGCGGGCATTATATACATTTATTATTTACTAGCTGATGCCCGCAGCTTCGCCCGCGTGGATTGGTCAGATCCCCTGCAGCATCAGGATTGAGGAGTTGGAATCCAAATTTTTTATGAAACAATGTTGCAAAGTTCCTCTATCGATTAAAAAAGAAATGACGCAAATCGGTTCAGAAATCTCGGAGATTTCGGTGTACATAGGTAGAAAAACACAACTCCCTTCTTGAAAGTCGGTTAAAAAAGTAGCCTATGTTACACCCTGGTCAATCCTCTACTTGTATGTGAAAATCCCGTTAAAATCGGTTCAGCCGTTCCGAAGATTAGCCTTTTCAAACAGACAGACAGACAGAAAAACAGACAAAAATTTTAAAAACGTGTGATTCAGTTATGGTATCGTTCAAATAATCATATGACCTTAATATGTGGTAGTTATTTCGAAATTACAGACAGACACTCCGATTTTCTTTATTAGTATAGAAGTATAGATAGTATAGAATATAGATAGTATAGATAAATTCAGGGCGCATCCATTAAACCCATTTTGGCGAAATTCGGTACTTAACGATAACTAACATCCCAGAGACGAATATAGGCTACTTTTATCCTGGAAAATGAAAGAGTTCCCATGGGAGTTTTAAAAATCTAAATCCATGCAGACAAAGTCTCTAGTTTTTGCAAACTCTCTAGTTTTTCTCTAGTTCTCTAGTTTTGCTGTAGTTTTTGTAGTTCTTTGGGCGTGTCTGGAACCCTCGTAGCTTAAGTTTTAAGTTTAGGTAATTAATTATCGCTATCACATCATTGGATTAGGAATTCAGCATTTGACAATCAGAAAGAGTACAATAGTACCCAATTTGAATACATGATTTGGACTTTGAATTTGACTTGGTTTCTTTTGTACAAGTTTCCATGCCACACTCCGATACAATTTACTCTCTTATGTGTTACTCTCACTTTTCACATAAAACACCGCGTTCACTGCCCCATGTAGGGCCAACGGAACAGTTCAAGGTTACCAAACCGGTCGGTCTCAGGTTCGATTAGCGACCACCTTTCCAATGTAATGGGAACTCGGTCATATATACATATACGTAATCTCCAATTCATTAAAAAATTGCATCTTATGTGCAAAATTGACACACAGAGCAGTAAACAATTAGAGTGTTTTTAGCGTTTAGGGGGAATCAAATTGGTTGTTTGTTTTGTTTCGTAGAGGTTAGTCACTAATGTGTCAATTTGTGTCGCAATTTTGACCGAATGTGACACCAATACACGCGCATGCGTTAGTTAAAGGTAATATCTAAAGCTTTTTTAATTTCAAGCCTTTTAGGATTCTATACAGGATGTTTGGTAATTAGTATATAATGACGACACGTACCTATGCTACTTTGATCTGATAAATAAACTGCTAAAGTATAATGACGAAATAAAATTATAAAAAATTCCATACAAAATTAAAAAAAAAAAAAAAATTATGTGAATATTTAAATGAATAGAATAGGTCATCTTTAGATAAGCCAAGGCCAACGATCTCATTGAGTTAGGGCACGTTAGGGCCATGAAAACTGGGACATAAAAAAAAATTAAAATTTTGTATGGAAATTTTTATAATTTTATTTCGTCATTTTACTTCAGCATTGTAATTATCAGATCAAAGTAGCATGGGTACGTGTCGTTATTATATACTAATTACGAAACAGCCTGTATAGAATAGAATATATTTTTAACCCCCGACCCAAAAAGTGGGGTGTTATAAGTTTGACGTGTGTATCTGTGTGTCTGCGTATCTGTGTATGTATCTGTGGCATCGTAGCTCCTAAACTAATGAACCGATTTTAATTTAGTTTTCTTGTTTGAAAGGTGGCTTGATCGAGAGTGTTCTTAGCTAGAATCCAAGAAAATCGGTTCAGCCGTTTGAAAGTTATCAGCTCTTTTCTAGTTACTGTAACCTTAACTTGTCGGGGGTGTTATAAATTTTAAATTTACACTTGGATTTGTACTCAGAATGATTAGTACTCAGAATCGTTTTAGTCCTATAAAGTTACTTAAAAAGCTTTTCCTAGTTACTTCAAAAGTTTATACCTACTCAATAAAAATACTTAGAATCCTAAAATTACCTAAAAAGTTTAAACTCAGATTGTCTAATTTGAATGGTTAATGAGGAAATAAAGGTTTTCCTTCCGTGCGCCCGCGCAGCCAGACGGTTAATTTTTGAGTCCTTGCGAGATTACAATCGACACGGAAACGTGAGTCGACGAAATCGAAAATCAACACGAAAATGTGATTTATATTGAGAAATCGATTTAACAGATATTTCTTGGAATTTTCAGCTAAATAGATCATGTTTATTTTGGTCTGATAGGTAGGTACCTACGTGGAATTTGCCTGACGATCCGCACTTGGCCAGCGTGGTAGATTATGGACCCTTGTCATCCTGAGAGGAGACCTGTGATCATTAGTCAGCTGGCGTTGAGCTGATCATGATGATGATGGGAATTATAGTGGTGCAAATCCAAATAAAATCACAAAGAAAGAATTAAATTGTTTCTATTTTGAAGTCTCATAAAGAAACACCCACCTAAAAATAAAAATGCTACCTACCCGTTACTAAGCTCTTTTTATAATAAATGTTGATAAAAACTAACCGGTTGTCCGATATAATGTTTAAAACATCTAATGTTGACTGAACTTGTATTGCAGATAGGCAGAGAACTATACAAAGCACAAAGTATCTTGAAAAAACCGGCCAAGTGCGAGTCAGACTCGCGCACCTAGGGTTCCGTACTCGGGTATTTTTCTCGATATTTTGACACAGACAACAAAGTGATCGTATAAGGTTTTCGTTTTTCCTTTTGAGGTTTAAAAACAAAGAGTCGCTAAATCTAGGCGTACGAAGGCGCGGGAAGAAGTTAGCACTTATGATAAACAATTATGACTTTTCACTTAGATCATTATGTGGTTTAGAACCTTAGATAGTTGGACCAACCAGATTGATATACGAAACATTAAGGTAGGTAAAATCCTGGGTAGGCACTTCTGAGTTTTCTATAAAAACTTTTGTGCTGTTATTTTCGGGTTTGGATAGCAATTCGATCCAAACAATAGGTATGTTACTGCAAGTAACATAGCTATTGTTACTTGCAGTAAACTAAACTAACTAAACTAACTAACTAAAGTGGTATGGTAGAGATTGCAAGCTCTATCATATCCATCTGTGCTAAAAGAAAGAAGACCTTTGACCAGCATTGCAACAATAAAAGGAAAATCACTAATATTGCCTGTATTTATTGCCTATTACTTATTATCAGCAACACTTTTGCTTTAAGTTTAAGCTTTTATTTTAAGTTTTTCTCTTTTTTTGTGTTTTGTGTTGCAATAAAGTATATACAATATACATATGTACGTACTTTTGGTTTAGTAATGACAAGTGAAAATTAAAAATTTATAACACCCCCGACAAGTGAAGGTTACAGTAACTAGAAAAGAGCTGATAACTTTCAAACGGCTGAACCGATTTTCTTGGATTATAGCTAAGAACACTCTCGATCAAGCCACCTTTCAAACAAAAAAAACTAAATTAAAATCGGTTCATTAGTTTAGGCGCTACGGTGCCACAGACAGATACACAGATACACAGACACACAGATACACAGATACACACGTCAAACTTATAACACCCCTCTTTTTGGGTCGGGGGGTTAAAAATCAAATAAGTGCAAGTAGATACTTAGAAGGGAAACTTTCACGCTTGCTAAAACGTTGTTCAAACTTCGTAATCGCTTTGACATAAAATTCAGATTAGAGTAAGGATTAGAGATATTGATTGGCTACCTTATATTTTAATTACTGAGTAAAGAATTTGTACGGTAAGTATTATGGATATTGCAAACTAAATTGGTTGAAAGGAAATATTAATTGATGTAGTTAATGAAAGGTTTTATAAGCTCAACAGTAGGTACCTATAACACGGGGTTTGAATGTAAAAAAATACTTTAACATAATTTTTATTGACCTATGTAAAAGTTCTTGGTTACACGTTACATATTTAATAGACCTATGTATAATTGTGATCTTTATTAAGAATTAAGTAGGATAAGTTTTTTGGAACTTTAATGTTATTTTTGTTAATAGAAACGTATAAAACATAAAATAACAATAAACAAAATTATTGTTTACACGAGTTTTAACAAGCACTTAAAAAAGTTCAACTATGCACCTATTTCAACTAAAGATATTCAAGTAGGTACAATTAAATCGAATAGGTCATTGCATCCCAACACAAATAGATGATCATCCTTTGAACTTGAAAACGACGCACACTGGTCGAAACTTAGCAAACGTAAACAATAAAAAAGGCGAATAAAAAAAATCAAACGTGGAACACGCACAACGCGTCTATCCCCCGCATGCCGGTCGAACGTACACGTACGAAGGACCCTCGACGCAAAACTCGCTCGATCCCAACTTTTAGCATTTAGAGGGGCATAGCGAAAGTACTACCAAATAAACAACTATAAAAACACAGGGCACCGCCAACATAGCATCCAGTCCGACTCCTGACTCCAACCACCGCTCAAGAGGCATTATGAAGACGGTGAGTTGAAGTCTCAAGTGTTAAACAGTGAAGTGAAGTGACTTCAAAAAAGTGTTACGCAAAAACGTCCTGTGTGTCCCGTGCCGATGCGTGCTATATATACAAACATGCGAACGTGTTAGGCAGTTGTTACACTATCAAAATTCGATTAGATTCATTTATCGTAAGCACAAAAACTCTTGTTCAAGAACAAGGGACCTAAAAAAATTTGGTTCAAAAACCTTCAGGAGCACGAATTGTAAAAAAAATTGTCCGAATTTCTTTTATAGATACCTGTGATTTTAATTTAAAGACAAAGAGACTAAATATTTGGTTATCAACCGTAAATTAATATTAGTCTAATTATAATATGTATTATGCTAAAATTAACCTAGATATGACAAGATTTCACATCAAGGATAACTAATGGTAGTCATATAAATATGACAGTGTAATAACTACCTTACAATACGTGTTTGTAGTACAAACTTGCAAAGTGAGGGATGTGACACACTTTTTTGAAGTCGAGAATCATATTATTGTAGTCGAGTTCTATTTTTGAACTTAACGAAGACAATTCCGCTAATAATGCAAATTTTCTTGGGCGGCAGTAATCATTTAACATCAAATGACCTGCTTGTTCGTTTGTTCGCTATTTTACTAAAAACAAAGTTATAAAATACTTTATACAATAAAATAGACATTTATGTACATCGTTAAAAGTTAATCGGCTGTTATCGCCTAACTGTTTACATAATTCACAATCGTAATCAATTCTAGAATTTTAATTTATTACGACTTGATAAATTCAATATTTATTTTTCATATTATATTTACGGGGGATTGACATTTGAATTTGAATAATAAAAGATTTTTAACGACTATCATTTTAGCTGAGTTTCTTGTTGGTATACACTATCATTTATTGATAAAATATACTTATTCCAAATCCAGGCTCGGCTTCGCACGGGTAGCTTATTACAATTTTCGTAGCTATCTCAATTTTTTTTTTTGAAATTAAAATAAAGCCTACGCCAGGCAGAAATAAAATAATTATTAGGAATAATAAAAGTGAAAGAAGCCTTCTGGTGAAAGAATTTTCAAAATCAGTTAAGTAGTTCCAGAAATTACTTCCTACAAACAAACTTACAAAGTTTGCCTCTTTTCAATATTAGTATAGATAAATAACACACAAGGATAATATAGCTATTTATCAGCGAAAGAATTATAAAAATCAGATAAGTAGTTTCAGAGATTACCTCCTACATCCAAACTAACAAACTTTATCTATTTATAATATTATAGTCTATATCGTAGCTTTGCACAATATCTACTTAAATATGGTAATCAACTGTTATCTAATGGTTAAATTAAGACGTATTTAATACACCTATTAACATAACAATGACAAAGAATAATTGTTTCAATGTTGATTGAAATCTCAGTAGCTCTCTCACGATATGTAATTAGAGTTGAGTCGTGATCTATTTACTGCTAACTTAAGCAGGTAATAGAGTTGATAGAATAATCCATACTGTAATAATCAATAGCTAAATTCTCTGACTTAACAGACGTTAATATGTTAACTTTTCACGGTCCATCCGCTTAACAACCTTTGGTGAAATTTGGCACAGATTATTTAGTATCCCAGACACGGATAAGGAAATCCAAAAGTTCCCACGGGATTTTATAAAAACCTAAATCCACGCGGACATCACCAAATATTTTTTCACAAAAATTTTAATAGGTTCAGTATAAAAAGGTAAAGTAATTTTTAATATGGAATCATATATTGAAATAAATATATAATTCACAAAACTACCTATTGCATGATTTCGAGTAAACTAAAAGAACGTTATAACAACTTGAAGTTACCAAATAGTTTTTATGAAAGTTATGCAATTATTTAATGATAATACGTTATAAAAGAATAAAAAGTCTACAGTTCACTAGAATCAAACAGAAAAAAAAAACAAGGAAATGTTTTTTTTTTAATAGCTTCACTACCAAAGAACAAAAACCTTTTAACGGGTACATCACTACATATAAAACTTCATAACATAGTTTTCCAAAAATACACAAGGTACATAAGACCCTCAAAAAGCAATTTATACATGTACAGTACATGTTACACAGATTACAAACTATAGCCATTATAATATACTTTTTCCAAAAATAGGTTCATAAGAACGTCAAAATGAATTTATACAATGTATAAAAACTATAGCCATTATAATATGCTTTTTCCAAAAATAGGTTCATAAGAACGTCAAAATCAATTTATACGATGTATAAAAACTTTAGCCATTATAATATGCTTTTTCCAAAAATAGGTACTAGATCGTCAAAATCAATTTATACAATGTATAAAAACTATAGCCATTATAATATACTTTTTCCAAAAATAGGTACAAGATCGTCAAAATCAATTTATACAATGTATAAAAACTATAGCCATTAGTAAACTAGAGCGCTACGATTCCCTTTAGCTTGTTATGTGTTACGTCACAAAAGCGTTTTAGATCAAGTCTAGACGGGTTCGGCGCTAACTAGGAAGAGAGACCATGAAACCTAGGTATTAAGTTGCCTCCTATAGGCCGTATCTTGTTACTTATGTAACGCCATTATAGGAGAAAACGTTGATATAAAGAAAATTCAAAGATACACAGTTACTTTACAAACGTAACTAATGAAACCGTCTTAATTTACTTTAGAACACTATAAAATTAATGTAACTTCTGTCACGACAAAAGTTTTTGACAAAATTTTCTATCGATGAACTAAAAAAACGCTTTATTTTCAATAGAACATTAAAAATTATTGTAACAACTGATAATGTCTCATATTCCACAAGAAAAGTGTTTGGCAAAAAAAATTTAGACGTAAAAAACAGGAGAGAGTCAGCTATACGTATATTTGTTTATATTATTATGTACCAAAATTTAGGGACGCATTTCATTGAGTTAATTTTTTGTTACTCTCAAGAGGGTTGCACAAAAATAACGATAACGTAGTTAATTAAACAGCTTCAAGACTTGCACTGCCTTTTCGCTTTTTTCAGAGTCTCCTATTTTAAACAAGGATGCGGGATATCTAGGGTTTTATATATCACTCGTACAAACAGATCTTTTTACTAATGTATTACATAAAATCGTATCGTTAATTGAATTACGTGGGCACTGATGCAAGAAACGCATTCCTGGTCAGTGCCCATATAATGTTGATAAGAAGTTGATACTACTTAACACTTAACATATTTATATTATTTAATACAATTATGTAGAAGTGGCTAATTGCCGTGACTTTGTCAATGTATCTGCACTGAACAACTTGACTGTTGACAGTCTAACGAAGGATAATGTTGATAGTAATACCCGAGTAATAGATACATAGTAAATTTGTCTGTTATATAGAAAAGTGTTTCTCGTCAGTGTCCATGTAATGTTGATAAGAAGTTGACACTGCATATTACTTAACACGATTATATAGATCTAGCTAAATATTTCGTCAATGTATGTATTATAGTACCTAAATAACTAACAAAAGATAAATTGTACTAACCGAATAATAGATATAAAGTGTATACATAGTAGATTTGTCTGTTATCATCGGGACATTTGAGTTACAACCCTCTCCTCTCAAAAAGAGAAGGATAAAATGAATTGATTTTCAAAGAAAATTTTATAATATTAATGTGATAAGATTGAGCAAATTAGATTTTAATTCGAAGGAGTTCTCAAAGTTACAAAAAGTAGAAAAAAAAAATTATTAATGGCGTTAATGAATTAATTTCTGAAGGTAATTTGATACTGACTACATAAAAATTTAACCACTAATTAAAGCCATAATATTATCTTCAATTAACAGCATAATAAACAATAAACAATGTTACAAAACAGTTACGTATTGTTAACAAAATCTTGATTTGACAGTGATTATACAAATATGATAAATAGCATCACTAATTTTATCGATTAATCGAGTGTAACAAAACGTAACAATTACCTAATTCTAATCGTTGATGCGTCGATCAATGTTAAACCTGAATTAACCAGTTACAGCTCTAATTACTGAGGCTATAGAAGGCAAACTTCTCGATACAGGATACAAAGTAATGTAAAAAAACCGGCCAAGTGCGAGTCGACTCGCGCACCGAGGGTCCCGTACCTTGGAAGCAAAGAACGTGTAATTATTTTGTTGCTTGATTTATTTGCGAGTGCCAAAATATGTGGCATTATATGGCTGTATTTTTTCATTGCGCTAATTAGTCAGAAGCTTGATTTTTTAAAGCTCCAAGGGAGCGCAGACTACGTATTTGATATTGAATTTCAACTTGATAAGTGTTTCTGAGAAAATTCAGATAATGTCGGAGAGTACAGATAACGAAGTGATCGTATATGGGTTACTTTTCCTTTTGAGATACGGATCCCTAATAGGTATAAAAGTAAGAAGTGTGATTTTAGTGTTTTGTGAGTTGCGAAATATTGTCGACTAAATTAAACTTTTTTCATGTAATCGCTTAATACGGCATATAAGTTGAGTAAAATAACGAGATATTTATTTTAGAACGTTAAACTTTTTCATGAGAACCTTTTTATATTATGGGTTCAAATAAGTAATAAGTATTGTAACATAATAATAACTTTACGATAGTTTGATCGAAACTGATTTACTTACAAATAATCTGATATTAACATCATAAGGAAATATTACAAAATCGAGAACCTCCCAGATTAGGACTAGTTCTACCTAATAAGTTTTTCCCACGTATTAGAAAATGTACTTATAATTAACTATACTTATAATAACTGACTGACTGACAAACTGATTTTTAAACGCATAGCCTAAACGGCTTTGGTTAGCAACTTTGACAGTAGCTTTCTTTTATGACTTAAACCCTCACTAAGAAAGGATTCTTTGAAAGTCCACCTCTAAGAGAGGTAAATAGGGGATAAAAGTTTGTATGAAAGTCTATTATTTTTCAAGTTATATCTATGAAAATTGGTTTTTGGGATTTCGTTTTAAGAGGAATAATACATGTTCTAGGATTTTGGAAATTCTACTCCTCACTAATTTTCAAAAATTACACTCTAGCAAAGCCGGGGCGGGTCGGCTAGTCGTTCTATAATAGATAATTAGAAATATTTTGTAGATTTTCTCACGATGTTTTCCGTCATTAAATATCGCGTGACAAATCAATCAATCATAAAAGTTCTAAGCATGTAAGGTCTTTATAATCAAAGGTAAATACCAGAAGGTTATGATATTCATGAAGAAAATGTAAATTTTTAACTGCAGCTTATAAATTAATGCCATCAAGTATAACCAGTCCCTACCTGTGCAGGAGGTTGCGAAACATATAATTTTCTTGACTAGCGACAATTATTTTAGGTCAACTATTAGATGCGAATTACTTGTTAGTCATAGAAGTTGATATTTCTGTTGCGAAATACATAGTTTAAATATTTTTCCCAGATATTTGCTTTCAAAAGGCTTTAATTAACTATGTAGTTCTTACTTAGGTATATCAAATATTATGTGGAGCAAAATTAACATAACACGATAATCTTAATATGCCTTGATTTTTTAACCCCCGACCCAAAAAGAGGGGTGTTATAATTTTGACGTGTGTATCTGTGTATCTATCTGTGGCATCGTAGCTCCTAAACTAATGAAACGATTTTAATTTAGTTTTTTTTTTTCATCGATAAAGCAAGTGATATTTTTGAGCCCAATAATATACGGAAGTTTAATTAAATAACAATTACATACTTGCTTCTGGTAATTTCATGGGATAGTAAAAATAAGTTTTTATACGTTTCGTCATACATAGCTAGCAGGTTCGTTGCTTAAGTCATATTCTCAAGTACAATGGAGGTTTTGTGGGTTCGAAACTTTGTTAGTTCATTTACGCTGATTGTTATGGGAACTGTTTGCACATGGTTAGTATGTGTTACGATACCTTGATAATTAAGTAACTTACGATAGGAATCTGTGTTACTTGGTTTGGTAATATTAAAATGGGTGAAAATGAAAAATTTTGCGACAATTAAAAATATAGTGATCTGATTACTTACTAAAAATTAAAAAAAATGGATTTAGTATCTTAACATTATGCTTGTGCAGTATTTTTTAAATTCTGAACGTTTAGTATGAAACATTTCCTGATTTATAAAATTGCTTTCAATTATATCTGTTTTTATTTAATATTATACCATTCTTTGTATCAAGAACACTTGACTTTATGCTTTCGTAAGTCGTATGACATTGCAAAAATGGTTTTCACTGATTCCATTCGGCATTTCACTGTCGTGATAAAAATTGAATATTTACAAGTTGGCAACAAGTCAAGATTATGCCATACGTAATATTCTGATTACGATTTGATTCACACATATGGGTATAAAACTAGTTTTTGTCTTCGGTTTCGCACGCGTAATTTTTGGCGTAAGTTGTACCTATGACGAGAAAGTGTTTGTCTAAACTTAAGGTAAAAGAGGTTTGTCTTTGTGTTTTCAAAATTTAAAAGTTACTTTCACTAGTTAGAGTGGTTTTGCATTTATTGTTTTTAAAAAAAGGTTTAATGAATTTTTATAATTCTTATAATAGACGTAAGCTTATACTTAATTTCAATTAAATAATAGGTACTAAAGCAAATATGTTTTGAAAAAGATAATTATGACAACAAAAGAGTTTATTTTTATCTCTACGTATAAAATTTACGACTTTGATAAAGTTTAAAAATCAAGTAAAACATACTTTTGCATGAAGCTAAAAGCATACCCTTAAATCAAAAGATAGGCAATGTCTTAGTGCCCATATGAAATTTACAGTACAGTTCAAAGAACAGTTCAATGTATGCCACATTATATTATAGCGATGTCTATAACAATAAGATCACGTTAAAAATTAGCCTACGGAATTCTAAAATGTAGGTCGCAAAAATTTCTCAATTCATTATTCTATTATTTCTTCATTTATTACATCTATTCTATTCTAGAGGTCACATAAGTATTCAAGTTTCTAATGACGCATAATGAAGTAATCTGGGGCTCAAGAAGCTAAATTTAGCTTATTTTGAAATTTTGATGAGAGCTGACATTGAAATTTTGAATTTTATTTTTTAGCAATTTGTCTTATACTTACCATTAAAAGTAATGTGACATTAATATATCTTTATTAATAATATCATGTATTTGGTCAATTTAAGTTATTTAAGATATCTTAAAATTTCAAAAAGCGATTCGGTTTTATGGGCAAGTAATTTATGTAAAAAGACGTACAAAAATAGGTTATCATTTTATCTAATACACACATACGGAGGATGTACGGAACCTCAATTTTTTAAGTCGGTTAAAAATAAAGGGCTTGCACATTATCTATTTAGTCGCACCGCTTATAAAAACATTACATCTCAACCGAGATTACATGATTATTTCAAATATTGCATGCTCATATTTCAAAATGACAACTTTACACAATGTCACAGAAAGTGACTATTTGTGGATTAAGACTTACTTGTATTCTTAGTTTTTAGACTCGTCATTCAAGATACATTACGCACACATTCGGTTGTGTTTTCTACTTTTATTAAATTAACTTTTTATTGCTTCTAAATCTAAGTATTTTGCGCTATTTTTATTATACTTCTAAATGCCATAACAGATTTGGATGTTTGGGGTACCGTTAACAGGGCTCTCTCCGTCACTCGTTTCCACTCGTTTCATACAATCGTAGTTCCAATTTCATTTGAATATTAAGCAACCAAAGTCCATGAAATTTTGCAAACATATTCTAGAAACTAATATCTGTGTCTGTGGTGTTTTAGATTTTTCTAAAAATATATAGTTTTAAAATTACAGGGGCTCCAAGATTTGTATGAAAATTTTTAAGACCGCGTAACTTTGAAACCGAATATTTTAACAGAAATCTGGAAAACCACAGACATAGATATTAGTTTCTAAAATATGTCTGCAAAATTTCATGGACTTGGGTTGCTTAATATTCAAATGAAATTGGAACTACGATTGTATGAAACGAGTGGAAACGAGTGACGGAGAGAGCCCTCTTAACCAACAGGGCTATAATTTTTTTGGGAAAAACTCAATATTGCAGTTGTACCAGATATTTATTAAATGTTTAGTCCGTTTTTGGTAGAGCAGTCGTATTTTTTATTTTCCTAATTACGACTTGTTAATTAATTTACTTTATATTTTCATTTCTTAACATGTTTGGTTAATTAACTTCATACTATTGCTGCTGTAATTTCACGGCATAGTTAATATGACGACACAGTATGTTCAACATGATTGATCTACCTACAAGCCTACCTACCATTAATTACATGAATATTGACTTCAACGGATGGTATGCATGTCTGTTGCGCTAACTTTATTGAGCAAGTGAAGAATTTAGGCCCATTAGTAACATCATATCATTCTGGAACGTCTAAACAAAAACATACGATGTATTAATATGAGAAGCTGTTTTCTTTTTTATGGTCAAACTTTTTATTTAAAAAGCTCGTTGACACTACTGATAATAATTAATCTGACAAAACACTTGTAGGTTACAGTCAGACCGATATTTGAAAATAAAAATTCAAAATTCAAAAACATTTATTTCATGTAGTGCAACTTGTAGCCCTTATGATAATTCAACATTTCGCTACTGGTTCGGAAAGCAGATTTTACTGCACAGAAGAAACTAGAAATTCAGTAGCTTTCAAATGAGTTCTTGAATTGTATTGGTCTAAAGTACTCTTTGTGTTTGTTACAGATCTGTTTAGTTTTCCTGCTGGTAGCAGCGGCTGCTGCCAGCGAGAAAAAGTCAATAGAGAAGAAGGAGGGCCTTGAGAAGAAGTTGGACAAACGTGGCCTCTTAAATCTCGGCTACGGATATGGCATCAGCGGGCTGGATGTCGGCTACATCGGCAGCGGCCACGGCATCGGTGGCGCCTACAACAACATCGTCGAAGGAGGAGGCTTTAACTCCGGCTATGGCATCGACCTAGGCCACCGCACCGACGTCACCAGGACAATCACTTACGTCAAAGGAGTGCCATACGCTGTACCCGTCGACAGACCAGTCCCCTACCCCGTCGAGAAGCACGTCCCTTACCCCGTCAAGGTCCCAGTACCCCAGCCCTACGAAGTCGTCAAGCATGTGCCCGTCCACGTCAAGGAATACGTTAAGGTCCCCGTACACGTACCCGCCCCGTACCCAGTAGAAAAGAAGGTGCCCTACCCAGTCCACGTACCCGTCGACAGGCCCTACCCCGTCAAAGTGTTGGTGCCCCAGCCCTACCCCGTCGAGAAGCACGTACCTTACCCCGTCAAGGTGCCCGTCCCTCAGCCCTACCCCGTGGAGAAACACGTGCCATACCCCGTCGAAGTTAAAGTGCCCGTGCCCCAGCCCTACCCCGTCGAGAAGCACGTACCTTACCCCGTCAAGGTGCCCGTCGACAGGCCTTACCCCGTGCACGTACCCGCTCCTTACCCCGTCGAGAAGCCAGTGCCATACCCCGTGCACGTGGAGAAGCCCGTGGCCGTCCCCGTCCACGTCCCCGTCGACAGGCCTTACCCAGTCCATGTAGAGAAGCCCGTAGCCGTTCCCGTCAAGGTGCCAGTCCCAGAGCCCTACCCAGTCTACAAGCACATCCCCTATGAAGTAGAAAGGCCCGTGCCCGTCCCCGTCAAGGTCCCCGTCGACAGGCCCTACCCCGTGCCCGTAGACAGGCCATACCCCGTGCACGTCGAGAAGCCCTACCCCGTGCCCGTGAAAGTCCCAGTTCTGGTCAGCGAACACAGCGGCTACGGACACTCCGGCTACGGAGGTTCCAGCTACGGAAGCTCCGGCTACGGAAGCTCCGGCTACGGAAGCTCCGGTTACGGAGGCTCCAGCTACGGAGGCTCCTACTACGAGCACTAGGCTAATTATTCTAGTTCTTTAGTTCATTATCTGCCAATGTCACGCTATTTATATCTCGCCAAGCAGCGGCCGGGACACCAGCAAAAATTTTCTACTGACTATTTATACTGTCCTTCTATGAGTTGTCACGTCATATAAGCGTACAGAAGGTGCGCCGTACGTGTACGTTGTGATGCTAAGGTTACCATTAATAGGTTAAGTCGACTGTAATATACGAAGTAAATAAAAAAATAAGAAAATAAACGAAATTATTTTATTTCAACCACTACATAACCTTAAGTAAACCTGATAAAAATAACTTTTCCTATGCCGAATTAAAGGAAAAATATTTAAAGTAAGTAAACCAAACTGAGATGAATGAATCGGTCAATCGAAAGGACTCACAAACAAATAGGTATTCAATTATAAAATGTCGCATTTTGGAATTGCACTGGAACACATTAATTTTAAGTGTAAATTAAAAAAGATTTAAAAATCCACAAATAATATGAACATAGGTAGGTAGGTAATTACTCGTATTACTGATCTTTTAAGACAAAGACAAGTAAACACCGCATTTATTTAATAACAGCTTTATATATTTTTCTCAGACCATTCTGACAGAAAAAATCTAAGTTCAGACATTTCAGTATATGTAAACTGCGCTAGTTAATTAACTTTATGGGCATTTCAGTGTATTATTATTAATAACTATCAACTAATTATTAATAATCCACTGTCCGCGATTTTGTTCGCACGGATATAGGTTTATAAAAAATCTCGTAGGAACTCTTTAATTTTTCGGGATAAAAAGTAGCCTATGTGTTTATCCAGGGTATAATTTATCTCCATTCTAAATTTCAGCTGAATCAGTTCAGCAGTTTTTGCGTGAAAGAGTAACAAACATACACACATACACACAAACTTTCGCCTTAATATTGAGTGTGATAGTGTGATATAGATCAGGAAACGAGACAAAGGTCACAATATGGCCGAGCATGGCAGTGGGTATGACTAAATATAAAAGTGAAGTGTCCAATCATTGACCTTCGCGCTTGATTGTCGCGGTATTTACGGACTCCAATGATTGTGAGCGGTCCCCGACCGTGTGACATAACGACCACTAAAACTTTCAACGATTGCTTGATCCGTATTTTAATCCATATACTAATAAATAAAATTGGAGTGTCTGTCTATAATTTCAAAATCTCATACATTCTGTCAGGTGTCAAATGTAGGTAATATTTGACGCCTGCCAGTGACCACGAAGCCTCGATATTTTGTTACAAGTATCTACCCTAAGTCCTCATTTACACGAAAGCTTTTATAACGTCTGTTAAAAAAGCGTCCAAATAGAACAAATGTATTCCTAAGTATATGTTCACACGTCAACACTTTTTTCTTACGTGTGAAGAGATACTTGGGAATACATTATAATTGTTCTATTTGGATGCTTTTTTCAACGGAAGTTAAAAAGCTCTCGTGTAAATGAGGCCTAACTGTCGTGAACTGTGCTTATGTTCACAGTTACAGTAACTTTACATAATATTATACTGTGCCATTGCCGTGTATTCGACTCTAAAAATATGTTATTATTTACTTTACCCAATTGTATTGTATAATCATATGTGGAGCAATCACGTATAATCTTGAGTAAGTGTTCAGTAGGGCCTGTGCTATGGCGAAGTCCTAATTAGACTTATCCTTTTTAGGGTTTCGTATCTCTTGAAAAAAACCCTTATTAACCCACTATTTACCCATTATTTATTATTTATTTACCCACTATTTACACATTTAACCCACTTCGTTATCTGTGTCTCTTCAGACCCGACAAGAAAATAAAAATACATCGTACTAATATTATAAACGCGAAAGTTGGTTACTCTTTCACTCAAAAACTACTGGACCGATTTGGCTGTTTGGAATGGAGATAGATTATACCCTGGATTAACACATAAGCTACTGTTTATCTCGGGAAATCAATAAGTTCCCACGGGGTTTTTAAAAACCTACATCCACGGTACGAAGAGGGCATCAGCTATTATATAATATCTTTTTGGCTAAGCCCGGGGCTTGTGGTGTGTGTGATCTAGGTACAGTTTACAAAGTCACAAATCTAGTCACTAGACAAACAAGACAGTTAGGCAGTTATAATAATAACAGGGCTCTCTCCGTCACTCGTTTCATACAATCGTAGTTCCAATTTCATTTGAATATTAAGCAACCAAAGTCCATGAAATTTTGCAGACATATTCTAGAAACTAATATCTATGTCTGTGGTCTTTTAGATTTTTCTAAAAATATGTAGTTTTAAAATTACAGGGGCTCAAAGATTTGTATGAAAATTTTTAAGACCGCGTAACTTTGAAACCGAATATTTTAACAGAAGTCTGGAAAACCACAGACATAGATATTAGTTTCTAGAATATGTCTGCAAAATTTCATGGACTTTGGTTGCTTAATATTCAAATGAAATTGGAACTACGATTGTATGAAACGAGTGACGGAGAGGGTCACGCAATTACGCAATAGCGTGGCTATCAGATCAGGTAATTGATCGCTAATTAGTCGTTAATTGAAGATTACCGTGCGAAGTGATCCGTGCGCTCAGGCCCATATTATTCGCAAGTAGGGCATGTCGGAAACGCGATGGTTTGTTTATATTGACAGACTAATAAACAATGAAACAACTAAATAATCGCGTACAAACCACACGGCATGCCACCCTAAGCAATTTCACCACCACCTGGGCGACTGGTGCACTTCGACCGCCCAATGTACCAGATCCTTTTCTCCACGCATGTGCAAACTGTGGAACCAAATCCCTTCGGCGGTGTTCCCACTAGATTACAACATGGGGTTATTCAAGGGCGGACCAACAAATTGCTGAAAGGCCGGCAACAGATTGGCGGTTCCCCTGGTGCTGCAAATGTTCATGGGCGATGATAATCACTTAACATCAGGTGACCGGCCTGCTCGTTTGCTCGCTATTTTTGTTTAAAAACAAACTAAGAGAGGTCCAGTACCCACCTTTCAACTCACCCATCAGGTTCTTGAGACTATTTTTTGAAAATTATATATTTTATAATAGGTGTATATACAGGGTGGTCAAAAAGTCGTGGATCAAACGCAATAGGGAGATAGAGGAGGTCATTTCCAGCAAAAAAAATTTCTACAGCATGGCCATATTTAAATTGCCCTAAGAGTTATGAATATTTTTGGGTTTTTTAACAAAATACCAGATTCTCTTACAATTAGACTAATTAAAAAAAAATGAGATAAAAAACAATAAAACAAACGATGTTGTGTCATTACTAGATAATGTATCAGCACTACAAACCTTCTACTGAGGCTCTGGCTATCAAATTACAAGAGCAATTAATTTTTTTCCAAAACTTTTAAAGCGTTACCAAAAATTAAGTGTCACTTTAAAAGCGCACTGTGAAAAAAAAATGTACTACGGAAAAGTGACCCTGTATCAAAAAAACTTGCTGATTTAATGCCTATTTAAATGAGGTATAACACATTACTCTTTGTTTCGTAATTCTGGTATTATAATCGTTTATTCATATCAAGGTGCAAATTTCAGTAGATTAGTTTAATTCAAAATAATTTTGAAGATTATCATGCTGCTAGTTAAACTGCTAGTTTTTTGTACGTTGGAATGCTAGAAACATCACTGTGCTTGTCACACTTAAAATTTGTGAAAAGGACAGAAACTCTTCACTACCACCACGTGCCAGAACTACCCAGAACGACCGTCTTGCAAGTAGTTCATCTTTTCTAGGAAACAAAAGGATAAAGAAACTATGCCTCTCGTTCACACTAATCATCCTTTCTATTTGCATTGTTGGAATAAGGAAGGATGTGAAAGAGAGGCATAGTTTTTTTTATCCTTTTGTTTCCTAGAAAAGAGGGCGTTCTGGGTAGTTCTGGCACATGGTGGTAGTGAAGAGTTTCTGTTCTTTTCACAAATTTTAAGTGTGACAAGCACAGTGATGTTTCTAACATTCCAACGTACAAAAAACTAGCAGTTTAACTAGCAGCATGATAATCTTCAAAATTATTTTGAATTAAACTAATCTACTGAAATTTGCACCTTGATATGAAAAAACGATTATAGTACCAGAATTACGAAACAAAGAGTAATGTGTTATACCTCATTTAAATAGGCATTACATCAGCAAGTTTTTCTGATACAGGGTCACTTTTCCATAGTACATTTTTTTTTCACAGTGCGCTTTTAAAGTGACACTTAATTTTTGGTAACGCTTTAAAAGTTTTGGAAAAAAATTAATTGCTCTTGTAATTTGATAGCCAGAGCCTCAGTAGAAGGTTTGTAATGCTGATACATTATCTAGTAATGACACAACATCGTTTGTTTTATTGTTTTTTATCTCATTTTTTTTTAATTAGTCTAATTGTAAGAGAATTTGGTATTTTGTTAAAAAACCCAAAAATATTCATAACTCTTAGGGCAATTTAAATATGGCCATGCTGCAGAAAACTTTTTTACTGGAAATGACCTCCTCTATCTCCCTATTTCGTTTGATCCACGACTTTTTGACCACCCTGTATATAGATTGTCCTACTATAAAAGCTATCAAAGAATTTCAATGCCCACCTCCTTCTCCAGAGATGCTTTATGGTATCATAATAATCTGTCGCCCTAACCACACGTGTCTGCAAAATTTTAAGTCAATCAGACAGCTCTTAAAAGTAGCCAAAAATTCACTCACCAATTTCGACGGAGCTGATGTTCCTTTACGTAACATTCACTGATTTTGACAAGCTGATCTTAATGAATAAATATTGGATGGATTTTTACCTGAAAAAAGAGAAAAACTATTATTAGTCTTCTTGCATATTATTCTTATTAGTTGTCATTCTATTTATGCGGGAGATATTGGAAAAGACAATACAGGGAATTTAAAACTTGAAAACACAAGAATCCCTCCGAGAAAAAAGCTAATTAGAAATCGTGAGCTCGCGACTCCTGAACGTAGGAGTTCTCCTACGTTCAGCCTCAGGAAAATTGGAAAGTCATTTGTTGGAATGAGTATGATAAACATAGTAAATAATTAAAAGTATGATCCTTAAAAGCATATAAAATTATGTAAATGATAAAAAATCGTGGCCTTACACCTACCGCCCATTGCTGAAGTGAGTCAAATCCACGGTTTTGTATAAGTTAGTCCATTGCTAGAGCTAGTCAAATCCACGATTTACATAATATTATTGTACTTAAATTGAATAGGTAAGTAATTGAAAAGAGCAACCGTCGCCTTTCTTACTGGTTCTTCTCGGTAGGAAATCTATTCCGAACCAGTGACAGATTCTTTGACGATTCATAAGCACTTGTAATATAATAGTTTATTTGATTAAAAAACCTTTTATTAAGTAAGTAATCGGTGAAGTTATCGAACCCAGAATCTTTAAGTTGTAAGACAAAAATATTCACTACTGCGCCTTCCTGGCGTCTTCTTATTTTGTTGTTACAACAAAATACTATTAAAATGCTAGTTAGTCATCCTAACATTTAAGGTAGAAAATGAATGGTTAGTTCTCGAAAATCGGCATATACAGGGTGTTTGGTAATTAGTATATAAAGACGACACGTACCCATGCTACTTTGATCTGATAAACACAATGCTGAAGTATAATGACGAAATAAAATTATAAAAATTCAATACAAAATTTAAAAAAAAAATATGTCAAAGTTTTCATGACCCTAACGTGCCCTAACTCACTGAGATCGTTGGCCATCTTTAGATAGGCCGAGGCCAACGATCTCAGTGAGTTAGGGTTATGTTAGGGCCGTGAAAACTTGGTAATAAAAAAATTAAAATTTTGTATGGAAAATTTTATAATTTTATTTCGTCATTTTACTTCAGCATTGTATTTATCAGATCAAAGTAGCATGGGTACGTGTTGTCATTATATACTAATTACCAAACACCCTGTATAAACAAATTCCGCCGGGTCAGGTCAAGTTGATCTGACCTGATCTGGTCAGATTTCTGGTAGTCTGACTGAGCTGGTATCATGTCGTAACACTAACTTTTTAATTTTTTTTGTAACAGTAGGAAAAGTAGGTATTTCCAAGATTTTGCAACGCATTACTTAATCCTTAATCTTATAGTATAAAAGACCTTTCAACGGCTCATAAAGTATGTCTGTTTGTACACACATATCTACAAAACAAAGCGCATATTGTCCTATTGTTATATAGACTCACACGCGTGTACAAAATCCAAACAAAAAGGGTTATTTGGGGTGATATTCTGAGATGGATCAGTGACAAAAAATTATTTAAAAACATATTTATTTCTTAAAATGTTTATAATTGGCAAAAAAAATTAGAAAATACTAGATGATGGTCACGCCTATATCCCGCTCCGAGATGCAGGTTATGTATGTACCAATGCCCGTGACTTTGTTAGCATGGATTTAGATTTTTTAAATCCCGAAGAAACTGTTTGATTTTACGGAACAAAAAGTAGCATAAGTCCGTCTACGGGATGCAACTTGCAAGCTTATCTTCATACCAAATCTTATCAAAACTGGTTAAGCAGATGGGCCGTGAAACCGTAATAATATACAGACACACATCTGTTCTGTTAAATTCTGTCTATCTCTAGACAGACTTTAACAAAACTGTTGCCATTTATAAAATTGGACTAAAGTTGATAATAATAATTGTAGGCACGTTTAAATGACAAGTAATTTTTGTTGTTAACCTTTACTTCTGCAGCCGATGTATTTATTTTATGATAATTTAAATTAGAATAGAATAGAATAGAATAAAATTTATTCGTTGAAACCGACACATAAACATAGTATTACAAATAAAGACGCTTATACAAAACTAAAAATAAAAAATATAAGCCCTAAAATATAAAATTTAAAATATAAAACTTAAAAACTAACTTAACTTAAACAGTATATTATGTGTGTATTATGTGTCGTGCCAACGAAAGGGCCCGAACTCAGCTTGATGCTGTGGATACACAATGTACCCACAACGCTGGTATTCTGTTCGGGCCCAAACGAGGGAAGTTCTGGTAAGTCTTTGTAGTTAATTCTATTAACTGTTAATTACCGACACCTGAATTTTCTTTTCTTAAAATTTATGCTACGCTGGGTTTCTTTACTTTAAATCCATACCTATCAACAGTAACATTATAAATGCGAAAGTGTGTCTATTAATCTGTCTGATCATCTGTTATCTTTCACGGTCCATTTGCTTAATCGATTTTTAACGTTTGGTATAAAATATAGCGTGCACCCCGAAGATGGACAAAGATTGTTTTTTTATCCCAGAAAATTGTACGCAATTTTTAAAAACCTAAATCTAAGTGTGAATAATTTACGAGTAATACTCTATATTTTTATATACCTACGCTATTCTCAGATTAGTCTGGGACTTTATTATTTTTATATTTTTAATTTTCGGCAAACTGGTCCTTCCTTAAAAGTCACCCTTTGTCTAAATAATAATAAAGATATTGTCCTTGTCCAATTAAATTGCATTGGCAATGGCATTACCTGGAGAGATAGATAGAGATACATAGAGATAGTCTTGTACTTGAGATAAACACGAGAGATAACACAAAAAAAAACTATCTGCAGTACTTGATTTGGATCCAGCACTCAAAAATTCATAAATATTGGCATGAAAAAGGCTGTTTTTCCACCAGAAATGTGTGATAGGTCCTCTAAACGGAAAGCGCAGCTTTATCAGATCTTTCACAGGTGGACAGATGACATCAAACAAGTCTAGTGAGCTACTGATTTAATGAAATTCTTAAAGGTAAAGAAATCCTAGTTGTAGACTATGTAAAGAAAACAATTTTTTCTTCTCATTTCTGTTACGAAACAGTTTTTCTGTACATTGCTAAAGAGGTATGCTTATAACACCCTTTTTGGAAGTTGAGATAAGTTGGGTAATTTCTACTTGGATCAATGTTGTCATACATACATGTCAATAAAAATATCTTCTGGAGTCGTAGATATCTAACTGAAGAATAGAGTGTATATTAGCAACATTTTTATTCAAAAAATGTAAGCGAAATGGCAAGCCATATATTTTGACAAGTCATAGCATTGGGCCATTAGTAAAAATTGAGATGGGTTAATTTTGTACCAGAGTAAAGCTGATTTATTTATCGCATCATGTTCAAAAGTTTACAACACCAATCCTCGCAAGGCCATAGCTAGTGGCTTGCCTTATATTTGTTGACAATTGACACAAGTAGACCGGAATTAGTCAAATGACGTCTTTTTTGATTTAAATTGTGTCGCTTAGTGACAAGAAGCAGTATACATACGACATCTCTCTTGCAACATAATGTGCCTAAATATATAGGAAAGATATGTTCGTACATGCAGATACAGTGCGTGGAGTGTCAATGTAAGCGATGTAGCAACGCTTTGTAATTTAGCTGCTAATATTATCATTCTTATGATCGAACGACGAACTTTCCGCTATGAGCAGAAGCTCACTAAGCAAATGGATGAAATATAATACTGTCTCCTCTAAACAATTCCTTCAAAAAATAATAATAGACACATCGAAAAACAAAACAAATAATTATTATGATGATGCAAGCCACACGCACCGTGCCGCCCCCTTCCGCGTCACAAGTGTTTGGCAAGGCCTGCTGCTTTGTCCTATCTGTCACTAAATTAAAATTTTAAATATCCTTGGTTTAAGTGGAATGTCCTGGTAATTTTAATTATTGGAGTTGTTCAGTACGTAGTAATCGCGTTGCGCTTCAAATAAAATTAATAATAATTGAAATGAATTTGCTGCTAAGGAGTAGTTTTAGGGACGTAATTTTACGAATAATATTATGTTTAAGTAATGTTTAAAAAAGTGGAACTGCTTATTGGGTTGGTAACATTATTTAATTGAAGTCATAACGAAATTTGACATAACGAGATCTGAAATCAAAAGGTTTTTGGTGTTGCAAATTTTGGGAGTAGACGTTCAATTTTAAAAGAACTTTAAAAACACAAGCACACCGGCACCGGTTACTTAAAATATTTTTTCATCAATGTTTTGTGCAAAATTAAAACTAAAAAAAAGATAAAATTATTCAGTTAGATATTTGAAAACAAACACTAAGTATGGTAGTTAAAATACGGCAACTTTTACAACGTTTTATATATATTTTTGCATAATCGATTATCGGAATCATATCGTTGCATGGGCGCGGGGCGCTGCTGCTGTCGACATAATCGTACAATCTAAAAGTCCTCAATCATTCAAACTTTATTAACATTGAATATCATTTTATTTTTACACGATATAATATCGCCATCTATGACAGGCGTACGTAAGCTATGTATGAAGTATAATGTAATTTAACTATGTTGATGTAGTATGGGTAATTGGATATAGAGGGCACTAGAATACCTACTGTATAACATCATTATGATCAAACCATATCGGTGGCTCACAACTAGGGTTCGAACTCCGGAATTCCGGTTTTGGCGTAACTCCGGAGCTTCGAAAGATTACAGATTCATTTGTGAAACCGGAGTTATCGTGAACCTAAACAGAGTTTCAATTTTCATATTTTTTTGTTGAAGTTGAGCTTTTTCAGCGGTTACTTATCCTGTAGTCTTCATTAATTGCTTACATAATTTATGAAATAGGTTAAAACTTATCCCATTTTATCAATGGAAAACACATGAAAAAACAAAACCTATAAGAAAAATTTTACTACTTAATTTTAATTAATTACGAAGGTTCCTTTTAATTTTTCTAACTGATTTGTTTTATTTCATACTTAACAGACTTAAACATTCATTGAGGCGTTAAAAAAATTCAAAATAAACGCACTATTTAATCACGCTCAAATTTTTTTAATGAAGCTTCGAAACTCCGGAACTCCGGACTTGGAACGCGGAACGCTCAGCATCAAAACTCGACTCCGGAGCTGAAAAATAGTCCGATTTTCAAGCACTACTCACAACGGAGCACGGGATTCTTCTTAGAATGGGCTTTAGACATAGTCTTCCATGCTGATTGGGAGACTTTACTCGTACATTGGAGAACATTATGGAGAACTCTCTCTCTCAGGCATGCAGGCTTCCTCACGATAGTTTCCTTCACAGTTAAAGCTAATGATACTTTAATTTCTAGAAACGCACATAACTCCGAAAATTTAGAGGTTCCTAGAACTAGAGGTTGTAGGACCTCTGACCTTTCGAAGTTTTACGTGCGTTTTCCATTGATCGGACCCCTGCGACCCAACGACTAGGGTTCATAATCATCATGATCGACCCATAGCCGCCTCACTACTGAGCACAGGTCTCCTCTAATAATGAAGGTAAATAAAACAATTTTTTTTAGTTATCACAAAAGTTGAGTAAGAAAATAAGAATTAAACCTCATAATGTTGCACTATTAAGAGGGCTCTCTCCGTCACTCGTTTCCACTCGTTTCATACAATCGTAGTTCTAATTTCATTTGAATATTAAGCAACCCAAGTCCATGAAATTTTGCAGACATATTTTAGAAACTAATATCTATGTCTGTGGTTTTCCAGATTTCTGTTAAAATATTCGGTTTCAAAGTTACGCGGTCTTAAAAATTTTCATACAAATCTTGGAGCCCCTGTAATTTTAAAACTAATTATTTTTAGAAAAATCTAAAACACCACAGACACAGATATTAGTTTCTAGAATATGTTTGCAAAATTTCATGGACTTTGGTTGCTTAATATTCAAATGAAATAGGAACTACGATTGTATGAAACGAGTGGAAACGAGTGACGGAGAGAGCCCTGTTAAACTTACTTAACTCTGAAAGAACGAATAAAAATAAAAGTAAAGCCTACATTAGTTCGGACTGTGTGTAAGTATGCACGAATATTATGTTTTATTTCATAATGCAATATGTTGCAATTGGCCTCTCACTATATTACATGTAGTAAGTAGGTATACATAATATAGTACGCGACAAGTCGACATGGCAATCGAGGTATGAGCCGGGAGACGCCCCGCACACCCGCACGTCACCTTGCTTTCTTTCTACAGTTACTGAATGAATATAATGTTTTATGCAACAAAAATGGTTCCCATTAAAATACAATTTATCACCTTCTGGCTAGCTAAAAAGAAATGTTTTTTTTTATATAAAAAGAAAAATCCTGACTCAACGCGAATGTATGCTAGCCATTGGTATGTATTATAATCTGCAGTCTATTTTTTCTCATATTTTCCGATACCTAAGGTTGCGCCAATAAGCAATTAGGCCGCCTTTTGTATCCTACATAAGTCTGTGTTTTCTTTAGGTACTTTTAGTGTAGTTTTCCTTATAGTGGTGTTACAAATAAATTGATCGCCCAGATCAACCTCTTGGATCTAGAAAGCTGAAAGTTTGCACTGAGATTCCCTTTATAATATAGACAAGGGATAGATTAAGGATTTTTGAAATTCCCACGGGAGCGAAGCTGCGGGTGGTCGCTAGTGTCAGTATAATTTCAACAATTATTTACAAAGTATGAAGATTATAGTAAAATAATGAACATTATGAAACATCCATTGAAAACGATATATTATTGTTATTATAAACAATTTCATAACAACAATTACTTCAGAGCATTCAACTGCCTTCTAGACCGGTTCTGTGGGCTTAGCACGAGTTTGTACATCTCAAAAACGTTCGTATATTATATCGAGCGTTGAAAAACTTACTATAAGGTTAAAATAAAATGGACCTAAAATCGTTCGTCCATACATCGAAATCCAACATCCAAGAGTCCAACCATTTCATTCCGTTTACAACACAAACTTTAGACAAACTTAAGGCCTATTTTACTCTGACGTTAACTTATAAAGTCAACGTTTTCGAGACGACTGAACTCGTACTAAGGGTATAGACTGGACTTGTATTCGTATACCGTTTAAAATTACATAACTATAAAGTAGTGCGAAATATTTAGTTAATTTAACAAGCTTCTGTAGACGAGTTGAACTAATATTGTTTTTGTATATTTTTGGAGGTCAGCAGAGCACCTCTCTCACTCTCTGCATCGTTTTCAACATTGCTGCGGGTTGTAATCCTTACCATAGATATCTTTTTATCTTTCAGTGGGCTGTATCTCGTAAACCGCAATAGGTAGAGAGTTCAAATTTTCACAGAATACATTGTTTATTGCCGCTATAACAAAAAAAAAATCAAAATGGCGACCATGAAAATTTAAAAATTAAACTGTTATTTCTTGTACGATGGTCTTAATTACGATTGGTTCCGTACCATAGCTATATATACCGAAAATTTCAACTCTCTAGCTATTACGGTTTATGAGTATAGTCCGCTGACAGATTGACAGACGGGCCGACAGATGGACGTACGGAGCGACGAACGGACGGCCAGACGGACGGATAGGCGGATGGACGGCCAGCGGAGGCTTAGTTATAAGCTCCCCTTGGCATCCTTCGGGTATATGTAACCCTAAAAATCCTTAAAGATGGTTTTATCTCTGTTCTACGCAAGATTCGTAATTTATTTCAATAGGGTTAGCTACGTTTAAAGTCTATTAATAAGGAAGTAGTATCCTGGATCGTAACTTAGTGTTAACCCAAGATATTCTGGGAGTGGCCTAGCACGAAAACGTACCTATTGAACTCTTAAATGCCATAGCATGACATAACTTTAAGGAAGTATTAATGATTGAAAATGAATTCACTCTTCATACATCACTGCTAAAACTTCTTCAGAAATCAGGGAAGTGATTATATATACTACTAGAAGATACCCGCGGCTTCGCCCGCGTGGATTTCGGCTTTTTGAAATCCCATGGGAACTCTTTGATTTTTCGGGATAAAAAGTAGCCTATGTGCTAATCCAGGATATTATCTATATTCATTCCAAATTTCAGCCAAATCCATTCAGTAGTTATTGCGTGAAAGAGTAACAAACATACACACACACACACACACATACAAACTTTCGCCTTTATAATATTAGTGTGATATAGCCAAGTGGTTAAGATTTCGGCCTCCATTTGGGAGGTCGGGGGTTCGAACCCGGGCGTATTTGTAACTTTTTATCACTTGCTTGAATGGTAAAGGAAAACATCGCGAGGAAACCTGCATGCCTGAGAGTTGTCCATAATGTTGTCAAAGGTGCGTGAAGTCGCTTATCCGCATTGGGCCAGCTTGGCGCTTAAATCCGTCTCATTCTGAGAGGAAACCAGTCCTCCGTAGTGATACTATTGGTTGATCATACTGATGCCCGCGACTTCGTTCGCGTGGATGTAGGTTTTTGTAAAATTCTCGTGGGAACTCTTTTATTTTCCGGGATAAAAAGTAGCCTATATGCTAATCCAGTGTATAATCTATCTCCATTCTAAATTTCAGCCCAATCCGTCCAGTAGTTTTTGCGTGAAGGAGTAACAAACATACACACACTCACACACACACACACACACACATACAAACTTTCTCCTTTATAATATTAGTGTGAAGTGTGATGTGATGACATAAGGGCTGTCTTTATGTGATGTGGTTGTTACTTCAACAACAAATAGATATTTTGTTGTTAAACCTGTGTTTCGATGCTGGACTGACGCTCAAATTCTAGGTCATCTAAAATTCTAAATTCACACTTCCACACTTGTCTCTTAGTGTACCTACTAGTTTTTCGCGGCCCATCTGTTTAATCGATTTATACGTTTAAAAGATATATCTTTCATAATTCCCGCAGCTTCATCCACATAGATTTAGACGTATTAAAATCCCGTGGGAACTTTTTCCCGGAATTTTCTGGGATAAGAAGTAGCCCATGACCGTCCCTGGGATGCAAGCTATCTTTTTACTAAAATTCGTCAAAATCGGTTAAACAGATGGACCGTGAAGAGCTAGAAGATAGACAGACATACACACAGATAGATGCACACTTCCAATTTCGTAGTATCCAGCATGGATTTTTAAAATAGCTGTTCTTTGTTTTCTACGGAACTGTAAAAATTGTGGAGTTTTCATCAATTTCCCCACAATGCGCACCGTCTATTTTGACATCACGTTAATTTGTGTTAATTGCATATCAAAATTCTCGTTTGATGCAATCGGGGCGTACCTACCCATTACAGTAAATTTTATTGCCGCAGTAAACACCTCGGGGGTATGGTTAAGACGGTCAAATCACTTTGAAGCAACGTGTGTGTATGTGTGTGTGTGTGTGTGTGTTTGTTACTCCTTCACGCAAAAACTACTGGACGGATTGGACTGAAATTTAGAATGGAGATAGATTAGCCTATGTGCTAATACTCTGGATTAGCACATAGGCTACGAGTTCCCACGGGATTTTTAAAAAACTACATCCACGCGAACGAAGTCGCGGGCATCAGCTAGTTTAATAAAAAAAAAAAAATGGCAACTCACTTTTGCCTATAAAGGTAAGCGTCCACAGTTACACATCGCAGGCATCGGACGCAACGGGCTTAAGTTTTTTTGTACATTAAAAGTCATATATTTCATGTATAAGTACATACATTATTTACTGTACTTAGATAAAAAAGAAAAACATATTTACATTGAGAAAAAACTTGCAAAAAAAATTGCAAAAAATATACACTGTCCAAATGGTCACTGCAACTCGTATGGAATATACCCTGTTTCCAGTGCGTTTCAAGCAATTAACCTTTACCCATTACCCATGGCCTAAACAATTTAAGAGTAGACTCGTTCTCAGTAGTGGGCCATTGACGGGTCGATAAAGAGAACTTAGTTATTTGCATTGCTGACCTACAAGTTTTACAATAACTTTTACACGACTTAAGTTAAGTCTCTCCGTCACTCGCTCCATACAAACGTAGTTCGTCTCTCATCGGAATACTAACCAATCATACTCAATGGAATTATGTAGAAACGTTCCGGGAACTAATATCTATGCCTGTGGTTTTCCAGATTTCCGTTAAAATATTCGGTCTTAAAAATTCACATACAAATCTTCGAGCCCCTATAATTTTAAAAACTACATATTTTTAGAAAAATCTAAAACACCACAGGCACAGATATTAGTTTCTAAAATGTCTGCAAAATTTCATGAACGGTTGCTTAATATTCAAATGAAATTGGGACTACGATTGTATGGAGTAAGTGACGGAGAGAGCCCTGTTAAGCATCATTAGTTGTTAACAAATAGGTAGGTCTTCAAATTGTAGTCAAATTACTTATAACACGCGATATACTATGAACCTATCAAGTTATTTGTTTACAATTTAATGTACCAATTACCTACTGCAAGATGCAATACTTTAAACACGATTTTTGCCTCAGCTTCGTCCGCGTTGATTTGGGTTTTATAAAGATTTCTTTAGAGTTTGTCAGAATTCTTTTTAACCGACTTCAAAAAAAGGAAGAGGTTTGGAGAACCTCTCAAAAAAAGAATCTTTTTTTTAGTGGAAGTATACGTTATAAACAGAATCTACCTAGGTGTTACGGAAGGAAATATGGAAATTATGGCTCATGAACTATTTATTAACTTAAAGGGGTGGAGGGGGGGAGGGGAAAAATCCAAACGGGTACCTACTTGAATCCGTTCTCGCTTGCGCTTACCAAATGACTGATAAGTAATGATTATTTATCAGCAGGGTCTGCAGGTTAGTTTTTAGGGTTTCCCGTTCCTCAAAAGGTCTGTCTGTTTGTTTGTCTGTCTGTCCAGCTGTCCGTCTGTTGTGTCTGTCAAAAGACCGATAGGGTACTTCCCGTTTTTGGTATGCCAAATCGCTGGGCGGCACGACTTTGCCGGTAGGGTGACAACTAGCCACGGCCGTAGCCTCCCACTAGAACATTTATTTTTCTCATAGTTTAAAGTTTGGGAAACCAAAAAAAGTAATACTAATGCAAGCTCTATACTTCACATTCACATTTCAAGAAATCATTTCATTTGTTGTTTATTTTTGGTTTTAGCTCGTCGGATTACGGATACAAGGCCTTCAGTTACTTTCAAATAAATATATTGTAACCTTTGTTACAAGGAACTTAATTTGGTATAATCCGCTAAACCAGACAAATCTGTATGGCGCAACATGCAGGAGAAGCCGGCCACCAAGCAAGCAATACGCACCACCACCACGCAGCACCACACACATCCCAACACCACTCGACGCGCGTTTCGCCCCGACACCGGAGCATCCTCTGGAGATGTAGACCTTACAATCTCCAATTTCAAAGTGATTATCGTTACAAATCTATACATGTAACCATTTTAAGAATTTTGATAATTTCAATGGGATCTTTGAAAATCCAAATCCACACGAACGAAGTCGCGGGGGAAAAATAGTTTACAATGAACAATAATTACTGTAAGATAAGATGAGTTTTTGTAATTAATATAAGAACAACGTCACAGTTTTGTTATTTCATTTGAAATAACTATTAATTCAGCCCTCAGTACAAAAATTGTAATATAAAATTTCATACACTAAAATGATTTCATCTCATATAATTACAGTAATCTCGGATTACACCTCTTGATTTGCCAATCTAATGGTTACAATTTACAAGCGATTAGCGATTATTTATCACTTTTGTTATTTTTTAACCCCCGACCCAAAAAGAGGGGTGTTATAAGTTTGACGTGTGTATCTGTGTGTCTGTGTATCTGTGTATCTGTCTGTGGCATCGTAGCACCTAAACGAATGGACCAATTTTAATTTAGTTTTTTTTGTTTGAAAGGTGGCTTGATCGAGAGTGTTCTTAGCTATAGTCCAAAAAAATTGGTTCAGCCGTTTAAAAGTTATCAGCTCTTTTCTAGTTTTCTTGTAGAAAAGAAGGTTAGATAACCCTTAGGTTCATAATATTCAAGTGTCAATTAACAAATGTTAAGCTGTCAAGATGGACGTTGCCTAGATATACATAATTATTTATTTGAAAATGATGTTTTGGAAAACTCAGATACTTTGGATCGTAGGCGCGGAATAGTCAAAGAAAATCGGTTCAGCCGTTTGAAAGTTATCAGCTCTTTTCTAGTTACTGTAACCTTCACTGGTCGGGGGTGTTGAAAATTTTTAATTTACACTTGTAATAATTATTCAGTGATAGAATTAGAATGAGGTATAGCAGCAGTTTATATCCCCACGGGGGAAAATATTAAATGAATATCTTTTGAGAACTCACAAAATTACTGAATATGCAATTTAGTGTCTAGTAACTACTAACACATTCTGTCATTCACAGATTTTTTTTTTAATGATGTAACCACAAATTCACGGTTTTTGACGTGACAACGTCTTATAATTCGATAGAGCCGGCTGCACGCACGAAAAAACATGACTCATGCGGCGTTACCTCGCTCTGAGGCGTTCCATGTAAGGCTTGAAGTGCAAGCGAGAGCGCGGAACGAGCGACAAAGAAGCACAATCGGCCTTTGTTGTCACGTTCAACTATCGTCAGTAAACCGACTTTACAGACAACCAATTTTTGGATTTATTCCTTTACTTGTGCTACCTGCCAAATTTCATAATTCTAGGTCAACTTGAAGTACATACTCTACAGGTTTTCTTGACAGACACGACAGACGGACAGACAGACAACTAAGTGATCCTATAATGGTTCCGTTTTTCTTTTTGAGGTACGAAACCTTAAAAAGAAACAAGTGTAAATTAATAATTTATAACACCCCCGACAAGTGAAGGTTACAGTAACTAGAAAAAAGCTGATAACTTTCAAACGGCTGAACCGATTTTCTTGGACTATTCCGCGCCTACGATCCAAAGTATCTGAGTTTTCCAAAACATCATTTTCAAATAAATAATTAAGTAAATATATCATTTTCAAATAATAAAGTAAGTAAATAAATAATTATGTCAATTGACATAATAAATTATGAACCTAACGGTTATCTAACCTTCTTTTCTACAAGAAAACTAGAAAAGAGCTGATAACTTTTAAACGGCTGAATCAATTTTTTTGGATTATAGCTAAGAACACTCTCGATCAAGCCACCTTTCAAACAAAAAAAAGTAAATTAAAATCGGTTCATTCGTTTAGGCGCTACGATGCCACAGACAGATACACAGATACACAGACACACAGATACACACGTCAAACTTATAACACCCCTCTTTTTGGGTCGGGGGTTAAAAAAAAGTAATGCATAGATGGTCGCCGTCGCGTATAGCTTGGGCGTCGCCGTCGGATGTCAGTCCGTTTTGCTCCACATACGTCGCACTCAGTGGTGACATTGCAACATTGCCACGCATTTTTGCAACAGTCAAGGAGGTTATTAAAGTAATTTGTCTGGTGGCCATTGTTATTTCTTTAATCTATACTTTAAAAACGCAATAATAAAAGAAAAATCCTCAATAACTCTAGACTGAATTCCGAAAGGTCGGCGGTTCAAACCCCACCCGTTGCACTATTGTCATACCTACTCCTAATACAGCTTTGCGCTCAGTTGGGGGGGAAAGAGGAATATTAGTCATGATTAGCATGGCTAATAATCTTTAAAAAAAACACGACTGCACTGCCAAAAACGAACTAAAAAGATTTTTTTTCACATTTCAAAATAGTTTACTTACACCGCTCTATACAGCTGCCATACTGTTTTTTTTTAAATAGATAGATAAGTAGATGGATAGAAAAATGTATAGCCAGTGTCACTCAAAATTCAAAATATTTTTATTCAATTAAACTTTTACAAGTACTTTAAAATCACCAAGTGTATCTACCAATAGTTCGGAATGCCAGCAAGGAACTCGGCGGTTGCTCTGTTCAAAGATTTGATACTCGGGATAATTTAAGAGTTAACAGACCATTGAGAACTCTCAGACATGCAGGTTTCCGCACGACGTTTTCCTTCCTCCTTAAAAACAGGTGATTGATGTTTAATTCAAAATTCAAAATTCAAAATGTTTTTATTCAATTAGACTTTTACAAGTTCTTTCGAATCGTCAAAAGCATCTACCACTGGTTCGGAATGCCTTTCCTACCGAGAAGAACCAGCAAGAAACTCGGCGGTTGCTCTTTTCAAAGATTTGATATACAATATTATGCCATGTATAAAAGCAATTGAAGTCCTGCGCATTGCTGGAGCGAATCGAAGTTCAAATCCACGCTTTTTTATCATTTACATAATCTTCGATAGTATAATATGCTTTTCTCAGGAGCATATTTTTAATAGATTTTTTGAACCTGTGTAAAGGCAAGTCCAAAATTGACTGAGGAATTTTGTTATAGAAGATTAAATTGTAAATTGTAATTGTTTAAAAACGCACAGTAATTCCGAAAAGTTAGACATGCTGGTATGGAACCTCCGACCCCCTGTTTAGAAGACCAACGTCTTAATCACCAGGGTATCACTGCTTTATATATTTTCGTACTAGATGATGCCCGCGACTTCGTCTGTGTGGATTTAGTTTTTCATAAAAATCCCGTAGTAACTCTTTGTTTTTTCGGGATAAAAAGTTACCTAAGGTACCTGGGTCGAATATGGCCACCTTAAGGTTTCGTGTCTATTTTTTCATGTTTTTTTCAGACTAGACGGCAAGCCAGGGTATTTTTCTCAAAGAGTATCTATCAAACTTTCTTAATATTGGAAAAAATATCAAAAACATTTAATATTTACAGATATTCTTTACTTTTATGAAAAAATCGGAAAATGGCCATATTTCCGACGGGGTCGGTTAATATGCCCATACAACAATGTAACAATACAATATCAAAAGTCCTTTAAAAAAAAGGCCTTTAAGTAACCCGTGGGAATTCTTTGATTTTCCGGATAAAAAGTAGCCTATGTCCTTTCTCGGGATGTAAGCTAACTTTGTACCTATCAAAATCGGGTAAACTATTGGGCCGTGAAATGCTAGCAGACAGACGGGCAAACTTTATAGTATTAGTATGGATTAGGGCATGACATACTTAGTAAAAAATTCTCAACGATAGAGTAAATGGCGCTGTTTATTCAAATGAGTTGCTAAATATGCTAAATAGGTATTATCATGGTATTAACTATTTCCAAATTATAGCACGGAATGGTTGGTGCACTGCCGGGTTTTTGATACGATCTCTTCGGCGCAGCAACAATAGGAAATAGGAAATAGGAATACCTAAATAATAGTTGGGCCTAAAGTATACCAGAGTGAACTAGAGTTAGGAAATTCTTGGTTTAATCTGTACCCATGCATCAAATCTTTGAACCCCTGTAATTTTAAAACTACATATTTTTAGAAAAATCTAAAACACCACAGGCACAGATATTAGTTTTTCTAGAATATGTCTGCTAAATATTTAGCAACCAAAGCCCGCAGCTTCGCCCGCGTGGATTTAGGTTTCTAAAAATCCCGTGGGAACTTTTGATTTCCCTGGACAAAAGTAGCCTATCCGTAATAGCCCGTCCCGGGGATGTAACGTGTTCCTGTACTACGTAAAAACATTTAAACGGATGATCCTTCAAAAAATCCCGAGGGATTAGGATTTAGGAAAGCTTTGACGTGCCGTAGCACCACGACGCGACACAATAGTAAAGTAAGTGGGAAAAGGTTTCTGCCGTGCGAGGAGGGGCGTGTCTCGATGTTGTCGAGAAAATGAAAGAGGTGCGAGTACAGTGTGCCTAGTGGGAGATTTTTAACCTATTCGATCGCGTAAAAGTTAACTGCGTTTTGTATGGAATTGAAACAGCGCCATCTTCTTGTCACTAGATGGCGCTGTTTCAATTCCATACAAAACGCAGTTAACTTTTACGCGATCGAATAGGTTTAAAATCTCCCACTAGGCACACTGTACCTAAATTGATTATGTACAAGTGTAAATTAAAAATTTATATCACCCCCGACAAGTAAAGGTTACAGTAACTAGAAAAGAGCTGATAACTTTCAAACGGCTGAACCGATTTTCTTGGATTATAGCTAAGAACACTCTCTATCAAGCCACCTTTCAAACAAAAAAACTAAATTAAAATCGGTTCAGTGGTTTAGGAGCTACGATGCCACAGACAGATACACAGATACACACGTCAAACTTATAACACCCCTCTTTTTGGGTCGGGGGTTAAAAATTCTCTTAAATACAATAAGGTCTTCCCTTAAATACTGCAGCATTTTGCTGAGGCAGAACCCTTTTCAAAATCAATGGGTAGAACCCTTTTAGCTCACGGACACAATATTGGTCTTAATATTTTGTAGTTTTAAGTTTAGTTGATAATTTGTATGAATGGTATTTTTATTTTTATTCTTTTTTTGTGATTTTGTTGAGCTACATAAACTTTTATTTATTTAATAATAAGCTACATAATAGAAGTAGTACTTTAGGTTTAAGCTGTTGCTTTTTAAACACTCGACAGCCGCCTTCTGTTTGAGTCCTTATTCTGGTCTTATCAAATACATATATTATATTTGCATTTCACTGTTACACATTACAATTAATTTTAAACCACTTAACAATTTCACACTGGTTTTCCACTTATTGATATTTAAATTTAGTTACTTACTGATAATTTAATTTAATTTAATTTAAGGAACAGATGATTTTATGGCATGTCAGCTTGAAGGTTGCGTTCCGTTTTTACCAGACGATATAATATTCCGCTCTTATACAGGGTGTTTGGTAATTAGTATATAATGATGACACGTACCCATGCTACTTTGATCTGATAAACACAATGCTGCTCACTGAGATCGTTGGCCATCTTTAGATAGGCCGAGGCCAACGATCTCAGTGAGTTAGGGCACATTAGGGCCATGAAAACTTGGTCATAAAAAAATTTAAAATTTTGGATGGAAATTTTTATAATTTTATTTCGTCATTTTACTTCAGCATTATATTTATCAGATCAAAGTAGCATGGGTAGTGTCGTCATTTATACACTAATTACCAAACACCCTGTATAAGATTATAATTACAAAAATGTTTGTCTGTCTGTCTTCTAGATTTTCATGGTCTATTAGTTTAACTGATTTAGACTAAAGGTACAAAGATAGCTTATATCTCGGGGTAGGACATAGGCTACTATGTATCCCGGAAAACTAAAGATTTCGCACGGGATATTTTAAAAACCAAAATCCACGCGGATAAAATCGTCGAGTTCTTAATATTTCCCGAAACTCGCGTCTATAAAGACAACTACACCCGTTTTTTAATAAATGATCAAATATAAACGAACACGTAGGTATTGCTGTCGTCCGTAGGTACATCGGAGTTCACGAGTTACCCCTAGTTACCCAAAAGACATCGGCCACTTGTCCTTTTCTACGTGCCACTCGTGGTTCTTCAAAAGCAAATATCTTTATATTTTCATGTAGCTTACTACATGAAATAAAGATATTAGTTCCTTACATATGAAATTGGCGTTTTGTGTGAAAATCGTTTTTTAAATATAATATGTTTATTTAATCAAAATACGCACCATGGCTATCTATGCACTTTTGCCATCTCATAGGTACATATTTCATTGATCCCTTTACTAAAATAAACCATTCGGACGGGAATCAATAAAATCTTTGAAGGCGCTTTGGACTGCCCCATCGGAGATGAATTTTTTCCCTTGTAAGAAGTTATCCAAGTTTCAACAAAAATAGTAATCTGTTGGAGCAAGGTCCGGGAAGTACGGTCGATGTTTTAGACAATCCAATTGAAGCTCCTCTAATGTGGTAGCCGTCTGTTGTGCAGTATGTGGTCTAGCGTTGTCCTGAAGCAGCAGTGGCCTAGAGCGATTGAGCAGCATCGGTTGTTTAGCAGCTAGCTTTTCCATCATGGTATGCAGTTGCTGACAATAGACATCCACCGTAATCGTCTGGCTCGATTTAAGAAAGATATAACAAACGTGTTAATATTTTAAGAAAAATTATCCACTTGTATAAGAATGTAATTCATTTTTTTTAGGAAAAAGTAAAAATTCATATAATAATAATAAAAAATTATTAATAATATTATTATGTCAGTTATCAGAATATATTTTCATTTATATAGAAATAATATATCCCTTAAAAGCTGCAAATAAACCACACGGATAAATGCATTTTACGCTTTTGCTATTATATCAAACAGCATTAAAAATATATATATACATATATATATACGTATCGTATACACACGTACCTATAAACAAGCTGCATTTTATATCCAAGAGTATATTGTGAAGGCTTTTCACTCCATATTGATTAATCTCAAATAATAATATATTTATTCGACCATCATGAGAGTGCACATTTATTGTTTATTTGCTATAGTTTTACTTGCTAGCTTTTTGGACCATGTCATGTCCCAGCATCCTCCGAGTAAGCAAAAGATTTTTTACATCAAAATGTTACTTTAATAATTATAATAATTGGGTGCAGCAGGGCGGTATGCTCAATTTCACAGATTTCGAGATTCCACATCTCACCAAGGTGAAAGATTTCGAGAATCGATCCATCTAGAACCATCGACCGCTCACTACTAAGCACAGGTCTCGTCTCAGATTAGGCCATAGGCCACCACGCTGGTCAATTGTAGACTGGCAGACTTCACACACTTTGGAGAACAGGTTACAGAAACAACAGGCATACAGGTTTCCTCACAAAGTTTTCCTTCACCATTAAACGAATCAATTTAATTCGTTAAAAAGCAAAGCTCCAAAAAGTGAGAGTATTCCAGGCATTAAACCTCGGATCCCTCGAATATGACGCTAGCATCTAAAGCACTAGGCCAGTGGTTCCCAAAGTTATCAGGTCCGCGATCTACCTATAAATAATTTAAAGCTCGAGACCCACTCCATGCCAAACGTGAAAAAGCGACATCATAATTATTGTTGCTGCAGCATTTCCTCGATAATTATATATTTTTTTGTGAGATAGTTTTGCGCTTGACGACAATCATGCCTGAGAAACAGAGCAACGATGTGGTACAAGATAGCTAGAAGATGCCTATTCACTCTTTTGGATGTTTTCTTTTTTGAATGTGTTCATCCATTACATCCAGTTATAATCATAATAATAATAATTAATAAGAATGCTGGTACCGCAAGAAATTTAATTTTATTCATTTGGCTGCCGGCCAAACAACAGCGAGGCCGACGTTTTGCGACTCATCTGTGTATAGTTTGAGGAAGACTGCATAAGCTACTACTTTTTCTTGTATGGAAGGCCATAAGGTGGTTGAATGTGTATGCTTATTTTTAACCCCCGACCCAAAAAGAGGGGTGTTATAAGTTCGACGTGTGTATCTGTGTATCTGTGTATCTGTCTGTGGCATCGTAGCGCCTAAACGAATGAACCGATTTTAATTTAGTTTTTTTTGTTTGAAAGGTGGCTTGATCGAGAGTGTTCTTAGCTATAATCTAAAAAAAATGGTTCAGCCGTTTAAGAGCTATCAGCTCTTTTCTAGTTTTCTTGTAGAAAAGAAGGTTAGATAACCGTTAGGTTCATAATATTATGTCAATAGACAAATGTCAAGCTGTCAAGATGGACGTTGCCTAAATACATAATTATTTATTTGAAAATGATGTTTTGGAAAACTCAGATACTTTGGATCGTCGGGGGTGTTATAAATTTTTAATTTACACTTGTGGTGTATATTTTCAGATGATGGCCGTATACATTGCGAGGATGACGAAGAGTGCGATGAAGTCTGCCATTTACGCTGTCGTTACCCAAGTGAGCCTTTCTGCGATGGTGCTTGTTGGTGTGCTCCATTCTCGTTAAAATGAATTTTGTGCGTATGAATCAGCATAATATACATTGTTTCATGTAAATTGTTTTTTTGTTAAAAAATCACATTATTCTTGTCCTTTTGAACCGACTATATATTATGTATGTACCTGTATAAACAAAAATATTTTCGAAAAACCGACTTTCAAAGTCACTACAAAGTAAAACATATTTTTTGTTTCTGCATGTCTGCACGTATGTTGAAGTCTGGCAAACTTAACGCTTTGATTTCAGTTTATTATTATACTCGCGCGACTTCATGCATACCTACATACTCTCGGTTTTTAGGGTTCCGTACCTCAAAAGGAAAAACTGAACCCTTATAGGATCACTTTGTTGCCTGTCTGTCTGTCTGTCCGTCCGTCCATCCGTCCGTCCGTCGTGTCTGTCAAGAAACCTATAGGGTACTTACCGATGACCTAGAATCACGAAATTTGGCAAGTAGATAGGTCTTATAGCACAAATACAGGAATAAATCTGAAAATCCCAAATTTGCGTTTACATCATTAAAAAAAATAATTTAAAATGTGTTTTAATTATCAAAGTAAGATAACTATACCAAGTGGGGTATCATATGAAAGGGCTTTACCTGTACATTCTTTAACAGATTTTTAATTATTTTAATGTAAGTATATTAGTTTTGATTTATCGTGCAAAAGTTGGAAAAATACCCGAGTACGGAACCCTTAGTGCGCGAGTCAGACTCGCACTTGGCCGGTTCTTTCTTTTGTGGCAGGCCATAAAGTGGTTGAACTATCATAAGGGCGTGAAATAATAATTTAGGGCTACATTTTCAGACGCTCACGGTTCAGGCTTGGGTTCAGGCTTTGTAACCTGCGTCAACGGCCAGAATGCCGACCCGTCTGCGAAGCAAGCTGTGCTGTACCATTTCAGGCTATCTGCTATACAATATGCCGGTGTTCTCCACTCACTGCACGTCGATCCCCGAGCTGCTGGCAGACGAATATTTGGTTAACATGAATTTTGTGCATGTGTGTTCCTAAACTTATTTATTACTAGCCGATGCCCGCGACTTCGCCCGCGTGGATTTAGGTTTTTCGAAATCCCGTGGGAACTCTTTGATTTTCCGGGATAAAAAGTAGCCTATGTGCTAATCCAGGATATTATCTATCTCCTTTCCAAATTTCAGCCAAATCTGTCCAGTAGTTTTTGCGTGAAGGAGTAACAAACATACATACACACACACACACAAACACATACACATACAAACTTTCGCCTTTATAATATTAGTGTGAAGATAACAATCCTCACCATTTCGTTAAAGATGGTCAGTATAATATACAAGTATATTAAATTGTCTTTTTATTAAAAAAATCACAATATTTATCTTCTTTTTATCTGACTGCGGCAAAGGCAAAAGAAAGGGTTATAATTTGATCAGTCGTTTGGGTCAGGGCGACAGGTTGAGAAACCGGCGGACTATCCTAGCCTAGTCTAGCAAGACCGCTTTTTGCATCCTGGCTGCGAGCGAACTGCCTCGGAACCCCAGTCGCCTCAGATGATGAGCGAGGCTGACTGGGATCAACCCGTTCGCAGATATGACGATAGGGATGATTTCAGTGGACTCCACATGCCACATGTCGGAAACCTCGTGAGCCAGATCAAGATACTTGCATTTTTTCTCCGTCTCAGCTCTCACGAGGTTCTCGTCATATAGAATGGTGATGTCCACCAAAAACACCCTCGACTGTGCCCGGTCCACCACCACGATGTCAGGCTTATTCGCTAGAATAGTCCTGTCCGTGATGATGGACCGGTCCCAATAGAGCCGGACTCCGTCGCGCTCGAGTACCGGCACCGGTGTGTACTTGTAATACGGCAACCTCTCATCCAGGAGACCGTACTTCAGAGCAAGCTCTTGGTGAAGGATTTTGGCTGCTTGGTTGTGTCTGTGCAGATACTCAGTGTTGGCGCCGAACATCCCGAAAGCACATGTCTGAGTGACTCACCGGGATGGCGACAAGCTCGACAGATGTCGCGAGTGCCATCCTTCAGAATGTATTTTCGGTAGTTCCGCGTCTTAACCACCTGATCTTGTATCGCACAGACAAAACCCTCGGTTTCCTCGAAGAGGTCACCAAAGCGCAGCCATTGCACGAACGCTTTTTTATCTACGTGTGGCTCATTAAGAGCTTTAAAAAAGCGTCCGTGCAACTCCTTCTCCTTCCATACGGCCTCCCGGTCAGAGGCGCTAAGTACCACCGGTTTCTGCCACTCGGTTTTGGCTAAGGATAGTGGAGTGAGTCTTTTATCACATTCTATGACCTCTCTATGCATGGGGGACCCTCTCATCGTCTCAAAGTAGGTTCTGAGATTGGATATCTCCCGGCTATGCATGGTCTCGACACTTAATACGCCTCGACCTCGGTTCAATCAATAATAATTATAATAACTAGCTGATACCCGCGACTTCGTGCGCGTGGATGTAGGTTTTTTAAAATTCCCGTGGGAACTCAAAATTTTCCGGGATAAAAAGTAGCCTATGTGCTAATCCAGGGTATAATCTATCTCCATTCTAAATTTCAGCCCAATCCGTCCAGTAGTATTTGCGTGAAGGAGTAACAAGCATACACACCCACACACACACACAAACTTTCTCCTTTATAATATTAGTGTGATTATTATTGAACACAAACTTTCGCCTTTATAATATTAGTGTGATTATTGTAAATAAGTTGATTCCATTTTTTAAATACCAGAAGTATGCATAATACTAATCAATGTTTGCATTTTATTGCGATTATGATAATCATTATTCTTTCCATTTAAAGCACACTTCATGCACACTCTTTGTTATTATTATGCATGACCTTCTACATTTTGATGATCCTAAGCCCAATAAAGTATGAAGGAAAAATTGCTACTCAGCTCAAAAGTTGAATGCTCCTTTATTTAAAAATAATAAGTAGATACCAAATTCGCATCTCACGAAATTAAAGCGCTCAGAGGTCACCGGCCGCTGCGCGCGCCATTGGGTGACCCAAATCATCTCTTTGAAAGTGGATATCTTTGGTAAACGATAACTTTGGTATTCTTAAGTAAAATAAAAAAATAAAAATACGTGTTGATTAAATTTAGTTTTCATACAACATAAAAAAAAAATAGCCAAAAAGATCTTCCTGTATACATACACACATAGACTGCTAAAATCGTAACCCTTCCTTTTGGCTTTGCCGCAGTCGGGTAATAAGATTTAGAGTCGATTTCACCAACGCAAAATAAGTCTTAAAAGAAAATTTTGACAGGTTTTCAATACAAAAACTGTCTTTACGGCCAATTTCTTCCTCGGTTAAACGTTACTCGAAGTTGGTGAAATCGGCACTCAAATACATAAAAAATAAGTATAAGCTAGGTAATCGAAGCAATACTCTCTGGTTTAAGCCGTCGATATTCAAACACTCGACAGCCGCCTTCCGTATTGAGACCTTATTCTGGTTTTATCGCTTATTTCTAGTTGCATGTCACAGATTATTATAATTAATTTAAAACCACTTAATAACAATTTCACACTGATTTTCACTTATTTCTATTTAAATATACACAGTTATCGGGTGTGCCCGCGAAATTCAAATTTAATTTGGTCTGTTGCAATTTGTAAACTAATACGACAAAATAGGCGTATGATATACTACTTCCGCCAATGGCAGTATCCTCTTCACAGGTTTACATAAAGATCTTTACTTGAAGTGTTCTCAAGAAATCAGTCAAAATAATGAGTTTGACGTGAGTTTGTGTTGTGAGTGACCCTTTCAAGTAAAGATTGTTATATATAAACACGTGGAGATGATACTCCCATTGGCGCAACTAGACTGCCATAAGCCTACTTTGTCGTATTGGTTTACAAATTGCGAAAAACCAAATTAAATTTGAATTCCGCGGGCAGACCCGAAGGAACAGCTGATTGTATGACATGTCCGCGTGACGCTTGCGTTCCGTTTTTATCTTTTCTATATACAAGTGTAAATTAAAAATTTTCAACACCCCCGACAAATCATTTTCAAATAAATAATTATGTATATCTAGGCAACGTCCATCTTGACAGCTTGACATTATTTTGTCAATTGACACTTGAATATTATGAACTTAAGGGTTATCTAACCTTCTTTTCTACAAGAAAACTAGAAAAGAGCTGATAACTTTTAAACGGCTGAACCAATTTTTTTGGATTATAGCTAAGAACACTCTCGATTGTTAGGGTCATATGCTTATTATTAATATGTGATATAATTATATGTTTAATAATATGAATTAAGAGCTTATGAGTAGCGCATGATGTATGAATTGTATGTCTGTATAACTTACGTTAGTCAATAATATAAAATTAATGTCATTAGTAAAACCTCTTTGAAATAGATTGCATAGACAATAATAAAAATATACAAAAAAAACTATAATGTCATAATATTGTATTCGAAGTTCGATTCGGGGTTGACATTCGAGTAAGGAGACAAGATGGAACAGAATATGTTTTTTATATAGTGCAAATGTTCGACGAAATGTTAATTTATTTTATTATTAATAAATGATAAGAGAAGTAAGATTGTAAGATAGAATAATAAAGTAATAAATGAGTTGTAAATACTGATGGAGTTGTTTGAGCTTTTGGCCGATGCCAACACGATCAAGCCACCTTTCAAACAAAAAAAAGTAAATTAAAATCGGTTCATTCGTTTAGGCGCTACGATGCCACAGACAGATACACAGATACACAGATACACAGATACACAGATACACAGATACACAGACACACAGATACACACGTCAAACTTATAACACCCCTCTTTTTGGGTCGGGGGTTAAAAATTCCGTTCTATTATAACTGCGAAAGTGTCTGTCTGCATGTCTGCTGCTAGCTTTCCATGGCCTATTAGTATAACCAAATCTTATTCTTAATACCTACGCATTTTAGCCAAACGTATAGGTGAACACACGTCACTTACGCCATACTTTAGATTGGTGCTTTATCATAAATTTAATTTAAAAAAATATTACTATCTTGCAATAACTGTATTTAATTTTTATTAGGTAAGAAAAATTAAATAATAATTTTAATATAACTTTAATATTATATAAAAAATATTATGTATGATATTATTATTAAATCGGAAATCAGAACATATAATTTATACAGAAATGATATATCCCTTAACAGGCCTCTCTCCGTCGCTTACTCCATACAATCGTAGTTCCAATTTCATTTGAATATTTAGCAACTAAAGTCCATGAAATTTTGCTGGCATATTCTAGAAACTAATATCTGTGCCTGTGGTGTTTTAGATTTTTCTAAGAATACGTAGTTTTAAAATTACAGGGGCTCAAAAACTTGTATGTGAATTTTTAAGACTGCGTAACTTTGAAACCGAATATTTTAACTGAAATCTGGAAAATTACAGGCATAGATATTAGTTTCTAGAATATGTCTGCAAAATTTCATGGACTTTGGTTGCTTAATATTCAAATGAAATTGGAACTACGTTTGTAGGGAGCGAGTGACGGAGAGACCTCTCTTAACAACTGCAAATAATCCACACTGATAAATGTATTTTACGCTTATCACAACTTTTGCTATTATATCAAATTGCAATATATGTATATATATATATAATATATATATATATATATATATAAACGAGCTGTAGTTTATATCAGGCATTAATATTGTGAAGGCTTTTCGCTCCATATTGATTAATTCCACATAATAATATATTTATTCTACCATCATGAAAGTACACACTTATATATTTGCCATAGTTTTACTTGTTAGCTTTTTGGACAGTGTCATGACCCTATTTCCGGGTAAGTAAAAGATTTTTACATTTTTTGTTGTTGTCGTTATTCTAATAATGCTTACAATTAAACTGTAACTGGACGATTTCTGCACATTATTATAGGTCGGGGAAAAAGTCTTTTCGCATTTTTTAAGAAAATTCAAATCATTTTTTTAGTATTGTTTATTTACATTTAATTAAAGTATGTAGTACCATTTTGTTTGATAACTTTTTGCCATCTTGTAGGTAGGGACATGATCCCATTGCTATATAAATTTTGGGACTTCTGATCAAAATAGGACAAGTGGTTTTGGCAGTCCTCTGGTGATGTTAACCTGACACTGCCTAAAGAATTCTGAAGAGACCGAAACAGGTGGAAATCTGAAGGTGCAAGGTCAGGACTATACGGTGGATGCATTAACACCTCCCAGCCAAACTCTCTTAATTTTTGCTGAATATGGAGCGACGCGCATCTTTGACATCAAAATTTCCGGATTGAAAACGCTTTAAACCAAATTTGTGCTATTCTCACAGACACTGTACTTAGGTCTATAAACATCGCAAATTTTTTTCGCGGCTTGCGTTGCATTTTTACCTCTTTTGTAGTAAAATTTTAAAATTTATCGAATTTCTTCATTAGATTCACTCATCTTGACGGTACGAAAAACAAATGAAAATCACACATTTTCCTAATTTGAATTTGGAATTATGTTCTTTAAAATTTAAACTTTCAATGATACCAAAACCAGCCAGATACAAATAGTATAGCCAAAGAGATTTTATTACAAGTTCATACATACTATAATGCGAAAAGACTTTTTCCCCAACCTAAATAATACATATTTTGAAAATTTTAATCGGAGGAAACATGATTAACGATATAGACCCTAAAACAATTTTTTTGGTATGTTTGTCTGTCTGTGTCTTTATTAACGCGCACCAGACGAAAACTGAAATTTGGTACATTGGTAGTAGGTAAGTATTTTTTATCAATTTTACTCCATAACTTCGTCAAATATAAACCGAATTTCACCATTCTTCTTTCTCTACAACGGTTGTACTGTCAGGTTCGTACAATGTTAGTTTGGTTAAGATTTGATAAACAGATACGGAAATAGATGATGACAGTCCTCAACGGGTAACATCATTTATCGATTTTACTCCATAATTCCATCAAATTTGAACTGATTTTCACGATTCTTTTTTCATAGCAAAGGTTGTACTATCAGGTTGGTACTCAAATTCAAATTCAAAATATTTTTACTCTTACAAGTACTTTTGAATCGTCAAAAGCATCTACCACTGGTTCGGTATGCATTTCTACATAAGTTTGGTCAAGCTTTGATTTACAGTTTCGGAAGTAAAGGATGGAACTCCTCACGCGTAACAGAAAATTGATCAGTAGGTATGTTAGCTTAGTGAAAAGTAACAACAATACATTTTCATTCCTTTCCTATTAGTAATAGGTTTGATTCTGGTAAAAAAAAAATTAGTACGCGCCTAAATCTCTCAGTGCAATTCAATATGGATTTCATTGTATTCAGAACAATTCACGAGGTATGTTTGTAAGTGGGTAGATTCTAATATGTATAACACATTCATACCCATATTTTGTCTATGGAATAGGTAGGCTCCCCGTACGAAGCCCTGCCTTCGCATAGGTAGGGTGGGTCAACTATAGTCATTATAATAATTGAGTGCCGTAGGAGAGTATGCTTAATTTATGAGATTTTACACCTCACCAAGATGAAAAATTTCAAGCGTTGAATAATCTAGACCCATCGTCAGCCACTACTGAGCATGGGTCTCCTCTCAGATTAAACCATAGTCCACCACGCAGGTCAATTGTGAATTGGGAGACTTCACACACTTTTGAGGACATTAGAATAAATTCTCAGGCATATAGGTTTCCTTACAATGTTTTCCATCACCGTTAAATCAAGTGATATTTACGACAATCATGCCTGAGAAACAAAGTAATAATGAGGTCTAAGTTGGAGCGCGCTTGCCTAGAAGATGCCTATTCACTCTTGCCTTGAATGTATTCATATCTTATCTAAGATTAAATGATAGTTTAATTAAGAAGAACATTCAGTTATAATGTTTTTTTTACTTTACGCACTGAACGTGACACTTAATGAGAAGAGTTTAATATCAAGTAAAGATTGATTTAACTACAACACAGAACTAATACATGGAAAAAGAAAAATTTCAAAAAAAATATCTAGAAACTACAAAATTAAAACTGAAATTATTACCACGATTTAGACAAAACTGGTCAAGTTCGAGTGCACAAGAAATAACACTTTTTTAATTTTCAGGACAGCCATAACAAAAAACAAAAACCATTCTGTGAACCAGCTAAAGGGGCCTTAGCATAAAGCCTCTTTATTTGTTTTCCATTTCTTGCCATAACGCTAACGTCGACTTTGATTTTAGACACTTTTGATCGCAGTGAATTTGATACGTCCAATTTATTCTCGTACCTACTTATTTTTATTATGATCCATTGCAGAAAATTCCACTGAGAAGAATTTCATGGCTTCGTCAAATAAGCAAAGATAACAGTCAGCAAGTGAAAGCCAGGTGCTCGATTACGGTAAAACAGCTTCAATATCACGGTTGCAAACACCTGTGATTGCTTGACGGTCGCTCATCATCACACCATAAACTCAGCCAATCACAACAATTTGAGATTGTTAATAATTGATGCAGTTTTTCCGCATTCGACCAGCTGAATTTGCCCAATTGCTTGCGATTAAACGTATTTCGTGACAACGTATCTTCTAATCTATACTAATATTATAAAGAGGAAACCTTTGTATTTTTGTATGTTTGTATTGAATAGGCTCAAAAACTACTGGACCGATTTCAAAATTTATTTTACCATTACTTAGAAGAATTCTTCCGAATCCGTATAGGCTATATTTTATCCCGGAAAATAGAAAAAATAAATGTCCACCCGTGCGAAGCCGGGGCGGGTCGCTAGTTGATCAATAAGATTGCCGGTACCGTAAAAATGAAATTTTATCCGTTTGGCTGCCGGCCAAACAACAGCAAGGCTGATGTTTTGCGCCCCACTCAATACCCACTAGCGACCCACCTGTGGATAGTGTCGCAAAGCTATCACAACTCTTTCTTTTATGGCTGTCCATGAGGTAGTTGAATTTCTGTAGAAAAGGCGTGAAATGATAATTTAGGTGTATATTTTCAGCCCTAAACCCTGAAGCCCATATACTATGCGATGAGGATGCTGATTGCGGATACTTCTGCGAAGACTATTGTACTGGGCCAATTGAGCCTGCCTGCCAAGATATATGCTGGTGTGCTCCACTCTCCGAGTAGGCGAACATTCAGCTGGTCTTGACAGACGCATATTTGGTTAACATGAATTTTGTGCCTGTGGACCACACATAAAAATGACTACTTTCACTATTACGTTACAGATGGTCAATATTATAATATATTATTGTTTCATGTTATTTGTCCTAAAAAATTCTATTATTTTTATCCTTTTTATCCAACTACGGCAAAGTCAAAAGGAAGGATTATAATTTGATCAGTCAATGTATGTATCTATAATATCAAACAATATTTTCAAAAAACTGACTTCCAAAGCCGGTTTGTTGAAGTTGGGCGCGCATAAAAATTAATTGAAATCAAAGCGTTAAGTTCGCCCGACTTCAACATAAGAGTAGATCTTAGTGCAGAAGCAAATCGGTTTTTGGAAAATAATTTTTATTTTAAGCTTTTAGTGTGAGCAGTCATTGCTTGGTATCTAAAATAACAGTTTACAGTCATCAGAATTCAGTACCTTGCAATTTGAAATTCAATAACAAAGTCTACGCTCTGCATTTAAAATATTATTTCATCAGGAACAGTTCCTGAATCTCTATGGTTTAGGAGTGATGTACCATAATATTATATCATCAGGTTTGAGGAATTCGTACTTGTAGTGTCCGAACTACAAATTAGGAACTTTTGCGGTTGATTAAGAGTAAATTGCAAATCGGCCCAGAAACCTCGAAAAAAAAAACAAGACTAATTTAGAAACACTTCCTTTTTGGAAATCGGTTAAATACGATCAACTTAGCTACTGAAAATATAATAATCCCACCAAAAACATTTTTTTTTCTGATAGAACATTTAAGAACAGTATGTCCGCCAATCACGAGATGGCCCCACAGTACGATTTTGTAATTGTTGCTGTGACGGGGTAGGCCGTCCCAGGAGTAGGTAATTAAAAGTCCCGGGTGTGGGTCGATATCCTGCCTTTAATCGTCTTTTCCACCGCACGCACCCTGCAGATGAGTTAGGACAAACGAGACTGGCCTGCTCCAGGAGGAAGTCCGTGGCCTTCTGGGGTTCCGTCAGGCAGGTTAACGACGTGCTCCAGAGGCAGCTCCTCGGCGTTAGAGCGTTGCACCAGGTAGAAAGGCGGCCGTTGAGTTCAGTGCCTATGCAGCGGACCTGGAACCCCAGAGTGGGTAGTGTCAGGAGAGGCCAAGTTACTCGTCCGCCATGGTTGTCCACGGTCCAGCGACCGCAAACAACACTACAGCGCACACAAAACAGTTTGGTTTACAGTTTAGGTTATTGGAACTCACCCCAGCGGGTCCTGAAGGAGCACTCAACACGTTACAACGTTACGGTGTAACGTTGTAACGTGTTACCTTAAAGACTAAATAAATATTTAACGCGGAACCCGCGAGCTTAGTTCGCGCCGGTTGGGTTTTCCATGCTTTGAACTGCAGTGCGCACGCGGCTACCGAACCCTACCTACTAGAAACTGGTTTTGCACACGGGCCGCGTCGCGGCCGGACGGCGCTCGCGCACACTCACCACCGGGACGCTGCGCGGGCGGTTGTTCTCTCGTTACACTAAGAAAACCGTTAAACGCACCACACGCCCTAACCTTTGTGACTAAGTGTGCTAGAGTGCTCCTTCAGGACCCGCTGGGGTGAGTTACAATAACCTAAACTGTAAACCAAACTGTTTTGTGTGCGCTGTAGTGTTGTTTGCGGTCGCTGGACCGTGGACAACCATGGCGGACGAGTAACTTGGCCTCTCCTGACACTACCCACTCTGGGGTTCCAGGTCCGCTGCATAGGCACTGAACTCAACGGCCCTCCTTCTACCTGGTGCAACGCTCTAACGCCGAGGAGCTGCCTCTGGAGCACGTCGTTAACCTGCCTGACGGAACCCCAGAAGGCCACGGACTTCCTCCTGGAGCAGGCCAGTCTCGTTTGTCCTAACTCATCTGCAGGGTGCGTGCGGTGGAAAAGACGATTAAAGGCAGGATATCGACCCACACCCGGGACTTTTAATTACCTACTCCTGGGACGGCCTACCCCGTCACATTGCACAAACTACTTATTCTGGACTTAAAATATTTTATGTCACGTAATAGTTTCACGATATGTAACTGTATCGTCCCAGAGCTCTACCTAAGGCGACGAACTAAATAGAAGAATTTCGCATGCGTGGAAAAAGGTAGTACTAGAGTTTAAAATACATTTTTAAAAACAAAAAATATCACTATCTTTCATACACTGTAAAAATACGCTGTATTTGACACGTGTATATTGCCAATTTTGACTTATGGAGCACAAGCCTGGGCACTGAATAAAGAAGGGATAAGGAAAGTAAAGACAGCGCAAAGGAAAATGGAAAGGAGTATTCTTGGAATGAGGCTGGCAGATAAATTAAGACACGAATGCTTAAGGAACCGAACTAAGTCAATCAATGTTATAAGACAAGCGAGAAAACTGAAATGGAAATGGGCTGGTCACGTAATGGGACAATCAGACAACAGGTGGACGCGGGAGAGCACAGTCTGCTGTCCCCACTACATAATGGGTTGCCGTGGCAGGTCACATTTTGAAAAAGAAAAACAAAATAAAACATATTATATACATAATATATATTATAAATAATATAATATTAAGAAAAGTCAAAAGAAAAAAAAAACATTAACAAAAAAAACAAACAAAAAAAAAAATTAAAACAAAAAAGTTTTAGATGTAGGCTTATCTATACTAATCTATATATACTCTTTATATATTATATATTTTACTAATAAATAAAATTGGAGTATCTGTCTGTAATTTCAAAATAACTCCCTCATATTAAGCTCATATGGTTATTTGAACGATACCATAACTGAATCACACGTTTTTAAAATTTTGAACGGGCTAATCTTCGGAACGGCTGAACCGATTTCGACGGGATTTACATAGACAAGTAGAGAATAGGCCAGGGAGAAACATAGGCTACTTTTTAACCGACTTTCAAAAAAGGAGTTGTGTTTTTCTACCTATGTACACCGAAATCCCCGAGATTTCTGAACCGATTTGCGTAATTTTTTTTTAATCGATAGAAAAACTTTACGACATTGTCCCATAAAAAATTTGGATTCCAACTCCTCAATCCTGATACTGTAGGAGACCTGACAACCAAAACTGATGGGATTTACAAACTGTCTGTTTTAAATTGATATTCGTGGTACCTACCAAGTACTTACGAACTGAAGACTTTATCGTTAAACTCAAGGACCCAACTCCTCAGCATGCACAGCACGAGTGGATAGGTAGTAGGTTCCGCCGCGCGCGTCGCTGCATAGACATCGTGCCGCGCCGTTTTTATTTGAGCGGACCCCACCTATCTTTTATACCCTGGCTGTGCTCCTCACCCATCTTCCAAACCCTCAATCATCATCTGTCTCCATATTTTTGCCTAATCGTGTTCCTCCGTAAAAACAAACCTTAAAAACCGTATCATTGCATAGTTCCTAACTTGTAGTCTCTTCAATATTCACCATACATTTTCTACGGAAAAATAAATTCCGCCATTTTGAATTTTTTTTCTATTCATCGAGTAGACCTTCGGATCTGTATCATCTTCTGCCAAGAAACCACTCTTCCATCTTTTATACCCCCGGAGATGGACTTCGACGAAATTTGTATGGCGGACATCTTTTTTTCGCCATTTTTTTTTTCAGCTTTCTGCCAATCGGATGATGTTTCGAGTGACATTTGCTGCACCCCCCACCTATCTTCAATACCTTAAGCGGGCTCTTTACCCGTTTCCGAAATCCTCAATCATAAGCTCTCTCCATATTTTTGTTCCGAATGATTTTTTGTCTCTCAGTGAAAAAAAAAATTTTGCCTACAAAATTTTACAGGAGAGGTGATCAATGAGTCAGTGAGTGAGTGAGTGAATCAGCACAAATAGCTACTTATAAGCCCTGACTTACTCTATAAACTTTACATCTTGATAAAAACAAGTATGGCTTGGACTATTACGTGACATTAAATAATTATTTTAAGTCCAGTAGAACAGTTTGTGCGACAGTCAAGAAATTGTATTGTGGGGCCATTTCGTGATTGTCGCACATAATGTACTGTCCATAGATTGATGATAGTAGGTATAGGCCCTAGGATTGCTGGCGTTGTCGACAGCAAAAAGAAAATATTTGAATTTGGTAGACAAATAAAATCATTGGGAATGCCGTCAATCAAGGATAAGAAATACGCTGTCGACAACGCACGACCACGGCATTCGTATTGAATCTTACTCAAGACGATGATAGCACTAAGCACCTATCTTGTTTCTTTCTTTTTAGTTTATTTCTTGTATAAAGTCGGGTTCAAGTTGTCTTATTTTTCCGTGGTCGGGTTATAGTTTTTTCAACTTTTTTTCATTTCTGGACAGATTTGCAAATATTTTTTTAATAACAGCTGCAGTGCCCGTAGTGGTCGCATAAAATTTCTGGATCCAACTCTTTTATCCCGCCCGCCTTAAGTCATCAAGATTCAGGAAAAGTCCATAGTGAATTACTATTCATATTATAGAATATATATGTATATTAGGAATATTATTGTAAATTGAATACTTGAAAAGAGCAACCGCCGAGTTTTTTAACCAACTTCGAAAAAAGGAGGAGGTTCTCAATTCGTCGGAATCCTTTTTTTTTATATGTATGTTCCCCGATGACTCAAAGAAACCTGGACAGATTTGGAAAATTTTTTTTTTTTGATTGAAAGGGTCCTATATAAATTTTATGAAGATCTGATGAATATCTTCGGAGATGGAGAACAGAACTCCTCAATGGAAAAGAGCAAATTTCCCGCGATCAGTGTAAACAGCTTAGTAAACAGTAAGGTTTTAACTGGGCATCGCATATTATAGTACAAATACAAATGTATGTAAATAGTATATAATGTAAATGTAAATAGTACAAATTGTGAAATAAAAAAATTTCAAAAGAAAAATAAAACTGACTTCAAAAACCACAAGCACTAAAATGTAAAAAATAATTTTTGTTTCTACACGTGTAATGTATGTATACATTACACGTGTAGAAACAAAAATTATTTTTTACTTTTTAGTGCTTATGGTTTTTGAAGTCGGTTTTATAGCTGGTTCTTCTCGGTAGGAACGGCATTCCGAACCAGTGGTAGATTATTTTGACGATTCAAAAGCACTTGTAAAAGTTTAATTAAATGAAATATTTTGAATTTTAATTTGAATTCTAAATTTCAAGCAATGGCTTCATGATTGCGCTGATTAAGTCCGAACTCCTCAAACTTGATGAGACAGGTTTCTAAATCTAATTTCAGTCCAATAATTGTCCTTAGTTTATTCTAATATGCTTACAGTCCACTATGTTATTGTGACCTAGATAAAAATAAAGTAGCACAAACACTATTACACAATCACTGCATTTATGCACTTTTTGACACTAGTTCGAACGGCTTGGTTCTTTTGAGTTGCCGTTTAAATGATAAAAATAATTCAGAATAGTGTTGTTGCGTAGGTTGTTAATATAACTTGTACCTAAACCATTGTTATTTTATCTCTTTTTTTATTCAATGATGAATTTTAGTAATGAACTAGCTGTGCCCGCGACTTCGTTCGCGTGGAACGGCTCTCAGCGCGCTTTATATAGACGCTTAGGCGCGAGGCGTGTACTACGTACTCTGTACGTTAAAAATGTTCGCCGTGATTCTTTAAATTGACATAACTTTTTTATTTATGAACCGATTGACATGAAATAAACACTAAATGTTAAGTGAAGCTTACTACAATATATTAGTGAAAACCGTATCTAAATCGAATAAGCCGTTTCTGATATTAGCGTGCACTAACACACAGACAAACAGACAAACAGACAAAAAAAATTAATTACAATTTCGGGTTCGGCATCGATATAATAACAACCCCTGCTACTTTTTTTTTATATATTTCCATTGTACAGACACCACTTTTCTACAATTTTATTATATGTATAGATTATTTTAATTTAGTAAAGGTATACTAATATTATTTTGTGTTGTGCATTTTTATTTTATATTGGAATATGTAATAGAATGGTTTTATACGGTGAGTAACAGATTTTGTAATATGACAAGATGAATAGAGATATTAAAGGATTTTAATTTTTATGCATGTCTCATACATCAATTGTTTTTCAATATAGAAAAAGAAAGATGTAGTGTAATTATTATAATATACTTGAGGGTATTTTGATATAATAAATCAGTTGTTGGTCGACCCGCCTTGTTTTACTACAACCAGGCTGGAGCACACCAACAAGTGCCATCGCAGAAAGGCTCAGTGTCATCAGGACAGCGACTTCTGCAGGTTTCCGCGCACTCTGCTAAACTATGGCAAGGTATACGGCCATGATCTGAAAACATTCACCAAAATTAGCATTGACATTCAAACACCTTACGGCCTTCCATACAAGAAAAAGTAGTAGCTTATGCAGTCTTCCTCAAACTATACACAGATGAGTCGCAAAACGTCGGCCTCGCTGTTGTTTGGCCGGCAGCCAAATGAATAAAATTAAATTTCTTGCGGTACCGGCATTCTTATTAATTACTAGCTGATGCCCGCAGCTTCGCCCGCGTGGATTGGTCAGATCCCCTGCAGCATCAGGATTGAGGAGTTGGACTCCAAATTTTTTATGAAACAATGTCGCAAAGTTTCTCTATCGATTAAAAAAGAAATGACGCAAATCGGTTCAGAAATCTCGGAGATTTCGGTGTACATAGGTAGAAAAACACAACTCCCTTTTTAAAAGTCGGTTAAAAAAGTAGCCTATTTTACGCCCTGGTCAATCCTCTACTTGCCTGTGAAAGTCCCGTCAAAATCGGTTCAGCCGTTCCAAAGATTAGCCTTTTCAAACAGACAGACAGACAGACAGACAGACAGACAGACAGACAGACAAAAATTTTAAAAACGTGTGATTCAGTTATGGTATCGTTCAAATAACCATATGAGCTTAATATGAGGTAGTTATTTCGAAATTACAGACAGACACTCCTATTTTATTTATTAGTATAGATTATTATTATAACTGGATGTAATGGATGAACACATTCAAAAAAGAAAACATCCAAAAGAGCGAATAGGCATCTTCTAGCTATCTTGTACCGCATCGTTGCTGTGTTTCTCAGGCAGGATTGTCGTCAAGCGCAAAACTATCTCACAAAAAAATATATAATTATCGAGGAAATGCTGCAGCAACCATAATATGATGTCGCTTTTTCACGTTTGGCATGGAGTGGGTCTTGAGCTTTAAATTATTTATAGGTAGATCGCGGGCCTGATAACCAGAGATGTGACGTTTTAAAAATAACATTTATACCTATTTGAAATGCAAAATACTAAATACCTATTTCCATTTTGTATTTAAATACTTTTTTTAGAAAAGCATTTTATATTTTATTTGAAATACCTTTTAGGACATATTATAAATATATTTTTATTTTCAAAATGCAAAATACTTTTTCCTAAATTTTGTTTATCAAAGAATCAATAATTAATGTGGTGAAAACTGGTACTCTTTTTTTACTCAGGCACTGAATTGAATTGTTTTTTTGTCAGGCTACTTAATATAGTAAAAATACTACTTAGGTTGCCAAATGCGTTGAACCGAACGAACGAATGATCTCTTTTTACACTTCTTATAAGGTTATCTTGCTTTCTGATAAAATAGTAACGAAATAATTTAGTTGAAGGATTTTTTGAAGGGTAATGATGTCAGCCTGCAATAATTAAATAAATACCCTACAGTAACGATGTTATTCTTGAAATATAATACCTGCTTGCCTAGCTCTGCGCTGGTAGAAGGGCTTTTTTCTTATGATGGCATGATTATGAGACCACACAAGAGAAAGATGAGCGACAGTGTATTTGAGCAAATTATTTTATGAAAATCTGTCAAGTAAATTTAATTTAAGTAAGTTATCAAAGTAGATTTACCAGCCTGTTAGCTGGCTGAAATAAATAAACTTTAAAAAACTAAAGATAGTTTAAAACTAAAAGTATTCTATTTTAATAAAGCATTTTGTCAATACGTATTTTGCATTTAATATTTTAAATATAAAATGAAAAAATATTTTGTATTTTGTATTTGAAAAAACAAAATACAAAAAGTATTTGCATTTTGCATTTAAATACATTTTATTACATATTTTGCACATCTCTGCGGACAACTTTGGGAACCACTGGCCTAGTGCTTTAGATGATAGCATCATATTCGAGAGATCCGGGGTTTAATGCCTGGAATACTCTCACTTTTTGGAGCTATGTGCTTTTTAAGGAATTAAATCGATTCGTTTAGTGGTGAAGGAAAACTTTGTGAGGAAACCTGTATGCCTGTTGTTTCTGTAACCTGTTCTCCAAAGTGTGTGAAGTCTGCCAGTCTACAATTGGCCAGCGTGGTGGCCTATGGCCTAATCTGAGACGAGATCTGTGCTTAGTAGTGAGCGGTCGATGGTTCTAGATGGATCGATTCCCGAAATCTTTCAACTTGGTGAGATGTGAAATCTCATAAATTGCCCTGCCCTGCTGCACCCAATTATTATGATGATTAATGTAACATTTTAATGTAAAAATCTTTTGCTTACCCGGAGGACGCTGGGACATGACATGGTCCAAAAAGCTAGCAAGTAAAACTATAGCAAATGTACAATAAATGTGCACTCTCATGATGGTCGAATAAATATATTATTATTTGATATTAATCAATATAGAGGGAAAAGCCTTCACAATATACTCTTGGATATAAAATGCAGCTCGTTTATATGTACGTGTGATAAGATACGTATATATATTATTCTGCTATTTGATATAATAGCAAAAGCGTAAAATACATTTATCCGTGTGGTTTATTTACAGCTGTTAAGGGATATATTATTTCTTTATAAATGAAAATATATTCTGTTAACAGACATAATAACATTATTAATAATTTTTTATTATTATTATAATATGAATTTTTATTTTTTCTCAAAAAAATGAATTACATTCTTATACAAGTGGATAATTTTTCTTAAAATATTAACACGTTTGTTATATCTTTCTTAAATCTGGCCAGACGATTACGGTGGATGTCTATTGTCAGCAACCGCATACCATGATGGAAAAGCTAGCTGCTAAACAACCGATGCTGCTCAATCGCTCTAGGCCACTGCTGCTTCAGGACAACGCTAGACCACATACTGCACAACAGACGGCTACCACATTAGAGGAGCTTCAATTGGATTGTCTAAAACATCCACCGTACTTCCTGGATCTTGCTCCAACAGAATACCATTTTTGTCGAAACTTGGATAACTTCTTGCAAGAGAAAAAATTCATCTCCGATGGGGCAGTCCAAAGCGCCTTCAAAGATTTTATTGGTTCCCGTCCGAGTGGTTTATTTTAGTAAAGCGATCAATGAAATATGTACATATGACATGGCAAAAGTGCATAGATAGCAATGGTACGTACTTTGGTTAAATCAATATATTATATTAAAAAAACGATTTTGTTCCTCACAAACGCCAATTTCATATGTAAGGAACTAATATCTTTATTTCATGTAGCGAGCTACTATACAACATAAAGATATTTGATTTTGAAGAACCACGAGTGGCACGTAGAAAAGGACAAGTGGCCGATGTCTTTTGGGTAACTAGGGGTAACTCGTGAACTCCGATGTACCTACGGACGACAGCAATACCTACGTGTTCGTTTATATTTGATCATTTATTGAAAAACGGGTGTAGCTGTCTTTATACACGCGAGTTTCGGGAAATATTAAAAACTCGATGATGACTGCGATTTTATCCGCGTGGATTTTGCTTTTAAAATATCCCGTGCGAAAGTTTTAATTTTCCGGGATAAATAGTAGCCTATGTCCTACCCCGAGATATAATCTTTGTACCTTTAGTCTAAATCAGTTAAACTAATGGACCATGAAAAGCTAGAAGACAGACAGACACTTTTGCAATTATAATCTTACATAAGTGCGGAATATTATATCTTCTGGTAAAAACGGTAAACCTTCAAGCTGACAGCCATAAAATTAGCTGTTCCTTAAATTAAATTAAATTATCAGTAAGTAACTAAATTTAAATAGCAATAAGTAGAAATCCAGTGTGAAATTGTTAAGTGGTTTTAAATTAATTGTAATAAACAGTGAAATGCAAATATAAAATATTTGATAAAACCAGAATAAGGACTCAAACAGAAGGCGGCTGTCGAGTGTTTGAAAATCAACAGCTTAAAGTACTGCTTCTATTATGTAACTTTTTCTTATGTTCTTTGTATTTAATAGTTATTTTCACCTTTCTAGCTCAAACAGGGTGCCTTTGTTGCCCAAAACCAGTGAGCAAAACTCGTTTTTGCTCACTGGTGTGAGAAAAAGTGTTCTGAATTTAGAACGCTTTGGATTGGCATTTCTTCAATTCATCGTCACAAGAAACGTTCGGAAATGTTGTATATAATATTGCATAATTTAGACTTTTATAATTCTGTAACACAACGTGTAACATAAAAGAAATTTAAAATTTATTAATTAATATATTTTATTTTACGATTGACACAATTCTGAACGCATATTAAAAAGGAATAAAACATGGCGGGAAAACAAAAGACAAATTGTCTATACCTAAGGTCTTAAGTCTTAATAACTACATATACATACCTATCTAATTTCTTTGTAGATAATAGTGTTTTTTTTTTTTTAAATAACAATACGAGTGATTCTAGTATAACGCTGAATTAAACTTTCTTCCGGAAAAGTCAGGTGAAAAATAATTCAAAGCCTTTGAATTATTTAACGATTGGAAAGGTGTGAAGACCTACTCAGAAACTGGTTTTATCATATAAACACATAACATACTTACAAGAATGTAAAAATTCAAGCTTCAGTTTCAATTCAGTTAGGCAGAAACCCAGCAACCCGCGCATATGGAAAGGGCATCAAGTTTACTCCGCAGGAGGACTACGAATTCCGCCTCGTCCAAAGGTATCTTACCGTCCTGGAGAAGACGGAGGGCGTATCCTGGTTTTCCTATTCACTGCCGGCTGAGTCTGGAGGTCGCAATCCACGGCCTTCCTTTTAACACCGAGCCGGCAGAAATCGAAGAGGAACTCCGCCAGCTGGGGTTCGAACCAGAGTACGTGCGCCAGATCAAGGCGAGGAAAGGCAGACCAGGTTGCCTCTTCTTCGCCATGCTCCGTCGCACAGCTGACACGATTCCAGCAGTGTACGAGGTCACCGAGCTGCTCTGCATGGAGGGAGTCCGCATTGAGGCCTGGAGAGGGAAAAAGGGCCCCTCTCAATGCCATAGGTGCCAGGGCTTCCGCCACGCCTCAGCAAATTGCCACAGGCGGCAGGCCTGTGTGATCTGCCCCCGTGAAGATCCAGCGACCTGCGCAAACTGCGGAGGCAGCCACCCTGCAAACCACGTGGGCTGTCCCGTGTTCCGTAAGGAGGCACGGAACAGACGCGCAGGCAAAGTCGCGGCCACAGTTTCAAGACCACCGCCGCGCACTGAGACTACTGGCTCCAGGGTACGGACGCCAGCGAACGATCCGAAGCCCCGAGAGACCACGGAGAGAGCTCCTGGCAGGAAGAGGAGAGGTCGTCGATGCAGGAAAGCGATGTCGCCAACCCGCGCACCCTCACCGCCTGTCCAGAAACCCAGACCTGCCGAGGGAATCCCGCTCCAGCCCAAGAGGACCGCCGAACCAAGCGTCGTGGCCATCAAAGCCGTGGCGTTTGAGACATTTTCCGTTTTCCAAGACGTTTTCCACGCCATCAAAAATGGCGGGGCAGACCCACTCCTGTGCATCCTGGAGGGACTGCGACGACACGCCGCCTTCACCGGTGAGGCCCAGCCTACCAGGGACGCCAGACAGGAGGAAGTAGAGAACCGCGCCACATAGATGCCTCGGAGCGTGTCCTCTGCTGGGCTTCCCACAAGCGGGTTCCACCCGGCAAGGTCGGACCACGACAGCGTAAGGACCGCTCTCAGCTCTCTCTTCCTCACTGAGGGAGAAAGCCCGTAGGCCCAAGGGTCAACCCAAGGATCCTGGCCCAGTCACGCCAGCCGGCAGATCCCGCATGCAGGAGGCCATTGCCTCGGACGTGCCTCTCCCGCGCCCTTGTGGGCGCGCGAGCTTACAACGATAGAGAGACCCCGGGCACGTCTGTCTTGCAAGAAGGTCTTTCTTTATCTTAGGAGATAAAACAAACAAAACAAGCGCCTAGAGCTTCAGAATACACATCCATAGGGCACGTTAGGGCCATGAAATCTTGGACATAAAAAAAAAATTGTATGGAAATTTTTATAATTTTATTTCGTCAAATTACTTCAGCATTGTATTTATCAGATCAAAGTAGCATGGGTACGTGTCGTCATTATATACTAATTACCAAACACCCTGTATATATTAAGTAGTGTTTCGCTCGATGCGACGTTATGTTATTTTTTTTCTGTTTAACCGAATTTATTTATTACTAGCCGATGCCCGCGACTTCGCCCGCGTGGATTTAGGTTTTTGGAAATCCCGTGGGAACTCTTTGATTTTCCGGGATAAAAAGTAGCCTATGTGCTAATTCAGGATACTATATTATATCTCCATTCTAAATTTCAGCCAAATCTGTCCGGTAGTTTTTGCGTGAAGAAGTAACACACACACACACACACACACACACACACACACACACACACACACACACACACACACACACACACACACACACACACACACACACACACACACACACACACACACACACACACACACACACACACACACACACACACACACACACACACACACACACACACACACACACACACACACACACACACACACACACACACACACACACACACACACACACACACACACACACACACACACACACACACACACACACACACACACACACACACACACACACACACACACACACACACACACACACACACACACACACACACACACACACACACACACACACACACACACACACACACAAACTTTCACCTTTATAATATTAGTGTGAAGATACACAATTCACCCCGGAAAGCCCATAAAACGATACCCATTTCTATTTATTCTGAAAAGTGTAAGTCCGTCATTTTGGATTTAAAAATGAATGACAGTATCAAAATCAGCACCCTGAAAAACCTTGAAAACGACATCCATATTAATTTTTGTAAAAACAGGGTAGTTAAAGATAAAAATTTAGTAGGGTGCGTGGGTGCAGCGACACAATGTAAAACCGAACTGTTTGGTGTGTAGTAAATCATTGATATTATAAAAAATAAGCAATTGTTTGCAAAAAAAAGCAAAAATTTTAAAGTGGTTAGTAACCCTTCCTTTTGGCTTTGCCGCAGTCGGGTAGTAATATTCGGTAAGATAGTCGATTTCACCAACGCAAAATAAGTCTTATCTGAGGAAATGACAGGTTTTCAATACAAAAACTGTCTTTACGGCCAATTTCTTCCTCGATTAAACGTTACTCGAAGTTGGTGAAATTAACACTAAAATACATAAAAGATAAGTATAAGCTAGGTAATCGAAGCAATACTCTCTGGTTTAAGCCGCCGATATTCAAACACTCGACAGCCGCCTTCCGTATTGAGACCATTATGGTTTTATCGGTTATTTCTAGTTGCATGTCACAGATTATTATAATTAATTTAAAACCACTTAATAACAATTTCACACTGATTTTCACTTATTTCTATTTAAATTTACACAGTTATCGGGTGTGCCCGCGAAATTCAAATTTAATTTGGTCTGTTGCAATTTGTAAACTAATACGACAAAATAGGCGTATGATATACTTACTAATTTCGCCAATGGCAGTATCCTCTTCACAGGTTTACATAAAGATCTTTACTTGAAAGTGTTCTCAAGAAATCAGTCAAAATAATGAGTTTGACGTGAGTTACTCTAGTCGATACTATAGCTAATTTATTAAACTGAACCCATTCAAGTAAAGATTGTTATATAAACACGTGGAGATGATACTCCCATTGGCGCAATTAGACTGCCATAAGCCTACTTTGTCGTATTAGCTTACAAATAGCGAAAAACCAAATTAAATTTGAATTTCGCGGGCAGACCCGTCGCTTGCCCCTTATAAAGAACAGCTGATTGTATAACATGTCAGCGTGACACTTGTGTTCCGTTTTTATCTTTTTTATATAAAATTCCGTTCTATTATAACTGCGAAAGTGTCTGTCTGCATGTCTGCTGCTAGCTTTCCATGGCCTATTAGTATAACCAATTTGGACTTTTGGCACAAATATAGCTTGCATACCAGGGAAGGACAACAAGTTAAGCTACGCCCTAATGAAAGAAAGATATTTGGCATCGTATACTTAATACCTACGCATTTTAGCCAAACGTACAGATAAACACACGTCACTTACGTCATACTTTAGATTGGTGCTTTATCATAAATACAATTTAAAAAAAAGTTGAAAAAACTATAACCCGACTACGGGAAAAATAAGATAACTTGAACCCGACTTGGTACAAGTAAAATAAACTAAAAAGAAAGAAACAAGATTGTGCTTAGTGCTATCATCGTCTTGATTGAGATTCAATACAAAGGCCGTGGTCGTGCGTTGTCGACAGCGTATTCTTGATTGACGGCATTCCCAATGATTTTATTTGTCTACCAATTAGAATATTTTCTTTTTGGTGTCGACATGCTGCATGCTGCTGTTGGACATCCCGCTCGACACAATAGCAATAAAACTGTATTTAATTTTTATTAGGTAAGAAAAATTAAATAATAATTTTAATATAACTTTAATATTATATAAATATTACAAACTGTATTTAATTAAAAAATAATACTATTGTAATAATAAATAATATAAATAATAATCATTTGTGATATTATTATTATATCGGAAATCAGAACATATTATAATTTATACAGAAATAATATATCCATTAAGGCCGCGCTATCACAAAAATCAAAAAAAATATGATTTCAAGCGCTAAAACCATTATAGGAAAAACTTTCACATTTTTGAATACATGTTTAAAATAAATCTATTTTTCCTATTGACATTTAATGTATCATATTTAAAAAGACCATTTTGTTTATTGCGTGGCTACTTATTGCAATTTGGAGTGATGTTTATTATTTTATTTATGTTAGATCAAATAAATGGATTGTTACCAAAACTACATAAATAGATTCGTTAAAGAACATGGTTTATTTTCACATAAATTTTTGAATGAGGTTATACTTTATTCAATACAAAAAATCGTGTTAAACTAGGTATATAATTTGCAAAAATTGGCAACAGTTCTTTTTTTCCCCATTAATGTGATTAAAGGTCCATATTTTAGTACATTATGTGTCAATCTAATCTAATCACACTTCACACTAATATTATAAAGGCAAAAGTTTGTATGTGTGTGTGTGTGTGTGTGTGTGTGTGTGTGTGTGTGTGTACGCAATAACTACTAAATGGATTTGGCTGAAATTTGGAATGGAGATAGATAATATCTTGGATTAGCACATAGGCTACTTTTTATCCCTGAAAATCAAAGAGTTCCTACGGGATTTTAAAAAACCGAAATCCACGCGGGCGAAGCCGCGGGCATCTTCTAGTATCTGAATATTTTTTTCCAGTAAATCACATGATTTCTAAGGACAGATTTAGGACTTCAAAGTTGAGTCTGTTATTTTTTCACTAAAACAAGGCGCAGCAGATTAATCACTACAAAATAAATAAAATAGTTTTTGCAAAATGTTACAACGAAAGGTTGATTTATTTTAAACATGTTTTCAATTATGTGGAAGTCTTTCTTATGATGGTTAATTTGGAGCTCGAAAACTTGCATTTTTTGGTTTAAATGTAAGCGCGCCCTTAACAAATGCAAATAAACCACACTGATAAATGTGTTTTACGCTTTTCGCAACTATTGCTATTATATCAAATTGCAGTATATGTATATATATATAAACGAGCTGTAGTTTATATCAGGCATTAATATTGTGAAGGCTTTTCGCTCCATATTGATTAATCCCACATAATATTTATTCTACCATCATGAAAGTACACACTTATAATATATTTGCCATAGTTTTACTTGTTAGCTTTTTGGACCATGTCATGACCCAATTTCCGGGTAAGTAAAAGATTTTTACATCAAAATATTATAATTTTATGTTGTTGTTGTCGTTATGTTCTTTTTATTGTTTTATTATTCTAATAATACTTATAATTAAATTGTAACTTGACTATTTCTGCACATTATATAATATATATTTTGAAAATTTTAATCGGAGGAAACATTATTATCGATATAGACCCCAAAACAATTTTTTTGGTATGTTTGTCTGTCTGTATTACGCGCACCACGTGAAAACTGAAATTTGGTACATTGGTAGATATAGGTAAGTATTTTTTAACGATTTTACTCCATGACTTTGTCAAATATAAACCGACTTTCACCATTCTTCTTTCTTTACAACGATTGTACTGTCAGGTTCATGCCATGTTAGCTTGATAAAGATTTGATAAACAGTTTCGGAAATAGATGATGACAGTCCTCAACCGGTAACATCATTTATCGATTTTACTCCATAATTCCATCAAATTCGAACTGATTTTCACAATTATTTTTTCATAACAAAGGTGTACTATCAGGTTGGTACTCAAATTCAAATTCAAAATATTTCTACTCAGTCAGACTTTTACAAGTACTTTTGAATCGTCAAAAGCATCTGGTTTGGAATGCCTTTCTATTTAAGTTTGGTGAAGATTTGATGAACAGTTTCGGAAGTAAAGGATGGAACTCCTCAACGGGTAACCTATAATTGATCGTGATCAGTATGTTAGCTTAGTAAATGAGACTTTACACCTCACCAAGATGAAAAATTTCAAGCGTTGGAAAATCTAGACCCATCGCCACCCACTACTGAGCATGGGTCTCTTCTCAGATTAAGCCATAGTCCACCACGCAGGTCAATTGTGAATTGGGAGATTTGGGAGTAATGATGAGGTCTAAGTTGGAGCGCGCTTGCCTAGAAGATGCCTATTCATTCTTGCCTTGAATGTATTCATATCGTATCTAAGATTAAATGATAGTTTAATTAAGAAGAACATACAGTTATAATGTTTTTTTTACTTTACGCACTGAACGTGACACTTAATGAGAAGAGTTTAATATCAAGTAAAGATTGATTTAACTACAACACAGAACTAATACATGGAAAAAGAAAAATTTCAAAAAAATATATCTAGAAACTACAAAATTAAAACTGAAATTATTACTACGATTTAGACAAAACTGGTCAAGTGCGAGTGCTCAAGAAATAACACTTTTTTAATTTTCAGGACAGCCATAACAAAAAAAACAAAAACCATTCTGTGAACCAGCTAAAGGGGCCTTAGCATAAAGCCTCTTTATTTGTTTTCCATTTTTTGCCATAACGCTAACGTCGACTTTGATTTTAGACACTTTTAATCGCAGTGAATTCGATACGTCCAATTTATTCCCGTACTTATTTTTATTATGATCCATTGCAGAAAATCCCACTGAGAAGAATTTCATGGCTTCGTCAAATAAGCAAAGATAACAGTCAGCAAGTGAAAGCCAGGTGCTCGATTACGGTAAAACAGCTTCAATATCACGGTTGCAAACACCTGTGATTATTTGATGGTCGCTCACTATTGGCCACAATACATTGTTCCAACAATCACACTATAAACTCAGCCAATCGCAACAATTTGATATTGTAAATAATTGATGCCGTTTTTCCGCATTCGACCAACTGAATTTGCCCAATTGCTTGCGATTAAACGTATTTCGTGACGACGTATCTTCTGATTTTGATCAATAAGAATGCCGGTACCGTTAAAATGAAATTTTATCCGTTTGGCTGCCGGCCAAACAACAGCAAGGCTGATGTTTTACGCCCCACTCAATACCCACTAGCGACCCACCTGTGGATAGTGTCGCAAAGCTATCACAACTCTTTCCTTTATGGCTGTCCATGAGGTAGTTGAATTTCTGTAGAAAATGCGTGAATGATAATTTAGGTGTATATTTTCAGGCAATCTCCATGAAAACGGTGTACTATGTGAAGAGGACGCTGATTGCAATTTAATCTGCAGATTAGAATGTGGAAACACAGTTGAGTATGCCTGCCATGATATATGCTGGTGTGCTCCAACCGAGTAGGCGAACATTCAGCTGGGCTTGACAGACGCATATTTGGTTATCATGAATTTTGTGCTATTATACTTATTTATTAAAATCACTACTCTCACTATTACGTTACAGATGGTCAATATTATAATAAATATTATTGTTTCATGTTAATTGTCCTACAAATCCTATTATTTTTATCCTTTTTATCCGACTACGGCAAAGTCAAAAGTCGTTCCTTTTAATTAATTTTGAAATCCCGCGGGAACTCTTTGATTTTCCGGGGTAAAAAGTAGCCTATAAGCTAATCCAGGATATTATCTGTCTCCATTCTCAATTTCAGCCAAATCCGTCTAGTAGTTTTTGCGTGAAGGAGTAACAAACATACACACACACACACACACACACACACACACACACACACACACATACAAACTTTCGCCTTTATAATATTAGTGTGATAAAGGTGATACCAAACAGCTCTGATAGTTTTAATAAGTTAAAAAAATAAAAGCTAAAAAATACCAATTAATATGTAACATATTGTTACAAATACCTACAACTCTCGAAGCTTCAAGCACTGGCGTGTTTGGGTTCTTTTGAGACAAACATCTCTCATTGTTTTCATTGTTTCGTAATTTCGAAAAGGTTCATTTGTTTACACTACGTTAGCGTAAGCACGGTAATGGTAGCGCCTAGAGCTTTAGAATACACACCCATAGGGCACGTTAGGGCCATGAAAACTTGGACTTAAAAAAAAAGTTGTATGGAAATTTTTATAATTTTATTTCGTCAAATTACTTCAGCATTGTATTTATCAGATCAAAGTAGCATGGGTACGTGTCGTCATTATATACTAATTACCAAACACCCTGTATATATTAACTAGTGTTTCGCTCGATGCGACGTGGTTATGTTATTTCTTTTTTCTATTAAACCGAATATATTTATTAAGATACACAATTCACCCCGGAAAGCCCATAAAACGATACCCATTTCTATTTATTGTGAAAAGTGTAAGTCCGTCATTTTGGATTTAAAAATGAATGTCAGTATCAAAATCAGCACCCTGAAAAACCTTGAAAACGACATCCATATTAATTTATGTAAAAACGGGGTAGTTGAAGATAATAATTTAGTAGGGTGCGTGGGTGAGTGGACCACGAAAAAGGTCCGCGAGCATGTAGAGTTTGTTTCACCGAGTAGACCTTATGATCCTTATCATCTTTTGCCAAGAAATCACTCTTCTATCTTTTATAGCCTCCGAGATGGACACCGACGAAATTCGTATGGCGGCCATCTTGTTTTCCCAATTTTATCTACTTTTTCTATTAACCGTATACTACTTTCTTCAAAGATTGCGAGTTTCAACGAAATCGGTTGGAAAACAAAAGAGTTGCAGTAATCACATAACCGCCATCTTGTTTTTCTGAAATGTCATAATTTTTTCCGACTCGCATTCCGCACCCAAACATATCTCCCGAAAAACATCGTATAGTTTTCTGTCCCTTTGTAGGAGAATGAGACATTAATATTCGCCATACAAAATGTTTTGAAAAATAAATTCCGCCATTTTGAATTTTTTTTCTAATCATCAATATTTCTAATCACACTAATATTATAAAGGCGAAAGTTTGTATATGTGTGTGTGTGTGTGTGTGTGTATGTTTGTTACTCTTTTACGCAATAACTACTGAATGGATTTGGTTGGAATGAAGATAGATAATATCCTGAATTAGCACCATAGGCTACTTTTTACTAAATGTACTATATTTCTTTTATGTTACTAAATTTAAATATCTAGGACATGTATTAAGCGACACGATGAAAGACAATGAGGACCTAGAGAGACAAAGACTGTCTCTGGTGGCAAAAAACAATATGCTGGCTAGACGTTTCACCCGCTGTTCCCGACTGGTAAAAGTCACCCTGTTCAAAGCCTACTGCCAGGCACTCTACACCTCCCAGCTCTGGTACACTTACTCCAAAGCAACTTTTGACGCACTTCGAGTGCAATACAATTCAATCCCTAAGAGGGTCTAATAGGGCTTCGAAGTATGCGGACGAAGTCGCGGGCATAAGCTGTGCATTATGTAATGATATGTATGTTCGAGGCAGTATTTGTTATTCTTCAACTATACTTCTACTATTTGTCAAGTAAGCGAAGAAAGGTTTTTGGCATGTGCGAGGAGGGACTTGGACGTGTTGTCGAAAACATAAAAGAGTTGTGAGTATAGTACCTAAACTAATTATGTGGAATAACGTTCAAATACCTACAAGTGTAAATTAAAAATTTATTACACCCCCGACAAGTGAAGGTTGCAGTAACTAGAAAAGACCTGATAACTTTCAAACGGCTGAACCGATTTACTTGGACTATTCCGCGCCTACGATCCAAAGTATCTGAGTTTTCCAAAACATCATTTTCAAATAAATAATTATTTATTTAGGCAACGTCCATCTTGACAGCTTGACATTTGTCAATTGACATAATATTATGAACCTAACGGTTATCTAACCTTCTTTTCTATAAGAAATTAGAAAAGAGCTGATAACTCTTAAACGGCTGAACCAATTTTTTTGGATTATAGCTAAGAACACTCTCGATCAAGCCACCTTTCAAACAAAAAAAACTAAATTAAAATCGGTTCATTCGTTTAGGCGCTACGATGCCACAGACAGATACATAGATACACAGACACACAGATACACAGATACACACGTCAAACTTATAACACCCCTCTTTTTGGGTCGGGGGTTAAAAAATAAGAATAAGTTCGATAATAGAAGCAATACTCCCTGGTTTAGGCCGTTGATTTTCAAACACTCGACAGCTGCCTTCCGTAAGCGCTTATTCTGGTTTAATCGATTTATACTTGCATTTAACACACCGCAGTTTATTATAATTAATTTAAAACCACTTTATAACAATTTCACACTGGTTTTGCACTTATTTCTATTTAAATTTACACAGTTATAAATTAATTAAATTTAAGGAGCAGCTGATTATGGGACATATGAACTTGCTGGTTTCATTTACATAATACTAGGTTACGCCCACGAGTTCGTCCGCGTATTGCAGTCGGAGGTATATAGGAGTTCACGAGTTCTCCCTAGTTACCCAAAAGACATTGGCCACTTGTCCATTTATACTTAAGTGCAACTTGTGGTTCTTCAAAATTAACAAGTGTAAATTAAAAATTTTCAACACCCCCGACAAGTGAAGGTTACAGTAACTAGAAAAGAGCTGATAACTTTCAAACGGCTGAACCGATTTTCTTGGACTATTCCGCGCCTACGATCCAAAGTATCTGAGTTTTCCAAAACATTATTTTCAACAAGATTTTCAAATAAATAATTATGTATATCTAAGCAACTTGACAGCTTGACATTTGTCAATTGACACTTGAATATTATGAACCTAAGGGTTATCTAACCTTCTTTTCTACAAGAAAACTAGAAAGGAGCTGATAACTTTTAAACGGCTGAACCAATTTTTTTGGATTATAGCTAAGAACACTCTCGATCAAGCCACCTTTCAAACAAAAAAAAGTAAATTAAAATCGGTTCATTCGTTTAGGCGCTACGATGCCACAGACAGATACACAGATACATAGATACACAGATACACAGACACACAGATACACAGATACACACGTCAAACTTATAACAACCCTCTTTTTGGGTCGGGGGTTAAAAATCTCATATATGCAGCACCACAAGTTGACCTACACCCGACATGAAATACAGATATTTTAATTTGACGTACCTCAGGTTAAAGGTATCTAAATCTACACACATCATAAACTAAAGATATTTTTTTTTATTATCAAACAAAATACATACAAATAAAAGCTTAAACTAAAAACACCGAAAAAACCACAGAGGTTTGTCCTCGGTGCCTAGCTGCAACGAAGGTACCTATTAACTAATTGCTTAAAGAAATAATCTACAGTAGGTATATAACGCGAATTGCTTACAGCGCCACAAGTTGAACTATGCTCTAATCAATTAAAAAAATCGCCGTATCAATAAAGGAGATTGGTGAACTCCATAGAGTTTCAGACCCAAACTAACAGAACAGTGGGCCTCAAGCCCACGTTCACGAATCAAACTTCTCATGCTTGTTCTAGTATACCAGTCTTACAAAATACTTCATCAAAGTCTATCAAATAAAGTTGAGAGTAAAGTTAAATTAAACTAATCTACTGAAATTTGCACCTTGATATGAAAAAACGATTATAATACCAGAATTACGAAACAAAGAGTAATGTGTTGTACCTCATTTAAATTGGCATTAAATCAGCAAGTTTTTCTGATACAGGGTCACTTCTCCGTAGTACATTTTTTTTTCACAGTGCGCTTTTAAAGTGACATTTAATTTTTGGTAACGCTTTAAAAGTTTTGGAAAAAAATTAATTGCTCTTGTAATTTGGTAGCCAGAGCCTCAATAAAAGGTTTGTAGTGCTGATACATTATCTAGTAATGACACAGCATCGTCTGTTTTATTGTTTTTTATCTAAATTTTTTTTAATTAGTCTAATTGTAAGAGAATCTGGTATTTTGTTAAAAAACCCAAAAATATTCATAACTCTTAGGGCAATTTAAATATGGCCATGCTGTAGAAATTTTTTTTTGCTAGAAATGACCTCCTCTATCTTCCTATTTCGTTCGGTCCTCTGACCTTTTGACCACCCTGTATATGGTTTCATTAAAATTGTCTTTTTATTAAACAATCACATTATTATTTTTCAAAACAAAACCATGAACTTCTAACAATCCAACAAAATTGACGGCTGTAGTTCGCGTGTTTTTCATTTTTTTTAAGAAATGATTTTTTTTTAAGAAATCAAATGGCACGACTTAGCAGTCAGTCTTTATTTAAACAATATTTGCGTTCAAATTCAAAAAGTGCGCGGTTAAGACAATTGCTGCGCACTTATATCTTCATAAGTGCGCCGCAATTAATTACTTTGCTACGCACTTATTACTCATTAAAGAAAACTTCACCTTTGGGTGCACTTAAAGGCGAACCAAGTCGTTCCTTTCGAATAGATGAGATGAAAAAATTTATAACACCCCCGACAAGTGAAGGTTACAGTAACTAGAAAAGAGCTGATAACTTTCAAACGGCTGAACCGATTTCAGCCGTTTGAAAGTTAAAAGTTAGTAATATTTTAATAATTAACTATTACTATTATATGCTTTCTATCGTATTATAGATTTAATAGACCTATCTAATGATACCTCACTTGTCGTGCTCGATTGACATAATTTTTTTAATCTGTTTCGACATAGAGCATAGTAAGCGCTACATTGCTTTTTACCCAACTATGGTAGGGCCAAGAGGAATTATTATAATTTTATTATTTCTACATCTTTAATAACATTCAAGATTAAGACGAATCTACTGTCGCAAGAATTATAAAAATCGGTTCAAGCGTTTAGTCACTAGTGCGCCACGAACGAATAAAATTATAATTAAAATTTAAACCCCCAAAAATACTAAATGGTCTTAACTATGATTTAAAAAGATTTATTCAATGATATCCCACTTGTCATGCTCAATCGACTTTCGTGTTTAGGGTTCCGTACCCAAAGAGTAAAACCGAGGCCTATTAATACTCTGCTTACACTGCTGTCTGTCTGTCTGGCTGTCCGCCTGTCTGTCTGTCCGTCTGTCTGTCTCTCTGTACTTCCTGGTTCAAGCTGTCTATTTTCAAACACTCGACAGCCGCCTTCCGTTTTGAGTCCTTATTGTGGTTTTATCGCTTCTTTTATAGTTGCAAGTCACAGTTTATTTTAATAAATTCAAAACCACTTAATAACAATTTCACACTGGTTTTTCACTTATTTACATTTAAATTTACACACTTATAATAAAACTATTATACACTGATAAATATATTTTACGCTTTTCGCAACTTTTGCTATTATATCAAATTGCAATATATATAAACGAGCTGTATTTTATATAAGTCATTTATTTTGTAAAGTCTTTTCCCTCCATATTTAGTCCAAAATAATAGTATCACATTTATTGGAATCATGAAAGTACCCATTTGTACACTTGGCATACTTTTATTTGCTGGCTTTTTGGACCATGCCATGACTCAACAACCTCCGTGTGAGTAAAAGATTGTTTACAGCAAAATATTATGTTAACTATTAAATCAATATTTAATTTATGAGATTTTACATTTCACCATGTTGAAAGATTTGGAGCATCGAATCAACTATAATGTAGAAGATTCGATCTAGACTCATCGCCAGCACACTACTGAGCACGGGTCTCCTCTCAGATTAGGCCATAGTCCACCATGCTGGTCAATTGTGGATTGGAAGACATCGCACACTTTTGAGAACTTTATGGAAAAATCTCAGGCACACAACTTTCTTCACAATGTTCTCCTTCAACGTTAAATCAAGTGATATTTAATTTATTTTCTTAAAATGCACATAACTCAGAAAAGTTAGATTGTACCCGGTACTCGTCCTGAGTTTGTTCCCGGGTACAATCAGATACAGCCCGCTGGCAGATAGACGGACGGACGGACAACGTAGGCTCAGTAACAAGGTCTCGTTGGCACCCTTTGGGTACGGCAGCCTAAGAAATAACAAAATTAAATTTTTGTTATTTCTAAAGGAGCCTTAGCATAAAGCTGCAGGCAGTGGGCCCTTTGCCTATTTGTTTCCTGTTTCTTGCCATAACGCTAACGTCGACTTTGATCTGAGTCACTTTTAGTCGCAGTGAATTCGATACGTCCAATTTATTGCAGTACTTAATTTTAATATGAACCATTGCCGAAAATCCTACTTCACATAAATATTAGGTAGTACAGCCCGGCTAGCATGAGTGTGCCTGGATGCTGCTGGTCCCTTTTGGATGAGTCCGAGAGGAAGAGCAGTGTTCGGGCCGGTGCGCCCCGGTTTAATAATAATAATTTCTCTGCGGAGATATTGTTGGCTATGGCTACCTGGCAGGGGGGGAGGTTTCTCCGCGTGTCCCTCTGACTAGCAGAGGGCACAGTGGACGAAGCGTAGGATGGGACGCGGGTGACGTGCGCGTCCCAGGGTCGGGGGACGCACTTCGTTGATGTGTCCCGGAGGTGCGGTGGTGGGGACCGAGCAGGTCCCCGGTGGAGGGTCTGCCTCGGCAGACGTCGCTGGCTGGGTCGTGGTTGTTTGCTTCGGCGTTCCCGTGACCCAGTCGCCAGGCGACACGCAGTAGCGCCGCTGGGGTTTAGTGGGTATTCCGGTCGCCTCTCGGCCGGCGAGTCCCACAATCCCCTCCCTCAGCTGGCTGGCTGCCTCACGGCTGGCTGGCTAGCTTCCGGGGGGGATGCGTAAATGCATTCCCCAGCGTCAACAAAAAAAAAAAATGGGCAGCAGATAAAAATTATATCCCCCGATTATATCATATATATCATGTCATAGAAATCAGTGAATAATATAATCGGGGATATAATTTTTATCTACTGCCCATGCTAGCCGGGCAGGAGAACGAATTTGATAGCTTCGTTAAATAGGCGAAGATAAGTGTCAGTAAGTGAACGCCAGGTGTTCGATTGCGGACACAGCTACAATGTCACGACTCACGATCGTAATCACCTTTGATTGTTTGACGCTCGCTCACTCTTGGCCACAATTCAGTGTCTGGTGACCCCGACGTGGGGATTGTGTTTCAACAGGAATACTATAAATTCAGGCAATCACAACAATTGAGATTGTAATAATGATTGATGCGGGTTTACAATTTTGCTAATTGCTTGCAACTAAACGCATTATTGGCGACGTATCTTCTGCTTAATCAATAAAAGTATGCCGGTAACGCAAGTAATTAAATTTTATCCGTTTGGCTGCCGGCCTAACAACAGCGAGGCTGACTTTTTGCGACCCACCTGTGGATAGTTTGGGAAAGACTGCGCTATGCTGTCACTACTTTTTTTTATGGCAGGCCATAAGGTGGTTCAATTTCAATACTCATTTCAATGTTTTCAGCCGTTGAAGTTCCTCAACTTATGGATTGCGCCAACGACATAGAGTGCGAAAATATCTGCAGATCACGCTGTGAGGATCCATTTTTGTCTTTCTGTGCTAATGAGTCCTGCTGGTGTCTTCCACTCTTCGACTATCGAAGATTCTAAGCCTATGAATTGAAAGACTGACGCATATTTGATTAACGTGAATTTTGTGCGTGTGTGGTACCTAAACGTACTTATTTGTTAATATCACAAGCCTCACCTTTGCGTTATATAGAGTGTCAGTATAATATAAAATTGTTTCATGCAAATTGTATTTTTATTAAATAATCACATTATTCGTACCCTTTATATCCAACTACGGCAAAGCCAAAAGGAAGACTAATGATTTGATCAGTCTATGTATGTATGTATTATATTAACAAAAAAACCGACTTCTAAAGCCTAAAACTACAACAACAAAGTGAAAAAAATTTGTTTTTATTTTGTATGCTATGTGCCTATGTTAAAATCGGGCGAGCTTAATGCTTTGATTTCGGTTTCTTTTTATGCTCGCTCGATTTCATACATATACATACTTACATGCAAAAGCAAAAATAATATTTTTACTTTGTTAGTGCCTTCAGATTAGAAGCAGGTTTTGGAAATATTTTTTATTTTAAGCTTTTTAATAAAAGTAGTCATTGCTTGGTACCTTGGCTGGTACGGCTTAGGAGTTCAGTATCTTGCAGCATCGGCATTGAAGAGTCAGCATTTGGAGTTCAGTTACATAGTCTATGCTCGCCATTTACTATTATTTCACCAGGAACTGTCCCTGAATCTCTATGGGTGTACTAGGAGTGTAATCATGAAGCCGTTGCTTGATACATTTCATATCAATTGGGAATCACGGGATTCCTAAAACCCATGCGCTTAACCGATTTGTATGAAATTTGGTATCGAGGTAACTTGCGTCCCTGTCATTGACAAATCCCGGAAAATCTAAGAGTTCCCACGGGATCTTTTAAAACCTAAATCCACGCGGACGAAGTCGCGGGCATCCTCTAGTATTTTATATGAAAAATAAAACCATTGCTCCAACTAGCATAGTTTTTTTTAATATTATTATCTTTACTGTTAATCACATCTATAAAGCTAAAAAGTGAGCAGCATTTATTTTGTAAAGTGCAGTTATCGGTTCTGATTGGCATATTATTTTCATCGTCTCTTTTATGCTTGAGAAACTGGCAAAATGTGCCAGTAATATTTTATTTTCTACGCCCAGAAACGGTTTCATACCCTATAACAGCATAATATGTTTTACATAAGCTGAATTATGGATTCCAACCCGCACAAAACTGAAAAACTGGTGGAAAAAAGACAGATTTGAAGTCCTCCAATCTCGGCAGCATTACTGTAAAATAACTTTTTTAAACCAACAAATCAGGGCGCATTTTAGAAAATATGCACCACTGCATTCGGGTCACAATCCTGGAAACCACTCCTCGGAACATGTTTCACGCAAAAGGTTAGCTTAAACCCAGTAAATCAATAGTTACTGTGGTCAAGCTATGTCTCAAAGTATAAAACTCCAGGCATCTTAAACCCAGTAATTGATACACGTGGATTAGTTTATGACGTATAACGTAGGTTAACTTTTTTGATCGGCAAAATCACAGTATTTGAAAAAGCCGTGATATAGCCTAGCAAAAAATATTTCCAACAATGTATAAACGTATATTTAAACACAGTAAATTGTAATTTGCTGGGTTAAAACCTAAAAAAACCTTACTGTGTTTGTTATTAAGATTTTGAAGATTTTTTTTCAATTACTGTGGTTCTATGATAAATATCTCGGCGAATATACTAGCTAAAAATACATCGAAAATTTTCCCAAAAAGAGTTCTGTCTCGAGATTCTAAAAAACTAAAACAAGTATAAACACAGTTACTGAAGTTACTGTGTTTACAATTACGAGGGCAGAACTATACTTCCACTTTTTGTCAAGTATGCGGAGAAAGGTTTTTGCCTAGCGTGAGTGTGTGAAAATGGTCCTGAAAGTGGCATGAAAATGTTGTCCAGAAAATGAAATGGTTGTGAGTATTAGTACGTAAACTACATTCAAATACATAAAACATAAGAATAAGTTAGGTAATAGAAGCAGTACTCTCTTGTTTAAGACGTTGTTTTTTTGAACACTCGACAGCCGCCTTCCGTTTTGAGTCATTGTTCTGGTTGTATCACTTATCTATAGTAATTGCATGTCACGGTTTTTTTTTATAATTAATTTAAAACCACCTTACAACAATTTCACACTGGTTTTTCACTTATTTCAATTTAAATTTACGTAGTTATAATTTGATTAAATTTCAAGAACAGCTATTTTTGTGACAAGTCAGCGTGAAGGTTGCGTTCCGTTTCTATATAATATTCCGTTCGTATATTGTTATATTATAAGTGCGAAATTGTCTGCCTGTCTGCTAGCATTTTACTTACGTAATAGTTTAGACTGGTGCTATATCATAAAACCAATAGAATATTTACGATCTTGAACCACCTAATTGTAAAGGACAGAATTTTTGGTTTTAATGAAAGACATTTAAACTTAACCCATTTTTTTTTTAAATTTCTCGTTTATTATACGGGGAGTTTGGTAATTAGTATATAATGACGACACGTACCCATGCTACTTTGATCTGATAAATACAATGCTGAAGTAAAAAGACGAAATAAAATTATAAAAATTTCCATACAATTTTTTTTTTTAATTTCTATGTCCAAGTTTTCATGGTTAGGGCCCTAACGTGGGACGCCAGCCAGGTAACCTCCCAGTGCGCCTGGATGCTGCTGGTCCCTTTTGGATGCGTCCGAGGGGAAGAGCAGGGTTCGGGCCGGTGTGCCCTGGTAACATGGCTAATAATTTCTCTTCGGAGATATTGTTGGCTATGGCTAATGACCTGGCAGGGGACAGAGGTTTCTTCGCGTGTCCCTCTGACTAGCAGAGGGCACAGTGGACGAAGAGTAGGACGGGACGAGGGCGACGTGCGCGCGGGATCGGGTCGGTCTGCGGATGTCGCCCGTTGAGTCCCAGGGTCGGGGGGGTGCACTTCGTTGGTGCGCCCCGGAGGTGCGGTGGGGGGTCCCCGGTGGAGCGTCTGCCTCGGCAGACGTCGCTGGATAAAGATCTTGATCCCTTTGGTGAGTCGGTAAAAAATATGGCATCCGAACAATCTTTTTTTTTTTATTTTTAAAATGCTCTCCTGAAAATTTTTGTATGGAACTTTTCCTTTCACAATTTGTGTGCGTAGAACTTATTTTTTTCAAAAAAATTATGAAACTTCATGAATGTGGTTCCCAGCATACACAAAGGGCCCTCAAAAATCATAGAGGCGTGGTCCTAGAATTAAAAATGTACAACACCTTGGGCCCTTTGGTGAGCCACTAAAAAAAAGATGGCCACCAAACAAAATATTTTTTTCCTCGACACAAAATTTATTTTTAATTTTCAAGTGATTCCCCAGGCCATTTTTTGTATGGGACTTTCTCATCACACCGTACAAGTTTAAGTACTCAAATGTTACCTTCCAAAAAAATTATGAAACGTCATGAATATAGTAAAATTACTAGAGTGCCTCAACGGTTCTCAAAAACTATCAATCATAGAGGCATGGTCCCAGAACTGAAAATGTATAAGACCTTAGGCCCTTAGGCAACAAAAAAAAAATTGTCTTTATACAAAATTTATTTTTAATTTTCAAGTGGTTCCCAAGGCCATTTTTGTATGGGATTTTCTTATCACATCATACATGTGTATAGAACGCAAAGGTTTCGTTTTAGAAAAATTATGAAACAATATGAAAATAGAAAAATTACTGTAGTACCCCAACGGTTCTCAAAAACTATCAACCATAGAGGTCCTAAAACTAAAAATGTTTAAGACCTTGCCACCTTCGGTGAGTTGGTGCAAAAAAGATGGCCACCGATCAAAAAAAATGCTTATGCAATATATTATCGCCCTCAAAAAACTATATAAGTAAGTATTAGTACTATAATAATATTAATAAAACCTTGGACCATTTGGTGAACCGGTGAATAAAAGATTCTCATCAAACAAAAAATAATTCCTATACAAAATTAAATAAAATTGGTCAGTCTATCCTAATTTTTGTACTGGATTTATTTTTTTAACTTATTTTCTTTTAAAGATCTTAAATAGTTAGAACAATGCGATGATATACGAAAACTCGAATGTGGGAATTGGTGAACCGTTAAAATATTACAAATCAAAACCCTTCAAAAACTATTAAAAACACAAAACTATAAAAAATGTCTAATGAAAACAATGTCCGTATGCATGCTCGCGGACCACTTTAGTGGTCCGTGCACCCACGAATTACACTAGTTATATATAAATTGATCCAAACTTTTCAAATCCAAAAAAAAATATCAATAATATATAATTATAATACTTAATTATTTAGAATATTATTTCGGATATATAATGAAATAATATATCCCTTAACAACTGCAAATAAACCAGACTGATAAATATATTTTACGCTTTTTACAACTTTAGCTATTATATCAAATTGCAATTTATATATTATATATATAAACGAACAGTATTTTATATTAGACATTAATCTTGTAAACCCTCTTCACTCCATACTTAACCCAAAATAATAAGATTATATTTATTCGACCATTATGAAAGTACACATTATACACTAATTGCTATACTTTTATTTGCTGGCTTTTTAGACCATGCCATGACCAAGAAACAGAGTAAGTAAAATTTTTTTACATAAAAATATTATGTTAGTCATTATAACAATAGACTACAGTAATAAAATGATGTGATGTTTTGTATAGCCATATTTTATGGGGCTAAAATTCATTACTGAAGAAAATAATTATAAGAAAATTGATTTTTCGAATATTTTTGATTATTTCGAATATTTAGAATATTTTCATGACGTCACAAGACAATAAATGACAAACATTTTGCAATTTTTTACCATTAAAATATCTTTCCGCAGAAATTACTCAATTTTTATGTAAAATATTCATATTTTTATATTAAAAAAAAAAATTAAAAATATTTGTCATATACGACTTGGGACGTCATTGATCGCCTTCCGTACAGCGCGGCGTTGATAAATAATTGTGTTCAAAATAAACAAGCGTAAATTAAAAATTTATAACACCCCCGACAAGTGAAGGTAACCTTCACTTGTCGGGGGTGTCATAGAAAAGAGCTGATAACTTTCAAACGGCTGAACAGATTTTTTTGGAATATAGCTAAAAACACTCTCGATCAAGCCACCTTTCAAACAAAAAAAAACTAAATTAAAATTGTTTCATTAGTTCTTTACTTCATAGCGCTACGGTGCCACAGACAGATACACAGATACACACTTCAAACTTATAACACCCTTCTTTTTGGGTCGGGGGTTAGTAAAAATCGTGATTTTTATTTAATTATTCTCTTAAATAATGTATGTAAAGATATACCATACAGATATAATGATAGAAATGTATAAGATTTAACTGTCATGCATATTTGTAATTTAAATTCATATAGGTAAACCATTTTATATTGTAAATAGTACCTATTGTAAATTTTTATTAAGCCTTTATTTTATAAATTCTGTGTATATATTGTTTTATATATGTATATATTTATATGTGTATTTATATTTGTATATTTATTTAAGTATAGTATTACTGTGTACACCTATTAGGGGTTGTCACTTAGATCCGGATCTATTGTTTTTATGTTTAGACTATTTAGAGTTACAGCCTGTTTTGTGTGCCTTTTTTCAACAAAATAAATTAAAATAATGAATTCTAGCCCCATACACTACTACACTACACTAGCGCTATACAAAACATCACATCATTAGGGTTCCGTACCTGAAAAGGAAAAACGGAACCCTTATACGATCACTTCGTTGTCTGTCTGTCTGTCTGTCTATCCGTCTGTCCGTCGTGTCTGTCAAGAAACCTATAGGGTACTTCCCGTTGACCTAGAATCATGTGTAGGTAGGTAAGTCTAATAGCACAAGTACGGGAATAAATCTGAAAACTGCGAATTTGTGGTTACTACATTAAAAAAAATTAAAACGTGTTTCAATTTTCAAAGTAAGATAACTATTTATTTTTATGTACAATAGTTTTTTATTTATCGTACAAAATGTTGGGAAAATACCCGAGTACAGAACCTTCAGTGCGCGAGTCTGACTCGCACTTGGCCGGTTTTTATTACTAGGTACAGTCCATGACCCTATTGGGTGCCGTAGGGTGGTATGCTTAATTTAGGTATGAGATTTTACAACTCACCAAGGTAAAGGATTTCGAGCATCGAACCATCGAGACCCTTCCGCTCAGATTAGGCCATAGTCTACCACGCTGGTCAATTGTGGATTGACAGACTTCACCCACTTTTGAGAAGATTATGGAAACTTCTCAGGCATAAAGGTTTCCTCACAATCAGATACAGCCCGCTGATTGACAGCCGTACGGACGGACGAGTACCCAAAGGGTGCCAAGCAAAATACAAAAACGATTCCGTGTACCAGCTAAAGGAGCCTTAGCATAAAGCTGCAGGCAGTGTCCCCTTTACCTATTTGCTTTCTGTTTCTTGCCAACGTCGACTTTGATTTGTTCGATACGTCCAATTTATTGCAGTAATTATTTTTAATATGAGCTATTGTAGAAAATCCCACTTCAGTTATATATGAAATAGTGCAGGAGATGAAATTTCATGGCTTCGACAAATAGGCAACTGAAAGTCATGTGCTTGATTACGGTAAAACAGCTACATTTCACGATTGCAATCACTCGTGTTTGCTTGGCACTCACTCAATATTGGCCACAATAGATTGTTGTAACAAGAATACCATAAATTCAGCCAATCACAACAATTGAGATTGCAATAATGGTTGATGCAGTTCCGCAAGAAATTAAATTTATCCGTTTGGCTGTCGGTCAGACGAGGATAACGGTTTGTGACCCACATATGGATAGGTTGGGAAAAACTGCACTAAGCCATCACTACTTTTTTTATGGCACACCATAAGGTGGTTGAATTTCTATAATGAAGGCGTCAAATGATTATTAGGTGTATTTTTTCAGACTTTTTACCATGCGCCAACCAAGAAGAGTGCGAAAAAATCTGCGACTCCCATTGTGACGAACCATATAAGGCTCTCTGCACTCACTACACTGTATGCTATTGTGGTCCACTCGTTATCGATTAAGCTGGTCATGAGTCATGACAGACGCATACTTGGTTAACATGAATTTTGTGCACCCACACGAGCACATCTTATAGATATTTATTTTATTAAGATCACAATGTTCACCATTGCGTGATAGATGTAATAATATAATATACTTATGTTGTTTCATGAACGTCTTTTTATTAAACAATCACACTACTCTTTCCCTTTTCATCCGAAGACGACGGCGGGGTTATGCTTTGATCAGCCTATTGATGATGTATTAACAAAAAAAAAAAAAAAACCAACTTCCAAGGCAACTACAAATTATAGAGTAAGATCCCAGAACCACCAGACGTCACGTATTTTCTGAGGAAGGAAATGTGGACGATTGAGTAGTGTTAGTATATACTAAGAACGCATGCCTACCTGCTTGCTTGCTTAGACGGCCAATTTTCAGGTATCAGACAATCAAGGTACATAAAAACATTACTTATCACACGTAAATTCTCCAAGCTGATTTTTACGTATATTTTAGGCAATATCCTTAAAAATAATTCACCAATACTCCCAGACACTTTCCGTCGGTCGTATTGCTTTGCAGACGCTTTAAAGCTCCCAAAATAATAATTAAGTACCTACTGAACTTCACGTAAATTCTGATGCTCCATTTTTTAGGGTTCTGTAGCCAAATGGCAAAAAACGGAACCCGTGTTGTTTGTACGGGAGCTGTGTCTGTGTGCTCGACCGTACCAATAGGGAATTCCCACCGAGCTAGTGTTGAGCTCGGTAGCGCCAGCTGGGCCGACGGTTGTGCGTCGAAACTTCTATATATAGTGCAATTTGGTAAACGCTCTGTCAATGCGATTGAAAGTTGCGTGTTTCTCCTTGATTTCCAATTAAGCTACCCGTGCTGCCATCTAGGCCGCGGGTCGTGAGTTATCAGGCTGGGGTTTGTGTTTCGAGCGTTGTTGATTGATTGAGTTTAGAAGCGACATCTTGTGAAGGTGGCAATCGCTACACCCTTATAGATTCGTCATGTCTGTCTGTCTCTCTGTCTGTCTGTCTGTCCGCCCGTATGTCACAGCCACTTTTTTCCGAAACTATAAGACCTATACTGTTGAAACTTGGTAAGTAGATGTATTCTGTGAACCGCATTAAGATTTTCACACAAAATACAAAAAAAAAAACAATAAATTTTGGGGGTCCCCATACTTAGAAACTCAAAATATTATAGTTTGCGCGAGAGACTCTTCCAAAGTGGTAAAATGTGTCCCCCCCCTGTAACTTCTAAAATAAGAGGACGATAAAACTAAAAAAAATATAATATGATGTACATTACCATGAGTAGTTTTTTTAATACGTCATAAAAAATTAAAATATGGTTTTTCAAAGTAAGATAACTATACCAAGTGGCATATCATATGAAAGGGCTTTACTTGTATATTTTAAAACAGATTTTTATTCATTTTTATGCTCAATAGTTTTTGATTTATACAGCAAAATGTCCAAAAAAAACCCAAGTACGGTACCCTCGGTGCACGAGTCCGACTCGCACTTGGCCGGTTTTTTATATATGTCTACCAGACAACTATTTTAAAACCTTTTACAAGAAGACTGACCGATCCAAGGGGCCAATCATCCCCTAAATTCAATTTTAATGCCTCTGTGGATAGGAGCGCGAGGGCATTATCTACGCGCTTGAGAATGAGTGAGACATGTACTATTAGGATATATTATTAAGATATATCAATTAAGAATATTGCTATCGCGAATGACTTAGACGATTTCACCTTCAAACTAGCAATTGTGGTTTTGGAGCCCTCTATTGCCATTTAATCAAGTTGTGACGATGAGTCACAAACAGCCTACATGCCGGCCGGCGTAGAAGCATCGAGAATCTTCCACGACAGCAACGCGTGATCGACTCAGCAACCCGACCGGCCAATCAGCAAGCTCCGCGACTGCCGCGCGTTGATCACGCCACCGGTTAGGCTCCGCCCATTCCCCAGTGTATAAATACGGCAGCAGCCGCCAGATCAAGGGAGTCGCTCGGCTTCTTCGCCCCGCATAGGTCGGTGTGATCTTTAACATCGCTGCTCGATCTGGGGGAAGGAGTCCAGCGACACAGGTAGCGTTGAAAGCAACCAGGCCCTCTGCTTGGTGGCACAACAATACCGCACGTCCCGCCCGCGCGTTCACCCCTCCTCCGGTCTCCGTCCATGAAGCGATCCTCGTTACGTACCGACATAGGTCGCCCGTGCAACCCCGTCTATAGTCCGACCCGAATTGCCCGCGTCGTTGTGAAACCCTCCGCGAAGGGTAGAAGTATCTTGTGTTGTTAATAACGGCGGTCAGTAAAACTCAATGTACAGTAGACATAAGATTTAGACGTAAATAAACAGATAACGGTTTGTGTGTGATCATTGTTTTTCTTAGCTGACAAGTCAGGCAGGGTTCCCTATCCTTTATGTACGTAGTAAGGACGTTGCACACCCCAGCCTCCTTGCTACGTTACATTGGCGCCCAACGAAAAAACCCATTTATCCGTCCGTATAAAACCCGCGCCGCGTAAAGAAACTCGCGCCGCGTCCGTAAAGTATAAAAATCCGTACCGAAGCATAGGGAACTTGACAAATTTGTTACACCCGCATATTTTACGAAATAAAACAGATACAAACCCTCACAAGTCGGTGTGATCTCCATCGCTGCTCGAACTGTGAGAGTGAATATCTGATCCGTGTGTAGCTTATACAAGTACAAAATCGAATATCTTGAAATAAAACGGATATAAACCCTCACATGTCGGTGTGATCCCCATCGCTGCTCGAACTGTGAGAGTGAATATCCGATCCGCGTACAAAAGTACCACAACACATAGAAAAACCACACATAAAAAAAAAAAAAACAACGCGAAATAGATGTTAATCCTTAGCCACCAAGCCACAGGAGAAACATCTCATCGTCGGAATATAAAATAACTAGCACATTAGAAAACACAGAAAATAACCAAAAATTAACCGTATGAAATAAACGAGAGGGGAACGCATAAGAACCGAACTTAAAAGACATCCGTATCCACCGTAAACAATTTTACCGTACCTACCGAAATAAATTTCGTCGCTTATCTAAAGAGGGAACATTAGACGCGGCGATCCGATTCCGATCCGACACCGATACGACACGTTCGTTCCGACACCGATCTGATATTAGTCGCAATCCTACATCAATTCGTTTTGAACTAGGAATCGTAAACGCGACAATCCGTTAAATAAACTAATCATCCGCGGAAACAAAACCTAAATAAATCAACCGAACACGGCAATGCCCACGGCTTGGATTTATACACTAAATAAACAAGAACTAAGCGCCGAATTAGAAAAGAGAAGTATACAAATCGCGGCCACAAGTACGGTCGACGAATTACGCAAACAACTAGCCCAAATAATCAAAGAGGAAGACAAAATAATACAAAACAATACAATGTCGAACGAAAACGAAACGAAGGAATTCGACAAGGCCATTTCTCGATGGAACATACAGTTCGATACAACAGGCGACGCCGTAGAATTCCTAGAGCGAATAGAAGAACTAGCCGAAACATTAGGCATCAACAAAAACAAAATAATACATGTGATTCCGAGATGTCTAACGGGTAAAGCCTCATTATGGTATAGAAATAATAACCAAGGATGGAAAACTTGGGAAGACTTTACAGATAACTTCAAATTATTCTACTATCCAAGAAACTATGAGAAAAATCTTCTAGAAACGATTATAAACAGGAGGCAACAATTCCGAGAAAATTTCATACAGTATCTAACCGACATGCAAACTTTATTGAGAAGATATGGGAAATTAACCCCAGAACAACAGTTAGAAAGAATCTACGATAATATGAAACCAAACTATCAATACTATATAAAAAGAAAAGATTTTAGTACAACTGCAGAACTAATACAACTAGCAGGCGACTATGAAAAAATAAATACAGACCGATTCAGAGAAACAACAAGAAAACCAATGTACCAACGGAAAGAAAACACGCCAAATCCCATAGAAAAACCCACCGGAACCCTAAAACCCGAAGACCACAAGACAGAAAGAAAACAAATACACGCAAATTATGATCCACAATCTTGTTGTTGGAAGTGCGGCAAGAGAAACCACACAACGCGGGAATGCAAAAACCAACAAGTAATTTTCTGTAGCAGATGCGGGTTGATGGGGAAACTGACACGGGACTGCTGTAAGAAAACAGGCGAGGCCAACTACAAAAGGAAACCACAAGCATACACGGCAGTCACCCAGAATAAGGGAGATAACAGAGTGTTTATAGAAGTCAAGATATACGGAAAAAGGTTCAGGGCATTGGTAGACACAGGGTCAACAAATACCTATATAAACAAAGAGATCATGGATCAAATTCAGGAGAATATTAAAGGAATTACAGAAAAGCAGAACACGATAAAATTAGCCGACGGATCTCGGATAAAAACAAATAAAGTAATCAATATTAACATAGAAGCAAATGGGAAGAAATTAACACACCAAGTCATATATTTACCAGCAACTACAGTAATGATCATGGGAATGGATTTGCTAACAAGAATAGGGCTATCCATAGGGTGGAAAGAAACAACATGTGAACAAATCAGCACAGAAAAACCAGAAAAAAAACCCAGTAGTACAAATAACTTAACAGCCGAACAAGAAAACCAGCTGCAAACCTTCCTCAACGAAGAGTTCGAAAAGTCTGACAAAAGTCCGAAAGGAAATACAGGGGTGGAACACATTAGAAAATTAAAACATAAAGAACTAATCAAACAAAACGTAATTGCAGACGAACTATCGAGAAACCCCGTATATACCACAACAACGGAAGAAAAAGAGTGGTACACAAAGAAATTGGAGATAACAAGCAAAAATCCGGAGTCGGACCCCGATTATTGTATAAAAGACGGAAAACTGTATAAAAAAGTGATTAATCCGAAATATGGAGGAAAACTCGACCCCACTACAGAGTGGAAACTATGCGTGAGAACCTCGGAAAAAGAAACTATTATCAAACAAAACCACGACGAACCGGACGCAGGCCATTTGGGAACGTCAAAAACGTTCAACAAGGTAGCTCAACGCTATTATTGGCCAGGCATATTCAGAGACGTAGCGAAATACGTAAATAAATGCGAAGTCTGTCAAAAACACAAACCGTCACAAGAGAAAAAACCAGGACTCATGCATATAAAAAACGCCGAACAACCATGGGAGGTAGTAACAACGGACCTCATAGGCCCACTACCTCGTTCGTCAAAGGGATACCAGTGGATAATCGTATTTCACGACAAGTTCACCAAATGGTCTGAAATAAAACCCTTACGAACGGCAACCGCCAACACGGTCGCAAGTGCACTCAAAGAATGCATATTAAATAGATATGGCGGAATTAAAACACTTCTCAGCGACAACGCGAGAATATTCACCAGTAAAGTCTTTAAGGACACATTAACAAAGTATAAAATAGAACAGAAATTTACCGCACCGTACACCCCACAGTGCAATCCAACCGAACGAGTAAATAGAACACTAGAAACTATGATATCCGCATATATAGAAAAAAGCCATAAAAAATGGGACGAGTATCTAGGCGAGTTCAACTTGGCGTTGAACACATCGGTACACGAAACGACTAAATACACCCCGGCGTTCCTACTATTTGGAAGAGAACTACGAAATTTCCGGGACGGCAACCAATTTCCCACCCCGGCGCTCAGAGAAAACCAAAAACTCGAAGAAATTTATGAGATAGTACGAAATAATCAAAATTTAGCATCAGCCCAACAGAAAAAGTATTATGATAAATCAAGACGAAACTGGAAACCACAAATAAACGAACTCGTACTAAAGAGGGAATACACGCTATCAAACGCAAACAAACAGTTTTGTGCAAAACTAGCTCCTAAGTACTCCGGCCCACATAAAATAATCGAACAAAAATCACCAGTAATATACCTACTACAAGCGGTAAAAGGTGGCAAAGTGTGCACCGCACACATAAAAGACTTAAAAGTATTTCATTACTAGACAATCGGAGTGAACAAAAATACCTACGATAGCAACCGGATCGCGACACCGAGCCAGGACAATGATATCCATTAACCATAGATACGACATCGCCCGATACCTAAATAAGAAAAATAAACCAAGTTCAAGATGGAAAACGCACATTAAGAGAAGAGTGTAGCTAATCCCCGCGTAAAGCAAAAAGGAGTAAAACCAAATTCTACAGTGAAAAGATGTGTATATGTAACAATATCGCGCTGGAAAAGAGAAGAAACCCGAAAATTTAGGTCCAAATTGGAAGCCACACAAAAGCGTAAAACGGTACGAACCCATTACATAAACAGGATGAGGAAAAAGGGGTTAACTAAAGAAAGAGGGAACCGAGAGAAAACTTTTAAAAAACATAGACTACATGTCTCAACAAATAGTATATCAATGACCTGTCATAAAATACCTAGGCGAACATACAGAAAAAACGCATCAGACTACCCTCAAGTAAAGCGTTTTTCCCGCAAACATGAGAGAGCGAGGCGAACACGCAAGGAAAAAATGCAACAGATTACCCTCAAATAAGGTATTTTTTTGAAAAAAAGCAATAAATAGCCGGAATACACCCGAGCGTGTCACATTCAGTAAAAATGGAGCAACAAGTGCACATAGTGCAGCAAACAGGAATAAATGAAAGGTCAGAACAAACCTTTACGTATCAACCTGGAGCCAAAGTAGAAGGAAAGGCCGGGGAGATACTACTATCGCCACGAAACCCCGAGGAAAAAGTTCGGAGGGAAAGCGAGTACTTAGAAGTGGATGAACACATGCAGTCGGGCGAGTACACAGCATTTGTGGCAGAATTGGATCCCCCGCCCCAACCCAACAGAAGGAAGAGGAGGAGGGGCAGGAAAAGATTGGGCAACCACAGAAGGGGGATTGTAAGGTTGCCCAAATACAAGAAAAAATTGGAACAAGAAAAATAGAAAGGTGACACAAAGGGCTAAATGAGAAATAAAACAACACGGATAGAAAAAAAAAAAAATCAGTAAGTTTTTCCAGTTAATCCAGTGATTTTTTTCCTTACAGAAAAAAATCTTCAAACGGAGGAGGGGAATGTGACGATGAGTCACAAACAGCCTACATGCCGGCCGGCGTAGAAGCATCGAGAATCTTCCACGACAGCAACGCGTGATCGACTCAGCAACCCGACCGGCCAATCAGCAAGCTCCGCGACTGCCGCGCGTTGATCACGCCACCGGTTAGGCTCCGCCCATTCCCCAGTGTATAAATACGGCAGCAGCCGCCAGATCAAGGGAGTCGCTCGGCTTCTTCGCCCCGCATAGGTCGGTGTGATCTTTAACATCGCTGCTCGATCTGGGGGAAGGAGTCCAGCGACACAGGTAGCGTTGAAAGCAACCAGGCCCTCTGCTTGGTGGCACAACAATACCGCACGTCCCGCCCGCGCGTTCACCCCTCCTCCGGTCTCCGTCCATGAAGCGATCCTCGTTACGTACCGACATAGGTCGCCCGTGCAACCCCGTCTATAGTCCGACCCGAATTGCCCGCGTCGTTGTGAAACCCTCCGCGAAGGGTAGAAGTATCTTGTGTTGTTAATAACGGCGGTCAGTAAAACTCAATGTACAGTAGACATAAGATTTAGACGTAAATAAACAGATAACGGTTTGTGTGTGATCATTGTTTTTCTTAGCTGACAAGTCAGGCAGGGTTCCCTATCCTTTATGTACGTAGTAAGGACGTTGCACACCCCAGCCTCCTTGCTACGTTACAAAGTACTAACTACTACGCAGACTTTTAGTATTTTTACGTAGTAGCGTAAAAGCTCCAGTAAATGAACGAATGAAGACTAACCTGACTTTGACCTAAAATTAAGGTATATGAGAATCGTTCTACATATATTTTGAGTATTTTGAGAGTACCCCAAGGGTCCGCAAAAGCTATCATTCGTAGAGGCATGGTCTTGAAACTAAAAATGTTCAAGACCTTAAACCCTTTGGTGAGCCGTTAAAAAAAAGATAGCCACTGAACAAAAAAAAAATTCGTACAATTTTTTTTTTAATTTTCAAAAGGCTCTCCTGAACATTTTTGTATGGAATATTTTCCCTTCACTATTCATATGCGTAGAACTTATGAGTCTAGTTATGGTATAGCGACGGACAAAAGTCTTTTTAAAAAATTTAAATTTAATTTCACAAAAATAAAATAAAATAATAAGATACAAAAAATTCAAAATAACATCTATGTTGAATATCGATGTGAAACGATAGCGCGGACAACCTGGACTGGCCTCTCTTCCCATTGTTCGGTCAGCGGTCCGAACTGCAGCGTAAGCGTTTTGATTGTTCGGCAGAACTGCTGGGTTTGGGGAAGCCGGCGTTACGATGTGGTAACTATTCCCCCCTTAAGTTGGAAGCTGGTCCTGCAGCTTCAGGGAGCGTCCTCGCGACTTGTTTCCTCTGGGTGTTTATTCCATTTGTAAATTCTCCAGATTCCGAAGGATATTGCAGTTATGTAGAGGAGTATTATAGACCAGCTCGGGATTGCCACCACATGTGACCAGTTCCATGTTTCTATATGTTGAATGTCTTCGATCTTGTTCATCAGTTCGTGGATGCTGTCCAAGGATATATCTTTTAAATGCACCTCGTACTGTACGGTCTCTCGATGTATCCAGTTTTCATTGGGTAGTGGGATGACTTCGTTCACAGTGATGCTGCTAAGAACACATCTTATTGTTCTATTCATTATGTCCAATTGGCAATCCTGTGTTAGGTTGACGAGGAATGTTCCTGATATAGTCCTGTATTTGGTTTTCTGGCCGCATTGCGTTTTCACAACTTCTTGTGTAGGTGATATTATAGACCTTGAAGCTCCTGTATCTATCAAGAACTTGCCCTGAAATTTCACAGTTTATTATAATTAATTTAAAACCACTTTACAACAATTTCACACTGGTTTTTCACTTAAAATTTACATTTTTATAATTTAATTAAATTTAAGGACCAGCTGATTTTGTGACATGTCAGCTTGACGGTTGTGTTCCATTTTTACATAATACTAGCTTACGCTCGCTACTTCGTCTGCGTACACTACACTAACTGCACATCTCTAATTTACCCCCTTAGGCATTAAATTTTCAAAAATCCTTTCTTAACGGATGCCTGCGTCATAATAGTTATTTGCGTGCCAAATTTCAGCACGATACATCCAGTAGTTTGAGCTGTAGGTACTTTGATAGATCAGTCAGTCAGTTATTTTTAACTAGCTGATGCCCGCGACTTCGTTCGCGTGGATGTAGGTTTTTTGAATTCCCGTGGGAACTCTTTGATTTTCCGGGATAAAAAGTAGCCTATGTGCTAATCCAGGGTATAATCTATCTCCATTTTAAATTTCAGCCCAATCTGTCCAGTAGTTTTTGCGTGAAGGAGTAACAAACATACACACACACACACACACACACACATACAAACTTTCTCCTTTATAATATTATATATATAGTGTGATACTTGGATTCCGTTCTTATATAATATAATATTATTATAACTGCGAAAGTGGCTGTCTGTCTGTTAGCTTTCATGGTTTTCCCATAAGTTTAAGCGATTTTGACTAAATTTGATAAAAAATATGGCTTACATATTGGGAAAGGACATAGGCTACTATTTATCCCGGAAATATATAATAATATTTTTACCCGGCGTGGCTGAACAAGCAAATGATCTGGGTTCTAGCCTATACCAGGCGGCTCATAAACATTCGCTGGATCATTCGGATCGCCGGCGTCCCCAGGACCCTGGACAAGAAGGACTGCTACGGTACCACTCCCAACACCGAGCAGTGTCCAAGTAACCCTTTCCCGTGTTCCCCCATCCTACTCCTAAACCAAATGGCCTATCATAAAAGTCCCTCAATTAATCCTAAACTCCCGCACACTCCACACTCACTTACACACAGAGACACACAAAAACACTACTCAGATAACACACAAATATTAGAAACAAATGGCGGATCTTAAACTAATTTCGGTCTCCTGGTGGGTAGCGGCCCAGGCGACGTCTACCGACGGCGCCCAGGGCCCAGGCTGCCCCACCGTATCAGGAGGGGGCAAAGACCCGCAAACCATCGGTTCGACAATGATGGAAACAACGACCTCGGCTAGTAACATGGACATGTCCTCCCTAGCCGCAGCGATCCCTGTGCCTGCCAGCGCAAGCACATGGACGCTTGTGGCCCCCAAGCAAAGACGGAAAAACAAGGGGAACAGGACAGACAGACGGACACGAAAACAAACGAACACACAGGCAGACGAACAGACGGACAAATTGAAAAACCGACCGACGGACGGTAGGGAAAACGGAGGCGGGAAGCGAAAGGAACCCGACTGCCCAAGCGCGGACGCCAGCAACTTGGCTGGAGGAAGCAAAGGTGGAAGCGAGGGACGACCCCCACTAAGTGGCGGCCGGCCTTTTGCGGACACTGGCGCAACCCCTGGCTGTTCCGCTGGCAAACAGGCGAGCGGGCAGGTATCGGCCCCCGATCGCAACCCTAATGCCTCGGGGGAGTCGAGCACCACCACTGTCGGGGCTGGGCAAACCGCAGTCGAGGACAGGGGGAACGATGGTGGTCACACTGACCCCGACGGGAACCCAATCCAGGCGCGGGGCGCAACGGGCCCTGGCGGTTCCAACACCGCTCGACCCCCAACTACAACAACAACAAAAACAACATCTAACAAACCAACAGACAAAACAGACGCACCAAAGACCTTGAACCCACCTAAAGCGAGGGTACGCCCGCGCTTTAGGAAGCGGAACAGGGGACAGACAAAAGACAGACAGGACCCCGGGACGTCATCGAGTCAGACGAACAAGAAAAGAGACAGACTTGACAACACGCTTTCACCCAGGGGGGAACACAAACGCGCACGGACTGACGACAGACACACCCGAGATGCGAAGGGCTCCTATGCCACAGCAGCCCAATCGCATCTGAGCGTCGCTGTAACCACCACTCCCAGAGTCGACCTTACCCAAGATGAGGCGAATGCCATTCAGGCCCAGATACAGAAGGCGATTTTCGCGGCCTGTATCGAGCCTCTGGCACCAGGCCAAACCCGATACGCCCCGGCGTTTGAGGGTAAGGCCTTCCTCAGCGAGGGTGTACTAAAAATGTGGTGCCACGATGACCAAGCCTATAACTGGCTCATAAACGTGGTGCCAAAACTGACATCACCCAGGAGCGGAACAGGGCTCACTGTGATAAGACAGACCGAGATCCCAGTCAGGGTTAGGTCGGGACTTTATGTCCCTGACTGCGACGGGGAGATAGGCCAGCTACACCAGGTCCTATCTCACCAAAACCCTTGGTACAGAGTGTCACAGTGGACCCTGTTCAGCTACCGAAAAACAACCACCAGCCCTCCTGGTGTGTTCCTAATATTAGGAATCTCCAATGAGGAGCTGCCAACGATTCTGGCGCGCGGCAGGAAGGTCGCCTATTCCACGGGCTCCATCTACATCAGGTTCTTCACGAGTGAAGGACTAAGTGATGTACCACCCGGGCATGACTCAGCGCCTGAAACTCGAGAGGAGCCTGATGCGGATCGGGCCATGGATGTGGATGGACCAACCGGCCAGCTCCCAGTGACACCTGAGCCTTCCGTGAGCGCTGTACTCGACAATATCGAGGAAGTGCTGGCGGACTCCCGGACCAACACCAAACCACGGGAGAAAAAGGCGACACACAACGCTCCAGACGCAACAACCCCCGCCGAAAAATCATCGGCGCAGAGGGCGACAAAATAAAAATTATTCAGACCAACCTCCAGCACAAACATCTCGCCACGGCTACGCTACGAAGGCAGCTGGAGGTTGAACCCGAGACCATCGCACTGATCCAGGAGCCGTGGGTCAGGGGTAAAACCATATGCGGTTTCGGAAGCTGCAATGGTAAGATCTTTTCACATTGCAACGACGAAGCACCAAGAACATGCATTTACATTCCGCGCTGCATTACAGCGTCACTACTAACACAATACTGTTCCAGAGATCTGACAGCAGTAAAAATAAAAAATGGAATACAACAGGGCGTGGGACTACCACCAAGACCAGTGGTCCTAGTCTCACTCTACATGCCCATAGAAGACCGAATACCAACAAAAGAACTGGTGGACCTCACAACACACTGTGAGGACAACGACATAGATCTAATCATCTCTGTCGATAGCAACGCACAACCTGTGGGGATGCACAGCCAACAACAAAAGAGGTGAGAATCTCATGGACTTTCTACTAACAACCAACCTAACAATTACTAACAAGGGCACTGAACCGACTTTCGTGTCGAGTAGGTACCAAACCATAATCGATCTAATCTTAGCGTCAACCAGAGCTGCAGACCAAGTAAAGAACTGGCATGTCAGCGACGAGCCTTCGCTCTCCGACCACAGGCGGATATGCTATGAGCTAGATCTGATGATAACCCAACACGCACCAAAGAGAAATCCAAGGAAAACCAACAGACTAAAATACAAAACCTTGCTAACGCATCAGATAGGTACAAACAAACCTAACGACATCGACGATATCGACAACATCGAACAAAACGTAAATAAACTAACGGAGTGCATCAAGACAAGTTATGAACAAGCTTGTCCTCTGAAGAAAATCAACACAAATCGACTGTCAAAAAACAGCTGGTGGGGCCCAGATCTGGAAAGAATGAGGAAAAACCTCAGACATCTTTTCAACAGAGCAAAAAACACCAGACAAGAACAAGATTGGGACAACTACAAGGAAGCCCAATACAAATACAACAAACGCGTCAGAGAAAAAGACAAAACCTCGTGGCAAAAGTTTTGTACAAGCATAGAGTCGAACGATACTGCAGCCCGCATACGTAAGATTCTAGCAGACGACAACACCCGCACACTCGGCTCGCTGAGGAAAGCTGACGGAACGTACACTAAGGATGACAAAGAAATAAGCGAAACGCTCATTGAAACGCATTTCCCTGGCTGTAGAATAGTAGACTCAGCAGACTGGGAACACAACCTAGGAAACCATCCCACAGATGAGGATTGGGATCTTGCTAACAACACAGTCACGCGAGATAGAATCAGCTGGGCTATTGACACCTTTCACCCTTTTAAATCAGGGGGGACCGACAACATTTTCCCTGCACTTTTACAATGGGGAAAACTTCAACTGACACCATGGCTGGAAATAATATATAAGGCCTGTATAGCATATAAATATATCCCAACAGCCTGGAGAGAAGTAAAAGTGGTCTTTCTACCAAAACCTGGAAAGAGTGACTACACTTTACCAAAGTCCTTCAGGCCTATCAGCCTTACATCATTTTTACTGAAAACACTCGAGAGACTGGTTGATCGGTATCTCAGGGATGGAACCTTAAGACATGTACCCCTACACTCACACCAACATGCTTACAGCACTGGCAAATCAACGGAAACCACTCTGCATTCTGTTGTTGGCAAAATTGAACATGACCTAGAAAACAAACTATCAACACTGGGTGTCTTCATCGATATCGAAGGAGCTTTCGACAAGACAACCTTTGATAGCATAGACAGGGCCTTGGGACGATACGGGGCGCCAAGAACTATACGCAGCTGGATAAGAGCATTATTAGAACTAAGAATCATACAACTAGATATCAACGGAGTCACAAAAGGCATAGTAGCGAGAGGCTGCCCTCAAGGAGGTGTCCTATCACCAATCTTGTGGAACCTTGTAGTTGACGACTTGATAAACAAACTAAACACAAGCGGATTTTACACCATTGGTTATGCTGATGATCTCACCATCTTAATCAGTGGCAAACTAGAGAACACATTATATGAAGTCATGCAACGGGCATTGCGCTTAATCGAAAGATGGTGCAATGAAAATGAACTTACCGTAAATCCAAAGAAAACAGAGATGATTCTGTTTACTAACAAAAGGAAAATAGAGCTAACCAAACCACCAACTCTGTTCAACACAAGCCTCAAACTGTCCACTGAGGTAAAGTACCTTGGTGTGACTCTGGACAGCAAGCTCAGCTGGAAAAAGCATACAGAAGATAAAATTAATAAATCGCTTACGATACTAAACCAATGTAAACGCATGCTGGGGAAAAAATGGGGGCTTAAACCAAAGATAATAAAGTGGTTATACCTAGCGGTAGTAAGAAGCTCACTAACATACGCCGCTTTGATATGGTGGCCGAGAACTCTTCTTACGACAGCCCAGCAAGAACTACAGAAATTTCAACGACAAGCATGCCTCGCCATTACAGGCTGCATGAGTACCACACCAACAACAGCACTCGAAATCATACCGGGGATCCCGCCCTTACACTTACAAATCAAAGAAGAAGCAACGCTCGCAGCCTTGAGACTGAAAACCTCAGGTCTATGGAAAGAACAGAACACAAGGCACACTAAAATTCTAGTGCAAAACATAACCAAAGAACCACGCCTGGAGTGGAAATGCGACAGAACCAGGAAACAACACATACTGGACAAACCATACAAAATATATCTAGAGATAAACATAGATCCGAAGTCAACACGAGATGCAATAGAAGTGTACACCGATGGATCCAAAACAAAAACTGGCACAGGAGCAGGAGCCTACTGCCAAGAACTAAACATGAAAATAAGTCACGCACTCGGTAAGGACAACTCTGTCTTCCAAGCAGAGTGTGTAGGCATTACAACCGCAGCCATAGCAATGGCAAATCGACAGGTAAAAAACTTTAAGATTAACATTAACTCAGATAGCCAAGCTGTTCTCAAAGCTTTGGCTAAATTCTCGACAACCTCCGAACTCATACAAGACTGCCACAAGGCTCTGGAAACACTCGCCATGTCGAATGACATCACCCTACGGTGGGTCAAAGGACATGATGGGGACCTGGGAAACGAGGCAGCGGACGCATTAGCACGCAAGGCTACGACGCTGAAGGTGACAGGGCCACAGCCTATTGTACCCATACCCTTCAGTGAGTATAAAACTTGGTTGCATGAACTAACGCTTAAAGAGCAATCCCAATTATGGGCAAGCGCAACTGACTGCAGGCAAGCCAAAGAGGCTTTCCCTAATATAGATCAACGACAAACTAACAAACTACTCCGCCTGGACAAAGGTAAACTTAGGAAGTGGGACTCATAACAGGGCACAGCCCACTAAACAAACACCTTTTCGTTATAGGTGTTACCGACAGTCCTCTGTGCAGGGCCTGCATGGAGGTCGATGAAACGCCGACGCACGTGCTCCTGGAGTGCATGGTCGTGGCAGAACAACGAGAACGCCATTTGGGTTCCCCAACCTCACTCCATGAAGTCCTCGGCAACCTGGGCGGTCTACTTGGCTTCTGGAGCGAGCTTGGATGGCTGGAGTGAAGACTTCGGCGGGGAGGGGCAACACACGCACAACAGACGGAAACTTTTAAGTGCGGAAACCAGCCCAGAGAGAAGAAGAAGAAGAATTATCCCGGAAAATGAAAGAGTTCTCAGGGAACTTTTTAAAAACCTAAATCCACAAGGATGAAATCACAGTCGTCATTTAGTTCTTAATATTTCCCGATATTTCCTCGAGTATAGTAATAATAAATAAAAACAGACAGCCATGTTTCAAGAAATGATCGTGTACAAACGGACATATAGGTATTGCAGTCATCCGTAGGTACATCGAAGTTCACGACTTATCCCTTGTTACCCAAAAGACATCGGTCGCTACATGAAATAAAGATATTTGAATTCGAAGTGCCAAAAGTTAATCTACTCACAACATGAATAAAGATGTTTGAATTCGCCACAAATCGAACTACGCCCTAATGAAATAAAAACATATTCGAATTAGAATTTATTTAATCACCGTATATATTAATACTCATAATATTATTATTACTCATACAGTATCAATAAACATACGTCACTTACGTGAGAGCTTAGACTGATGCTTTATCATAAAGCCAATAGAAAATTTACTATCTTGCAACACCTATAATTCACTGTACCTAAGTTTCTAAGAAAGATTACGTACAGTACGTACCTACATTTTACACTGTACCTTCTTATATTTTTAAGAAAAATAAAAAAATTTATTACAATCACACTAATATTATAAAGGCGAAAGTTTGTATGTGTGTGTGTGTGTGTGTGTGTGTGTGTGTGTGTGTGTGTATGTTTGTTACTCCTTCACGCAAAAACTACTGAACGGATTTGGCTGAAATTTAGAATGGAGATAGATAATATCCTGGATTAGCACATAGGCTACTTTTTATCCCGGAAAATCAAAGAGTTCCCACGGGATTTCAAAAAACCTAAATCCACGCGGGCGAAGTCGCGGGCATCGGCTAGTAATATATAATTTAAAAATATAATCAAGTATTATAATTTCATCAGAACATTTAATTTAAATAAATAAGATACCCCTTAACAACTGCAAATAAACCATGTCGATAAAATATATATTTTACGCTTTCCGCAACTTAGGCTAAATTATATGAAATTGGAATATACATATTATTATTATTATTATATAAGGGAGCTGTTATTTTGTATCAGACATTTATATTGTAAAGACTTTTCACTCCATATTGATTAATTCCAGATAATAATATATCATGAAAGTACACATTTATACATTTGCCATAGTTTTACTTGCTGGCTTTTTGGACATGGACACTTTTTGTGTAGATGGTAAGCTTAATTCATGAGATTTTACTTCCCACCAAGTTGAAAGATTTCAAGCGTCGAATCATTGAGCCCAATCGTGGGCCCACTACTGAGCACGGGTCTCGTTTCAGATAAGGTCACAGCTTCCCTCGCTGACTAATTGTAGATTGGCAGACTTCTTTCGAGAACATTATAGAAAATTCTCAGGCATAAGGTTTGCCTTACAATGTTTTCCTTTGCCATTAAATCAAGTGATATATTTAATATCTTAAAACGCACATATAGCTCTGAAAAGTTAGAGTGTACCCTGGATCCAACCCCGGATCCACCCAACAGGAAACCGACGTCTGTGGTTCTCAAAGTTATCAGGCCCACGATCTACTTAAAAATAATTTAAAAGTCGAAACCCACCCAATGCCAAACGTGGAAAAAATTATGTCATAGGTTTGGTCTTTCATATATTCGGTTATAGCTTCGGCCTGGATGACGCTAGAAAGCTCAAATTTTCAGTTTAAGGTGTCGTCAGCAAATTAATTAAATATACCAAGTATCAACTATCTAGCTTTTATGGTTGCAGATTTTTTGATACTTAAAATACGTCGATTTCGTCCCTCACCGATGATCATCAAAACCTCTATGGTACTTCCCGAAGTCCTAGAAGATTGAAATTTGGTGTGTAGGCTAGGAATTGCATACGAACAATAGAAAAATTAAGAAATTGGAAATCCCCCCCCCCCCCCCCCCCCTGTCGGCCAAGCCGTACTTGTTTAACCAAGATGTAGGGTTTGTAGAATCGGAGCTTGTAAAAAGAGTTATTTGTTATTCATGTCAGCAACTGAAAGTCAGAAATCACGGTAAAACAGCTACAATTTTAGTATCGCAATCCTTTTTTATTATTTGACGCTGGCTGACTATTGCCCATAATACTTTGTTGCAACAACAAAACCGTAAATTTAGCCAATCATCATAATAATAAGAATGTAATAATTATTTACTGCACGAGACCGAAAAGTAAGCGTTTTCTGGTCGAGTATGAGTTAGACGGCCGAGCCTTGGCGAGGACGTCTATACGACGAGGCCAGAAAGGCACTCCCGGTCGAGGCATATTAAAAGTGAAACAAGTAAATTATTTAAAAATATATAGGTATTTATTTGCTGATTCGGCCTCCTCTCTCAAATTGGGAGGTGTGTAATCTAATTCTATACTATAGTCACTTGAACTCACTTTGTCTACTATGTTACTCGTTTTATAAAAAAAATTAAACTAACAGTCTATTTACGACTTTAAATAATATGAAGACAAAAAAATATTAACTTTTTAAGTTTTTGACACGAACGACGACGCCTACAGCGCTCGTCGCTCGCAGCGCTGTAATTCATCCGATACGGATAAGATATCCGAAAAGCGCTTTCATGTGTGCTGAAAACGCTATTCGGTAGAGTTCCGATTTCAAACTATTTAAGCTAAACAAAATATGAATATTTAAAATATACAAGATATTCAGGTAGAAAGATTATTCCAATTTCAAACTTACTTTCCTGGACAGCTATTGTAATACCTGCTGTCCAGAAATGAAATTCCACACTTGCTTTTCTGGACAGTAGTAATACTGTCCGGGATTTTTAACTTTCGAATCAATCTACAGAGTATGAATTAATGTGCACATTTCATACCATTTTTTAGAAAACGTATTTTTGGAAACGTATCTTCTGATTAATCAATAAAAATGGCGGTACAGTACCGTAAGTAATGAATTTTGTCTGTTTGGCTGCCGGCCAAACAACAGCAAGGCCAACGCTTTGTGACCCACTCAATACCCACTAGAAACCCGCCTCTGAATAGTTTGGGAAAGACTGCACTAAACTAAACTACTTTTTCTTTTGTGGCAGACCATAAGATGATTGAATTTCTATGATAAAGACGTAAAATGCTAAATTTTTGGTGTATATTTTCAGGCGCTGAAGGTCAAGGCCCTATACCATGCTTCTCCGACTCTGAGTGCGAACCCATCTGTGAATCAAAATGTCGTGCCCCATATTTTGCTCTCTGCACTGAAGCTTGCTGGTGTGGTCCACTCGAAGACAAAAAATAGCTGGTCTTGACAATAACATACTTGCTTAAAATGATTTAAGTACGTGTGTGACCCTATATATTTATTTACTAAGATCACAACCCTCACTGTTGCGTTATAGATGGTCGATAATATAATATAATATTGTTTCATGTAAGTTGTCTTTTTATTAAACAATCATATTATCCTATTCATCTGGCTACGGCAAAGCAAACAGTGCGTCTGGTAATATATGGATCCGAGGCATGGTCGCTAACTATGGGCTTCATAATTCATAAGGAAGCTTAGAGCCGCGAGAGCTATGCGTGGAGTTCCTCTACGTGATCAAATAAGAAATGGAGAGATTCGTAGGAGAACTAGAGTAACCGACGTAGCTCAACCGGTTGCGAAGCTGAAGTGGCAATGGCAGGGGGCATAGTTCGTCGATAAACGTCGGGGTCCCGAGCTGCTATGATGGCGACCTCGCATCGGACATCGCAGCGCTGGAAGACCTATCCACTAGGCGGACAGACGATATCAAACGGTGCCCATGGATTCAGGTGGCCCAAGACCGTGGTGTGTGGTAGTCCTTACAAGACGCCTACATCCAGCATTGGACGTCTATCAGTTGACAGTGATGATGATGACATCAAGACTTTATTGAAACGTATCATTTATTGAAATTGGTTGAGCCGTTGAGTTGTTATGACCGGACATAGAAACGGGCATTTTCTATGATTTATCACTCATATTTTTTTAATTGGTTCATCCAATGGCCCAAGGTCTTGAATAACATTTGTTTGGGACCATGCCTCAATGACAGATAGTTTTTGAGAACCCTTGGGGTACTCCGATAAACTTTCCAAATTCATGACGTTACATAATTTTCCTGAAGGAAGACCCATAAGTTCTACGCATACGAATAGTAAGGGGAAAAAAGTTCCATACAAAAATGTTCTGAAGAGCCTTTTGAACATTCAAAAAAATTTTGTATGGACACGAAATTTTTTTTGCTCGGTGGCTATCTTTTTTATACCGGTTCACCAAAGGGCCTAAGGTCTTGAACATTTTTAGTTTTAGGACCACGTCTCTACGACTGATAGTTTTTGAGGGCCCTTGGGGTACTCTGGTAAATTTTCCACATTCATGATGTTTCATAATTATCCTGAACGAAGACCCATAAGTTCTACGTATACAAATAGTGAGGGGAAAAAAGTTCCATACAAAAATGTTCTGAAGAGCTTCTTGAAAATTAAGAAAATTTTTGTATGGAGGCGAATTTTTTTTTGTTTGGTGGCCATATTTTTTTCACCGGTTCACCCAATGGCCCAAGGTTTTGAATATTTTTTGCTTCGATACGGTACCTCAGAAGGACCGATCAGTCCGTTACACCAAGTAGCTTTATATATTGTATATAAAAATAATAACTAGTGTTTCACTCGGTGACGTGGTTAGGTTTTACTATATTATATTAAACTGAATTTATTTATTAAGATACGCAATTCACTCCCCAATACCTATAAAACGACACTCAGTATATCAGTTTTTTCTTAAAAAGTGCATGTCCACCATCTTGGATTTCAAAATTAATGTCGTTATCAAAATCAGAACCCTGGGAAACCCTGAAAACGACATCCATATTATTATTTGTAAAAATAGGGTAGTTGAGGATAATAATTTAGTAGGGTGCGTGGGTGCGCGGACCACTAAAGTGGTCCGCGAGCATGCAGAGTTTATTTCACCGAGTAGACCTTTGGATCCTGATCATCTTTTGCCAAGAAACCACTCTTCCATCTTTTATACTTTCCGAGATAGACACTGACGAGGTTTTTATGGCGGCCATCTTGTTTTTCCAAATTTTTCCACTTTTTCTATTAATCGTTTACTACTTTCTTCAACGATTGTGAGTTGTAACGAAATCGGTTGGAAAACAAAAGAGCTGCAAACATCACGTCGGCTGCCATCTTGTTTTTCTGAAATGTCATAATTTTTCCCTACCCTCATCTCGCATCGTGTCCAAAAAATTCGTGGATCAAACGCAATAGGGAGATAGAAGAAGTCATTTTCAACAAAAAAAAAATTCTACAGCCTGGCCATATTTACATTGCCCTAAATGTTATGAATATTTTTGGGTTTTTTAACAAAATACCAAATTCTAATTAAATATATAGCCTAATTAAAAAAAAGTGTGATAAAAAACAATAAAACAAACGATGTTGTATCATTACTAGATAATGTATCAGCACCACAAACCTTCTATTGAGGCTCTGGGTACCAAATTACAATAGCAATTAATTTTTTTCCAAAAATTTTAAAAAATTTAAATTTTTCAAAAATTAAATGTCACTTTAAAAGCGCACTGTGAAAAAAAAAGTACTATGGAAAAGTAACCCTGTATCAGAAAAACTTGCTGATTTAATGTCAATTCAAATGATTACTCTTTGTTTCGTAATTCTGGTATTATAATCGTTTTTTCATATGGAGGTGCATATACATTATCTAGTAATGACTCAACATCGTTTGTTTTATTGTTTTTTATCACACTTATTTTTAATTAGGCTAATTGTAAGAGAATTTGGTATTTTGTTAAAAACCCAAAAATATTCATAACTTTTAGGACAATTTAAATATGGCCATGCTGTAGAAATTTTTTTTGTAGGAAATGACCTCTTCTATCTCCCACGTTTGATCCACGACTTTTTGGACACCCTGTATAATATAATAATTCGTATGTCTTAACCTAAACTAACTGGACCAAAAATTATACATTATTAGTTACTACTTACTTAATTGGTAAATTAAGTGCCTAATAAATATTAAGTGCAAAGATAATTACAGACAGACAACAAAGTGATCCTATGAGGGATCCGGTCTTCCTTTTGAGGTACGTACTGAACCCTGAAAATAAGAATAAGCAATGCCACTTTTCGTTTTGAGACGTTATTCTAGTTTTATCATTTTTTTTTTAGTTGCATTTCACAGTTTATAATAATTAATTTAAAGCCACTTTACAACAATTTCACACTGGTTTTTCACTTATTTCTATTAAAATTTACATACTTATAATTAAATTAAATTTAAGGACCAGCTGATTTAGCGACATGTCAGCTTGACGGTTGTGTTCCATTTTTACATAATATTAGCTTACGCTCGCTACTTCGTCTGCGTACACTACACTAACTGCACATCTCTAATTTACCCCCTTAGGGATTAAATTTTCAAAAATCCTTTCTTAACGGATGCCTGCGTCATAATAGTTATTTGCGTGCCAAATTTCAGCACGATACATCCAGTAGTTTGAGCTGTAGGTACTTTGACAGATCAGTCAGTCAGTTATTTTTAATACTTGGATTCCGTTCTTATATAATATATAATTATAACTGCGAAAGTGGCTGTCTGTCTGTTAGCTTTCATGGTTTTCACATAAGTTTAAGCGATTTTGACTAAATTTGATAAAAATATGGCTTACATCTTGGGAAAGGACATAGGCTACTATTTATCCCGGAAAATGAAAGAGTTCTCAGGGAACTTTTTAAAAACCTCCACAAGGATGAAATCATAGTCGTCATTTAGTACTTAATATTTCCCGATATTTCCTCGAGTATAGTAATAATAAATAAAAACAGACAGCCATGTTTCAAGAAATGATCGTGTACAAACGGACATATAGGTATTGCAGTCATCGTCAAGTCAAGACATCGGTCACTACATGAAAAACAGATATTTGAATTCGAAGTGCCAAAAGTTAATCTACTCACAACATGAAAAAAGATGTTTGAATTCGCCACAAGTCGAACTACGCCCTAATGAAATAAAAATATATTCGAATTAGAATTTATTTAATCACCGTATATTAATACGCTTAATATTATTACTCATACATACATACATACATATCCCTTAACAACTGCAAATAAACCATGTCGATAAAATATATATTTTACGCTTTTCGCAACTTACGCTAAATTATATGAAATTGCGATATACATATTATTATTATTATATAAGCGAGCTGTTATTTTGTATCAGACATTTATATTGTAAAGACTTTTCACTCCATATTGATTAATTCCAGATAATAATATATCATGAAAGTACACATTTATACATTTGCCATAGTTTTACTTGCTGGCTTTTTGGACATGGACACTTTTTGTGTAGATGGTAAGCTTAATTCATGAGATTTTACTTCTCACCAAGTTGAAAGATTTCAAGCGTCGAATCATTGAGCCCAATTGTGGGCCCACTACTGAGCAGGGTCTCGTTTCAGATAAGGTCACAGCTTCCCTCGCTGACTAATTGTAGATTGGCAGACTTCTTTCGAGAACATTATGGAAAATTCTCAGGCATAAGGTTTGCCTTAGAATGTTTCCCTTTGCCGTTAAATCAAGTGATATATTTAATATCTTAAAACGCACATATAGCTCTGAAAAGTTAGAGTGTACCCTGGGTCCAACCCCGGATCCACCCAACAGGAAACCGACGTCTGTGGTTCTCAAAGTTATCAGGCCCGCGATTTACTTAAAAATAATTTAAAAGTCGAAACCCACCCAATGCCAAAAGTGGAAAAAGCTATGTCATAGGTTTGGTCTTTCATATAGCTATGTCATAGGCATTTCCTCGATAGTAACATTTGTTGTATGAGGTTGTCTTGCGCTTGATGACAATCATGCCTAAGAAACAGAGCAGTGATGAGCTCTAGGTTGGAGCGTGCCTAGAAGATGCCTATTGACTTTTGACTTGAATATATTCATATCGTATCTAAGTGGTTAAAGAACAGCTCATTTAAGAAAAACATCCAGTTACTTATAATTGATTTTTTTCATTAATGAACGTATTAGTAAACGTGACACTTATTTAGAAGAGTTTATTTTATAAAAAAACAATAAATACAGATTGATTTGACTTCAACACGGAACAATACAAGAAAAAAGAAAAATACCAAAAAAAAATTACAAACTACAAAATTAAAACTAAAAATAACCACGATTTAGACAAAGCTGGTCAAGTGCGAGTTGAACTGGCAGACGAAGGTTTTCATACCATCGCACACGAAATAACACTTTTTTAGAGATCCGTACCTCAGAAGGAGAAACCCTTATAGGAACACTTATAGGATCACTTTGTTGTCTGATCTGTCTGTCTGTCCGTCTGTCCGTCTGTCCGTCTGTCCGTCTGTCCGTCTGTCCGTCTGTCCGTCTGTCCGTCTGTCCGTCTGGCCGTCTGTCATGTCTGTCAAGAAGGGCACTACCCGTTGACCTATAATAGTGAAAGCCAGGTAGGTAGGTCTTATAGCACAAGTAAAGAAAAAATCCGAAAATAGTAAATTTGTGAACCATCAAATTTAAAAAAAAATTATAAAGTGTTTTAATTTTCAAAGTAAGATAACTTACCAAGTAGGGTATATCATAATATGAAAGGGCCTTGCCTGTAAATTCTAAAACATATTTTATATATTTTTATACACAGTAGTTTTTGATTTATCGTGCAAAATGATGGAAAAAATACCCGAGTACGGAACCCTCGGTGCGTGAGTCTGACTCGCAACTGACCGGTTTTTTAATTTTTATGACGGCTATTTTAAAAATTTTATTATAAATACACAATCTGTGAAAATTTCAACTCTCTACCAGTCACGGTTTATGAGATACCACCCAGAGACAGAAAGACGGACGGACGGATGGACAACCTAGTATAGTAATAGGGTCTCGTTAGCATCCTCTGGTTACTGAACCCTAAGATCAAAAAACAAAAACGATTCTCAGTATCAGCTAAAGGGGCCTTAGCATAAAACTGCAGGCCGTACTTAGCCCTTTATTTGTTTTCTGTTTCTTGTCATAACGCTAACATCAACTTTAATTTTAGTACTTTAAATCGCAGCTAATTCAATAGGTCCAATTGCTGCACTTATTTTTCATAAGAACCATTGCAGAAAATCCCACTTCACATAAATATATGGTGGTGCAGGAGAAGGAACTTCGTGACTTCGTCAAATAGGCAAAGATAATATTATTAATGTCAGCAACTAAAAGTCAGAAATCACGCTAAAACAGCTACAATTTCACGATCGCAATCCCCTTTGATATTTGACGTTGGCTGACTATTGGCCATAATACATTGTTGCAACAACAATACCGTAAATTCGGCCAATAGACTACAGGCCCATGTTTAAAAATGGGTGGGTCATATGAACCACCAGGTGACGTATACAAGACGATATAAGAGCATAAAATAATAAGTTTCAGCACTATGCCGTCACTTGTAAGCTGTCCAACAGAGTGCTGGTGAGAATTGAAAAGTGCAGGTAGAGTGAGTACATTTTGGTCATATATTTTTGTACGGCATTTTTACCATCGATAGATCCATGAAAAATAATAAGAAAGCGCGCAGTGCCGTAAAAAAATGGTGCGCCACAAAGTCAGTAAATGTTTTGATTTTCTGACAATTTCCGGGGTAAATTTGGTCATTTAATTCTGTACGGCACTAGTTTCATACTGTTTCAATACAGCCTCTAATCCATTATTCCGCAACGCCGTACAAAAATCATGCGACAAGGGGAAAAAATTGAGGGTAGCAACCCCCTCTCTTTCCGTGGTCCGGGGGGTGATTTGAAACAACATAAAATTAATTTATTTTGAAAGTGTTTTATGCATAGATAATATTTTTTTACATGCCGTACATTTTCGTTGGTCCAAAGGTTTGTAGGGGATGTGGATATTATATACACACCCGTTCACTTCAGTTAGACGGCATAGTGATTTTATCATATTATCAATTGTTCTCTTCAAAAATATGTTAATGCCGTACAGTATCAGATGGCCATAAAGTACTACACTCTTAAAATGGTAGCGTCATTTTCATCAGCCTAAAAGATATGGTCTGCATTAAAATGTACGGCATAATTTTTTCCTAATTTATTTATCTTAATACTATTTAAAACAAGGGAAAAGCGTAGAAAATTGCTATATTTTATTAATCTATGAATATTTAAACTTTTGCAATAATTTGAAAAATTTCAGTTTTTGTATTTATCTATAATTTTTTTTAGAACAGTTTCTTTTGAACGGCAATACTATATAACAATAGTATTTTACACTATCATGTTAAAAAAAAAGTTGCCGTACAGAGTCAAATGATTTTACAGCTTTAAAAATTAAGTATACCATGAAATTAAGATAATTATTGATACACATTCAAATGAACACTAATTTTTTTACGGCATTATTTTTAATAGTACTTTTGAGTGCTAGATAATGTTTTGGAACCAAAGCCGTACTTTGTCAAATCACCCCCCGGACCACGGAAAGAGAGGGGGTTGCTACCCTCAATTTTTTCCCCTTGGCACATGATTTTTGTACGGCGTTGCGGAATAATGGATTAGAGGCTGTATTGAAACAGTATGAAACTAGTGCCGTACAGAATTAAATGACCAAATTTACCCCGGAAATTGTCAGAAAATCAAAACATTTACTGACTTTGTGGCGCACCATTTTTTTACGGCACTGCGCGCTTTCTTATTATTTTTCATGGATCTATCGATGGTAAAAATGCCGTACAAAAATATATGACCAAAATGTACTCACTCTACCTGCACTTTTCAATTCTCACCAGCACTCTGTTGGACAGCTTACAAGTGACGGCATAGTGCTGAAACTTATTATTTTATGCTCTTATATCGTCCTGTATACGTCACCTGGTGGTTCATATGACCCACCCATTTTTAAACATGGGCCTGTAGTCTACAATCATAATAATAAGATTGTAATAATTATTGATACAATTTTTCTTAAAAATAAAACAAATAAATTATTTAAAAATATATATTTGCTAATTCCGGCCTCCTCTATCAAATTGGGAGGTGGGTATGTGTGGAATCTTATTCTACTATCGTCACTTAATCTTATTTTGTCAAGAAGGTTACTCGTTTAATAAATAGTTTAAAACGAACAGTCGATTCGCGCCTTTTAATAATATGAAGACAAAAAATCTAATTTTGTAAGTTTTTGATCCGAATGACGCTTACAGCGCTCGCAGCTTCCTCGCAGCGCTGTAATAATTCCGATACGGATAACCGTGCTGAGTGCTCAAAGCAGTATTTAATAGAGTTTCTAATTAAAACTATTCAAGCTAAGAAAAATATGAATAAGTATTTAAAATGTGCAAGATATTCAGGTAGAAAGATTATTCCAAATTCAAACTTATCATAGTAACGTTTCTGAGCGGTTGTGAGCAACAAACATTATTCCAAATGCAAACTTACTTTCATGGCCAGGCATTGTAATACCTACTGTCCAGAAATGAAATTCCACACTTAGGTACTTTTCTGGGCAGTAGTAAGACTATCCGGGATTTTAACTTTCGAACCAATCTACAGAGTATGAAAGGTGCACATTTCATACCATTTTTTAGGAAACTTATTTTTGGAGACGTATCTTCTGATTAATCAATAAAAACCGGCCAAGTGCGAGTCAGACTCGCGCACTGAGGGTTCCGTACTCGGGTAATTTTCCGAAATTTTGCACGATGATAAATCAAAAACTATCATGCATAAAAATAAATAAAGATCTATATTTTTTTTTTAGTTTTATCATTCTCTTATTTTAGAAGTTAGAGGGGGGGGGGGGGGACACACACACACATTTTACCACTTTGGAAGTGTCTCTCGCGCAAACTATTCAGTTTAGAAAAAAATTATAGAAAAGACCTCAATATCATTTTTGAAGACATATCCATAAACACATATGGGTTTGATGAAAAAAAAAATTGAAGTTTCAGTTCTAAGTATGGCGACCCCAAAATTTATTGTTTTTTCTATTTTTGTGTGAAAATCTTAATGCGATTCACAGAATACATCTACTTACCAAGTTTCAACAGTATATTCTTATAGTTTCGGAAAAAAGTGGCTGTGATATACGGAAAGACAGACAGACATGACGAATCTATAAGGGTTCCGTTTTTGCCATTTGGGTACGGAACCCTAAAAATGGCGGTACAGTATCGTAAGTAATGAAATTTTATCTGTTTGGCTGCCGGCCAAACAACAGCAAGGCCGACGTTTTGTGACCCACTTAATACCCACGAGAAACCCGCCTGTGAATATTTTGGGAAAGACTGCACTAAACTACGTTTTCTTTTAAAGCAGGTTATAACATGATTGAATTTTATAACAAAGACGTAAAATGCTAAGTTTTTGGTGTATGTTTTCAGCCGCTCACAATGAAAACTTAGTACCATGCGAGATCGACTCTGATTGCGAAACCCTCTGTGATGGAAGATGTAGTCACCCATATTTGCCTATCTGCGCTGATCACGTATGCTGGTGTGCTCCACTCCACCCCTAAGATTAAGCTGGTCTTAATAATTACATACTTGCTTAACATGATTTTAATGTGTATTTACTTATTTACTAAGATAACAACCCTCACTATTGCGTTATAGATAGTCGATAATATAATATAATATATATTGTTTCATGTAAGTTGTCTTTTTATTAAACAATCACATTATTTTATCCTATTCATCTGGCTACGGCAAAGCAAACAGTGCGTCTGGTAATATGGATCCGAGGCATGGTCGCTAACCATGGGCCTCATAACTCATAAGAAAGCTTAGAGTCACGAGAGCTATGCGTGGAGTTCCTCTACGTGATCAAATAAGAAATGGAGAGATTGAACTAGAGTAACCGACTTAGCTCTCCCGGTTGCGAAGCTGAAGTGGCAATGGCAGGGGGCATAGTTCGTCGATAAACGTCGGGGTCCCGAGCTGCTATAATGGCGACCTCGCATCGGACATCGCAGCGTTGGAAGATCCACTAGGCGGACAGACGATATGAAACGAACGGCAAGGAGCCCATGGAGTCAGGTGGCCCAAGACCGTGGTGTGTGCTAGTCCTTACAAGACTTTGCATTGGACGTCTATCAGTTGACAGTGATGATGATGATGATGATGATCAGAGAGATAATGCGCCTCGTGAGAGAGATTATCTTCAGTGAAACGCAATGTGAGGTTAAGACATATCTACTGGAGCAAAACTGATTGAAATCGGTTCAAGCGTTCAATCACTTATAGTGCGCCACGAACGAGTAAAATGAAAATGAAAAATTGAAACCCCAATAGTAGATTATGCAACATGGGGTAATGTCTTACGTCACGGGCACCTGAATAAATCCCAAGCGAACGAGGGATTTTAGAGTAACTCCCGTAGCGAGGGTGTTACATCGGTTGACGGGATTTAGACAGACAAGTAGAGGATTGGCCAGGGAGGCTACTTTTTAACCGACTTTCAAAAATGAAGGCGTTGTGTTTTTCTACCTATGTACACTGATATCTCCGAGATTTCCAAACCGATTTGCGTAATTTTTTTTAATCGATAAAGGAACTTTGCGCCATTGTTCCATAAAAAATTTGGATTCAAACTCCTCAACTCTGATGCTGCGGGGGACCTGACCACTAAAGCGGATGGGATTTAGAAACTGTCGGTTATAAATTGATATTGAAGGTACATATCTTTGATAAATACAAAACCCAGCGTTACGAATTCATAGAACACCACGAGATTCTATAACTAGATCTAATTATTATGTATCACCGACCTGTAGAACTCGGATTATAATAACAAATAACTGGGCGACGATACCCTACACTAGATTGGCTCCATCTTAACTACTATCTCAACCGTCTAATCAACATTTCTAACCTACAATATGCACACATATGTAAATTCACATTATCTGTACAAATTGGAACAATACAAGAGAACTCACAAAATACACCCAACAGTCACTGTAACGGCCCTAGATTCTCACCAAAGCGTTATAAAATTATATAAAAATAACACTAAAATCTTTGCTTCAAATTTATCAAAATCAGGTCAGTGAATATCCATCCTCAAATTTTTTTTTTTTTAATTTGAGGCCGTCCGTATCTTCGAAAAGAGGCAAATACCTTTTGGCATATTGGTGATGCAGACGCGATCGACTGCGGTCGAATTGCGTTGACGAGCGATGTGTGCGCGGGCGTCGTAACGCTCGGAGCTGAGGCAAAATCAATACGCGAACAACGTAACCCTCTGAATGAGACCACGTTCATTTGTGTCGGCGGGCGGTGTATGCGCGAACGTCGTAATGCGCGGAGATAATTAATTTGTTTAACTTTTGTGCTGGGTTAGATACATAAAGTTTGTATTAAAGAATATATACTGTTCGTTGGTATTTTATATGCCATATTGATCTCTTGATTTATCGAGGGTCCCAGTATGACGATGATATACCAAGGGAAGGTAGAAGCTCACCGTACGTGGCGCGGAGGACCTACGTACCATCATTGACTCCACTTTTACACCACTTTTACACCAACTAGATTGAATGGTGCCGCTACACAACTTCTTCCTTTACGAAAGAAGATGCACACACACACACACGACTAATAAGTAGGCTCTATATGATGTGTAGTCTTGTAAGTCTTATCCGTGCAAATGCTGAACAAGTACTTATACATAAACAAAATACTTTCAATACACGAACTCAGCGCTGGCATTTGTCTTCTCGGACCAAATGCTAAATAAATATTTATACACAAACAACACACTTTCAATACTCGAACTCTGTAAGGTCGTTTAGGTCTGATGAACTCATTATTTCCGACGCTCTAAAAGTTCTTGGCTTATTATGGACACAACATCACAAGGGGACCTTCTGCTATACGATACACGTGCCACTTTAAAGAAATTGTTTAAAACGTAATATTTAGAAAGATCAGAAGGAAACATAAAGTAGAGTTTCTTGGGACCCCTTTAGTTCAGTTACAATTTGGTGCCGCGTGACCAGGATTGGTTAGAACGACTAAATAGAGTAGGGTAAAGTAGGCGAAAGCCTTCAATTTGTTGCTCGTGAAATGGAAAGAGTCTGAGGAAATTTTGAGTTCATAAGGACTTGAACGACTTGTTATCAGGGGGTTGTGGGAAAAAGATGATTGAAGTAAAAGAAGTAAGAATGTAGTAACTGTCTTATTGACAGGGGGTTGTGGTAGCTGGTTGTGTGTCGTGATTATGTGTGTTATAGGTAGACCAGAATCTCATGAGGGATAACGCAAGTGAAGTTCCGAAGTTAGCAACACTGCACTCTGTGTATATCCTATGTATATAGTAATTGTACTCTGTGGTGAATATTGTTATTCAGGGTTATAGGGAAAAATACGCAAATTTCATTTATGTCATTTTATTTTCATTATGTCACATATGACACAATTATGTCATTTCATTACTTACTTCATACAGATTTAATGTTACACAATGAAACCCAACACATATTGACAAGCATAATCTATTACTAAATCAAAATCAAATAAAATAGCACACGAAATAACTAAATAAATCTACCTGTGTCAATGTATATCTAATAAGTCTATTTCGATGAAATTAATTTGCTATTTAACAGTTTTTGTTGGCAAAATCTACATGAATTTTCAACTATTTGACTTTGTACGAATTGCCATGAAGGCCATGGAAGGGCCATTCGCATGATAGGCGATTAAAGTCGTGTTATGGTTATACCTCAATAAAAGCAAACTGCGTTGCATAAGAAAAAGCCATTTATATCACAAGCAAGAAACATTGTTTACAATGTATACCAAAAGATTTGTGCAGAAGAAGATGAAGATCAATCAGAATCTTCGATTCTAAAACGAGTTCAAACATTGACCGGTAAGAAGGACTGACAAGTCAAGAAACTTTATATATTTTCATACATACATTTTTCTAAGTACCGAACTAAACAGTTATTTTAATCATAGTGTTATTCTGAAAAATATTGGCTTTGACTTTGTGAAGTGCCAATCAAAAAGAACATGTTCAATGGAGCGTCACGACATCAAGATACAAATATTCAGGTATTTAGAGCGTATGAAGAAGAACCGTGAATCTCAACAACCTGGTAAACTAGATGTAGTTTATATTTTAGACGAGACCTATATACACGGTTCATGTTCTGTAAATAAGTGCTAGCAAAGTAAAGATATTGCAGGTCTATCTAAAAGTATTTCAACGGGGGCAAGATGGATTATTGTCCATTGTCAAGTATGCGGAGAAAGGTTTTTGCCTAGCGTGAGTGTGTGAAAATAGTCCTGAAAGTGGCATGAAAATGTTGTCCAGAAAATGAAATGGTTGTGAGTATTAGTACGTAAACTACAAACAAATACATAAAACATAAGAATAAGTTAGGTAATAGAAGCAGTACTGTCTGTTTTAAGACGTTGTTTTTTTGAACACTCGACAGCCGCCTTCCGTTTTGAGTCGTTGTTCTGGTTTTATTGCTTATCTATAACAATTCCATGTCACAGTTTTTTATAATTATTTTAAAACCACTTTACAACAATTTCACACTGGTTTTTCACTTATTTCTATTTAATTTACGTATTTATAATTTGATTAAATTTCAAGACCAGCTGATTTCCGTTTGTATATAATATTCCATTCGCAAATAATATTATAAGTGCGAAATTGTCTGTCTGTCTGCTAACATTTTACTTACGTAACAGTTTAGACTGTTGCTTAATCATAAAGCCAATAGAAAATTTACGATCTTGCAACACCTAATTGTTAAGACCAGAACTTTTGGTTTTACGAGTATGAAAGACATTTAAACTGAACCCAATATTTTTTTTTAAATTTCCCGCTTATTATACTATATATAGCTCGATTACCACTCACTGACTCACTCATTGACATAATTGTTCTCCTAGAAAGAGACGGAAAATGAATTACCACTGACTGACTGACTCATTGACATAATTGTTCTCCTAGAAAGAGACGGAAAATGATATAATGATGTAGGGGAGATGTGGTCGGATTCGGGAGTCCTCTGGGGAAAAATTATGACATTTCGGAAAAACAAGATGGCGGCCGACGTGATTTTTGCAGCTCCGTTGTTTTCCAACCGATTTCGTTGAATTTTGCAATATTTGAAGAAAATAGTAAACGATTAATAGGAAATGTCGAAAAAATTGAAAAAACAAGATGGCGGCCGAGCTGGAGCGTTTTCAAAATTTTCATTTTTCGATCCCTAACCGCGGCGCCACTGATCCGAAACGGAGAAGTCGAGGATAATTATTTTTTCGTGGTTCGCCCACGATTATCCTGTTTTTTGACAAAACGGGAGTGGTTTTTAAAAATTCAAGATGGCGGCTGTCATGGCGGCCGTTAAGTTAGAGGTACCAAAAATCCCAATTTTAAAATTAAATTTTTTCCCAGTCGACGACGTCGGACCGTTTCGGTTTCTATGAAGCGGTTGTACGTATAGACTCGAGGTATATATCGGTGGGAAAAAATTACCCCATTTTTAGGGAAAATTCAAGATTTTCGGGAAATTGTAAAAAATCGAAATAAGGACTTTGTGCAAAATCCGAGTATGAGCGATTATGTGTTTTGCTGGTACAAATGACATTTGGGTATTTTTGTCACCGGAGACTGGCAACACTGGAATTTATCAAAAAAAAAGTGATTTTCGACATTGTCTTTTTTCAGGGACGATCATTTCGCGTGGGTGCGAGCGAGAGGAGAGATTGAAACGTCATCGGGAGCGGTATATCCTGTAGTTAATAGGAAACTTGTAAAATTATCTAATTTGCTTCTGCAAAAAGAGTTGGTGGCCATTTTGTATTTTCTTCAAATTTTCCGAAATTTTGATCACGTTTTTGAGGCAGTTGGCAACATTTTGGAAAGTCGACATGTATCAATCGATTGTGTGACTCAACCAGCAGTATCGAAATATGTAAACAGTGTTGCCACATTTGGGGAGATTTTCGAGATTTTCCCCAAAAACTTCTCCTGTAAAATTTTGTATGAAATTTTTTTTTTTCACCGATGGTTTCGTATAGAAAACAAAAAAAAAATCGAGGAAAAATTTGGAAATAGCTGATGATCGAGGATGTCGGAGACGGGTGAAGGGTCCGCTCAAGGTATTGAAGATAGGTGGGGGGTGCTCGACCAAATGTCATTCATGACGTCATCCAATTGCCAAAAAGCTGAAAAAAAATTCAAAATGGCGAAGAAAAGATGGCCGCCATACAAATTTCGCCGGCGTCCAGCTCGGAGGGTATAAAAGATGGAGGTGCGGTTTCCTGGCAAAAGAGGATCAGGATCCAAAGGTCTACTCGATGAATAGAAAAAAAATTCAAAATGGCGGAATTTATTTTCTCATACATTTTGTATGGCGAATATTGAATGTCTCATTCTCCTAGAAAGAGACGGAAAACGATACGATAATGTAGGGGAGATATGTTTTGAAGCGCGATATGAGTAGGGAAAAATTATGACATTTCAGAAAAACAAGATGGCGGCCTATATGATTTTTGCAACTCTTTTGTTTTCCAACCGATTTCGTTGAAACTTGCAATCTTTGAAGAATGTAGTAAACGATTAATAGAAAACGTGGAAAATTTTGGAAAAACAAGATGGCCGCCGTACGAATTTCGTCGGTGTCTATCTCGGAGGCTATAAAAGATGGAAGAATGGTTTCTTGGCAAAAGATGATCAGGGTCCGAAGGTCTACTCGGTGGAACAAACTCTGCATGCTCGCGGACCACTTTAGTGGTCCGCGCACCCACGCACCCTACTATATTACCCTCAACTACCCCGTTTTTACAAAAAATGATATGGATGTCGTTTTCAGAGTTTTCCAGGGGCTGATTTTGATAACGACATTTATTTTGAAATCCAAGATGGCGGACATGCCTTTTTTAAGAAAAAAATCGATATGGGTGTCTTTTTATGGTGAATTTCGGGGTGAATTGTGTATTTTAATAACTCGATTCGGTTGAATACAATAAAGCTAAACATTACCACGTCACGCGAGCTGCTTTAGCAGCTCGCGCACCGAGCAAAAGCTAGTTATTATACTATATATAGTTATACTATATATAGCTCGATTACCACTCACTGACTCACTCATTGACATAATTGTTCTCCTAGAAAGAGACGGAAAATGATATAGTGATGAAGGGGAGTTGTGTTCGGATGGGGGATTCGACTGGGGAAAAATTATGACATTTCAGAAAAACAAGATGGCGGCCGATGTGATTTTTGCAGCTCCGTTGTTTTCCAATCGATTTTGTTGAATTTTGCAAACTTTGTAGAAAGTAGTAAATGATTAACAGAAAATGTGGAAAAAATTGGGAAAACAAGATGGCGGCTGAGCCGTAGCGTTTTCAAAATTTTCATTTTTCGACCCCGAACCGCGGCGCCACAGATCCGAAACGGGGTAATCGAGGATAATTATTTTTCTTGGTTTCTCCCACGATTATCCTGTATTTTGACAGAACGGGAGTGGTTTTTAAAAATTCAAGATGGCGGCTGTCATGGCGGCCGTTTTGTTCGAGGTACGAAAAAACGCAATTTTAAAAGTTAAATATCTCAAAGTTGGCAACATCGGAGCGATTCGGCTTCTATGAAGCGGTTGTACGTATAGGCTCGAGGTATAGATCGGTGGGAAAAAATTACCCCATTTTTAGGGAAATTTCAAGATTTTCGGGAAATTGTACAAAATCGAAATACGCACTTTTAGCAAAATCCGAGTATGAGTGATTACGTGTTTTGCTCGTACAAATGACATTTGGGTATTTTTGTCACCGGAGACTGGCAACACTGGAATTTATCAAAGTAAAAGTGATTTTCGACACGGTCTTTTTCACGGTATCCCCTTTCGCGTGGGTGCGAGCGAGAGGAAAGATTGAAACGTCATCGGGAGCGGTATATCCTGTAGTTAATAGGAAAATTATGAAACCGTGTAAAATCTTTCTGTGAAACAAGTTGGCGGCCATTTTGTATTTTTTTTAATTTTTCGAAAGTTTGATCACGTTTTTGAGGCAGTTGGCAACATTTTGGAAAGTCAATATGTATGAATCGATTGTGTATCTCGGCTGGCAGTATGGAGATATGTAACCGGTGTTGCCACATTTGGGGAGATTTTCGAGATTTTCAACTAGAAAACTCCTGTAAAATTTTGTATGAAAATTTTTTTTTTCGCTGATGGTGTCGTATAGAAAACAAAAAGTTAGTAAGCCAAAATTTTGGAGAGAGCTGATGATTGAGGGTTTCGGAGACGGGTGGAGGGCCCGCTTAAGGTATTGAAGATAGGTAGGGGGTGCTCGTGCAAATGTCATTCACGACGTCATCCAATTGCCAAAAAGCTGAAAAAAAATTCAAAATGGCGAAGAAAAGATGGCCGCCATACAAATTTCGCCGGTGTCCAGCTCGGAGGGTATAAAAGATGGAAGTGTGGTTTCTTGGCAAGAGATGATCAGGGTCCGAAGGTCTACTCGATGAATAGAAAAAAAATTCAAAATGGCGGAATTTATTTTCCCATACATTTTGTATGGTGAATATCGGATGTCTCATTCTCCTAGAAAGAGACGGAAAACGATACATTGATGTATGGAAGATATGTTTGGATGCGCGATATGAGTAGGGGAAAATTATGACATTTCAGAAAAACAAGATGGCGGCCTATATGATTTTTACAACTCTTTTGTTTTCCAACCGATTTCGTTGAAACTCGCAATCTTTGAAGAAAGTAGTAAACGATTAATAAAAAAAGTGGAAAATTTTGGAAAAACAAGATGGCCGCCGTACAAATTTCATCGTTGTCTATCTCGGAGGCTATAAAAGATGGAAGAGTGGTTTCTTGGCAAAAGATGATCAGGGTCCGAAGGTCTACTCAGTGGAACAAACTCTGCATGCTCGCGGACCACTTTAGTGGTCCGCGCAACCACGCACCCTACTTTATTAACCTCAACTACCCCGTTTTTACAAAAAATGATATGGATGTCGTTTTCAGAGTTTTCTAGCGTGCTCATTTTGATAACAACATTTATTTTGAAATCCAAGATGGCGGACATGCACTTTTTAAGAAAAAAATTGATATGGGTGTCGTTTTATAGGTATTGCGGAGTGAATTGCGTATCTTAATAAATAAATTCGTTTTAATACTTATCAACCTAACCACGTCACGAGAGCTGCTTTAGCAGCTCGCGCACCGAGCGAAACACTAGTTATTATACTATATATAGCTCGATTACCACTCACTGACTCACTCATTGACATAATTGTTCTCCTAGAAAGAGAAGGAAAATGATATAGTGATGTAGGGGAGATGTGTTTGGATTCGGGAACCCTCTGGGGAAAAATTATGACATTTCAGAAAAACAAGATGGCGGCCGCCGTGATTTTTGCAGCTCCGTTGTTTTTTAAGGGACTCCGTTCTAACTCGCAACTATTGAAGAATGTAGTAAACGGTTAACAGAAAATGTATAAAAAATTGGAAAAACAAGATGGCGGCCGAGCCGTAGCGTTTTCAAAATTTTGAATTTTCGACCCCTAACCGCGGCGCCACAGATCCAAGACGGGGTAGTCGAGGATAATTATTTTTTCCTATTTCGCCCACGATTATCCTGTATTTTGACAGAAAGGGAGTGGTTTTTAAAAATTCAAGATGGCGGCTGTCATGGCGGCCGTTTTGTTCGAGGTACGAAAAAACGCAATTTTAAAATTCGAATATCTCAAAGTTGGCAACATCGGAGCGGTTTGGCTTCTATGAAGCGGTTGTACGTATAGACTCGAGGTATATATCGGTGGGAAAAAGTTACCCCATTTTTAGGGAAATTTCAAGATTTTCGGGAAATTGTAAAAAATCGAAATAAGGACTTTGTGCAAAATCCGAGTATGAGCAATTATGTGTTTTGCTGGTACAAATGACATTTGGGTATTTTTGTCGCCGGAGACTGGCAACACTGGAATTCATCAAAGAAAAAGTGATTTTCGACATGGTCTTTTTTCAGGGACGATAGGTTCGCATGGGTGCGAGCGAGATGAGAGATTGAAACGTTATCGGGAGCGGTATATCCTGTAGTTAATGGGAAAGTTGTAAAATTATCTAATATGCTTCTGCAAAAAGAGTTGGTGGCCATTTTGTATTTTCCTTAAATTTTCCGAAATTTTGATCACGTTTTTGAGGCAGTTGGCAACATTTTGGAAAGTCGACATGTATCAATCGATTGTGTGACTCAACCAGCAGTATCGAAATATGTAAACAGTGTTGCCACATTTGGGGAGATTTTCGAGATTTTCCCCAAAAACTCCTCCTGTAAAATTTTGTATGAAATTTTTTTTTTTCACTGATGGTTACGTATAGAAAACAAAAAAAAAATCGAGGAAAAATTTGGAAATAGCTAATGATCGAGGATGTCGGAGACGGGTGAAGGGTCCGCTCAAGGTATTGAAGATAGGTGGGGGGTGCTCGACCAAATGTCATTCATGACATCATCCAATTGCCAAAAAGCTGAAAAAAAATTCAAAATGGCGAAGAAAAGATGGCCGCCATACAAATTTCGCCGGCGTCCAGCTCGGAGGGTATAAAAGATGGAGGTGCGGTTTCGTGGCAAAAGAGGATCAGGATCCAAAGGTCTACTCGATGAATAGAAAAAAAATTCAAAATGGCGGAATTTATTTTCCCATACATTTTGTATGGCGAATATTGAATGTCTCATTCTCCTAGAAAGAGACAGAAAACGATACGATAATGCAGGGGAGATATGTTCGGGTGGGGGAGGCGAGCAGGGAAAAATTATGACATTTCAGAAAAACAAGATGGCGACCGACGTGATTTTTGCAACTCTTTTGTTTTCCAACCGATTTCGTTGAAACTCGCAACCTTTGAAAAAAGTAGTAAACGATTATTAAAAAAAGTGGAAAATTTTGGATAAACAAGATGGCCGCCGTACAAATTTCGTCGTTGTCTATCTCGGAGGCTATAAAAGATGGAAGAGTGGTTTCTTGGCAAAAGATGATCAGGGTCCGAAGGTCTACTCGGTGAAAAAAAAACTCTGCATGCTCGCGGACCACTTTAGTGGTCCGCGCACCCACGCACCCTACTTTATTAACCTCAACTACCCCGTTTTTACAAAAAATGATATGGATGTCGTTTTCAGAGTTTTCCAGGGTGCTGATTTTGATAACGACATTTATTTTGAAATCCAAGATGGCAGACATGCATTTTTTAAGAAAAAATCGATATGGGTGTCGTTTTACGGGTTTTTCGGGGTGAATTGTGCATCTTAATAAATAAATTCAACCGAACCACGTCACGCGAGCTGCTTTAGCAGCTCGCGCACCGAGCGAAACACTAGTTATACTATATATAGCTCAATTACCACTGACTCATTGACATAATTGTTCTCCTAGAAAGAGACGGAAAATGATACAATGATGTAGGGGAGATGTGTTCGGGTGGGGGAGTCGACTGGGGAAAAATTATGACATTTCGGAAAAACAAGATGGCGGCCGACGTGATTTTTGCAGCTCCTTTGTTTTTTAAGGGACTCCGTTCAAACTCGCAACTATTAAAGAATGTAGTAAACGGTTAACAGAAAATGTGAAAAAAATTGGAAAAACAAGATGGCGGCCGAGCCGTAGCGTTTTCAAAATTTTGATTTTTCGACCCCGAACCGCGGCGCCACAGATCCGAGACGGGGTAATCGAGGATAATTATTTTTTCTGGTTTCGCCCACGATTATCCTGTATTTTGACAGAATGGGAGTGGTTTTTAAAAATTCAAGATGGCGGCTGTTATGGAGGCCGTTTTGTTCGAGGTACGAAAAAACGCAATTTTAAAAGTTAAATATCTCAAAGTTGGCAACATCGGAGCGATTCGGTTTCTATGAAGCGATTGTACGTATAGATTTGGGGTATAGATTGGAGGAAAAAAATTACCCCATTTTTTGGGGAAATTTCAAGATTTTCGGGAAATTGTAAAAAATCGAAATACGGACTTTTCGCAAAATCCGAGTATGAGCGATTATGTGTTTTGATCATACAAATGACATTTGGGTATTTTTATCGCCGGAGACTGGCAACACTGGAATTTATCAAAGAAAAAATGATTTTCGACGTGGTCTTTTTTTAGGGGCGATCGTTTCGCGTGGGTGCGAGCGAGAGGAGAGATTGAAACGTCATCGGGAGCGGTATATCCTGTAGTTATTGAAAAAGTTGAACAACGATGTAATTTATTTCTGCAAAACGAGTTGGCGGCCATTTTGTATTTTTTTTAATTTTTCGAAATTTTGATCACGTTTTTGAGGCAGTTGGCAACATTTTGGAAAGTCAATATGTATGAATCGATTGTGTATCTCGGCTGGCAGTATGGAGATATGCAACCGGTGTTGCCACTTTTGGGGAGATTTTCGAGATTCGAGACTAAGAAACTCCTGTAAAATTTTGTATGAAAAATTTTTTTTTCACTGATGGTATCGTATAGAAAACAAAAACTTAGTAAGCCAAAATTATGGAGACAGCTGATGATTGAGGATTTCGGAGACGGGTGAAGGGTCCGCTTAAGGTATTGAAGATAGGTGGGGGGTGCTCGAGCAAATGTCATTCATGACGTCATCCAATTGCCAAAAAGCTGAAAAAAAATTCAAAATGGCGAAGAAAAGATGGCCGCCATACAAATTTCGCCGGTGTCCAGCTCGGAGGGTATAAAAGATGGAAGTGTGGTTTCTTGGCAAGAGATGATCAGGGTCCGAAGGTCTACTCAATGAACAGAAAAAAAATTCAAAATGGCGGAATTTATTTTCCCATACATTTTGTATGGTGAATATCGGATGTCTCATTCTCCTAGAAAGAGACAGAAAACGATACGATAATGTAGGGGAGATGTGTTTGGGTGGGGAAGGCGAGTAGGGAAAAATTATAACATTTCAGAAAAACAAAATGGCGACCGACGTGATTTTTGCAACTCTTTTGTTTTCTAACCGATTTCGTTGAAACTCGCAATCTTTGAAGAATGTAGTAAACGATTAATAGGGAAAGTGGAAAATTTTGGAAAAACAAGATGGCCGCCGTACAAACTTCGTCGGTGTCTATCTCGGAGGCTATAAAAGATGGAAGAGTGGTTTCTTGGCAAAAGATGATCAGGGTCCGAAGGTCTACTCGGTGGAACAAACTCTGCATGCTCGCGGACCACTTTAGTGGTCCGCGCACCCACGCACCCTACTTTATTAACCTCAACTACCCCGTTTTTATAAAAAATGATATGGATGTCGTTTTCAGAGATTCCCAGGGTGCTGATTTTGATAACGACATTTATTTTGAAATCCAAGATGGCGGTCATGCATTTTTTAAGAAAAAAATCGATATGGGTGTCGTTTTATGGTGTTTTTGGGGTGAATTTTGAATCTTAATAAATAAATTCGTTTTAATACTTATCAACCTAACCACGTCACGCGAGCTGCTTTAGCAGCTCGCGCACCGAGCGAAACACTAGTTATACTATATATAGCTCAATTACCACTCACTCACTCACTCATTGACATAATTGTTCTCCTAGAAGGAGACGGAAAATGATATAGTGATGTAGGGGAGATGTGTTTGGATTCGGGAACCCTCTGGGGAAAAATTATGACATTTCGGAAAAACAAGATGGCGGCCGACGTGATTTTTGCAGCTCCGTTGTTTTCGAACCGATTTCGTTGAATTTTACAATCTTTAAAGAAAGTAGTAAACGGTTAATAGAAAATGTGAAAAAAATTGGAAAAACAAAATGGCGGCCGAACCGTAGCGTTTTGAAAATTTTGAATTTTCGACCCCGAACCGCGGCGCCGCAGATCCGAAACGGGAAATTGATAATAATTATTTTTTTCTGGTTTCGTCTAGGATTATCCTGAATTTTGACAGAACGGGAGTAGTTTTTAAAAATTCAAGATGGCGGCTGTCATGGCGGCCATTATGTTAGAGGTACGAAAAATCGCAATTTTAAAAGTTAAATATCTCAAAGTTGGCGACATCGGAGCGATTCGGCTTCTATGAAGCGGTTGTACGTATGAACTTGAGGTATAGATTGGTGGGGAAAAATTACCCCATTTTTCGGGAAATTTCAAGATTTTTGCGAAAATGTAAAAAATCGAAATACGGACTTTTCGCAAAATCCGAGTATGAGCGATTATGTGTTTTGCTCGTACAAATGACATTTGCGTATTTTTGTCGCCGGAGACTGGCAACACTGGAATTTATCAAAAAAAAAGTGATTTTCGACATTGTCTTTTTTCAGGGACGATCATTTCGCGTGGGTGCGAGCGAGAGGAGAGATTGAAACGTCATCGGGAGCGGTATATCCTGTAGTTAATAGAAAAGTTGTAAAATTATCTAATTTGCTTCTGCAAAAAGAGTTGGTGGCCATTTTGTATTTTCTTCAAATTTTCCGAAATTTTGATCACGTTTTTGAGGCAGTTGGCAACATTTTGGAAAGTCGACATGTATAAATCGATTGTGTGACTCAACCAGCAGTATCGAAATATGTAAACAGTGTTGCCACATTTGGGGAGATTTTCGAGATTTTCCCCAAAAACTCCTCCTGTAAAATTTTGTATGAAAAATTTTTTTTTCACTGATGGTTTCGTATAGAAAACAAAAAAAAAATCGAGGAAAAATTTGGAAATAGCTGATGATCGAGGATGTCGGAGACGGGTGGAGGGTCCGCTCAAGGTATTGAAGATAGGTGGGGGGTGCTCGACCAAATGTCATTCATGACATCATCCAATTGCCAAAAAGTTGAAAAAAAATTCAAAATGGCGAAGAAAAGATGGCCGCCATACAAATTTCGCCGGCGTCCAGCTCGGAGGTTATAAAAGATGGAAGTATGGTTTCTTGGCAAGAGATGATCAGGGTCCGAAGGTCTACTCGATGAATAGAAAAAAAATTCAAAATGGCGGAATTTATGTTTCCATACATTTTGTATGGCGAATATTGAATGTCTCATTCTCCTAGAAAGAGACGGAAAACGATACAATAATGTAGGAGAGATGTGTTCGGGTGGGGGAGGCGAGTAGGGAAAAATTATGACATTTCAGAAAAACAAGATGGCGACCGACGTGATTTTTGCAACTCTTTTGTTTTCCAACCGATTTCGTTGAAACTCGCAACCTTTGAAGAAAGTAGTAAACGATTAATAAAAAAAGTGGAAAATATTGGAAAAACAAGATGGCCGCCGTACAAATTTCGTCGTTGTCTATCTCGGAGGCTATAAAAGATGGAAGAGTGGTTTCTTGGCAAAAGGTGATCAGGATCCGAAGGTCTACTCGGTGGAACAAACTCTGCATGCTCGCGGACCACTTTAGTGGTCCGCGCACCCACGCACCTACTTTATTAACCTCAACTACCCCGTTTTTACAAAAAATGATATGGATGTCGTTTTCAGAGTTTTCTAGCGTGCTGATTTTGATAACGACATTTATTTTGAAATCCAAGATGGCGGACATGCACTTTTTAAGAAAAAAATTGATATGGGTGTCGTTTTGTGGGTTTTTGTGATGAATTGTGTATCTTAATAAATAAATTGGGTTATTAAATATAATAAAGTTAACATACCCACGTCACGCGAGCTGCTTTAGCAGCTCGCGCACCGAGCAAAACACTAGTTATTATACTATATATAGCTCGATTACCACTCACTCACTGACTCATTGACATAATTGTTCTCCTAGAAAGAGAAGGAAAATGATATAATGATGTGGGGGAGTTATGTTCGGGTGGGGGAATCGACTGGGGAAAAATTATGACATTTCGGAAAAACAAGATGGCGGCCGACGTGATTTTTGCAGCTCCGTTGTTTTCCAACCGATTTCGTCGAATTTTGGAAACTTTGAAGAAAGTAGTAAACGATTAATGGGAAATGTCGAAAAAATTGAAAAAACAAAATGGCGGCTGAGATGGAACGTTTTCAAAATTTTCATTTTTCGACCCCGAACCGCGGTGCCACAGATCCGAGACGGGGTAATCGAGGATAATTATTTTTTTTGTATTCGCCCACGATTATCCTGTATTCTGACAGAACGGGAGTGGTTTTTCAAAATTCAAGATGGCGGCTGTCATGGCGGCCGTTTTGTTCGAGGTACGAAAAAACGCAATTTTAAAAGTTAAATATCTCAAAGTTGGCAACATTGGAGCGATTCGGTTTCTATGAAGCGATTGTACGTATAGACTCGATGTATAGATTGGTGGGGAAAAATTACCCCATTTTTCGGGAATTTTCAAGATTTTTGCGAAAATGTAAAAAATCGAAATACGGACTTTTCGCAAAATCCGAGTATGAGCGATTAAGTGTTTTGCTCGTACAAATGAAATTTGGGTATTTTTGTCGCCGGAGACTGGCAACACTGGAATTTATCAAAGTAAAAGTGATTTTCGACACGGTCTTTTTCACGGTATCCCCTTTCGTGTGGGTGCGAGCGAGAGGAAAGATTGAAACGTCATCGGGAGCGGTATATCCTGTAGTTAATAGGAAAATTATGAAACCTTGTAAAATCTTTGTGTGAAACGAGTTGGCGGCCATTTTGTATTTTTTTTAATTTTTCGAAATTTTGATCACGTTTTTGAGGCAGTTGGCAACATTTTGGAAAGTCAATATGTATGAATCGATTGTGTGACTCAGCCGGCAATATCGAAATATAGAAACAGTGTTGCCACTTTTGGGGAGATTTACGAGATTTTCAACTAAGAAACTCCTGTAAAATTTTGTATGAAAAATTTTTTTTTCACTGATGGTGTTATATAGAAAACAAAAACTTAGTAAGCCAAAATTATGGAGAGAGCTGATGATTGAGGATATTGGAGACGGGTGAAGGGTCCGCTCAAGGTATTGAAGATAGGTGGGGGGTGCTCGAGCAAATGTCATTCATGACGTCATCCAATTGCCAAAAAACTGAAAAAAAATTCAAAATGGCGAAGAAAAGATGGCCGCCATACAAATTTCGCCGGTGTCCAGCTCGGAGGGTATAAAAGATGGAAGTGTGGTTTCTAGGCATGAGATGATCAGGGTCCGAAGGTCTACTTGATGAATAGAAAAAAAATTCAAAATGGCGGAATTTATTTTCCCATAGAAAATGTATGGCGAATATTGAATGTCTCATTCTCCTAGAAAGAGACGGAAAACGATACATTGATGTATGGGAGATATGTTCGGATGCGCGATATGAGTACGGAAAAATTATGACATTTCAGAAAAACAAGATGGCGGCCTATATGATTTTTGCAACTCTTTTGTTTTCCAACCGATTTCGTTGAAACTCGCAATCTTTGAAGAAAGTAGTAAATGATTAATAGAAAAAGTGGAAAATTTTGGAAAAACAAGATGGCCGCCGTACAAATTTCGTCGGTGTATATCTCGGAGGATATAAAAGATGGAAGAGTGGTTTCTTGGCAAAAGATGATCAGGGTCCGAAGGTCTACTCGGTGAAACAAACACTGCATGCTCGCGGACCACTTTAGTGGTCCGCGCACCCACGCACCCTACTAAATTATTATCCTAATTTACAAAAAATAATATGGATATCGTTTTCAGGGTTTCCAGGGTGCTGATTTTGATAATGACATTTATTTTCAAATCCAAGATGGCGGACTTACATTTTCTACAAAAAATAGAAATGCCTGTCATTTTATGGGGTTTTTCGGGGTGAATTATCTTAATAAATCAATTTGGTTTTATATAATAAAGTTAACCTTACCACGTCACGTGAGCTGCTTTAGCAGCTCGCGCACCGAGCAAAAACTAGTTATATTATACTATATATAGCTCAATTACCACTGACTGACTGACTCATTGACATAATTGTTCTCCTAGAAAGAGACGGAAAATGATATAGTGATGTAGGGGAGTTGTGTTCGGTTTCGGGAACCCTCTGGGGAAAAATTATGACATTTTAGAAAAACAAGATGGCGGCCGACGTGATTTTTGCAGCTCCGTTGTTTTCCAACCGATTTCGTCGAATTTTGGAAACTTTGAAGAAAGTAGGAAACGATTAATGGGAAATGTCGAAAAAATTGAAAAAACAAGATGGCGGCCGAGCCGCAGCGTTTTGAAAATTTTGATTTTTCGACCCCGAACCGCGGTGCCACAGATCCGAGACGGGGTAATCGAGGATAATTATTTTTTTTGTATTCGCCCACGATTATCCTGTATTTTGACAGAACGGGAGTGGTTTTTCAAAATTCAAGATGGCGGCTGTCATGGCGGCCGTTTTGTTCGAGGTACGAAAAAACGCAATTTTAAAAGTTAAATATCTCAAAGTTGGCAACATTGGAGCGATTCGGTTTCTATGAAGCGATTGTACGTATAGACTCGATGTATAGATTGGTGGGGAAAAATTACCCCATTTTTCGGGAAATTTCAAGATTTTTGCGAAAATGTAAAAAATCGAAATACGGACTTTTCGCAAAATCCGAGTATGAGCGATTAAGTGTTTTGCTCGTACAAATGAAATTTGGGTATTTTTGTCGCCGGAGACTGGCAACACTGGAATTTATCAAAGTAAAAGTGATTTTCGACACGGTCTTTTTCACGGTATCCCCTTTCGCGTGGGTGCGAGCGAGAGGAAAGATTGAAACGTCATCGGGCGCGGTATATCCTGTAGTTAATAGGAAAATTATGAAACCGTGTAAAATCTTTCTGTGAAACGAGTTGGCGGCCATTTTGTATTTTTTTTTATTTTTCGAAATTTTGACCACGTTTTTGAGGCAGTTGGCAACATTTTGGAAAGTCGACATGTATCAATCGATTGTGTGACTCAACCAGCAGTATCGAAATATGTAAACAGTGTTGCCACATTTGGGGAGATTTTCGAGATTTTCCCCAAAAACTCCTCCTGTAAAATTTTGTATGAAATTTTTTTTTTTCACTGATGGTTTCGTATAGGAAACAAAAAAAAAATCGAGGAAAAATTTGGAAATAGCTGATGATCGAGGATGTCGGAGACGGGTGAAGGGTCCGCTCAAGGTATTGAAGATAGGTGGGGGGTGCTCGACCAAATGTCATTCATGACATCATCCAATTGCCAAAAAGCTGAAAAAAAATTCAAAATGGCGAAGAAAAGATGGCCGCCATACAAATTTCGCCGGCGTCCAGCTCGGAGGGTATAAAAGATGGAGGTGCGGTTTCTCGGCAAAAGAGGATCAGGATCCAAAGGTCTAATCGATGAATAGAAAAAAAATTCAAAATGGCGGAATTTATTTTCCCATACATTTTGTATGGCGAATATTGAATGTCTCATTCTCCTAGAAAGAGACGGAAAACGATACGATAATGTAGGGGAGATATGTTTTGAAGCGCGATATGAGTAGGGAAAAATTATGACATTTCAGAAAAACAAGATGGCGGCCTATATGATTTTTGCAACTCTTTTGTTTTCCAACCGATTTCGTTGAAACTCGCAATCTTTGAAGAATGTACTAAACGATTAATAGAAAAAGTGGAAAATTTTGGAAAAACAAGATGGCCGCCGTACAAATTTCGTCAGTGTCTATCTCGGAGGCTATAAAAGATGGAAGAGTGGTTTCTTGGCAAAAGATGATCAGGGTCCGAAGGTCTACTCGGTGAAACAAACTCTGCATGCTCGCGGACCACTTTAGTGGTCCGCGCACCCACGCACCCTACTAAATTATTATCCTAATTTACAAAAAATAATATGGATATCGTTTTCAGGGTTTTCCAGGGTGCTGATTTTGATAATGACATTTATTTTGAAATCCAAGATGGCGGACTTACATTTTCTACAAAAAATAGAAATGCCTGTCATTTTATGGGGGTTTTCGGGGTGAATTATGTATCTTAATAGATCAATTTGGTTTCATATAATAAGTTTACCTTACCACGTCACGTGAGCTGCTTTAGCAGCTCGCGCACCGAGCAAAACACTAGTTATACTATATATAGCTCAATTACCACTGACTCACTGACTCATTGACATAATTGTTCTCCTAGAAAGAGACGGAAAATGATATAGTGATGAAGGGGAGTTGTGTTCGGATGGGGGATTCGACTGGGGAAAAATTATGACATTTCAGAAAAACAAGATGGCGGCCGATGTGATTTTTGCAGCTCTTTTTTTTTCCAACCGATTTTGTTTAAACTCGCAACTATTTAGGAAAGTAGTAAACGGTTAATAGAAAAGGTAGAAAAAATTGAAAAAACAAGATGGCGGCCGAACCGTAGCGTTTTCAAAATTTTGATTTTTCGACCCCGAACCGCGGCGCCACAGATCCGAAACGGGGTAGTCGAGGATAACTATTTTTTCGTGTTTCGCCCACGATTATCCTGTATTTTGACAGAACGGGAGTGGTTTTAAAAAATTCAAGATGGCGGCTGTCATGGCGGCCGTTTTGTTCGAGGTACGAAAAAACGCAATTTTAAAAGTTAAATATCTCAAAGTTGGCAACATCGGAGCGATTCGGCTTCTATGAAGCGGTTGTACGTATAGACTCGAGGTATAGATCGGTGGGAAAAAATTACCCCATTTTTAGGGAAATTTCAAGATTTTCGGGAAATTGTAAAAAATCGAAATACGCACTTTTAGCAAAATCCGAGTATGAGTGATTACGTGTTTTGCTTGTACAAATGACATTTGGGTATTTTTGTCACCGGAGACTGGCAACACTGGAATTTATCAAAGTAAAAGTGATTTTCGACACGGTCTTTTTCACGGTATCCCCTTTCGCGTGGGTGCGAGCGAGAGGAAAGATTGAAACGTCATCGGGCGCGGTATATCCTGTAGTTAATAGGAAAATTATGAAACCGTGTAAAATCTTTCTGTGAAACGAGTTGGCGGCCATTTTGTATTTTTTTTTATTTTTCGAAATTTTGACCACGTTTTTGAGGCAATTGGCACTATTTTGGAAAGTCAGTATGTATGAATCGATTGTGTGACTTAACCAGCAGTATCGAAATATGTAAACAGTGTTGCCACATTTGGGGAGATTTTCGAGATTTTCCCCAAAAACTCCTCCTGTAAAATTTTGTATGAAATTATTTTTTTTCACTGATGGTTTCGTATAGAAAACAAAAAAAAAAACGAGGAAAAATTTGGAAATAGCTGATGATCGAGGATGTCGGAGACGGGTGATGGGTCCGCTCAAGGTATTGAAGATAGGTAGGGGGTGCTCGACCAAATGTCATTCATGACGTCATCCAATTGCCAAAAAGCTGAAAAAAAATTCAAAATGGCGAAGAAAAGATGGCCGCCATACAAATTTCGCCGGTGTCCAGCTTGGAGGGTATAAAAGATGGAGGTGCGGTTTCTTGGCAAAAGGTGATCAGGATCCGAAGGTCTACTCGATGAATAGAAAAAAAATTCAAAATGGCGGATTTTTTTTTCCCATACATTTTGTATGGCGAATATTGAATGTCTCATTCTCCTAGAAAGAGACGGAAAACGATACGATAATGTAGGATAGATGTGTTCGGGTGGGGGAGGCGAGTAGGGAAAAATTATGACATTTCAGAAAAACAAGATGGCGACCGACGTGATTTTTGCAACTCTTTTGTTTTCCAACCGATTTCGTTGAAACTCACAATCTTTGAAGAATGTAGTAAACGATTAATAGAAAACGTGGAAAATTTTGAAAAAACAAGATGGCCGCCGTACAAATTTCGTCGGTGTCTATCTCGGAGGCTATAAAAGATGGAAGAGTAGTTTCTTGGCAAAAGATGATCAGGGTCCGAAGGTCTACTTGGTGAAACAAACGCTGCATGCTCGCGGACCACTTTAGTGGTCCGTGCACCCACGCACCCTACTAAATTATTATCCTAATTTACAAAAAATATTATGGATATCGTTTTCAGGGTTTTCCAGGGTGCTGATTTTGAAAATGACATTTATTTTCAAATCCAAGATGGCGGACTTACATTTTCTACAAAAAATAGAAATGCCTGTCATTTTATGGGGTTTTTCGGGGTGAATTATGTATCTTATTAAATCAATTTGGTTTTATATAATAAAGTTAACTTTACCACGTCACGTGAGCTGCTTTAGCAGCTCGCGCACCGAGCAAAAACTAGTTATTATTATACTATATATAGCTCGATTACCACTCACTGACTGACTCACTCATTGACATAATTGTTCTCCTAGAAGGAGACGGAAAATGATATAGTCATGTAGGGGAGTTGTGTTTGGTTTCGGGAACCCTCTGGGGAAAAATTATGACATTTCAGAAAAACAAGATGGCGGCCGATGTGATTTTTGCAGCTCCGTTGTTTTTCAACCGATTTCGTTGAATTTTGCAAACTTTGAAGAATGTAGTAAACGGTTAACAGAAAATGTGGAAAAAATTGGAAAAACAAAATGGCGGCCGAGCCGTAGCGTTTTGAAAATTTTGATTTTTCGACCCCGAACCGCGGCGCCACAGATCCGAAACGGGAAATTGAAACTTATAATTTTTTTCTGGTTTCGTCTACGATTATCCTTAATTTTGACGGAATGGGGGTGGTTTTTAAAAATTCAAGATGGCGGCTGTCGTGGCGGCCATTATGTTAGAGGTACGAAAAAACGCAATTTTAAAAGTTAAATATCCCAAGGTTGACAACATCGGAGCGATTCGGCTTCTATGAAGCGATTGTACGTATAGGCTCGAGGTATAGATTGGAGGAAAAAAATTACCCCATTTTTTGGGGAAATTTCAAGATTTTCGGGAAATTGAAAAAAATCGAAATACGGACTTTTCGCAAAATCCGAGTATGAGCGATTATGTGTTTTGATCATACAAATGACATTTCGGTATTTTTGTCGCCGGAGACTGGCAACACTGGAATTTATCAAAGAAAAAGTGATTTTCGACGTGGTGTTTTTTCAGGGGCGATCGTTTCACGTGGGTGCGAGCGAGAGGAGAGATTGCAACGTCATCGGGAGCGGTATATCCTGTAGTTATTGGAAAAGTTGTACAACGATGTAATTTATTTCTGCAAAACGAGTTGGCGGCCATTTTGTAATTTTTTGAATTTTTCGAAATTTTGATCACGTTTTTAAGGCAGTTGGCAACATTTTGGAAAGTCAATATGTATGAATCGATTGTGTATCTCGGCTGGCAGTATCGAGATATGCAACCGGTGTTGCCACTTTTGGGGAGATTTTCGAGATTTTCAACTAAGAAACTCCTGTAAAATTTTGTATGAAAAATTTTTTTTTCACTAATGGTGTCGTATAGAAAACAAAAAGTTAGTAAGCCAAAATTATGGAGAGAGCTGATGATTGAGGGTTTCGGAGACGGGTGGAAGGCCCGCTTAAGGTATTGAAGATAGGTGGGGGGTGCTCGAGCAAATGTCATTCATGACGTCATCCAATTGCCAAAAAGCTGAAAAAAAATTCAAAATGGCGAAGAAAAGATGGCCGCCATACAAATTTCGCCGGTGTCCAGCTCGGAGGGTATAAAAGATGGAAGTGCGGTTTCTTGGCAAGAGATGATCAGGGTCCGAAGGTCTACTCGATGAAAAGAAAAAAAATTCAAAATGGCGGAATTTATTTTTCCATACATTTTGTATGGCGATTATGAATGTCTCATTCTCCTAGAAAGAGACAAGAAACGATACGATGATGTTTAGAAGATATGTTCGGGTGTGGGATGGGAATCGGGAAAAATTATGACATTTCAAAAAAACAAGATGGCGGCCTATATGATTTTTGTAACTCTTTTGTTTTCCAACCGATTTCGTTGAAACTCGCAATCTTTGAAGAATGTAGTAAACGATTAATAGAAAAAGTGGAAAATTTAGGAAAAACAAGATGGCCGCCGTACAAATTTCGTCGGTGTCTATCTCGGAGGCTATAAAAGATGGAAGAGTGGTTTCTTGGCAAAAGATGATCAGGGTCTGAAGGTCTACTCGGTGGAACAAACTCTGCATGCTCGCGGACCACTTTAGTGGTCCGCGCACCCACGCACCCTACTAAAATATTATCCTAATTTACAAAAAATGATATGGATGTCGTTTTCAGGGTTTTCCAGGGTGCTGATTTTGATAATGACATTTATTTTGAAATCCAAGATGGCGGTCATGCATTTTTTAAGAAAAATAGAAATGCCTGTCATTTTATGGGGGTTTTCGGGGTGAATTATGTATCTTAATAAATCAATTTGGTTTTATATAATAAAGTTAACCTTACCACGTCACGTGAGCTGCTTTAGCAGCTCGCGCACCGAGCAAAAACTAGTTATACTATATATAGCTCAATTACCACTCACTCACTGACTGACTCATTGACATAATTGTTCTCCTAGAAAGAGAAGGAAAATGATATAGTGATGTAGGGGAGATGTGTTCGGATTCGGGAACCCTCTGGGGAAAAATTATGACATTTCAGAAAAACAAGATGGCGGCCGATGTGATTTTTGCAGCTCCGTTGTTTTCCAACCGATTTTGTTGAATTTTGCAAACTTTGAAGAAAGTAGTAAATGAATAACAGAAAATGTGGAAAAAATTGGAAAAACAAGATGGCGGCCGAGCCGTAGCGTTTTCAAAATTTTCATTTTTCGACCCCGAACCGCGGCGCCACAGATCCGAAACGGGGTAATCGAGAATAATTATTTTTTTTGATTTCGCCCACGACTATCCTGTATTTTAACAGAACGGGAGTGGTTTTTAAAAATTCAAGATGGCGGCTGTCGTGGCGGCCGTTTTGTTCGAGGTACGAAAAAATGCAATTTTAAAAGTTAATTATCTCAAAGTTGGCAACATCGGAGTGATTCGGCTTCTATGAAGCGATTGTACGTGTAGGCTCGGGGTATAGATCGGTGGGAAAAAATTACGACATTTTTAGGGAAATTTCAAGATTTTCGGGAAATTGTAAAAAATCGAAATACGGACTTTTCGCAAAATACGAGTATGAGCGATTATGTGTTTTGCTCGTACAAATGACATTTGGGTATTTTTGTCGCCGGAGACTGGCAACACTGGAATTTATCAAAGTAAAAGTGATTTTCGACACGGTCTTTTTCACGGTATCCCCTTTCGCGTGGGTGCGAGCGAGAGGAAAGATTGAAACGTCATCGGGAGCGGTATATCCTGTAGTTTATAGGAAAATTATGAAACCGTGTAAAATCTTTCTGTGAAACGAGTTGGCGGCCATTTTGTATTTTTTTCATTTTTCGAAATTTTGATCACGTTTTTGAGGCAGTTGGCAACATTTTGGAAAGTCAATATGTATGAATCGATTGTGTATCTCGGCTGGCAGTATGGAGATATGCAACCGGTGTTGCCACATTTGGGGAGATTTTCGAGATTTTCAACTAGAAAACTCCTGTAAAATTTTGTATGAAAATTTTTTTTTCCACTGATGGTGTCGTATAGAAAACAAAAAGTTAGTAAGCCAAAATTATGGAGAGAGCTGATGATTGAGGATATCGGAGACGGGTGAAGGGTCCGCTTAAGGTATTGAAGATAGGTGGGGGGTGCTCGAGCAAATGTCATTCATGACGTCATCCAATTGCCAAAACGCTGAAAAAAAATTCAAAATGGCGAAGAAAAGATGGCCGCCATACAAATTTCGCCGGCGTCCAGCTCGGAGGGTATAAAAGATGGAGGTGCGGTTTCTTGGCAAAAGAAGATCAGGATCCAAAGGTTTACTCGATGAATAGAAAAAAAATTCAAAATGGCGGAATTTGATTTTCCATACATTTTGTATGGCGAATATTGAATGCCTCATTCTCCTAGAAAGAGACGGATAACGATACGATAATGTAGGGGAGATATGTTCGGATGCGCAATATGAGTAGGGGAAAATTATGACATTTCAGAAAAACAAGATGGCGACCGACATGATTTTTGCAACTCTTTTGTTTTCCAACCGATTTCGTTGAAACTCGCAATCTTTGAAGAATGTAGTAAACGATTAATAGGAAAAGTGGAAAATTTTGGAAAATCAAGATGGCCGCCGTACAAATTTCGTCGGTGTCTATCTCGGAGGCTACAAAAGATGGAAGAGTGGTTTCTTGGCAAAAGATGATCAGGGTCCGAAGGTCTACTCGGTGGAACAAACTCTGCATGCTCGCGGACCACTTTAGTGGTCCGCGCACCCACGCACCCTACTTTATTAACCTCAACTACCCCGTTTTTACAAAAAATGATATGGATGTCTTTTTCAGAGTTTTCTAGGGTGCTGATTTTGATAACGACATTTATTTTGAAATCCAAGATGGCGAGCGTGCACTTTTTAAGAAAAAAATTGATATAGGTGTCGTTTTATGGGGTTTTCGGGGTAATTTGTGTATCTTAATAAAAAAAATCGGTTTAATACAACTCATAAACCTAACCACGCCACGTGAGCTGCTTTAGCAGCTCGCGCACCGAGCAAAACACTAGTTATACTATATATAGCTCGATTACCACTGACTGACTCATTGACATAATTGTTCTCCTAGAAAGAGACGGAAAATGATATAATGATGTAGGGGAGTTGTGTTCGGATGGGGGAGTCGACTGGGGAAAAATTATGACATTTCGGAAAAACAAGATGGCGGCCGACGTGATTTTTGCAGCTCCGTTGTTTTCCAACCGATTTTGTCGAATTTTGTAAACTTTAAAGAAAGTAGTAAACGATTAATGGGAAATGTCGAAAAAATTGAAAAAACAAGATGGCGGTCGAACCGTAGCGTTTTGAAAATTTTGATTTTTCGACCCCGAACCGCGGCGCCACAGATCCGAAACGGGGTAATTGAGGATAATTATTTTTTCTGGTTTCGCCCACGATTATCCTGTATTTTGACAGAACGGGAGTGGTTTTTAAAAATTCAAGATGGCGGCTGTCATGGCGGCCGTTATGTTAGAGGTACGAAAAAACGCAATTTTAAAAGTTAAATATCCCAAAGTTGGCAACATCGGAGCGATTCGGCTTCTATGAAGCGATTGTACGTATAGGCTTGAGGTATAGATTGGAGGAAAAAAATTACCCCATTTTTAGGGGAAATTTCAAGATTTTCGGGAAATTGTAAAAAATCGAAATACGGGCTTTTTGAAAAATCTGAGTATGAGCGATTACGTGTTTTGCTCGTACAAATGACATTTGGGTATTTTTGTCGCCGGAGACTGGCAACACTGGAATTTATCAAAGAAAAAGTTATTTTCGACCTGGTCTTTTTTTAGGGGCGATCGTTTCGCGTGGGTGCGAGCGAGAGGAGAGATTGAAACGTCATCGGGAGCGGTATATCCTGTAGATATTGGAAAAGTTGTACAACGATGTAATTTATTTCTATAAAACGAGTTGGCGGCCATTTTGTATTTTTTTTAATTTTTCGAAATTTTGATCACGTTTTTGAGGCAGTTGGCAACATTTTGGAAAGTCAGTATGTATGAATCGATTGTGTATCTCGGCTGGCAGTATGAAGATATGCAACCGGTGTTGCCACTTTTGGGGAGATTTTCGAGATTTTCAACTAGAAAACTCCTGTAAAATTTTGTATGAAAAAATTTTTTTTCACTGATGGTGTCGTATAGAAAACAAAAACTTAGTAAGCCAAAATTATGGAGAGAGCTGATGATTGAGGGTTTCGGAGACGGGTGAAGGGTCCGCTCAAGGTATTGAAGATAGGTGGGGGGTGCTCGACCAAATGTCATTCATGACATCATCCAATTGCCAAAAAGCTGAAAAAAAATTCAAAATGGCGAAGAAAAGATGGCCGCCATACAAATTTCGCCGGCGTCCAGCTCGGAGGGTATAAAAGATGGAGGTGTGGTTTCTTGGAAAAAGAGGATCAGGATCCAAAGGTCTACTCGATGAATAGAAAAAAAATTCAAAATGGCGGAATTTATTTTCCCATACATTTTGTATGGCGAATATTGAATGTCTCATTCTCCTAGAAAGAGACGGAAAACGATACGATAATGTAGGGGAGATATGTTTTGAAGCGCGATATGAGTAGGGAAAAATTATGACATTTCAGAAAAACAAGATGGCGGCCTATATGATTTTTGCAACTCTTTTGTTTTCCAACCGATTTCGTTGAAACTCGCAATCTTTGAAGAATGTAGTAAACGATTAATAGAAAAAGTGGAAAATTTTGGAAAAACAAGATGGCCGCCGTACAAATTTCGTCGGTGTCTATCTCGGAGGCTATAAAAGATGGAAGAGTGGTTTCTTGGCAAAAGATGATCAGGGTCCGAAGGTCTACTCGGTGGAACAAACTCTGCATGCTCGCGGACCACTTTAGTGGTCCGCGCACCCACGCACCCTACTTTATTAACCTCAACTACCCCGTTTTTACAAAAAATGATATGGATGTCGTTTTCAGAGTTTTCCAGGTTGCTCATTTTGATAACGACATTTATTTTGAAATGCAAGATGGCGGACATGCATTTTTTAAGAAAAAATCGATATGGGTGTCGTTTTATTGTGTTTTCGCAGTTAATTTTGTATCTTAATAAATACTATCGTTTTAATACTTGTCAACCCAACCACGTCACGCGAGCTGCTTTAGCAGCTCGCGCACCGAGCAAAACACTAGTTATTATTTATACTTATACTATATATAGCTCGATTACCACTCACTCACTCACTGACTCATTGACATAATTGTTCTCCTAGAAAGAGATGGAAAATGATATAATGATGTAGGGGAAATGTGTTTGGGTGGGGAATTCGACTGGGGAAAAATTATGACATTTCGGAAAAACAAGATGGCGGCCGACGTGATTTTTGCAGCTCCGTTGTTTTCCAACCGATTTCGTCGAATTTTGCAAACTTTGAAGAAAGTAGTAAACGATTAATGGGAAATGTCGAAAAAATTGAAAAAACAAGATGGCGGCCGAATGGTAGCGTTTTCAAAATTTTGATTTTTCGACCCCGAACCGCGGCGCCACAGATCCGAGACGGGGTAGTTGAGGATAATTATTTTTTCCTATTTCGCCCACGATTATCCTGTATTTTGACAGAAAGGGAGTGGTTTTTAAAAATTCAAGATGGCGGCTGTCATGGCGGCCGTTAGGTTAGAGGTACGAAAAAACGCAATTTTAAAAGTTAAATATCCCAAAGTTGGCAACATCGGAGCGATTCGGCTTCTTTGAAGCGATTGTACGTATAGGCTCGAGGTATAGATTGGAGGAAAAAAATTACCCCATTTTTGGGGAAATTTCAAGATTTTCGGGAAATTGTACAAAATCGAAATACGGGCTTTTTGAAAAATCTGAGTATGAGCGATTACGTGTTTTGCTCGTACAAATGACATTTGCGTACTTTTGTCACCGAAGACTGGCAACACTGGAATTTATCAAGAAAAAGTGATTTTCGACGTGGTGTTTTTTCAGGGGCGATCGTTTCACGTGGGTGCGAGCGAGAGGAGAGATTGCAACGTCATCGGAAGCGGTATATCCTGTTGTTATTGGAAAAGTTGTACAACGTTGTAATTTATTTCTGTAAAACGAGTTGGCGGCCATTTTGTATTTTTTTGAATTTTTCGAAATTTTGATCACGTTTTTGAGGCAGTTGGCAACATTTTGGAAAGTCAATATGTATGAATCGATTGTGTATCTCGGCTGGCAGTATCGAGATATGCAACCGGTGTTGCCACTTTTGGGGAGATTTTCGAGATTTTCAACTAAGAAACTCCTGTAAAATTTTGTATGAAAAATTTTTTTTTCACTGATGGTGTCGTATAGAAAACAAAAACTTAGTAAGCGAAAATTATGGAGAGAGCTGATGATTGAGGATATCGGAGACGGGTGAAGGGTCCGCTCAAGGTATTGAAGATAGGTGGGGGGTGCTCGACCAAATGTCATTCAAGACGTCATCCAATTGCCAAAAAGCTGAAAAAAAATTCAAAATGGCGAAGAAAAGATGGCCGCCATACAAATTTCGCCGGTGTCCAGCTCGGAGGGTATAAAAGATGGAGGTGTGGTTTCTTGGCAAAAAAGAATCAGGATCCGAAGGTCTACTCGATGAATAGAAAAAAAATTCAAAATGGCAGAATTTAATTTTCCATACATTTTGTATGGCGAATATTGAATGTCTCATTCTCCTAGAAAGAGACAGAAAACGATACAATAATGTAGGGGAAATGTGTTCGGGTAGGGGAAGCGAGTAGGGAAAAATTATGACATTTCAGAAAAACAAGATGGCGACCTATATGATTTTTGCAACTCTTTTATTTTTCAACCGATTTCGTTGAAACTCGCAATCTTTGAAGAATGTAGTAAACGATTAATAGAAAAAGAGGAAAATTTTGGAAAAACAAGATGGCCGCCATACAAATTTCGTCGGTGTCTATCTCGGAGGCTATAAAAGATGGAAGAGTGGTTTCTTGGCAAAAGATGATCAGGGTCCGAAGGTCTACTCGGTGGAACAAACTCTGCATGCTCGCGGACCACTTTAGTGGTCCGCGCACCCACGCACCCTACTTTATTAACCTCAACTACCCCGTTTTTACAAAAAATGATATGGATATCGTTTTCAGGGTTTTCCAGGGTGCTGATTATGATAACGACATTTATTTTGAAATCCAAGATGGCGGACATGCATTTTTAAAGGAAAAATCGATATGGGTGTCGTTTTATGGTGTTTTTGGGGTGAATTTTGTATCTTAATAAATAAATTTGGTTTAGTATAATAAAGTTAACCCAACCACGTCACGCGAGCTGCTTTAGCAGCTCGCGCACCGAGCAAAACACTAGTTATATAAATATATAACTAGTAGGGTGCGTGGGTGCGCGGACCACTAAAGCGGTCCGCGGGCATGCTGAGTTGGTTTTTCAAAATGCGGACCTTGTCCTAATTAGACATTATTTTAAAGTATTTGGTCGTCATATATTTTATATGGAACATTCTGCTATCTTGACTTCTGCTCATCAAGCAGACTTTCAGGTCCTGATCATTTTCTACCGAAGCACCACACTTCCACCTTTTATATTTTCTGAAATAGACACCCATGAAATTTGTATAGCCGCCATCTTGAATCCGCCATTTTATATTTTTTTTCAGCTCACTGCCAACTGGATGAGGTTACGAGTATTTTTTGTTTGAGCAGACCCCACCCCACCTATCTTTTATACTCAGGCCGTGCTCCTCACCCTCCTTCCAAAACCTCCATCATATTCTCTGTCCATTTTTTTTACTGACAGCTTTTCCATAAAAACTATTTCTGAAAGGGAATCGTATCAAAGTCTTTCATGGTTCCCAGCTTGTAGTCTCTTCAATATTCGCCATACATTTTCTATGGAAATAAGAATTCCGCCATTTTGATTTTTTTTTTCTATTCATTGAGTAGACCTTCGGATCCTGATCATCTTTTTCCAAGAAATCACTCTTCCATCTTTTATACCCTCCAAGATGGACACCGACGAAATTTGTATAACGGCCATCTTTTTTCCGCCTTTTTGATTTTTTTTTCAGCTCCCTGGCAATTGGATGACGTTTCGAGTGACATTTACTCGAGCATCCCCTACCTATCTTTAATACCTTAAGCATGCTCTTCACCCGTCTCCGAAATCTTCAATCATCAGCTCTCTCCATATTTTTGTTCCTAATAATTTTTTATCCTCTATACGAAACCTTCAGTAAAAAAATTTTTTTCATACAAAATTTTACAGGAGAGGTGATCAATGAGTCAGTGAGTGAGTGAATCAGCACAAGAAGCTATATTAAAATTAATAGAGAGAACTGGACGTGGAAAACTCACTGGGGCACCCCAAAGGATGTCGGAAACTATCCATCGGATCGGAGAGGTGCCGTCTCAAAGCAAAAAAATGTTCAAAACCTTGGGCCATTGGGTGAACCGGTGAAAGAAATATGGCCACCAAACGAAAAAAAAAATTCGTCTCCATACAAAAATTTCCTTAATTTTCAAGAAGCTCTCCAGAAAATTTTTGTATGAACTTTTTCCCTTGACTGTTTGTATGCGTAGACCTTACGAGTCTTCCTTCAGGAAAATTATGAAATATCATGAATGTGGAAAATTTACCAGAGTACCCCAAGGACCCTCAAAAACTATCAGTCGTAGAGACGTGGTCCTTAAACTAAAAATGTTCAAGACCTTAGGCCCTTTGGTGAACTGGTAAAAAAAAGATAGCCACCGAACAAAAAAAAATGCCGATGCAATATACTATCGCCCTCAAATACTATATAAGTAAGTATTAGTAATATAATTAATAAGGCCTTGGACCATTTGGTGAACCGGTGAATAAAAGATTCCCACCAAACGAAAAATAATTCCTATACAAAAATAAATAAAATTTGTCAGTCTATCCTAATTTTTGTACTGGATTTATTTTTTAAACTTATTTTCTTTTAACGGTCTTAAATAGTTAGAACAATACGAAAACTCGAATGTGGGAATTGGTGAATCGTTAAAATATTACAAATCAAAACCCTTCAAAAACTATTAAAAACACAAAACTATAAAAAAATGTCTAATAAATACAATGTCCGCATGCATATATAAATTGATCCAAACTTTTTTTATTTTAAAAATCAATAATAAATAGTATAAAATTATAATACTTAATTATTTAGAATATTATTTCGGATATATATAATATAATGAAATGATATATCCCTTAACAACTGCAAATAAACTACACTGATAAATATATTTTACGCTTTTCACAACTTTTGCTATTATATCAAATTGTAATATATATATTTTTTTATATATAAACGAACAGTATTTTATATCAGACATTAATCTTGTAAACCCTCTTCACTCCATACTTAACCCAAAATAATAAGATTATATTTATTCAACCATTATGAAAGTACACATTTGTACACTTATTGCCGTACTTTTATTTGCTGGCTTTTTGGACCATGCCATGACCCAGATTCCGAGTAAGTAAAAATTTTTTTACATCAAAATAATTATTATGTTATTATTATAATAATAGGGTCTTGGACTATAGTAATAAAATGATGTGATGTTTTGTATAGCCATTAATATTAATATATTAGATTAATTATATTATATTAGATTATTATTAAGATGTCTGCCACTTTAAAACTTAATGAAAAGTTGGCACTATATCTTACTTTTTTTTAAATAAATTTTTAAAGAAACAAATACGTATTTTTTCTGACAACGATCAATAACTCAAAAACGAGCCCTTTTTGCCCATAGGTCTTACGAAGTTATTTGATAGCATTTGACTTCTCAAAGAGAAGGTAACGTTTTACAGGACTTCATGTATAAATATCATCCATATGGATTAAAAAATATTAACAATTATTTCCCCGCTTCAAAACGTTTCTGATTTTTAACCCCCGACCCAAAAAGAGGGGTGTTATAAGTTTGACGTGTGTATCTGTGTATCTGTCTGTGGCATAGTAGCTCCCAAACCAATGAACCGATTTTAATTTAGTTTTTTTTTTGTTTGAAAGGTGACTTGATCGAGAGTGTTCTTAGCTATCATCCAAGAAAATCGGTTCAGACGTTTGAAAGTTATCAGCTATTTTCTAGTTACTGTAACCTTCACTTGTCGGGGGTGTTATAAATTTTTAATTTACACTTGTAAATAATATATAAAAAACTAAAATCAAAAAAAAAAATCATCAAAATTGGAGCCGTTTCTGAGGACTTCCTAAGATAGGCTATTTTACTGCTTTATTGACTCCACTGTATATATTGTTGAATGCATATACATTATAGTATGTACTAGCTGATGCCCGCAGCTTCGCCCGCGTGGATTTAGGTTTTTAGAAATCTCGTGGGAACTTTTGATTTCCCAGGAAAGGAACACTTTTTTTCTTTACAGCATCAGGTTGAGGAGTTGGGTCCTCGAGGTCAACGACAAAGTCTTTACTTGGTATAGATACCTTCAATATCAATTTATAACCGACAGTTTCTAAATACCATGAGCTTTGGTGGTCAGGTCCCCTGCAGCATCTGGGTTGAGGAGTTGGAATTCAATTTTTTATGGAACAATGTCGCAAAGTTCCTCTATCGATTAAAAAAAAAATACGTAAATAAGTTTAGAAATTTTGCAGATATCGGTGTACAGAGGTAGAAAAACACAACTCCTCCATTTTCGAAAGTCGGTTAAAAAGTAGCCTACGGTTACTCCTTGGCTAATCTTCTACTTGTCTGTGAGAGTCCCGTCAAAATAGTCCAGCCGTTCCGAAGATTAGTCCGTTCGAACAGACATACCGACAGACAGACAAAAATTTTAAAAACGTGTAGGTAGTATAGTATAGATAGTATAGTAGTTTAAAAATCCCGTGGGAACTTTTGAGTACCCAAGTAGCCTATCCGTAATAACCCATCCTCGGGACGCAAGACATTACTGTCATAAAATATTCAAACGGATGATCCTTTAAAAAACCGGCCAAGTGCGAGTCAGAGTCGCGCACCGAGGGTTCCGTACTAGGGTATTTTTCCCGACATTTTGCACGATAAATCAAAAACTATAACGCATAAAAATAAACAAAAACCTGTTTTAGAATGTACAGGTAAAGCCCTTTCATATGATACTCTACTTGGTATAGTTATCTTACTTTGAAAATGGAAACACATTTTAATTTTTTTTAATTATATAACCACAAATTCACGGTTTTCGGATTTATTTCTTTACTTGTGCTATAAGATCTACCTACCTGCCAAATTTCATGATTCTAGGTCAACGGGAAGTATCCTATAGGGTTTCTTAACAGACACGATGGTCGGACGGACGGACAGATAGACAGACAGACAGACAAAGTGATCCTATAAGGGTTCCATTTTTCCTTTTAAGGTACGGAACTCTAAAAATCCCGAGGGAACACCAGGATTTAGGGATGCAATTCCTTACAGCATCAGGGTTGAGTAGTTGGGTCCTCGAGGTCAACGACAAAGTCTTTACTTGGTAAAGATATCAATTTATCAATTTATATCAATTTATAACCGACGACAGTTTCTAAATCCCATCTACTTTGGTGATCAAGTTCCCTGCAGCATCAGGATTGAGGAGTTGGAATCCAAATTTTTTATAGAACAATGTCACAAAGTTCCTCTATCGATTAAAAAAAAAATTACGTAAATCGGTTCAGAAATCTCGCAGATTTTGGTATAAATAGGTTGAAAAACACAACTCCTTTTTTGAAAGTCGGTCAAAAAAGTAGCTTATGTTACACCCTGATCAATCCTCTATTTGTGTGTGAAAGTCCCGTCAAAATCGGTTCAGCCGTTCCGAAGATTAGCCCGTTCAAACAGACAGGCGGACAGACAGACAAAAATTTTAAAAACGTGTGATTCAGTTATGGTATCGTTCAAATAACCATATGAGCTTAATAAAAGGTAGTTATTTCGAAATTACAGACAGACACTTCAATTTTATTAATTAGTAAGTATACATGAACTTGTAATAAAATCTCTTTGGCTATACTATTTGTATCTGGCTGGTTTTGGTATCATTGAAAGTTTAAATTTTAAAGAACATAGTTCCAAATTCAAATTAGGAAAATGTGTGATTTTCATTTGTTTTTCGTACCGTCAAGATGAATCTAATGAAGAAATTCGATTACATTTTAAAATTGTTCTACAAAAAAGGTAAAAATGCAACGCAAGCCGCGAAAAAAATTTGCGATGTTTATGGACCTAGTGCAGTGTCTGTGAGAGTAGCACGAATTTGGTTTAAGCGTTTTCAATCCGGAAATTTTGATGTCAAAGATGCGCGTCGCTCTGGTCGCCCTGTTACGGATAAAATGGATGCCATTTTTTAAAAAGTGGAGCAAGATCGGCATATCAGTGGTTATGACGTAGCTGAAGAACTGGGAATTGACCACAAAACAGTTTTGGCGCATTTGAAAAAACTGGGTACACAAAAAAGCTCGATATTTGGGTACCTCACGAGCTCACTGAAAGAAACTTAATGAACCGTGTACTCATTTGTGATTCTTTATTACGACGAAATGAAACCGAACCATTTTTGAAGAAGCTGATAACTGGTGATGAAAAGTGGATCACGTACGACAAGAATGTGCGAAAAAAGTCGTGGTCAAAGGCCTGTCAGGCTTCACAGACTGTGGCGAAACCCGCAACAAGGCGATGCTGTGTGTGTGGTGGGATTGGAAGGGCATTATTCGTTATGAGCTGTTATCACCAGGCAGGACCATCGATTCTGAACTCTACTGCGAACAACTGATGAGATTAAAGCAAGAAATTGAGAGAGAGCGGCTGGAATTAATCAACAGAAGGGGTGTGGTTTTTCATCATGATAAGACTAGACCTTACACATCTTTAGCCACTCAGCAAAAATTAAGAGAGTTTGGCTGGGAGGTGTTAATGCATCCGCCGTATAGTCCTGACCTTGCACCTTCAGATTTCCACCTGTTTCGGTCTCTTCAGAATTCTTTAGGCAGTGTCAGGTTAATATCACTAGAGGACTGCCAAAACCACTTGTCGCGGTATTTTGAGCAGAAGTCCCAAAATTTTTTTAGCAATGGGATTATGTCCCTACCTACAAGATGGCAAAAAGTTATCTAACAAAATGGTACCTAAATACTTTAGTTAAATGTAAATAAACTATACAAAAAAATGTTTTGAATTTTCTTTAAAAATGCGAAAAGACTTTTTTCCCAACCTATTATTTATTTACTTAGTATATTATTACTGTGTACACCTATTAAGGGTTGTCACTTAGATCCGGATCTATTGTTTTTATGTTTAGACTATTTAGAGTTACAGCCTGTTTTGTGTGCCTTTTTTTCAATAAAATAAAATAAAATAATGAATTCTAGCCCCATACACACTATACATATATAAAACATCACATCAATAGGGTTCCGTACCTCAAAAGGAAAAACGAAACCCTTATAAGATCACTTCGTTGTCTGTCTGCCTGTGTGTCTGTCTGCCTGTCTGTCTGTCTGTCCTTCTGTAATGAAGGCGTCAAATGATTATTTAGGTGTATATTTTCAGACTTTATGGCATGCGCCAACAATGAAGAGTGCGAAGACATCTGCTACTCCCGCTGTGAAGAACCAAATGAGGCTCTCTGTAATCAATTTGATGTCTACTCTATAATATGCGTGTGTGGTCCAATACTTGTCGATTAAGCTGGTCATGAGTCATGACAGACGCATACTTGGTTAACATGAATTTTGTGCACCCACACGTGTACATCCTATAGATATTTATTTTATTAAGATCAAAATGTTCACCATTGCGTGATAGATGTAATAATATAATATACTTATGTTGCTTCATGAACGTCTTTTTTTTAAACAATCACATTACTCTTTACCTTTTCATACCACTACAAATTATAGAGTAAGATAAGATCCCAGGGCCACCAGACGTCACGTATTTTCTGAGCAAGGAAATGTGGACGATTGAGTAGTGTTAGTATGTACTAAGAATGCATTGCTCGCTCGCTTGCCGTAAATTATCCAAGCTGATTTTTACGTATATTTTAGGCAATATCCTTAAAAATAATTCGCCAATACTCCCAGACACTTTCCGTCGGTTGTATTGCTTTGCAGATGCTTTAAAGCTCCCAAACAATGACTTTTGTTTAGAAGGTCATTGCTCCCAAAATAATAATTAAGTAGGTACTTAAGTTCACGTAAATTCAGATGCTCCATTTTCATATATGTCTACCAGAAATTATTATAAAACGTTTTACACGAAGACAGACCGATCCAAGGGGCCAATCATCCCCTAAATTCAATTTGCCAATTCAATGCCTCTGTGGATAGGAGCGCGAGGGCATTATCTACGCGCATGAGATTGAGTGTGACATGTATAGGATATCACGAATGACTTAGACGATTTCACCTTCAAACTAGCAATTTTGGTTTTGGTGCCCTCTATTGCCATTTAATCAAGTACTACTACGCAGACTTTTAGTATTTTTACGTAGTAGGGTAAAAGCTCCAGCAAATGAACGAATAAAGACTAATCTAACTTTGACCTCAAATTAAGATACATGAGAATCGTTCTACATATATTTTTTATATTTTGTGTGTCTTTATACAGTCTTAAATTATTTAAATATCAAAAAAAGCAAAAATAATGCGTGGTATTAATTATTATAAATTATTTTATGAATGAACGAACTTTATCTAGTGCATAAACACGATTTCTATTAATAAATTCTTAAATACATTTAATTACTAAAAAAAATTGTGTGGCTTGTAATTACAAAAAAATGCCAGATTTTTTTCGACATTTTGCGTGATAAATCAAAAACTATTTTACATTAAAATAAATAAAACCTGTTTTAGAATGTATAATAGAGCCTTTTCATATGATATCCCCTTTAGTATATGACGGCGCTGATAGGAATAGATATTTTTCATATTTAAGTTTTTTTTTCCAGTAAATCGGCTAATTTTCAAGGACAGATTTAGGGCTTCAAAATTGAGTCTTTTATGTTTTTTCATTAAACCTAGGTGCGGGAGATTGATCACTACAAAATGAATAAAATAGTTTTTGTAAATATAGGTCGGGGAAAAAGTCTTTTCGCATTTTTTAAGAAAATTCAAAACATTTTTTAGTATAGTTTATTTACATTTAACTAAAGTATGTAGGTACCATTTTGTTTGATAACTTTTTGCCATCTTGTAGGTAGGGACATGATCCCATTGCTATAGAAATTTTGGGACTTCTGATCAAAATACCGCGACAAGTGGTTCATCCAGTGCCAGAGTATGAACCTCTTTCAGGTCAGCCAGTTCAGCCTTCAATTGAGAGTTCTTGGCAATAATGGCTCTGAGGTCTAAATTCAACTTGACTGTTGTCTTGTTCCTTCAACAAGTTTTAGTGATTTTAGTTTCTGGAGGGTATTTTAATTTTCAGTTGCTCCTCCATAGGATATGTTATATAATATGTAAGTGAAAGAAAAAAAAAATTTAAAGTTAAGAGTTTTGCAGAAATGAAACTGAAAGATTTTAAAAAGGAGTATAAAAGAACAAAAGTATAAATATTTAGAGTTTTATATTAAATTCGTATGTCTTGACCTACACTAACTGGACCAAAAATTATACATTATTTATTAGTTACTTACTTAATTGGTAAAATTAAGTGCCTAATAAATATCAAGTGCAAAGTTACTTAATTACAGACAGACAGACAGACAACAAAGTGATCCTATGAGGGATCCGGTCTTCCTTTTGAGGTACTGAACCCTAAAAATAAGAATAAGTTAGGTAATAGAAGCAATGCCGCCTTTGAGACGTTATTCTGGTTTTATCACTTATCTTATAGTTGCATTTCACAGTTTATAATAATTAATTTTAAACAACTTTACAACAATTTCACACTGGTTTTTCACTTATTTCTATTAAAATTTATATACTTATAATTTAATTAAATTTAAGGAACAGCTGATTTAGCGACATGTCAGCTTGAAGGTTGTGTTCCATTTTTACATAATAAATAATAAATAAAGGTTTATTTAGCTCATATACAGGGTCACACACAAAAACAAAAAAACAAGAATAAAAATAAAAATACAATTAAACTTGAATATTAATTAAAACTAGAAAACACTATTATACTATGTTGTGTCTGTGAGCTAAAAGGGCTCTGCCTCAGCAAGATGCTGCAGTATTTGACTACTGCAGCGCTGATTTTCAGGCAGAGCCCTGGTGTCACGACCTGACAACGAAACAGTGCATCTGCATATTAGATTAAATTACAGATATAAAAAGCAACCAAAAAAGAAAAAGAATTATTAGTAGGGTAGAAAAGATATTATATATATATTATCATTTATTGTATATACATACATATATAGATATTATACAAATATAAACATGAGTAGGGTCGACATGTCTTCAGCAAGGAATACGTTTTTTTTTTTTTTTTTTAATTTTTTATCTTTACTGTAGACTTCATGGAACAAAGAGGCAGAACAAAGAACAAAAACATGGAACAAGAAAACATAATACTAGCTTACGCTCGCTACTTCGTCTGCGTACACTACACTAACTTCACATCTCTAATTTACCCCCTTAGGGATTAAATTTTCAAAAATCCTTTCTTAACGGATGCCTGCGTCATAATAGTTATTTGCGTGCCAATTTTCAGCACGATACATCCAGTAGTTTGAGCTGTAGGTACTTTGACAGATCAGTCAGTCAGTTATTTATAATACTTGGATTCCGTTCTTATATAATATATAATTATAACTGCGAAAGTGGCTGTCTGTCTGTTAGCTTTCATGATTTTCCCATAAGTTTAAGCGATTTTGACTAAAGATAAAAATATGGCTTACATCTTGGAGAAGGACATAGGCTACTATTTATCCCGGATAATTAAAGAGTTCTCAGGGAATTTTTTAAAAAACTAAATCCACAAGGATGAAATCACAGTCGTCATTTAGTTCTTAATATTTCCCGATATTTCCTCGAGTATAGTAATAATATATAAAAACAGACACCCATGTTTCAAGAAATCATCGTGTACAAACGGACATACCTAATAGGTATTGCAGTCATCCGTAGGTACATCGAAGTTCACGACCTATATCCCTTGTTACCCAAAAGACGTCGGTCGTTCGCTACATGAAATAAAGATATTTGTATTTGAAACGCCAAAAGTTAATCTACTCACAACATGAAAAAAAGATGATTGAATTTAGAGCGCCACAGTCAAGTTGAATTACGCTCTAATGATATTAAAAATATAGGAATTAGAATTTATTTAATCACCGTATATTAATACGCATATTATTACCCATACAGTGTCAATACATTTCATACATCACTTATGTAATAACTTATACTGATGCTTTATCATAAAGCCAATAGAAAATTTACTATCTTGCAGCACCTAATTCACTGTACCTAAGTTTTTAAGAAAAATTACGTACAGTACGTACCTACATTATACACTGTACCCTCTTAATTTTTTAAGAAAAATAAAAATTTGTTCTATAATAATGTCTAATATAAAACTATAAATAAGTATTATAATATCATCAGAACATTTAATTTAAAGAAATAAGATATCCCTTAACAACTGCAAATAAACCATGTCGATAAAATATATATTTTACGCTTTTCGCAACTTACGCTAAAGTATATGAAATTGCAATATACATATTATTATTATATAAGCGAGCTGTTATTTTGTATCAGACATTTATATTGTAAAGACTTTTCACTCCATATTGATTAATTCCAGATAATAATATATTATCATGAAAGTACACATTTATACATTTGCCATAGTTTTACTTGCTGGCTTTTTGGACATGGACACTTTTTGTGTAGATGGTAAGCTTAATTCATGAGATTTTACATCTGACCAAGTTGAAAGATTTCAAGCGTCGAATCATCGAGCCCAATCGTGGGCCCACTACTGAGCACGGGTCTCCTTTCAGATAAGGTCACAGCTTCCCTCGCTGACTAATTGTAGATTGGCAGACTTCTTTCGAGAACATTATGGAAAATTCTCAGGCATAAGGTTTGCCTTACAATGTTTCCCTTTGCCGTTAAATCAAGTGATATATTTAATATCTTAAAACGCACATATAGCTCTGAAAAGTTAGAGTGTACCCTGGATCCAACCCCGGATCCACCCAACAGGAAACCGACGTCTGTGGTTCTCAAAGTTATCAGGCCCGCGATCAACTTAAAAATAATTTAAAAGTCGAACCCACCCCAAGCCAAACGTGGAACAAGCTATGTCATAGGTTTGGTCTTTCATATAGCTATGTCATAGGCATTTCCTCGATAGTAACATTTGTTGTATGAGGTTGTCTTGCGCTTGATGACAATCATGCCTAAGAAACAGAGCAGTGATGAGCTCTAGGTTGGAGCGTGCCTAGAAGATGCCTATTGACTTTTGACTTGAATATATTCATATCGTATCTAAGTGGTTAAAAAACAGCTCATTTAAGAAAAACATCCACTAATAATTGACGATTTTTATTAATGAAATAAGAATGAAATTAAGAATGAAGGGTTCCGTTTTTTGCCATTTGGCTACGGAATCCTAAAAATGGCGGTACAAATCCCGTAAGTAATGAAATTTTATCTGTTTGGCTGCCGGCCAAACAACAGTAAGGCCGACGTTTTGTGACCTACTCAATACCCACTAGCAACCCGCCTGTGAATAGTTTGGGAAAGACTGCACTAAACTACTTTTTCTTTTATGGCAGGCTATAACATGATTGAATTTCTATGATAAAGACGTAAAATGCTAATTTTTTGGTGTCTTACGTGACCCACTTCGTTTCGTGACGTTCGGACGTTTTGTGACCCACTTTATACCCACAAGAAACCCACCTGTGAATAGTTTGGGAAGGACTGCACTAAACTACGTTTTCTTTTAAAGCAGGCTATAACATGATTGAATTTTATAACAAAGACGTAAAATGCTAAGTTTTTGGTGTATGCTTTCAGCCACTCAAGGTCCAGACTTAATGCCATGCGAGCTCAACTCTGAGTGCGAACCTATCTGTAGTACGAGATGTCGTCGCCCATATTTGCCTATCTGCAGATCTGACGAATGCTGGTGTGCTCCACTCCAGCCCTGAGATTAAGCTGGCCTTGACAATAACATACTTGCTACATGGTTTTAATGTGTGTGTGACCCTATACTTATTTACTTAGATAACAACCCTCACTATTGCGTTATAGATGGTCGATAATATAATATATATTGTTTCATGTAAGTTGTCTTTTTATTAAACAATCGCATTATTTTTATCCTATTCATCTGGCTACGGCAAAGCAAATAGTGCGTCTGGTAATATGGATCCGAGGCATGGTCGCTAACTATGGGCCTCATAACTCATAAGGAAGCTTAGAGTCGCGAGAGCTATGCGTGGAGTTCCTCTACGTGATCAAATAAGAAATGGAGAGATTCGTAGGAGAACTAGAGTAACCGACTTAGCTCAACCGGTTGCGAAGCTGAAGTGGCAATGGCAGGGGGCATAGTTCGTCGATAAACGTCGGGGTCCCGAGCTGCTATGATGGCGACCTCGCATCGGACATCGCAGCGTTGGAAGACCTATCCACTTTGCCGCAGTCGCGTAATAAAAACAACATGCACTTTAGGCAAACTGAACTAGGGTGAGGGAACTCTCGGTTTGCACGATAAATCAAAAACTATATTGCATAAAAATAAATAAAAATCAGTTTTAGGTTTTATGTGACACCCCACTTAGTATAGTTATCCTACTTTGAAAATTGAAAATAGTAATTACTATTTCCACATTTTTTTTTGTGCTGTAACCATAAATTCACGGTTTTAAGTTTTTTTCCTTTACTTGTTGTTTAAGACCTACCTACCTGCCAAATTTCATGAATCTAGGTCAACGGGAACGCTATAGGTTTTCTCGACAGGCACGACAGACGGACAGACAAACAGACAGACAGACAATAAAGTGATTCCTATAAGGGTTTCGTTTTTCCTTTTGAGGTACGGAATAAATAGACAATTCATAGCATATTCATGGGCTACCTAGTTGCAATCTAGCTCAAATGTAAGAGGAACATTTGACGCCTGCCATTGACGTCGAAGTCTCGACGTTTTGTTACAAATTCCCTAATAGACTACAGGCCCATGTTTAAAAATGGGTGGGTCATATGAACCACCAGGTGACGTGTACAGGACGATATAAGAGCATAAAATAATAAGTTTCAGCACTATGCCGTCACTTGTAAGCTGTCCAACAGAGTGCTGGTGAGAATTGAAAAGTGCAGGTAGAGTGAGTACATTTTGGTCATATATTTTTGTACGGCATTTTTACCATCGATAGGTCCATGAAAAATAATAAGAAAGCGCGCAGTGCCGTAAAAAAATGGTGCGCCACAAAGTCAGTAAATGTTTTGATTTTCTGACAATTTCCGGGGTAAATTTGGTCATTTAATTCTGTACGGCACTAGTTTCATACTGTTTCAATACAGCCTCTAATCCATTATTCCGCAACGCCGTACAAAAATCATGCGACAAGGGGAAAAAATTGAGGGTAGCAACCCCCTCTCTTTCCGTGGTCCGGGGGGTGATTTGACAAAGTACGGCTTTGGTTCCAAAACATTATCTAGCACTCAAAAGTACTATTAAAAATAATGCCGTAAAAAATTAGTGTTCATTTGAATGTGTATCAATAATTATCTTAATTTCATGGTATACTTAATTTTTAAAGCTGTAAAATCATTTGACTCTGTACGGCAACTTTTTTTTTAACATGATAGTGTAAAATACTATTGTTATATAGTATTGCCGTTCAAAAGAAACTGTTCTAAAAAAAATTATAGATAAATACAAAAACTGAAATTTTTCAAATTATTGCAAAAGTTTAAATATTCATAGATTAATAAAATATAGCAATTTTCTACGCTTTTCCCTTGTTTTAAATAGTATTAAGATAAATAAATTAGGAAAAAATTATGCCGTACATTTTAATGCAGACCATATCTTTTAGGCTGATGAAAATGACGCTACCATTTTAAGGGTGTAGTACTTTATGGCCATCTGATACTGTACGGCATTAACATATTTTTGAAGAGAACGATTGATAATATGATAAAATCACTATGCCGTCTAACTGAAGTGAACGGGTGTGTATATAATATCCACATCCCCTACAAACCTTTGGACCAACGAAAATGTACGGCATGTAAAAAAATATTATCTATGCATAAAACACTTTCAAAATAAATTAATTTTATGTTGTTTCAAATCACCCCCCGGACCACGGAAAGAGAGGGGGTTGCTACCCTCAATTTTTTCCCCTTGTCGCATGATTTTTGTACGGCGTTGCGGAATAATGGATTAGAGGCTGTATTGAAACAGTATGAAACTAGTGCCGTACAGAATTAAATGACCAAATTTACCCCGGAAATTGTCAGAAAATCAAAACATTTACTGACTTTGTGGCGCACCATTTTTTTACGGCACTGCTCGCTTTCTTATTATTTTTCATGGATCTATCGATGGTAAAAATGCCGTACAAAAATATATGACCAAAATGTACTCACTCTACCTGCACTTTTCAATTCTCACCAGCACTCTGTTGGACAGCTTACAAGTGACGGCATAGTGCTGAAACTTATTATTTTATGCTCTTATATCGTCCTGTATACGTCACCTGGTGGTTCATATGACCCACCCATTTTTAAACATGGGCCTGTAGTCTATAACTGTCATGAACTGTGCTTCAGGTAAATCGAATTACTTTTACACAATCCTTTCTATCGTAAAATCTCTGTTTACAAATTCCAAATGGTTCTGTCGCAACCTACTAGAGAGAGAGCCCGTGAGTGCCAGACCTTCGTTATTTTATAAAAGCTCTCTAAATAATAAAGCGGTATAAAAGTTTCTCTGCGTATGGACCCCAGCACAGAGCAGAACGATCAGCGACTATGAAGTTTGGATCATGGTGGCTTTGGGAGATAACAGACAATTAACAGACGCATTGCCAGACTCAAGACAGGTCTAGCCAGTGCATGTCGAGATTTCTAATACTATTCCGAAGAAAATATAAAAAAAATCCACTTTATAGGTACTTTAACGTAAGATTTTTTATACTTTTTTGTTACCTGTTATCTCCCAAAGCCACCGTGATCCAAACTTCATAGTCACTAGTTACCTGTGCTGGGGACAATACGAGGAGGAACTTTCAGCTATTATAAAATAACGAAGTGCTCGCCCTCGCGGGCTCTTAGCCCTTACAGTCACCTACATAACAGTGGAATGGCGACTATATTTTGAAGTATATAAATTGAGTTAGGTCCTTTCACTGCGTAACTTTGTAAACAACTAGATTGAAATACAGATGTCTGTCTGGTGGGGGGTTTCGGCCGTGGCTAGTTACAACCCTATCGGCAAAGCTGTGCTGCCAAGCGATTTAGAGTTCCGGTACGATGCCGTGTAGAAACCAAACGGGGTATAAGCTTAATAAAACTGCTATACCCCTTCCAAGTTAGCCCGCTTCCGTCTTAGACTGCATCATCACTTACCACCAGGTGAGATCGCAGTCAAGGGCTAAATTGTATCTGAATAAAAAACCGGTCAAGTGCGAGTCAGCCCTCACTCTTTTAGAGTTCCGTACATAATAATTATGAACATCATATTTGGGTGCATAAAATATTTTTTTTCGAACTAGAACATCGCAATAAATCGTGAAAGAAAAATCCAAAAACTGTTCGTTTGTTTTAGTCACAGCTTACAAACTATTTCATAAATCATTATTTTCAGTATTTGTTGTTTAAAAACAGTATATTATTCGTATTCCTAAATAGTTTAGTTTTTGAGTCCCCATCACAAAAATGGTCTAAGACTGACAACTTTGATGACTTCCCATTTCCTTATTTTTAGAATAAAAATAAATTTAAAAAATCCGGCTCCTTTTTCATGTTTAGGAAGCCCCCTTGAAAAAAAATTATTTTAACTAATTATTAAATAAATATTATTATATATTAAATATTATTTATTTTTTAATTTAATTCAATATTTGGTTTTGGGTCAACGTTTTACACCAAATACCAGTAACTCGTTTAATCTACGAGCTAGAGACCTATGACCGGCAGAGAGACAGACGGACAGACAGACAGCAGAGTGACATCAATAGGGCTCCGGTTTCACCCTTTGGGTATGAAACCTTAAAAAACGTCAATGCAAATATCCATAACGCAAACGTGTACCTACTAGACAGCCTAGGTACTACTAGGCATAGACTAAAATATGCATACCTAACTGAGTTTTGAATATTTTGTGTTACAGATGCTTATAGAATATTGACCCATTTCCCGACACAGCGATACGCGAGTCGTTATGGTGAAATTACGAGTAATTATATAAAATGACTCTGCCACAATAAGTGGGCGAACTAGGAAATATCGAATAGGCGAAATCGGTTTCATTAAAATTCGTCAAGTAGTTTGTGCGCAATCCATAAATTAATAAATTCGAAAATGTGTTTGTCGGTCTGTGTGTCTGCTTGCTTTTCGTAGTTAATTCGTTTAAGTGATTTTAACTTGTACTGAGGTAACTTACATCCCAGGGATGGACCCAGGTTGATTGGTCCCGGAAAATCAAACGGTTCCCATGAGATTTTTAAAAGCTCTTTAACGATTTTTTCTAGGCTTTTTAAAAAACTCTTTCATTTTCCTGAACAACCCGTACCCGTCTAAATTGATTAAACACCTGTTTAACCAATTGTGTTGTGAAAAAGTAAAAGACAGACAGACACCTCTCGTATTAAAATATTAGTAAGTATAGATATTATGTAAATAATATGGATTTCTTGACAGACTTCGAGACAGACAGATGACAAAGTGATCCTATAAGGGTTCCGTTTTTCCTTTCCAGGTGCGGGACCCTAAAAAAAAGAACATTGAATTAGTTAAAAATGAAGTAGTTCTTAATGAATTATTAACCAAAATCAGTGATCACCAAATAAATTGAATATTGCACGATTTGCTAGCACAGAAAAATATGTAGAGCGTTAAGTTGTAGGTAAGTTCTCTTACGTTACTAAAAATTGCGATGCGTAGATACCTCCTTGCGTCACTCAAATGAAAGTCCATAGTCACCGAATTTTAAACTAAAACTAACGTTATTTAGGATTCTTCATGAGGGAAATCCGTCATGGATACCACCGGCCACGGGGGAGCACAGTGGTTATGTCGGACTCCTACCGACTAAAGACCTCACGAAGTTCCATCCCACCGCTGACGACGGAGCACAAGGGACCGACAACACCTCGTTACTCCGCCAGCGAATGTCTGTCGCGGCAGACCCACCACTGGGACACTACGTGCCCCCAAACACCGTTAGAGGCATGCCGGAACCACAGCACGCCAACCAACCTGAGGACCACCTTACGCCAACCCACTAGTTAAACGGGTTTCCTCTCAGAATAAGAAGGGTTTAAGTCATAATCCACGCTGGTCAAGTGCGGATTATGAGAGAACATTACGGAGAAATCTCCTCATGATTTTATGATTTTATTATGAATATGATAAGCATAGTATCAAAAACATTGAGTTCAGGTTTTTTTAACATTGATTAAATAATATCGGCTTCTCCGTGTGTAAGTATAATAGCTACATTTTATCGATTGCTTAATATTGTAAAAACCAATTCAAGTGATACAACACCTACAATCTATACCTAATGTTAGTCATTAACATGCCTCCCCGCCTTCCTCGTCCACCCGTTCATCGCAACATCATTGTAGTCCTACATTGCGGTTACCTACGCGATCTCCATTCCAAACCATGAAGAAAGATTGAAACACATTGAAAGATTCTATCGTCAAACAATTTTCTCTGTTTTTTTTTTGATAAAAATAGCGAGCAAATGAGCAAGCGGTGTCACCTGCTGTTAAGTGATTACTGCCACCCATGAACATTAGCAGCACCGATGTGTTGCCGCCCTTTCAGCAATTTGTCGGTCCGCCCCTTGAATAACCCCATGTTGTAATGTAATGGGAACACCGCCGAAGGGAGTTGATTCCATAGTTTGCACGTGCATGGAAAAAAGGATTTGGCACAACGGGCGGTCAAAGTACACCACGCATCCACGTAGTGGGGATGAAATTGCTTACGGTGGCGTGCGGTGCGGTTGTATTCAAAAACCTAGATCGTCATATCAATCATACGCAATTTCCTATTACAACTGTCAATACCGAAGTAATGTTGATTGCCACTGCACTGCGCAATTACCCCCTGGTCTGTAAAGGTAGTTTCGAGTTACAATATCCGTCACTGTAAGGTTGATATCGTCTAAATCGACAAACAAAAGGGACCTTGGGCGACAAGCGCACTAAAAATGAATGGTTTACGAAACTGTCTCATTATGTGAGTGGCTAAGGTTCAGTTGGATGACGGCGGTTAAAGTTATGTTACGGTTAGCGTTAAACTTTGACCACTAATAAAAAGCCAACACGGTTCGTGATTCCATGATTACGATAAAAGGTAAAGTTTTGCTTCAAAAGTTACAAATTCTAATTTGCGTTTAACCCATTTTGCCTCTATTAGCGGCCAAAATAAACTCTAATATAACATTATCCGCCTCTCACGCAGCTAAGTTTTATGAACTAGCTGATGCCCATGACTTCGTCCGTGTCGATGTAGGTTTTCAAAAATCCTGTGGGGCCTCTAAATAAGTGCAAGCTGTCTCTGTATTTTTCGTCAAAATCAATAAAACGGACGGGTATGGCATGTCCGTTTTACCGATTTTGGTGGTATAATGTGGTAACAGACAGACACACTTTCACATTTATAATATTTTAATAATTAATAATATTATTGAAATAGTTTTCCGGGATAAAGAATAATCCATATCTACCGGGATGCAAGCTATCTGTGTACCAATAAGCCTGGAACTTAGTCCACGTGGATTTAGGTTTTTTTAATTCCTGTGGAGACCCTTTTATTTTACCGGGACCAAAAGTAATCTATGTCCTTCCCCTGGACGCCTGGACCTTTGCACTTGTATTGCGGACTAAACTAAAATGCAATATTATGGTAACCTTCACCTATCGTGCGTGTTCAAAATTTTTAATAATTTACACTTCTACCATATGAACCAGCTCTTCGAACACATCTTGCCGTTTTATTAGTCACCGTGAATTTGATTTGAATATTATTAAAGAGATTTAGATTAATTATGTACTGTTAATTAAGAAATATCTTTAATAAAAACCGGCCAAGCGCGAGTCGGACTCGCGCACCAAGGGTTCCGTACTCGGGTGTTTTTTTTCGACATTTTGCACGATAAATCAACAACTACCATGCATAAAAATAAATAAAAGTCTGTTGTAGAATGTACAGGTAAAGCCCTTTCATATGTTACCCCACTTGGTATAGACATCTTATTTTGAAAATTTAAACACATTTTGTTTTTTTTTTAATGATGTAACCACAAATTCGCGGTTTTCAGATTTATTCCTCTACTTGTGCTATAAGACCTACCTGCCAAATTTCATGATTCTAGGTCAACGGGAAGTACCCTATAGGTTTCTTGACAGACAGACAGACAGACAGACAAAAGTGATCCTATAATGGTTCCGTTTTTTTTTTTGAGGTACGGAACCCTAAAAACTAATGCGGAGAACGCCCGTCAAATTCTTAAAATTACTGTTATGTCGAGGTCAGCTGATGACTCCAAATGAAGAAAAATTTCTCAATACACTATAATTTGACCTTGATTTATGTAGAGTACTGTGTTATTTATGACAATCAAAATGTTAAAGCTATATTTTTACAATAGACGATGACCGCGTCTTCGACCTTGTGAATTTAAGTTTTTAAAATCTCGGAGGAACTCTTTGATTTTCTGGGATAAAAAGTAGCCTGTGTCTGTCCCCGGGATACAAGCTATATATCTTTACCAAGTTCAGTCAAAATTGATTTAGCGGGAGAGCCACGAAGAGAAAACACACAGCCACATACAATATGGGATGAAAGTATGGATTTATCGATTTAAAGTGCAATCTATCCTAATTTAGCGAAAGATTATCTTAATTACGTAGTAGGTATATATTAGGATAGGTAGACAACCGGGGACTCGAGTGCTGGCAGCTACCTTGGGCAAAAAATTAGTTTGGTCATCCAAAGGGGTAATGCTGCGCCAGCATTTTGGGTCCAATGCCTCGCTGCGGTTGTCGCGATGAGGTTTTAGATTTGATTTAATTTATTAACCCCCGACCCAAAAAGAGGGGTGTTATAAGTTTGACGTGTGTATCTGTGTATCTGTGTATCTGTGTATCTGTCTGTGGCATCGTAGCGCCTAAACGAATGAACCGATTTTAATTTAGTTTTTTTTGTTTGAAAGGTGGCTTGATCGAGAGTGTTCTTAGCTATAATCCAAAAAAATTGGTTCAGCCGTTTAAAAGTTATCAGCTCTTTTCTAGTTTTCTTGTAGAAAAGAAAGTTTGATAACCCTTAGGTTCATAATATTCAAGTGTCAATTGACAAATGTCAAGCTGTCAAGATGGACGTTGCCTAGATATACATAATTATTTATTTGAAAATGATGTTTTGGAAAACTCAGATACTTTGGATCGTAAGCGCGGAATAGTCAAAGAAAATCGGTTCAGCCGTTTGAAAGTTATCAGGTCTTTTCGGTCTTTTCTAGTTACTGTAACCTTCACTGGTCGGGGGTGTTGAAAATTTTTAATTTACACTTGTTTTAGTTTTTAATTTAATTGATTATTCATTTGGTTTTAATTTAGATTTAGATCTTATTGAATTGTCAGTTTTTATTATACCTAATGCCAGTTATTAAATATTTCTACAATTAAAAAGCAGCGTTGTATATTTATTGCCCGGTGTACATGAGCATCCTATTACCTCATACTCATCCTGTACTTAATTACAGTAATTCACACTACTCGGACGAATGAGATTATATGGTAGTTTGAAGTTAATTAGATCCGTATTAATTACATAATTAATGGCATTAACAGCTAACGTTTACGCTCTACGAATAATTTAGAAGTAATTATACTTAGCAGGTAGGTACCTACTAACAAAAACGGACGTGTCTTTAAAGGGCTCATCTGTGTTTGTGGGTTTGTTGATTCGTTGGTTTGTCCTTCAATCACACCGCAATGGAGCAACGAATCGACGTGATATTTGGTATGGATAGAGTTAAAACATCCTGTTGATATAACTAGGCTACTTTTTGAGCCGAAAAATCTGTTTAGCGGAATATACCAAATTAACAGAGCTCTCTCCGTCACTTACTCCATACAATCGTAGTTCCCATTTCATTTGAATATTAAGCAACCAAAGTCCATGAAATTTTGCAGACATAGTCTAGAAACTAATATCTGTGTCTGTGGTGTTTTAGATTTTTCTAAAAATATGTAGTTTTAAAATTACAGGGGCTCAAAGATTTGTATTTTTCTTTAAAAAAAGGCCCAACTTTGTGCTCGTTTTTCTAGACAACGAAGCAATTTAATGAAATTTGGAAAACCACAGACCTAGAAAATTTAATGAATATTATGTAGTAAAAAAATTATCGTTATATATTTTATATTGTTATAATTATGTGGGAACTACGAAAACCAGAAATTACACCCAGAAATCTTGAAAATTTCGTGCTGTCTCGATTTGTGCAAGCGGGGTGGTGAAGTGCGGGGGACGACACGTGAAACTGACAGAAACGGACAGTCTAAACACACGGGCCACATTTAGACTGCACCCGACTCCAAACTTGTCGATAGGTCTAACTAAATACATTTCAACTTGCGTTAGACGTATGCGTTACCTACTCAGACGTTGCCTGTAGATAAAAATATGTCTCATGTTTGCTGGCAATAGCGTATGCATCAAACCCTGCAAGTTGCAACTCTCTTGCAACCTATTCCTCACGCAATACGCACAGCTTTAATATTATAATTTTTGACAATGTATACTATATGTAATGCCATATCACAGGTCACTCTCTGATTTATTGCTAACAATTTACTTCCAAATGCAAAGAAATCTAAGTGTGTTGAATTCACACTGCCCAATACCAGGACCTTAAATGACATAAATTCATTGATAAATAATCATATGTTGAAAATAAAGGAGAACCCCGTGTTTCTCGGTATAATGTTAGATGCAAAGCTTCTATGGAACACCCACATATCAACACTTGATGGTGAACTCAGCTCTGCTGCTTACACTGTTAGAAAAATTCGACAGGTACTGACGTGGAAACTGCAAAAATTGTATATTTTGACTATTTTCACTGTATTATGTCTTACAGACTCTTGCTATGAGATAAAGCGGTAGATATTGAGAAAAAAATGTATTACAGAAAAGGACAGGACGTGCAATTTATAATTTAAAACCGCGCGCTGCCATACATTAAAAATATAAGGAAATAAGTACCTTATCTATTATCTTATAGTAGCTTCTAAACATATTTACAACTAGCTAATGCCCGCAGCTTCGCTCGCGTGGATTTAGGTTTTTAAAAATCCCGATCCTTTCATTTCCCAGAACAAAAGTTGCCTCTCCGTAATAGCCCGTCCCCGGGATGCAACTTGTTTCTGTATCACGTAAGAATATTTAAACGGATTATCCTTTTCAAATCCCGAGGGATCACCAGGATTTAGGAATGCAATTTCTTACAGCATCAGGGTTGAGGTCAACGACAAAGTGTTTACTTGGTATAGATACCTTCAATATCAATTAATAATCGACACTTTTTAAATCCCATTAGCTTTAGTAGTCAGGTCCCCTGCAACATCAGGATTGAGGAGTTGGAATCCAAATTTTTTATTGAACAATGTCGCAAACTTTCTTTATCGATTAAAAAAACTACCCAAAATTACGCAGTTAGGTTACCTGCCAAATTTCATGGTTTTGAGTCAACGGGAAGTACCCTAGAGGTTTTCTTGACACACACGACAGACAGAGAGATAGACAACAAAGTGATCCTATAAGAGTTCCGTTTTTCATTTTGAGGTACGAAACCCTAGAAAACGTAGGAACGGCATTCCGAACCAGTGGTAAATTTTTCTGACCATCCAAAAACACTTTGAAGTTTACCTAAAAGTTTACAGGAATAAAAATTTATCATTGTATTCCATTCCATTTCATTCTATTCCATTCTGTTCAAAGATAAATAGATAATAAAAATATTTGTCACCGAAACAATAATTTACGATACATCGACCAATATCAATTTTACTGATGACAATCTGACTATTACCAAAGTGAACGACTACTATAATATCTATTATATACGACTAACATAATATGTATTATAAATTGTGTGCCGTTTGCATTCTCACTAGGTTCTCATTAAGTTTGTTTTATTTGGTTAAACTTTCTGGCATTTATATTGTTATGACGTTTAATTGGCAAACAGTCTGTTTATTGGCTGAAACTCAAAAATTCAGCCAATCACAACAAAGAAAATATTGTAATAATGATTGATGCAGCTTTCTGTAATTGAAAACAAAATATTTGACATTAACTTGAATGTGACAGTGTTTTCCGAATAGGGTTGCCAGAGGCCCCGTATTTTACTGGTTACCCCGTATGTCAGGATAGAGAAACCGGTAATTATGAAAATAAAATACGGGGCAAATAAAACTAAATATTTTTAGGGTTCCGTAACTCAAAAGCAAAAAAAACTCTTATAGGATCACTTCGTTGTCTATCAGTCTGTCTGTCTTTCCGTCTGTCCGTCTGTCCATCTGTCCTTCTATCCGTCTGTCATGTGTTCATGAACAAATATTAGTATTTTCAATTTTCAAAGTAAGATAACTACATATATCAAGTGGGTTATCATATGAAAGGGCTTTACCTGTTCATTCTAAAACAGATTTTTATTTATTTTTATGCATATTTTTTTTAATGCATAACAGTTTTTGATTTCTCGTGTAAAATGTCGAAAAAAATACCCGAATCGGAACCCTCGGTGCGTGAGTCTGACTCGCACTTGGCTGGCGAAACCGAACACTGACGTTATGTCCAGTAGAAAGAATATTTTCCTTTTGCGGCAATGCGTAGCCGAAACCCACTCGATATTGATCATGGTCGTAGCCAAGGCGGCGGGGCTTGGTTTGAGGATGTTAGCCTTTTTTTATACAAGTTAGCCCGTGACTTTAATCTTTTCTAGTGGTAAGTGATGATGCAGTCTAATTTCTTGGCCGTTAGGGCCATACTAACCATATAACTAGCCATGACCGAAGCCTCCCACCAGACCAGAAATTTAGAAATGGTGACTGCGCCTGGGAAGCCGTCAAAAACCTAAGCCTAAAATAATACTTACACTATTTCTTGCATTTGCTTACCAATTTTTTTTTGGAAATATATCAAACATTTCGCGCTCACTTCACTCGCGCTTTGAATTTGTATTACTTGGTGTAAGCCCCGCAATTTCGTTTGCATGAATTTAGAGTTTTAAAAATTCCGTGGGGGATTTTCCGGGCTAAAAAGTTTATGTCTGGGATGCAAGTTACCTCTGAATAGTAAGTACCAAAATTTTGGTAAAGAAGATGGGCCGTGAAAGGGTAACAAATAGATAGGCAAATAGATATACTGTCGTATTTGTAATATTAGTATGGATAGGGAGCTTTAAAAATAAAATCTTGCTATGGCTAAACTCGTTTCCCTTTCACTTTAATTCTTTCTGTAATTGAACCAAAAACACTTACGCTCACTGCGCTCGCGCTTTTTTATTGTTGTATTTTATCTCACTGTCAAATTGAAAGGCGAAATTCCACTAACCAGGTAATTAGCCCATAAAGTTGAGCGAATGTTTTTTTCCTCATGACAGGATTCAGTTCCGGCCCTGATAAAACCTCTCCCGAAATCGATTCCTGGCTACGGCCATAGTATTGATACTGTGAAGGTGGAATTACAAGTTAAATGTAAATTTAAGTTAAAATGCAAAGATTCATCATCATCATCATCATCATCAGCCTGTGGACGTCCACTGCTGGACATAGGCCTTCCCTAAAGAGCGCCACCACACCCGGTCCTCAGCCTTCCTCATCCAGCCACTTCCCGCCAGCCGCTTAATATCATCGGTCCATCGTGCTGGAGGGCGTCCCACACTACGTTTGCTTAAACGCGGTCTCCACTCAAGGACTTTCCGGCTCCAACGGCCATCGCCTCTACGACAAGCATGGCCTGCCCACTGCCACTTCAGCTTGCTAATAGTTTGGGCTATGTCAGTGACCTTGGTTCTCCTGCGGATCTCCTCATTTCGGATCTTATCCCTCAAGGAAACTCCTAACATAGCCCTCTCCATAGCTCGCTGAGCAACTTTGAATTTGTGGACAAGGCCGTTTGTCAGTGTCCACGTTTCAGCACCATAGGTGAGGAAATGCAAAGATTGTATGCATGAAATGTATAACATTTTGCTTTACAAAACTAGAGTTTTTAAAAGCTATTTAAATAAATAAATCTTTTATTTAAAATCACATTGCAAACACAGTTCACCAATCAAGACACGGCAACATACAGAGAAAAAATACAAAACTTACAAATAAACTGAAATATCTAAATAGGCTTTCCATGCATTTCAGAGAGAACCACCGCCTATTTCTTCAAATACTTCAAATTTTTAAATTTCTTCAAATCTAAACCCCGTATTTTTGATGGTGGTAGCCTGTAAATCAAAAAGAGGCAGGTGGCAACCCTACTTGCCACATGACATTACAGAATGAAAAATTGTTTTCATTACTCGGTAAGCCTACTGCCATAGTTTCACAGAAAGTGTGACGGTAGTTGTGACCTCTGATTGGTCGACTCTCTTTCACTATTTGCTAAAATTGATGATTGCAACAACAATTTTTTCTTTTTTGTAATCAAAAACAGAACACGGACGTCATACAGGTTGACTAATTGCAATCATTTCTGACCGGCTAACATTGTTCCGCTAGTGGCTCAAACTCACTGTCGCAGCAAGAACATGGTAAATTCAGCCAATCACAGCAATTAGAATTGGTTATCACAAATGCACCGATCTAGGAACCGAGAATACACGAACCAGGGCAGATAGAGATGAGAACAATAATATCATACGTAGGAAATCGACGGGGGATCGTTGACAATGATCCTCTTAAGCTTTGGGTTCCTTGTATAGACAAAATTACTTAGCGGTCATCTTAGAATAAGAACCCAGGCGGTCATAGTCTAAAAAGTAAGACAATTTGATAGGTCGGAGGTTCGATCTCGGACACGCACTTCTAACTTTTCGGAGATGTGCATTTCAAGGAACTAAACATAACTTGCTGTAACGGTGAAGGAAAACATCGTGAATGTACATGTCTGAAAATTCTCCATTCTCAAAGGTGTGTGAAGTCTGCTAGTCCACACTGGGCTAGCTTGGCAGACTACGGCCTAAATGATTCTCATTCTGAGAAGAGGCCCGTGCTCAGAGGCCAGCGATGGATTGAGACAAACTTACGCATACTCATAAGTTACGTACTGGTTTGCACCTCGTGTGATATTATTTCCTCATTATTTTAACAGTTTCAACAGTTCCAAGCCCTAATAAAACACATATAATTTTAATTAAGTAACTTTTAAAGTTAGTTGCAGACCGTTACAAAATTTAAGATCACTTGATATGATTTTAATTTGTTATGTGGCAACGTAACAAAGATATGATTTCCTTGTCACTTGTTGCATGGCAAAGTTTATCCTTGTAACATATAGAAAAATAGCAAATAATTAAACACTTTTGAGACATGCAAAATACCATATTATTGGGAAAATATTTTAGTTAACTGCGAACTGTATGGAAGTTGTTGGTGTGTATAAATAAAATAAGCTTTTTTTTCCGGGATAAAAAGTATCCTATCTCAAGGATGCAAGCAAGCTCTGTACCAAAAGAATGATGAAGGAATACACGTGAATTTAGATTTTTTAAGAATTCCGTGGAAAATCTTTGATTTTCCGGGATAAAAAGTAGCACAATAATATCACAGAGTAAGGATAGTATTTTATCTCCTTATACTGTGATAAATATGTCCTTCCTTGGGATGCAAGCTATCTCTATACCAATTTTCGTCAAACACGGTTAAACAGATGGGCCGTGAAAAGCTAGCAGACAGACAAACATAAAGACATACTTTCGCATTTATAACAATTAATTATTATTAGTATGGAAATATAATGGATGAAAGAGATTTGACAAGTTCCGTTTTAGTTTGCAACCACTTCTTTTATAGTAAACTGAATTTATTAACCCCCGACCCAAAAAAAGAGGGATGTTATAAAATTGACGTGTGTATCTGTGTATCTGTCTGTGGCATCGTAGCTCCTAAACTAATGAACCGATTTTAATTTAGTTTTCTTGTATGAAAGGAAACTTGATCTAGAGTGTTCTTAGCTATAATCCAAGAAAATCGGCTCAGCCGTTTAAAAGTTATCAGCTCTTTTCTAGTTACTGTAACCTTCACTTGTCGGGGATGTTACAAATTTTTAATTTACTACTAATGGACATAACTTCATTGGGCTTAACAGTTATAAGTTGCTAAATATATATAAATCGTGTCGAGATTGTCATTATGTAAATGTATTCAAAATCGCGTGTTTACATTATTAAGTTCAAGGTGGCCTCGAAGGCGGGACTTTTGACCGGCTCTGCTTAGTATGAGTTCATCGCCAACGTTGATAGAATTCGAGTTTTGAAACACTTCAGCATTAAAGCAGATGAACACTGCACTTATTGTTTTAAGATCAAGTTCGTCCATACACACTCACACACACACGTAGGGTGTAGGTTTCACATTAATTTTATTTTTAACCCCCGACCCAAAAAGAGGGGTGTTATAAGTTTGACGTGTGTATCTGTGTATCTGTGTGTCTGTGTATCTGTGTATCTGTCTGTGGCATCGTAGCCCCTAAACGAATGAACCGATTTTAATTTAATTTTTTTTGTTTGAAAGGTGGCTTGATCGAGAGTGTTCTTAGATATAATCCAAAAAAATTGGTTCAGCCGTTTAAAAGTTATCAGCTATTTTCTAGTTTTCTTGTAGAAAAGAATGTTAGATAACCCTTAGGTTCATAATATTCAAGTGTCAATTGACAAATGTCAAGCTGTCAAGATGGACGTTTTATTTGAAAATGATTTGTCGGGGGTGTTGAAAATTTTTAATTTACACTTGTGGAATATTGATATTAGTTAAAGTGTGGCTATTGATAGTGATTGTATTAAGTACATATTATATTCTGATTTGAATGTTCAGTAAATTGTGAATTGGTTTTTTGTGTTTGGAGCCTGTTTTATTGTAACACACGAAAACGTTGCGAAATTAAGAGGGGTCTCTCCGTCACTCGCTCCATACAAACGTAGTTCCAATTTCATTTGAATGTTAAGCAACCAAAGTCCATGAAATTTTGCAGACATATTCTAGAAACTAATAGCTATGCCTGTGGTATTCCAGATTTCTGTTAAAATATTCGGTTTCAAAGTTACGCGGTCTTAAAAATTCACATACAAATCTTTAAGCCCCTGTAATTTTAAAACTACATATTTTTAGAAAAATCTAAAACACCACAGGCACAGATATTCGTTTCTAAAATATGTCTGCAAAATTTTATGGACTTTGGTTGCTTAATATTCAAATGAAATTGGAACTACGATTGTATGGAGTAAGTGACGGAGAGAGCCCTGTTAAAACCGTTGCTGATACGATTTTTTTTATTTTAAATCAAAGATCTTCAGGGCCATTTTACTCTGACCTTCTTATGTATCGAAAGCTCGAATTCTAACAACATTTGAGAGGTATAAAATCTCAATCTTATACTAACCTCACTGAAGTAGGTATGTGATAACATTGCCAAATAGAGAATACTTAATCGGAAAGTCATACAAATCTTTAATGGATCATTTGATGTATGGATTTTTTTTGGTGATTAAGTTATTTAAAAGATGTTTTCTATTCGTCCGAGTGTTCGTTCGGTTTGATTTACTTCACTTTATATTGCCGTACCCGAAGGGAGCCAACTAATCCTCCGCTGTTCGTCTGCCCGTCTGTCTGTCTGTTTGTCTGCGGGTTATATCTCATGAACTGTAATTATCTAGATAGTTGAAATTTTCACAAAATGTGTACCTGTTTCTATTGCCAATAACGACTAAAATATTTTTTTAAATGGCTGCCATGCAAATTAAAAAAAAATTGGTTGTCTGTAAAGTCGGTTTACTGACGATGGTTGAACGTGACAACAAAGGCCGATTGTGCTTCTTTGTCGCTCGTTCCGCGCTCTCGCTTGCACTTCAAGCCTTACATGGAACGCCTCAGAGCGAGGTAACGCCGCATGAGTCATGTTTTTTCGTGCGTGCAGCCGGCTCTATCGAATTATAAGACGTTGTCACGTCAAAAAACTTGTACGATGTTACGGAATCTTTCGTGTGCGAGTCGGACTCACACTTAACCGGTATACACATAACTATCACTAGTTACTACTAACTTTGTCATAGTAATGTGGTAAATAAATTAATCTTTAGAGCATGTTATTACAGTATGTGGTGCAAGAAGTTGTAAACTTTAACATCCTTCAGATGAACTTTCAATCTATCGAAAGGTCGACCGGATCAATCGAAGTCTTGCTACGAAATGATCATATTATTTTCATAAAACAGTCATAAGACTCATGTAAGGTTAATGAACGGACTGACGATGAATTTTAATGTCTTATTCCATTTATCCACCCTAAAACAGCTCCCCTAGGATGTAGGTATATTCGGATTCTAGCCCGGATACCGAATTTATATATTTTTTTTTTTAGTCAGTCCATCGGTTGATAATGATGATGAAACTCTTTTTTTTTTCTTTCTCGTCTGCCTTTGCAAAGATTAACCAATGTCAAGTTTGTAGTTATTTGTAACAAGTTAGTTAAACTATACAAGTAGGTATGGACCCCGTCTGTGCCGACATACGGTTGTCAAGAAACTATATTATATCCGTAAAATACCTACCAATTAAAAACATAATGTACTTGGATACAATGAAATAATTTCAGTCGTGCAAATAAAACTAAAATCGTCAGTACACAATATAACTAAGATAAGAACTTTCAAGGAAATATTCTAAACGTGTTTAATTTCGTTGAACTCTAATAAAGGTAAAAAAGTAACAAAAAAATGGGAAACTTATTTAAATATAGTTCTTTTGTATATTTTGTGGAACTTTGCGTGAATCATGTTTTTCAGTGACAAGTACCTCGTGCCTACAGTTCATTCTGCCCATACAGATACGCGGTGATAACTGACAACCTAGAGGTTCCGTCTCCTATTTGGAAGTTATGTCTCAAATTTTTAGGGTTCTGTACCTCAATAGGAAAAACGGAACCGTTATATCACTCTGTCCGTCTGTCGTGCCAGTCAAGAAAAAAAAAAGGTACTTCTCGTTGACCTAAAATCATGGCAGGTAGGTAGGCAAATAAAGGAAAAAATCCAAAAACCTTGAATTTTTGGTTACATCACAAAAAAAATATGAAAGTGTTCATGAACAAATATAAAATGGCGAAAAAATACCCGAATACGAAACCCTCGGTGCGCGAGTCTGACTCGCACTTGGCCGGTTTTTTAGAGTTATATGAGTTTTAAGAAATTAATTATTATCACTTTCTTCAACATTGAAGGAAAACATTGTGAAGAAAATGTTTTCAAAACCAAATATCGTTCGTAAAGTTCATGGCAATCTGTTGCATTGTATTTTTAACCCCCGACCCAAAAAGAGGGGTGTTATAAGTTTGACGTGTGTATCTGTGTATCTGTGTGTCTGTGTATCTGTGTATCTGTGTATCTGTGTATCTGTCTGTGGCATCGTAGCGCCTAAACGAATGAACCGATTTTAATTTAGTTTTTTTTGTTTGAAAGGTGGCTTGATCGAGAGTGTTCTTAGCTATAATCTAAAAAAATTGGTTCAGCCGTTTAAGAGTTATCAGCTCTTTTCTAGTTTTCTTGTAGAAAAGAAGGTTAGGTAACCGTTAGGTTCATAATATTATGTCAATAGACAAATGTCAAGCTGTCAAGATGGACGTTGCCTAAATACATATTATTTTATTTATTTGAAAATGATGTTTTGGAAAACTCAGATACTTTGGATCGTCGGGGGTGTTATAAATTTTTAATTTACACTTGTTTTATATACCTATTACATATATATGTATGTACTAATCTACTATATACAACGAGTGATTTGTTATTATTAGGCTTGTTATTAGGTAAGTATATCCAATTGAAGCCCTCCAGCACGATGGACCGATGATATTAAGCGGCTGGCGGGAAGTGGCTGGATGAGGAAGGCTGAGGACCGGGTGTGGTGGCGCTCTTTAGGGAAGGCCTATGTCCAGCAGTGGACGTCCACAGGCTGATGATGATGATGATCCAATTGAAAGTTTCGATGTATTAACTTTTGAAAGGATATGGATGGAGTGAACGTTATAGTAGTTAAGATGATGTTAATGTTACTTTACATGGGTATTATTTTCGGAGTTATGAGTGTCTTTGCACTATTAACTCACATTAGTAATTAAATAGCACTTGCTTTAACGGTGAAGGCAAACATATTAACATTTACTACGTACCTACCTATAATTCTAGTGCTAACAATAATTATTTAATTATACATACTTAGGTATATCATAATCATTTCATCAACCCATTACAGGCCCACAACTGAGCACAGGTCTCAGTCGTGGGAGCCTCACAATGAGAATGGCTTAGTTAGACCGTAGTCTGTTACGCTGACGAAGAGCGGATTAGCAGATCTCACCCACCTTTGAGAACAATATGGAGAACTCTCAGACATGCAGGTTTCCACTCAATGTTTTCCATCACCGTTAAAGCAAGTAGGTACATATTTTAGTTGCTAAAAACACGCATAACTCCGAAAAGTTTAGTAGTTTTTGTCTGGTGGAAGGCTTCGGCCGTGGCTAGTTACCACCCTACTGGCAGGTGACTGAGCACTCCGGTACGATGCCGTGTAGAAACCAAAGGAGAATGGGTTTTATGAAAACTGCCACACCCCTTCCAGGTTAGCCCAGTTCCATTTAAGACTGCATCATCACTTACCACCAGCTGAGATAGCAGTCTAGGGCTAACTTGTATTTGAATTTAAAAAAACTTAAATAAATTACTAAGTTATCATCGCTCATTAGGGACATACAATGAGCAATTGCCATAACTCTCCCAGGTTGCCGCATTCCATTTCATATTGATGGTATCTTGCATCATCTCGTTACATGACACGTCGTAATCGAACGAACACCTGTCATCCGATAAAAAAAGGGTTCATTGTGTCACTGTGCATTGTTATCAATAAAAAACTGGTCAAGTGCGAGTCAGGTTTAGCTCTTTTAGGGGTCCTTACGCAAATTTGAACATCACATTTTGGATGTATTAAATACTAGCTGATGCCCGCGACTTCGTTCGCGTGGATGTAGGTTTTTTTAAAATTCCCGTGGGAACTCTGTGATTTTCCGGGATAAAAAGTAGCCTATGTGCTAATCCAGGGTATACTCTATCTTCATTCTAAATTTCAGCCCAATCCGTCTAGTAGTTTTTGCGTGAAGGAGTAACAAACATACACACACACACACACACACACACACATACAAACTTTCTCCTTTATAATATTAGTGTGATTTCATTTCCGAGCTAGAACATCGCAATAAACCGTGAAAGGAAATCCTAAAAAATGTTGTTTTGGTCACAGCTTACAAACTATTTAAATCGTTGTTTTCATTATTTTGTTTAAATACAGCAATATGGTACAAAATATACCGAAATTTCATACATATTTCTAACTAATTTAGTTTTGAGCTAGCCCCCGTCACAAAAATGGTCTAAAATCATTGTCTAAAACTGACAGCTTTGTCGGCCCCCCGTTTCCTTATTTATTAAGAATTAAAAAAAAAATCGTACTCTACTCAATGAGCTCTAAACAATGATATCCCTCATGCTAGGGTAAGAAAATATAGTTTAATTGATTTTCTAATTCAATATTTGGTTTTGGGTTATGGTTAACTCGTTTAGTCTACGAGCTAGAGACCGGTGGACACGCGAACAGACGAGTGACATTCACAGGGCTCCGTTTTTACCCTTTGGGTGCGGAATCCTAACAAATCGGTGAAGTACTAGTCGGACTCACACAAGAAAGGTTCCGTACTGTCGTTTAAGAACAGCTTGCAATCCGGACATGGACGTATGTTATTTTTTGACCAGAAAACTATGAATTCTCACGGTATTTTTAAAGGCCTATTTATCTGGATTCAACAAAATTTGGTACAAGATAACTAAACAAATGAGTCATGAAAGGAAAACAAACAGACAGATAAACTTTCGCATGTATAGTGTAGTATGGATTTATTTTGGCGCCACTAACTCGGCCATTGCGCTTGCTCAATGATTTATAACGCAAGAAAATTCGGAAGTGGACATTTTCCGCACACGGCGCCGCTGTAGCTCATAAATAAAATAATATTTATGTTAGAAATTAAGTAATGGTATGGAATTGACGTAGAAATTGTATCGTTAATTTTAATAATTGTTTTTATACTATAGATCAATATCGATTTTCCGGAATCGGGCTTAAGAAAAACTACCATACTATTCCAAGTTAGCCCGTCACTATCGTAAACTGCATCATCGCTTACCACCGGATGAGATCGTAGTCAAGGGGTAACTTGTATCTGAATTTTAAAAAAGTGCTATTTTAGAAGCACACTAATTAATAATAGATTTTGATTATTGTATTATTTGGCTCTATTAGTGTTCCAGTAGGGATGATATCTTAGTCATTTTGGGGAAACAAACCATGGAAACCACAGAATTATAAATAAATACGTCTATGGAAACAGAAAAATTAGCCTTCTAAGCTTACAAATTCTTTCTTTTGCTACTTCTTATAAATGACAACTCAAGAAACCATTAGTTAGCCTTGAAGTCATGAAGCCTCTTACCATTAAAGTCTTTGGGTAACTACAATTTAGTTTGGTAATACCTACTCATAGTTTAAAGAGATCGTTGATAATATTGAAATTCGGATTACGTACCTACCTTGAGGCGAAATGTTAATATTTGTCCAATTAGAACATTAATTACCATATTGCCTTCATTCGCATCTTTTACCATTTCATGACTGGTATCCATTATAAATATTTATGTCAACCCTTTGTCGAAACACTACTGAGAACGAGTCTTCTCTAATGATAAGGGCTAAAGCCATAGTTCACCCCGTTGACAAATTGCGAATTAGTAGACTTTAGACACAATTAGATTAGATTAGAAAAAATCTCAGGCATGCAGATTTCCTGACCGTTAAAGCAATGAAATTTAATTGCTTAGAACGCATGTCACTCAACAAGTAGGTGCCTGTTTGGGATTGAACCCCGGACCGAATAAAAGGCCGAAGGTCATTTGGCTATTACTGAGGCTACTTTATTGTAGCACTGAGGTATTTCTCATTTTTGAAGACTGTGACCCCTTTCCATTATTCATATAATGGTAGGAATTTTCTTGCGATAATAGTGCGGTTTGTACCGAGATCCTTCTGCATAGTATGTATAAGCTATATAATATTGTAATTAAGTAATCGCAAATAGTCGATGATAGGCGTATTGCCATACCGCGAGAATTTCAGGAACCACTCGCCACCACAGAACCGGTCGACATCTGCGCTGAGTCTATATGGAGCATTCGGCTTAGCACTCTACGATACCCCTCGAAAGCGAAAGTGTAACGTAGTCCTACGGAGCGGCGCCATATTTTTTTTCTTCACTTGGCCGCTCAATCCGCATATATATAGCGTGGGAGCCCCGACCACGCATCATTCGCATTCAGGACCTCGCTGCCTTCAGTGCAACAACCAAACGCAGCATCATGAAGCTCATGGTGCGTTCCAAATAATTGTGTGCTTGTGCAAGTGTATAGTGACAGTGCTCTCTGGATTCTAATCCCTGTCTGAGTTGCAAAACGCGGATATGGCGCGTGGTTTAATGTGTCACCGCCTCAGCCTTGAGGCTTTTACTTATCACTTTCTTTATCTCTAATTAAAATAGAGCTTTGGCAATTATCCAACTCAAACTGACAGATTAATTATTTATAAACTGGTTCAGTAAATCCATAATTTCAAGAACGTTGCCAAAGTGTTGAAGTAATATATCGTAACCATGTCATGAATTTTGTAATGAAGTAATTGAGGAGGTTTGACCGGATTGTTTTAATTTTTTCAGCTCGTGGCCGCCAGTCTGGTGGCTGTTCTGGCTCTCGCTCACGCGGAAGAGGCCAAGGCAGCAGAAAAGGAAGTGGCAGCATCCGATAATACTGCGGCGGCCGACGAAAAGAAACACGAAAAACGTGGACTGATTGGTCTCGGTTACGGCGGACACGGTGGATTCGGCGGTGGCCTCGGAGGTGGTCTAGGAGGCGGTTTCGGTGGTGGTCACGGTGGTGGGTTCGGCGGTGGCTACGGAGGTAGCTACGGCGGTGGCTACGGAGGTGGTTACGGCGGTGGCTATGGAGGACACGAGGAAACGCACAAAACTATCACCGTGGTCAAGAATGTCCCAGTTCCCTACCCAGTAGAAAAACACATTCCCTACCCAGTTGAAAAGCGCATTCCCGTTCCCGTTAAGGTAGCAGTTCCCCAACCCTACCCAGTGGTGAAGCACGTCCCGTACCACGTCAAGGAGATCGTCAAAGTACCAGTCCACGTACCTGCTCCCTACCCCGTCGAAAAGAAGGTCCCCTACCCCGTACATGTCCCAGTCGACAGGCCCGTACCTGTCAAGGTATACGTGCCACAACCTTACCCCGTAGAGAAGAAAGTACATGTACCCGTCAAGGTTCACGTGCCCGCTCCTTACCCAGTCGAGAAGAAGGTGCCCTACCCAGTGAAGGTTCCCGTACATGTACCCGCTCCCTACCCTGTGTACAAAGAAGTTCCCTACCCAGTCAAGGTACCCGTCGATAGACCCTACCCCGTACATGTTCCCAAGCCTGTGCCTTACCCAGTAGAAAAGCCCGTGCCTTACCCAGTAGAGAAGCCAGTGCCTTACCCCGTCAAGGTGCACGTCGACCGCCCCGTGCCCGTGCACGTCGAGAAACCCGTGCCGTACCCCGTCAAGGTGCCTTACCCAGCGCCCTACCCCGTCGAGAAGCACATCCCGTACCCAGTGGAAAAGCACGTGCCATACCCCGTCAAAGTACCCGTAGACAGGCCGTACCCAGTCCACATCGAAAGGCACGTACCCGTCCACGTCGAGAAGCCCGTGCCTTACCCCGTTAAGGTTCCAGTGCCGGTCGTCGTCGGTCACGGACACGAGTATGGACATCATGGTAGCTACTAGATAGTTGCAGGGAGCAGACGCTGTATTGTGATATTATGTAAATGTAAGATTAGATCGAGTCTGCGCGCGCGCGCCTTCGAGTTATCTATCAGAGCGGGTAGTGGAAGCGTTCCAGACCCCTGGGCAGCCTGCTCAGAGGCGCGCGCTCGCTACGCATATAAAGAGGGGTTCATTCGTAGCGCGCTTCATACAAATGTAGTTGACTCTCATTGAATTGATGACTAACGAATCAAACTCACCGAAACTTTTTAGATAAGATCTAGGAACTAATTAATATCTATAAGTGTGGTTTTCTAATTTTCCGTTAAAATATTCAGTTTCAAAGTTACATGGTCTCAAGAATTTGCGTACATAATATTTATACCCGTGTAATTTTAAAACTCGTTATTTTTACGGATAACTGGCAATTTACAGACTTAGATATTAGTATCTAAAAGGTGTTTACAAATTACATAGAGTTTGGTTGATTAATATTTAAATGAGAATCGAATCACGTTTGTATGGAACGTGTGACGGTGAGTCCCCTGCTAACGTAACTTTATAATTTTATTTGTGTTTTGTTATTATTTTTTTATTTTGTGAAACTGATCGGTAATGTTGCGTTTTTTTTACTTCGAGTTGATGTACCTGTTATTTGATAGAACGAAATGTGTTTACTAGCGAAATAACGACCTAAGAAATAAATGCTAAAAATGAGCGATTGTTTTATTCTAGTTTCTAGTCCATTGTTGGGTAATTAGAGGGTGTAATGTATCTGGTTATTCGGCTGTGGCCGGCGGTTTGCGAAATCGGACATGATATGACCTAGATTGGTATCGCATCGCAAGCCGCTTGGATCGCCGCTACTTAACTCTGTCGAAATACTTGACAATAAACATACACCGTCGTTTTGCGTAAGTGTAGCAACTTACTACGTCTCTAAGTTTATTGCCACTAGTATGTAAGAGAACGGTGGTTTCATTCACCTTATTATTGTCATTTACGACCCGTTCATGAATTGAATTGGAATTTAATTGATCATTTACAACGATTTATTCATCTCACCAATACAAAAGAATAGAATAGAATATATTTTTATTCAAGTAAACTTTTACAAGTGATTTTTAATACTTTATTAATGCAAAAGTGTGTTTGTTTGTCTTTCAATCATGCAGCGTATTTTTTTTTTAATATAGTTACAGAAATGGAGAGTCACTTAGGCTACCTACTTTATACCTATCCCGGAAAAATTACACAGTTCCTACGGGATTGAACAAAATTCACGAAATTCACGCTGACATAATCACGGGCATGCTTAAGTAGGTAGTTTATGTTTTTGATTACCCGTTATTTTGTCTGCATGGAAATTCCAAAATATATATTAAGTATCTTCTCACGCGGTACTGATTATTATATTTTTCAGCAATAGAAAATATCTATTGTCGTACCTATCTAGACAACAATAGATCTTTGTGAAAACATCAAAAATGTTCCAGTATTTTAAGCTGAATAGGTGAACAAGTGTAAATTAAAAATTTATAACACCCCCGACAAGTGAAGGTTACAGTAACAACTAGAAAAGAGCTTGATAACTTTCAAACGGCTGAACCGATTTTCTTGGATTACAGCTAAGAACACTCTCGATCAAGCCACCTTTCAAACAAAAAAACTAAACTAAAATTGGTTCATTAGTTTAGGAGCTACGATGCCACAGACAGATACACAGATACACACGTCAAACTTATAACATCCCTCTTTTTGGGTCATACTCATACCCGCCTCATACCCCGATTGCCATCTCGACCTGTCGCATACTATACCTTATTAAAGTATTCCATTTTTTACGACTAACTGCACTAAAATTATATAGAAGTATCGAATCATTATATGTTTCGATATCGTCCTCGGTTCAGATTTGCATAACGTATAATTTATTGCCTATAGCCTGCCTTTAGTCTATTGGTAGTACAAAATACCCATTTACCCAACATAGCGAAAGCTTTAATTATACGTATACCTTCTTGATTGTAAATTTCATAACTCGTAACTTGAGGTCTCAGAGTAAAACTGTTCTTAAGGCATCGTTTATTTTGTGTATTGATTTTGCTTTTACACACTAATCTATTGATATTACATTTTCATATTACTTTTAACCCCCGACCCAAAAAGAGGGGTGTTATAAGTTTGACGTGTGTATCTGTGTATCTGTCTGTGGCATCGTAGCTCCTAAGCTAATGAACCTTTTTTGTTTGAAAGGGGGCTTGATCGAAGTGTTCTTAGCTATAATCCAAGAAAATCGGTTCAGCCGTTTGAAAGTTATCATTTTTTTATAGTTGACGAATCAGGCAAATATAGCTACCAGAACAATACTCAAAAGACTCACTGGATATGTCAGGATTCACGTTTTAAAATGATCATGCCGAATGTGGGCCCAAATAACGACATTCTCTTGTTATCAAACAACATGAACTCTACGTTCTCACACATGAATCTAGCGTCTCTATAGACGAGCCTAACGACCCTAACCGGCCGTCTCCTCCAAATCCCCTTACAACGGCCCCGAACCAACCAAACAACTTGGTTATCATAACCTTAACACGTCAAACAAACCGTAATCACATCAAATGTGATGCGACATCTTGAAAGCTTTACTAAATAAAATCAAACAGGAACAAACTCACATAAGAAACAGCAACAGAGACACGTGTAGCCTGTATCCCGAAATAAAAGCTCGAATCGACAGTATACCACTCTATTTATGTCCCTTCGAATTTTAATATCTAGACAATTCATGAAAAACCAAGATGGCATTCAATGGAAAAGCAAGGAACAACGTGGCAAGTATCGCACGACACGCAAGCGACCTCTCCTTTTTTTCCTCTCTCATCTGGCTTTACAAAGATTAGCCAGTGTCAAGTTTGTAGTTATTTGTAACGAGTTAGTTAAACTATACAAGTATGGACCCCGTCTGTGCCGGCGCTCACCGACATACGCACGGCACCCCCTTAGAGCGCTTTTCAGTCAGTTTTAACAAAAAAAAAAAAAACACTCCAAAAAGGCAGAGCACGCCCGCCAGCTAACACCAACACAGACGAAGTCCAAGCGACCTATCTTCCTGCCACCCCAAACCAGAATACCTACCACAGAATGCCTCACCTTTCATTGTTTTTTAACCCCCGACCCAAAAAGAGGGGTGTTATAAGTTTGACGTGTGTATCTGTGTATCTGTGTATCTGTGTGTCTGTGTATCTGTGTATCTGTGTATCTGTGTATCTGTGTATCTGTGTATCTGTGTATCTGTCTGTGGCATCGTAGCGCCTAAACGAATGAACCGATTTTAATTTAGTTTTTTTTGTTTGAAAGGTGGCTTAATCGAGAGTGTTCTTAGCTATAATCCAAAAAAATTGGTGCAGCCGTTTAAGAGTTATCAGCTCTTTTCTAGTTTTCTTGTAGAAAAGAAGGTTACATAACCGTTAGGTTCATAATATTATGTCAATTGACAAAATATGTCAAGCTGTCAAGATGGACGTTGCCTTGATACATAATTATTTATTTGAAAATGATGTTTTGGAAAATTCAGATACTTTGTCGGGGGTGTTATAAATTTTTAATTTACACTTGTTTTAAATGTAAAGCCAACATAATCAAAGTTCACCAACCATAAACAACCAAAAATCTTTACTCGGAGTTATTAAATTTAAATTATGACACGAAATCTGACTCAAGTCCAAGACCTTATTTAATGTCTAGATCCGACATAGTTATTACTGTAACATTTACATGTCGGGGGTGTTATAAGTTTTTAATTTACACTTGTTGATATTATATTAAATTCATTATCATATCATTGTCAACCGGTTGATGGACATAGGGACTTCCACACGTCATGGTTGCGCCCGCGCAGCCTTAAACCAGCGTCTCCCTGCGACTCGTTTGATCTCGTCTGTCCACCTTGTGGGCGGTGCGCTCCGCTTTCCGGTGCAAAGTCGCTATTTTAGCACTTTTTAACCCCAACCTTGTAAAAAAAAACTTGTAAGTAGGTACTGTTATTACATTTAATTTCAAAAAGAAAAATCTAGTACATTTTTTTTAAATTTTATACATAATATGAGTAAGGTTTCCGTTATACGCATAAGATAATGTTGCAATATTTTAGTAATCCGCCGATTTCTTTGTTGGTATGTATGTGTCATGTATAACATGTGACATGTCATGCATGTTGAACCACAAATAATGCAATATTAAACTCCTCTACTTTAATATAGCCCTTAATCTGTAAGATATAAGGGATATGTATTTGTCTTAGGCTGGCGTGTATTAGGTAATATTTCTTCGGAAGTCATGTTCTGTATGTCTTGGTCATACCGTGAGATTTACCAATACGAGCCAATACCTACACAGCAATGCATCATGGTGCATATTTTATGCAAGAAAACTGTAGAAGGGACCATAGACTGAAGTGTATATCATGTTTAATTGGTTTAAATAACTGATTTTATAAGCTTACTTGCCTAAAACCTCGAACTAAGTACGGTAAATTCTAAGATTTTCTAGTAAAATCTAAGTTTAGTATACTCAAGAGAGACTTAGGGTCAAATCCTACTGATTTTGCAAATTTTGATAATAATACCTATGTAAATAATATTTAAAATTATTTAGAAACCTTAAAGAGTAGGTAAAAATACTCTAGACGTAAAAAATATCAAAAATTGAAAAATTGTAAATGAGACTTAAAATTTAATATTGTTCATCTAAAAATTGCTTAACAGTAAGTATGTCTAGCTAAGTATTCGTTAATATAACATTCGTATCAGAAATTACCTAACTTCGACCGCGTCACCCATACCTTGCCTGGCTCTACCATAATGACAATAACTTACGTCATTTGTACCAGTTTAGATAACTGGGTGCAAAGAAAGTAATAAATCCTAAATCATCTGGTAGGCATTACGCTTAATAAACATGTCCTGCTAAAATAACACCTAACTCTACCCTTTATATAAAATATGCAAATGTATGTTGGTTGTTCAAACACGACGACGGGCAAAGGATTGACGTGATTTTGCTTGGATACCTATAATTGCATTTTATCCCAGAAAATCAAAGAATTCTAGGACCTAGAATATATTATAGAAAAATCATTAACACTGAACTAAAGAATTATGATCGACAAATTTATAAGTATGTATGCCAATTTATAAACATATTTCATTTATGAAAATTAAGAAAATAAATAATACATGACAAGATCAAATTTTGCAACAAATTAATACAATGTTAGATTCAAAATATGTATGTTGCAAAATAAATTTAAGCATTTATCAAAGCATCGTTTATTTAAATTCATCTTTTATGCAAAAGAAACAAGCATTAGAAGATAGTCTGCTGTATTCCTTTATTGACGACATAGTGTTGTCTTTGCCTAGAGCAGCAATGCCCCGCAAAACAATCTTAAAACTGTTTGATGTGCAAGGATACCAGTCGTCCTTTTCTACCACACAAAGTAACAACATTAAGAATTCTTCAACACTAATTAATAAACTTAAATAAGTTTTCTTTGATCTTTTCTTTCATTCCATCTGCATCGCTAAGAGAAAAAATAGGTATCTATTACCTACTCTACAAGTATTTTAAAGAAGCTTTTTGATTTTCCGGGATACAAAGTAGTCTTTGTCGTTTCCAGGATGTAAACATCTTTATACCAAATTTTGTCGAAATTTATTGAATGAATGAGTCTTTAAAATGCCACGCGAACTTTTGCAGGATAAAAGGTAGCCAATGTCCGTCTCTAAATTTCATCAAAATCGATTTAACGGATGTGCCGATAAAAGGTAACAGACAGGCAGAAAAACATACTTACTTTATTAATATTAATACCAGTACAAGTATCGAGATTATTAATATTTTTAGTTAACAAGATAGGATTACAAGATTCTAAACTGCATCTGCGTGAAATTCGCTACTCCATGATCTCAAATCTCAATGCATTGTGAATTCCAGCGTAGCATTGACCTTTGATAGTAAAACAACGATTAAAATTCGAATAATTTATAAGTAGGCATATTTTATGGGCATTTCGACAGTTATATGCCTACTATAATCTAGCACAAATGCATTTTATTTTTTAAGCTATTGTAAAGGTGAACGCATACAGCCGCAAGACATAATTTTATAAAAGATCAATCAATACATGCAGCTGCAAAACCCACAAAACTTGTGGGAATGGCATTTTTCACAGAGTTTTCAGTACTGAAAAAGCAATTGGCGTAAGCACTAGAATCATTTTCTTCGAAGCTTCCGATCCAGTCGAATACTGCTATTTTGTCAGATTCAAAAAACTATTTCATACACTTAAATGGCTCTTAGTATGATATATTGAGACTTTACTTACAGTTCGGAAAGAAAATTCGACTGAGAAGAGCCGGCATTCCTATTCTATTTTTCCTTTAATGACTTAAAAGTTAAACAAGTAGCTTCTCGGTCAAAGGGTTAAGAGTCGCTCTGTATGCGGTTCATAAGACCTTGTTACTGACGGAGCGGACAATGAAATCATGAGAGATATGAGCTAATAGCCTAACTCCAGAAGGTCTAAAGCGCCGCGCTAACCGCGTCGCTTACGCGTTTCTCTGAGAAGGTTTCTGCGATTCATTTATCTTATAAGCCATTCAATAAAAATTAAAGTATACTGTAGGTTTACTGTAATGATAAGCACAATTTTATCTTTGATTTCATCCAAGCTTTGATGGTTACCAATCGACGCTAGTATACAATTTGAAAAATGCTATCGAGAAGAGAAGAATCAAGTTAAAAATTATTTAAATTATTAAAATTGGCGTTTGCAAACAAAAATAATACAACTAAACTTTATTTAAACTATTCAATAGACAAGTGTAAATTAAAAATTTTCAACACCCCCGACAAATCATTTTCAAATAAATAATTATGTATATCTAGGCAACGTCCATCTTGACAGCTTGACATTTGTCAAATTGACACTTGAATATTATGAACCTAAGGGTTATCAGCTAACCTTCTTTTCTACAAGAAAACAAGAAAATAGCTGATAACTTATAAACGGCTGAACCAATTTTTTTGGATTATAGCTAAGAACACTCTCGATCAAGCCACCTTTCAAACAAAAAAAAGTAAATTAAAATCGGTTCATTCGTTTAGGCGCTACGATGCCACAGACAGATACACAGATACACAGATACACACGTCAAACTTATAACACCCCTCTTTTTGGGTCGGGGGTTAAAAACAGTTACTTCACATGATCTATTTTGCAATGTTTACTAAGTTATAACTTGCAAAATGTCAAAATTAAACGCCCACTAATATTTTGCTGACGGAGTTAATATGGAAATATAAAATAACAATAAATTATTGCTTATAAATAGAATTGAGTTTGTATGCAAATAGCTTGCGAAATAGTAGTCAAAAAATTTGAATGTTATTTATGATTGTTATTAGATACACCTAAACTCATTTCTAGAACAAGTGTAAATTAAAAATTTATAACACCCCCGACAAGTGAAGGTTACAGTAACTAGAAAAGAGCTGATAACTTTCAAACGGCTGAACTAATTTTCTTGGATTATAGCTAGAACACTCTCGATCAAACCACCTTTCAAACAAAAAAAACTAAATTAAAATCGGTTCATTAGCTTAGGAGCTACGATGCCACAGACAGATACACAGATACGCAAATCAAACTTAAAACACCCCCCTTTTTGGGTCGAGGGTTAAAAATAGGCGTAATTCCAACGCGTCGATTAGCTATTATTATCACTCAAAAATCTTGAAGCTCAAGCAAAATTCATTCACCTGGCCTCTCTCGTGGTGAGGCGCAGTTAGGGGGAAGGGGTGACACACACAAATAAAGGGGTCACGACTCTCAGCAATGAGGCATATGACTATAAAGAAAGATAATATGTAAGTAGACATGGGTGCCACAGTAAAATGATCGCAGTAAAGTCACTTTCGTTACTATACTCCACTAGCATTGACCCCGTTTCTGGAGACCAGTGAGCGCTTCACTTTCCTCGTCAGTGCACTCTCGTTTTCGTTGCAACGGTCATTGAACGACTTCTTGATGAAATCGTGTTTGTATGCATAAGTGTGTCAATAAAAGTCAGACGAATATAACAAGCTACTTTTCAAATGTATCTACAATTCTATATTATGCAGGTATACCTACTAATATGTTAATTAATGATCTGTTGTTTTGGCTATGACCTTTTCACGACCAAGCTTAATTTGATACAGAGTTAGTTTGTATCCCGGAGACGGAGACTTTATCCCGGACAATGAAAGAGTTAACCTGTTAACCTGTTCAGACACGCTGGCCCCTTCCCATCTACATGGAACCAACAACGATTTGGTGCGGCTTGTGAAGCGGCCGAAAAAGCTAATGTGTGCAAATACAGGGGTCTAGGCTCCGAATATGACTTTGTTCCATTCGGTGTAGAGACCCTTGGTCCGTGGGGTCCTATCGCTATAAGCCTTTTTAAGGAAATATCAAAAAGGTTAGTCGACATCACAGGAGACCGAAGAGCTGGCAGCTACCTCGGCCAAAGAATTAGTCTAGCCATTCAAAGGGGGAACGCTGCCAATATCTTCGGAACCTTGCCTAAAGGAACTTCCTTTAATAATTTATTTTAGCTATTATATTATATTTTTTAAGGTTTTTTAGTTTTAGATTCATTATTTAAAAAAAAAAAATTCACGTGGATGAAGTCTCGGGCGTCATTTAATTTTTTATAAGAAGTTCGCAGCGCAGTGAAAATCTCCCTGGAGAGAGGGAGAAACTTAGATTTTAAAGACAAGGATTTAATAGGATATTCTAAGGAAAAATGCTAAGTAAATAATTCAGTGGATGATTCGATCTGGTTTTCAAATATTGTAAAATGTTTCTTATAGAATGAAGAATTATAAACAGTTCCTCAAAATGAAAATAATGTCGTTTTTTTACCCACGGCTCTTTAATTCTTAATCTTATCATAGAACCCTTGGATCTCATCAATTAATAACAATAGGCAACCGCTAATTAATTAGCATAATATTAAGTAATCAACATTTCAAAGTACGCGGAACTTCCGCTAATATAACTTTGACAATAGTTTTTTTTTTATCTCTCTCGTCTGGCTTTACAAAGATTAGCCAATGTCAAGTTTGTAGTTATTTGTAACAAGTTAGTTAAACTACACAAGTATGGACCCCGTCTGTGCTGGCGCTCGCCGACATACGCACGGCACCCCCTTAGAGCGCTTTCCAGTCAGTTTTAACAAAAAAAAAAAAAACACTCCAAAAAGGCAGAGCACGCCCGCCAGCCAACACCAATACAGACGAAGTCCATCACCCCCCTTAAACGACGCGCAAAAACTTTGACAATAGTTTGACATTGTATCTAATTCCGTTGTACACTAAACTGACAGATCTAAACCACAGTCTAAACATAGTGCTTGCTATCTGTTTCATAATGCTCCCTGACTGTGGCAAAAGATAAAGATAGATAGAGAAGATAGATTCAGATCTGTTCTGTATCAACAAAAGAGCTAACCCCCTTGAAATAATGATAAGTAATAAAATTAAGGCGAAATGTTAAAGGAACCGATTTATGGACTTATACATACATATTTTAGTCAAAAAAAAAATTGCAATGCGAATTTTTTCGTAGAATTCTCTGACATATATTAAGAATGTGCAGCTCCCAGATAAGTCGACAAGACTTAAGGGCGCTAAGAATATAAAATGTAAATATTTATAAGATTAATGTTAATAATAAATTAATAAAAATTAAGTTTAACTTACCTATTTAAAGTTCTATCATAATCATACGAAGAATTTTTCCGAAGAAATTGTATGAAATGAATACGACTGTATACAATAACTTCTATAATAATATGTCAAAAAGTCTGAAGATATCGTCTGGTTTACACTTAGGGCTGAAAATTTCAAGTGTGGTCTAAATGTTTGGGCGGAAAACTTCAAACGGTAAACAACCAGAGTGTGCGAAGCCATAGCTAAAAAAACAAGTGCCATCTATGAATCACACATGGTATTCATATACGGACTGACTAGTGCCCGCTCGAGACAGCAACACAGAAAGTGAAAGCCATGTTATGTATTAATTCACCCGTTTGCCGCGTTACTGTTTTAGCAGCACATACTCGTATCAATACATAGATACAATAATTTTACATTTCCCCTCTTTTATATAAAAAATTACTCTTAGGTATTACCCTTCCCCCTCCAACTAAGCGTAAAGCTAAGTATAGGTACGACAACAGTGCAACGGGTGGAGTTTGAACCGTTGACCTTTCGGTTATCAGATCCCTCTTTTAACCATTGAGCTATTGAGGCTTATTATTATACAAGATACAATAACCTACTATTCAAAATCACAAGTTCAAAAACAAAATATCAAAAAAGATAAAAAAATAGTTATCACCATTGTTCTATAACTACTATAAATCTATGGTTATTATAACAATATATTTTTGTCGGCATGCCTTTTTGAGCAATAACATGCTGAAAAGATTTCTATAGTGAGGTCACTTATTACGTATAGGTATATCTACCGCAAATGACTGCTGTCTGTTAAAAGCAGTCAAAATTAGCGACATACAATTATATCCCGCTGGTTTGGCCAAGGCATAAAATAGTAAAACAACGACTAAAAAGTTTTGTGGACATTAGATCCAAAATGTACTTACCTGCACGTTTTCAGCAAGTCTGGAACCCTTACCTGAAATAAAATAAAGAAAATTAAAAATGAATCAGGAACATTGTTTTTACTTCTTATTTATTTATTTATCATACTTATTATTAAAAACTCGAAAGTTTGTATGTATGGATTGATGTCGCTTTCACGCAAGAACTACTGAACGTATTTGGCTGAAATTCTGAACGGAGAGAGATAAAGTCTGGATTAACAGATAAGATACTTTTTGTCCCGGAAAATTAATGAGTTCCTACGTGTTTTTGAAAAACCTAAATCAACGAAGTCGCGGGCATCGGTTAGTCTTAGGTATGTGAAAGTCCTTAAGGGTCTAATGTCTGTATTGCAACAGAAAAGATTTTCGTGTGGGCATAGGTATCTAAACGGTCGCGCTCTGATTCCTGCAACACCTCATAATAAAATTAATACTCAAGACATTCTGAAATGAGAATACACCTACTTCTATTGTACCTATTATAAATTGCTATGGTCAGGCGGACACCCCTGCCAGACACCCTTGTTTAAATTCTTAAAGTATTAAGATTCTTGGCTGTATATGAGACAGATAAAGTTTTACATTGTATGAATAACGTTTTACTCGAAAAACCAAGTAGGTAATTGCTAAATTCATTATAATAATAACAAATACTATTGAGTAGGTATATTTTGTTAATAGCTCTAGATAACTCAAAAATTGTCTGTTATTAAGCAAACTAGACCATGGAACGGCCTGAATTTTGAACATTCATAATTAAAACTATGATACATAATAGCGATCTAGTATGAGCACGAATGAGATAGAGTTCCGTAGTCAAGCTAGTAGTTAAAAACTTTGTCGGTCATTATTTCGGAAACGGCAGCTTTTTTCCAAAAAATCTAAATACTATATGGTGACTGGACTGATGACATTACATTGACAGGATTAGCAAGCTGAAGTGGCAACCTGCCAATTGCCACTTGCCGCTCATGTCTGTCGCAGAACCGACGCTGAAGGGGCAGACGTGTTCTGGAGTGGAGACCACATACTGGTAAGCACAGTGTGGGACGACCTCCAGCCAACTGGACCGATGACCTGAAGAAGGTAGCGGGAAGCGGGTGAATGAGGAAGGCGGAGGACCGAGGCGATGTACAGCATACATACAGGCTGATGGAATGGAAGGTAATGGATGATTGACTGATCTGTAGCTTAGATTACTGGACGGATCGGGCTGAAATTACATGCAGATATCTAAGTAGGTATTATGACGTAGACAATAGACATCCATTAAGTAAGGATTTTGAAAATTCAACTTCTACGGGGGTAAAATAGGGGTTTGAAATGTGTGTCTACGCAGATAAAGTCGCGGGCATAAGCTAAACAAGTCAGTAAGAGTAGATTGCAATCGTTACAATGTGACTGTCATTTTACCACAAACGGTTGTCCTGTTTTTTAACCCCCGACCCAAAAAGAGGAGTGTTATAAGTTTGACGTGTGTATCTGTGTATCTATCTGTGGCATCGTAGCTCCTTAACTAATGAACCGATTTTAATTTAGTTTTTTTTGTTTGAAAGGTGGCTTGATCGAAAGTGTTCTTACCTATAATCCAAGAAAATCGGTTAAGCCGTTTGAAAGTTATCAACTCTTTTCTAGTTACTGTTACCTTGTCGGGGGTGTTATAAAATTTTAATTTACACTTGTTATTTATTTATCCAAAGTTACAAAAAAAAATTCACATCTTATTGTTGGCTCCAGCTTAAACCACGTGGGCTTATGTGCTGGAGTACCTACAGCCTTTGAATAGCCTTCTATATAATTAAACCATCAATAACAAAGTAGGTAAAGCGTAAAACAATGTAAAAACGCTAAATAACAATTAATCATAAACAACTCAGTAACCGCATAATAACCGGAAATATTAACATACATATGGAAAATCAATCAAATCGAATTACAATCGAGCGCCCTAAATATTTGATAATAACTTATGTATAATATGTTATTAAATGTTACGTTCAAATATTTATTTAAAACTAGTTTTATACATGCTAGGTTAATTTAGTAATACCCACGAAGTCCGCGTAATTTATATAGACTAGGTTTTTCAAAAATTCCGTGGGAACTCTTTGATATTTCGGGATAAAAAGCAGCCCTAAGTCAGATTCCACAATGTAACCTATCCCTGTAGCAAATACTTGATCTCTGGTACTTCATCCTCGTGAATAATTTTTATTTTTGAAATCCCGTGAAAACTATTTTTTTTTTTACAAAAGAATATTAGGCATGTTAAATGACTAATATTCCCCTTTCCTCTCCAACTAAGCGTCAGGCTTGTGCTAGGAGTAGTTTGTACCGTCGACCTTTCGGTTTTCAGTCCACTCCTTTACCGGTTGATCTATTGAGGCTATTTGATTCTCCGGGACAAAGGATAGAAAAAAAAGAAAGAATAGGATTCGCGTGCGATGCTTCTTCTGCTTGAGGTCTTTTGGCTTTAATGTTCAAGTAGGTTAGAGGCACCAAACCCAATGAGTGGCACAACTTTCAAAAACCGGCCAAGTATGAGCCAGACCCGCGCACCAAGGGTTCCGTACTCGGGTATTTTTCCGACATTTGTGGCACGATAAATCATAAACTATTATGCATAAAAATAAATAAAAATCTGTTTTAGAATGTACAAGTAAAGCCCTTTCAGAATAATATGACACCCCACTTGGTATAGTTATCTCACTTTGAAAATTGAAAATACTAATTATTTGTTCATGAATACATTTTAATTTAATTTTTGTGGTTTGTAACCACAAACGGATTTTTGCTTTACCTACTTGTGCTATGACTTACTTGCTGAATTTCATGATTCTAGGTCAGACAGACAGACAGACAACAAAGTGATCCTATAAGAGTTCCGTTTTTCTTTTTGAGGTACTGAACCATAAAATAAACGTTTTTCTTTCTTTCTTTCTATGTCCGTCCTCGGAATGTAAGCTAACTCTTGACCAAACTTTTCATTTATGCTCGTTTCATATTTTGCCTAAGTCAATCTTTCACTATCGCAATTCGCCACAATTTAAATTTTAGGGCAATTTCCCCTTATAAGTAATTTATGCTTACATTTTAGAACCAATCCCAATTTTATTATATATTATACTAGCTGATGCCCGCGACTTCGTTCGCGTGGATGAAGGTTTTTTAAAAATCCCGTGGGAACTCTTTAATTTTCCGGGATAAAAAGTAGCCTATGTGCTAATCCAGGGTATAATCTATCTCCATTCTAAATTTCAGCCAAATCCGTCCAGTAGTTTTTGCGTGAAGGAGTAACAAACACACACACACACACACACACACACACACACACACACACACACACACACACACACACACACACACACAAACTTTCGTCTTTATAATATTAGTGTGATACTTATATACACTTTTACTTTCTTTCAAAATCCAAGGTGATTTCAAGAAGTAAGTGAGTACTATCAATTACGTTTTATTCTTCCTAATGTTAAGTATACTCTTAACTAGTCCACTGTATTATGCAAATATTAGAATCCAGGCCATTTAATAGTTAATCGCGAGAGTTACGTCATTGCGAGCTAAGCCAACCATGGCTCGCTGCACTATACTTAATACAAGTGCATTAGAAGTTATTACAATATTGAGCTACGAAAAAGAATAATAATATATTATCATCATGAACCCGTCGTCGGCCCACTATTGAGGACGGGTGTCCTATCAAAATGAGAAGGCCGGTTACAGTCTGCCACGCTGGCCCAGTTCGAATTAGTAGATTTCACACACCTTTAAGGAACGTTATGGAGAACTCTTAGTACTATCCAACACTAGCTTCTCCTTTCAGCAAAGGTTGCCTGATAGAGATTGCTTTAAGCAATAAGGCCGCCTTTGCACACAATTGTTTTTTCTGTTTTCTTCCTTCTGTGTTGTTTGTTTACATGTTTTTGTTTGCAATAAAGATTTCTATCTATCAATCTATCTAACTCTCAGATATGCAGGTTTCCTCAAGATTCCTTCACCGTTAAAGCGAGTGATATTTAATACGCACATAACTCCGAAAACTTAGAGGTGCGTGCCCGGGAACGAACCCCCGACCTCCAAATTCAAATTCAAATTCAAAATATTTTTATTCAATTAGACTTTTACAAGTTCTTTTGAATTGTCAAAAGCATCTACCACTGGTTCGGAATGCCTCCCGAAAAGAAGGCTGACGTCGTAACCCCTTGGCTTCATGATAGCATAATATTAAGTACCAGCTAATGCCTGGCATGCGTTGACTCATGCGCCATTTAAGTATTATTATTATGTTGATGGTACTACCACAAGTAGATAGTGGTACCACGTCAGAAATTTCCTGCATATTCTACAACAACTGTACAAAGTTTCAACTCAAGCTGACGAACGAAGCGCGAATGTATAGATAATGAAAAGACAGACAGACCGACAGACAAACATCAAAAGTTTATTTTCGTTCCATCATCAGGCCTGGTCACTTCATCGTAACTAGGTCATCGTTTCTAGACCTTGTTTCAACATACCAACTTTAAAACAAATAGGTGTACAAAATCATAGACTACGATATGCTTAGAAAATGTAAATAATTCTTTACGGCTATGATTCCATGCAAGAATCGAAAAGTTTTTATTCACTAAGTCGGCCAATAATAAAGTGCGTTATAAAAAGATACATAAAATGTTACTACATGTTAATTAGGTCTCTGTTACCACCAAATGAGGAAGGTAGTGTGGGAAAATATCGTTAATCGAGGGAAGCGGCGCCCTAATGTATCCAATTTTATCGATAAAAACTAGGGAAACCTATCGATACTGCAACCGCGGGAGAATCGACTGCTCCGTACAATTACGAGGAAAAGTGTTAAGCAAAAATAGACAGGACTTCTAGTGGAGTGTAATTTGTAAAAGATTATGTTTGCATTCAGACTTCTGTATTGTTGTTTATTGTAGTGGACCCAGACTCGATTTGACAGCTGATGTTGCCAGTGTGAATATAGTGATAATCTATATACATATAATAAAATTGTAGAAAAGTGGTGTCTGTACAATGGAAATATATAAAAAAAAGTAGCAGGGGTTGTTATTATATCGATGCCGAACCCGAAATTGTAATTAAATTTTTTTTGTCTGTTTGTCTGTTTGTCTGTGTGTTTGTGCACGCTAATATCAGAAACGACTTATTCAATTTAGATACGGTTTTCACTAATATATTGTAGTAAGCTTCACTTAACATTTAGTGTTTATTTCATGTCAATCGGTTTATTTGTCATTTATCTGCTGATGTTTGTGGCATGGAAGTGTAAATTTTGACAGATCTTTAAAGTGATGTTTAGTCAAAAACCCACTCCCCAGCGGAGAAATTATATCCTGAACAAAATCTGTCAGTGGCAAAGGGAGTCTGTCAGGGGTGACGAACGGTGAACGCAGGAGTTATATATTACTAGCTGATGCCCGCAATTTTTGAACTCTTTGATTTCCCGGGATAAGAAGAAGCCTATGTGCTAATTCAGAGTATTATTTATCTCCAATCCAAACAGCCAAATCCGTCCAGTAGTTTTTGCGTGAAGAAGTAAAGAACATGCATACATACACACAAACTTTCGCCTTTATAATATTAGTCTGATTCAAATTTTCTGCTTGACAGTCCTTCATACAACAATTAATTTTACGGAAGAACACGCATGCGCCATCCCAGTATTCGCGCGCGTATTCGATCGGAATTGCATAATGTTAGTGTTGTTCCATCATTATCGTTATCTGTTTACGGGCGATAAAGCAACAATGCTGTTTGACTCGATCTACCTCTATGGTCTAGTGGCTGAATCTGTGGACCATGGGGTCCAACTTTTGAATCCCGAGTAAAAAAAAAATAGGCTAAGTATTTATCTGGCAAGTTTTCTTTTTCTTTTAATTCTCGGTGTTTCTCTACGAGGTGGTCACTGGTCACAATATAAAATAATCCATACTAATATTATAAATGCGAAAGTGTGTCTGTCTGTCTGTCTATCTGTCTGTCTGTCTGCTACCTTTTCACGGCCCAACAGTTTAACCGATTCTGACGAAAGGTACAAAGTTAGCTTATATCCCGGGGACAAAGTCGCGTGTATCCTCTAGTAAATAAATATTTTTTATTGGGACCCAAAGCGCAAAAACTGACACATACAAAGCACACAAACATACATACAAATATCACAAATACTTCTATTTACTTCAACCGGGAAAATCACCGCCACTTAGTAGATATAGGTATAATATTAGCACTATAATTATCTTCCGCGATGGGTCATATTCATTAAAAGGATGGGTAGACATTGTCATTATTATACGATAACGAAAATAAACTACTTGAAAAAAAAAAAAAGAAAAAACCACACATTACCAGTTTTAGCTATGGGTTAGATTATTCCGGCGCCTCTAATACGCATTAAAGTCAAAAGACTTCAAGTAGAAGAAGCGCCGGAATAAACTGTGTCATGTGTGGCGCAACCAAAAAACTTCAACCATAGGAACCTAATCATTCTAAAATATCCCAAATAAATATCATTTTATTTTAATTACAACTAAGTCCATATAAACAACGGGTTGTGATACATAAACTAAGATTAGATATATAATGCATAACAAAATACGTAATTGGGTTACCTAAGCGCATTGTTCAACGTTTTACAAGTCGGATAATTGCCGTAAATTTCCATCTGGAAGACTATAGTTATGTGAAAACTGGAGTCAATATAAAATATATCGATGTTTTTATTTTTTGTAGGTATATCGCGAACCTGTAACGACCGCGATAGCCCAGTAGTTAAGATGTCCACCTCCTATTCGGGAGATTGGGGGTTCGATCTCCGGCACGCACCTCTAACTTTTCGGAGTTAGTAATGTGCATTTTAAGTAATTAAATACCTTTTGCTTAAGCGGTGAAGGAAAAGATCGTGAGGAAACCTGCATCCCTGAGAGTTCTTCATAATATTCTCAAAGGTGAGTGAAGTCTCATTCTAAGAGAAGACCTTATTTGTTCTTAAACGATTTTTTTTGTACCGTCTACTACGTATTGAAATACTACGTATTGATTTTAACAAAAACTATCTGACAAGGTGTACCACTCGAAAGGGGAAACCAATTTTTTTTGACTCGAGCTTTTTAGTATGTGCTATGATTTGTAATTTTTAAATTTAACTAAGCTTCTTATTAGCGGTAATAAGTTTTTATACTATACTACATTTAATGGATGAAACTTTAAGAAAAAATAAGTAAATAGGGTACAAATTTTTCTTGTAACCATAAACTGAAAAAATTAGGAGGTTCTCGTAGTTATTAGAAATGCACTGCATTGCATGTCTCTTTATCGATGTAAGTATCACAATTACATAACCTATAAAGATAGGTTAATCATTTTATATCGATAAAATAATATCGATTCAACAATTACGACCTCACTACTCGTTACATTATTTTCAAAGTGATTACATTATAAATGATTGTCACCTAAGATGTTCACATAATTATTTCTTCTACTAATTGATAAAGCGCAAATCACATTTGCGCGTAGTTGAAGTGCAGTTAGGCGTCTTTACTTAAATACTAGCTGATGCCCGCGACTTCGTTCGCGTGGATGTGGGTTTTTTAAAATTCCCGTGGGAACTCTTTGATTTTCCGGAATAAAAAGTAGCCTATGTGCTAATCCAGGGTATAATCTATCTCCATTCTAAATTTCAGCCCAATCCATCCAGTAGTTTTTTCGTGAAGGAGTAACAAACATACACACACACACACACACACACACATACAAACTTTCTCCTTTATAATATTAGTGTGATTACATAGGATACTGAAATGTTCTTCTATCTAGAGATACATTTTTTAACCCCCGACCCAAAAAGAGGGGTGTTATAAGTTTGACGTGTGTATCTGTGTATCTGTCTGTGGCATCGTAGCTCCTAAACTAATGAACCGATTTTAATTTAGTTTTGTTTTTTGTTTGAAAGCTGGCTTGATCGAGAGTGTTCTTAGCTATAATCCAAGAAAATCGGTTTGAAAGTTATCATCTCTTTTCTAGTTACAGTAACCTTCACTTGTCGGGGGTGTTATTAATTTTTAATTTACACTTGTTAAATTTCGATACAAGCTAGTTAGTTGCTTCTGTTAAGGCCACACATCATTATCAACCGATCACAGCTGGGTATAGGCCTGTTGTGGACATCCAAACACTACGGTCTTGCGTCGCCTGAACTCATAAGGCCACACGCTGAGCAACAAAAGTCGACAAAGCTATGCAAGGGCAAAGAAAGCGTTTAGTTTTAAATCGGAAACAATAAAAAACATTAGGCAATATGATATGTTAATAACGATTAATATCATAGTGTATTGTTCCACGCAATTTATGTTCATAAACATAGCGAATGCAATAGTTATTAGGAAATTGTCTTCGAGATACTTGGAGGACATTTGTGCTTGTTCTTGAGTAATCCTATTACTACGGATGTTAGAAATCGTACTTGAACACGGTTTTATTTTAACTGAATGATTGACATGGACAAATGTTTAAAGAAAATTGTAATAACTTAATTATTCATACTAATATTATAAACGCGAAAGTGTGGCTGTCTGCCTGTCTGTCTGTATGTCTGTCTGCTTTTAACGTCTCAACAGTTTAACCGATTTTGATGAAATTTGGTACAGAGTTAGCTTACACCCTCGGGAAGGTCATAGGCTTTAACGACGAAGAAAAGTTCATGAGGAATGCCTGAGAGTTGTTCATAGTGTGTAAGATGCTGCACTTAGTCAGCTTGGTGGAGTATAATTTAAGATCTTCTCATTCTTAGAGGAAAGCAGTGCTCAGTAGCGGGCCAGCGATGGGTTGAAGTGATGATTATTCTCTTTTTAACCAATTGTACCAAATGAAAAATAATTTATTTGACTCTACATTTAACCATGTTCAAGAAAATGGTACCTACTATAGGTATTAGTATAGTACATTATATAACGATATTCAAATAAAGGCAAAGCACTTACGTTTAGTCTAATAAAACAATTTGGTTAAGAAACAAAAGTAACAGACAAAGTAGATCAAACGCAACTAGAATCTCGATAACAACTCGAGATTCTAATCTCTGACTCACCGGTCGCATAGATTGCCCCAACTACACGATCGAACTTAAAACTGGGGAAGTGAGTAAAGATTAGATATTAATAAGAGTATTATAAATGCGAAAGTGTGTCTGTCTGTCTGTCTACTAGCTGTTCAAGGCCCGTCTGTTTAACCAGTTTTAAAGTACTTGTCGGCAAGCGAACAAGTGATATTTTTAACCCCCGACCCAAAAAGAGGGATGTTATAAGTTTGAATTGTGTATCTGTGTATCTATCTGTGGCATCGTAGCTCCTAAACTAATGAACCGATTTTAATTTAGTTTTTGTTTGCTAAAAGGTGGCTTGATCGAGAGTGTTCTTAGCTATAATCCAAGAAAATCGGTTCAGCCGTTTGAAAGTTATCAGCTCTTTTCTAGTTACTGTAACCTTCACTTGTCGGGGTGTTATAAATTTTTAATTAACACTTGTAGTCTAATAAAACAACTTGGTTATGAAACAAAAGTAACAGACACAGTACCGCCTATTGTGTTTAACGTGTATTTGCATACAAATTATGTTTATGATTATAGTAGATTAATCTCAATAACGACGAGTGCGTGGGCACCTTTACCAATTTGTCATCATGTTGGTCTCTATACTTTAATTTTTATTGTATAGCTTTATTTTTATAGTTAACTCAGTGCCCAGCTAAACCAATTACTGTGGTTTTTGTGGCGCTGAATGTAAGAAAAACCCTCTGTATATATTTTTTTTTCAGTTAATATACATACATACATACTTGAGATTCTAAGTTGCGTACATCATCAAGTATTAAATAAAGTCATCGATAAAATGTTGAAAATGCTCTGAACTTTTTACTGACATTTTACTTTTATCTAAGTTGGTAAATAATAGAGCCGAACAAGTCTAGAGTTGAGACCACCTACCTGCATAGTGGCATGTTCTTTTCATGTTTTTTTTCCACTTTTTTTTGAAAATATTACAGTAAAACTTAGCTAATATCTATAAACATTATGTGTATATTATTTTTTGGTTTGTTTCTATACTCGTATTATTAAAAAAAAAACTGGCCGCGTGCTAGACGTTGCTAATGTTTTTTTTTTCTTCATTTATTTAAGGGCTTTGATACATTTAAAAGTACATGTCAGGCCTATTATAATCTAATTAAATACAACAAAATTCTTAACCTAACAAAATAAGTCTTTCTCACTACCCATAATTTGATTTAGACAGCAGCCATGTGCAGATGTCATTATCCCCAAACCAAACCGAAATATACTTCATAATCTCCTCAATAATAAAACAAATAATTGCTTTAATCTTTTCTTCGAAAGTGCAGTCCGACAAATATATGTCTTTCAATCAATTTAAATGTTATCTTGATAATAATTTGTTCAACATACCTATAGTACCTGTGCGACAGGCCGAAATGGCAATCAAGGTGGGGACGCCCCGCCTCATACACCGATTGCCAACTCAACCCGTCGCGTACATAACCTACCGAGATACTTCTCACAAGCTTCCCACGAATGACTAGATACATACAATAATTATTTATTATTATTTATGCATGATATTATGCATAACATAATATAACATAGTAAGTACTTATGACTGGTCAATGAAACGCAACAAAACTTGTATTACCATATTTTATTACAAAACCTATTCGAGAGTTCATGTCACTTTCAAGTCTATACGTATCATAAAGTTATAAAAATTAAGTTCAAGTTAGCAACAGTACCTCATTCAAGCCGTCATTGATTGAGAGACATTTGTGTAGGAGTCATGCAAAATCTCCTCTTCCCAAGGTCTACGTCTCTACCGCGACAGGTCGACATGGCAATTGGGGTATGAGGCGGGAGGACGCCCCGTACACCCGCACGTCACTCGCGCTATCCCGCACGGGGTTAGCGCAGGGGCTGTGCGGGTGTGCGGGGCGTCCCCACCCCGATTGCCATCTTGACCTGTCGCGTACTATACTTCCATATGCATAAATATTACAAATGCGAAAGTGTCTGTCTGCCTATCTGCTAACTTTTTACGTCTCAATGGACCCAATAGTTTAACCGATTTTGACGGGTACAGAGTTTAGCTTAACATCACGAGGACAGGCATAGGCCACTTTTTGACACGGAAAATTAAAGAGTTCCCACGGGATTCTTAAAGGCCCATCCGCTTAGCCGATTTATATCATCATCATTCCAAAAACAGACAAGGCAACTTTTTATCCCGGAAAATCAAAAAGAGTTCCCACGGGATTTTTAAAAACCTAAATCCACGCGGACGAAGTCGAATAAATCAGCCCGGCTAGCATAGGCAGTAGATAAAAATTATAACCCCGATTATATCCACTGATTTCCATACCATCAGTGAATATAATCGGGGGATATAATTTTTATCTACTGCCCCTGCTAGCCGGGCAGGTGGTGTTACTTTTTCCACTAAAAGAATAAAAAGGTCAATGATCAAAATCAAAACACTTGACAGGTAATTAGATGTAATATTGTTGAGGTAAACCTTTGACCCTCGCGCCTCTTGAAATACAATAATTGTTACATAAGCTCAAAAATCTCATTTGTGTTAAAACATGCTATGCAATACCTTAATATTATAAAACAGGTGACTGACTGACTGACTGATCTATCAAAGCTCAGCTCAAACTACTAGACGGATCGGGCTGAAAGGCATGCTGATAGCCTATTATTACGTAGACACCAATAAGAAATGATTTTTGAAAATTCAAGGATTTTGAAATTTCCCTACTAAGGAGGTAAAATAGGGGTTTGAAATTTGTGTAATCCACGCGGACGAAGTCGCGGGCTAAGCTATTATTGTATAAAACCCAAGCCACTTCAAATCGGCTATTTAGTTGTAGCTTTAGAAGTTGCGTGAGAAAATTACCGAAAAAAAATTAAGTTGTTTAGTTCTACAGTTATGATCGTCTAAACTAAATAATCTCTATTTATAATCACAGAATAAATGCTTATAGGTATATGGTAAATAACTAAACCTTGAAGATTAATAGGGATTTAGACCTTATTTCTTGGCATAATATCTGAACAGTTCCCTATGTTAGAAATTGCTTCTTTTCAAATATTTTTTGCAATGATTTGCAATTATTTTTGCAATCATTTCCGTGGCCAATGTTTTGAGGCACTTAAAACGCGGAACACGTAGCTTGTTACCTACTATCTAAAGTGCTACTGGTATATAGTATCACAGTGTAAAAACACATACAGTTAGTCGACGTCCTTGATCTTGTATAGAAGCAGGCGTTACTTTGCGGAAGTCCATGATACAGAGCTGTGAAAAAATATAGACTCAAATCATTTTTTCAATGTTTTAAAGATTAAACTCAACAAACTTAAGCTCTAACAAAGTCATCTAATACTAAATATGCCCACATGCATGGTACGTATAATACGGTTTGTCTCTGCGTGACCTTGACGTCGAGCGCAACGCTTGTTGTCACACGTATCACTTGCACTGTGAATAATTATAAACTCAGCCGCAATTAGAACGTGATAAGGGAAAGTGCTTGCATCTTTTATTTGTTATTTAAGAAGTTTAAATTGACGAGTTTATATTTTTTGTGATGATTATATTTTAATTACCTTGGATAATGCCTCGTGGTAAACAATTAAGTGATATAGAAAAACAAAGAATTATCGATTTGAGAAGCTGTGGTAAAACTCAAAGACAAATAGCCCACATTATTGGTAGATCACAGAGTGTGGTAAAGAACTTTTTGAAGCTAGGAATTGAAAATTATGGCAAAAGTAAACGATCTGGCCGACCTCCTAAGTTTTCTTCTACCGTGAAACGCGCCATTTTAAGGGAATTGTCGAACACTGGAGCATCGTCATCGGCGCTGGTGCACAGATATAACTTAGATTGTGATCCGAGTCTTATTAGGAAGTGGGCAAAAGCATCCGGATATTTGAAATATCGGAAATATCTTAGTAAACCTGCCTTGAAAGAGCATCACATTGCAGACCGACTTAAATTCGCAGAAAAATATTTAAAAAAGGGCAAGATTTTTAGCAACATGTTATTTTTTGTGATGAAAAGAAGTTTAATTTTGATGGTCCTGACGGTTTCAAATATTACTGGCATGATTTAAGACACGACACAAAAATAATGTCACGTCGAACACGCGGAGGTGGATCACTCATGGTATGGGGCGGCATCACTGGCCATCTAAAGACAGAATTGGCGTTTTGTAACAGTCGAATGAACGCTTCTAAATATCAAGATCTTCTACATGATTACCTTTTACCTTTCATAACCCTGACTGAAGACGAAAATATTATTTTTCAACAAGATAACGCTCCAATACATGTTGCTAAGAGTACAAAAAAGTGGTTGTATGACTTTGGTATATCGACATTACAGTGGCCAGTGTGTAGTCCGGACTTAAATCCGATGGAGAATGTGTGGGGGATTCTAGCAAGGAAAGTTTACGATAGAGAAAAGCCTCCTATAAATGATATTCAACAACTCAAACAGAGACTGCAGTCTTCTTGGTCTGAAGTTTCACACACTGTAATTAAGAAGTTAATTGATAGCGTACCTAACAGATTAATAGACGTTATTAAAAATAAGGGTAAATGGACAAAATATTAGCTAAATATAACATGCATTATGTACGTTGAGTTTATAATTTTTCACTACGAACATCCATTGAATTTTTTTATTATTTGGTTTTTTCTTCATCACTCAAAAATATAAAAGTGATCTATTTATATGAAGAGAGTAATGACTTTGTAGCATTTACTAAATGAAACGATATTTAATAATCGGTACTTATTTTATAATAAAAATTGAAAATATTGTTGAGTCTATATTTTTTCACAGCTCTGTATATAAGGAGCCAAAAGCTTAATTTGCTATAATCCGCTAAATCAGACAAATCTGTATGGTGCTGCGTGGTGCTCTTTTTAACCCCCGACCCAAAAAGAGGGGTAAGTTTGACGTGTGTATCTGTGTGTCTGTGTATCTGTGTATCTGTCTGTGGCATCGTAGTGCCTAAACGAATGAACCGATTTTAATTTACTTTTATTTGTTTGAAAGGTGGCTTGATCGAGAGTGTTCTTAGCTATAATCCAAAAAAATTGGTTCAGCCGTTTAAAAGTTATTAGCTCTTTTCTTGTTTTCTTATAGAAAAGAAGGTTAGATATCCCTTAGGTCCATAATATTCAAGTGTCAATTGACAAATGTCAAGCTGTCAAGATGGACGTTGCTTAGATATACATAATTATTTATTTGAAAAACTCAGATACTTTGGATCGTAGGCGCGGAATAGTCCAAGAAAATCGGTTCAGCCGTTTGAAAGTTATCAGCTCTTTTCTAGTTACTGTAACCTTCACTTGTCGAGGGTGTTGAAAATTTTTAATTTACACTTGTTGAAAAGTATGGCGTTTCTGACGAGCTGGTTAAAAAAAAATTTACCAGGTTTCCGAGCCCTGCCCCCGATTGTATAAGAACGTATTCGTCGTAATCACACACAGGCTGTGAAAAAAATGTGAACAGCGAATTCAACCAATCAAGGGGCAGAATTTGCTGTCGATTACGATTTTCGAAAATCGTGTTAAATCACAAAAAAAAGGTTATTTCCTATACTATGGGTACGAAACCCTCGGTGTGCGAGTACCACTCGCACTTGACGCGTTTTTTTTCGTGAAAAATAATTTAGCTTTCTTAGTTAGGTACCTATTCCAATTTATGTAGATGGGCGATGTATTAGTAAACAATGCGCATACTGATAGTACCAGTAATTACGTCCTTCAATGAAGTTCAACTAATTCTTGAAGTTACGTGGTTCGTACTATATACTAGGTTCAATGATCGATTATAGTAATTGTTACACCATTGATTGATGACCTATTATAATGTTAATCAGAATAGCTATTATGAATAGCATATTAATGCTTTACATACTTCCGATTTTTACACCTGACCCAAAAAGAGGGGTGTTATAAGTTTGACGTATGTTTCTATGTATCTGTCTGTGGCATCGCAGCTCTTAAACGAATAAACCGATTTTAATTTAGTTTTTTTTTTTAAAGGTGGCTTGATCGAGAGTGTTCTCAGCTATAATCCAAGAAAATAGGTTCAGCCGTTTGAAAGTTATCAGCTCTTTTCTAGTTTTCTTATAGAGGTTTTTATAGAGGTTTTTTAAATGTTGAGTTATGCTAGCAGCTAATAATAAAGTAAATCTGGTTCTGATCGATTCAGAATACCAATAAGTACCTAGTCAAAAATCTTATAACCACCTAAAAACAAAGTTTATTAGTTTATCATATCGACGCACGTCCACTGTTGAACTCCCTTTCACAGGCTTTCGCTAGTGGGTACACCATATCCTGTCCTCAGCCTTAGGTACTCATCCACCCGCTTCCCGCTACTTTCTTTATGTCGTCCGTGCACCATGATTGAGGGCTGTGTATGCAACGCCTACTAGTATGCGATTGATGACAGTCCAGGATTTTTAGGACTTTTCGGTTCCAACGGTCAAGCATGGCCTGCCCACTTGAGTGACTTCAGCTTGCTGATAGTTTGGGCTATGTCAGGTTAAAGTGTTCGCGTTTTACAAAGTAACTCTAGGAGTAGGACAGAAGCCGAGTGGAGTGAAGTAGGTGAACCAGAATGAAGGGACTACGGGGGAAGTCTTCTGGCGTAGCCTATTTTTAAAAAAACGCTCAGTTTTTCAACCAGCTAGCTAACCAGTCAGTTAGTCGACAAATAGTATTTCCGACCCTTGGTAAGTACTTTTGGTGAGTCACTGACAACATAATATTCACTTTTTGATAACTAAATCTATTTATTTACATCGAATTTAGACAATCATTGTATTTTCCACTGTTTTTTGTGATAAAACTTATCTTCAAGCTATCATACCGGTATTGACTTAATATTAGTGCTTAATAAAGACATTATCACAATTTTTGATTACAAAGAGTGGCACCAGGCATGATAATACCCGAAGATGGCAGACTGATGGTTGATAAAATGGTCCTTATAAAGACGTAATCTGACTCAGTGACTTATCGAAGCTTAGAAATGCCGTGATGTTTTTGTTGTATGTTGAAGTACAATTACGTCACAAAAAATGTATTAGATAACAATGTCAAGAGCTCTTACCGACGAACGAAGTTTTCTTAATTCTACTGCAAGTTAGCCCTGGTCTGCGATGTCACCTGGTGGTAAGTGATGATGCAGTCTAAGATAGATGGGGCTAACATGAAAGGGGTGTGGCAGTTTTATTAATCCCATACCCCTTATCGTACCGGAACGCTTAATCGCTTTCTGGCACAATTCCTTACTCGTAGAGTGGTAACTAGCCATGGCATAAACCTCCCATTGGATCAAACAAGTGAGAAGTTAGAAATTATAAATTGGCTCTGCCAGAAATCGAACCCGAGCCACTCCTAAAGGTGAGGGCGCTCATTTCGTTAGTAAGGTCCTTTGCGAGTAAAGGATATGATTCTTGGTTATGTGAGTGGAATGATGGTTTGATTGGTTCTGAAACCCTATGGTCCAAAATCCCACTACCACCAGACCTTCCTTATTTTCTGAAAAACAAAATGTGTGGGATAGCGTAGTTCTTGTGTGTATTTTTAACGTACGCATATTTGCTAGCCTGTACCTCGGGTCAATTAACAGATATCAGTCGCTAAAGCACGGTAATACTATATACATAATAAATATTAACGTGGCTAAAGGCACTTAAAAACATTTCTCACTTTTCGTAATGTCTGACTGCTGTATTTATGTATATTTCCTGAGAAGTATACTTAATATAAAAATTACGACTATAAGATAAACTATGTTATTTTTTGACAGATATTAACGCCGACAGGAGTGTCTGGCAGTATTGAACATTAATTATTAAAAATATTCTGTAAAATATCCGTAAAATCAGCAGTCAGACTTTAAGAAAAGTGAGTAAATTTTTAAATAGGTACTTTCAGTAGCTGATACCTATAAATTGGCCCACGACACAACGCTGCTCTATCCCACACATTTTGTTTCTCAGAAAATAAAGGTCTGCTCGCAGTGGGATCTTGCTCTACTAGTGAATATTTTCAAGGCAACAGACATGAAACCGACGTTTTTTATTTAATTTAATTTGAACAGCCAAGAGTTGTTACATAAGTACGTTAAAATTGCACATAGTGTAATTTTAAACTACTTTGTACTTGTTACATTATCAGACGAACAACCTTTTTATGGCGATTCAACATTCGCTATAATCTTAGGTAAACTTTATTAAAAACCTTAGTAAGACAAGTGTAAATTAAAAATTTATAATACCCCCGACAAATGAAGGTTACAATAACTACAAAAGAGCTGATAACTTTCAAACGGTTGAACCGATTTTCTTGAATTATAGCTAAGAACAAAGATCGATCGATCAAGCCACCTTTCAAACAAAAAAACTAAATTAAAATCGGTTCATTAGTTTAGGAGCTACGATGCCACAGACAGATACACAGATACACACGTCAAACTTATAACACCCCACTTTTTGGGTCGGGGGTTAAAAAAAAAGATAATATGGTTAGTCAGCGTTGAGCTAAAATCATTTTATATCGAAGACCAGCCCGCAACTTCGTCCGCGTGGACTACTCAAATTGCAAACCCCTATTTTACCCCCTTAGGGGTTGAATTTTCAAAAATACTTTCTTAGAGGATGTCAACGTCATAATAGCTATCTGCATGGCTTTCAGCCCGATCCGGCCAGTAGTTTGAGCTGTGCGTTGATAGATCAATCAGCCAGTCAGTTAGTTAGTCAGTCAGCTTTTCATTTATATATTTAGACTAGTGACCGCCCTCGGCTTTGCTCCCGTGGGAAATTTGATAAGTCTAGCCTTCTTCTTTGTCTTCATTATAAAGGGAATTTCACGAAATTTCAGCTTTCTAAGTCCAGGTTTGGACTGGGTGTTGATGAGTCAGTCAGTGAACGATTCAGGACTTGTTGTATGTTAAAATAGTCGTCGTAATTTGAAAACTCCGTGCAAAAATTCAAGGAAATTAATTGACTAATGTCCTCCAACTCAGGTTGATATTATATTATGTTAATTAAAAACTTAAACTATGGACTTTAGTTTGGCTGTCTACTGTCTACTTTTTTGTTCTATTGATAGCTTCAAACGTTAAGTAGGTAAGTGCAGTTATAGTTTCGGAAACTGTACAAGCCAATATATAAATTCTTGCTATATTCACCCAATATTAGGTACATTTATTTTCGCTACCGTCTTAACAATTTAACTAAACACATACAAAATTAAGCAAGCTAATTAACAAACCAAATTATAAAATAATTCGTGACCATCTTAAAAGAAAAAAAAATTGTACCAAATTACACACACACGCGTATGGATGTATGGGTATATAATATGGGTGTATGAGTGAAAGTATTTGCCTCAGTGATCGACGAAACAACTTACTCCCAGTATAAAACCACCGAGTGCGACTCTCAAGGCACACTCCTGCACAGCCTTCGCTGAATACCAAACCAGCGACATGAGGCTATTGGTTAGTACTATACAAACAAATAATAACAAAAGAAAACCAATAAAAAATTTGCATACATAATTTCATCTCCAATTAGAAGCATATGCAACTTTTTCTTAACAAACATGAATGTAAAAACGAAAATATTTCTTAGTGGCTATTTAGTCCGATCTTATTATGGCATAAAGAGAATGTTTAATAATTAAATATGATGCAATTTAATATGTTTTTTAAATAATATTATCTAATAAGCAGTCGTAATTTGCTTATTATAAAACTATACATAATGTAATAATTGTGTGTTTTCAGAGAACTTCCTTCATCCTGGCCGTGGCTATAAGCCTGGCCACGGCAGAGGACAAGGCGGAAAAAGACACCAAGGCTGAATCCACACCGGTAGAGGAAAACAAAAAACAGGACAAGAGAGGACTCTCGGAGTACTACGGTGACCACGGTGGATTTGGAGACGGTGGATATGGAAGCAGCAGTGGTGGAGACTTCGGCGGTTACGAAGGAGGTGGTGGTGACAGCTACGGCCACGACCACCACGAGCACCACGAGAAAACCATCACTGTCATCAAGAAAGTACCCGTCCCGTATCCAGTGGAGAAACACATCCCGTACCCTGTGACGAAACATGTACCGTACCCAGTGAAAGTGCACGTACCCCAACCATACCCAGTCGTGAAAACAGTTCACTTCCCGGTCAAGGAAACCATCAAAGTGCCCGAGTACATCCCCCAGCCGTACCCAGTGACCAAACATGTACCTGTTCCAGTCAAAGTGCACGTCGACAGACCCTATCCAGTCAAGGTCTACGAGAACGTCCCGTACCCAGTGGAGAAGCACATCCCAGTGCCAGTGAAAGTGCACGTGCCCCACCCGTACCCAGTAGAGAAGGAAGTGCCTTTCCCAGTCAAGGTTCCAGTTAAAGTGCACGTGCCTTACCCGGTCGAGAAGACTATCCACTATCCCGTCAAAGTGCCAGTGGACCACCCGAGACCAGTTCACATCGAGAAGCCAGTCCCCGTGCCAGTTGAGAAGCCAGTGCCTTACCCAGTGGAGAAACCTGTGCCCTACCCCGTGAAGGTGCACGTCGATAACCCAGTGCCAGTTCATGTGGAGAAACCCGTGCCCTACCCCGTCAAAGTACCAGTGCCAGCGCCTTATCCCGTAGAGAAGGTCATTCCTTACCCAGTGGAGAAGAAGGTTCCTATCCCGGTGCATATCCCAGTAGACAGGCCTTACCCTGTACACATCGAGAAGCACATTCCTTACAAAGTAGAGAAACACGTGCCTTATCCAGTCAAAATCCCAGTTCCTATCGTCCACGAGGACAAGCATGAATACCACGGCAGTGAAGGCCTAGAGGGCGGCTACGGAGGCAGCAGCTACGGAGGCAGCAGCTACGGAGGCAGCAGCTACGGAGGTAGCGGCTTCGAAGGAGGTTACGGCGGAGGTCACTTCGATGGCTCCGAGGATGGCGGTGATTACCATCACTAAGGACTGATCTCTTTGTTTTTTTTTTGTAGATAGCTTTAAATGTTGATTTGTGTTTAGAAGATTTATTAATTAATTATTATTATTTTTATTTTATTTTTACCACATGACTGGATATGTAAATATACTACCGAAAGTATTATACAATACATTCTCGAAATGTTTATTTGCTGATTTTTATTTGACGATGTAAGGCGCCGCGCTCATAAAGATCTCTAAATACAGTTTTCAATTAATTGAGTACATGTGTATATCATAAACTAAAATGGCAATTAGCAAGTTAAATAAATCGACAGTTTCCTTGCAACGCACAATCATAGGTATAATAGCAAAGTTGTTGTTTATCGCGCCAGCAGAAGTTGCGTAAGCTTTTACGTAACGCGTTTTAAAGATTGCTGGTAATCCACCGTTGGAAATAATTCACTTAACAGGAATTACGTCCGTAATAAACTATATTAAGTAGACAGGAATCAATGGTACGGAAAAAGTAGATTGAAAAATCTCGAATGCATTTCGTTTTAATTATAAAATCGTTGCAAGTAGTCTCGAAAATTACGGAACTTTGTTCTATTCTTGATTATATTTCATCTGATTAATGCCATAGTTAATTAGGTAAACTGTTTTACTTATAAATTCCATAATCTATAGACTCATTGACATAATATTAAACCCAAAATATTACACTTGTTAAACTATAATGTATCTTATTATAGGCTTATAATAAAACTAAAAACAGAGAACAATCAATGATGGCAAATATTTATTTAAAAACGTAAAAAACCATTGCGTCAATATATTTTATATGTAGATTTAAAAACTTGTTTATTTTTATTACCTATGTGAAAGTGAGGAATTATTCAGAACAAAGATTGTTGTCTCAGTTATTGCACAAGCCAATATATACACTTCTGATCAATGAGTTAGGGCAGTTAGTCAACTTATTGTAATATTTAGAACGTGGAGACCTTTAGAAGTTGAATTTCAAGCTTCGTATCTACTAAAAGCAACCGTAGTAAGTTAATACCTCAAGCTGCCCAATGAGGCTAATATTGCCAAGCAAATTTTTTGTTTTATCGCCTTCAAAGTAGTCCTAGCTCGCCGGAACCATGCCTTTAGTGAAGTCTGACAAACAGACTACCTTTTGTACCGTTTTGTACTAAAATAAAACTTAGGCGGGCTTGTGTATTTAATCCATAATAGAAAAAATCCATAAAAGAATCTGTCCTACGAAGAAATTGGACTACTTCTTATGCGCGTTGTTAGATTTTAAGTGTATCTGTCCAGTTGAGCAGCCTAAATTTACTTCAAATGGAGATTTATCGGTCTGAGGCTATTCAAAAGGATACAAAGGTTAGGGAAATCTCGGTTTTACGATAAAAGTAGGTATTAAAACAAAGGAATTAGACACTTTCTCTATAATATGCACGTTTTAAACAATATACGTAGGATTACATGACGCGTTTTAATGGTCCATAATTGTTACGAAATCCCTATTGAGGTGTGTGTGACTCGGAAAACAAAGTAACTGTGTCTTTAGTGAATGTACTCTACATAACGGTCGAGTTACGCATTACCTCAAAAAGCGCTTAAATTGCTATGTATTTCTACAAGAAAAAACCATTTTATAAAACTATTTAATATTTTTATGCTACGTAACACTAATTTTTTAATTTTCATGGCGGCCATTTTGAAAGTTTTATTATTTTGTTGTTATAGCGTCAATAAATACACATTCAGTGAAAATTTCAACTCTCTACCTATTACGGTTTACGAGATAACAGTCCGCTGTCAGACAGATGAATGGACATATACACAGCGGTGGCTTAATAACAGCCAATAGGGTTCCTTTGGCCCCATCGGGTACAGAACCCTAAAAACAACGATAGCTTAGTGGTTACCTACTACATCGATGCCTATACCTGTTAAGGTTAGTGCATCGTCACTCCTTTAATCAGGTATTTTCCAGGCCCCTGAGGGCTTGCACAGAGCAGGTTACCCATAAACTCAATTTTTGAGAACAGTCGTATGATTCCTGAGATGTTATCCATGGTAAATCCCATCGGACACTTAGCTAGTCTGAAAATATTTTATTAACCGTCACTCGTTTCCACTCGTTTCATACAATCGTAGTTCCAATTTCATTTGAATATTACCTAAGCAACCAAAGTCCATGAAATTTTGCAGACATATTCTAGAAACTAATATCTGTGTCTGTGGTTTGTTAGATTTTTCTAAAAATATGTAGTTTTAAAATTACAGGGGCTCAAAGATTTGTATGTAAATTTTTAAGACCGCGTAACTTTGAAACCGAATATTTTAACAGAAATCTGGAAAACCACAGACACAGATATTAGTTTCTAGAATATGTCTGCAAAATTTCATGGACTTTGGTTGCTTAATATTCAAATGAAATTGGAACTACGATTGTATGAAACGAGTGACGGAGAGAGCCCTCTTAAAGTTCGAAAACAAAAGGTCCTGACCTTATATACGGGATGTTGGCCGGAATGTGGTACTTGGAGCCAGGGTCGAAGTCCAGCTCGGATCGGAGTACCGGCGGCTTGATTCCTCCATACTGCTCCCTGTTGAAGTAAAATGTTAAATTAGACTCTAAAAGTATTGATAACATTATTGGAATACCTGGAATTTATGCGAGTGAAAAAGGTAAGGCAAATCAAGAGTGAATAAATATCTTAGTGGTTGCATCATTACCTTCATCTAATGATTCGCATTCGCACTTCTGCTCAGACCAGGGTGCGTTTGGAACCGATTTTGACGAAATTTGGTACAGGGTTAGCTCATATCCCGGGGACGGACATAGGCTACTTTTTATCCCGGAAAATCAAAGAGTTCCCACGGGATTCCCAAAAACCCATACGCTTAACCGATTTGTATGAATGGTACCGAGGTAGCTTGCGTCCCTGTAATTGACATAGGCAACTTTAAATTCCGGAAAATCAAGCAATTTCCACAGGATCTTAAAAAACCGAAATCCACGCGGACGAAGTCGCGAGTATCCTCTAGTGTACATATAAGTTTTTGTATACGAGATGAAGTCACGGGCATTAGTATAGCTTGCTTATTTGTATAGCGTGGTAGCTTTGTATGTTTTGCATGTAATGTTTTCAACATTAAAATGAATTGGGCCAATTAGTCAATAGTACAAATCAGTTACATCATTATTTGAACATGTGTAGTAAGTAAAGTGTTACAACGTTATTATGGATGCTGCAAGTGAGAGTACTTAAGATTAATAACGCCGGATTTAAGTCATAGAAGGAACGCGTTTTGCATATCGTCACTTAAGTTCTGACACCACAAAAGTCAAAATTAGCTACATTACCTACAGGAGAGCGAAAAAAACCACTATATAAAAAAGCAAATTTTAGAACTTGTGTTTAACTTGTGTTGTGAATATTTACTTATCTAATTTTTTTTTTTTTATAACCATAAAGTACTGACAGCAGTACTTTATTAAGATTACAATCTAGCCTACGAGTAAAGCTAATAAGTAATTTTATGTTAACCTAAACTTATAAAAGTACTTATATCTAAGAGTCCGTCCATTGACATATTTCTTAGTTTATCGTTAGTTATTATTTTATGACACTTTGTTCTTGTGTTCATTATATTAAATATTCATTATATCTAAAAATATACAAAAGGAAAAACTGACTGACTGCTCTATCGACGCGCAGTTCAAACTACTGGACGGATCGGGCTGAAAGGCATGCAGATAGCTATTACGTAGGCATCCGCTAAGAAAGGATTTTTGAAAATTCATTCCCTTGGGGGGTTCAAATAGGGGTTGTGTGTGTTGTGTAGTCCACACGGACGAAGTCGTGGGCGTAAACTGGTTTACTTGTAATATATGTGGCTTCTCTCCCGCGTGAATTTAGGTTTTTTGAAAAATCCAGTAGGATCTTTTTGATTTTCCAGTCTATGTCCGTTTCCGGGATTTAAGGTATAACATAAGTACTTTCATCAAAATCAGTTTAACGGGCCTTTTAAAATCCCGTGGGAATTCTTTGGTTCTCCGGGGCAAAAAGGAGCCTATGTCTATAACAAGTGACCTATGTGCAGCAGTGGGCGTCTATGAGTCGATAATGATGATGATGATGATTTAGAATTCTGTGAGTAATTTCTAGAAATCGCTATCGCCTTTGACAAAGGTCACCGTAAAAGCTTTCAAATCAAACAAAATTTTCAAGAGTCAAGGCCGACTTTCAACCGCAATGCGAGTTGTAGTTAAACTGGTTCAAATGTGAACTAAAGTTATATTTTGTTGCGTTTGTTGCATATTATTTTATGTAATACCTATCACATACTAGATGATGTCCTTGAATTCGTCCGCGTGGATTTAGGTTTTGTGAAAAAATTGGATGTCTGTAAAGTCGGTTTACTGACGATAGTTGAACGTGACAACAAAGGCCGATTGTGCTTCTTTGTCGCTCGTTCCGCGCTCTCGCTTGCACTTCAAGCCTTACATGGAACGCCTCAGAGCGAGGTAACGCCGCATGAGTCATGTTTTTTCGTGCGTGCAGCCGGCTCTATCGAATTATAAGACGTTGTCACGTCAAAATCCCTTGCGAACTTGATTTTCCGATATAAAAAGTTTAGCACCAAAATTCCATTGTACACATAGGTAATATTTAACTGATAGAGTCCAATGAGCCAGTACATTAGCTTAGCTGACTCTAATATAGTGTTTTATGATTATATAATAAAGATGTGATATTACATACATAATGTGGAAAATATCAAAGATGCCTAACCCAAAAGTTGCCAATTCATTCTTTGCTTTAAAAACACTAGATTGTGCTTACGACTTCGTCCACGTAGATTTAAATATTCCAAAAATCCTGTAGGAACTCTTTGACTTTTTGAGATAACAAGAGGCCTATGTCCGTCTTCAAGACCGTGACGCAAGCTATTATATAAAATTTCGTCTAAATCGATTAATGGCCGAAAATAATATTATAATCAATCTATCTTTAAGCTGTCGATAGCCTTAGCCTTTGCCTGCAATCTCACCTGGTGGTAAGTGATGATGCAGTCTAAGATGGAAGCGGGTTAACCTGGAAGGGGTATGACAGTTTTCATTAAACCCATACTCCTTTGGTTTCTATCACGTCATCGTACCAGAACGGTACATCCCTTGGCGGTTCGGCTTTGCTCGCAGGATGGTAACTAACTACGGCCGAAACCACCCACCAGACCAGACCAGAGATTTCGAAATTATAAAATTCTAAATCCCTGCCGGGAATCGAAACCTGGGACCTCCCACTTATAAGACCTCACTACGCCAGGGAGGCCGTCAGATATCAGGGAGGGATACGTAAATAATTAAACATTGTGAAAATTTGATCGCTGATCACTTGCGTTGGTACGTAGAACTGATATGCTAATGTTATACCAATTTATACTTATACTAGCCGATGCCCGCGACTTCGCCCGCGTGAATTTAGGTTTTTAGAAATCCCGTGGGAACTCTTTGATTTTCCGGGATAAAAAGTAGCCTATGTGCTAATCCAGGATATTATCTATCTCCATTCTGAATTTCAGCCAAATCCGTCCAGTGGTTTTTGTGTGAAGGAGTAACAAACACACACACACACACACACACACACACACACACACACACACACACACACACACACACACACACACACACACACATACAAACTTTCGCCTTTATAATATTAGTGTGATTATAAAGAGGAAACCTTTGTATTTTTGTATGTTTGTATTGAATAGGCTCAAAAACTACTGGACCGATTTCAAAATTTCTTTTACCATTACTTAGAGGGATTCTTCCGAATCCGTATAGGCTATATTTTATCCCGGAAAATAGAAAAAATAAATGTCCACCCGTGCGAAGCCGGGGCGGGTCGCTAGTAATAAATAATTTAAGTGTAAGGCATCTCATTCAAATCGGGATTTGGAAAGCGAAAGTAATGGAGGTCCGAGGGAACTATTTAATTTGTATCTCGCAAGAGAAAGCATATTAAGTGGGAGGATAGATGCTTACTCAATTTATGTTTTTCAGGCTTAAATAGTCATCTTATTTTTAAAGGACATATTTTTAGGGTACCGTACTTCAAAAGGAAAAAACAAACCATTATAATAACACTTTATTGTCTGTCTTTCTGTCGTGTCTCTCAAGAAACCCTTAAATGCTCCTATTGTCCTAAAATTATGAAATTTAACAGGTAAGTAATTAGGTCTTATAGCACAAATAAAGGGGAAAATTCGAAAACCGTGAATTGATGATATCCCAAAAAAATAATTAAAATGTGTCCAAAAAATTGATTAGTTTACAAAATTACATAAGATGGCGCTGTCCGTTATTAACTTGCAATGTTCAACATAAGTGTTATGTATATCTTGAACGATGGTAACGGAACCCTTCGTGTACGAGTCAGTCACCCTTGACCAGTTTAAAAAAAAATCAAAAGAAAAAAAAAACCGACTTCAAAAACCACAAACACTAAAAAGTAAAAAATTATTTTTGTTTAGCTACACGTGTAATGTCCCTAGGTATGAAGTCGGGCAAGCTTCACATTTGGATTTCTAATTTTGTTTTATTATGCCCGCTCGGTTTTATTTTTCTTTTGAAATTTTTTTATTTCACAATTTTTAGTGGCCCCACTGTACTATGCTCATTTAAAACCCTACTGTTTAATAAGCTATTACACTGAATTTGCTCTTATCCATTGAGGAGTTCTGTTCTCCATCTCCGAAGATATTCATCAGATCTTCACCAAATTTATATGGGACCACCTGCACAGTATACCCTTTCAAATAAAAAAAATTCCGAATCGGTCCAGGGGTCTTTGAGTAATTGGGGAACATACATTAAAAAAAAAAGATTCCGACGAATTGAGAACCTACTCCTTTTTTGAAGTCGGTTAAAAAGAGGAACCGTTCATTTTAAAAATTGGGTTTAAAATTGGTTTTGGTCTGATACGTATATAGATTCATGCCTAGAATCTTCCTGGAAGATGTAGCAACTGATCGCTCGTGACCCGCTCAGTCCACGCATTATTTCTGTGCAACCGAGCGTGTGGGTATGTAACCGAGTTACGTTATAACTACGTTATTAGTAATTATCATTATCTAATGCATATAATCGCGGCGGCTTACTTGCGCGCTGCAGTAACCACATCAAATATACTTATATAGTAAATACTAAGTACTTAGTATTTACTAGATTGTTTGAAGTACCTAGGTAATGTCTCAATCTTTAAATGTAATGTCTTATTTACGGGGAATTCGCGAAGTTGCACTTAGCTGCATCAAATAGTTTTCTACTAACAACAAGGTTATACAAATTAAATGCAACGGTTTTTTGGGAAGGTAGAGAAGAACGTAGAACTTTCCCTCGAGACTTTGAAATAATTAAGGAGGTCAGAGTTTCAGGTCAGAACTTTTTAAACAAAATGATAATTTTAAACCAAATTTATTGAGAAATCAATATCAGGGGGAACGATAGCGCCTCCACCAAGACGAGCCAATCTAAAGGACAAGGCACTACGTACCTTTTCTCGAAGTTTCGTCGTATTTTCGAACCGTTATAGCTTTGGTCTGGATGACGCTAGAAAGCTGATACATATTTACATTTTGAGTCTGATGAGAAAAAAATGCCTCGAGTCAGTGTGATTGAGGCAAGTGATGATTTTTGAACCTGACCTCAAATATAGACAACATCTTTGAAATACATCAGATAAAAGTATTTCTAATTTGTCCCTCCCCTTAGTACTTTCCCTTCCACTTTTAATCTTCCACTTCCACCTTCAAGTCAAAAGTCAATAGGCATCTTCTAGGCAAGCGCGCTTCATCTAGGCTGCATCATCACTTGCCAGCAGGTCTGATTGCAGCCAAGCGCTAATCTAAAAAAAATTTCAAAAGAAAAATAAAACCGACTTCAAAAACCACAAACACTAAAAAGTAAAAAATAACTTTTATTTAGCTACACGTGTAATGTACCTAGGTATGAAGTCGGGCGAGCTTCACTCTTGGATTTCTAATTTTGTTTTAATATGCTCGCTCGACTTCATACCTAGGTACATTACACGTGTAGCTAAATAAAAGTTATTTTTTACTTTTTAGTGTTTGTGGTTTTTGAAGTCGGTTTTATTTTTCTTTTGAAAATTTTTTATTTCACAATTTTTAGTGGCCCACTGTACTATAATATGCTATGCCCAGTTAAAACCCTACTGTTTACTAAGCTATTACACTGGTCGCGAGCAATTTGCTCCTATCCATTGAGGAGTTCTGTTCTCCATCTCCGAAGATATTCATCAGATCTTTACCTTTATATGGGACCATCTGCACAGTATACCCTTTCAAACAAAAAAAAATTTTCCAAATCGGTCCAGGGGTCTTTGAGTAATCGGGGAACATACATAAAAAAAAAAAAAAAAAAAAAAAGATTCCGACGAATTGAGAACCTCCTCCTTTTTTGGAAGTCGGTTAAAAATAAAAAATAAATATACCAACCTTAGTCTCCACCAATGGCAATTATACTGCTCCTTCCGGACATCACCAGTGAATACATCCCATCGCCACCTGTCCATCACCAGCGCGAAAGGCAGGAAGGACAGCTTGTCCATAGCCTGCGTGTAAAGGTAGTTGATGTCATGGGCTGTGTCATCCACTGAGCGCTGGATGAGGCCGAGGGTCTGCAGGTGGCGGGGAGAGGATACTGAGAGTGCGATGGCCTCGCCGATCGCTTCATGGAAACCTGTGGAAGAAGGATAGATAAGATTTTTGGTTACGAATACTATTGGAATTGAAGCTATAACTACTAACTTCTCCTTTCAGCAAAGGTTGCCTGGTAGAGATTGCTCCAAGCAATAAGGCCGCCTTTGCACACAATTGTTTTTTTTCTGTTTTCTTCTTACTGTGTTGTTATCCTTTAAATGTGTTTTTGTGTGCAATAAAGTGTTTCTATCTATCTATCTACTACTACTACTATACTACTATACTATTACTATTGAAGGTATTGGATACTTCGTGACAATTTTTTTTGTAGTACTACTTAGACGATGCCCGCGATTTCGTCCGCATGGATTTAGGTTTTCCGTCCGTCCCGTCCGTCTGTCAGCGGGCTGTATCTCATGAACCGTAATAGGTATAGATTCGAAAGCACAGAATGTGTATTTCTATTGCTGCTATTTTAATAAATAATAATTAGGTATTTCAAAATGGCTGCCATGAAAATTTAAAGGATTAAAGAGTGTTATTTCTTATACGATGGTACGGAACCCTTTGTGTGTGAGTCGACTCGCATTTAACTGATTTTTTTTTTAAATACCGTAAAAACTGTTAAGCCTATGCCTGTCCATGTGATGCTACTCGTATTCCTTTGTACCAAATAGATGATGCCCGCGACTAAGTCCAGGTAGATTTAGGTTTTTGAAAATCCCGCAAAAACCCTTCGATTTTCCGTGACCAAAAGTTACCGTTATCCGACTCTGGGATACAAGTTACCTCTGTACCTTTCATCAAAATCGGTTAAACGAATGGGCCATTTTAATAGATACTCGAAGCTAATAATGTTGTTTTGCTAGAATATAGTAGACATGCATATTATTTACATTGGATCTATCCTATAAATATATCAATCTGTTCTGTATTAATAATTCAATTATTTATTCCGAGAACAAGATCCATCTAGTGTTAGTAACTAACTATGTTATTACTTAAAAGATTAAATCCTTTGAATATATCCAAAGAACATTAAGGTCTTTTAGTACGATTGTACAATAATTGATAGATACAATCACAGATCAGTGTAAGAGGTGCCAATAAAGAGAAAGCGCATGCGGAAGACAACCTACTCCCGATTGATAAACTCGAGCTAGTCAGACAAGCCGGAAACCAGCCTGCGCTTATGCGAGACCCACTGGAAAAATCTAGAATCTAGATACAAATAACTAGTCAAAGAGGGCTAAAACACGCTAAGGTAGAGTGCAGCCATTAAAACATCACCATCATGTTCAACCCATCGCCGACTCAATATTATGCCTAAGTGTACCGCGCTGGGGCAGTACGGATGAAGAGACTTTGAGATCATTATGGAGAATTCTCAGGCATGCAGGTTTCCTCACGATGTTTTCCTTCACCATAAAAGCAAATGATATTTAATTTCCTCAAACGCAGTGCTTGTAACTCCGAAAAGATAGAGGTGCGTGCCCGGAATTGAACCTCCAACCCCGCATAAAAAAGGCCGGCATCTTATCCACCAAGCTGTCACGGCTAAAAATCTATAACAATAGTAATGTCATCTCGACCGAATTTCGGTCACGTAAGCCAATCTCCATAGATTATTATTAGCTAACTGCGCTGGAGATATAATTGTGCAAGAGTGTGTGCGCAAACACAGCTGCACGTTCTGTTCCCTCACTCTCTTAGCCTGACGGGACGGAAATCCGACACGACCAGAGAGAGATTAGGCGCAGGACTGACGGCTTTTACGTGCTCTCCGAGGACTGATGCACCGCCAACTTCCTAACTCCGGGCTAGTACTAAGAATTTCTTGTCAGAGAAACCAAAAACCTATTTCTGCCCTGACCCGGGAACCGAACCCCTGGCCTCGTTATTTTCAGTTAAACATGCTAACCACTAGACCAACGAGGCAGTTAGTTAGGGTAAAAATCGAGGCAGTTATTAGTTAGGTTAAGCTGAAAATCGAAGCAGTTGGCAAGGCTAAAAATCGAGGCAGTTATTAGTTAGGTTAAGCTGAAAATCGAAGCAGTTGGCAAGGCTAAAAATTGAGGCAGTTATTAGGTTAGTTAATCAGTTTAGGCTAAAAATCTATACCTACAAACAAAACAACAATACTCTGTCATGATGTCACAAAGTGTGCCACTGACGAGAGTGAAAACAACGAAGCGTGCCTCAAACGATAGTGAAAACAAAACAAAGCTAGTTTGTTTATAATGCGACTCGCGATTTCTGCTAAACCCCAATAAAGTGGTCGCAAATAAACTTGACCCCGTTTCGCGAAGCGCGGACGGACGTACAGTAAAAAAAAGTTTAGAAACGTCAATGTAGAGTGTACTGGATGTGACAAAGCTTAGATGAATGGTCAACATTTTTTTTCCATGAAATCGCCTTTTTACCCGACTACGGCAAAGCCGAAAGGAAGGGTTATGATTTAGCAGTCTATGTATGTATGTATGTTTGTATCCACTTTCTGTATGTTCCACTGTAGCGTCTAAACTACAGGGCTGATTTTGATGAATGAGGTGTCAATTGATTCGTTGTAAAGGTCCGGGTGACATAGGCTATATTTTATAGGAAATAATGGACCTAACGGATGTTACATCAAAAAAGTGGGGGTTTCCAAATTTTATTTTTTTTGTTATTTTATCGAGTGGGATGTCAAATGAAAGAGAAGAAAATTTTGAGTTCTTGAATATAAATGTACAACCACATTCAAAAATACCAAGCGTCAAAAAAACAATTTTACTTTAATACTTCAGCGTTTATTAAGAGAATCGTAGTCGGGTTTTTACTTTTTCCGGGTAAATTCCATTATACACTACTAATTTTTACATTGAAAGCTTCGCTATTATGTTTTCTAGCTCATGCCCGCGACTTCATCTACTTGAATTTAGGATTTCAAAAATCCTGTAAGAACTTTTTAATTTTCCTGTATAATAAGTAGCCTACGTCACTCTCCAGATCTTTAACTATACTCATGCAAAAATCACGTTGATCCTTTGCTGCGTTGCGATGTGATTGACCAACAAACAAACACATTTTTGCATTCATAATATTAGTAGTGAATAGTGATTGTCGCATCCAGTGTTCGCGACATCTACGCACCGGCGCGCGCGCAGCTACGACGCAGCCGAGATGCGCGTACGTTACATAATGCAATACCGTAATCGCTAGTATTAATTTCCGTGAATTTACTATTACCCGTGCCGCACTAGAGTGTGCAATCATATAAGAATAATTATTAAAAATCCTCATCCTTGAGAGCGTCAAAAGCAAACGCTTAAAATTGGCATGGCAATATTCTATGAAAAAACAGACTAAGTGCGTGTCAGACTCGCCCACCAAGGGTTCCGTACTCGAATATTTTTTTCGAGATTTTGTACGACAAATCAAAAAATTAAAATACATCAAAATAAATAAAAATCTGTTTTGGATATGATACTCCACTTGGATAGTTATCTTGCTTTGAAAATTGAAAATATTAATTATTTGTCCATTTAAATTTAATTTTTCACACATTTTTTTTTTTGTGTTGATGGCTTTCGGATTTTTCTCTTTACTTGTGCTTTAATACCTACCTGTCCAATTTTATACTTCTAGGTGAACGGAAAGTACCCTATAGGTTTTCTTGACGGACGAAGACAGAGAAGGACAGACATATTCAAACAGACAGATAACAAAATGATCCTATAAGGGTTCCGTTTACTTTTTTAAAGCACGGAACCCTAAAAATTAAAAAAAAATTGGTTGTCTGTAAAGTCGGTTTACTAACGATAGTTGAACGTGACAACAAAGGCCGATTGTGCTTCTTTGTCGCTCGTTCCGCGCTCTCGCTTGCACTTCAAGCCTTCCATGGAACGCCTCAGAGCGAGGTAACGCCGCATGAGTCATGTTTTTTCGTGCGTGCAGCCGGCTCTATCGAATTCTAAGACGTTGTCACGTCAAAAAATATCGCTGAATGCACTGTAGTTTGTCGAACGAGTGAGTAATGAAACTCTACAGCATACAGTTTCTTGACACGCAGCCTGTTCTAAATTTCGCAACATGGGGAACTCGGAATATCGGATTAAATTATGTAAATCGACACCCGAGCCACTCGTTCGAATTATATATGTGCATATTGTTTAACATTATACCCCCCAAACTTCCGATTAGTACGTGCAGTTCGATTCTTACTCGTAATATGAGACTATTTCAAAACGTGATTAGAATTTAGAAAACTGAGTAGAATGTAGAATAATATTATTGTTGGAGATGTTTCTTCGAATTTTCGATCAGATTTGGGTTACAGGTTTGTATTAAGTACTATCCGTATTACGAAAGTGTGTTTTTTGTTATAGTTTGTCCTTCAATCACACCACAATAGAGTACTGTATCGACGTGACTTTTTAGATTTCGAAGTTAATTTTATCCAAAAAACGAAGGGTTCTCACGGAATCAATAAAAATTTCATGCAATTAAAAATTTAAACTTATAACAAGTAATAACAAAGCAGAAAATCGATTTTTCTACCTATAAACTAGAAATATCCATACTAATATTATAAATGCGAAAGTGTGTCTGTCTGTCTGTCTGTTACGTTTTCACGGCCCTACCGCTGAACCGATTTTAATGAAATTTGGTACAGACTTGGGATACATCACGGGGAAGGACATAAGCTACTTTTTATCCCGGAAAATCAAAGAGTTCCTAAGGGATTTAAAAAATCGAAATCCACGCCGCGGGCATCCCCTAGTAGTACTATAAATTAATATTTATTTTTCTATTATTTCTGTGTAATCATAATCAAGTATATACCGTTTATTATAATATAGTAAAAATGTCAAATCCTATTAGTAGGTAACCTAAGGTCTTGTTATACATAAAGCGAAACTATTTTAAAAGGCAACTTTATATTAATATTTAATTGATTAGCTACTACAAAAAACTAGTTACAACTTTGTACTTATGTAATGTAATGTGTCTACTTATTATAAAGCGAAGGATAAACTTAGCGTAGAGAGTAGCTTTATTTTCGTCCAAGAAACATAATACTACACCTACTGTAGCATACCATAGGACCGTTTAATAGGACAACTAGCCGATGCCCGCGACTTCGCCCGCGTGGATTTAGGTTTTTCAAAATCCCATGGGAACTCTTTGATTTTCCGGGATAAAAAGTAGCCTATGTGCTAATCCAGGATATTATCTATCTCCACTTAAAATTTCAGCCAAATTCGTGAAGTAGTTTTTGCGTAAAGGAGTGACAAACATACACACACACATACACACCGCCTTTATAATATTTAGTACAATAATTAATTTTAAATTAGTAGTAGTATTAAAACTTTATTGCAACAAACACAGTACTTATTAATTAAAAACTATTATTATAAAGAGGTAAAGTTTGTGAGTTTGTTTGTAGGAAGTAATCGCTGGAACTGAAGAAAAATTTCCACTAAGATTTTTCGCGTATAAGTTGAAAGAAATACAGCTCATTAACTTCGGTACGCTTAATTTCAATAGACTTATCGCTAGTTATATATTATAGCATGCCCCTGGACTACAAGAAGCCTATAATTAAGTTACAACTTTATGGGGCATCAAGGTAATTCAGTAAGGGCCATCCCTCGCTAAGTGTTACTAGTTCAAGTAATATGACATCAATATCAAGTTTAGTGGTGCTTCTATTTTCTTTGATATTGTGTTTTCAATTTGGTAAGCCTACTTGTTAATAAAAAACCGGCCAAGTGCGTGTCGGACTCACACACGAAGGGTTCCGTACCATCGTACAAGAAATAACACTTTTTATTTTATTTTAAACTAGAGGATACCCGGGACTTCGTCCGCGTGGATTTAGGTTTTTGAAGATCCCGTGGGAACTATTTCATTTTCCGGGATAAAAAGTGGCCTATGTCAATTACAGGGATACAAGCTACCTCGGTACCAAATTGCATACAAATCGGTTAAGCGGATGGGTTTTTAGGAATCCCGTGAGAACTTTTTGATTTTCGAGGATAAAAAGTAGCCTATATCCGTCCCGGGATACAAGCTAACCCTGTACCAAATTTCGTCAGAATGGGTTAAGCTGTTCGGTCGTGAAAAGGTAGCAGAGAGACAGACAGACAGACACACTTTCGCATTTATAATATTAAATATGGATGGATGTAAACACAAATTCACAGTTAACGGATTTTTCCCTTTACTTGTGCTATAAGACATTGTTACTTGCTTCATGATTCTAGGTCAACGGGAAGTACCCTACAGGTTTTGATTTCGTTCATGGGTCTTGACAGACAGACAAACAAACAACGAAGTTATCCTATAAGGTTTCCTGTTTTGTGTGGATACGGAACCCCAAAAATTCTAAATTTACTAAAAAATAGTAGATTTTTTCATACCCTATATTTGACCTTACATATTAATATACAAATCGATGTTTGTCTGGCTGTCTGTTCCTTAGCTATGCATCCGTGTATCATTCATCCGATTGATTTGAAAAGTTGTACAGTTGTTGTTGGACCTTGCACGAAGGTTTCTTCTTAGGAAAACTGTGATATTTTTTTATAATCAACTACTTATGGTATTTTTCTGGTGGACCACTAATGGATCACTGAACTATCCTTTGTATAAAGGGTGAAATATAAAGTCAAGTCAAAGTCAAAACAATTTATTAAAAATAAATAAAAAGTTTAATCATAGGTATATAATTTAATCATATTTTGAAAAAAGTCAATATAGCAACAAAATAAACTCCAGAATCAGCGCCCTAATATCGAGTTTCATCGTTGCCCTATTAAATTACGCATGGCCTTCCAAAGCAAATTCAAGCCAAGTTCAGCATGACAAGTAATCCAATTCTCCACAAAGTGAACGTAAGGTTTCCATTCTAACGTGACAGTAGGTATTTCCTAATTCCTATGAGTAAATACCGAAATTAGAATAGGCAAAAACCTTTATTATGGCCCAAAAGTTGATTCACTTTTTTCTTGGTAGCTTGGTTTTCGAAGACTAACGTGACTGTAGGTGTTTCCTAATTCCTATGAGTAAATACCGAAATTAGAATAGGTAAAAACCTTTATTATGGCCAAAAAGTTGATTCAGTTTTTTCGTGGCAGCTAAATTCAGTTTTCTGATAGATTTGCAAAAAAGTTCCGTTTCAATTTGGTAATCATTCTGGTACGAATTATGTGTCATGAATATAATCATATTCGTTAATATATACATTATTGACGTGACAACGTCTTATAATTCGATAGAGCCGGCTGCACGCACGAGAAAACATGACTCATGCGGCGTTACCTCGCTCTGAGGCGTTCCATGTAAGGCTTGAAGTGCAAACGAGGGCGCGGAACGAGCGACAAAGAAGCACATTCGGCCTTTGTTGTCACGTTCAACTATCGTCAGTAAACCGACTTTACAGACAACCAATTTATTTTTTTTGTTCTAAATAATCTTCAAGTTTTATAAGATGCGCGCGACTTCATCCGCGTGGATTTACATTTTTGCAAATCCCGTGGAAACTCTTTGATTTTCCGCGATAAAAAGTAGCTTACTCTATTAAAGACCGGGAGTCTTTAATAAAAAATCTCTTTAAAATATCTCGTCGATCCGTCGCGTTGCTCCGTTGCGACGTGATTGAAGGACAAACCAATAAACCAACAAACAAACACACTTTCGCATTTATAATATGGGAACTTTATTGATGGGTAGTGATTGTAGTAATTATACATTCAAGAAACTAATGAATTTTCCAAGATTGATAAACAGTAGATATATATTTAAAAACGCCATTGAAAAAAAAAACTAAAAAAGATCACTCTTTCCCCTCCTTCCAAAACGTTTCCATATAATAATAAAATTAGTCTTCTAGATTATCTTGATACGATAAGTAAGGCTTCTGTGGCAAATCAATTTGTTTGATAAGAATCTTTAGGTGTGTTACAGCACTTTGACTAAAGTTAAAGTGATCTGATTGGAGGCTTCGGCCGGGGCTAGTTACTAAATTTCCGGGAAAGACGTGCCGCCAAGCAATTTAGCGCAATGATGCCGAGTAGAAACCAAAGGGTTTAGTATCTTAACCCCTCCCAGGTTAGCCCGTTTCCACCTTAGACTGCATCATCACTTACCACCAGGTGAGATTGCAGTCAAGGGCTAGCTTGTACCTGGATTTTAAAAAATCCTTTGTACATTCTAATTCTACATCATCAGGTGATAGCTTAACATTTTGAAGGTAGGATTTTCGTACCGTTCAGTTCTGACGTACACTCCCAAATAAGAAAGGATTTTCAGAAAATTTCGGGAAAGTCGGTGCAAGTCAGTCGTAAGCATAGTCATATTTCGACTAACCACGCGAGCTCAGCCGGTTTATGGTTATATTAATAACTCTATCGTTTCTGTTCCAGCCTCGTCAATCTTCTGTTATGACTGCAACAGCGCGTTTGACCCTCGCTGTGGGGAAAACTTCGACTCCTTCAGCCTGGGGGTCGTGAACTGCTCACTCAGAGACCCGCCTGACCATATAGATCCCGTCGAACCTACATTCTGTAGAGTCATTAAGATGGAGAGTAAGTATAAGTAGTAAACAGTGTCTGCATCAGATGTTTCAACATCGCCGTCTATAGAACTAATTCTCAAAGCCGTCCAAGAAAGGTCTAGCTACGAACCTACGTTCTCTAGTAAGTAGTGAACAGTGCTGGCAACAGATGTCTTGACATTGCCGTCTACGGAACTAAATCTTAAAGCCGTTCAAGAAAGCTCTGGCTAGAACCTACGTTATCTAGTAACTAGTAAACAGTGTCGGCAACAGATGTCTTGACATTGCCGTCTACGGAACTAAATCTAAAAGTCGTTCAAGAAAGCTCTGGCTACAAACATACGCTCTCTAGTAAGTAGTGAACAGTGTTGGCAACAGATGTCTCAACATCGCCGTCTATAGAACTAAATCTCAAATCCGTCCAAGAAAGCTCCGGCTACGGACCTAAGTTCTCTAGTAAGTAGTGAAACAGTGTTGGCAACAGATGTCTCAACATCGCCAGAAAGCTCTGATTACGAACCTACTTTCTGTAGAGTCATTAAGATGGAGAGTATACCATATAAGCAAATGATTTTTAATTGCTTAAAAACTAAAAAGACATCTCCGAATGGTTCTATCTCCATTCACAATATTGAGATGCAATCATCAAGAAAAAAACATTGTATCCCGTGTCTTGAAAGGATCAAGAACTCTGCCAAAAGGACCTACTTACCTACTAGAAAACTCTGAAATAGCAAAAATCTTTTCCGAAAAATTTCGCAAATATGCAAAAGGAAAAAAGTGTGCACTTTTGTGCAGCCGTGTTTTATTTCTGCCTATTTGAGTCTTAATTTCATCATCATCATCAGCCTGTGGACGTCCACAGTTGGACATAGGCCTTCCCTAAAGAGCGCCACCACACTCCTAACTTAATTTGATTTAGTAAAAACTTTTCTCTTTCCAGTTTACGGCACAGTGCGAATCGTCCGTCAATGCGGGTACTTAGAGGAGCAAAGCGGCGAACACACATGCAGAAGGCAGACAGGAAACGGTGATCTTTTCGTCACCTATTGTACATGTGACACCGACCTCTGCAACGCAAGTACAGAGCTCACAGATAATAAAGTCGTACTTATACCAGTGACCATCTTATATGGTCTCTTTAAATATTTACTGTGATTAAAATTTTATTTAAATTATCTACGGCCTGTATTATAAAATATCATATCCTAAGATTTTTCTCTAATTATATTATAATTAACTTATGCCCTTGACTGCTTCCGCGTGGACTACATAAATATCAACCCCTATATGGAGTATATAGGGGTTGAATTTTCATAAACCCTTTGTTAGCGGATGTCTACCTATAGCTATCTGAATGCCAAACAGCCCGCTTCGTACTACTGGACGAAGCGGGATCTATCACAACAGCTCAAACTACTGTTTGAGCTGCTGTGTAGATCAGTCAGTCAGTCAGCATTTCCTTTTATTAACCTCCGAACCAGAAAGAGGGGTGTCATAAGTTTGACGTGTGTATCTGTGTATCTGTCTGTGGCATCGTAGCTCCTAAACTAATGAACCGATTTTAATTTAGTTTTTTTTTTGTTTGAAAGGTGGCTTGATCGAGAGTGTTCTTAGCTATAATCCAAGAAAATCGGTTGAAAGTTATCAGCTCTTTTCTAGTTGTAGCCTTCACTTGGTGGGGGTGTTATAAATTTTAATTTACACTTGTATATTTAGAAGAACATCCTGGATAATCGAACCCGGCTGGATCATCAAAATTTCTTAATACGAGGTCGAGTGTTAGATAAGAGAAGTTATTTTTGTTTATAGCAAATATTGTTATCGTTAAACTTGTAACTGCCATAAAACATAATATAATATGTCTATTCCAATAAAATAGTATCCAACGACAGTGGATTTTTGTCATTTGCGCTGAATTTCTGGTGAAACCATCGTTGATAAATTAAAAAATCTAGACAAATAAATAAATAAGATTTTATTTCAGACCATACCATAATGCATGTTGTACAGATAAAAAACAATAAAACCATATAAAAAAATGCCTCGTGTGATAAATGATCATCACTTGAGAACAGCTCGACCAATTTGACTGGTTTTTTGTTGTCTTCATAATTGTCAGGATGAGCTTTGTATGGAAGAAAGTTTTGGAAAATTATATCCGTGCAAGCCTCGGCAGGTGGCTAGACAAATTTAGGTTTCTCCGGTTTCTTAACAAAAGCATCCAGTATGATATACCTTTTTGTAATAAATGCATGCTGTAATGTCTTTGTACATTAAACAAACACATACAAACTGATATTATGGCAAATAACTAGATAATTTTTATAAGCGTCTTATTAATATGAACATTACCTAAAATTTAGCTCATTTAGTAGATGCTTTTACTTACCTTAGATTACAGTCCACGCATAGTTGAAAACAAGGCTAAAATGGTTGTAAAGTTACTAACCTGGGTTGGCACCATCGCGGAACACCTTGGGCTGGTTTTTGTACGCCAAGAAGTATTCGATATGCGCCATCTCATGGTGAGCCGTGATCAAGTCTTTCATGTCTGGGTGGGTGCACATCTTGATGCTATTGGAAAAACAACAGTAAAAATAAACAAATCATTCCTTCCACCTTCATATCCTAAGATACCTTGGATACATGATACATTTTTAGGGTTCCGTACCTCAAAAGGAAAAACGGAACCCTTATAGGATCACTTTGTTGTCTGTCTGTCTGTCTGTCCGTCGTGTCTGTCAAGAAACCTATAGGGTACTTCCCGTTGACCTATAATCATGAAATTTGGCAGGTAGGTAGGTCTTATAGCACAAGTACATTTGTGGTCACATCATTTAAAAAAAAAAATATGTTTCAATTTTCAAAGTAAGATAAGTTAGATAACTATACCAAGTGGGGTATCATATAAAAGGGCTTTACCTGTACAATCTAAAACAGATTTTTATTTATTTTTATGCCTAATAGTTTTTGATTTATCGTGCAAAATGTTGGAAAAAATACCCGAGTATGGAACCGTCAGTGCGCGAGTCTGACTCGCACTTGGCTGGTTTTTTAGATTGGGCTTGATTGACAAAGGAACAAACAAGTGCGAATTGGCAGACTTCACACAGTACACATCTCCAAGAATTCCTCACGATGTTTTCATTCACCGTTAAAGCAAGTGATATTTAATTGCCGAAAAGTTAGAGGTGAGTGACCACCCATTCTAGGGTATCTATACTGTCCAATGATGTTTAACCATTATTAATTATATCATTGTTTCGCTTAACCTACCGATAATCATGGCCATTGCAGAAGTCCCAGGCGGATGGTTGGCAGTGGGTGTGCCTATTGGCGGGCTGTTCGAACAGACTCAGCGCCCAGAAGTCCTGAGGCATCGCTGACATGTTCATGGAAACGAAGAACTCTTCTGCCAGTTGAAAGATTGTTAGTGGTGTGTAACCCTGGAAAGGAAAAGATTTTTGACTAAGGATTATTTAAAAAAAAAAATCGCGAGAAACCGAATATATAACTAAGTATTATACTAGACTAGCTGATGCCCGCGACTTCGTTCGCGTGGATGTAGGTTTTTTAAAATTCCCGTGGGAACTCTTTGATTTTCCGGGATAAAAAGTAGCCTATGTGCTAGTCCAGGGTATAATCTATCTTCATTCTAAATTTCAGCCCAATCCGTCCAGTAGTTTTTGCGTGAAGAAGTAACAAACATACACACACACACACACACACACACACACACACATACAAACTTTCTCCTTTATAATATTAGTGTGATGATGCCCGCAACGTGGTGGATGTCTTTTCCCGGAATGCAAGCTATCTCTGTACGTTTGTCAAAATCCGTTAAACAGATAAACTCGCCCTCTGATATTCTCTTACATAACTTAAGTTATATTTACCTGTTGCACCATCTCCGGGGTAACATCAACGAGATTCTTGCCCGGGTAAGGCAGGGTAAAGGGCACAATGCCTGACCAGCTCTGTCCCCACATATCGCCGAGTATGTGAGCAGTAATTTGCGCAGATATTACCTCGCTCTCTGATATTCTCTTACATAACTTAAGTTATATTTACCTGTTGCACCATTTCCGGGGTAACATCAACGAGATTCTTGCCCGGGTAGGGCAGGGTAAAGGGCACAATACCCGACCAGCTCTGTCCCCACATATCACCGAGTATATGAGCAGGGATGGGCGCAGATCTTGAGATCCTCTCCGGGCCGTACGCCTCTCGGAGCCGCCGGCGGACGTAGGCGTGGAGCAGGTCATATATGGGTTTGACCTGAAAAAGGAGCAAGGTTTATTAGGGTTTAAATGAAGCATTAGACCACATAGTATGGATATGATATACAAGAGTTAGATAAAGCCGTCTAGAATCTAGACAGATTAATAAAAAGTTGCGGTAAGTTTAATATTAATTGTAATTTCTTAACATAATATCTCCATTGCACCATCTCTGGTCATCCTTAATTTAAGTATTTTTTATAAGTTTGAACTAGACTGCAATCTCACCTGGTGGTAAGTAATGATGCAGTCTAAGATGGAAGCGGGCTAACTTGGAAAGGCTATGGCAGTTTTTATTTATTCTAAGCCCACACCCCTTTGGTTTCTATACGGCATCACGCCCAATTTGCCGGGCTGCTTGGCGGTACGGCTTTGCCGGGCTTTTTTTGGAATGCAAAAAATCGCGTCGATCCATTGCTCTGATTCCAGGATGAACCAACAAACAAATATACATTTTAATAGAGAAAGTTTAGGTCGGTACTGATACACACCTGTTCCCAGACTTCTTCGACCTCTTGCCTCATGCTGAAGGATTCATACGGGAACATCCAATACGCCGAGGCATCGGTGAAATCTGCAATTAAACAAATAAATTTATATACTTCAAAGTATCAATAAAGATTAACGAGAACAATATAAGAAGACTAAAATGAACCATTAATGAAACTTACAAAACGCCTTTTATAATTTTATAGCAACATTATTTTTAACATTTTTATTACTGTTAAAAAAAATCAGGCTTCGTTTTAAGTTTGTAACATGATAACTAATTAGGTATTCCCTCCGTCTGAAGCTTTTCACTAGCAATTATAATTAAAACTAAAATGGTTAGGTATTTATCTGCCAATTTTCGATGAGAATAGACATATCTAGGTTCACTTGATCATAACCCTAAACAAATCTAGATAAGTAAGCAGTACGGGCAGAACGTAGGGCTGAAGCAAAAATTAAAAAAAAATATTTGAAAACGTATTTGGCAAACTTCAACTTACTATTGAGCCTTGCAGCCTGATTGGTCAAATCCACAAGCTGTTCATACAGGTCCCGGATCCGCCTGCCGGTGTTCCTCCTCCACTCCGTCCAGACATGCTGGAGCTCATCCCAGTCCCTGGAGTGGGACATGATGAACTGCAGATCTGGTTGGAGGTGGAGACCGCATTTGAACGGCTCATTGTATGCGCATATCTCTGCTGTATTGTACACTGCTAGCATGTCGTTGATTATGCGGTTGTACTGGAAAAATTAATATAGGCTTTAATGACAGATTTAAGAGGGCTCTCTCCGTGTCACTCGTTTCATACAATCGTAGTTCCAATTTCATTTGAATATTAAGCAACCAAAGTCCATGAAATTTTGCAGACATATTCTAGAAACTAATATCTATGTCTGTGGTTTTCCAGATTTCTGTTAAAATATTCGGTTTCAAAGTTACGTGGTCTTAAAAAATTTCATACAAATCTTTGAGCCCCTGTAATTTTAAAACTACATATTTTTAGAAAAATCTAAAACACCACAGACACAGATATTAGTTTCTAAAATATGTCTGCAAAATTTCATGGACTTTGGTTGCTTAATATTCAAATGAAATTGGAACTACGATTGTATGAAACGAGTGACGGAGAGAGCCCTGTTAAAGAAATAGTGCCAAAGCTGTGATAGCCTAGTGGTTAGAACGGCCGTCTCCTAATAGGAAGTCGGGGGTTCGATCCCGGGCATGCACCTCTAACTTTTCAGTAATGTGCGTTTTTAAGCAATTAAATATTGCTTTAAGGGTGAAGGAAAACATCGTGAGGAAACCTGCATGCCTGAGAGTTCTCCATGTACTCACAGGTGTGTGAAGTCTGCCAATCCGCATTGGGCCAGTGTGGCAGACTATGGCCTAACCCTTCTCACTCTGAGAAGAGACTCGTGCTCAGTAGTTGTGGATTATGATGATATTGACATACTCTGTCCAGCTGATCTGGAGGTAACGCAGCGGGTCCTATGATGGAGAGCATACGCAGCTGCCTGAAGGTGCCGAAGTCTCTAATGGCTCCGCGAGGCACGTGCTGCGCCGCCTCCCACAGCCCTCGCTGGAAGAGGGTGTAGCGTTGCTGTGCTTCTAACTGAAATAAATGATAAGTTCTAGAATTAGATAAACTTACTAAAAAAATAAAAGCAAAAGTGTGCCTGTCTATCTGTTATTTTTTACGGCCTATCCACTTCACCAATTTTGAGAATTTTGGTGCAAAGATAGCGTGCCGTAACCGAACTTACTAGTAAAACTACCTAGGTACTTTTTACCCCGAAAAATCAAAAAGTTCCCACGGAATTTTTAAAAGTGTTTCATAAATAAGTACATACAATTTGATTATTTTAGACACTGGCCCATATTAGTACAATATTATTTACTAAAAACTCTATCTAATACAACTAAAAACCCGGTCACGTGCGAGACCGACTCGTTCACCAAGGGTTCCGTACCCGGGTATTTTTTCCGACATTTTGCACAATAAATAAAAACTATTAGGCATAAAAATAAATAGAAATCTGTTTTAGAATGTTGGTATCGGCAAAGCCCTTTCATATGATACGTCACTTGGCATAGTTATCTCACTTTGAAAATTGAAAATACTAATTATTATTTATTTGGTCATGAACACATTTTAATTTACTTTATTGTGATATAACCACAAATTCATGGTTTTCGGATTTTTCCCTTTATTAGTGCTTAAGACCTACCTATCTGCCTTTCATGATTCTAGGTCAACAAGAAGTACCCCATAGGTTTCTTGACAGACACGACAGACGAACAGACGGATAAACAACAAAGTGATCCTATAAGGGTTCCGTTTTTCCTTTAAAGGTACGGAACCCTAAAAAATAGAAGACCATTTTAATAAATCAGCTGTTACAAACTCGAGGTCATCCTAGGTATCTAAGTATACCGTTTTCGTCAACATAATGGCTTGTAACCTCATGGCCGAGTTGGGGACATCAAGCATGACGAATGAGATGACGGACGTGTCAACTAGCGCAGTTAAAGCCTCCCTAGAAGGTATTGCAAGGTGACATCTTTGCATAATGGAAAAGGGAAAATTTTTGACGAAATATCAGGTTACAAACTTTGCACCTTGCAAGGTATCGGATTTGATGATAAGTAACTTGTATTAGGTAGTTTAACATATTTTTAACCCCCGACCAAAAAAGAGGGGTGTTATAAGTTTGACGTGTGTATCTGTGTATCTGTGTATCTGTGTGTCTGTGTATCTGTGTATCTGTGTATCTGTGTATCTGTGTATCTGTCTGTGGCATCGTAACGCCTAAACGAATGAACCGATTTTAATTTCGTTTTTTTTGTTTGAAAGGTGGCTTGATCGAGAGTGTTCTTAGCTATAATCCAAGAAAATCGGTTCAGCCGTTTGAAAGTTATCAGCTATTTTCTAATTACTGTAACCTTCACTTGTCGGGGGTGTTATAAATTTTTAATTTACACTTGTAAACTAACGTGATTTATATCTATACTATCCATGTTAATCTCTACATAGTCACACTAATAATATAAAGGTTAAAGTTTGTGTGTATGGGTGTACATGTGTATGTGTGTATGTCTGTTACTCTTTTACGCAAAAACTACTGGACGGATTTGGCTGAAATTCGAAATTGAGACCATCGCAGCAAGGCATTGTACCCAAGATGCTGGCAGCATTACCTCTTTGGATGGCCAAACTAACTCTTTGCTCAAGTTAGCTACCAGCTGTCGGGTCCCCGGTTGACTCGATAACCCTTTTCAAAATTTTCTCAAAAAGAGCTCGAGCCCCCGGGCCCCACGGCCCCAAGGTCTCTACGCCAAAAGTCACATGAAGCTCCCATCGAGGTTTTCATATCTGCGCCTCTTGGCTCGGCGCTGGTGGCCGCTGCACCCACCACATAGGAGGTCACCTGAATGTGGGATGCAGCTAAAGTGTTATATGTTTTTTTTATTCACTATAGGCAAACGCTTGACCACAATCACACCTGATGGACAGTGATGATGTGGTCTAAGATGGGACGCATTTACATAGAAGGTGCCTATTCACTCTCGTTTTAAAGATACCCGGATTGTAATTGATAGGAAACACAGATCGCGGAAGAGTATTCCAAACCTTAGCCATGCGTATGAGGAATGATGACGCAAAACGTTCCGTATTAGGTAAATAAATCCTTATTTTCGATCAAAATAAACCAATGATCAGCAAAACCATTGTTGCGTGTTAACACTCAATAGCCACTGACGACAATGTAATGACAAGTCTAAATTAAATGACATCAGTGCGAGGACAGGCAAAACAATGAAATTACAGGTAATTGTTATGTAACTCGTGTAATAATTACAGCGGATTACAGTGACTCAGTGGCGTGATGGATGATGATGACTGTTTATCACGAATGATTCAGATTGCGGTTAGATATATTAGTGGTCCAAACTCTTGGAAGCTGTTGTGGCAAAAAATAGTATCAAAAAAAAATTATTAGGTAAAGTTATATTCTTGTTATATTAGTTCCTATACTTCAGCAGTGATAGTTTAGTGGTTAATTCTTCGGTTTCCTATTAGGGAGATTGGTGGTTCGATCCCGGCTTTTATAACTTAGCTAACAATCCGTTACCAGGGTTTGTACTTACAACTTATAATGGACTAAGAGCCAGCGCGTGCCAGACCTTCGTTATTTTATAAAAGCTGAAAGTTTCGCTACGTATTGTCCGCAACACAGGGAGGAACGATCAGCGACTGTGAAGTTTGGATCATGGTGGCTTTGCGAGATAACAGGTAATAAAGGTGTGAAAAATCTTACGTCAAAGTTTAATTTTTTTATATTTGCTTCGGTATAGTATTAATTAGAAATCACGTCATGTATTGCCACATGGCAACCCCCTGGCAGACACCTCTAAACTTTTAAACTCATAAAGTTATGGCCAGTGGTTTAAAATATCCTTCTTATCAAAACTTTGCATGTAGGTTTTCTTTACAAAGTGGAAATTCCCACAAAGAAAAGATTTTCATAAATTCCATCCAAGCGAAGCCAAGCCACAGGCCAGGGTGCGTTAGTTAATTTTAAACGAATTACTTCTAGCCATGGCGCTTAACAGACGTTATATTTTTAGGGTTCCGTACCTCAAAAGGAAAAACGGAACCCTTACAGGATCACTTTGTTGTCTGTCTGTCTGTCCGTCTATCCATCTATCCGTCTGTCCATCGTGTCTGTCAAGAAAACCCGTACTTCCCGTTTCCGTTGACCTAGTATTATGAAGTTAGGCAGCTAGGTTGGTCTTATGGCACAAGTAAGGAATAAATCCGAAAACCATGAATTTTTGGTTATATCATACTTACAAAAAAAAAATCCCGCAGCGGGGTCTTCTCCATCTGACCTATGTCAAGACGGGGGGTACGGGCCTCGAGGCGTGGCCTCCTTGCCCGGGTGTGGCGCGGGGAAGAACACTTCCCCGGTAACGTCCTTTAAGCCGTTATCGGCTAAGGCCTGCCTTCTTGGCTTTGGGCCTCGAGGTCTCGGATGTGTATAGGATCCAGGAAAAAAAAAATATGTGTTCACGAAAAAAATTCACTAAATCACAAATAGATGGCGCAGACCGTTATTAACTTGCAGAGTTCTAGATAAAGGTGTTAGGTTTATCTTTTACGAGCGATGGTACGGAATCCTTCGTATGCGAGTCCGACTCGCACTTGGCCGGTTTTATTATTAAGTATACCTATTGTTTTTATCGAAAATATGTTTTAATTAAAGCAAGTCACGGATAGCTTAAGGAAATACGAAGTCGCAAGTATGTTCCCACGGCACCAAGTTTGCACTTGAATCCGGTTTAAGTATCAATTATTGTGTTAAAACGAGCATTGTGGCCGAGGACGTTAACTAGATTGTGTTCGGAGACAAGGATTCTTGAGGTCAATGCTATTAAATAATAAATCTTATCAAGTTCAATTGAAAATGCCTTAATTTGAAGATATTTTTATGGCAGGTTATTGTAACTTAAATTATTGTCAAGTATTATATCTTTACAATTACTTGATATTAAAGCTTCCATATTATGAGTCATTGAGGCATATGAGGCATTATACCGGAACGCTAAATCGCTTGACGGCACGGCTTTGACTAGGGTTACTCTGTAACAGTAGATGTCTTCTATGACGTAAACAATGCATCGGCGGTGCCTCTGGTGCTGCAAATGTTCGTGGGCGGCGATAATCACTTAACACCAGGTGACCCGCCTGCTCGTTTGCTCGTTATTTTATTATAAAAAAACCGGCCAAGTGCGAGTCAGACTCGCACACTGAGGGTTCCGTACTCGGGTATTTTTTGCAACATTTTGCACGATAAATCAAAAACTATTATGCATAAAAATAAATAAAAATCTGTTTTAAATGTACAGGTAGGTAAAGCCCTTTCATATGATACCCCATTTGGTATAGTTATCTTACTTTGAAAATTGAAACACATTTACCCCTACCCTAGTACGCTATAGATTTCTTGACAGACACGACGGACAGACAGACAGCAAAGTGATCCTATAAGGGTTCCGTTTTTCCTTTTAAGGTACGGAACCCAAAAGGCAAAGGTTCCAAAATATGTGTAATTAAATATTTAAACCCAATAACATCTACAATGTATGGAAATTCCATGTGGATGGATTCTAAATGGATGGCCGTCTGCCACCAGAGAGTGGTGTCACGGCATGGTATGGTCACGGTAATATTATGTATTAATATTACCGTGGTATGGTTGCGCAATAGCTAACACAGTGCATCGTGCGAATGTCCTCCAATGCGAGCTGTGTGAATTACCTATCGCCGATTGTGTGTGTGTTGGCAGTGGCTAAGAGCTTCTTAAACTAACTGCACTAGACGGGTCTGCCCGCCAAATTCAAATTTACTTTGATTTTTTGCAATTTGTAAACCAATACGACAACGTAGGCTTATGACATTCTAATTGCGCCAATGGCAGTAATATCTCCATAGGTTTATATAAAAATCTTTACTTGAAAGTGTTTAGTTTACGAAATTAGTCAGAGTATCGACTAATTTGTGAGTAATTCACGTCAAACTTGTTATTTTGACTAATTTCTTAAAATCAATTATTATAGGTGTTATCAGTTATCACATCACTTATACATCTTATACATAATGTATTAATTAACACAAATCGTTTCATTCATAACACGAAATGAGTTCCAGTTTACAAACACAAGTACAGTCGAGTGAAAAAGTGTTAATAAATTCATAATTCAATGCCAGTTTCACGGCGCCCGCGCAGACTAGATTTGTTTAGTTTTCTTTGTAGCTTAGTTTACGGTTGACTAGTTACCTCAAAGATAAGTAGTAATGAGGAATAATGCAACGCATTTATTATGACCTCTATTAAATTAATTTTGGTCAAAACCTGTGAGTGACTAGATCCTAGCAGATTTCTTACATACAAGTCTGTTAAGAAACATCCATTTAATAGACCTTGGGGTCCAAGGTTTTCATAGTTCATACGTACGTATTTTACCTACTATGTATATTGTAGATGCAAAAATGTGCTAAGACAAAATTTAGCTTAAAAGCCTACATCTTGCATTCTAGAGAAGTTTGCAGGATGCAAGCGCCCTTTTTAGCCTATTCTTACTATATTTTTTTTTTAATATGTACACGTGAACGTTATCCGTGGAGAAAAGTATCTGCTGAACCAAACTTTCCTGTATTTTGATATTAATTGCCTGTTTATAAGAACATTAAAAATTATCCTTGAAAATCAGTCCACCTCAACTTGCTAAAAGGCTTTCAATGTAGTACAAATCTTTCTTTATGTAACATTTTCGCAACTTCGTTCACGTCTAATATACTAGGTATTTGCAAAACCTCCGACACATATTGCACTTTATGCTGTTGTGATAAGATTTAAAATTAATGTGAAAGCGTAGACGCTAAATCTGTGCGTCTATTGAAACGTGAGGTCAAGATCATCAATTAGCACTTGGCTAAAACAACGTGGGTTGTCTGAAAGACTGTTACAGTGTACAGTGGTGAAATAAATAGTTTCCATAAAAAACGGAACACTAATAAGATCACTTTGTTGTCTGTCTGTCTGTATGTCGTGAAGAAAACCTATAGGGTACTTCCCGTTGACTTAGAATCATGAACCCGTGCGTACGTCACCCATGCTAACCCGCACCGGGTTAGTATGGTAGCTGAGCCGGTGTGTGGGGCGTCCCCACCACGATTGCCATTTCGACCTGTTGCATATTATACATATGACCAACGTATGAAACCGATATCAGCGCAAGATGGTTTCATGCCACACTTCTACAAATGTACCCAAAATGAAATAATATGTATAGAAAATATTTATGTATGTATGTTTTGTAAGCCTATTTTAAATATATAAATACTTGTATATTATATAATACAATATCTGCTCCCTTAACAACCTCTCGCACTGCCAAGGGTCACTGGTAGAGACCTCTTATTGAGATAATTGCTTCCCTGACCACTTTTCTTTATCTTTGTCTTTATTGTTACAACTTTCTGGTACAAATAAATATAAATATAAATACCATATCTACAATTTCTAACCAGGTTATAGTTAAGCAATGAGCAAGACATGTAAAAACTGGTACAGTGTCATGACCGTGAGAACCCAGCCCAAGGTGAAAATGCCGATCGTATTAACCACTAGGCATTGTCCGCCCTGAAGGGGTAAAAAATAACAATACAGAGCAAAATACCAAATCTTAATGTAATAAGCGCTGCATTATTTTTTCCTGCCAAAATTACTTGGTGATAAACGAATGGCTATTTGGTATTTCCTTATATGAGTTCGATTGCATGTTTATTTTTGCAAGGGAAAAAATTTGTAAGACCCGCTATGTCTATAATATAATATGCTGCTGTTATCATCATCAAAACTGCCATACCCCTTCTAGCCCGCTACCATCTTAGAGTGCATCATCACTTACCACCAGGTGAGATTGTAATCAAGGGCTAACTTGTATCTGTATTTAAAAAAACATCGACCGATAAAAGTTCAGTATTTCCAGAGATTACCCCCTAAAAACTAACTTACAAACTTTACTTCTTTATAATATTAGTTAGTATAGAAGTAGTATATGCTTATATCTTTCTAAATAGCTTTTTATTCCCACTTTAGGTATTTTTTTAAATAATCTACAACTACATAGGCTTTATGATGGAAGATTGATCCACCATAGTTATTCACCGATTTTTTTTTTATAATTTCATGCCGTTGTGACAACAGACGTGATAAATAAAAATAAAACATTTTTAATATAATATACTTATTCTGATGTCAGAGATGCACATCTAACATATCAGATAAAAGCCTCTGAAAACTTAATGGCCTACAAAATACAATGGCGGGCCTTGGAGTAACGAATTATCTCATTGTCCATTGGTCCCAGGCCTTATAGGTCACAATCCCCCTTTATTTGTCACAATAACGCTCGAGGATACTAGTTAGTGCCGCCATTTTGATTCGCAACGCCCGCGCCATATTGCTCAAAACCATTTCGCGTTTCCTCATTTATGTTTGTATGCGTGGAAGTATGGGACTGTTGTATTTTGTAATGAAATGGGGACCATTTTTAACCCCCGACCCAAAAAGAGGGGTGTTATAAGTTTGCCGTGTGTATTTGTGTATCGTGTATCTGTCTGTGGCATCGTAGCTCCTAAACAAATGAACCGATTTTAATTTAGCTTTTTTGTTTGAAAAGTGGCTTGATCGAGAGTGTTCTTAGCTATAATCCAAGAAAATCGGTTCAGCCGTTTGAAAGTTATCAGCTCTTTTCTAGTTACTTAGGTACTGTAACCTTCACTTGTCGGGGGTGTTATAAATTTTTAATTTACACTTGTAAAATCTATAGCTATCTTGGTTGTTTTCTTCCAGTAGGTTGTGAAAGAAAGAAAGAAAGATAGAAAGAAAATTTCCTTTTCTCTTATTTTCTTCCCACTAGGGATGTACGACGATGTGAGGTGTCGGTTTGACATAAACAAAGTGGGGTTTGATAGATCAATTAATGGGGTATGATATTGTAAAAGGACTTAATTTGCATATTCTACTTTAGATTGCTAAAAAAGGATTTTTATTTTTTAAATTATTGACCTATGATCAACCATAAAAATCTTCTCCCACTTATCTCCGAAGTTTGTAAACCGAAAAATCTCAATATTATTTCAGACTTCAGATGGAGTTAATATATGTATAAACTTCACAGAAAAATACACGAAATGAGAATGTGTGCAAATTAGAAGATCGAATGCGCATGTGACGCAATTGCCTATAACTTCTCTTGATATCTACCCGATCTCTTTAGGGAAAGACCGGAATACGTGGGCTTTCTAGTCACTAAACCCCCTAAGTGGCCATTTTCAGCTCATATAAGAGGCTCCGGCCACTTTAAAGAACTCTTTTTCAACTCTTCAAGCGAGTATCTACCTTACTACCTACCTAAAGTGTGGGATTCGAATTCCGTGTAACTATCATTACAAATTGATGAAGATCTGACCCTATACCATCATATTAGCATACCCCTCCTCCCCCTCATACCCCTATCATATTAGCATAATACTGCATCATTCATCACTGAATCACAACCTATCAATTATCATCCATAAAAAACCGCAAATGCACTATAAACTGTTAGATCACAGAGATAAATCTAATTACGCATAATAATTAGAATATCTCTATTATTATAAATTACCGTGGGAATCATAAACACATGTAGATCACTTCCTAGATTAATCACACTTAAAAATAACAATACCGATCAACAGTAGGTACAGTGATAAGATCTTTATTGATTGATAATAGCAATAAAAAAGACTTGAGCACGACATAACTTTGGTGGTAACAAAAAATATGATGATAAGTAAACATCACATTAAGGGTCATTTAATTCCATGCCTCCGTATGTTAGGGAACAATTCACAGGGTTATAAAATAACGAAAGTCTGGCCCTCACTGGCTCTCCTTCTATACAGGGTGTTTGGTAATTAGTATATAATGACGACACGTACCCATGCTACTGTGATCTGTTAAATACAATGCTGAAGTAAAATGACGAAATAAAATTGTAAAAATTTCCATACAAATATATTTTTTTAATGCCCAAGTTTTCATGGCCACTAATTGCCAAACACCCTGTATTTGTCAAATATGTATAAAACAAAGCGCTGATTTCGTCCGTCGAATGGGGAGAGTTTCAAATAATAATCATGAGCTTTCTTTAAAAGTTTTTGCCATCCATACTTAATATTATAAATGCGAAAGTGTGTGTCTGTCTGTCTGTCTGCTACCTTTTCACGTCCCAACAGTTTAACCGATTTTGACGAAATTTGGTACAGGGTCAGCTTATATCCCGGGGACGGACATATGCTACTTTTTATCCCGGTTAATCAAAGAGTTCCCTCGGGACTCCTAAAGACCCATCCGTTTAACCGATTTGTATGAAATTTTGTACCGAGGTAGCTTACGTCCCTGTAAATTGACATAGGCATCTTTTTATCAAACAGTTCCCACGTGATCTTTAAAAACCTAAATCCACGCGGACGAAGTCGCGGGCTTCCTCTAGTTAATAATAAAATTGACGTTTTTGCTACATATATTAACTATAACAAAAAATAAAACTACAAACAATACTTGAATATTGAAACTAATGAAAAATCGAATAGTAATTTTGCAAGTAAATTTGCAAGAATATTGAACAATTGAAAAGAGCAACCGCCGAGTTTCTTGCTGGTTCTTCTCGGTAGGAACGGCATTACGAACCAGTGGTAAATTATTTGACGACTCAAAAGCACTTGTAAAAGTTTGAATAAAAATCTAAGTATTCTATTCTATTCAAGAATAATTTGCATTTGTCTAATTTTTGTCAGCTCACTCATAATAATAAATAAATAATAATGTTAGGTAAATAGACACATTTCATACTTTCTTATTCCATAATTGAGACACGTCATACCTATATTGTTCCACATAAATAATAACAGGTTTGGAAAGCTTCCGGGCCTGGGTTCTCACATAACCGAACAATAAGGTACGATTCAATGGTAGTTTCCACACCAACGCCTAGATATCTTCACCCTTTTTTGCTAATGCAGAAAGTGTATCATTATCTCATCGTTTATTTTCTGATAAAAGGATTAAATTGTAAAGCTTCATTTACGCCAGAGGGACATAGTGCGACATTGGCGATTCTGATAAACTAAAATTAGAGTATCTGCATCTTTTTCTTTTTAATATAGCTAAAAAAGGACGAAAAATGAAGTGTAGTTGAATTAAAACCTCTTAGTGCTACTCCGGGATAAAAGTAGCCTATGTGTCAATCCAGGGTATCTATCTCGATTCCGAATTTCAGCCAAATCCGTCCAGTAGTTTGTGCGAGAATAACTACCATAATACGAGTATAACACACACACACACTCACGCACGCACAAACACACACATACAAACTTTCGCCTTTATATTAGTGTGATCAGTGTGATAGTGTGATTTATACATCGATGGATTTCAGCAATATGATATGAAAAAATATTGGATTTTAAGTATGTTCGAAAGTAAATTCTGCAGAATACAGCATATTTCTCACGAATACAGGCTTTTTATCACTTTATTCACATTGACCGGCACATTGTTTACTAGATAACGATCATGTACTCGACAGCCATTATAAAAATTATTTGCCGACTATTTTAAAATAATAGTACAATAATATAACAAGTATCTTGAAACAATACAAGTGAAGTATTATTCATTTATTGGCAAGTGTGCGTTTTTATAATGCTGCCAGAAGGTTATGGCAAACTTATGGCAAAATCCTATAACCATGTAAAGCATTATTTAATAGTAAAAAAAAGTTGGAAATGAGTTGTTCCGACAGTTAGCTATACCCAGTTTTAATTTTTAAGTGATATTTTGAAATGGTGATGATAACAAGTGTAAATTAAAAATTTTCAACACCCCCGACAAATCATTTTCAAATAAATAATTATGTATATCTAGGCAACGCCCTTCTTGACAGCTTGACATTTGTCAATTGACACTTGAATATTATGAACCTAAGGGTTATCTAACCTTCTTTTCTACAAGAAAACTAGAAAATAGCAGATAACTTTTAAACGGCTGAACCAATTTTTTCGGATTATAACTAAGAACACTCTCGATCAAGCCACCTTTCAAACAAAAAAAACTAAATTAAAATCGGTTCATTCGTTTAGGCGCTACGATGCCACAGACAGATACACAGATACACAGACACACAGATACACACGTCAAACTTATAACACCCCTCTTTTTGGGTCGGGGGTTAAAAAGAATACCGGCCGAGTTCTTTGGCAGCTTCTTCTCAGACCAGGGCCGTTCAGTTTATTCGTAATTTTTGTTTTAAATTTGAAACTAAACTAAAAGGATAGGTCTAATCTATCAAGTATTTCTAAATGTCTATATTTTTGGCAAAAACTCTTAACTATTTTTAACGGCTTTTTAGATATTATTAAATTAGATTTATACATGGAAGTATGGATCTCTTTCCATCTTGAACACTAAAAAAAATCTTATCTTATCACCCACATGTCTTTCCTCTCCAATATCTACTTTTTACCTTTTTAACCCCCGACCCAAAAAGAGGGGTGTTATAAGTTTGACGTGTGTATCTGTGTGTCTGTGTATCTGTGTATCTGTGTATCTGTGTATCTGTCTGTGGCATCGTAGCGCCTAAACGAATGAACCGATTTTAATTTACTTTTTTTTGTTTGAAAGGTGGCTTGATCGAGAGTGTTCTTAGCTATAATCCAAAAAAATTGGTGCAGCCGTTTAAGAGTTATCAGCTCTTTTCTAGTTTTCTTGTATAAAAGAAGGCTTCATAACCGTTAGGTTCATAATATTATGTCAATTGACAAATGTCAAGCTGTCAAGATGGACGTTGCCTAAATACATAATTATTTATTTGAAAATGATGTTTTGGAAAAATCAGATACTTTGGATCGTAGGCGCGGAATATCGATGCGCGGAATAGTCTAAGAAAATCGGTTCAGCCGTTTGAAAGTTATCAGGTCTTTTCGGTCTTTTCTAGTTACTGTAACCTTCACTTGTCGGGGGTGTTATAAATTTTTAATTTACACTTGTTAATTATTTTTGTCTATTGATAAGTGCAACTTTTACTCTTTACTTATTTAGTAAACCCCTTTCGCTTACTTTTATTTATCAAAACATCTACCCTAAGCTTCCCTGGAAGAATTCGTTGCGATAAGGGTGCATATTTTACATAATTTTTATGTCCTTTGATGTAAGATGGTCAAATTCTTTTGCAAATAATTTGCTACAAAATTGGGTAGATCAAATAACTGCTAAAGATTATGAAAGAAACTTTAACACAATTAAGAGAAAACAATAGAACAAGTATAAAATAAAAATTTATAACACCCCCGACAAGTGAAGTACAGTAACTAGAAAAGATAACTTTCAAACGGCCGAACCGATTTTCTTCGATTATAGCTAAGAAAACTCTCGATCAAGCCACCTTTCAAACAAAAAAAAACTAAATTAAAATTGATTCATTAGTTTAGGAGCTACGATGCCACAGACAGATACACAGATACACACGTCATACTTATAACACCCCTCTTTTTGGGTCGGGGGTTAAAAATCATCAATACTCACAGCTGCATGTTGTGTTGCGTCATTTACGTCAGTTTCGAAATTCCACTGAGCTGCAACGTTATTCGTACACTCCTTGGAAGCTTGCTCATCCGCTTGAAGGAGAAAATCCCTCACACGCTGTAAACTAGCGTGATTGAACCGGTCATCAAGACGATTACTATTCACATCTCCATTAAAAGTGTACGGATTGGTCCCAACATAATTTGGATCATTCCGAGCGAAATTCGGATCATTTCTCCTGAAGTTTGCATCATTGTTAATATCAATACGATCATCTCGGGACCTGTCGTCGAATGGACGTAATTCCCTATTTCTGTCATCATTCGGACGTAAAGTAGATGTAGGATTACGTCCGTTCCCGTAATCCAAACTCGGATACCCATTGTTGTTTATATCGGGGTTAATTCTGCTGATTGGAGTCGACGAAACAGGGTATACTCCTGGTGTGATTGATCCTTGCGGTCTTGCAGAAGTAAATTGGAAATTCCTGTTTAAATCGTATTGATTAGCAGGAGTTGTACTCGACAGTCCATAGTAAGGATTTCTTTGGGTAGAAACTTGGGGTAAAGGAGGCAAATCCAACTGAGGTTCAGCGTAACACGAAAGTATTAGGGTTTGGACCAATATTTGAACAAATGTTCTAGCACAGGCCATGGTTTTGGCCCAAAGGTTATCAGTACGTTATCAAAGCGCCCAATGGTGCGTGGTGCTGGGCTGGGCTCGCGACAACAACTGTTCTTCAGTTTGCTTCGCTGGGGCCGTGTGAATAAGCATTGTTCTAGGTAAGTACTAAGTAAAGAAGACCTTGCGACCGCGTCACAGGGTAAGCTAACGCGTTGGTCAAACTTAAAACCTTCATTAACACTCTGTTAACAGAACGTTAACTTTGAGCACGCTACCTGTAGACTGTAGAGTCGATGAAGCTTTCAATTTAATCTATATCTATATGTTATATAAAAGGGAAAGCATACTGACTGACTGACTGATCTATCAACGCGCAAATTAAACTACTGGATATCGGGCTGAAAACACAGGGACAAAACAGGGGTTTGAAATTCGTGTACTCTAAGCGGACGAAGTCGCGGGCATACGCTATTATACTGTATAATAAATATCCCACTGTAGTGAAGCCCAAAGGAGGTTTACGTGTTTTTATTAGTTCTTTTTAATGAAGTTGAGAAAAAAATAGAAATAATTTCGACGCATAGGTGATTGGTGAAATATTTATTATTTCCTTATCAGGTTTAACAATTTAGAAACTTACATCATTTGCTTGAGAATAGTTTAAACCTTGCACAAACAGAATGAAGTTTCATTAACAACAAATCTTAATTAGTAGCAAGAGTAGCAAGCATCCTTGGTCTAACTTACCATAAAATTGATTCGTCCACAAACTAATTAACCGATTAACGATACTAATAACCTAAAATCTAATCTAAAAGACCAATCAATTTACTGGGGCCTTATTGATACCTCATAATTATCATAACTGTGCACGGGTCTCCTCTTGAATAGAAAAGCTTAGGCCATAGTCTACCACGCTGCTTAAGTATAGATTGGCAGACTCTACACACCTCTAAGAATTTTATTGAAAACTTTTAAGCGCGCTGGTTTTCCTATTATGTTTTCATTCACGGCTAAAGCAAATTATATTTTATTGTTTTAAACACGCATAGCTCCAAAAAATTGAAGGTGAAATGCCCCGGATCGAACTCTGGATAGAAGGATCGAACTTTTTTTATTTATTCAGATACAAGTTAACCAAGACTGCAATCTCACCTAGTGGTAAGTGATGTGATGACGTAGTCTAAGATGGAAGCGGACTAACCTGGAAGGGGTATGGCAGTATTTGTTAAACCCACCCCTTTGGTTTCTACACGGCATCGTACCGGAACGCTAAATCGCATGGCGGCACGGCCTTGCTGGTAGAGTGGTAACTAGCCACGGCCGAAGCCTCCCATCGAGACCAGACCAGAAATTTAGAAATTCCAAACCCCTGCCGGGAATCGAATCCGGGACCTCCCACTAATAAGACCACAGCACTTACACTGCGCCAGGGGTAACTAATGTATGGTGTAGCCTTTGTCCTTATTATGAAATCAAACAATCCAAGCACTAATTGTCAAACGCTGTAAAAGTAACGACCGCACCTGTACTTGCTATACTTTGCATAACTAATTGAAGTTGGGAAAATACTCTTTCATAAGATCTCGTTTGTTTATCTCCCACTTGAAATAGGGAAATATTTGAAGACAAGAGTGTATGTTTTACCACGGTTTTTAAAAGAGTAAAAAAAAGGATAAAAAGAAAAAGAAGGTTTTTAAAAGAGTAAAAGGTTTTTAATAGAACAGAACATTAGCCACGCTAATCATGACTAATACTCCCCTTTCCTCTTCAATTAAGCCTAATGCTTGTGCTAGGAATAGGTACGACAATAGTGCAACGGGTATGGTTTGAACCCACTTTCAGAATTCAGTCCGCTCTTCCACCGTTGAGCTATCGTGGCTCTACTACATACATGATAGTAGCTAGCATGGAACTAGGAATCAGCTTAGGTACTACTAGCTTAATTAACTAGTGGTTCGCCCCAAACTGAGACTTCGCGATATCCCATCCATACTAATCCATAAATGCGAAAGTGTGTCTGTCTATCTGTCTGCTACGTTTTCACGGCCCAACCGCTGAACCGATCCACGCGGTCGAAGCCGCGGGCATCCCTAGTAATTCTATAAGTTTAATAAATAAAATAATCACTTATAAACCATCTAAGGAGTCTGTTCTTTAATCAAAAACTTGAATAAAGGTAACTCAACTCAAAAACTAGAGATTCCGCGCGCGTCCGTGTGTATATTTTGAATTTTCTTATGTTTTACCATAGTACATGAGGCGCAGTAACACACATAATGACAAACATACACCATGCAATTATCCCACCGTTCTCACGGACTACAATAGGAAAATTACGCGTAGCTCAAGAAGTTGCGCGGAATGTTATGGAATATTAATTTAATGCCTTTTAATCGTATATGCAACTGAACAATTTTTTTTGAATGGGTATACGATTTCTACTTATCGTATACCATCATGATCGACCCATCGCAGGCCCACTACTGAGCACGGGTCTGCTCTCAGAATGAGAAACATTTAGCTCATAGTCTGCCGTGCTGGGTGTGGATTTAGGTTTTTAAAGATCCCGGCGAAACCGTTTGATTTTCCGGAATAAGAAGTTGCCTATGCCAATTCCAGGGACGCAAACTACCTCGGTACCAAATCACACTAATATTATAAAGGGGAAAGTATGTATGTGTGTGTGTGTGTGTGTGTGTATGTTTGTTACTCCTTCACGCAAAAACTACTGGACGAATTAAAGTGTTCCCACGGGAATTTTAAAAAACGTACATCCACGCGAACGAAGTCGCGGGCATCAGCTAGTTTGATATAAATCGGCTAAACTGATGGGCCTTTAAGAATCTCGTGGGAACCCTTTGATTTTCCGGGATAAAAAGTAGCCTATGTCCGTCCCCGGGATATAAATAACTCTGTACCTTTCGTTGGGCCGTGAAAAGGTAACAGACAGACAGACACACTTTCTCATTTATAATATTAGCATAGATTATCGAATAAGTATGGAAATGGACGTTATGTAGGTAAGAACGATGTAATTTCAATGGTCAAAGCGCATGTGAGTCAAGTGAAGTATGTGATAAGAAGCGAAAGCTAGGTGATAAAAACCCATAACCTGACGAAATGGGGCGTGACAATATACAAAGGAAGTTGTGGACTAAATACTGGTTAATGAGTTTTCTTTTAAAATACCTATTGCATAATGTTATGACTTATGTCACCAAACTCCTCGAGCACTTCTGAGGGAAAACTAACTTAGGGCCGATTTTACCAACTTAAAATAAGTCTTATCACACTATCACACTAATCACAATATCACACTAATATTATAAAGGCGAAAGTTTGTGTGTGTGTGTGTGTGTGTGTGTGTACTATGTTACTCCTTCACACAAAAACTACTGGGCAGATTTGGCTGAAATTCCGAATGGAGATAGATCATATCCTGGATAAGCACATAAGCTACCTTTTATCCCGGAAAATCAAAGAGTTCCCACGGGATTTTGAAAAACCTAAATCCACGCGGACGAAGTCGCGGGCGTCAGCTAGTCTGAGAAAAATTTGATATTTTGACGATTTTCAATATATATAAACTGTCATTACACCCATTTTGATCCTCGATTAAACGTCTCTCGACGCTGGTGAAATCGGCACTCCACTTACAACTCGAACTTAATATATCTAGAAAATCTGGTAGAAGGTCTGGCCTGGTGGCTGGCTGGTTTACCGGCAAAACTACAAGTGATTTAGCGTTCCAGTACGATGCCGTGTAGAAACTAGAAACCGATAGGGGTTCACTAAAAACTGACGTACACCTTCCAAGTTAGCCCGCTACCATATTGGACTGCATCAACACTTACCACTAAGTGAGATTATAGTCAAGGGCTAACTTATAATTTAACAAGTGTAAATTATATAACACCCCCGACAAGTGAAGGTTACAGTAACTAGAAAAGAGCTGATAACTTCCAAACGGCTGGACCGATTTTCTTGGATTATGACTAAGAACACTCTCGATCAAGCCACCTTTCAAACAAAAAAAAATTTAAAATCGGTGCATAAGTTTAGGAGCTACGATGCCACAGACAGATACACAGATACACACGTCAAACCTATAACACCCCTCTTTTTGGGTCGGGGGTTAGTTAAAAAGAAAACCAGCATAAGATACAAATAAAAAGATTAGGTACATCAAAGATGCCGTGTCACACCGTTAAGATTGATGTTAACCTATTCATCTTCAACCTTGAATCACCATTAAGGTAACTATACGCGTGCGCATAATGAATACAAATCATTGTATTATACCTAATGCAACTAACAATTTAAGTGCTTAGACCATGGAGGATAACATAACAAGATTCAAAGAAATTTTAGATTCAAAAATCGACCCGGGAACCTAAAGAACTATGGTATAAAAAACCCTAAAGCCCTCTCAAGACCTAAATAAGCGTGAAAAATTATTATAATTTGTTTATAACATCATTGTTCAACCGTTGATAGCAATCATTTTTGTGACTCACTATTGCCTATTCATCTTTTAATTAATAAAATTAACTATCTGACTGCGGAGTCTGACTCATAATTCATCATTTAATTTTACAATTTTCTCAGCAATTCTTCCCATGGATTTTCCACTATTTGGTAACTATAACCAGAAGGCTAGGGCCTAGTAGAAGTCCCGTTTTCCGGAATAAAACCTAGCTTAGGTATGTGTTATACGTGACGTGGGTGCGTTTGGAACCCTTGTAGCTTTAGTTTAAAGGTGCCCACGCACTGGAACTGAACTGCAACTAAACTGCGCATCGCGGCAGCGCCCCGCACGATATTCTCTCCAGCCGCGACGCGCGGCAGTGACGCGCTACGCGGTTCAGCTGCATTTCAGTTCCAGTGCGTGGGCACCTTTAAGTTAACGTAATTAATTATCACCATTATATCTTCTTACAAACAATTCTGACCAGCAAAAAGAGTACAATAGTACTCTTAAATAAATGATCTGAGTTTGAGTTTGAGTGAGAGAGTCTCCGGGGTGATATCTCTGTATCAAATGCTGGATGATGGGTTTGGAAAGGTGACAGAAAAGGTGACCAACACACTTTCGCTTATCATAACACTAGAGAATGCCCACGTTTTGATCCGCGTGGATTTAGGTTTTTGATGATCCCGTGGGAACTGTTTGATTTTCCGGGATAAAAAGTAGCCTATGTCCGTCCCCGGGATATAAGCTAACTCTGTACCAAACGTCAAAATTCAGAATCGGTTAAACTGTAGGGCCGTGAAAAGGTAGCAGACAGACAGATATACTTTCGCATTTATAATATTAATATAGTAAATAGTAAATAATTTTATAATATTAATATAGTAAATAAACGTTGGAAGACAGCCCTCCCGTTGGTCAGACGACATTACCAAGCTGGTGGGAAAGACTTGGAGGAGGCTCGCACAACACCGAGAGGAATGGCGTGCACGTGAGGAGGCCTATGTCCAACAATGGATTAACAAAGGCTAAGAAAGAAGAAGAAGAAGAAGAAATAGTAAATAGTATGGATTAGGTATAGGTGAAGATTTCACCTTCAATTTTAAGGGTGCTTTTAAGTCAAGAGTGAAAGACATCTAGGTTGTATCATTACTTGCCGCAGGTCTGATTGCAGCCAAGCGCTGGTACTTATATAAATTTAAAAAAATGTTTGTTGTTTTATTTCTGGGATCATTTTGTCACAGTCATTACAAAATAATTTGTTTTCGATTCTAAACAATCTATCGGGTCAGGGTGACTGTATTGCGAGACTTCCTTCCATTCAGCAAATTCAGACTGTCTTCAATCGCTATCGGTAAATTTGGAAATATGCATTGGCAATTTTATGATGCCCTTTGCAGCATAGAGTCAGTCTGAAGAACCACTGGTCATCGTCATCAATCTATTGCTAATCTACCACTAAGTGTACGGTGGAAATATGCATAAGCAGTTTTATTTATAACTAGCTGACGCCCGCGACTTCGTCCGCGTGGATTTAGGTTTTTCGAAATCTCGTGGGAACTCTTTGATTTTCCGGGATAAAAAGTAGCCTATGTGCTAATCCAGGATATTATCTATCTCCATTCCTAATTTCAGCCAAATCCGTCCAGTGGTTTTAACGTGAAGGAGTAACAAACATACACACACACACACACACACACACACATACAAACTTTCGCCTTTATAATATTAGTGTGATAACTAGCTGATGCCCACGATTATGCCCACATATACGTAGATTTAGGGCCGGCGCACATATGGCGGATCGCAGAGCAGAGCATGCCCGCGAAGTTTTCTAATCGCGTGACACATTACGCGAATTTCTACCAGAGAATCCGCGAGCACGCGCGGGACTATGCGCGGATGCGCGTGTATCCGCACGGATGCACAATTGATTTTAGATATTATTTCAATGAGGACAATGCCGACAATACTTTGACTGTGAAAAATACTCTGCGCTGCGCTCCGCCATGTGCGCCGGCCTTTAGACTTCCAAAATCCCGTAGGAACTCTTTGATTTTTCGAGATAAAAAGTAGCGAATGTCATTCTCCCATGCAAAAAAATGACCCCAATCCGTTGCTACGTTGTAGCGTGATTGAAGGACAAATCGACAAACCAGCAAAGAATAAACCACCAAAAAAGCATACTTTCGCATCTATATTACTAATAAATAAAATTGGAGTGTCTGTCTGTAATTTCGAAATAACTACCGCATATTAAGGTCATATAGTTATTTGAACGATACTATAACAGAATCACATGTTTTTAAAATTTTTGTCTGTCTGTCTGTCTGTCTGTTTGAAAAGGCTAATCTTCGGAACGGCTGAACCGATTTTGACGGGATTTTCACAGACAAGTAGAGGATTCACCAGGGAGTAACATAGGCTACTTTTTAACCGACTTTCAAAAAGGGAGTTGTGTTTTTCTACCTATGTACACCGAAATCTCCGAGATTTCTGAACCGATTTGCGTCATTTCTTTTTTAATCGATAGAGGAACTTTGCGACATTGTTTCATAAAAAAATTTGGATTCCAACTCCTCAATCCTGATGCTGCAGGGGATCTGACCAATCCACGCGGGCGAAGCTGCGGGCATCAGCTAGTTTTTTATAATATAATTAATTATTATTAGTGGGTAATGGTTAATGATACCGTTTGCAGTGTAGACTTAGTCTGTAGAATCTATACATCAATAATCATCATCAGTCCATTGCTGATGCTCTTCTGAGCATAGCTCTCCTTTCAGAATGATTATCATCAGGCTTGACTATCTAATGGCACTATCGTTACTACATATTTTACTGTGGTTGACTGGCTCGGATGGTGACGATTTTTTTTTAATTTTAGCTGATATATATTGACCAATATTAATTTATGCTGTGGATCAATTCAACGCGGATACAAAAATAATAAAACCATTCGACAACAACCAATACAATTTATTTTTATTTCCAAACTTTAGTCATTCAATTTCCGGAGTATTTCATTAATATCTGTCGAAACTCTGAGTTTTCCATATTGTTTCTCTGTTCAGGTGTGCAGTATTCTGGAAAAGAAAATAACTTGATTACCTTCTAAAAAAATGCTGATTTTATTAAATGAGATGATGATTCTCTCTCTCTCTCGAATAAACCTGTATTGTATGAGACAAAAACTTCCAAAGTGTCACGTTTCTGAGACATAAGCTATCAAAGTTGTACCTAAGTTGGTGGTAGCCTCGGTACAACAGTTTAGCCATGGAAAAAGAAAAATGGCGAACATATAAGTAGGCCAGGTTCCATGCTAAAATATTCAAACCCCGTTGATGAATCTTCAAGCTTAGTTGTAAATCAAAAAATACTCACGAACTGTAGTAGGTTCCCATCCAATGTATTCACCAGTGCGCTCGTTCTCATTCTTCAGCCATTCGTACAAAGGCTGGAAGTATTCTAGCACTCCGCTTGCGTCCATCTTGCGCTGTCCAGTTATTGCCTCCATCGCGTCTGGCCAAGACTTTGATGAGCCCATTTGCAACATTTTTCTGGAATAAATGGTCAGATTATATACGTATTTTCTTTGATTATAAACTAATTGGCTTGCCGCGGCTTCAGTTGGGTAGAGTTTCTGAAAATCTAATTGTGGGGGTCTACGTTACTATACATTACTATAAATAAACTCAACCTACCTACATGCAGCCCTACATGTAAAATCCTATGTATTTTAGACCAAGCTTACGTTGATATGCCAGAAACTAGTCAGTATCTCCTTTGATATTTTATATAGACTATTGAGAATTGCGATTGGCTAGAGTTTGAGCTGTATGGATTGACACAACCAATCCAGATCAGAGAAATTTCTACGATAGTGGAATTTGTGTTCTCCTACCCGAATTACAGTCAAGTAGACCGTTTATTCCTTCACTCGCACCCGGAGACCGGACAGAGATCAGGCATAGAGCTGACAGCTTTACATCCTCTTCAATGCTAGAGGGTATAACACTGACAATTCCGGGCTGTTACTCAAAATTTCTTAACTGAAAACCCCTTACCCCAATGCATTTCCAGCCTCAGTGCTGTTATAAATATCACAGTTGGACAGCGTTCTGTCTGTATCGCCGGGCATGTACTCCCCTGCTAGCTGGCACAGGGAGCGGTGGAATTGGAACTGGATGATGTAGGAGATGTAGTATCTGAAACAAGAGAAGGTAGAGTTTATGAATTAAAGTGCCAAAGAAAAAAACGCAGCTTTAACTGTGAAGAAAACATCGTAAGGAAACCGGCATGCCTCAGAGTTTCCGATAATTTTCTTAAAGGTGTGTGGAATCTGCCAATCCACCAACGTGGTGGACTGTGGCGAAAACCCTTGAGATTGTTAGAGGAGATCCATGCTCAGTAGTGAGCCGGCGATGATTGATAATGATGAAGAATGATGAATCTACAACATCGACATTGATAAACCTACCTCATGTCTTCTACTTTTAGTAGTGCCACACCAGCACAATGCAAACCTACCTCATATACTCAACATCAGCAGTGATGTGATACTTCGCAGCAGGATCGAAGTCCTCCTCACTCCTTGGTGCCGGTGGCTCCACGCCTTGCAGCGTCTCCCTCAGTTGCCAGAAGTGGCAGTTGTAGTCTTCCTCACTGGTGGTGCCACGGAACACTCCATAGCGGAACAGGTCCAGTAGATAGGCGAATGGTAGGAAAACGATCTTGTCAATACCCTAGAAATAATATAAAAACGTTAAAAGATCGAAAAAATAGACGTTGGGGTCCCAAGGTCCTAAAATAGCGACCTCGTACCAAAATGCACAAAGTTGGAAGACCCTCCACCAGGTAGACAGACGACATCAAACAAGTCACATTGAGCCGCTGGATTCAGGCGTCGTAAGGCTCTTGGCATGTGGAAGTAGTTATTGGAAGTATGATAATTGAGAAAAATGAAAATCTCAGGCAAAAAAAAATTGATTTTATCCACAAATATATAAAATATTCCTAAAACCAAAACTAGTTAACCAAAAATGTACCAATGTCTTACCATTTTGTATAATTGATTGATATTAGATTCAAGATCATCTGGTCCATCTTCGAGCAAGCCCATGACCCTCAAATGTTTGGGAGTATCCACGGACAGAGAAATCACATCTCCAACTGCTTCATGAAAACCTGAAACATTTTTTTTATACAAATAGCGAGCAAACGAGCGGGTCACCTGATGTTAAGTGATTGCCAGTGCCCATGAACATTTGCAGCTTCAGAGAAACCATCGATGTTTGCTGGCTTTTCAGGATTTTTGATCCGCCCCTTGAATAACCCTATGATGAATTCAACCCGCCTGGTGGTTGGCTCCATAATTTGCATGTGCGTAGAAAAAAATCATCTGGCACAACGGGTATCCACTATCCAGGTGGTGAGACTTTAGGTCTCAGAATACATTATAAAGTGCCGTGCAGTGCGGTTGTAGAAAAATATTATAATATGAGATTTGCCGCAAAATCACATTATAGATGATTTTAGCTCTCATGAAATTCAGATCAAGCTTTGGGTGCTCCGTGCTAGGAAGCGGATTTCGTAGAGTTTTCGTTAAGTTTTTAGGCTTTCTAATTGCCTGATCCCTTGTATGATGTGCGTACAACAGAAAGAATTGAATTTTAAGGGAAAATTTTAAATTACCTACCTGGGTTCGCGCCTGCCCTGTATATTACAGGAAGATCTTTGTACTGCAGATAATATTGGATGTGGCCCATCTCATGATGAGTTGTTTTGAAGAAGGCACTGTTGATCGTTGTACATTGTTTTATCCTGAAAGCCAAACAATATACTCCAAAGTTTATATGAAAATGTAGAAAAGAATTAATATGTAAGTAATCTTATGACGTCATGTTAACCTAAACTTCTTGGCTTAGAGCCATTACGCACGGTCGACTAGTCGCCCGGCAACTCGGTCGATGGCGACCGTTAGAATCTGTAACGACTGCATGCGTATACACATGACGACTTCCATATATATAAAAAAAAAAGATTCCGACGAATTGAGAACGTCCTCTTTTTTTCGTAGTCGGTTAATAATTTATTTTATTTTTATTTTTTATTCTTATTTTTTTTATGGAGACAAACAGTATAAAAAATAAACAAAAGGTAGCACAAATACAAAGCACACACACCACAACAGTCTCCAACGAAAAGTTATCACAAAATTAAAACACACAATAGCCGGGTATAAGAAGGTACATAAATAAGAGATTCTAAAGGTTGCCGTCGACTTAGTTGCCACGCCGGGCAACTAGTCCAACGTGCAAGGGTCTTTAGGGTGACTGTAATCAATCAATCAATCAATCAAATTCTTTATTTGCTGAATACTGACAAAAGGTGGTACAAATAGCATACAATGAGTCCAGTGTATTCAACCATTTCTGGCATGCAAATATAATAATTAATACAATTTGTAGTTTTTAAGAAGCAATTATAATATTACAACGCTACCAAACTGAAGGTACACTTGTACTAGATTTGAAAGTTCAGAGTTATTCAGAAGGTATTGTATAAAAGCAGGCGCTATTTTGCGAAACTCATCTATACTCTATACTAATAAATAAAATTGGAGTGTCTGTCTGTAATTTCGAAATAACTACCTCATATTAAGCTCATATGGTTATTTGAACGATACCATAACTGAATCACACGTTTTTAAAATTTTTGTCTGTCTGTCTGTCTGTCTGTCTGTCTGTCTGTTTGAAAAGGCTAATCTTTGGAACGGCTGAACCGATTTTGACGGGACTTTCACAGGCAAGTAGAGGATTGACCAGGGCGTAAAATAGGCTACTTTTTTAACCGACTTTCAAAAAGGGAGTTGTGTTTTTCTACCTATGTACACCGAAATCTCCGAGATTTCTGAACCGATTTGCGTCATTTCTTTTTTAATCGATAGAGGAACTTTGCGACATTGTTTCATAAAAAATTTGGAGTCCAACTCCTCAATCCTGATGCTGCAGGGGATCTGACCAATCCACGCGGGCGAAGCTGCGGGCATCAGCTAGTATACAATACAAGGAATCAAAAGCTTAATTTGCTATAATCTGTTCAAAAAGGCAACACCACAATAACCCACCACACTCTCACACTCTGTGTTCTGGTGGATTTGTGTGGTGTGGCGTGGTGGTGCTTGGCGCTTGCTTGGTGGCAGGCTTTTCCTGCATGCTTAGTGGGGGGGAGGAGGGGGAGGGGAGGGCGGGTGGTGCACTTCGTATGCTGCATGTTGTACCATACAAAGGAGATCATTCTAGCTCCATACATTTTTGGGCCTTTTCTGAAAGTGCCGGCCAACGAAAAAAAATGGTACGGATCGTTAGAACTAGCCATTTGGAGTAATAGTTAATATGGCAGAAAAGTTGTAGGATTGCTCTGAACCAAGTTATACAAGGTCGAAGATTCATAATTTTCATACATTTTATTGATTTCTAAAAGTGCTGGGAAACATAAAATAATGTTAGATATTGCTAGAACTAATGATTTGAAGCAATTGTCATTATGACCCAAAGGCTGTGGGGCCATTATATGTCGTGTTATACAAGTTATATAAAAAATTAATATACTTTGTATAATTAATTGCAACCGATTTTATGATTTTGTTATTGTTCTGATTGTTTTATACGAATTTGAATACACGTACAATTATTTTGACTCCCACGAAGTGCTGGATCAGCTGCAATGTGGACAAAATTCGTTTATACATACCTGGATTGTATGCGGCCTTGTAATACTAGGTGATCTCATCCAGCCATCTCCCAAACTTCTGCCACTGGGAATTGGGATATCTCCGGCGAGCTCTGTGATGAATGCACCATTTGGTTATACGTACTGTTCACCATAGTAACTTCGGGCTTGCTTCAGTCGATAGCTGCCCAAAGCAACCTGCGTCAATTCTTCTGTGAATCTAGGAAAGTCATTGAACGGAGGATGTCGGCTACCTTAGCCTGGAAATGAGCTCTCCTTCTATTATAATTACATATTGTTTGTGATAACAAGTTCTGCTGAACTGTTTTGCTCACTGGCCGTTCATGGATTACGTCAAGAAAATCACGTGCATGCACGTTGTTGTCTATCAGAAGATGATAGCCGTTCAGCAATGCTGACAAAATCCTGAAATAATCGACCATGTTACTTAATGTCCGGTTACAAATCCTGAATAACCCTGAGTAAACAAAAATCTCTTCCAAAGCGGTCGTTAATCATTTACATTGTCCAGCAGCAAATGATAAAAAGTCTAGATTTATTGGCTTCGTCAGTAGTTAGCTGGGTTTTTACTGATGTTTTGTTACTGGCATTTGTGCCATATAACCGCACACCTCAAGAAAGAAAGATTACCTCAAGATTGTTTATGGTATCTCCAAAACCATGGACTAAGATAAAAATCCAGTAAAAATCTTCTATATCATTTAAGGTATCATTTAAAATCTAGGCATTGTAAGTTGCTGCAGCGTGTAGATTATTGTTCCATCGCAACAAATATAAAGGCTTTTAGTGGTTTCGGAACTTGTGGTTAGGGTATGATTTTCACTGAAAAAAGTAATTAGTGCTTTTCTGAAGATATATGTACATGCCTGTATCTGTGTGTACATGCCCTTTATAGATAGCCTTTCTTTCTTAAGGCATGCGGTTATGTGACACAAATGCTAGAAACAAAACATTTAAATGAAACCCAGCTAATTACTGACCAAACCAATAAATCAAAACTTGTTACCATTTGCCGCTGGATGGTAGAAGTGATGAACAATTGCTTTAAAAGAGATTTTCGTTTGCTCAGGATTGATCAGAGTGACCGTGCATTAAGTAACGTGATCGATTATTTCAGGATCGCGGTAACATCGCTAAACAGCTATCATGTTCTAGCATAATAACGTGTACTACAGACGTGATTTCCTTGACAAAATCCATGAACTGGTCAATGCGCAAAACAGTTTAGCAGAACTTGTTATCACACACAATAATTATAATAGAAGAAGAGCTCATTTCCAGGCTATGGAAGCCGACATCCTCCGTTCAATGACTTTCCTAGATTCACAGAAGAATCGACGCAGGTTGCTTTGGGCAGCTATCGACTGAAGCAAGCCCGTAGTTACTATGGTGAACAGTACTTATAACCAAATGGTGCATTCATCACAGAGCTCGCCGGAGATATCCCAATTCCCAGTGGCAGAAGTTTGGGAGATGGCTGGATGAGATCACCTAGTATTACAAGGCCGCATACAATCCAGGTATGTATAAACGAATTTTGTCCACATTGCAGCTGATCCAGCACTTCGTGGGAGTCAAAATAATTGTACGTGTATTCAAATTCGTATAAAACAATCAGAACAGTAACAAAATCATAAAATCGGTTACAATTAATTTTACAAAGTATATTAATTTTTTGTATAACTTGTATAACACGACATATAATGGCCCCACAGCCTTCGGGTCATAATGACAATTGCTTCAAATCATTAGTTCTAGCAATATCTAACATTATTTTATGTTTCCCAGCACTTTTAGAAATCAATAAAATGTATGAAAATGATGAATCTTCGACCTTGTATAACTTGGTTCAGAGCAATCCTAAAACTTTTCTGCCATATTAACTATTACTCCAAATGGCTAGTTCTAACGATCCGTACCATTTTTTTTCGTTGGCCGGCACTTTCAGAAAAGGCCCAAAAATAATGATCTCCTTTGCCTTTTTAACGGATTATACCAAATTAAGCTTTGAATTCCTTGTATATTCAGAAGACCTCTAGAAAGAATTTCTTAACATACCTAAAGTCTTCTCCATCGAAGAAATCCCACGCCGAAGCATGGCACACCATCTCACGTCCATCCTGCGGTTTCTCAAGAATAGATCTCTCCCAAAACAGGTCTGGCATGCCGCTCAAATTGAGTGATATGAAGAATTCTTCTGCTGTCTTGAAAATCTTCAAAGCTGTGTAGTTCTAAAACACAACGAATATGTTTTATGTTTTTCTATTTAATTGAAATCACACTTTCTAGACATCGAAATATATGTTTAAAAAATGATTCCGACGAATTGAGAACCTCCTCCTTTTTTCAAAGTCGGTTAAAAGGGACAAGGCGACTGACTGACTGACTGACCTATCAACGCACCGCTCAAAACTACTGGACTGATCGGGCTGTTTAGCATGCAGACAGCTAATATGACATAGACATCCGCTAAGAAAAGATTTTTAAAAACGGAAATACATACATACAGGTCAAACACATAACCCTCCTTTAGGCTTCGCCGCAGTCGGGTAAAAATTCACCCCATATGAGAGTTTTTTTTTATTCAGACACAAGTTAGCCCTTGACCGCAATCTCACCTGGTGGTAAGTGGTGCTAAAATGGAAGCGGGCGAACCTGAAACCCATACCCCATTGGTTTCTACACGGTATCGTACCGATACGCTAAATCGCTTGGCGGCACGGCTTTGCAGGTATTTGTACAGTCTACGCGGATGAAACCGCGGGCATAAGCTACTCTTCAATATGTTGTCTTTTGGGAGGTGATTTTTTGTTTTAATTTTAATTAAGTAATTACCTGACTAATCAGAGCTGCTGTAACATCTACGTCTGGTTTCTCGGGATATGGTCTCGTGAACTTTTCCACGTTATTCCATGATTGTGCCCAAATGTTACCTGCAATTTTTAAAAACATTATCACCACCGTCACTATCCCTATTATAAATGCGACAGTATGTTCGTTTGTCCTTGTCCTGGAGCAACGGATCTCGTGATTTTTTGCGTGGAAGTGTAGTAGTAACGACTGTTAACAGTGGATATATCCCCCGATTATATCCACTGATGTTATACAAATCAGTGGATATAATCGGGGATATAATTTTTATCTACTGCCCATGCTAGCCGGGCTGGAGATACTTTTTATCCCGGAAAATCAAAGGGTTCCCATGGGATTTAAAAAAACCTAAATCTACACGGTCGAAGAGCTGGGCTAAATAAAAACTATATAAAATATCTAGAAACACTAGACTATAAAGTCACTATAAAAAAATCGCCCAACGTGGGGCTCGAACCCACGACCCTGAGATTAAGAGTCTCATGCTCTACCGACTGAGCTAGCCGGGCACATTAAAAGTTTTGTAAATATTGATCAATTCAAGGAACCAAAAGCTTAATTTGCTATAATCCGCCAAACCAAAGAAATCTGTATGGTGCAACATGCAGCATGCGACATGCACCACCCGCCCTCCCACTGACAAACATGCAGGAAAAGCCAGCGTCCAAGCAAGCCACACGCACCACCACCACGCAGCTCCACACAAATCCCAACACCACTCGACGCACGTTTCGCCCCGACACCTGAGCATCCTCAGGAGATGTAGACCTTACAATACCTAATTGTAAAGGATAAGGAGGAGGATTTAAAAGGATTTGTGTGGTGCTGCGTGGTGGTGGTGCGTTCGGCGGATTATAGCAAATTAAGCTTTTGGTTCCTTTTAAATGGACTTCCGCAAAATAACGCCTGCTTCTATACTATATTGATCAATTCTACTTATCGATTCAGAATCTGGCATCTAGGTATTGCTAAAATCATTTTAGGGTTCCGTACCTGCAGGGTGCCAAGGCAAACGAACTTTAGTGTCTAAATAGCTAAAAAGTGAACTTGCCTAGCAAATGCGCAGGTATAGGCCCCTTGGCGGACACGACCTGGTCTCCGTATCTGAGCCTCAAGTGTCTCCTGACATACGCGTGTATCTGCTGGTACAGCGGTTTGATCTGGTCCCACAGCGCAGCGAACTGCTTCTCACTGTCTGCCTCCTCGTATTCGCTTAGCCACCATTCCGCTACACTGTCGTACCCTAAAATAAAAGCAGAGAAATGTCTTGAAATATTCAAAAGGTGAAAAATGCACTATGTATCTCATGTAGGTATGACATTTTTCACCTCTTTCTTTCGAAATAGGACTCTCATTCCTTTTAGAATTTTCATAGTGCCACTTAGCTCTGATCAAAACGGCTCGCCAACCGATATAAGTACCTACCATTTAATTTAGCAGCCTCATTGTTCATATTGACATACTCGATGAAGTCCGCTTTGGAGGCCGCTCCGGCTGCCTTGTGCCACTCCAACCACGTGTGTTTCAGTTCCTCAGCATCACTACTTGTAGCAAAAATCTCTGTTATTTCTGAAAAAAAATATTTATTATTAATTAATTATTATAAAAATAATATTTTGTGTGTGTGTATGTTTGTTACTCCTTCACGCAAAAACTACTGGACGGATTTGGCTGAAATTTGGAATGGAGATAGATAATATCCTGGATTAGCACATAGGCTACTTTTTTTCCAGAAAATCTAAGAGTTCCCACTAGGGATTGCAATGCTGGATCCGCAATCCAGCAATCCAGCTGGATCCAGCACGTTTTTGGGGCTTGCTGGATCCAGCACCTGACGCTGGATCCAGCGTTGCGGATCCGCAATCAGCTAAGAACAAGTAACTAACTTTCTTTTTGCGCAAAAACTATAGAATGTCTTTCAGAAAAGTGAAAAAAACCTGTAACAAAATGATTGGTTTCCCAAGTCTGAAATTATATTATAGCTTCAGGATTTTATAAGTGGGAATGGGGATAGGCTACGTAATTTTATTTCGAAAATTAGTGAAAATGAGAAACTGAGAACCCTACAAAGTTAGTAAAACAGGTACCTATGAATAGCTATTTCCGATTACTGATGCGTATAAGAAAAATTACTGTAAACGAAAGCAAGGTACGTTTTTGGGTTCAACTTTTTCGTTCTGGAAATTATTTTGACCTACAGAACAAACCCTTTGGAGATCCTAGTTGACAGTGAAGAATTAAAGATGATTGTGGAAGCGGATCCATTGCAAACCACATCAGAGTTAACGGTAGCACTTGTGAGTGAAGTGATTTTAATTCACTTATAACTAATTGGTAAAGTGAAAAAGCTCGAGAAATAGGTACTTCATGAATTGAGTGAAGCACAACAAACCAACAAACACGCTTTGGGTGCTGCGTTACATTACTTACTCAATCGTCACAGTAATGCATCGTATTGTTACTTTTAATGAAATATGGTTCTGCAAGTACGACAATCAGAAACGCTCATCACAATAGTTGAACCCAGCAAAACCCGGCCAAATCCTGTCCCAAGCGAAAGTAAACTTAGAAAAAGCTATTTTTGAGTGTTTGGTGGGCCAGAGCTGATGGTATCACACACTACAACTTCCTAAGATCTAGCCAGACGATTACGACAGATGTCTATTGTCAACAATTGCAAACCACGATAGAAAAGCTAGCCGTTAAACAATGGTTAATAAATGTTCTAGCCCACTGCTGCTTCAGGGTAACGCTAGACCTCATAATTATTTCATGGCAGACGGCCGCTAAATTAAGGAGCTGTGATTGGAAGCACCCACCATACTCCCCGAACCTTGCTCCAGCAAACACTTTTTTCGGAACTTGGACAATTTCTTGCAAGGAAAAAAATTCAATTTTGATTCAGTTCAAAGGTTATATTGCCTTCAAAGATTTTATTAATTCTCGCTCCCACAATTTTTTCAGCAATGGAATTAATGAATTACCTATAAAATGGTGGTAGTGTATACGTAGATATTGAATGCAAACCATAATAATACCATACTACCATATTATAATACCATACTTCGATTGATTAAATACATTTTCACTAAGAAAAGTTTTTCTTTTTTCCATATGAAACGCTTTTTTTATAGATAAGGACCTCATATTATAACTACAAACAAATAGAGGTAGTTAGTTATTAAAGTTTATACGGTAAAACATGAAAAAATGTTCTATTTCTTTGAAAAATCAATAAGTGCTGGATCCGCGCTGGATCCAGCTGGATTTGTTTCAATCCAGCAAAAATCCAGCTGGATTGAAAATGCCGCTGGATTGCAATCCCTAGTTCCCACGGGATTTCGAAAAACCTAAATCCGCGCGGGCGAAGTCGCGGGCGTCAGCTAGTAATGGAATATAGTGGGTTTAAGAAAATACCTTTCTTTAATGACAGGAGATCTTGGTTTAGGAATTTCTGAAATGCTATTTCACGTTTGCTGCTATTTATTGGTTCCACTATCCCATCTCGCCTGTCCTATCAAACTACAACTAATTATCATCATCATCATCATCATCGCCAACCCATTACTGAGCACGGTCTCCTCTCAGAATGACAAGTATTTAAGCCATAACCTACCACGATTATCAGGCTTGCCATACTTTCTATAAGTTTAATAAAAATAAAAAATACCTGGTTCAACATGCAAGTCACACTTGGCACGATCCTTGTAATCGCAAATCGTCGCTTTAGCGTACGTCGCCTGCATGTTGTTGACGGCACTTATCAGCCTCTGATTCAGGTCCTCTGGGAGGGCAGAGGTTCCCAGTTTGGAGTACTTCTGGAACATTCTCTTGAGGTCTGGATCTTCGAACTCGTGCCAGAGGTACGTCATGGTTTCCTTCCATGCTTCTTTCTCTTGATCTGCCACTTCAAGTGCTACTTTTAACTGTAATACATGTTATGGTTATACCCAGTAACATTGTGCGTTCGTCTTCTTCGAGCAATCTTCTTAGGGTTCCCTACCTCAAAAGGAAAATCCGGCCAAATGCGAGTCAGACTTGCGCACCGAGGGTTCCGTACTCGGGTATTTCCAACATTTTGCATGATAAATCAAAAACTATTATGCATATAAATAAAAATAAATCGGTTTTAGAATGTACAGGTAAGCCGTATTATATGATACCCCACTTGGTATCGTTATCTTACTTTGAAAATAAAAAATACTAATTTATTTATTTGTTCACGAACACATTTCAATTTTTTTTAATGATGTAACGACGAATTCACGGTTTTCGGATTTTTTCCTTTACTTGCTATAAGACCTACCTACCTGCCAAATTTCATGATTCTAGGTCAACGGGAAGTACCCTATAGGTTTTCTTAACAGACACGACAAATGTACAGACAGACAGACAGACGGACAGACTGACAGACATACAACAAAGTTATCCTATAAAGGTTCCGTTTTTCCTTTTGAGGTACGGAACCCTAAAAACGGAACCTTATAAGAGCACTTTGTTGTCTGTTGTACTTAGAAAGTTTCACCCGAGCGAAACCGGGTGGAGCAGCTAGAATTGAATACAATTTTCGTTTTTCGTCTTGGGCAGATAACACCATCACTTGACATTCGGTACCACATCATTTCTTGTTTACCTGTCTCTCCTGATTATAATCAGTGATATTCGATTGGTAGTCCCACGCGGCTATTGTTTTCCGGTTCTTCGCCCTCGAGGTGAGTTCATCCAGGGTCCTCATATACAGCCTCCCTGCAGCTTCCTCAGCGGCCCTCTCTTGAGCGCTGCCCTGTGCTGCTACGATGAAGACTGAGGCGATTGCCCCTACAAGGGCTAGTTCTACGATGATCTTCATTATCATCTACAAGAATGTTAATTCATACTTAATACTTTGTGTCTTATCTGTCTGTCTGTCTGCCTTTCACGGCTCAACAGTTTAACCGATTTTGAGAAATTTGGTATAGAGTACGCTTACATCCTAGGGAAGGAAATCCCAAGGAAGTCCTAGGGGGAAAAAAGGCTGCTTTTTATACCGAAAAATCAAAGAGTTTCCACGGGATTCTTATAGACCCATCCGTTTAACCGATTTACATGGAATTTGGTAAAGAGGTAGCTTGCATCCCGGAAACTAACATAGACAACTTTTTATCCCGAAGGATCAATGAGTTCTCACGGGTTTTATAAACCTATATCCATGGGAACGAAGTTACGAGCATCACCTAGTTAAATACATTTTATGATATCAGTTGTTAAGGTCAACCACGAGAGACCTTTAGACAAACGTAAATACTTTTGGTGTACTGCTATTTCCAGCTTTATAACATAAAATCGTTCAAGTGCGAGTTGGGCTCGCACAGGAAGGGTTCCGCACCATATTACAAGAAATGACTCTTTTGAATTTTTTTAAATTTTTATGGAGGCAATTTTGAAATTTTTTCAATTTGTTATTATAGCAGCAATAGAAATATACATTCTGTGAAAATATCAGCTTTCTAGCTATTAAGGTTCATGAGATACAGCCCGCTGACAGACAGATGGACGGACGGACGGACGGAAAGCGGAGTCTTAGTAATAGTGTCCCGTTGGCATCCTTCGGATACGGAACCCTAAAAAGCATATAACATAGCTAGCCGATGCCCGCGACTTCGCCCGCGTGGATTTAGGTTTTCGGAATCCCGTGGGAACTCTTTGATTTTTCGGGATTAAAAGTACGCTGTGCAATCCAGAATATTATCTATCTCCATTCCCGTCTAGTAGTTTTTGCGTGAAGGAGTAACAAATATGCACACACACACACACACAGATACACACAAACTTTCGCCTTTATAATATTAGTGTGAAGTGTGATAATAGAAATCAGTAGATAAGTAGGTATTATCCAAATGCCCATTGTGACCACCATTGATTTTGGAAGCGCCACTACCACGTAAAACTGTGCCATCTAGATAACTGCCTGATAACAATTTATAAATTGACTACTGAATGCAATCATTTGGAACGATGACCGCAAATAAAAATAATAAATTGACCTAGTATTTTTTTTTCAATAAAAACTGTAAAGTGTCAAGGTGGCTGATGCAAAAACTCAAATACTAGAATATAGACGCATAAAATATCAATACTAATATGTGAAAGTGTGTCTGTCTGTCTGTCTGGTACGTTTCACGGCTCAACCGTTGAACCGAAAGAGTTAGCTTACATCCCGGGGACGGACATAGGCTACTTTTTATCTCAGAAAATCAAAGATTTCGATGTAAAATTATTGTATCCCGCCGAAGAAAAATATAAAATCATATTTCATTGGCTTCAAAAAAAGAGAAGGTTCTAAATTCAGTGCGGTTATTTAACTCGGAGCAATTCTTGTAACTAATTGTTACCATGCACTCACTGTACTTGGGTGCATCAAGCATGGGGTCCACGTGATCAAATCAGAAATGAGGAGAACCGTAGAATAACCAGAGTAACCGACGTCGCTCTATGGGTTGCGAAGTGAAGAGGCAATGGGCAGCGCACATAGTCGAAACACTGATAGACATTGGGATGCCAAGACTCCCCCCTAGGTGGGCAGACGACATCAAACGAGTCGCAGGGAGCCGCTGGATTCAAGCGGCGCAAGACCGTGGGACGTGGAAGTCCCTACAAGAGACCTATGTCCAGCTGTGGACGTTAATCTGTTGATAATGATGATGATGATCGACCCTGGGACTTTTGCCCAAGCTTCAAGAAGATATCTTCTTACATAGCAACACTTGGACCGTTTTTCTCATTTCATCTTTATTATCATGATTGACATTTCTGATAATTTCTTTTGAGTAGCAGATCCTTTAAAACCATTTTCGTTATAATGATAAGTTATCATTATTATGAAAGTGGTTTAATCTATTATCATAGTTAACACTAAGGAGTATTTTTCGTCGTTTAAGCATCTAAAAACAGGCCAAGTGCGAGCCGGACTCGCATATGTAAGGTTCCGTCTGTACGTATAGTTCACGGTTTTCGAATTTTCCCTTTACTTGTGCTTTGACATTGCTACCTGCCACATTTCATGATTGGAAGAATAGGTCAATAGAGAGTGCCTATAGATTTTGATTCCCTTGACGGGTGTTGACAGACAGACAACGAAGTGATCCTATAAGGGTTCCTTTTTTTCTGGAGATACAAAACTTTAAGAATATGCGGAAAGAAAAACTAACACAGTTTACTTACAAATAAAACCCTTTTAGTTGTATCCGTACAGTATCCACATGGCATTTCGTTTCGCGAAATATCTGAGACTTATTACCCGTAACGACAAACACCAGTCACAAACTAACAATATTTCTCTAAATGAAGGCATATTTTGTGTGTATGCAAATGAATTAGTGTATTAACCTGTCTTCCATGCTTTAAGAAATTTGAAGGCTTTTGTCTGCGAATTGTGACCATAACTAATGAGCAGTTTCAGCCATCGCAAATGAAGTGTCAGTTATTATTATTATATGAGCTCTGTTTGAGCTATATTCGCGAATTGGTCTCCACATATTGGAATAACATGTTGATTTATACATATATTACTGATCTCAAAATTTTTACGAGCTACAATAGACCGTACGTCATGCTAAAATTTTGCCCCAAGAAAAAAATATGTCAACAGCACAAATTTTCAGTACAAATAATGCGGCGCATATCTACTATAGCCTGCAAAATGATATGTCTATTGTAAAAGGATAAACTGACTAACTGATATAGATATCCAAGAACAGCAACGCGATGTTTATAGAAGCTTGAGATTTTTCATATTATAGTTTTTTTTTTCTATATATCAAACATATAGTTATCAAAACTTTTTAAATTTAAAATTATACTTACCGAACATTCACTTTTTCTTTAAAAACTAGATACCTGTAACCACTAATTGGTTACTTTATACTTAGATACTATTGCAGCTGTGATGTATTTTAAAGTTATATCAAGAATGATATTGTGCAAGTGATATGAAAATCCAGATAGATATTTGATATTTGACACGATATACTGCTGTCAAGATATTCTGTTACTAGATGATGTCCGCGACTTCGTCCGTGTGGATTTAGGTATTCTAAGAATCCCGTGGGAACTCTTTGATTTTCCGGGATAAAAGTTGTCTATGTCAGTTTCCGTGATGCAAGCTACCTCTCTACCTTTCATATAAATCGGATAAACTAATGGGCCTTTAAGAATCCCGTGGGAACTCTATAATTTTCCGGGATATAAAGTAGCCTATGACCTTCCCCGGGATATAAGCTAACTCTATACCAATCATCAAAATAGGTTAAACTGTTGAGCCGTGAATAGCTAGCAGACAGACAGACAGACATACTTTCACATTTATAATAAGTATTATTAAATATGTATATCTCGATATCTTCGTTTCGTAACCATCGATGTTCGTAACATTTTCAACAGTTCCAAATGGAACATAACATATTGCAAAACTAAATTTTTGTTAATAGATGCGATAAAAATCACACATTATTTTTATGATCGTTTTGTTAGAATTAAAGATTAAATGGCCCGTTTTTCTTCATTAGATAATGGTCCTTCAAGCCGGATTTATAATAATCGTTAAAATTTTGACATCCTTTGTTCTTTCACATCCCTGGCACAGCGGCGAGCAAAGTCTTCTTATAAGTGGGGGTAATTTAGGTAAATATAGGTTTTGCAGTGGCAATGGGCAGGGCACATAGTTCGAAAAACCGATAGATGTTGACCCCAATAATGGCGACCTCGCATTGGAAGGTTAAAACCCCCCACTAGATGGGCAGACGACATCAAAAAGGCATTTTACTTAGTGAAAAATGATATTTAAACAATAATATCAAGGTAAGAGCCTCGATAGCTCAACGGTTGAGGACCGGACTGAATTCAGAAAGGTCGGCGGTTCAAACCCCACCCGTTGCACTACTGTCGTACCCACTCCTGGCACGAGCTTTACGTTTAATTGGAGGGGAAAAGGTAGTATTAGTCATGATTAGTATTCTTGTTAAAAAAAAGGATGAAATGAAACATATTATATCATTATATTACAAAACATTTATTACGAATACTGCTCCTAGACGTCAAATTATCCTATGTAGTAGTAAGTACGGTCACGACTCCTGCACGGGCTCCGGCTTCGCCTTCGCGTCCAGAGCGGCCAGCTGCTCTTGCGTGCAGTATTCTGGAAAAAAGACATGTTTAAGTCTTTTTACCCGACTACGGCAAAGCCAAAAGGAAGGGTTATGACTTTATAGCAGTCTATGTAGGTTTGTATTCCATCATACCATCCACGGTGATCCACCGTAGCGCCAAAAGCAGATTTCGATGAATTGTTTGTCTTTATCTTGTGTTGGTAGTTAGTGTCGTTCCCTTATGTATTAATAGTTAGTATCATGTGTTTATCCGTTGTTTCCACTCCAGGATTTTTCGATTTGGATATTGGTTACGGTTATGGATACTAGCTGACGCCCGCGACTTCATCCGCGTGGATTTAACTCTTTGATTTATCGGGATAAAAAGTAGTCTATATGCTAATCCAGGATATTATGTATCTCCATTCCAAATTTCAGCTAAATCCGTTCAGTAGTTATTGCACACACACACACAGACACACACACACACACACACACACAAACTTTCGCCTTTATAATATTAATATTAGTGTGAAGTGTGACTCACGCATTTTGCTAGGCTCCCAGCCAATGTGCTCCCCGGTGCGCTGGTTCTCCGCTTGCAGCCACTCGCGCAGCGGCCGGAAGTACTCCAGTAGCCCGTCCGCTTTCATCGCGCGCTGCCCCGTGAGTGCCTCCATCGCGTCCGGCCACGGCTTCGACGAGCCCATTTTTAACATATTTCTGTTAGGAAGAAGAATCACATTACTGATAACGTCATCCAAGAGCTTCAAAAATATATGCGACTAGCGACCCGCCCCGGCTTCGCACGGGTGGACATTTATTTTTTTTATTTTCCGGGATAAAATATAGCCTATTCGGAAGAATCCCTTTAAGTAATGGTAAAAGAAATTTTCAAATCGGTTCAGTAGTTTTTGAGCCTATTCAATACAAACATACAAAAATACAAAGGTTTCCTCTTTATAATATTAGTATAGATAAGAACTAAAACAACACGAAAATCTACTCATTGCGATTTCATGCCAGAAAGCGTCTTGCTGCCTAAATAAAGCATCTTCCATTGCGCGAACGACATCACAATCTTTTGCAAAGTGAGTGAACTTGCAGCTTTTGATGTGTTTTACGTCGTGTTAAGTCTTATGTTCTGGCCTTAAGGTTCATTGTCAGTTTTTTATAAATCTTCGCAACAACTATCTTTATCTATCTAGTCAATATTGTTTCTAATTAAAGACGCTTCTGATTCGGGTTAGTTAAAGATGCCTTACAGACAGATCTATTACTATATTTTCGATTAAAAGTATTGGTCTAATCTAATAGAAATTTGGTTTCACAAATATCTTTGACTCAGTACAATTTATAATAATATGAATAGTGAAATAAATGACTTACGATAATGCATTTCCAGCGTTAAAGCTCTGATAAATATCACAATCAACCAGTTTCTTAGTGAGATCTTCTGGCACGTACTCTCCAGCCAGTTGGCAGAGAGCTCGATGGAATTGGAACTGGATTATGAATGACACGTAGTACCTGGAAATGGATACCAAAAGGTATTAAGTTAAAAAATCGGTCAAAGGTCATTAATTAATATTTTGAAAAAGATTGGCCCTAAGAGACCTCCTTGTTGAACACTTAAATTCGATTTATATTACGAAATAAAATAAATATCCCTTTCTGTAGATTACAATAGTGGTAGTTGCAGACATCGGGATTCATGCCAGCCATGTAGTTCAAAATCATATAGCTTACTTGCCTGCTAATTATAAGGTCGCGGGTTCGAGTCCCAAAAAAGTTAACGGGTATTCCTAATTATTATCTGTAGCACCCCATAGTTGGAATATTGGCGGTGTTACACCCCTTATCTTGGAAAGCATTTAGTCCTACGTATGATCTCTCTCCGGTCGTGTTGTATTGCCGTCCTACTGGATTTTGAGAGTGCACCTGTGTGTATACATACACTTGTGTAGTATAATATATTATGTTAGCTAGCCTCTATTGAGATTGGCTGCCAATTCCTAAAAGTCAGGAAGATGTCATTATTAACTTATCTCGTCCTAACCTACCTCGCGTATTCCACATCAGCAGACACGTGATACTTGGCAGCGGCGTCGAAGTCCTCCTCCGTCCTGTTGACTGGCGGCTCCACACCTTGCAGCTCATCCCTCAGCCGCCAGTAGTGGCAGTTGTAGTCATCTGGGGTAGTTGTTCCTCTAAACACGCCATATCGGAATAAATCCAACACATATGCGAATGGCAGGAACACGATTTTATCTATACCCTGTAAAGACGGAAATATTTTTTGATATCACTGTTAGTATTAGTTGTTCAGTTTCTCTCCTTCGGGACAGGCAAAGATCATAGACCATACAGCCTGGTAAGTCATAAATATCAATGATAACATTTCTGGTTACATTGAAGAAGTGTGAAATTTTTGTTGGAATCATAAACATCTCAATTACATAATTTTCTTTTTGTTTTTCAACCTTGTGTCATTCAGGACACTCAATCTCCATTCTCCCCAAAAAAAATAACCATGAAGCTTTTTACTGATTTCTCACAAGAACTGTGACGGTGATAGTGACTTCAGAGATGAATAACTGGTTGATAATGATCAACAAGCTGGAAACTAGCAAATATCTAACAAAAGAAGTAAATATCATACCATTTTATAAAGCTGATTGATTTCAGTCTGTTCATCTTCAGCGTCTCCGCTAACTAAACCAACTCGGCGTAAATGTTTAGGAGATGACACCGACAAAGCTATGGTATCCCCAACAGCTTCATGAAAACCTTGAAAAGAAGATTTCTGTAAATATTTTGCTGCATCAGTATTTTTTATTACTGAGAGCAACGAATTGACAAAGAGTAATACCTATTAAACCCTAAAATCGTAAAGTCTGGCTATCCAACAAAGTTCCAATAAATATGTAAGAGGTGAGTCAAAAACCTAACTTAAAAGATTATTCATTTATCGTCAGGCATCATTGGCAGGTAACGTAAAGATTTTAGCGGGTAAGTAGACAGTAGAATTTTTCTGGAATTTCGATAGAAAAATAGTGTTACTCTCAGTTGTGAAATGCGCAGACTTCTTGTTACTGATGAAAGTCTCGGCATCAATTTGTTTGGTATACCCAGAAGAAAAGTGCGATGACATTTTACATGCTATATGAGAACCTGATACATGCTGAGTTAGAACCTGATTAAAGTCCTGATACTTTCATTATTTCATAAAATATGACTTGATATATCAAATATCGGTTAAGAGTTGAGCCAACCAAGAATTAATTCCGATCATGGCCGGTTATTTACATGCACATCGTTAATTTAGAATTGAAATTGATTTAAGAATAGGAATCAAAGGCTATGCTGGAGATTTATCACTCTGCTCTTTCTTCTAAATACAACAAGAGAATAATCTATCTCCGACATAAAAATAGTATAAATCAAGGTAAGCCACATTTACGCTGAGTTGTTTGATACAAATTTAGAAATACAAGCGGAAATTGAACTAAGTTAATCACGAGACTCCATAGATTTCTCGCAATTAAATCAGTGTAATCTCCACTTCAATTTTTGCATTTGTTTCAAGAAACTCAGTATCAGTTATCATGATAATAATTGTTGATACGTTGTGTCAAGACGGTTAGTCACATGATACTCTTCAAAAATCACCTGGATTGGCTCCAGCACGGAATACCACAGGTTTATCCCTGTACTGCAAATAATACTGGACGTGCCCCATCTCATGATGGACTACCCTCAAATGCTCCATATCCACTGTCGTACACATTTTGATCCTGTATTGTAAAGACGGTATTAGTACTACTGGTAATGATATTTACCTGGGTTCGCTCCATCTCGGAATATGACCGGCTGATCTTTATACTGTAGGAAGTATTGTATGTGCCCCATTTCATGGTGAGTCGTTTGGAAATATTCGTAATCGACTGTTGTGCACTGTTTGATCCTTCAAATTAAGCCAAAATGTTAGGAATGAAATTTGGAATAGATTGTACCACCACCGAATTGTATGTTTCCTACTTTATAAAATCAGTTGCGACGAAGAAGCAAGCTCTGCCCAATCTTTCACATAGTTTCATACGTCCAATAAACGTTGCCATTATGATAAGTCGAAAGATCACTGATGTTATTATAATATGAGAATGAGTAGACTTAAAAACAATCACGGAAGATAAAGGTTAGAATTTAAATAGTAATAGGACAGAACTAAGCGTTAATTTCTAGATGCAAGAGCAAGTTGATTACAGATTTAAGCAGATCCCTAATAAGAAAGCGAAGTTTACAGTGTTCTGGCACTCTCGGTGCATATAGCTAGACATAATGTTATAATACACAATAACTCTTGAGCAGTTTCATCTTAAAATAGTGCATGCCACGTTTATGCGTCATTGAAGTAAAACTAATGGGCGCGGGATTTCATTTTTCAAAATGAAACAGCAAAGTTTTTATCATTAAGCAACTATGATTTTTTAATCTGTGGCACCAACTACTTTAATCAACCTCGATAAAAGATGGCGGCCTCAAAACTGTTGTTCTGTTTGGCGGCCATTTTAAAAACAGATGGCAGTAATTCAGACATCACTTTTATGTCCGAAAAAGGATTTGAGTTTCTCTCAAGTTTACAGACGCGCGTAAAAAATTACTTCAGAAAAATGGAATCGAATTTCAGATCACAACAAGGTAAACTTGTAAATCAAGAACATGACTGGTACCTAAAGTCTTCGCCATCATAAAAGTCCCAAGCTGACGCGTGGCACACAATCTCCCGATCCGTCGGTTTCTCAATAATGGAATTCTGCCAGAACTTCTCCGGCATGGCGGTCAGATTCAACGACCTGAAGAATTCATCAGACATTTGGAACATCTTCAAAGCCGTAAAGTTCTGGTCTCTCATTGTCTTCGTTATGTCTATCTCTTTCTTGTCAGGGTAGGGGCGGGTGAAGGATTCAATGTTGTTCCACGTTTGTGCCCACATGTTACCTGAAAGTTAAGAGGAACAATATTTTTTTATATAATTAAGTAATTCCTATATCGTACATTGCTGAAGTGAGTTGAGAGTCAAATATCTACGCTTTTTTTAATTCAGATATAATTTAGCCTTTGACTGCAATCTCACCTGGTGGTAAGTGATGATGCAATCTAAGATGGACGCGGGCTAACCTGGAAGGGATATGGTAGTTTTTTATGGGAGCTCTTCCAACGCTGCGTTTTCCAGTGCGAGGTCAGCATTCCAGCACCTCGGGATCCCAACGTCTATCGGATTTTCGAACTAGGTACCACAGCTGAGCAACCCGCTCTGGTTCTCTAGGAATCTCCTCTTTCTAATTTGATCACACAAAGAAACTCTAAGCAAACCTCTTTTTACTATTAACATGATAATAATAATTTGTTGTTAATTCCCATCTATAGAAAAACAACGACTTCGAACTACTATATACCAGCCGTGATAGCCTACTGGTTAAGACGTCCGCCTCCTACACGGGAGGTTGGAAGTTTGATCCCGGGCACGCACCTGCAACTTTTCGAAGTTATATATGCGTTTTAAGAAATTAAGTATCACTTGCTATAACGCTGAAGGAAAACATCTGAGGAAACCCGCATACCTGAGAGTTGGTTATAATGCTCTCAAAGGTGTGTGAAGTCTGCCAATCCGCACAGGACCAGGCGTGATGGACCATGGTCAAACCCTTCTCATTCGGAGAGGAGACCCGTGCTCGGCAGTGAGCCGGCGATGATCATGGATATAGTTACCTAACAAATGCGCCGGAATTGGTCCCTTAGCCGACACGATATGCTCTCCATACTTGTCCCTCAACCGTTTCCTGACATATGCGTGTAGTTGCTGGTACAGAGGCTTCACATCCTCCCAGAGCTTTGCTAACTGTTGCTCGAAGTCTGGCACCTCGTATTCTGACAGCCACCAGTCAGCTACGTCCTTGAAACCTGCAAAAATTGATGGATTGTGTTACTATTTTAGATTCCGAAGAAATATTAATAAAATTATAGACCAAGCAAGATTCCAATTTAAGCCACTTTTGACATGAACCTATTACTAAATTTTCTGCAATTGTTAGTAAAACTTAAATGTAATTATTATAAATCCTTGATTGTGTTTAGTTCTACTAGATTCAATAGCGCAACCTTTGTGTTATGTGTAGGGGCTACTAATTATGCTGCGTTTGTAATCGCTTACTCGCTAGCGTTAGCGTAAAGTCGTGGACATCACCTACTTAGTGATCAATAAAGGCTTGATTTAATTTAGATCCGTTTCGCAATTACTAATATTATGGATTTAAGTACTTGTAAAGTAAACAGCCATAAAAAATTACTGTGATACAAATATTTATAGATCATAGCTAGAAAATATATTATGTTCATGTACATTTGAGCCTCAATAGCTCAACCGGTAAAGGAGTTGACTGAAAACCGAAAGGTCGACGGTTCAAACCCCGCCCGTTGCACTGTTGTCGTACCTACTCCTAGCACAAGCCTGACGCTTAGTTAGAGAGGAAAGGGGAATATTAGTCATTTAACATGGCTAATATTCTTTTAAAAAAAAACACTATCCTTCAACAGATATGAAACATACACTTACTTGGAAAAATATGCACATTTAGGTGTTTCAGGTATGTCTTAGAAATCGCCTATTATGGGAAATATCCGAATATTGGCATGACATCACGCCCTCAAAAGAAAACAATACCGAAATGTGTTGTAAGCAAGAATTATCACGCTCATATAAATATAGTAAATGCCTGCTTCATTTATCATTTACTTACCTATCTTGAGTATAAGACATAATTAATAGTTATTACAAATTTTTACTTTCACTGAAGTAAATTTAAAAAATAAAGAATTCAAAAATATTTATCTACCGACAAACTGGAATGAAAATTCTATTTACATATAAGCCAGTAAAAAAACTGCCCATTTTCCCAAGAGATGCTAATATTGCAAGCGATGAACAAAAAAAATATTAAACTCATAGGTTACGCAAATTTCTTCATAGCCAAGAATAAATAGCTGACACTCCAACCGCGCCTGCTTGGCTTTTTCCGCGAATATTCTTTTTTGCCCTTCGCTAATATTTTATAAGATTTTAATGAAGCTACTCGTATAGTATAAGGTGCTTTATTAAGAGTTTTATTGGGCAAGCTTAGCCTCACGTTCCTCAGCTACTCAGGGTCTCGTGACAGCGTCAGTGTAAGAATTAAGGTGTAAGCTTAGTCCTCCTCGCCTTGTTATTCAGCTGTACGTAAGTACCTACTGTGAACTCTTCAGGGTCTCGTGAATGTGTGAGAGCTAAGGTTAAGCTGCTAACCGTTAAGTTTAGCCGCCTCGTTGTCCAGCTGCACGTACTGTGTGAAGTTCTGCCTCACGCTCGCGCCGGCCGCACGGTGCCACTCCACCCACGCGTGCTTTAGCTCTTCAGGGTCTTGACTCTTCGAGAAGATCTCCGTTATCTCTTAAAGGGAAATTGAAATCATTAAACCATTATCGTATAAATACCCAAGAAGAAAATTGGGAGGTGTAAACTTTAGCTAGTCGCTGCTAGCAAGAAAGAATTGCTATGTTATTTGGATTTATGGTCTGGTGGAATATACAAGTAGTTCATTCGTTTTAGTTCCTATGCCGCCAGCAAAATTCAAACCGATGAACAATTTAACGTTGTCATCATCCTAACCAATACCATTCACTGATTTTATGAACCATTGGTTTTTTAGCGCTCTGGTACGATGCGGTAGAAAAAACAGGGACTTATTAACTGCCATATCTGTTCCAGGTTAACCTCGTTCCATCTACGACTGGTATCATGTAACAATGCAGTCAAAGACTACTTGTCATTCCTATCTCAACCCATCGGCGACTCACTAATGAGCACTGATCTACTTAACAACCAAAATAAGAAACACGACAGATAACTCCGGTTTGGCAGATACGTTTAAGAAAATTATGGAAAACTCTTAGACGTGAAGTTTTTCTCGTGATGATTTCCTTCACCATTGAAACAAGTGATATTTAATTGCTTAAAACTTGTCATAGAATACAGAAAACACCACACAAAAGTCAAGATCAAAGAGTCAATATACACTTACCAGGTTCCAAAGACAGATCACATTTGGTGTTGTTCTTAAAGTCGCAGATCTTCGAAGTGGCATAATTCGACTCCATCCCTGAAACGCACTGCATGAGCAGCTTGTATTTGTCATCAGGCAACGCCGCCACACCCAGCTGACTGTACTTCTTGAACATCCGCCTCAGGGTGAAGTCTTGGAAATCTTGCCACCTGTACATTTTCGTTTCGCTCCATGCTTGTTTCTCTTGCTTTGAGAGTTCTAGTTGGACTTGTATCTGGAAATGAAAATAGAAACATTCTGAACTTTTCTTTTAAAAGAGTTTTAGCAATGCACATTAGTAGGTAAGTAACGTGACAGGTCGAGATGGCAATCGGGGTACATATATGAGGCGGGGTACGCCACGCACACCCGCACGCCGGGGCTGTGCGGGTGTGCGAGGCGTCCCCACCCCTATTCCCATCTCGATCTGTCGCGTACTATAGGTATTTTTAGGGTTCCGTACTTGAAGGTTATCTACGAGACCCTATTACTAACCCTCCGCTGTCCGTCCGTCCGTCTGTCTGTCAGCGAGCTGTACCTCGTGAACCGTAATAAGTAGAGTTGAATTTTTTACAGAATATGTACCTATTTCTGTTGCCACTATATCAACCAATAATAAAAATTTCAAAATGGCAGCCATGAAAATTATTTATACCGTGTCGTACGATAGTAGAAAGGCAAGCGAGGTACCAGGTCAAAAAATTTTTGGGCACAGCCTTATATCATGTACCTAGAACATTGATAGACAGGCAACTTTGCGCCAACAATGTTCCAAACTTTTTGCTGAAAATATCCGAACGAAGGATCTTTTGAAAGTACCTAATAGAGGGAATGCTAAATGAAGTGTAACTGACGTCATCATAGCGTTCCGTGTCTCAAATTTATATATTAAAAAGAAAAAAAGAGAAATCTTTTATTTTTGGAAGCCGTGCCACACATTACCATTTACCACTACAGTAACCCGTAGGTAGCTAACCTATTATCCCGGCACCTGTAATACTTAAGCATTAAAAGTCAAAGACCTCAAGCAGAAGAAGCGCCGGAATAAACTGTGTCGTGTGTGGCACAACCCCAACAAGTGTAAATTAAAAATTTATAACACCCCCGACAAGTGAAGGTTAAAGTAACTAGAAAAGAGCTGATAACTCTCAAACGGCTGAACCTATTATAGCTAAGAACACTCTCGATTAAGCCACCTTTCAAACAAAAAAATTCAATCTTCTACTACTTATAGTTATGAAAATTTCGACATTCCGTTCCGTTTCATTCCGTTCTGAAATCCTACGAAAGAATTCTCGTTTTCCAACCACTAGGCTAGTAACAAAGCTAATCTAGTTTAACTGAGTGTTAAAACACACAACTAAACCAGATTGCCCGTTTTTTCTCAAATTACCGTGATTAGTGATTAACTGATCACATACAATGGTATGTTATGACTGATGATAATATTACCTATAACAAATAGAACGCAATTTTAATCGTATTGAATACCGCCTCTATTTATAGTCCTATGTAATATTAGACTTTTACGATATATTTTTTTAAAGGTTCCGTACCTCAAAAGGAAAAACGGAACCCTTATAGGATCACTTTGTTGTCTGTCTGTCTGTCCGTCCGTCGTGTCTGTCAAGAAAACCTATAGGGTACTTCCCGTTGATCTAGAACCATAAAATTTGGTAGGTAGGTAGGTCTTATAGCACAAGTAAAAGAATAAATCCGAAAACCGCGAATTCGTGGTTACATCATTTAAAAAAAATTAAAATGTGTTTCAATTTTCAAAGTAAGATAATATAATAATAATAAATTTATTTATTAAATAAAATGTAGGTACATTATTTCAACAAAATAACTACCTCTCGGCCTCGTATGGTTTAAAAAGGAATTGGCTGGCGCCTCATCCTAAAAGGATTTTTCACTTGGGAAATCCTCAGCTTCGCCTCGGCCTTTCAATATCGTTTACCGCCGATCTAGACAATATGTACAGTTCACAACAGTTAGGGAACTTGTCACAAACAAGACGTCAAAATGTTCCTACATTTGATGCTACGTAACCTATGAATATGTGTTAGCCTAGTGGTTAGAACGCCCGGCTCCTAATTAAAAGTCGGGAGTTCGATCCCGGGCACGCACCTCTAACTTTGCAGTTTTTTCGTAAAAAAAAGTGTCAATTTCTGTCTTATGTCTATCAATTTGGCCAATCATTAATGTGCGTTTACTTGCTTTAACGGTGAAGGAAAATGTCGTGAGAAAACTTGCATGCCTGAGAGTTCTCCATGTTCTCGAAGGTGGGGTCTACCAATCTGCATTGGGCCAACGTGGCAGACTAAGACCTAAATCCTTCTCACTCTGAGAAGAGACCGTAGTAGTGGATTGGCAATGGGTTGATCATGATGAACCTATGAATCGCCTATTTTACTTTGATTACTGTTACGGTATTGTATTAGTCTGTGAATATTGTCTATACTCTATAGTAATATCCTAACGTCATCTGTCACTTGTCACATACTTGTCACTACTGTGCTGTCTTGATACAATGTCTGTCTGTGTCGTGTGAATGGAAATAAAGTCGAATCCAAGAGCATCCATCTTTTATTATATCGATACCAATGAAATAATTACGTCACATCAAACCGAGAGTTCCTTCAGCTTAGGTCAGATCAGCTGGAATTTTCGTTGAAAAATACATCTTATCGAACGATAACTTACCGAATCGAGTGTTCTGAATCGCCCGGCTGGTTATTATGAAGTAAGTTATGAAGACTTACCCGTCGTTCCTCGTTCTCCTTGGTGATGTTGGAGGTGTACGCCCACTCGGCCAGGCTGGCCTTGTTCTTCCGCACGCCGGCCATCTTGTCCAAGTGCATGATGTACTCGCGCCCCTCCTGCTCCAGCACCTCGAGGTCGGGGTCGCGACCCTGCGTGGCGACCACGAACACGGCGACGATGGCCGCGAGCAGCACCGCGCCGCCGCCGATCTTCAACATCGTCTGAAAAAAACAATACAATCAAAATCGGTTCACCCGTTTGGAAGCTACAATGCCACCGACAGATACAGATAACCAAATAAACAGATACACACGTTAAACATATAACACCCCTCTTTTTCTGTTAGAATGTACCGGTAAAGCCCTTTCCTCTGGTATAGTAAGTAACACTTGGTATAGTTATCTTACTTTGAAAATACCAATTATTTTCATGAACACATTTTAATATTTTTTTTGTGGTGTAAGCACAAATTCACGGTTTTCGAATTTATTCCTTTACCTGTGCTATATAAGACCTGCCAAATGTCATAATTCTAGGTCAACGGGAAATACCCTTTAGGTTTTCTTGACAGACAAGACAGACGGACAGGTGGACAGACAGACAACAAAGTGATCCTATAAGGATTCTGTTTTTCCCATTGAACCTATTCCTATTTTTACAGACCCCTAAAAACCGCTTGGCGGTAGTCTCTTCGACATTCGCTCCATACAAACGAGATTATTGTAATGAGTGAATTGATTATTATTATTAGTGAATGAGAGCTATAAGAGATAGATGTAGGACAAGCAAATTACTTGATTCTTTTTAAGGTTGTTTTACCTGCTAAATTCAATAAACTTGTATTCAACGACTAAGGAATCTTGGCTGATTAAATGCAAAATACCAATAAATGTCTCCGTAAAACGACCAAAAACTATTTTAAAATCAAGTTTAAAATGTAAATATCGTAAAAAGGTCGTATAAATTCCAGAAATCCAGCGATATACAGAAATCCGATATCAACAATTTCAAAATGTCAAAATTCGCGCAGTATGAAGTTCATATGAAGTCAAAAAGAAGAGAATTATTAATTTCATAGGTCTATGATTTCATATTATTTTAATGTTTCTATATTTTTCTGTCCATAATAGAACCGCCTTTGTTATATTTTTTTACTTATTTTTAACCGTATAAACTCTCACAATAGAAATTGTTCATTTGGCCCACACTACTTACTTGCACAGTAATTACAGAAAGTTTCCACTCTGTATAGGTAACAGGTATGCTATATACCTACGTACTGAAAATTTGAAAAAAAAAATCAGGATACCTACCCCCTAAATATTGAAAATCGTCAAAATTGGTTTATATTCCCTACACTGATACCACCGTTCACTCTGGTAACACACACACACACACACACATTGATAAGTAATTATTTTAACATTGGACTCAATACATGCACTCTTTGCACATTATATCGATGCTTTGCACCACCTTTTTATCTGTACTCGAGCAAATGAAGGATTATTATGATTACAATTATGATTATTAAAAAGGATTCTGACCGTTTTTGAAAATACACTATTTTTAGAATGTGTGCTAGTTCAAGAGATAACATTGTTAGCTATGTGACTTTAAATCAAAAGTAAAGCAGAATTTTTTCAAAAAAACTTGTAGTTTTTCCTGGGGTTCCCACATAGCGGAATTTACATGTGCAGCGACTACTTCATAAGTAGATACTGAAGGAATCATTTATAGGAGTTTATTGAAATAATCACCAAGCAAACAATACACTATGCCAGTACCATAGTAAATCTCTGAGTACACTAAGTACTGTATCTCTAAATCTAAAACCCATGCAGAACTGACGGTGTGCGTCGAGCCGAAACGACATTACAAGGACGACAATATGTCGTCTTTTACATTATCAACATCATGTAGCCAACCCATGCGACTCGCTCCAGCAATGCGCGGGGCTGCAATTGCTTATATCATATGGTATATTATTGTAAATTGAACAATTGAAAAGAGCAACCGCCGAGTTTCTTGCTGGTTCTTCTCGGTAGGAACGGCGCGCGGTCCGAACCAGTGGTAAATTATTTTAACGATTCAAAGGCACTTGAAAAGTTTACTTGAATAAAAATATATCTATTCTATTATATTCTATTGCCGGCGCATTACAGCCCCAGGCAGGCTTTTCAGACGGAAAAGGGGCTGGCTCTAGTCCACCACGCTGGTAAAATTCGGGTTGGCAGACTTCATATACCTTAGAGAACTTTATGGAGAACTCTCAGGCATTTTCCTCGCGATGTTTTCCTTCTCTGTTAAATACTTAACACATTTTAACTTTTTTTGTAATCTAACCTTAATCTTACTTGGCCTATGAAAGCTATCTACCTTCCTGCCAAATTTCATGATTCTAGGTCAACGGGAAGTAGCCTATACCTAGGTTTTCTTGGCAGACACGACAGACGGAAAGACAGATATATAGACAGATAGACATACAGTGATCCTATAAGGGTTCCTTTTTCCTTTTGAGGTAGGGAACCCTAAAAATGCGGATTACAACTTTGTTTTACACTATTTATAGAAAATAGATCGCTCATAAAGTTACCTTATAAAAGCTCTATAAAAATATGCTCGCCATATTAGTACGTAAAAAACTTTCAACCGGTCTTAGGACATTAACAGCTTGCCTGGTTACTGGTTAGGCTCCTCTTAGACGTGCCACAACCGCTTAACAACGGCAATTTAGTCAGGGATTAACGCGAAGTAAAGTCATAATTCGTAGCAGTCGTATTCTATTCGCTATGTACAGTGGCGCCAATGATTCTGTTGTCTTTCTCTAAACTAAAAGAGTATCTACATCTTTTTCTTTTTAATATTGCTAAAAAAGGATGGAATATAAATTTTACATTTGAAGAATCTAAATTTTAGTGCATGCTGCAATTTAGACAAGAGGCTTGCTAATGGCAGCTAAAGTCACTAAGTTTGACAGCTCTAAATTAAATTTAACAGGGCTCTCTCCGTCACTTACTCCATACAATCGTAGTTCCAATTTCATTTGAATATTAAGCAACCAAAGTCCATGAAATTTTGCAGACATATTCTAGAAACTAATATCTGTGCCTGTGGTGTTTTAGATTTTTCTAAAAATATGTAGTTTTAAAATTACAGGGGCTCAAAGATTTGTATGTGAATTTTTAAGACCGCGTCACTTGAAAACGAATATTTTAACAGAAATCTGGAAAACCACAGGCATATTAGTTTCTAGAGTATGTCTGCAAAATTTCATGGACTTTGGTTGCTTAATATTCAAATGAAATTGGAACTACATTTATATGGAGCGAGTGACGGAGAGACCCCTCTTAAAACTGTCAATCTGTGTCTGTCCTTTTCATATTACAATAGGAAGAAGAGGATGCGAATACTCTAAGTTGTGCTTAGAATCAGTACCAATGTATGTTATTAAAATAAAGCCCACTGCGTTTCTTATTACAATAAATGGTGATAGCCTAGTTGTTAAGGCATCGGCCTTCTCTTCGGATTGTCGAGGGTTTGGTCTCGGACACGCATCTCTAACTTTTTGAAGTTATGTGTTTTAAGCAATTATCACTTGAAACCATCGTGAGGAAACCTGGATGCCGAGAGTTCTTCATAATGTTTTTAGATGTGTGTGAAGTCTGCCAATCTGCAATGGGACCAAAGCCTTCTCATTCTGAGATGAGACCTTTGATCAGTTAGTACTTAATCAACAATTGGTTGAAATGATGTTGTAAAAACGTTTGTTTTTACAACAATGCGCTAGTTGATGGTTTTCTGCCCTGCGAGGCGGTAATCTCATTATCCTTTTACATTTCTACACCTATTCTGATTTCCGTGGATGTGGTCCGTCTGAATAAACACTTAGGTATGTAGATGTGAAGTCGATGTCCTGGCAACAGACGACTTCAGCGGTTTTTGTTTTTATTGCTGAGATAAGCGATGCTGTATGCAAAAAAGGGTAATAAAAATTAAATTAGGTATGTTTTCCATGAAATCGATGTACCTAACTACTTTTTTAAAGCTATAATTAGACTCTATTGGCTCCTAAATATAATTTAATAGTAAACCTTAGTGGTTTTTTTGTTGTGTTAAAAGCAGATTGTAAAACATTCAATATTTGATAGTAAATAAAAAAAAAACACCATTCATGTGCCATCAATAACATTGGAAACTTTTTGTAACCTAAGTACTTAATTTGTTTTTAAGTAAGTACTTTTTTAAGTAACCTAAATCACTCTCCTAGGTCTTTAGCTATATTCAGACAGCCAGTCTGGTCCTTTGCGCAAAAAATTTGTCATCCCTTCTGCCACCAGGAGGCTTATAATTAATAGCGGTGAAATGACTCGTAAAATTTTTTTCATCTATCCATACTAATATTATAAATGCGAGAGTGTGTCTGTCTATCTGTCCGTCTGTCTGTCCGTCTGTCTGTCTGTCTGTATGTCTGTCTGTCTGCTACCTTTTCACGGCCCAACAGTTTAACCGATTCTGACGAGGTACAGAGTTAGCTTATATCCCTGGGCTACTTTTTATCCCGGAAAATCAAAGAGTTCCGACGGGATTCCTAAAGATCTATCCGCTTAACCAATTTGTATGAAAACTACCGGGGTAGCTTGCGTCCATGTTATTAACATAGGCAACTTTTTATCCCGGAAAATCAAACAGTTCCCACGGGATCTTTAAAACCCTAAATCCACGCGGACGAGGTCGCGGGCATCCTCTAGTAATAAAATAAAATCTTAGTAGCTTTCGCATAGCTTTTGCTGGCCTTCACGACTCGATGCAAGGCGCCATCATTTCATCACGAGCAACCAGTCCGCCCGGCTCATTTGAAGACGTAAGATATGACAGGTTCTCAGAGGTCCAACTAGATAATATGATGAAATCAGCCAAGAATTTATTTGCACGCCTTTAAAACTTAATTTTAATGTTTTTTTGGTGCAATGTTTTTTTTTCAGATACACTAAGTAGCCCTCGATTGCAATCTCACCTGGTGGTAAGTGATGACGCAGTCTAAAATGAAAACGGGGGGAAATGAAAACCTGTACAGTTTTTAGGGTTCCGTACCTCAAAAGGAAAAACGCAACATTTATAGGATCACTTTGTTGTCTGTCTGTCTGTCTGTCCGTCCGTCCGCCGTCCGTCTGTCCGTCCGTCCGTTGTGTCTGTCAAAGAAACCTATAGGGTACTTCTATAGGGTTTTTCTTTCTCTTCCTAGGGGGCATAAACGTAATAAACCAGATGGGCCGATATTATGCATGACAGTTTTCTTGAACCCACATAATTACGATTCATATCATGTTAATTATGCGACATTGGCACAATCCCCTAGCCTTGATTTGAAAAGTAGGTAGGTACTTTGTTAAGCTTTAACCTACACATTCTTACTAGGTCGCGTGTAAACAAGTAAATATGAATATCAATTTATTTCATTTTTAGGGTTCCGAGCCTCAAAAGGAAAAACGGAACCCTTATAGGATCACTTTGTTGTCTGTCTGTCTGTCTGTCCGTCCGTCCGTCTGTCCGTCGTGTCTGTCAACAAAACCTATAGGGTACTTCCCGTTGACCTAGAATCTAAGGATAAAATTTGGCAGGTAGGTAGGTCTAATAGCACAAGCAAAGGAATAAATCTGAAAACCACGAATTTGTGGTTACATCACAGAAAAAAAAAATTTAAATATGTTTTAATTTTCAAAGTAAGATACTATACCTGTATATATACTATAGATTTCAAACTATACCAAGTGGGGTATCATATGAAAGGGCTTTACTTGTACATTCTATAACAGATTTTTATTTATTTTAACCATAAAAAAAATTGATTTATTGTGCAAAATCTCGGAAAAATACCCGAGAACGGAACCCTCGGTGCGCGAGTCTGACTCGCACTTGACCGGTTTTTTATGTCTATACATAAATATAATAATCTAAAAAAAAAGTACAAAGCAATGAAATTTCGTTAATTTATTGTAGTTTGAATTTCTAATTTAGTTCAGTTCATTTATAATATTTTAGTTATAATTTCAATATATTATTAGTCTGTATAATAAACTTAAGTACTAAAACAAATCAATATTTTATGATTGATTGTTACAAATTAGAATTTAACGCTCGAGGTACATGATATTAAAAAATATTAAAGGTAGGTAAGTACATATTTATTACTTCGAATTAAACTAGCAAACGCTCCGGCTTCACTTGTTTATAACTAGGTTTGAAACTTTTAATGACTAGAGCTTTCAAACATAGTCGAAGTGGTATTATAGTGACTAGTAAAAAGTGGGGCAACAATTAATTTTAAATAAATGAAACAAATAGGTATGTCATCATTGTAAATATTAATATACCTACCTAGAGAACTATGCGTAGAATTTGTTGATTACAATTTAAAATTTAAACGACACGTGTTTGTCTTATGAATTCCTACATAATTTAACTTTAATGCGAAATGATCTAGATAACAAATAAGTATAGAAAAATATTTTTTTAAATCTGTATAAGTAATAATATATATTTTACGATTTACTTAGCAACTATTTACATAGAGAAAGTGCGACGAAGACTAACTTGAAAAAATGTTTTGTAGTCAAATCACGTATAAAAACTTTAGCGCCATCTTGCAAAAAAAAATAACGAACAAAATATAAACAGTATAAAAACTTACCTATAAAGAATCTCGCAAAAAAAAATTGAATGACAATTTTAAAAATGGAATTGTCAAAATCGTATTGCGTCTGTTTCGAACTTTCGAAAATGGAACGGCCAGTCGTCGCCGACTTCGACCGGCCGATGACTGAGCGCGAACGCAGCCTTGCTACCACTCACACACGCTTCACATACAGTAAAACAAACAAAATTAACACCGAATTACATCACAGAACATTCAACTTTATTGTTATTGTAACTGGAAGTATTTTTGCTTGAATAATTCTGGCTTTGGTCATGCTTTGGTCATGGGTTGAGGATTAGGAATGTTCGACAACGGATTTAATCGGTTGTCAATTGCAGATGCTTGATTGTTTATTTTTGTTTTTGTTTAATGTGGATGCTACTTTTTGTCACTGGCTGACTAAGCTTAGGCTGAAATCACACATAGATCATGTCTAGTTTAGAAGGAATCACACTATCACATCACACTAATATCATAAAGGCGAAAGTTTGTATGTGTGTGTGTGTGTGTATGTTTGTTACTCCTTCACGCAAAAACCACTCGACGGATTTGGCTGAAATTCAGAATGGAGATAGATAATATCCTGGATTAGCACATAGGCTACTTTTTATCCCGGAAAATCAAAGAGTTCCCACGGAATTTCAAAAAACCTAAATTCACGCGGGCGAAGTCGCGGGCATCGGCTAGTATAATTTAAACTTTAATTTATACCGTGTAAAATTGGTGAAACGTGAATTAGGTACACAACAAAACACTATAACATAATAACTATTTACAAGTTAAGCTTACTGACTACCAATCTTTCTAAGGCTTCTTGAAAATCCACGACTTTCAGCTGTTTTAAAAAAAAACTTGCAAAAACGGGCGGTGTGCAGTACCTACCTACATGCAGTTTTTTAACCGACTTCAAAAAAAGGAGGAGGTTCTCAATTCGTCGCAATCTTTTTGCTTTTGTGTTTCTACATAGGTATAAGTACTTAAAAGAAAATACTGAATACTTAGGTTCCTACATAATCACTGTCTTAACTATCTCCTTAATTAGGTGATATTCAGGAAAAATATAAGTGTATAGGTACACGATACACACCATATAATTAGGTGCGTACTTAAAAAAAAAAACTTTTATAGGTAGGTACAGGGATGAATATAACCTTCAAGGTAGCGTCAATGGCAATTTATGTTGTTTATCTTTGAACTACCAGTTAAATTAGCTTTCTATTCCGAAACCATTTACTAATTAATACCACGAGTTCCATATATAGAAACACGTGTGTTAATTATTTACCAAGCCCTAAGCTTGATACCATAATGGCCGGTCCCACGTCTCGTGGACGTCGCCGCTGAGTCATAGACGCGGGCAGACACCGGAGGCAACGGTACTATACCACACTGTCTACACTCTACAGTCTACACCATTGGTCTACACACATACTCGTAAGTCATAATAGGCACATATCCGAATACGGCCCGCTAATTATAAAAACCGGCCAAGTGCGAGTCGGACTCGCGCACTGAGGGTTCCGTACTCGGGTATTTTTTCCAACATTTTGCACGATAAATCAAAAACTATTACGCATAAAAATGAATAAAAATCTGTGTTTAGAATGTACAGGTAAAGCCCTTTCATATAATACCCCATTTGGTATAGTTATCTTACTTTGAAAATTGAAATATATTTTAATTTTTTTTAAATGATGTGACCACAAATTCGCGGTTTTCAGATTTATTCCTGTACTTGTGCTATGAGACCTACCTACCTGCTAAATTTCATGATTCTAGGTCAACGGGAAGTACTCTATAGGTTTTTGACAGACACGACGGACGGACGGACAAACAGACAGACATACAACAAAGTGATCCTATAAGGGTTCCGTTTTTCCTTTTGAGGTAAGGAACCCTAAAAACGGTGATAACTTAGAAGTTTTCGGGGGGGCGTGGGTTTGATCCGGGACTTTTCGGAGTTATGCTTTAACGGTGAAAGAAAACATCGTGCGGAAAGCTGCCCGCCTAAAAGTTCTCCACAATGTTTTATTTTACTTGCGTAATTTTTTTTAATACATAGGGAAACTTTGCGACATTATTCCATAAAAGTTTTGGATTCCATCTCCTCAATCCTGATGCTGAAGGGGACCTGACTCATGGGATTTTTAAAAACCTAAATCCACGCAGGCGAAGCTGCGGGCGTCATCTAGTTATAAATATAAATTACGATTTATGAAAAACAGTGTTTATATATTTTTTGGATTATAATTTATTCAATCATCTGTACGTTCTGGCAATGACATAGATTTGCTTGAAACAAATAAAAACAAATGCGTGTTTGCATTTTAACTGCAAGCTATAAAGTAAATGTTTATAGGTACTTACAGTTCATGAAATAACGCATAATAGGTATAGGTACCTAATTGACGAACAATCTACATATTTTTTACTGTCTATGCTAATATTATATTAAAATAACAAATGCGAAACTGTGTCTGTCTGTCTGTTACATATTCACTGTCCATCCGTTGAACCGATTTTGACAAAAGGTACAGAAATTGTTTATAATAATAATAATATAATAATAAATCTTTATTAAGAGCAACCAGGACTCACTTTGTTAGATAGACTTGTTGTTTAGATAGGTAATAGACAAATTGTATCCCGGAAAATTAAAATTTCCCACGGGATTTTAAAAAACCTAAATCCAAGCCGACTTCGTCTATAATGAACATATGTTCATAGTAAAACAAGAGTAAAACATCGTTTTTATCTTACTCTTTATTAATCTTCATCATCAAAGCAAAGATTAAAAACTGCACTTGGTTAAAACTAGTTCGTTATATTTAACGCAAACCGTTATATCAATCGGCAGGTGGACAAACACAGGTTGTTAACAGGGCTCTCTCCGTCACTTGCTCCATACAATCGTAGTTCCAATTTCATTTGTTTGAATATTAACAGGGCTCTCTCCGTCACTCGTTTCCACTCGTTTCATAAAATTGTAGTTCCAATTTCATTTGAATATTAAGCAACCAAAATCCATGAAATTTTGCAGACATATTCTAGAAACTAATATCTGTGTCTGTGGTGTTTTAGATTTTTCTAAAAATATGTAGTTTTAAAATTACAGGGGCTCAAAGATTTGTATGAAATTTTTTAAGACCGCGTAACTTTGAAACCGAATATTTTAACAGAAATCTGGAAAACCACAGACATACATATTAGTTTCTAGAATATGTCTGCAAAATTTCATGGACTTTGGTTGCTTAATATTCAAATGAAATTGGAACTACGATTGTATGAAACGAGTGACGGAGAGAGCCCTCTTAAGGAACCAAATTCCATGAAATTTTGCAGACATATTTTAGAAACTAATATCTTTGTGGTGTTTTTGATTTATCTAAAAATATGTAAGTAAGTAGCTGTTTTAAAATTACAGGGGCTCAAAGATTTGTATGAGAATTTTTAAGACCGCGTAACTTTGAAACCGAATATATTAACAGAAATCTGGTAAACCACAGACATAGATATATTAGTTTCTAGAATATGTCTGCAAAATTTCATGGACATTGGTTGCTTAATATTCAAATGAAATTGGAACTACGTTTGTATGAAGCGAGTGACGGAGAGACCCCTCTTTTAAAAGAAACTGTCTAAGTATTTAGTAGTGTATGTATGTAGATACCTACCCGCTATATGATAGGTATATTTTTCTCTTTATTTAGAAGCTTAGCCACTTAGACTATGTCGATTCGATAGTTACAATCGACAAAACCTACCACAACTTACGAGTACCATCTAAGTTTTTGCGTGAAGGAGTAACAAACATACACACACACACAAACTTTCCCCTTTATAATATTAGTGTGATAATATTTTTACAAAACATAATATAATAATTTTGATACTTATAGGCTAAGTCACGCCTCTCAAAGTTTATAACGGAATATTATGATTTATATGACACGTTTAATCAGATATAAAGTTACATTTAAATATGAGAAAACTAAATAATAGAAACGTACATTGGAAATATAATAATGGAAAATATAACGCCTCTCTTTTTATCATATAAACTCTTATCTTTTTTTAACCCCTGACCCAAAAAGAGGGGTGTTATAAGTTTGACGTGTGTACCTGCGTATCTGTGTATCTGTCTGTGGCATCATAGCTCCTAAACTAATGAACCGATTTTAATTTAGTTTTTCTTGTGTCAAAGGTGGCTTGATCGAGAGTGATCTTAGCTATCAAGAAAAACGGTTCAGCCGTTTGAAAGTTATCAGCTCTTTTCTAGTTACTGTAACCTTCACTTGTCGGGGATGTTATACATTTTTAATTTACACTTGTACAGTCTCTCTCTATCTTATGATAGAGTTATGCAAGAGTCGTTGAAGCCGAGCTGTTGGTAAGTAATAAGTATACTTCTCGGGAAAAATGAGACCGACCTGTGGGCTGATTCGCAACTTAGTGTTCAAGACTGAATGCTAGCCACAGAGTTCATATGATGTTGGTTGGTTCTACACTGCTGCTTCACTGAGTGAAGTTAACATATTTTTGGTAGAAAACCTTCAATGGATTCAAAATAAATGTGAGTTAGCCAGTGTTAGCGAATCACCCCGCTGGGAGTAGGTAGGTATATGATGGGACCGTAGCCTTAGGTTAAGTGTTTCAAGTCACTGGCCAATTGATTAGCCACCTACAAACTTTATGTAAATAAATAAACCGGAGATAATAAAGGGATCCATAACAGGTACACAGGTGGGCCGTGGGTGGGACATGAGTGAAGCCTTGCCAATGACGTAGGCCTGAGACCTAGTGGGTGTAGGCACATTGACCTTAGCAAAGCGCACTGACCCCGTTGACCGGACAAATGTTTTGCCTATCCCTCTGGGTCGTATAGACCATTGCTGAGGGTTGTGACTCTTTCCCATTATAACATACCTTACTAATTAGTAGGAGATCTCAAGGGATAATAAAGCGGTGGGTTCCCAAATCCTTCCGCCGTAGATATTTAATTACATACGAAAGAGAACAAAATTTAGATTCTTAGGTTTCACAGTTATTATCAGATGTTATGGAGATAATAACCTTCTGAGTCGTATAGATCATTGCTGAGGGTTGTGACTCCTTCCCATTATGACATACTTTACTGATAGTGGATAACAAAGCGGTGGGTTCCCAAATTCTTCCGCAGTTTACATACAAAAGAAAACAAAATTTAGACTCCTAGGTTACACAGTTATTATCAGATGTTATAGTGATAATAACTAGGAACTTCGATGCACGGAGGAAACGAAACATCTTTGGACAAAATCGGTCACCCATCTGGTTATCGATTTGGGTCAATGTTGCTTCATATCACGATCAACCCGTCGCCGAGCCACGACTGAGCACGGCCATAGTCACGCTGGCCCAGATTGGCAGACTTCAGATATAGTGGAGATCATTAATATAGAGAAGTGTGAGAGAAAAACATCCAGCTCAGGCAATCCTCACGTGAATGTTTTAAAAGATAACTAAGTAAGTATTGATAATAATTATTCTTAACTAGATGATGAACGCGTGGATATAGTTTTTTTAGAAATCCCGTGGGAACTTTTTGCTTTTCCGGGATAAAAAATTGCGTAAGTCAATTTCCGTGGCGTAAGCTATACCTCTCTACCAAACATATAAATCGGTTAAACGGATAGACCCTTAAGGAATCCCGTAGGAACTCTTCGATTTTTCGGGATAAAAAGTAGCCTATGTCCGTCCCTGAATGTAAGCTAACTCTGTACCAAACATTAAAATCGGTTCAGTGGTTAAGCCGTAAAAACGTAGCAGACAGACAGACAGACACAATTTCGCATTTATAATATTATAGTATGGATAGCATGGATTACTTTAGTAAAACAATATATAAAAATATGTATATAATAATGATAAATTATTATTCTGACGATATAAGAATTTGTTTTAAAGATACTATAAATTATTGATTACAGCAACATCAAGCATGCAGTAGTGGAAGTATAGCTTTTTACTTGTTGCCTAGATGACGCTAATTGAAATGTTTAAAAATATATTATTTAAAACATTAAATTATAATTAACTACATATTAACTTTTAAAACTGTAACAAATAAAATTAAGCCAATAAAATTATTTTAAAATTCAGCGAATGACAAAAAAATTACTTATAATTAATAAATACAAATTGTCTGTTGCGACATCTAGCGTGCGATAGAAAAAATATAGCTTCTTTATGTAGTCCCTAGACAGCGCTAACAAAAGACACATTTTAATAAATTTTTTAATAATTAATTATTTTTAGAATCTTGAAAAAAAATAACCAATTAAATTTTTTATAATTATTTTTAGAATCATGAAAAAAAATTTTAGTCAAGTAATTTATAGTTTAATAAATTCGTTTTGCGAATATGAAATTCTTGAAAAACTAAAATTTTTAAAAGACTACTGACAGTGACATCTAGCAGGCAGTAGTAAAAGTACAAATCTTAGTTTGTTGGCTAGATGGCGCTAATATCGTTAAAAAAAATTGACTGTAGAAAGCCTTATTTAAAAAAAAATACAACAGAGATAATAAGAAAATAAATAGGATATTGTTGTAATGACCAATGAATCTCAAGATTCGATTCCGTGATCTACTGGAAAGTCATTACCGCATTAGGCAGTTGCACTAGATTACTCGTATGTAGCGAAGCTTTTCTTACGAAAAAGCCACTTTGCGAGTGGTTTTTAACCCCCGACCCAAAAAGAGAGCTGATAAAAGTTTGACGTGTGTATCTGTGTATCTGTCTGTGGCATCGTAGCTCCTAAAGTAATGAACCGATTTTAATTTAGTTTTTTTGTTTGAAAGGTGGCTTGATCGAGAGTGTTCTTAGCTATAATCCAAGAAAATCGGTTCAGCTGTTTGAATGTTATCAGCTTTTTTCTAGTTATTACTGTAACCTTCACTTGTCGGGGGTGTTATACATTTTTAATTTACACTTGTTTCCAATGAATCAAGGTTCAACCAAAAGTTCAGAGTGAAAGTCTTTCTGTTGCCTTATCACGGCTCAACTGCGAAAGACACTACCTAAGATAGCTGAAGATAAACAAACAACACTGTTAATCCCGGAAAAACAAAGAATCTCAAAACTTATAATCTATATGAAATATATATCAAAACAAAAACTTATAACTATCAAAGCTGTTAAGCAACTCATTCCCAAGCTTTCTTACCATCTTTACATTAAAGTAGGATTTTTCAATAAGTTTACGTTTGATTATAACTTTGAACTTGTTGAGAGACATCTTCATTATGTATCATCATCATCACCCTGTGGACATCCACTATTGGACATAGGCCTTCCCTAAAGAGCGCCACCACACCCGGTCCTCATCCTTCCTCATCCAGCCACTTCCCGCCAGCCGCTTTATATCGTCGGTCCATCATATCTGCAATATGTATATTAAAAGAAAACCAAAAAAGTCAACTAGTGAGGAATAGCTGCAAAGAAGGCTAGTTTACAAGGATTCAATCAACAGGAAATAACGCAAATAATAATCATCATGATTGACAAAAGAGTAAATCTCTTACCTGCCTATTCCAATTGTTTAGTGAGGTCATTTCTACAATGCGACGTGCATTTGATTACGGTTTATTACATCTGAAGAGATTGTGCGGTTAGAGCACAATGCCTGCTTGATCATAACAAATGAATAGGCAGACACGAATAGATGCTAGAGTCTAGACCAGGGGTCGGCAAGTAATTTTAAGTGGGGTTCAGATACTGTTGGCAATTTTTATTGAGGTCCAGAAAAAATAATTCATACTGCTTATTCGTTTACACTTTGGCATATTTAGGTATCACATCACACTTCACACTAATATTATAAAGGAGAAAGTTTGTATATGTGTGTGTGTGTGTGTGTGTGTGTGTGTATGTTTGTTACTCCTTCACGCAAAAACTACTGGACGGATTGGGCTGAAATTTAGAATGGCGATAAATTATACCCTGGATAAGCACATAGGCTACTTTTTATCCCGGAAAATCAAAGAGTTCCCACGGGAATTTTAAAAACCTACATCCACGCGAACGAAGTCGCGGGTATCAGCTAGTAATTATATAAATCACAAATGGTAACATCTACAGGAACTACAGTCTACAGGAATTATAGGATCACTTTGTTGTCTGTCCGTCCGAGGACAGACAGAGAGACCACAAAGTGATCCTATAAGGGTTCCGTTTTTTCTTTTAAGGAACGGAACCCTAAAAAACGGTCCATGAGACCCTCTGACAGAGCGACGGACAACGGACGGTCAGCGGAGGTTCCCACTGTTCCCGTTCTTTGGGTATGGATCCCTAGCAATGGAAAGTAGTAAATATAAAGGTAAAGCGAGTATGTACTCAATTAAACTTGCAACCATGGTAGAGCAGGCGCCATTGTTGTGGAAATTGCACTAAATGAGAGCCGTATAGTGAACAAATACACGATGCAAGAGAGAAATCACTTTGCACTTTGCAGCTTTGCCCTTGACTGATAAATACAGCAAAAGAATAACAAAATATGACTTGCTAGTCGATTGCAAAAAGACTGCATCAATCACGGCGCTTGCATGTTTCTGCGGGAAGGTTGCTGCGATTGGTTTATCTTTTTAACCGACTTCGAAAAGGAGGAGGTTCTCAATTCGTCGGAATATTTTTTTTAAATAGAGAAAACTAAAGATCTCAATTGCTGTGATTATTAACTGAATTTATGGTATTTTTAGGGTTTCGTACCTCAAAAGGAAAAACGGAACCCTTATAGGATCACTTTGTTGTCTGTCTGTCTGTCCGTCGTGTCTGTCAAGAAAACCTATAGGGTACTTTCCGTTGACCTAGAATTATAAAATTTGGCAGGTAGGTAGATCTTATAGCACGAGTACAGGAATAAATCCGAAACCCGTGAATTTGTGGTTACATCACAGAAAAAAAAAATTGGCTTGGCTGATTTTTTTGGGTTCAGTGGCGTGTGGAAGTCCCTACAAGAGACCTATGTCCAGCAGTGGACGTCTGTTAGTTGATAATGCTAATGATGATGATGAAAGTTACGACTATCTTAATGCACAAGTGTAAATTAAAAAGTTATAACACCCCCGACAAGTGAAGGTTACAGTAACTAGAAAGGAGCTGATAACTTTCGGCTGAAACGGCTGAACCGATTTTCTTGGATTATAGCTAAGAACACTCTCGATCAAGCCACCTTTCAAACAAAAAAACTAAATTAAAATCGGTTCATTAGTTTAGGAGCTACGATGCCACAGACAGATACACAGATACACACGTCAAACTTATAACACCCCTCTTTTTGGATCGGGGGTTTTATTATGCAAACCCATCAAGAGTTTTAAAAATATTTATTTACCATGTAAAATTTAAAACCAAGCCTTTTCAATATTGTCAGGCTCACCATTGTTGTGCAAATTACTTGCTATAGCTAGGGTTGGCACTTTAGTAATATATTTAGTAAAATTTTGATTTTTATCTTTAACTAGAAAATAATGCTATTTTACAGTTTTATCAGAAACTAGTAAACCCACCCCGGCTTCGCATAGGTAGCTTATTAAAATCTTCGCAAGGATCCCTATTTTTTTAATGAAATATAGCCTATGCTACTTAGGAATAATGTGGCTGTCTACTGGTGAAAGAATTTTCAAAATCGGTTAAGTAGTCCCAGAGATTACTTCCTACAAAGAAATTCACAAACTTTACCTCCTCTTATTATTACATTAGTATAAAAGTATAGACATGACTTTGTCTGCGTGCTTCGTGCCAGGAAATCTGTGTTCCAAGAAAACTTTTTCGCTTTCCTGGAAAAAATAAGTATGTTAAACCCTTGGTATTTAACTATAATCATACAATAATCACGTTATTCCTTTGCTTCTTTACAACGTGATTGAGGGTCAAATCAATAATCAGACTTCCGTATAAATAATATGGGTGGCAACTGATGGCAGCCCTAGAGGTGACAGGGCCTTAACGAATGAATACATTGTGTGTTGAAGTGACAGCTTCGATTACTGTGTGAACTGAATCCGTGATATACTGCAGGCGACAACGCGAGATTGACTTTTGTATCAATTTTATTTATCTGGTGGCTTCGGCCGTGGCTAGTTACCTCTGTGCCAGCAAAGCCGTGCCGCCAAGGATTTAGCGTTCCAGTGCGGTCCCACGTAGAAACCGATCAGGGGAACTGCCATACTCCTTCCAAGTTAGCCCGCTACCACCAAAGACTGCGTCATCACTTATCACCAGGTGGGTTGGCAGTTAAGGGCTAATTTGTTATCGAATAAAATTAAAACAAAATAATATTATAATTGGCCATCCAAAGGGGTAATGCTGCCAGCATTTTGGGTACAATGTCTCGCTGCGGTGGTCTAGATGAGGTTTTAGATTTAGTTTAAATTATTTTCAGCCTTTAATTAAGTTTTTTTTAGTTTTAATTTAGATTTAAGTTTATTTTATATAATTATCAGTTACTATTATACCTAATTCTGGAGTTATATTATAAATTATATTTATAAAGGATATCACTCACGATAGTTAAAATGCTCTTTCGATAGTGCTATCAATAATTCAAAAGCATAGTCAAGTAGTCAAACATACAGGGAGAAATAAAAATGCAGTAAAGCCATATCAGTTTCATGAATTTTCCCCACTTCAATCTCGCAAGCTATAGCTTACCTACATTAGGGTTAGCATGAGATTTTATATTTCACTAAAGTCGATAGGATTCGATCTTCGAAACACTTTGATTTCAAAATAAAATGGACTTTTGAGGTCTTGTTTTAAAGCTCGATCTTTAATTTCAAAATAAAATGGGCTTTACGGTCTTGTTGTAAAGTTCATCATCATCATCATGATCAAGCCATTTCCGGACATCTCCTGAGTACAGAATGAGATGGTTTTGGACCAAAGTCTACCACACTGGCCAAGTGCGGATTGGCAGATTTCACGCACCTTTAAGAACATAAGGTTAATAACAAGCAGGTTTTCTCACAATGTTTTGAATCTCAAGTTCATCGATAGTTGTATTGAAATCGTGCGAAATAAAAATTGGTGTTACAGAATGTATGACTTTAAATCAAGGAGATTTATTGCCATTCTACCTAGACGCATGTTCCGACGTTCGAACTCTTTCAACGTTGCATTAGTGGGGTGTAAAATCTCATACTAACCCTACAGTTTATAAATCATTCATGCCTCAGTATTCTCTCGAATGGAATCCATCTGTGAACTCATTGTGAGGGTAGAAATTCTATTGTTTTAAAAGGAACATGAAAATGAAACTGAACTCCGGAAAAATTGGAAAAACAATGGAAATGTTATTTCAGAATAGGAATTTTTCATCGTACACTGATTATAATTTTTTAGGGTTCCGTACCTCAAAAGGAAAAACGGAACCCTTATAGGATCACTTTGTTGTCTGTCTGTCTGTCAAGAAACCTATAGGGTCCCGTTGACATAGAATCATGAAATTTGGTAAGTAGGTAGGTCTTATAGCACAAGTACAGGAATAAATCTGAAAACCGCGAATTTGTGGTTACATCATTCAATCTTCAAAGTAAGATAACTAACTATACCAAGTGGGGTATCATATGAAAGGGCTTTACCTGTACATCTTAAAACAGATTTTCATTTATTTTTATGTATAATAGTTTTTGATTTATCGTGCAAAATGTTGGAAAAAATACCCGGGTAAGGAACTCGCACTTGGTCGGTTTTTTAATTAAAAAAGTTTACTAGCGATTTTAACATACAAACAAACACATACATTTTTCTATCTTGCACAACTATTTTACAAATACCAGAGCTACAAACAAAATATGGCTGTATGTAATTATTTGCGAATCGAAACCTAGACTTCCCACTTCGTCTTTCACATGTGAGAAGATTATTTGCAAATCAAAGGAATATCTCACAGAGCACGGCCGTTTTCATTTAGCAACGACGAAGACAAAAGTGTTAGCAAACATGACATTCAACAATTATGTACGGCACACCACACGTGGGACTGAAGCGTGCGAAATGGACAGACTCATTAATATTTATGATCACACTTATATTAATATTATAAAAGCGAAAGTTTGTATGTGTGTGTATGTTTGTTACTCCTTCACGCAAAAACTACTGGACGGATTTGGCTGAAATTTGGAATGGAGATACATAATATCCTGGATTAGCACATAGACTACTTTTTATTCCGGAAAATCAAAGAGTTCCCACGGGATTTCGAAAAACCTAAATCCACGCGGGCATCTGCTAGTTATAAAATATTTTTGCTAGAATGAGTTGGTCAAAAGAAAGCTCAGGGCTTAGAATAAGAACCCAGGCTCAGAATCTGTAATCAGAAACGAGAAAAAGGAAATCCATAACAAAATCAGAGCAATTGACATATCACAGCGTGAAGTGACAATAGGCAGGGCACATAGTTCGAACAAGTATAAATTAAAAATTTATAACACCCCCGTCAAATGAAGGTTACAGTAACTAGAAAAGAGCTGATAACTTTCAAACGGCTAAACCGATTTTCTTGGATTATAGCTAAGAACATTCTTAATCAAGCCACCTTTCAAACAAAAAAAAACTAAATTAAAATCGGTTCATTAGTTTAGGAGCTACGATGCCACAGACAGATACACAGATACACACGTCAAACTTATAACACCCCTCTTTTTGGGTCGGGGGTTAAAAACTGATGGACGTTGGGAATAAGGGTTCTAAGGTGTTGGAAGCATAGCGTTGGAATACTTCTCAATAGGCGGGCAGACGACATCAAACGAGTCGCAGGGCGTGGCGTGTGGATGTGGCAATCCCTACAAGTCCAGCAATGGGCGTCTATCGGTTGACGAATGATGATAATGAGTTGCTCAAAATCGGTCCCCAAATCAAAGATCGTAGATACCATTTCTATTCCTTATTTAGAACTAGCTGATGCCCGCAGCTTCGCCCGCGTGGATTGGTCAGATCCCCTGCAGCATCAGGATTGAGGAGTTGGACTCCAAATCTTTTATGAAACAATGTCGCAAAGTTCCTCTATCGATTAAAAAAGAAATGGCGCAAATCGGTTCAGAAATCTCGGAGATTTCGGTGTACATAGGTAGAAAAACACAACTCCCTTTTTGAAAGTCGGTTAAAAAAGTAGCCTATGTTACTCCCTGGTCAATTCTCTACTTGTCTGTGAAAATCCTGTCAAAATCGGTTCAGCCGTTCCCAAGATTAGCCTTTTCAAACAGACAGATAGACAGACAGACAGACAGACAGACAGACAGACAGACAGACAGACAAAAATTTTAAAAACGTGTGATTCAGTGTTGGTATCGTTCAAATAACCATATGAGCTTAATATGAGGTACCTAGTTATTTCGAAATTACAGACAGACACTCCAATTTTATTTATTAGTATAGATTCTGTGATTTAGAATATATTATAGTCTTCTCTTATGATAAAAAGACTATAATGTGGACCATAAAAAATTATTGTCCACGACAAACCATTTTTTTACTCGAAGGAGAGTATCTACGTATTTTATCATCATCATAAACCCATCGCCAATTCAATACCTACTGATTTTAGCATACGGGTTTAGGCCATAGTCTGCTACGCTGGTCCTGTGCGGATTGGCAGACTTCACACACCTTTGAGAGCATCACACTAATATTATAAAGGCGAAAGTTTGTGTGTATGTGTGTGTGTGTGTGTGTGTGTGTATGTTTGCTACTTCACGCAACAACTGCTGGACGGATTTGGCTGAAATTTAGAATGGAGATTTATGATATCCTGGATTAGCAAATAGGCTACTTTATATCCCGGAAAATCAAAGAGCTCCCACGGGATTTCTAAAAACCTAAATCCACGCGGGCGAAGTCGCGGGTATAATCTAGTTATGGATAATTCTCAGGCATGTAGGTCAAGTCGCATCGTTTTCCTTCACCGTTAGAGCAAGTGATATTCTTTAAAGAATATTAGCCCTGCTAATCATGACTGATACTCCCCTTTCCCCTCCAAGCGTAGGTAAAGCTTGTGCCAGGAGTGCGTCCGAAAATTAGTCCAAAGGGTGGGGTTTGAACCGTCGACCTTTCGGAATTCAGTCCGCTCCTCAACCGTTGAGCTATCCAGGCTCTTATTTAATTACTTATAACGCACATAGCTCTGGAAGTAAGGTGCGTGCCCGGGATAGGAACCTCCGACCTGCCGAATAGGAACCGGACGTCGTAACCACTATGCTCTCATAGCTTAACATAACTTAATAAATAAGATAAACAAGCAAGTATACAAAGTCGATCAATCACGACGAAGTCCTTGAAAGTCCGTTTCCAACAGAAGTTTCAGTTTACCAATATTACGAGCGACATATAAATCTAAATACTTTTGATTATTTAGTGTTGAAATCCGAAACTATTTGTAAATATATATTATTGGTTTTTGTTCTTGGATTTTTTGTTTTGACACAATTTTACTGTACCTATGTGAATATTTACGAAGTATGATTGATTTTTAGGGTTCCGTACCTCAAAAGGAAAAACGGAACCCTTATAGGATCACTTTGTTGTCTGACTGTCCGTCCGTCCGTACGTCCGTCCGTCGTGTCTGTCAAGAAAACCTATAGGGTACTTCCCATTGACCTAGAATCATGAAATTTGACAGGTAGGCAAGTCTCCCAAAAGTAAAGAAATAAATCCGAAAACCGTAAATTTATGGTGACATTATTAAAAAAAAAATTAAAATGTGTTTCAAATTTCAATCTTCAAAGTAAGAAAACTATACCAAGTGGGGTATCATATGAAAGGGCTTTACATGTACATTCTAAAACAGATTTTTATTTATTTTTATGTATAATAGTTTTTGATTTATCGTGCAAAATGTTGGACAAAAACCCAAGTACGGGACCCTCAGTGCGCGAGTCTGACTTGCACTTTGCCGGTTTTTTAATTAAGCTTTGAAACTCCGGAAGTCCGGACTTTGAACGTTGAGCATCAAAACCCGACTCCGGAGCTGAAAATAATCCGATTTTGAAGCCTTTATAATCACAGTGGTATTGGTGGTTTTCCGTGTTGGATAATGTTGACATACCTATCATAACAATTCTCACGACGCAGTCCGTAAACAAAAGGATGCTAAAATGGCGCATAATTGTTTGGGAAACATGTATTAAGTAAAACAATAGGATTTTAAAACAGCCATCAATATTATGCAAAATAAAAATCTTTTAACTTACAAAGGTTAACTGGAAGAGAATGCCTCTAGGTTTTAAATTCGCTTTTGTAAGTACATTAATTTTTTTAATGTGCAATTAAGAATTTTTTAAATCATAACAAAAACAAAAAAAATATAGCATAGCTTATTTCAATATTAGGTACCTACCTACCTACATGATAATGTTCCGGGAATTATAGAAAGTATGAAAAATCGGTCAATTGCGAGTCGGACTCTCACGCGAAGGGTTCCGTACAACCGAATATCATATTAAGGTTCACGATATACAGTCCGCTGACAGACATACAGATTACAGACGAACAGATGGACGGACGGACAGCAAAGGCTTAGTTATAGAGTCTGTTTGGCACCCTTCGGGTACAAAACCCCAAAAAATGTAGGCGTTTCTAATATCTATAAATATCATTAGTTGGGGGCTACATGAATTAAAACTTGATTTTTTCTTTACTCAAAGTAAAATTGCAACTAATTTAGAGAGAGATTTGGAAAGTTTTAGAAACTCAACCGTGGAACTCTTGCTCATATAGTAAAACTTTGATGAGTAACATACAAATAAATAATTATTTATTAGCTTATACGTAGTTAATTTACTTCAATTAGATAAGACAGGTAAGACATTGAATGAACCTATTTTATAAGAAGTCACGTGCAAACATAAAAAGGTACCTATTCAAACTCTTTCAGCAATCAATTTACACAAAAAGTAATTTGGTATTCATTACGAGGTAAGTAAACAATTTTCCAAAGCACTTAGGTCACGCCTTATTGGCGAACTTTATTTATTCAGGTGTAAAACTAGAAGCGGTTAGTTACACTGTCTAAATATTTTTCTCTGTGTCACATTGCTCATTGTTGAGGGTCGCGACCACTTTCTTCCTTGCCTTCGTGGTTTATGCTCCCACTTTGGAAAATTGTTCTTTTCCTTTAATCCTTTAGTGCCCGGAGTGCTGAAAGATGTCAAAACTGCTTTATGATTTTAATTCACAAATTTTAAAATTTAAATTTTTATTACTTAGGTATGAAAATCAACTTCTAACCCACTTCTATTTCTTAGTTTTAGGTTTCCCTTCTGTCGGCAGTTTGACTGACTGTCAATTGTTTTTGGAATATAAACCTTTCATTTCAAACATACAAAGACTATTATAAACACAGCACCCTTTCTTACGTCTTCGTAATTGGATAAAAATGCGACATTTTAGCGCCTAGCGTAAACTCTATTGCGTGTTAGCGTTATTGAACCTAATAATGGGATCCTATAATCCAAGGGACTGATTGCCGTAGTTTATGGAAAACGATCTTTCAGTTAAGGCTAACTACACGGGTCTGCCCGCGAAATTCTAATTTAATTTGGTTTTTCTCAATTTGTGAACTAATAGGACAAAGTAAGCTTATGGCATTAATAATAATTAGTTATTTTATTTGTTACTAGAGGATGCCCGCGACTTCGTCCGCGTGGATTTCGATTTTTAAAGATCCCTTGGGAACTGTTTGATTTTCCGGGATAAAAAGTTGCCTATGTCAATTACAGAGACGCAAGCTACCGCGGTACCAAATTTTTTACAAATCGGATGGGTTTTTGAGAATCCCATTGGAACTCTTTGATTTTCCGGGATAAAAAGTAGCCTATGTCCGTCCCCGGGATATAAGTTAACCCTATACCAAATTTCGTCAGAATCGGTTAAACTGTTGGGCCGTGAAAAGGTAGCAGACAGACAGACAGACAGACAGACACACTTTCGCATTTATAATATTAATATGGATATCGGCAATAGAATTACACACTATGAAAATTATTATAAATCTCTACCTATTACGGTTCATGAGATGCAGCTCGCTGACAGACTGACAGCCGGATGGACGGATGGACGGACAGTGGAGGCTTGTAATAGGGCATATTATAACGCTTAATAGTAATAGAGCATACCTAATAACCTAGTAGATAACGTACAGGCACAAGACACGATTAATTTGATGATTTTATTTGGCGATATTTCAAGTTTGAACCACGAAATAAGCCTAAAACATTAGTTAGTAATAATTCCCATAGGCACCTTTCGTGCACGAATTTTTATTCTTGTTCGGTTTAAAAAACAGCAAAGCTACTGCAAAGTACACAGTCAATCAACACAGTCAGTCATAAAACAAACAAAATTCACACATCCAATAACTCGATATGAAAGTGTGACCTATATCTGATTCCCTTGCGACAGTAGCTCGTTTGAGCATATGTGGTCCGTAGTAATAAAGAGGTCAACGCCCAGGGGTTAAGTAGATTACTGCCCGATGCAATTGAGAGAAAGTGACACGCGCGATCCCACAAGAGTGAACGAGACTAGGTACCTAAGTGAAAACATGACTCGAAAAAATGTAATTTTTTTCTTTTTTTAGGCTTGCGTACCTCAAAACGAAAAACTGAACCGTTATAGGATCATTTTGTTGTCTGTCTGTCTGTCTGTCCATCCGTCCGTCAAGAAAACCTAAAGGGTATTTCCCGTTGACCTAGAATCATGAAATTTGGCAGGTAGGTAGGTCTTATAGCACAAGTAAAGGATTAAACCCGAAGACCGTGAATTTGTGGTTACATCTTTAAAAACACCGACCAAGTGCGAGTCGGACTCGCACACTGAGGGTTCCGTACGGTATTTTTTCCAACATTTTGCACGATAAATCAAAAACTATTATACATAAAAATAAATAAAAATCTGTTTTAGAATGTACAGATAAAGCCCTTTCATATGATACCCCACTTGGTATAGTTATCTTACTTTGAAAATTGAAACATATTTTAAGTTTTTTTTTTAATGATGTGACCACAAATTTGCGGTTTCCAGATTTATTCCTGTACTTGTGCTATAATACCTACCTACCTGCCAAATTTCATGATTCTAGGACAACGGGAAGTACCCTATAGTTTTCTTGACAGACAGACCGACAACAAAGTGATCCTATAAGGGTTCCATATTTCCATTTGAGGTACGGAACCCTAAAAATAAATAAAATGTGTTTCAATTTTCAGAGTAAGATAACTATGCCAAATGGGGTATGAAAAGGACTTTACCTGTACTTTACCGTTGAGCTGTTGTCGTACCCACTCCTAGCACAAGCTTTACGCTTAGTTGGAGAAAGGGGAATATTAATCATTATGGCTTGATATTTGAAAAAAAATTGTAACAAACAGCTTTAATTTTTAATCTCGGCCTTGAAGCAAAGCAAACTAAATAACGAAAAACCAACAACACAGTAGGTAAGTAGGAACAAGCTATAGTGATTAGCGGAAAGCTGTTTAAATATAAGTGAGATAGGAAACCGTGCAAACTACGGTGCAAACAATTTAACTACTTAACTACCTTTGCAGTTATTATCTTAACTTAAGAGGGTCTCTCCGTCACGCGCTTCATACAAACGTAGTTCCAATTTCATTTGAATACTAAGCAAACAAAGTCCATGAAATTTTGCAGACATATTCTAGAAACTAATATCTTTGTTTGTGGTTTTCCAGATTTCTGTTAAAATATTCGGTTTCAAAGTAACGCGGTCATAAAAATTTACATACAAATCTTCGAGCGCCTGTAATTTTGAAACTACATATTTTTGGAAAAATCTAAAACACCACAGACACAGATATTAGTTTCTAGAATATGTCTGCAAAATTTCATGGACTTTGGTTGCTTAATATTCAAATGAAATTGGAACTACGATTGTATGAAGCGAGTGACGGAGAGAGCCCTGTTAAACAGTAAAGTAGTAATCTTACACCAACAGATAAACACACGCTAACTTTAGACATGTGACTAGGTATTCTTGCACCTAAAGAGTGCAATTTTCCTTCTATTATCACATTACGAGATGATATCGCAACTTTTTGTGCATGGATTCAGGTTTTTCTCTCATAACAACTGAGGGAGGTTCTCATAGCAACTCTTTCATTGCTTGCATTAACAAGTGTAAATTAAAAATTTATAACACCCCCGACAAGTGAAGGTTACAGTAACTAGACAAGTGTAAATTAAAAATTTATAACACCCCCGACAAAGTATCTGAGTTTTCCAAAACATCATTTTCAAATAAATAATGATGTATCAAGGCAACGTCCATCTTGACAGCTTGACATTTGTCTATTGACATAATATGTATTATGAACCTAACGGTTATCTAACCTTCTTTTCTACAAGAAAACTAGAAAAGAGCTGATAACTCTTAAACGGCTGAACCAATTTTTTTGGATTATAGCTAAGAACACTCTCGATCAAGCCACCTTTCAAACAAAAAAAAGTACATTAAAATCGGTTCATTCGTCTAGGCGCTACGATGCCACAGACAGATACACAGATACACAGATACACAGACACACAGATACACAGATACACACGTCAAACTTATAACACCCCTCTTTTTGGGTCGGGGGTTAAAAAGAGCTGATAACTATCAAACGGCTGAACCGATTTTCTTGGATTATAGCTAAGAACACTCTCGATCAAGCCATCTTTTAAACAAAACAACTAAATTAAAATCGGATCATTGGTTTAGGACATCAAACTTGTAACACCCCTCTTTTTGGATCGGGGGTTAAAAAGAACTTTTACATGCCTTTGTCTAGTGAAATATACTTAGGTAATGATGCCTATATCACTCTCTAGGCCTTTAACTGAATCCATGCAAAAAATCACGTCGCTCCGTTGCAGCGTGATTGAAGGACAAACCAACAAACAAAAACACTTTTCCTTTTGAATTTAAATTATAAAATAGGTAAGTAACTATTATGTCTCTACCTTGTCTCTACGTAGTATACAACTAAGTCGCTTTCCGTCGCTCGTCTGTCCTCTGGTACGGAACCATTTCTGCATTTAACCGACTTCAAAAAAAGGAGGAGGTTCTCAATTCGTCGGAATCTTTTTTTTTTTTTCGACACAAACTTGACCAGTATTTTATTGCATCGTTGCGTCAAAACATGTAAGTAAAATTAATAAACTGCATACATTTGGAATACTTATGTGTATGAAAAGTAAATACGAATATAACGTTTATGTACATAATAAAAAACCTTCCTCCTAATAAAAACATACCGGCGTAGGTTTCGATTGATAACATTACAGGAAATTACTCATTTACGTAGCTCTTATGGCGGATCCACATACTTGTGACAACCAGCTAACAACAAGCACTGGCAAGCGTGTGGTGTTTGGAGGTCTGAAATATTATATTCATTTCCCTGCTAGACATTGCACCAAACCGTCAAAAAACCCAAAAAATGTTCCTTCGTTTTGGTCACAGCTGACAAACTACCGAATCTATGATTTATTGTTTACATATTCTTAACTAGTTTAGTTTCTGATATAAACCTCAGCACAAAAATGTTTTTGATTTACCGTGCAAAATGTCGGAAAAATACCCGAGTGCGGAACCCTCAGTGCGCGAGTCTGACTCGCACTTGGCCGGGTTTTTTTATATAGAAAAAGAATAAAAAAAAAATTCGTTCTCTAACTCAATGAGCTCCAAAGAATGGTATATTAATGAGATACCACATGCTAGGGTAAGAAAAAACTTTTTCATAGTTAACGATAAAATATGTACCTATTATGACTAGATATTTTGATCTTTTGCTCTCAAAAATGCTTTACTAGGTACCATCTCTTGATCGCAACACTACAGTGAATAAAGTTACCCTCACATTTTTGCTAAAAATCTGTTTCGTAACGGCTCCTTAATCACGTAATGGTGGGGAATTCTCGGGAGATAAATCTTAATCAACGCTAATTATGAAATCAGATAGGTATATAGGTATAGGATCTACAATTTTTACCCGACTGCGGCAAAGCCAAAAAGAAGGGTTATGATTTTAGCAGTCTATGTATGTATGTGGGTATGTATGTTTGTATCCAGATTCTGTGTGTTCCACCGTAGCTCCTAAACTACTGGGCCGATTTCGATGAATGAGGTGTCAATTGATTCGTCATAAAGGTCCGGGTGACATAGGTTACACTTTATACGAAAAAAATTGACCTAACGGATGTTACATGGAAAAAAGTGGGGGTCTCCAAAAATTTTTTTTGCTTTTGTATCGAGTGGGAAGTCAAATGAAAGAGGAAAAAATTCTGAGTTCATAAATGTAATTAAAATATACCAAGCGACAGAAAAACAATTTTACTATAATATTCAGCGTTTATTAGGACGATCGCAGTCGGGTTTTAGATTTCAATTTTATTTTGTTATTTAAAAACATCTAAAATATAGTAATCCCCCTCAGGGCTCAGTTATAAACTCGTTTTACCGGTAATAATACATAACTACTACAACATTGTACTACCTACGTACCTTCATGCAATTTAGTAGATAATGATAATGATAGTGATTGTAAAAAATATTTACAAAAACATGGTAGTTAGTAAATAAAGTGGGTACAATCAGCCGACCGCGCATCTATTTTGTTTGAAATGACAAAAGTTTCAAAAGTGATTAGCAGATTTTATTCAAGTTTCCACCAATTTATTAATCCCCGACCCAAAAAATGGGGTGTTATAAGTTTGACGTGTGTATCTGTGTATCTATCTGTGGTATCGTAGCTCCTAAACTAATGAACCTATTTTAATTTAGTTTTTTTTTTTGTTTGAAAGGTGGCTTGACCGAGAGTGTTCTAAGCTATAATCCAAGAAAATCGGTTCAGCCGTTTGAAAGTTATCAGCTCTTTTCTAGTTACTGTAACCTTCACTTGTCGGGGGTGTTATAATTTTTTAATTTACACTTGTTATTAGTAGCAATACCAAAATCTCTCGGGAAAGGTCTATTTTTATGACATACTAACTAACACACCCCGGTTGCGATCGTATGGAATTTCTGAAAATCTTTGCTGAGGAGTCAAGTTTTTTGACTCAACGCTGTGTGGTCTACATCATAATATTAGTTATACTAATATAATAAATGCGAAAGTGTGTTTGTTTGTTGGCTTGTTCTTCAATCATGCCGCAACTGGGAATCGGATTGGCGTGATTTTTGCGTGAATAAATTAAGGACCTAGGGAGTGGCACTTTTTATCCTAGAAAATTAAAGAGTTCCCACGGGATTTTGAAAATTAAAATCCACGCGGATGAAATCGATGGCTAGTAAGTAAGTAATATAATAATTAATTAATAACTAAATTGAAATACCTCGCATAGCTGGAGCGAGTCAAATCCAGGTTTTTTTATAATTTAAATGATCGTCGACTGGTTTGAGATGAAGCAATTAGGTACTGTGTTTTATATATCGCAAAAACTAAAACTTTCGAAGTAGGTTAACAGGTTAGGTGGGTTTGCCTATGTTTACATAAATAATGCCTCAAAATCAGATATAATTTATTCATGTAGACCTTACAATGGCTTTACACCTACTTTACCACTGGTCCGAATCGTTAATTCTACCGAAATGGCTGTCAAGAAACTCTACTTTTAAAAATATCGGTCAAGTATGACCCAGACTCGCGCAGGAAGAGTTCCGTACCATCATAGAAAAACACTTTTTTTAAATTTTCATGTTATTTTAAAATATTTAGTATTTGTTGTTAAAACGGCACTAGAAAAACATATTATCTCTTAAAATTTCAGGTGTACCTATTATGGTTCACGAGATACAGCCCGCAGACAGACAGACGGATGGATAGCGGAGTCTTACCAGAACGGAGTCACTGTTCGGGTACGGAACCCTAAAAATTAATTATGTACCTGCCCAATAAAAATTTGTAAAAAGTTAATTTGCAATTTCAAGTGTAGCGGACTTTCCGGCTACCGGATGAGCTATACTAATTTTAATAACTCAAAATTTAAAAAACCCCCGAAACGAAAACCTCTATAGGAAAACTAGAAAAGAGCTGATTGATAACTTTCAAACGGCTGAACCGATTTTCTTCGATTATAGCTAAGAACACTCTCGATCAAGCCACCTATCAAACAAAAAAAACTATATCAAAATCGGTTCATTAGTTTAGGAGCTACGAAGCCAGAGACAGATACAAAGATACACACGTCAATCTTATAACAGCACTCTTTTTGGGACGGGGGTCAACAATGCGAAAAAGTGTCTGTCTATCTGTTTATTACCTTTCACAATCTAATCCGTTTAACATAATATCTCGTCGAAAGGTACAGCGTTAGTTTGCCTTACGGAGATAGTCGTAGGCTTATTCTTGAAAATCTAAAGGTAATACCTACTGTGCAAAAATGTACTACTTAAGTCATGGATAAATATCACGCGTTTAGGTCACAGTTTAAAATACTGATACTATACTCGTGCTACGAAGTCTATTATTGCACGGCGTATTATAAAGAAACTCACGCCATGCAATAATGGACTACTTAAGGCACACGTACCGTAATTCGTAATCAACTATATTACCGAATGCGAATACGCCGCATACGTTACCGAAACGATTAACGCCTGTAAATTCGTTGATGTTGCGATACCGCGTACGAAATGCGTTGGTGTACTAACGGCATTAGTACACTAACGCATTCATATACGGTAGAGAAACGAACGTAAACGTAAAGTTGTTGATATTTCGCAACCGCATGCGAAATGCGTCGGTGTGCTAGGCGTTAAGTACCAATAATTTATTATATTGAGTTAAGAGAAGTTTTCGTTAACTAATCCAAAATATCATAAGAAACGTTACATCCGAAAATTCGACAGTCATAAGTTAAGTCACAAGTGTAAATTAAAAATTTATAACACCCCCGACGATCCAAAGTATTTGAGTTTTCCAAAACATCATTTTCAAATAAATAATTATAAATTTAGGCAACGTCCATCTTGACAGCTTGACATTTGTCTATTGACATAATATTATGAACCTAACGGTTATCTAACCTTCTTTTCTACAAGAAAACTAGAAAAGGGCTGATAACTCTTAAACGGCTGAACCAATTTTTTTAGATTATAGCTAAGAATACTCTCGATCAAGCCACCTTTCAAACAAAAAAAACTAAATTAAAATCGGTTCATTCGTTTAGGCGCTACGATGCCACAGACAGATACACAGATACACAGATACATAGATACACAGATACACAGACACACAGATACACAGATACACACGTCAAACTTATAACACCCCTCTTTTTGGGTCGGGGGTTAAAAATACTCAAGATTTACATACTTGAATTAACAGAGTAGAGTCACAAAAACGTAAACACAAAACGAAATCGAAACGCTACAATCAATTTGATTACCTTGACTTTAGACATGACGGTTGTACCAATTATATTAGAGACGTCATGGGCACCAATTGCTTGTTTAGTTCGTTCACTTCACCACACCGACGCGACCTGCCAACGACACAGCTGGCCAACGACTGACTATCAGGGTATCAGTATCACTATTCACTGTATCATTGTTTGCTACGAAATGTGGGCCAAGAGCTGACGAATTCTATAAAGCGTTTGCTTCTTCATCTTGCGGCTTGGGAATTGCTGACTTCCTATCACACTAATATTGTAAAGGCGGTCTATGTATGGATGCTTGTTACTCCTCCACGCAAAAACTACTGGACGGATTTGGCTGTTTGGAATTGAGATAAATTATATCCTGGATACGCATGGGCTGCTTCTTATCCCGGGAAATAAAGAATAACGGGATTTTAAAAAACCTATATACACGGAATGAAGTCGCGGGCCTTAGATAGTATTTAATAAAGTTTGATTGGTACAGGGGTCTATTCAACAGGAAGGCCTTTATAGTCAATAGGCATCTTCTAGGCAAGCGCGCTCCTTCTAAAGGCGGCATCATCACTTGCCAGCAAGTCTGATTGCAGCCAAGTGCTAGTCTATAAATTAAAAAAAAAAAAAGTGCGACGGACAGACGGCTTCGTTCAAAATAATCCTTTTAATTCCTTATCCCATAGGGATTTGGAAAAATTCTCGTTTCTTATCCACATTTTAAAGGGCATCTATTTTCAGTATTTATATGTACAATGTACATTGTACATACTAAATAACATCTGATTGTAAAAAATGTTTCTACAAAGAAAGAATCTTGAATCAGCTTTTTAGGTCCAACCCGCGTAAAAGAGTCAGTCAATTAGTGAGTCAGGACTTTAATTTTTATATTAATTTTTGATGTGTTGTGATATCAACTTTTTGTATCACTCAATGAACTTTTTATCGCCACAGTTGAGTAAGTTTCACACACATCTCTATCCTTTAACTTTCTGATCGATCGCGGAACATCAGGATAAGAAAAATAGCAAAATTGAATTTGACAGTGATCTGATGGTTTTTAACCCCCAACCCAAAAAGAGGGGTGTTATGAGTTTGACGTGTGTATCTGTATATCTGTGTATCTGTCTGTGGCATCGTAGCTCTTAAACTAATGAACCGATTTTAATTTAGTTTTTTTGTTTGAAAGGTGGCTTCATCGAGCGTATAGCTATAATCCGAGAAAATCGGTTCAGCCGTTTGAAAGTTATCAAGTCTTTTCTATTTACTGTAACCTTGACTTATCGGGGATGTTATAAATTTTTAATCTACACTTGTTTTTGTTAGGACTTCACAATCACTCATGAATCACCACTAAGTATATAATTACGTTCCATTTTATTTTTGGAAAAAATATAACGAGATTTTCCGCTTTTAGAAAAGCGTTTGAAACACCAAACTAATCCTTTAACAGAATCCCATACCCATAATATTTAATTTAAAGAGTAACAAAGCATACTTAAGTATATTGTTTGGTATCATTAAAGTTTCATTTGATTAAATAGAGTACTCATATTCCCCACCAGCTCCGACAAAATAGGAAAGCTCGAAATTAATTTGGTTAAATAGTTGAAGCGAAATTCTCGTACGAACTTAGTAGTGGAGTCTTATCTAGTGTCCTTTCAAACGGACGTCTGTTAAGACAATTGGGCGCTTAAATTGAAGTTTAACTAATTTAGTTCCAGAGACTCATGCTGGCTGTAAGTAGGTTTTTAGGGTTCTTCGGTAAAACGAATGAAGGAACCCTTATAGTTTCGTCCAGTCCATCTTTTAGTCTGTCATTGTATCACAGCCATTTCAATGTACTTACGTTAGTATACGTACTTAATTTAATTACTCAACAATTCTTGACAGTCAAAAAGTGTATGTACAATGGTACCTATCTTGAATAAATGATTTGACTTTGGTATGTAAAAAAAAGCTCTGACACTGACTGACTCATCAACAATGCGCAGCCTTTGAACCAAGAAACCCAGAAATCGCATAGAAGTTTTCTTTATAATGTAGACAAGGAACGCGGCCGTAATTTTAATTTCCACGGGATAGAAAATAAATTTTATTATATGTATTAGTATCTTTATATTTTCGCCGAGCGAAGCCTTATTTAAAATAAATTAAAAAGTGTACAACCGTTACAGTTATAGAACATATTACCGAATATATATCATAGTGAAATATTTAAATTTTATACCTACCTTCAAAACATGAAAAACGTGTCAAAAAATCTCCGTTCAAGTTAAATAGTATTTTAAAATCATTGCGCAGATTCTTAGACAGTTTTTTTTAAAAACTACCAAAAGCATTTAAAAACTAGCATGACTATGATTGTAAGATTATTAATAATTGTTTAATGTAATGTTGTTAATAACATATAATAATAATGTAAAAACCATATGTGAAATTGAGAGAGAAAATAAAAGGCTTATTTATTTATGGCTACGGAACCTTACCTTATACATTCTGAAGCACACTTAACCATTTATTTATACTATGTACTTACGAGTAGGTATGCACGTCGTGTTGTATCCTTATTATGTCTGTAATACGAGATTTATTAGGTACTGCTTGCAGACTCGGAAATCTTTCAGGTATGTAACTCTACATCGTATTGCTCAATGCTAAGGGTCATGACCTCTATCCATTAATGACAATGGCAGGAGTTCCCCAAGGATAATAATATGGTGAGTTCCAAGATTCTTTCACATACAACTACTATTTTTATCACACTATCACACTAATATTATAAAGGAGAAAGTTTGTATGTGTGTGTGTGTGTGTGTGTGTGTGTGTGTGTGTGTGTGTGTGTGTGTGTGTGTGTGTGTGTGTGTTTGTTACTCCTTCACGCTAAAACTACAGGAGGGATTGGGCTGAAATTTAGAATGGCAATAGATTATACCCTGGATTAGCACATAGGCTAATTTTATCCCGGAAAATCAAAGAGTTCCCACGGGAATTTAAAAAAACCTACATCCACGCGAACGGAGTCGCGGGTATCAGCTAGTTATTTATAATAATAGACCAAGCAGCTTTTGCTGATATGCGTCTATATATAAGAAATGGTTCGAGTTTTCCAAATGTTTGTCCAATCTATTCTTAAACTGGTTAACAGAGCTTAAGACCTCCGTCTGAACCACATCCTTAGGCAATTTATTCCATTTATATGAACAACTCTGTTGATAAGGAAGTGTTTGATGGATTTGACTAAAGAGTTTCAGTACGAAACAGTTTTACGTCAGCGATATAACTTCTTCCCTGTCTCCTTTTAACAGTATCTCAAATCTGAGCAAAGTCAAAGTGCGGTCTTATAGATCTCAGTCTATAGGTTGGTATGGAGTCTTGACTTTGCTCAGATTTAAGATAGAGTAAAAATAAGAGTTTAGTCTGAACAGAGAGCATGCTCTACAGATCTCAGCCATAGTCTTCATTGACGGAAAACTCTATATCTTCATCTTTCCAACAAAAAAAAAAAATCCCAACCACCGATCTTCATTGACGGAAAGATCAAACACTACATCTTCGTCTTTACAAAAAAAAAAAAATCCAATGAAAAAGCTTGGTTTTGTAAGGAGACTAAAACAGCTAAAATTATAATAATATAATTTTCATAGAGAATTTTGAACAGGTTCTCTTGTGGAAATAAAATATGGTTTCTAAAGACTGCGTTGGACACAAATAACGTGCGAATTAAATACATCATTCACCTTGACAAGAAAAAAGAAACTGCAAACAAAGCCTTTCCAGTTTCCTCTTAAAACAGGCTTACTTATATTTTGTTTACGGAAAATAGGCCAAACTCCGTGTAAAAACAAAATGCCTCATAAACCGAATGAAAGCCTCCGCGCCTCTGGCTTGAAGTTTTTTCAGCAAAGAATTTCAAGCATTTTCATTTAAAAGCGAAACTTTGTTTTTTCAAAGCCAACTGAAAAACAGCTAGCTTTATGGATACGTAATTTAAACCTGGGTTTTCTTTTAATAAGAGAAGTTTTCCTAGCGCTCTTCAGCGCTCCCCATGCAAAAGTAGTTTGGTTCTCGTTTGATCATAATATAACCAATCAAACTTAATATTAATATGTAGAGATGTTAATTCACTAATCTAATGTTAAAGTTCACAGGTTTAAAGATTTATATTATTATACTAGAGGATGCCCGCGACTTCGTCCGCGTGGATTTCGGTTTTTAAAGGTCCCATGGGAACTATTTGATTGCCTATGTCTATCCCCGGGATGGACATAGGCAAGGCAAGGGAAAAGGTAGCAGACAGACAGACAGACAGACAAACAGACAGATAGACATACACTTTCGCATTTATAATATTAGTAAGGATATAAATCCTTGAGCCCATTTATCTTTAAAAATAAAATACGTGTATTTTAAAGAAAATCAAGCAAGCCACATATACCTACACATTTTCCTAGAATGCATGTTCAAAAAATTGAGTTTGATTGGTTTAGTATTCAAATGAGAGTCAAATGATCAAAGAAGATAAGTTTGTTTGGAGCACACTGCAATTAATAAAAGTAGTTTCCAAAGAAATTAATCTCGCGTAAATGTTTAATTTAAGTATTTTATTTTGGTATCATTATCATACATTACTTTGAATAAACTCGTTTGAGGCGATATACCATGCCAGTTTAACAAGAATTTGATTGCATGCAAAAATATGGCAAAAATGTTTAAAAAGAAGTGTTTTATCGTACCAATTTTTATATTTCATGACTTCTTATAGCAGTAAACCCCTTGAATGAGAGTTACGACATTATTAAATACCTATAAAACAAACATTGTACCTACTGACACAATATAATAAGCATCGCTATATTACGACATAACACTTTCTCTTCCTGAGTATTATGCTCAAACTTGATTTCTTTGATTTCTTTGTAATAAAACATTACTTACAATAATACATAGACCTTAAATAACCCTAAAATACTATTTTTTCATCATGATCACCCATCGCCGGCTCATTACTGAGCACGGGTCTGCTCTCTTAATGCTGCCATGCTGACCAAGTGCAAATTAGCAAACTTAAGACACCTTTAAGAAAATTATGGAGAACTCATAGGCATGCAGGTTTCCTCACAACGCTTTCCTTCACCGTTAAAGCAACTGATATTTAATTACTTAAAATGCACATAACGCCGAAAAGTTATAGGGCCGTGTCCGGGATCGAAACCCTGCGCGTCTTAACCACTGGGATATCATCAAAACATCATATAAGTAGATACTTACAGTATTATCTTTAACTAGCTGACGGCCGCGACTTCGTCCGCGTGGATTTAGGTTTTCGAAATCCCGTGGGAAATCTTTGGTTTTCCGGGATAAAAAGTAGCCTATGTGTTAATCCAGGATAATATCTATCTCCGTTCCAAATTTCAGCCAAACCTGTCCAGTGGTTTTTGCGTGAAGGAGTAACAAACATACACACACACACATACAAACTTTCGCCTTTATAATATTAAGTGTGATAGTGTGACAATACTTATACTATCTTTAACCCGTGACTTCGTTTGATTTAGGCTTTTAAAACTCCTTTGAAACATTTCGAATCCTTTCTTAGAGTGGAGGTCCTACCTCTCCGAAATCTCAGTTACTCATCTCTCAGTTTGTAAACTCAGCAGTTTGAGTTGTACGTTAAAATTGTGTCAGTCAGTTTCGGCTTATAATATGTACAGTGTACACACAACGAGATGCCCGCGACTTCGTCCGATTCGTCGTAGAATTAGATTTTAGAACTCTTCGAATTTGCTGTGGGATTTAAAAAACTTAAGTTAATGGCTTACTGCTAAGAAAGTTGGGGTCATCATTTAGTAGGAAATAAAGTATAAAAACTAGGTTTTCCCAGGATTAGTCCATTCCAATCAATTATTGCACGTCTTCACAATAAAATTATCTTAATAGTTTATTCACGTTGCGGAAAAGGTTACTCTCTCAAGGAAAAGGTCTTAAGGAAAAATAATCAAACACATCCTTACCTTACTCACTGCATATTAGGTGAGTAAAAATTTTTGACCTTCATGCATCTCATAATAGTATGCATAAATTCATATTCTAAAGGCCAACGCATTGAGATATAGTGAAGCAGAGACGAGTTTGCTGGCAACAAGGTAAATACAGGAATTTTTTTTAGCCAGTTCCCAAATTTTGATATGTAGGTAGTATACAAACTAATTTTAATTAATTCGTATTTTTTATTTTTACATTTTACTCAAAAATATTAGAGTTACCGTTTACGAAATATATTCACTTTGAAACAAATTATTATGGATACCCTAATTACGCTATTGGCAGCTGAGGGCACAAAACTGTGGTTAGGGTATCAAACAGGAATATTACTTTTAAAAAGTATGGAAAAAACTATGGAAATATTATATTCTATTAACGATACAAAATCATCAAAAAATATGGGCACTGATTAAAAAATTTCCCTGTATAGCTTTAGGTAAAGAAAGAAAGACAAATGTTTACTTTTTAGGGTTCCGTACCTCAAAAGGAAAAGCGGAACCCTTATAGGATCACTTTGTTGTCTGTCTGTCTGTCCGTCGTGTCTGTCAAGAAACCTATAGGGTACTTCCCGTTGACCTAGAATCATGAAATTTGGCAAGTAGGTAGGTCTTATAGCACAAGTACAGGAATAAATCTGAAAACCGCGAATTTGTGGTCACATCATTTAAAAAAAATTAAAATATGTTTCAATTTTCAAAGTAAGATAACTATACCAAGTGGGGTATCATATGAAAGGGCTTTACCTGTACATTCTAAAACAGATTTTTATTTATTTATATGCATTAATAGTTTTTGATTATCGTGCAAAATGTTGGAAAAAATACCCGAGTACGGAACCCTCAGTGCGCGAGTCTGACTCGCACTTGGCCGGTTTTTTAAAGTTGTGCCACACATCACCAGTTATACCTGTCCCGGTGCCCCTAACACTTGAATCAAGTTGAACATGATCATGTAGGCTTTACAGTTTACAATCAATGCTGATTGAATACATCATTCGCCTCGAATGAATTGCATACTAATTAGGTACTTACCTATCTACAGAGCACTACCTACTGGGAGCCATTGTGAAAATCGCATAAAAGCAATTGACCATTGGTAGTGACGTGACGAGCCTACTTAATGGCTCATTGACGAAGGTTTATAATAAAGAACTTAGCACAGATCCTACTTCTATGCCTAAGTAATTAGGTACTACTATTTAACTATTTATTTTTTAGGGTTCCGTACCTCAAAAGCAAAAACGGAACCCTTGTAGGATCACTTCGCTGTCTGTCTGTCTGTCAAGAAACCTATAGGGTTCCCGTTGATCTATCGTTAGGATCGTAGACTGGCTGAAATTATTTGAAAAAAAAATTGAACTTGGATACTGTATGATGCTATTTTCGAATGCAAAAATAATGATATTTTTTCGTGAGTGTTTTGGCAGAACAGTCGTGTTTTCTTTAAGTTTTTCTAATAAAAAAAATTTCTTTTGAAAATACTTACCGTTAGTTACATTTGGTGAAGATTTGGTGAATATCTTCGAAGATGGAAGACTGAACTCTCAAATCTATACCTATTCAAACTATTCATAGTACCTTAGAACGGTAGATTTTTTACCATGCATAGATGGCTTCCGTACCTCAAAAAGAAAAACGGAACCCTTATAGGATCACTTTGTTGTTTGTCTGTCTGTCTGTCTGTCTGTCTCACTTGGCCGGTTTTTTGTGATTATGTTTCTCTGTTTCTACATTGCTACTGTAGTTACTATTGCCTACATATTTAGTTGAACCTGCGACGGTATTTCGCCACGGAGCGAGGCACGTAGCACCGTGGTCCAGTGCACAGCATTCGATCTTACTTAGGTTACATTACATTTTCACACAATACTACTAATACTTACTGCAAGGCACTTTCGTTTTCCTGACAGACAGATACACACGTCAAACTTATAACACCCCTCTTTTTGAGTTGGGGGTTAAAAACATTACTAGAGTATAGTCTTCGTCTTAGCAAATTATCTGTCTGTAGTAGGAAACCTGAGAATGCTTTAATTAATAAGAACGTCTGAAACAGTGTCTCATTAAGTAAGCTGAAGACAACATTTCAATGGTAGAGCGGCTTATTGGATCAAAGGGGAAAAGGAAACATTAATACAAACTTATTTTTAGACTCATTAGTAAAGAATTAGCTTAAATAACTTTTTTCCTTCCCTTTTTAAATAGGTAGATATTCGGGTCATTTTGGGAGTGGTTCGCTGACCAAAACTTACTAGAGGTAGAAAGAAGTAAGCAAGGACAAGCAGTAAGAATTTTGTTCTAAGAAGCTACGTCGTTTATCTTAAAGACAAGTGTAAATTAAAAATTTATAACACCCCCGACAAAGTATTTGAGTTTTCCAAAACATCATTTTCAAATAAATAATTATGTATCTAGGCAACGTCCATCTTGACAGCTTGACATTTGTCAATTGACATAATATTATGAACCTAACGGTTATCTAACCTTCTTTTCTACAAGAAAACTAGAAAAGAGCTGATAACTCTTAAACGGCTGAACCAATTTTTTTGGATTATAGCTAAGAACACTCTCGATCAAGCCACCTTTCAAACAAAAAAAAGTAAATTAAAATCGGTTCATTCGTTTAGGCGCTACGATGCCACAGACAGATACACAGATACACAGATACACAGACACACAGATACACAGATACACACGTCAAACTTATAACTCCCCTCTTTTTGGGTCGGGGGTTAAAAATAAGAACTGCATTCGAATTCAAGCATGCAGATCTATAGGATGCCTCAGTGTCGCACTGTATCGCAATGCTTAGACCAAATGCTCAATATTTTTGGCTCATTGTTACTTCTACGCCTTTTATTCTGGTAATCTGTGGCACTACATTGCTACATACTATACTTACACACAATTTTTTTTTAAAGAATATTAGCCATGCTAATCATGACTAATACTCCCCTTTCCCCTCCAATTAAGCGTAAAGCTTGTGCCAGGAGTGGGTACGACAATAGTGCAACGGGTGGGGTTTGAACCGCCGACCTTTCGGAATTCAGTCCGCTCCTCAACCGTTGAGCTATCGAGGCTCTGATTGACATTTAACAGAAGTGGAAATCGGAAAACTAGCCATAGCACATATGGTCGGACGGAATCCTGGATTTTTCTTAACATGACTTTAAATTATGACTTGTGTCCTATCTGTTACACAGAATGATTTGGTGTATCTTGGGCGTCAATGGTAAATAGAGCCGTTTACACAGGAGTTAATTAAGGCAGAAAATTATCAAAATCAAAGAGATTATGTTACCCAAGTATATTTTATTTTCTTTCTCTGAAACTCATTACGCCATTTAGTTTTTAACTATTAGGTAATGTAAATTGGATTTCCAAGGGGTTTTTGTGTAATTAGGTAGGTACCAATTTAATTATAACAAATTATTACCAAATAGCCATGGACCTATAAAATAACAGCCGATCATTTTGATAGGTGTAATCAGAATTTAATATCATAAACAGTATACTACACTAATAAAATAGAGATAGGTATATAAAAATGACCTGAATTTTATTTACTCAATTATTTTGCTGATTGTACATATTAAAGTGTTAGGAAAATGACTGCGTAATAATAAATTATTAAGTATTTTTATACATTAAAGATAACAGCGATATCTATTACAATAGTCAGAAACGAATGCAAAACCACAACGTACCACGAAGTATTATTTCTACGCGACAATAGATGGCGGTGTTACCCACAACATTGACATTTGACAGATCACGTTTCGGACGCGATGGAATGTCATCACAGTTTGGTAATGGCCGCCGCCGAGGTGGTCTGTTCGTGGTATTATCAGTGAAACACGAGTTAATTGGTTGTTTACCTTATTTACATCCACATTCTTATCATTACAAACGTTGTGACAAGTGTTCTATTGTTGTTTGATTGTCGGTTTGTGTTAATGGGACACTGGGGAGTGTAATTTGTGTGATTTTCGGCTGCGATGGCCGCGTTTACGTAGCATTGAGATGGGAAAGCGTCCGGCATAGTGTTGTGTTGTGTTACAAAGGTATCTTGCCTAGATGCTGGGGTACAGGAGCACGATGTGCAACCGGCAGCACACGCAGGCGTGTCTGAACACATCTCTGTCGATACGGCAAGAGATCCAAAGGTTCGAAAGCGTGCACCCCTCTATTTACGCGCTTTACGATCTCGTGGAACTGGTCCCCGACCCTTTGCTGGCTCAGCAGATTCGTGATCACGTCGTGGCTATCGAAGGTTGGTTCATAACATTGTAATACCTATCCGTAATACATAAACAGCTGTTAGTTTAATGTTTACATTCGTATTTTGCTCGCGTTTCTAAGGAGACGCTGTGTTTGGTATTGATAACGCTAAGGCACGCTGGATAACCTATTTTATCGATTGCTCTGCGTGTGCCGTGTAAGTAGGTAAACAATTTAATAGGTACTTGAACGCTAGTGGTGGCTAAAGTAAGTAAGTTAAGGTGGTAGAGTCTATTTGGTTAGTGCATGTTCATAGTGTTCAAAATAATTTTAGTAAATTGAACCCTAGACAGGTTGATAGTAGGTGCCTCTCTACCTACTTACATTCTTATTTTCATATCCGTAAAGTATAAAATATGATAATATTGGTAATGCATCTAATGTGATAAATAATACGTAACTTAATGGGAACTTAGATACTTAAGTAGGTAAGTACTAAGTACTAGATATAAGTTGAACTGACTTGCAGACTAGATAGCTGGGTACTTGGTAACCTAGTTCCTGCTAGTTTTTATCTAAGGGTAACTCTGATGACTTGACTTAGCTGCAAACCCCAAACCCATCAGTCAGATTTTGGAGTAATCCCATACTTACTTAGGTACCTATTATTTTCGTGATAAAAGGAATAGTCAAACTCCACGTGGGAAAGTCTCCAGCGAGTAGCTAGCCAGAATATCTTAATAAATAAAACGAAGCGTGAAGCAAAAGTTGTACATCGTGATCTCATAACAGTAATCTTCGGTCTTGCGTGTGGAACTGTTGACGTAGGTACAATACGCGGTTTTGTAGAGCGAATTTTGAGAACTCCCTCGCCATATTTGGTCTATGTGTTAACTTCATGTCCAAAGTACGGTTCATCCTTAAGAGGATCGTCTAGTTGTTAATTTTCATACAAAAATCGATAACTTTTTTAAAAATTCCCCCGGGAAAAAATTCGCTGGCTTTGATTTTCCGAAATAATGTGATAATTTAAAGTATAAGCTAATGCGAATTTCAACTAAATTACTTCAGTCATGGTGGTGTGAAGGGAGGAGTGAGAAACATCCAAATATTCAAACTTTCACTAATATTACAGTACCTAAGGCAGGTAAGAAAGTAAGATTAAAGTTTAGTCTAGAGGTGGGGGTGAAGGGGTTGCCAAAGTTGCGTTTTCCGGCGCAAAGTTACCATCCCAGAACCTTGGGACCACCAACGAGTATCGGTTCTTCAAACTATGTGCCCCTCACACTTCGCATTGCCAATACAGTTTCACAACCCGTTGAGCTTTGTCGGTTACTCTAGTTCTTCTACGGGTCTCCTCATTTCTGATTACCTCACATGTTAAGTGGTGCAGATAGATATTCACCCCTTTGGAGGAATATAGCACCGGAGGAACCCCCAATGCATTGCCCGCCCTTGAGGGATTTAGGTATTTATCCGCCCTTCAGCCAATGTAAGTACTAAGTATGTTGTTAGTTTTCAGGCTACGCAGCAGGTGAAAGCTGGTTCCACAATTCGCAAGTACCAGGCAGAAACGTCCTGGAATATTGGCCAGTGGAAAAATATCAGGCATCCAGGAGGTTAGGCCGTGCAAGTCGTATTGGTTGCTCACTTGGCAAATCACACTATCACACTAATATTATAAAGGCGAAAGTTTGTATGTGTGTATGTTTGTTACTCCTTCACGCAAAAACCACTGAACGGATTTGGCAGAAATTCAGAATGGAGATAGATAATATCCTGGATTAGCACATAGGCTACTCTTTATTCCGGAAAATCAAAGAGTTCCCACGGGATTTCAAAAAACCTACATTCACGCGGGCGAAGTCGCGGGCATCGGCTAGTACAATATAAAACCACAATGTGAAGAGCCATATGTGAACCACAATTATTTGCCAAAGTACTGGCCAAAGCATTGCAAAGCACTAATACTTCCTTCCAACGGTGCTCTACACGGAAGTGGAAATCAGCTTACTTGTTCTCCGAAAAGAGACATTGAACCTGAAATGTATTTGCCCAGGTACTGGCCAAAGAATGGGCCCTTGTAACATCTTTCAACGGTGCTCCATATAGTTCGGCGAACGAACTCTTCAGAGTATTTGTCGAAGTACTGGCCATTGGCTAAAGGCAATTGTACATCCTTCCAAAGATTCATTTATTGGTGACAAACTCTGCACAGTGTAGGTACTGGCTATTGGCCAAAGTTTCGGCACTTGTACTACCTTTCAACAGTGCGCCATATTGTTCAGTGAAGAAAGTCTGCAAGGTATTTCCCAAAGTACTGGCCGTTGGCCAAAGCTTTGGTAATCGTACCACCTTCCAACGGAGACAGTGAACTCTGCTAAACCACTTCTAATGCCAAGTTCGTGCGTGAGTCCATGCGCATGACCAATTACATAATTGATCGCGATCAATATTAATAGCTCCGTTGCGTTCGAAATCTAACGATGGATTTAATGTTGATCCACAAAAAATATGATCTGTCTTAGATCAGAGCGAAATATGTAATTAAGTAACTACATGTATGATGATTATTCATTAATCGTTTTTAGAAGATCTCTGTTTCAGTTCTCACTTGTATTAATTATTTAATTGTATTACTTAATATCACATTATTATTAAAAAAAAAGCCAGTCAGGAGACAATTTCAGAAGTGCATTCTAACTCTTTATCGAGAAAGTGCGCACTTAACTATGCTTAACTTACTCGTAAGTAAATAAAATGTAATGTTCATTATGACAGTAAAACCGACAGCATTATATATCTAATAAGCAATATTAACAGCACTTGAGCATAAGTTGAGCTGTTATCTATATAAATGGCAATCAAATAGGCTGTATTGGTTTTCCTTATCAGTGTCATGTGTCTAGCAGCTTTGCGCTAATAATAAACGATCTGATTGTATTAAGTTATTAAATAAATGCCAACTAGTTATTTACTTAACAAGTATATGTATTTAAGTTTTACATTTAACCTATGTTTTAAGACGTAACTAATCTGCTATTAGTTGATGGTTCAATTCAATTCAATTCAAAATATTTTTATTCAATTAAACTTTTACAAGTGCTTTTGAATCGTCAAAATAATCTACCACTGGTTCGGAATGCCGTTCCTACCGAGAAGAACCAGCAAGAAACTTAGGTTAGATACAACTTGATGTGTGTCATTGCGTTAACTTAGAAGTTGGATTTTTTCACAGCTCCAAGGTATTGCAAATTAGCTGGTCGATTCCGAAAAACCTGCATCAATCATTATTACAATTGCAATTGTTGTGATTGGCTGAATTTGTTCTAAGGTTCCGGTACGGCAGAATGATAGCTACAGAGTCACGATCGCAATCACCTCTGATTGGTTGCCGCTCGCTCACTATTGTCTACAATCCATTGTTGCAACAAGACTACCAAAAATTCAGCCAATCACAACAATTGAGATTGTAATCATGATTGATGCAGTTTTTCCGCAATCGACCAGCTGAGTATTTCATATTAATTCCAAGTGTTCCTGAGAAAAGTCAGCCAGACAACGAAGTGATCTTATAAGGGTTCCTTTTTTCCTTTTAACGTACGGAACTCTAATAAGAAAATGGATCCTAACCGGAAGAAGACAATAAAGTTCTATGAAATCGATCTACTTTACTTACCTTCCCTCTAGTTTAGTGCAAACAAACCATGTACAAAGTCGAAGCCATGAAATAAGCTATTGTTTTGACACCGGAAGTAAGTCCTACAAAGCTTAAAAATAATGCAGAATAACAAAACACTCCAAATAATTAAGTACCTTTTTTAGGGTTCCGTACCTCAAAAGGAAAAACGGAACCCTTATAGGATCACTTTGTTGTCTGTCTATCTGTCCGTCGTGTCTGTCAAGAAACCTATAGAGTACTTCCCGTTGACCCTAGAATCATGAAATTTGGTAGGTAGGTAGGTCTTATAGCACAAGTTCTGGAATAAATCTGAAAACCGCGAATTTGTGGTGACATCACTTAAAAAAAAAATTAAAATGTGTTTCAATTTTCAAAATAAGATAACTATACCAAGTGGGGAATCAGATGAAAGGGCTTTGACCTGTACATCCTAAAACAGATTTTTATTTATTTTTATATATATAGTTTTTGATTTATGGTGTAAAATGTTGGAAAAAATACCCGAGTACGGAACCCTCAGTGTGCGAGTCTGACTCGCACTTGGCCGGTTTTTGTAATTGTTCGACGAAACAATATGACCCGTTCAAAATGAAAGCAATGGGGAATGTAGAGTTTTATGGTACTGCTGTTTAGGGCGAACGATTGGCTTAATAGCGCGGGTTAATGTACCAGAACGATTCGCCGACTTCGGAATACCCATTGGAAGTTTGCTAGTAAATGTTAGACTGACGATAATTTCTCTTTATTTTAATGGTTCTCTATCAAATAAAGAAAATGCTTGCGTTTTAGAGGGAAGGGTGCCAACGGGACCCTAAGTATATCCAAGGGTAAGCCCGCACTGGAAATTTTCACCGCGCAATTTTATCCGCAGAATTCTGTGACACGAGGAAATTGTGTGAAGCCGTACGCACTTGCGAAACAAAAAGCGCGAACATCTAACTATGCTCGTGACTTCTCCGCGTGGTCCGATTGGTCTGGTCTGCTGGGAGGCTTCGGCCGTGGCTAGCTACCACCCTACCGGCAAAGCCGTGCCGCCAAACGATTTAGCTTTCCGGTACGATGCCATAGAAACCAAAGGAGTATGGGTTTAGTGAAAACTGCCCTTCCAGGTTAGCCCGCTTCCATCTTAGACTATCATCACTTACCATCAGGTGAGATTGCAGTCAAGGGCTAACTTGTATTTGAATTTAAAAAAAGTGGACTACTCAAATTTCAAATCCCTGTTTTACCCCCTTAGGCATTGAATTTTCTAAAATCCTTTCTCAGCGAATGTCTTCGAAGCTCGATCCGTCCAGTAATTTAAAACTAATCATGACTGACGCAGTCGTGATCAGTCTGTCAGTCACTTTTTTTAACCCCCGACCCAAAAAGAGGGGTGTTATAAGTTTGACGTGTGTATCTGTGTGTCTATGTATCTGTGTATCTGTGTATCTGTGTATCTGTCTGTGGCATCGTAGCGCCTAAACGAATGAACCGATTTTAATTTAGTTTTTTTTGTTTGAAAGGTGGCTTGATCGAGAGTGTTCTTAGCTATAATCTTAAAAAATTGGTTCAGCCGTTTAAGAGTTATCAGCTCTTTTCTAGTTTTCTTGTAGAAAAGAAGGTTAGATAACCGTAAGGTTCATAATATTATGTCAATAGACAAATGTCAAGCTGTCAAGATGGACGTTGCCTAAATACATAATTATTTATTTGAAAATGATGTTTTGGAAAACTCAAATACTTTGGATCGTCGGGGGTGTTATAAATTTTTAATTTACACTTGTTACATTTAGAAAATAGTAAGCAAATCAAATGATTCAGGATCGGTTTTTCTGAAAATGTGACTACACCGGATGAAGCGGCCGTTACAGTGCGATGAAAATAACATTCGAGATTAGAATATTGTAGTTATGAATAACTTTATCTAAATACGAATCTGCTGGGAACATGTTGTTTTCACAATTTAATGATTTATGCTCAGCTTTACACAGACGATATACCTACCCATTTTTAGGGTTTCGTAACTCAAAAGGGAGAACGGAACCCTTATAGGATCACTTTGTTGTCTGTGTCCGTCTGTCTATCAGTGTTTGTCTGTCTGTCCGTCTGTGCGTCTGTTAAGAAAACCTATGTGATGTAACCACTAATTCACGGTGTTCGGTTTTTTTTCTTTATTTGTACTATAAGACCTACCTTCCTGCCAAATTTCATGATTCTAGGTCAACGGGAAGTACCCTATAGGTTTTCTTGACAACAGATAAGACGGACATACAGACAGACACCAAAGTAATCATATAAGGGTTCCTTGTTGCTTTTGAGGTACGGTACCCTAAAAAACAAAATATGTATTACAATATAAGTAGGTACTCACGCGCATATTATGTATTGTTTAAAACAATAGATAGCAAAACAATGATTGCTTAAAAGCATTATCTAATCAAACTTAAGAGGAATCTCTCCGTCACTCGCTTCATACAAACGTAGTTCGTCTCTCATTGGAATACTAACCAATCATACTCAATATGGAATTTTATAGAAACGTTCCGGGAACTAATATCTATGCCTGTGGTTTTCCAGATTTCCGTTAAAATATTCGGTTTCAAAGTTACGCGTTCTTAAAAATTCTCATACAAATCTTTGAGCCCCTGTAATTTTAAAACTACATATTTTTAGAAAAATCTAAAACACCACAGACACAGATATTAGTTTCTAAAATATGTCTGCAAAATTTCATGGACTTTGGTTGCTTAATATTCAAATGAAATTGGAACTACGATTGTATAAAGCGAGTGACGGATAGAGTCCTGTTAAAAGCTTTATCTAATCAAACTTACTCGTAGGTTCAACAATCCCATATCTGCCCACAATAAACATTGGGAATATGTAAGGTCGATCAAGACGTTCTTGCCTCGAAGGTCATTCCCATTTAAGGTCGGCCGATGAGGCTCTAACTAATGAATATTACGCAATAGCCGTGAGTAATCGAGCCTTAAATTGAAAACGGCTTTCCTAAAAAGGCGATCAGTTTAATTACAACAAGAGGCCGGAGAGTTGTTTTTTTATACAATACTACTAGCGGCCCGCCCCGGTTTCATTGCTTATTGCAATGTTCATAGGGATCTCTAATATTTTTGAAAATAAAATATAGCCTATGTTACTTAGGAACAATGTACGAGTAGCTTTCTACTGGCGAAATAATTTTCAAAAGCAGTTTTGTAGTTTCAGAGATTACGCCTTACTTTCTACTGGTGAAAGAATTTTCAAAATCAGTTAAGTAGTTCCAGAGATTACGCCTTACAAACACCTCTTTATGATATTAGTATAGACTAGCGACCCGCCCCGGCTTCGAACGGGTGCAGTGTAGATATATTGAATTTGTGGTGTGAGTGTGGTTATTTTGTTAAATGTTTCAAAAGAATAAGACACCACTTTTGATAAAAACTCTCAAGCTGCTTGATTTCTTCCGACGCGACATCTTGTACAGTTATCGTCATACCCATTTCGACAAGTTAACACAATATTAACTCTTGAATCGCTCTATCTATTGATGAAAACCGCATTAAAATCCGTTGCGTAGTTTAAAAGATCTAAGCGTACAGAGGGACTGACGGCAGGAAGCGACTTTGTTTTAAACTACTAGAGATAGGTAATGACTATTGACTACCACAGCAATGATTAAGTGATGATGCAGACTAAGGTAGAGCGCGCCCGCATAGGAGATACCTATTCACGCTTCTTAACCTCCGACCCAAAAAGAGGGGTATTATAAGTTTGACGTGTGTATCTGTGTATCTGTCTGTGGCATCGTAGCTCCTAAACTAATGAACCGATTTTAATTTAGTTTTTTTTTTGTTTGAAAGGTGGCTTGATCGAGAGTGTTCTTAGCTATAATCCAAGAAAATCGGTTCAGCCGTTTGAAAGTTATCAGCTCTTTTCTATTTACTGTAACCTTCACTTGTCGGGGGTGTTATAAATTTTTAATTTATTTTGAAGGATGTTATTAGAGAACAAATCTTTTTTTTTTTTTTTGACGCTGGGGAATGCATTTACGCATCCCCCCCGGAGGGAGGGTATGTGGGACTCGCCGGCCGAGAGGCGACCGGTATACCCACTAAACCCCAGCGGCGCTACTGCGCGTCGCCTGGCGACTGGGTCACGGGAACGGCCGAAGCAAACAACCGCGACCCAGCCAGCGACGTCTGCCGAGGCAGACCCTCCACTGGGGACCTGCTCGGTCCCCATCGACGCACCTCCGGGACGCACCAACGAAGTGCGTCCCCCGACCTTGGGACGCGCACGTCGCCCGCGTCCCATCCTCCGCTTCATCCACTGTGCCCTCTGCTAGTCAGAGGGACACGCGGAGAAACCTCCCCCCCTGCCAGGTCATTAGCCATAGCCAACAATATCTCCGAAGAGAAATTATTAGCCATGTTACCGGGGCGCACCGGCCCGAACACTGCTCTTCCCCTCGGACGCATCCAAAAGGGACCAGCAGCATCCAGGCACACTGGGAGGTTACCTGGCGCAATCTAATATATTATTAAATGTTTACTTTTTCAAGTAGGGGTCTACTTGAAAAAGTAAACATTTTATCGTAACTAGATAAATATTGCTGAGAATCGAACGTTAGAATGTCACTTCTTTATCAAACTTCTAGCTTCGTGTTAGAGCAATCGGCAATACCTAGTTTCTCCTTTCATCAAAGGTTGCCTGGTGGAGATTGCTCTAAGCAATAAGGCCGCCTTTGCATACGATTGTTATTAGTTTTTAGTTTCTTTGTTTTGTCTTGCTCATGTTTTGTGTGCCATACAGTTTTCTACCTATCTTTCTACATTTACTTACAGCTCCGAAGGGGCACTGATTATTATTAACCGACTTCCAAAAAAGGAGGAGGTTCTCAATTCGTCGGAATCTTTTTTTTACCTGACTACCCGAAAGGAAGGGTTATGATTTTAGCAGTCTATGTATGTATTTTATGAGTGCTGTGCCCATACTTATATGTATTGAGCATTGTTCTGAAGCACGATAACGAGGTAAATCATCCCTTACCATCTATATTGTTCATGTAGTTTCTGTTATTAAATTGTTTCCTATTCAATGCATGCTGCATCGCCGCGAGCAATTCAGGCTAGTTTGTTTGCGCGGCCGGCATCAACACAAGTAAAGCAAATAACCGCTATTTGCCTTGCATTTTCGCCGATGTTGGCATTGTCAATAAACACGGAACACTTGCTACAGACGCCGTTTGTCCTTGTCCAAGTACGAGTACGAGTGCGGTGAGTGTTTTTAGGGTTCCGTACCTCAAAAGGAAAAACGGAACCCTTACGGAACGGATCACTTCGTTCATCTGTCCGTCGGTGTCTGTCAAGAAACCTACAGGGTACTTCCCGTTGACCTAGAATCATGAAATTTGGCAAGTAGGTAGGTCTTATAGCACAAGTACAGGAATAAATCTGAAAACCCCGAATTTGTGGTTACACCATTAAAAAAAAAGTGTTTCAATTTTTTTATTTAATGTTGTGCTTGACAACAACTTATATTTTGTAGGACATACCTTGCTACTTAATTTTGTATCTACAATTTGTGTGATATACCTACGTACTTATTACTTCTCATTCTGAGAGGATACTCATTCTCAGTAGTGGACCGGCCATGAATGTTTCCGCCTTCCACCATTCACCAGTTTCCCAAAACAGGTATGTATTCCAATCTGAAGTTGCAACATTGCGGTTTGCGCAGATCATAGACTAAAGGATTAAATACACAAGCCCGGCTAGAGTCCGGCTGTGATCTGTCTTTTTTGTACAACGCACAATGCATTCATATCCATATTTAATATTATAAATGTGAAACTGTGTCTGTCTGTCTGTCTGAGAGCTTTCATGGCCCAACAGTTTAACCGAATTTGATGATTTTTAGTACTGAAGTAGCTTGCATCCGGGAAACTGACATAGTCAACTTTTTATTCCGGAAAATCCAAATCAAAGAGTTCCCACGGGATTTCGAAAAAACCTAAATAATCCACGCGGACGAAGTAAGAGTGTGAGTTCAGTATTATGCCTCATGTTCATATTGGACCATGTACTTTGTCACACTAATATTATACAGGCGAAAGTTTGTATGTGTGTGTGTGTGTGTGTGTGTGTATGCTTGTTACTCCTTCACGCAAAAACTACTGGACGGATTTGGCTGAAATTTGGAATGGAGATAGATAATATCCTGGATTAGCACATAGGCTACTTTATCCCGGAAAATCAAAGAGTTTCCACGGGATTTCAAAAAACCTAAATCCACGCGGGCGAAGTCGCGGGCATCGGCTAGTGCACAATATAACTAACCCGCTTCTGAATATTTGGATTTGATTTGACGCGATGCTATCAAGCGAAGGCCGAGATGAAACTTATTCCACTCCACTTAGCTCGCCGAGTGTGAAATCGCAGGTGTACCGTTCCTAGATGATAACGGTTCATCATAAAGAACTCTTAGATAACACCGTAACATAGCCGCTAAGTGATCTGTCACGTATTTTTATTTACGAACCGTGAAGATGTACCACTTAGATACCCGATGTGCTTCTTTTTAACCCCCGACCCAAAAAGAGGGGTGTTATAAGTTTGACGTGTGTATCTGTGTGTCTGTGTATCTGTGTATCTGTCTGTGGCATCGTAGCGCCTAAACGAATGAACCGATTTTAATTTAGTTTTTTTTTGTTTGAAAGGTGGCTTGATCGAGAGTGTTCTTAGCTATAATCTAAAAAAATTGGTTCAGCCGTTTAAAAGTTATCAGCTATTTTCTAGTTTTCTTGTAGAAAAGAAGGTTAGATAACCGTTAGGTTCATAATATTATGTCAATAGACAAATGTCAAGCTGTCAAGATGGACGTTGCCTAAATACATAATTATTTATTTGAAAATGATGTTTTGGAAAACTTAGATACTTTGGATCGTCGGGGGTGTTATAAATTTTTAATTTACACTTGTTATGAAGGCAATATAGAAATAGGTAATTTTCTAGAAAGCTAACTAACTATGAAGATAAATTACTCAATTCACTATGTACCTATTTGCTCGATTTTTAGGATTCCGTACCTCAAATGGAAAAACGGAACCCTTATGGGATCACTTTGTTGTCTGTCTGTCTGTCCGTCTGTCCGTCCATCCGTTGTGTCTGTCAAGAAACCTATAGGGTACTTCCCGTTGACCTAGAATCATTAAATTTGGTAGGTAGGTAGGTCTTATAGCATAAGTACAGGAATAAATCTGAAAACCGCGAATTTGTGGTTACATCATTTAAAAAAAATTAACTATGTTGGCTCGTCTGTTATTGGGAACCAGTATGGTCAGTCAAATGGAAGATCCACCCACGTCGCGAAATAAAATATCTCATTAGTTTGACCTGGAGCAACGCACTCTTGTCTCTTGGGGACTAATAAGTTATGGTCTAAATTTAGACTCAGACTTATTTAAAACGGTCCAGTCATGATAGGATGTTATGAACGTGGCGTCATTTTCAAGTTTATTAATTAACTGTTCCCACTCAAACTTGTTGGAGTATGTAGGTTAACAATTAGACTTAGATAATACCACAGTTATATTGCATTTAGTTGGTACTTAGTAGATACTAGACTGTTTAACTTCTCATGTCTGTTAGCTTTTTACGGTGGTTTTTTAACTGATAAATAGATCGGCTTAGATAAGAGCTTAGATAAGCTGTAGATAAGGGCTTAGATAAGCTGTAGTTTAGTGGAAGGTCCCTGGTATGAATCTCGGTAGGGTCAATTTGGGATTTTTTATTATTTAAAAATAATTAAGTAACTCAGTGCTGATCTGATAGAAGACATCGGCCGTGGGAAGATTTTTTTATTTTTTTAAGAACATAAGTACTACGATACAAGCGTGATACAAGTAAGTCCTTAACTGCGATTTCCCAGCACGCTAAATCGCTTAGCGGTACAGCTTTGCCGATAAGGTGGTGGTTGTTGTCGAAAAGATTCGGATCTACTCCACTCCGTCTGTATGCGCTGACCCTTAGCTCAATTTACTCACACTTTTTAGCGAGGAATGCCATTGTGGTCGTTTAATTAAATATTCACTAATTGAGCAGAAACTTTTTCATTTTTTATTTTGTAACAATAGAGCTCGTGGGTTTTTTGCACGCGCCATCCAGCGAAATCAAGGTCGCAGACACTCAACAACAATTTCAACAAAGGGTTATGTTAGAGAACTTTTATAATCTTGTACACTTTGAGTTTGTATCACATTAACTGGCTAAACTGTTGACCAAAATTACAACTTTTTAACCCCCGACGCGCAGCGAGCTGAGTCCCTATGATAAGGGACCCCGGATGTGTTCGAAACTAGTCGGGCTTACGTCGACGAAATTACGTGAGCATAGCCAGAACAATCTGTACTTAACAGAGCTCTCTCCGTCACTTACTCCATACAATCGTAGTTCCCATTTCATTTGAATATTAAGCAACCAAAGTCCATGAAATTTTGCAGACATAGTCTAGAAACTAATATCTGTGTCTGTGGTGTTTTAGATTTTTCTAAAAATATGTAGTTTTAAAATTACAGGGGTTCAAAGATTTGTATTTTTCTTTAAAAAAAGGCCCAACTTTGTGCTCGTTTTTCTAGACAACGAAGCAATTTAATGAAATTTGGAAAAACCACAGACCTAGAAAATTTAATGAATATCATGCAGTAAAAAAATTATCGTTATATATTTTATATTGTTATAATTATGTTGGAACTACGAAAACCAGAAATTACACCCAGAAATCTTGAAAATTTCGTGCTGTCTCGATTTCTGCAAGAGGGGTGGTGAGGTTCGGGGGACGACCAACCCCCGACGGTGACGGGGGGCGGAAACTGACAGTCTAAACTGGTCTAAACACACGGGCCACATTTAAACTACACCCGACTCTAAACTTGTCGATAGGTCTAACTAAATACACTGGTACATTTCAACTTGCGTTAGACGTATGCGTTACCTACTCAGACGTTGCCTGTAGATAAAAATATGTCTCATGTTTGCTAGCAATAGCGCATGCATCAAACCCTGCAAGTTGCACCTATTCCTCACGCAATACGCAATTCCTCACGCAATACGCACAGCTTTAATATTATAATTTTTGACAATGTATACTATATGTAATGCCATATCACAGGTCACTCTCTGATTTATTGCTAACAATTTACTTCCAAATCAATTCCAAATGCAAAGAAATCTAAGTGTGTTCAATTCACACTGCCCAATACCAGGACCTTAAATGACATAAATTCATTGATTAATAATCATATGTTGAAAATAAAGGAGAACCCCGTGTTTCTCGGTATAACGTTAGATGCAAAGCTTCTATGGAACACCCACATATCAACACTTGATGGTAAACTCAACTCTGCTGCTTACACTGTTAGAAAAATTCGACAGGTACCGACGTGGAAACTGCAAAAATTGTATATTTTGCCTATATTCACTGTATTATGTCTTACGGACTCTTGCTATGAGATAAAGCGATAGATATTGAGAAAAAAATGTATTACAGAAAAGGACAGGACGTGCAATTTATAATTTAAAACCGCGCGCTGCCATACAATAAAAATATAAGGAAATAAGTACCTTATTTATTATCTTATAGTAGCTTTTAAATATATTTACAACTAGCTAATGCCCACAGCTTTGCTCGCGTGGATTTAGGTTTTTGAAAATCCCGATCCTTTCATTTCCCAGAACAAAAGTTGCCTCTCCGTAATAGCCCGTCCCCGGGATGCAACTTGTTTCTGTATCACGTAAGAACATTTAAACGGATGATCCTTTTCAAATCCCGAGGGATCACCAGGATTTAGGAATGCAATTTCTTACAGCATCAGGGTTGAGGTCAACGACAAAGTATTTACTTGGTATAGATACCTTCAATATCAATTAATAATCGACACTTTTTAAATCCCATTAGCTTTAGTAGTCAGGTCCCCTGCAACATCAGGATTGAGGAGTTGGAATCCAAATTTTTTATTGAACAATGTCGCAAACATTCTTTATCGATTAAAAAAACTAGCCAAAATTACGCAGTTAGGTTACCTGCCAAATTTCATGGTTTTGAGTCAACGGGAAGTACCCTAGAGGTTTTCTTGACACACTCGACAGACAGAGAGATAGACAACAAAGTGATCCTATAAGAGTTCTGTTTTTCGTTTTGAGGTACGAAACCCTAGAAACGTAGGAACGGCATTCCGAACCAGTGGTAAATTTTTCTGACCAAAAAACACTTTGAAGTTTACCTAAAAGTTTACAGGAATAAAAATTTATCATTGTACTCCATTCCATTTCATTCTATTCCATTCTGTTCAAAGATAAATAGATTATAAAAATATTTGTCACCGAAACAATAATTTACGATACATCAACCAATATCAATTTTACTGATGACAATCTGACTATTACCAAAGTGAACGACTACTATAATATCTATTATATACGACTAACATAATATGTATTATAAATTGTGTGCCGTTTGCATTCTCACTAAGTTCTCATTAAGTTTGTTTTATTTGGTTAAACTTTCTGGCATTTATATTGTTATGACGTTTAATTGGCAAACAGTCTGTTTATTGGCTGAAACTCAAAAATTCAGCCAATCACAACAAATAAAATATTTTAATAATGATTGATGCAGCTTTCTGTAATCGAAAACAAAATATTTGACATTAACTTGAATGTGACAGTGATTTCCGAGTAGGGTTGCCAGAGGCCCCGTATTTTACTGGTTACTGGTTGGTATTTCAGGATACAGAAACCCGTAATTATGAAAATAAAATATGGGGCAAATAAAACTAAATATTTTTAGGGTTCCGTACCTCAAAAGCAAAAAGGAAATAGGATCAATTCGCTGTCTGTCTGTCTGTCCGTCTGTCTGTCTTTCCGTCTGTCCGTCTGTCTGTCTGTCCATCTGTCCGTCTGCCCGTCTCTTCGTCTGTCATGTGTTCATGAACAAATATTAGTATTTTCAATTTTCAAAGTAACTAAATATTAAATCAAGTGGGTTATTATATGAAAGGACTTTACCAGTACATTCTAAGACAGTTTTTTATTTATTTTTATGCATATTTTTTTTAATGCATAACAGTTTTGATTTCTTGTGTAAAATGTCGAAAAAAAATACCCGAATACGGAACCCTCGGTGCGTGAGTCTGACTCGCACTTGGCCGGTTTTTTACAAATTCAGCCGGGCTGGCTTGCGAAACCAAACGCTGACGTTATGTCCAGTAGAAAGAATACATATTTTCCTTGTGCGACAATGCGTAGAATAATACCTGCGTAGCCGAAACCCACTCGATTTTGATCATGGCCGTAGCCAAAGAGGCGGAGGTTGGTTTTAGGATCTAAGCCTTTTTTTATACAAGTTAGCCCTTGACTTTAATCCCTCCTAGTGGTAATAGTGCAGTCTAATTTCTTGGCCGGTAGGGCCATACTAACCATATAACTAGCCATGACCCAAGCCTCCCACCAGACCAGAAATTTAGAAATGGCCACTGCGTCTGGGAGACCGTCAAAAACCTAAACCTAAAATAATACTTACACTATTTCTTGCATTTGCTTACCAATTTTTTTTGGAAATATATCAAACATTTCGCGCTCGCTTCACTCGCGTTTTGAATTTGTATTACTTGGTGATGCCCCGCAATTTCGTCTGCATGAATTTAGGTTTTTAAAAATTCCGTGGGAGATTTTCCGGGATAAAAAGCTTATGTTCGTTTCTGGGGTACAAGTTACCTCTGAATAGTAAGTATCAAAATTTTGGTAAAGAAGTATCTTGCTATGGCTAAACTCGTTTCCCTTTCACTTATTTTTTTCTGTATTGAACCAAAAACACTTACGCTCACTGCGCTGCGCTTTTTCATTGTTGTATTTTATTCCACTATCAAATTGAAAGGCGAAATTCAACTAACCAGGTAATTAGCCCATAAAGTTGAGCGAACGTATTTTTCCTCATGACAGGATTCAGTTCCGGCCCTGATAAAACCTCTCCCGAAATCAATTCCTGGCTACGGCCATGGTATTGATACTTTGAAGGTGGAATTACAAGTTAAATGTAATTTTAAGTTAACATGCAAAGATTGTATGCATGAAATGTATAACATTTTATTTTACAAAATGAAGAGTTTTTAAAAACTATTGAAATAAATAAATAATCTTTTATTTAAAACCACATTGTAAACACAGTTCACCGATCAAGACCCGGCAACATACAGAGAAAAAATACAAAACATACAAATAAACTGAAATACCTAAATAAGCTTTCAGAGAGAACCACCGCCTATTTCTTCAAATACAATAATAAACAATACAATAATACAACAATATATAAGAAACAATGTCTCCCGTAAACAAATCTAAACCCCGTATTTTTGATGGTGGTAGCCTGTAAATCTAAAAGAGGCAGGTGGCAACCCTACACCTACCCTACACCTAGACAGAATGAAAAATTTGTTTTCATTACTCGGCAGGCCTACTGCCAAAGTTTGACAGAAAGTGTGGCGGTAGTTGTGACCTCTGATTGGCCGACTCTCTTTCACTATTTGCTAAAATTGATGATTGCAACAACAATTTTTGCTTTTTTGTAATCGAAAACAGAACACGGACGTCAAACAGGTTGACTAATTGCAATCATTTCTGACCGGCTAACATTGTTCCGCTAGTGGCTCAAACTCACTGTCGCAGCAAGAACATGGTAAATTCAGCCAATCACAGCAATTTGAATTGGTTATCACAAATGTACCGATCTAGGAACCGAGAATGCACGAACCAGGGCAAATAGAGATAAGAACAATAATATCATACGTAGGAAATCGACGGGGGCTCGTTGACAAGTATCCTCTTAAAAATATTATATTAAACCAAAAAATACCATGGCCATGGAGTCTTAGTGCAAAGAAATTTTTACGAGACATTTCACCGCGTTTAATAGCCTCATCGGGTGACAGAAGGGCTGGCTCATTTTTTGCGCAACGGATCAGCCTGGCTGTCCAACGCGGAAATGCAGCCAGTATTCTTGGCACCATTCCACGCGGGCATGATTTTATAGTAATTAGATAAGGCTAGCTTTAAGTTTTATTGTAATATTTTCAATTAAAAAAAAAAAAATAACAAATGTTGCTTATCGACAAATTATAGATATAGATTAATTATTATTATTATTTATTAATGATTAAACTTCGGCCGTTGTTCTATTTAATATAAGATTTGTATGTAAACCTACGTAGACTAATCTATCAAACTTAAGTAAGTACGATCCCACCAAAAACATTTCATGTAAAATGTTGCCAAGACTCACAAGTTCATAATGCTTTCACTGTTAAAAAGTTATGAGATCTCTAGTAGAGCCAAGCCCCTAGCTGAGCTTAGAATTGCGCTGCCCATGGGACCTATCCCAAGTCCAAAGTATATAGCTCTTAAATGCTCTTGAGTATATCACATTTATAACAATAAAGAACAAATAACTCTACTTACAAGCTCTGATTTTACAAACCCTAAATCTTGGTTAAAAAAGGACGGCTTGGCCGTTTAATGTTCGTGGTACTTTTATCTGATATGACATTTAAGCCCGGAATAGCTTGTGCGACAATCATGAAGTATAATACAAATTAGTAATTGTCGAACAAACTATTCCTATGACCTTAATATAATATGTTATGACATGTAATAGTTTCACGAACATTAAACGGCCAAGCCGTACTTTTTTAACCAAGATTTAGGGTTTGTAAAATCAGAGCTTGTAAGTAGAGTTATTTGTTCTTTATTGTTATAAATGTGATATACTCAAGAGCATTTAAGAGCTATATACTTTGGACTTGGGATAGGTCCCATGGGCAGCGCAATTCTAAGCTCAGCTAGGGGCTTGGCTCTACTAGAGATCTCATAACTTTTTAACAGTGAAAGCATTATGAACTTGTGAGTCTTGGCAACATTTTACATGAAATGTTTTTGGTGGGATTTCATTTCTTTTTGGCAGGTGCCCTAGATTTTTTTTTTGGATCTATTTTTTGTAGGTACCTACATCATTTTCATGGCCCGCTCTCTATCGTTACCTCTTTTTTTAAAAGCTTTTATTCCACTTGCAATGTATGTAACTATGTTTGTTTGGTTGGAATCTTGCAACTCAATTTTAAAGCAGATATATCAAATTTCAGTCTTTTAGGACTTCAGGAAACACATTTTTTAAATGTACAGACTGGGAAAAGTTTATTTTCCTGTTGTTTGAATGAAATCCCTAGCCTACATACCAAATTTCAGTCTTCTAGGACTTAGGGAAGTACTTTAGAACTTTTGACTAGAGGGGTTTTGAATGGCAATAAATCTGAAACCATAACGGGTAGACAATTGATACTTGGTACGTTTGATAAGTCTGTCAAGGACATATTATCCTGAAAATATCAGCATTCTAGCGATAGACTTTACAAATAATTTGCTTCCCCCATACGTGGGAGTGGAGGGGGAAAATTTTGAATTTCTTAATTTTCCTGTAGTTTGTATGCAATTTCTAGTGTACACACCAAATTTCAGTCTTCTAGGACTTCGGGAAGTACCCTAGAATTACAGACTAGAAGTTTTGACTGTCAATAAATCTGAAACTATAAAAGCTAGACAATTGATACTCAATGCGTTTAATAAATTTACCAAGGACATCTTATCCTGAAAATATCAGCATTCTAGCGACAGAATTTACAGATTTGCTTCACCCGTAAGAGGCGTAGAGGGGGGGCATTTCCAATTTCTTAATTTTCCTGTAGTTTGTAGTCAATTTCTAGTCTACATACCAAATTTCAGTCTTCTAGGACTTCGGGAAGTACCTTAGAGGTTTTGAGTAGAGGTTTTGATGATCATCAGTGAGGGACGAAATCGGCGTATTTTAGGTATCAATAAATCTGTAACCATAAAAGCTAGATATTTGATACTTGGTATATTTGGTAAATTTGCTGAGGACACCTTATACTGAAAATTTCAGCTTTCTAGCGTCATCCAGACCGAAGTTATGACGAGTCGAAAATACGGCGAAACACTTCGAGAAAAAGGTACGTAGCGCCCCGGCCGCCGTTTGGCTCGTCTTGGCGGGGGCACTGCCGTGCCCCCTGATTTAAGTAGCAACCCTAGGTGATGCCCAAAATAGTGCCATTGTCTCAGTGTTAGATGACATCATTCAATTAAAGTCCCTTAACTTTGGATTCACAGTTATTATGCTGTTTGTTATTCAGAGTTGCGATGACCCAGTAGTTGGAATGTGTGGGTCACGCTTATGGCAGACGGTCCAACGGCCCTAGGTGGCTTTGCTTGGATTCTGGAGTGAGCTCGACTGGTTGGAGTTATCCGATAGTACTCCCTTAGTTCCAGATTAAATCGAATATAATCATAAAAGGTATCTCGATACAAAAGCAAAAAAAAATTAAGACCCCCACTGTTTTTGATGTAGGTACCTAACATCCGTCAGGTCAATTTTTTTTCGTATAAAATATAGCCTATGCCACCCGGATTTTTACAACGAATCAATTAACAACTCATTCATCAAAATCGGCTCAGTAGAGTAGGCGCTAGGGTGGAACAAACAGAATCTGGATACAAACATAGGTACATACAAACATAGACTGCTAAAATCATAACCCTTCCTTTTGACTTTGCCGTAGTCGGATAAAACAGCAGGATATAATAACGTTTAAATACTAGAAGGCTCTTCATCATTCTCATAATTCACCTGTGCAATTAATGTCTTGGAGTTGGTACGTCTACTTACGTAGTATGTACGTCACGACAACCTAGGAATTATATGAAAAAATATTGAAATAGGTCGCAGTAGTAAAACCATAACTTAACTAAGTGTAAGAATCTCGATGCTTGTAACAAGTTTGCGTTCGGTTTACATTGTAAAACATACCTACTTGTACTTGTGTCGATAAAAATAACTAGGTCTAAAAATATTGCAACATATTATACCTGTGAACATACAGGTCTTGGAGAAACATTTCTTAGGGCCAGTTGTACAACAGGTGATTATCTACTTTGATTTAAAAGGGTTGCAAAAATTAGGGCTTAGTAGCTTTGACCCAAAATTTAATGGAGGTGAATACGAACTTGTGTTATTCATTTTGATTTTTGTATTATTCCATAAAATCAAGAAGGTTTTACGGGTTTTTCCAAAAACAATATTGATATACCACGCGGCCTAAGTCGCGGGTCTAATAACATAGGAAAAATACATATAGCCGTAAATATTAAAAGCATATTTGGTCGAAAGTTTTTCGAATATTATCTTCAAGGCACTCAGTTTTTATGGCAATAGTTCCGCGCCAATTATTTTCATGAGCTTAGGGTTGCCATCCGTCCGGGTTTCTCCGGATTTGTCCTAGTCCTAGTGTCCCCACCCATACAAACTCCAGCGTCTAAGCGGGGGTCAGCATATTGAGTAGAGGTTTCAAATTTTCACGCGCTATCTATTAGGCGCGATTGAAATACCAACAGTCAGTTAAAAATATTTTGCTTTTTTAACCCCCGACCCAAAAGAGGGGTGTTATAAGTTTGACGTGTGTATCTGTCCGTGGCATCGTAGCTCCTAAACTAATGAACCGATTTTATTTTTTTTAAACCGATATCCATGCGGGCGAAGCCGCGGCCATCCTCTAGTAATTTATAAATGCGAAAAAGTGTTTTTGTTTGTTGGTTTATTCGTTTGCCCTACAATAACGTCGCCATGGAGCAACGGATCGACTTGATTTTTTACATAACATAGACTTACTTTTTATCCCGGCAAATTAAACAGTTACCAAGGGATTTTAAAAAATTTAAATACATGCAGTTAAAGTCGCGGGCAGCAGCTAGTAGACTGATATGATGTGTCCGGCTTTTAAAAACGTTTTGTAGTTTTGAAAGTCCGGTCTTTGTCCTAGTTTATCGATTTTACAGATGGCAACCCTACGTGAGCCAAATGTAACAGCAATGTTGCTGTACCGAAATGCCAGATGCTCACCTTTACTATAATAACTTACCGCTTTTGAAAGGCACAGCTAAAAGCTATGTAGGTGAGGTATACTCTATGGAATTGTTTTGGCGTCTTATCGTGGGAATTTCAATTATTAGATCTTTATGATATTGTTTATGATAGATACGAGCAACATGTAGAAACAATGTGATATTGCGAGTGAAACTTGAAGTTACCTATTGCATTTTTAGGGTTCCGTACCTCAAAAGGAAAAATGGAATCCTTATAGGATCATTTTGTTGTCTGTCTGTCTGTCTGTCTGTCTGTTGTGTCTGTCAAGAAAACCTATAGGGTACTTTCCGTTGATCTACAAAAAAAATGTGTTAGGCGTACCTTGTAGGATGGTGCGGAACCCTTCGTGTGCTAGTCCGACTCGCACTTGACCGGTTTTTTTTTTATTTTTACTTCCACCACTCTGCGAATGAAACTAACTCAAATTACTTTTACCTCTCTCGCAAAATTATTATATTACAACTAAACCCTCTTTGAGGAGAATTAATTAAATACATTCTCTGCGCGAAATTATTTTATTCCCCCGGGATGTTTAAAACCTGACGTCTAATTGAAAGCTTTGCCCGGGGGTGCGATGTTATTAGTTCGTCAAACTACTTTGCTTTCAAAAAACCTGCCAAGTGTGCGTCAAACTCGCGCACCGAGGGTTCTGTACTCGAGTGTTTTGTGGACATTTTGCACGATAAATCAAAAACTATCATATACTACTATACATAAAAATCTGTTTTAGAATGTACAGGCAAAGCCCTATCATATGATATCCCACTTGGTATAGTTATTATACTTGAAAATTGAAAATACTAATTACATTATTATTTGTTCCTGAACAATTTTTTTTGTAATGTAACCATTTTACGGTTTCCGGGTTTTGCCTTTAATTGTGCTATAAGACCTACCTACCTGCCAAATTTCATGACTAGGTCAACGGGAAGTTACCCTATAGGTTTTCTTGACAGACACGACAGACGGATAGACAGACAACAAAATGATCCTATAAGGGTTCCGTTTTACTTTTAGAGGTACGGAACCCTAAAAATGGTTCTAATTTAAATACTATATATTTATAGTTAGTTATATTTGAATGACTAAGTTCTGTAATATTTTATTGTTTGTTTCAGGTAATTAATCTACACGTAAGGTCCTGTAAGTAGATTGGTATACTATCCCACTGCGATGTTCAAAGTAAGTGGTCTCTTTTCGTGAGGCCAAGTTTAACTACTTCCCTTACCACAGGTAAAAATACTTAGGCCCATCACTGTTTTTGTATAGAAAATCTATCAAAACGTCAAATTTATTCCTCAGATAAAAGTTATTTGACGGTTGAAAAATCGGGCCTTAATACTTAATTTATTTTAGCTGTGGTTATAAAGTTTAGACTATAACTAATAACTAGCTTATTATTGTAACGGTTAAAGACAGAGCGAACGATGACTAACGAACGAAAGCGAACGAGTATTTTATTTTATTTTAGGAGTAGGTGTGGATGTCAAAGCGAATGCGAACAAATCGAAGCGAAGCTTTGACTCGTTTTCGCGATCAGCCCCCCGATTGGGTAAGAAAAACGTATTCATGGTTATCGTTATCGTCAAGAAATTCTGCCCTTTGATTGGCTGTGAAAAAAAGATAAACAGCGAATGAACCAATCAAAGGGCAGAATTTCTTGATCAGATCCAGATGTTCTCTCTATGGCGACAACCAGTGATGGCGAGTGAACGTGCGTTGTCCATCAATGAAAGTGGAAACCAACTGTTCGCCTTTGCTCGCCTTCATTCGCTTTATCTATACCCGCCACGTACTATAGCCGAGCTATTTAAATTATTGCAGTACCCTTCCCTGTTAGTTATTAAACTAGAAATATCACCCCTTGTAATTTCCGCCGCAGCCTACATACGTACCCACTCGTGATATATTACAGCCGTAATACGCCTAGCTATTACAGGATTGTCCTGTACCCCACGGCCGGATGCGGACAAGGGGCCCCATTAACTGTAGCAACATTTCTATATGCAATAGTAGAAACATATTTTAACTAACCCCGCTGTATTAACAGAACCAGGACACTGTATTAACAGGGTCAGGACTCATGAAACTCGCATGTTAAAGTCTTTTTGATTAATAAATTTGCATTTCAATTTTCATTTTCATTTTTCAAATTACAGAAAGCAGTGAAAGATTAGTGGTTAAGACTATGGCCTTCTGGTCGGGTGTTCCAGGGTTCGATCGCAGGCGCTACCTTTAACCTTTCGGAGTTTGAAGCTATAACACTTGTTTTAAAGGGGAAGGAAAACATTGTAAGAAAACCTGTAGGTATGCCCGAGAGTTCTCCATAATGTTCTCAAAGGTGTGTGAAGTCTGTCGATCCGTACTGGATAAAAAGTAGTTTATATCCGTTACCGGGATGCAAGCCATCTCTGTACTTAATAGACGATGCCCGGTACTTTTTCCAAGTGATTTTAGGTTTTTTATAAATCCTATGAGAAGTCTTTGATATTCCGGGACAAGAGGCAACCTGTGTCCATGAAATGCGAACTATTTCTGTATCAAATCTTGTCAGTCTGTTAAACGGATAGGCTGTGAAATGCTAGCAGACAGACGGACGGAATATTCCGCATTTATAATTATTATTAGTATGAAAATGAAGTCTGCTTCCATACAACATTTGTTAATTTTCGTGTAAGTGAAATATGTAATTAAATTATGTATAGCTAAATTACTCCTCGGTACCTACTCGTATAAAACAAATGGCTCAAAAATGCAAATACGTTTTGTTAAATGGTCTCTTCACATTGACCGACATAGCTTAATCTAATGAACGGTTCGTTGGCCGGTCTGACCCAATGCCCTCGACTTCACTCGACCTTTAAAACAGGCCTCACGCATCAATGAACTAACAACCCTTCTGTTTGTTATATCTACTTAAAACCACTGAGTAAACACATTTAGAGCTAGCCCGCACAGCTAATAAAAATCATGCAATATTTTATTTCGTAATTCTGTAACACTTACGATTATAGAGATGCACGCAATGCGATTTAAAATTAGCTATAATCCAAGAAAATCGGTTCAAATCCTTTGAAAGTTATCAGCTCTTTTCTAGTACCTAACTGTAACCTTCACTTGTCGGGGGTGTTATAAATTTTTATTTACACTTTTCTCTACAAATAAATAAGAAAGTCTAAAGATCCTTTAAGACGTCTTTTTCTAAGAATAGTTTTATCTTTTGATAGTCTTCAACCCTGGGGCTTAAGACGCTTACCAACTCAGTGAAAAGTGTTAGTTTTCAATAAAAGTTCCTGGAAGATTCCGGAATTCAAAAACTACACAACATTTAACAAGTTGGATGAGCTTTCGAAATGCAAACGTTAGGGGCGAACGCAATTTTCGAGAGTTTAGAAATTACAGTTTAACAAATAAATAACCTTTTCTGGTATTTCAAACAACTATTTCTGTACAAAGTGCAGTTGATTCATGCTGTATGCTGTTTGACTTGTTAAAAAATACTAAAAATGTTTTAGTTTTGGCTATCTTAAAGTATATTAAGTAAAATTTAATTTTAGAAATTTAAGTTGAGTTAGAAAATTAAATTTTAGTAAATTATCGTCTTAATCTCTTCTATAATATTCTAAAGATTGGTTTATGAAGTATAAACTCTGAATCTGGACCGATTTTAATAATTCTTTCATCTTTGAAAAGCTACTTTATCAAGAAGTACCTCAAGGCTGGGTGGAGTCTAAGATAAAGAATGCCTCCTTTATGTGAATATTTTCGCGGACACTTTTTGACGCCCATAGAACATCTTGTATTTTTTTGTAACAAAACGCTCCTATGAATAAAATCTGACGGTCCATTCTATAGGCAGTAGCATTTAAAGTGTTCTACAGTTCCACGAATAACCAATTGAGAAGGCGTTCAAAAGAACTGTCCGATCAGCTTTTGATGTTTTAAGCGGCAAAAAATTCGCCAACAATAGACCGTACAGAAATGTATGAAGGGGAATTCCTACAGCAAAAATTCCGAACCGGGTTCGTAAGTGGCTCTGCAAAATGTCGATTGTGTTCTATTGAGCGTGCTGAAAGGTTAGTACGACTCGAAAAGTCTAAAGTCTAAACTACTCTAAACCATCGAACTTCGAAACATAGCGATGGTAAAATGGACCTAAATGCAATTGTTTTAAAGTCTAAATCATCACTATACATACCTGGGTAAGAATCCGATGAGCGAATTCTGCCGATGACCAAAGCTGGACCTTTTTGGGGCTAGGGCGTGTCCTCATAGCTAGCATTTTGCTACGTAGCATCTTTTTGCTAACAGAGCCGTCGCCATGCCAATCCTGTGCTGACCTTGTTGTAATTTTAAGTAGGATGCTCGATATCTTTAGTAATATCGTCCAGTGATGTCAATTCCGGTTGTTGAGGCATCAAGTCAGGTGCGTTATCCTTTTCGTCGATTCCGATGCCAGCGTTGGGAGGTGACATTGATGCTGAAGGCAGAGTTGCCAGGCAGGGGATGCCGGTTCAGTGGCCTCCCTTGAATTGAGACTATTATTTTGGAGAAGGATGTGTTTACGCTAGCGAACAGAGCGCGTTAAAGTTGACTTTACGGAAAAACTTCTTTACGGTTGGTGTCCAGGTGTCTCTATAGGTAGCGTCATGAAAGACGTATCTCTATTCAAATTCAAAATATTTTTATTCAATTAGACTTTTACAAGTTCTTTTGAATCGTCAAAAGCATCTACCACTGGTTCGGATTGCCTTTCCTACCGAGAAGAACCAGCAAGAAACTCGGCGGTTGCTCTTTTCAAAGATTTGATATACAATATTATGCCATGTATAAAAGCAATTGAAGTCCTGCGCATTGCTGGAGCGAATTGCAGGTCAAATCCACGCTTTTTTATCATTTACATAATCTTCGATAGTATAATATGCTTTTCTCAGGAGCATATTTTTAATAGATTTTTTGAACCTGTGTAAAGGCAAGTCCAAAATTGGCTGAGGAATTTTGTTATAAAAGATTATACCCATTCCCACAAATGACTTTTGGACCTTCCTCTCTTACAACTAGGTACAGGTATCTGTCCTGCTGGATCATGTTTTAAGAGGTTGGTGATAGGGCGCTGACGTTGGACGAATACAATCCTAAAAACAAATGAGTTAGGGTCCATTTTGCTTTGACTTTATAATGTTTTGATACTCAAAACATATCAACATTGTCGAAATGGTAAGCTTGTACTAACCCTGCAGGAAGCCGCCTTATTCGGGCTCTCGAGCGGCCGCCTCGATGAATATGAAATGTATTTCAATAACCATTAAATTGTAATGCCCGGCCGATTTGGTGTCTGCTTCTTTTTTACTCGACTACGGCAAAGCCAGAATTTTGGCAGTCTATGTATGTATGTTTGTAACAAGATAAAGTTGAAAACTAAAACGTGACTGCGATCGTCTTAATTAACGCTGAAATATTAGAGTAAAATTGTTTTTCTGCCGCTTGGTATATTTTAATGTTGTTGTACATTTATACCAATCTGAACCGATTTTTTTTGATTATAGCTAAGAACACTCTCGATCAAGCCACCTTTCAAACACAATAAACTAAATTAAAATCGGTTCATTAGTTTAGGAGCTACGATGCCACAGACAGATACACACGTCAAACTTATGACACCCCTCTTTTTGGGTCGGGGGTCAAAAAGAATAAAAGTTGCCATTTCCTCTTAATCATTCTCATTTCTTTAACTTTGCTTAATGGCTTTAAATGCCCTCTGAATTCGTAAGTTGTTTACGCACTTTTACAATTTAAATTTAATGCAAATAGCAATAAAGCTCTGCATTTAATGTGCCTTTTGAATATGAATCGAGTTAACCAACTTCGCTGCATTATTTAAACAATTGTTGCGATGTAGCTGAAAGCAGTAAATAATAGCGCGCTGAAGTGAGATTAAACTTGTGAAAAACCGGCCAATTGTGAGACAGACTCGCGCACCGAGGGTTCCGTACTCAGGTTTTTTTCAAACATTTTGCACGATGAATCAAAAACTATTACGTATAACAAGTGTTAATTAAAAATTTTCAACACCCCCGACAAATCATTTTCAAATAAATAATTATGTATATCTAGGCAACGTCCATCTTGACAGCTTGACATTTGTCAATTGACACTTGAATATTATGAACCTAAGGGTTATCTAACCTTCTTTTCTACAAGAAAACTAGAAAATAGCTGATAACTTTTAAACGGCTGAACCAATTTTTTTGGATTATAGCTAAGAACACTCTCGATCAAGCCACCTTTCAAACAAAAAAAGTAAATTAAAATCGGTTCATTCGTTTAGGCGCTACGATGCCACAGACAGATACACAGATACACAGACACACAGATACACAGATACACACGTCAAACTTATAACACCCCTCTTTTTGGGTCGGGGGTTAAAAACAAATAAAAATCTGTTTTAGAATGAAAAGCCCTTTCATATGATACCCCACTTGGTATAGTTATCTTAATTTTAATTTTAACATACATTTTAAATTTTTCTTAGTGAAGTATCGAATTCGCTGTTTTCGGATCGCTCGCACTTGGCTGGTTTTTTTAAGGTTTTTACACTCATAAAATATTTACTAGGTCAAATCCGTCCCGCACAAACTACACCCTTTAATCATTTTAGTCTATATGTCATCAAGGAAATAAAGTTGCGCCATAATGTTTATGTGTGACCATCAAAACCCCCATCAATATGATGAGGCGTTTTATGGCGCCCGACATGGGACCTAATAAACTTAATCTGTCTTCCGTGTAACCCATGCCTTTGCGTTATGAAGTATTATCCACTATACCTGGGTTTATTAGGTTTATCTTCTGTACTAAATGTAATAAACTTTCATAATTTCCTGATAATAATTAGTATTAATTGGACTTCAGTTAACACAGATGTATGTAAAACACGTTGATTTTTACCTTATTTCAAGTACTAAAAAAACTGCGCTACTGGATTTTACATCTACCAAAGCCTTAGGCCTTAGGGTCATAGAACACTTATCGACTCGGAAACGAATCGTTACTGTATTATAAAATCGAGCCTTCCAGTATTCTTTGTATGGAACTCCTAGTTGATATTGTGTGCTATGACCATTATTCTACCTACCTATGCTACTGTACAAAATAATAGAAATGCATTATGCATATCACAGAATAATAAAAATCGGTCGTCGTCGGTCAAGGGTTCCGTAGCATAGTACAAGAAATAACACTTTTAATTTTTTTTTAATTTTCATAGCGACAATATTGAAATCTTAGTATTTCTTGTTATAGCGGCAATAGAAATACACATTCTGAGAATTCAACTCAACTTCAGCTCTCTACCTATCACAGTTCATGAGATATATAACCCGCTGACAGACTGACGGACGGACGGACAGTTATAGTTAAGTAATATGGCTCCGTTAGCACCCTTCGATTACGGAACCCTAAAAAGGAATTCCTAATAAGCTTCAGGCATTCCATTTTCAGAACTTAGTTTTCAATGCACGTAGCTGGAATTACGAAACAAATTCAATAGTCTGACCGGTCAGCCGTATGCAACAGATACGCCAAAACATCCGGCGATTTTTAGGGTTCCGTACTTCAAAAAGGAAAAACGGAACACTTATAGGATCACTCTGTTGTCTGTCTGTCTGTCTATCTGGCAGCCGTGTCTGTCAAGAAAACCTATAAGGTACTTCCCGTTGACCTAGAATCATGAAATTTGGCAGGTAGGTAGGTCTTATAACACAAGTAAGGAAAAAATTCGAAAACCATGAATTTGTGGTTACATCACACAAAAAAAAATTAAAATATGCTTCAATTTTCAAAGCAAGATAACTATACCAAGTGGGGTATCATATGAAAGGGCTTTACCTGTACATTCTAAACACATATAAAATAGATTTTTATTTTTATGCATAAGTTTTTGATTTATCGTGCAAAATATCGGAAAAAATACCCGAGTACGGAACCCTCGGTGCGCGAGTCTGACTCGAACTTAGCCGATTTTTTCCTACAAACTTGGACATTTTCCAAGCGTCGACGTGCCTCCTGTGATGGAAAATTTCTATGCACGGTGTAAGTAAGTGAATCTTGGAGCTAGTATGCTCCTGATTTTTAGCCAGGCCCTAGAGCCTGAATAACTTTCTAGTGAGAGAGATAGGGAAACTGGCTGGGGGCTAACGTAGTCTCCGGTGATTGGAGGAATGTAAAATTATATATCACCGATGGATGATATTTTGAAACACTGGCTTTCTTTCTTTCTTTTTTTCTCTCTGGGCTAGTTTCCGCACTTAAACGTTTCCGTCTGTTGTGTGTGAGTTGCCCCTCCCCGCCGAAGTCTTCACTCTAGCCATCCAAGCTCGCTCCAGAAGCCGAATAGACCGCCCAGGTTGCCGAGGGCTTCATGAAGTGAGGCTGGGGATCCCAGATGGCGTTCTCGTTGTTCTGTTCACGGTTTTCGGATTTTCTCCCTAATACCTTTGTTATATAATAACATCATCTACTGTTAAAGGTAAACTCAGTTTAAATATTATACTAACTAACTTTTCAATTATTATAAACCAGACCGCCATCGTCAAACGTTCCCAGAAAGTGCATAGAGTTGCCTAAAGCATAGACAAGGTGTATACACTATACACTATGAAAATATCAAGATTGAACTCCTATTATCCTATTATGTACAAATACAAATACAAATAATTTATTTCCACAAAAGATTAATAACTAAGTACATACAATTCAATTTACATCTTATTAAATACCTACAATCCTAAGTACCTACAACAAAGTGACTTTAAGCATATACAATTAGTAAGATAACTTATTTATTAAGCATAAGCATATAATTAAGCATATACAATTAGTAAGATAACTTAGTTATTAATACAATTTAGAGTGTTGCAAGATCAAGGACTGGCTATCCTAGCTAGATTTTTATATCTGTATTAAGGATAGCCAGAACTGGAAGTAACCTATAGGTTTCTTGACAGATAAACAACAAAGTGATCCTATAAGGTTTCCGTTTTTCATTTTGAGGTACGGAACCCTAAAAAAATTTTAAAAGTCAGGCCTAAAACGAGTTCAGCTATCTTTTGCTTCATAGCCATTACCATATTCTCGTGTCAACAGTCCCCCAGCCTCTTCGTAAACAGTGCAAACTTTGCTTGCGATAAATCTGTGATCAATTTATCCAATCCGGTTCCAACATTCCCGACACGTTGTGAATAAAGCCCACCGAAGAATACATCATCTCCATCTTTATGAAATGCGCGGGTAATAGAGTAGAAGGGTTATTTCCCCTTTTCATATTTATTGGTGCTCTTTTGAAGAACATTTTCTTTTTCATTTTGTTATTTTTGATCTCTCTTTGATATTTTGATTTCAAAATGGGCATTGATTTATTCATGATTGAATGTATGGAGTTACTTTGATGTTTATACTTACAGATTTTTTTATTTAAACGTAATCTCTACCCTTGGAAAAGTAACGTTATGCGAAGAACCGAACCCCCATGCAAAGGGTAGGAAGGACTATTGCAGTTTTTTTTAAAGACAAGATTCTCCCGGTACTGATATACTTAGCCTAGACTAGAATGACCACATTATCACACTAATCACACTAATATTATAAAGCCGAAAGTTTGTATGTGTGTGTGTGTGTGTATGTTTGTTACTCCTTCACGCAAAAACCACTGGACGGATTTGGCTGAAATTCGGGATGGAGATAGATAATATCCTGGATTAGCACATAGGCTACTTTTTATCCCGGAAAACCAAAGAGTTCCCACGGGATTTCGAAAAACCTAAATCCACGCGGACGAAGTCGCGGGCGTCAGCTAGTAGTTAATAATTGTAAAGGTAATTAATTATATTCAAATCTGATTACTAGATTCAAATTTCTTTCTTAAATTTTTAAGTACGCACCTATCTATTAATTAGGTCGTGCCAAAAAATTACAGCTATGAAAAAAAAGTCTATAAAAGTAGACTAAGCTAAATTAATAAATTCTAAAGCTAATATTAAAAATGCCGTCAATCACGCTGCAAATCGCAACGGAGCAAACGATTGACGTGGTGTTTTACAGGAATATTACATATAATAATAATAATAATAATAATCTCTCTCGGCTCTATTGGGACCGGTCCATCATCACGGACAGGACTATTCTAGCGAATAAGCCTGACATCGTGGTGGTGGACCGGGCACAGTCGAGGGTGTTTTTGGTGGACATCACCATTCCATATGACGAGAACCTCGTGAGAGCTGAGACGGAGAAAAAACGCAAGTATCTTGATCTGGCTCACGAGGTTTCCGACATGTGGCATGTGGAGTCCACCGAAATCATCCCAATCGTCATATCTGCAAACGGGTTGATCCCAGTCAGCCTCGCTCACCATCTGAGGCGACTGGGGTTCCGTGGCAGTTCGCTCGCAGCCAGGATGCAAAAAGCGGTCTTGCTAGACTCGGCTAGGATAGTCCGCCGCTTTCTCAACCTGTCGCCCTGACCCCCGGCCGTTTGGTCTCCCCTGCCGGGGCGTAATCCTCCGCCCGGTACAAGTATGTATTTATGTAAATGTGTATGTAGGTTTATTTATTTTTATGTATGTAAGTATATTATATTCCCTTTGGCTTTTATATATATCTATTTTGTAACCGGGCGTGAGAGTGAGTTATATACATAATAATAATAATAAAAACCTTTTATTCAGCCAAATTTACAAATACAGACAGGTAGGGTGTCGTAGTCCCTGGGGAACCAAGGAGCCGACCAGTGTCCATGCTCCCTGGTCCCCCAAGACCCAGGCACCCATTTCTTAATACTAGCTTAATGTCTATCTTGGCCGAACGGGGCGCTGCCTCAGCTTATTGCTGCAGTCGGTCGACTGCAGCGCTGATTTTCGGGCATGGCCCCCAAGTGAATATCACGGGCCGATCGGGAGCGCGAACATACCGTGCCTCTTTAATATTGACATATGCCAAGTTACTTGGTGCTCTTTTGGTAGTAAATTGTTGTTAAATCTATTGAATATATATCTATTGAATATATCTATTGAATTTATATCTAAAATGTCTACTTAACTATCTATTTTAACTATCTACATATATAATAAAATTATCCACTATCTATTTATAAGTCGCTAGGCGTTGTCCTGTAAAATTTGAAAAAAAATTAGATGTCCAAAAATGCTGTGTTACCTCTTACAACTGTTTCTGTCTTTCTAGTAAAAATTTTTTTATGGTTTGTTTAAAAGAGTATAACGATTTCGCTAAACGGGCTGGGGGAGGCAAGTCATTCCAAATTTTACAGGCTGCATACTTAAAAGTCCCCTTGAAGGAGGCAGACTTATGGTGTGGCCACGCAATTTTAGGAGCCGACCTTGACATATGTGTACTATTCTCACGAGCCCATTTTATCCTTGAGCGTAAGTAGCTAGGTTTACCCGTGGATATAGTTTTATCTTGAAAAATCAAAAAGCTCCCTCGGGATTCTTAGACCTAAATCCACGCGGACGAAATCGCGGACATCATCCAGATTCTAATGTTAAATATAGATGTGTAAGTTATATAGATCCACAATAATCTATCAGGAATTTATAATCTATCAGGAATTTTTAATCCATTACGGAGACGCTTAAGCCTTGATTTAGCTATTTCCGTTTTCCACCGGGCGGCCATTAATTATTTCAGTTTTGCGCGGCACCTGCGCTCACTTCACCCACTTAATTTGCCGGTGTTATTAAAATGGACGTTGGTATTATTTACTTGAAGGTCCTTAAAGGGCGCGATCATTGTTTGTTATTAATTATAATGTTACGTGTCAGGAGGTCTTAATTTCAATGACTTTTGCAGTGCAAGAAACCAACTTACCTAAATCCCAAAATATTACTTTGTGTAACTAAAATAAATCTCCAAATACTGCAGGAAAATAAGCCACCAAGCAAGCAGTAATAATATGAGATTAAAGTATAATTACGGCCCACCACCACGCAATACCACACAGCTTCATAACACACTCTACGTCGTCTCATACCGACACGAGTATTCTCAGGAAATGGTAGACCTACCACTGCCAACTTACCAATTATAAAGTTTTTGCAATGGTGCATTGTCAAGGTTGTTGTGGTTGTCAAAATTTAGTTCCGTGATCTTCAACTCTGCTACGTATAATAAAACTTGACAGCAGTTTTCTCGAATCCCGTAAAACCTGCTACGCAATTATTACTAAAGAACTAAAAAAACCGGTCATCCGCGAGTCGGATTCACACACGCAGGGTTCCGTACATCGTACAAGAAATAACACGTTTTTAAATTTTCATGGCAGCCATTTTGAATTTTTTATTATTTGTTGTCCAAGTTGTTGTCATAGCGGTAACAGAAGTACTCATTCTATGACAACTCTACCTATTACGGTTCATGAGATACAAACCGCTGACAGATAGACGAATGGATGGAATGACAGCGGAGTCTTAGTAATAGGGTCTCGTCGGCATCCTTCGGGAACGGAACTTTACAAATACCGTTTTGTAGTACAGTACCGAAGTTTTGTATAAAACACATTCCCCTAACGTTATTAGGGTTCCGTAGCTCAAAAGGTATTTATATGGTAACACTAGTCACCCTTTTACTGCAGACGCGGACGGTTTGGAGAGTGAAAGGTAATATCCCAGTGTAAATATTTTGGCAACATCAATCTTACCCCTTGGACGTCGGACGTTGATGAGATTGGATTTGTTACCGCAATCTGACTCGAGTGGGCCGGGGATACCGGTGTTCGTCGTAAATCAACAGTCAGGTAACTGCTGATTTACGACGAATTACAAGTTCTCGTCGGAATCATAATTTAACTGGAGAACTATTACAGAGATTTATTCTCGTTCGTCGAGATTTGTTCTCGGTGTTTGACCGGATTCTGGTTATAAAAGTTAAATAATGTTTGTAATAATTTTTGCATTCCGGCAAGCTGAGGTTAGGACAGATTATGATGTGAAGATGTACTAAGAGTTAGGTTAAAAAATAGAATCTCGTAACGTGATACCCATGGGAGATAATCTCTTGCACTATGGACTGACGATACAAAGAAGGTGGCAGGAGGTGGCTGCATGGTCTATGGTCAACAGTTTTATTTATTTATTCAGATACGAGTTAGCCCTTGACTGCAAACTCACTCGTAAGTGGTAATGCAGTCTAAGATGGAAGCGGGCTAACCTGGAAGGGGTATGGTAGTTTTTCATTAACCCCATACCATGACCGGTTTTGCGCCATAGTGCCGGAACGCTAAACCACTTGGCAGACAGCTTTGTCGGCTGGGTGGGTAACTAACCACGACCAAAGCCTCTCATTAGACCAGACCAGAGGAAATTTAAAAATTTCTAATTTTCCCCTGCCGGGATCGAATCTGGGGCATCCCACTCATAAGGTGGGAGATCCCAGCACTCAGTACTGTGCCAGGAACTAGGTATGACAGCGATAGTTATGTCAGTATAATGAATCTAGTTTAAAGTAATTTTTCTCTGCAAAATAATGAATATTGTCATTGTATTTGAATATAAAAGGCTTTTATGGTGTCATAATGGTCTAAAGTGCTAACCATTGTGCGTATGGACGCAGGTACGTGTCCATGCATATTGTACGCGCTCAAAATTTTATCATGATGTAATTTTTAACGCTATGCGAGTTTTTATTGTGGGACATTTCTTTGTGACTTATTGCTGTGAACAATGTTGATGCAACGAAATCCATCCATACTTCCATATTAATATTATAAATGCGAAAGTGTGTGTCTGTTTTTCTGAAACAAATAGTAAAAACAACATTTATAAAATTGTTAGCTGTACCAAAACAAACGAACATTTTTTTGGGTATTTCTTTCACAGATTATTGCGATGTTCTAACTCGGAAAAGAAATATTTCATAGGTACACCCAAAATAATATTGTTTACGGAACCTAAAAGAGCGAGGTCCGACTCGCACACCGGTTTTTTTTAAATATTCTTGAACTCGTGCTGGAGTTCGGGGATAACACCAAGCAAATCCAAAAGACGTGTTCGAGTAAAGTTTGGTCGCGTGCAGGTACCTACTTTGGTAAAAGAGGGTAGGTACAATTTAAATACGCATTATACATTCTAAACGGCTGTAGAAACACAGATAAAAGCTAGTAACTATCTAACCATTGTGAACCTCATTAAAGTAAAATAATGTTATCTTAACTGTTAGGTGCGAGGGTCGTTCTGCCGACCGTTAAGGGTTAACCTTTACGGGCTTATAAATAGTACTTATAGGAGTCATCCTGAATTTATATGCGGGGTTATAAATGCGCCTCTATGGCCCGGAGCCTATATGCCATAGGGGGTGCCTATATTATGTCATGGTGTATTTTTTTTTACTTCAATTCGGAAAATTATCTTTAAGTATCGGGTATCTTTAAAACAAGAGTGAATAGGCACCTTCTAGGTAAACGCGTCGCATCTTAGACCACATCATCACTTTCCATCAGGTGTGATTGTGGTCAAGCGCTTGCCTATAGTGAAAAAAAAGCTCTTATGTATGTATCACACACACACTTCACACAAATATTATAAAGGCGAAAGTTTGTGTGTATGTTTGTTACTCTTTCACGCAAAACTACTGGGCGGATTTGGCTGAAATTTAGAATGGAGATAGATTATACCCTGGATTATACACATAGGCTATTATTTATCCCGGAAAATTAAAGAGTTCCTACGGGATTATTAAAGGCTCCTCCGTTTAACCAATTTATATGTTTGGTACAGAGGTAGCTTGCATCTCGAAAACTGACTTCTTTATATCCCGGAAAATCAAAGAGTTCGTACGAGATATTTGAAAAACCTAAATCCACGCGGACGAAGTCGCGGGCATCATGATATATAGGGCTTAATCAGTATAGAGAATGTACTGAACCGTTAAAGGAGATCTCATTTAGGTATCAGAGACCATTCACATGCACTTAGACGAGCTAAGAATTAGGTTTAAGTGCAGATTACCGACTGATTCCTGTGATACTACGAAAAGAGAATAGAAAGGTGAAAACAATGTTATCGGATAACGGTCCATGAGTGTGGATTTACTCGATATGAGTCTTTATCTCAAAGGATTAAGAGCTACTAAAGTGTTTTTATTAATGGCAATGGATGCGAAGGTAGTTGGTAATATTTTAATGGGCATGTTAGTCTCTAAATGAGGGTAAATTGAAAACACTCTTGTTGTCAAACAAAATAAAGGTTTTATTCACATTACCGTTAAATCCGGAATTCTTGCGGATTGGGTAATTTTCTTGACAAGTTCTATGGTACATGCAATTATTTACTGGCTTATGCCTGTGGCTTTGACCGCAGTAGACTACACAAATTTTAAACCTCTATTTTACCCCTAAGGGTTCAATATTCCTTTCTGAACGAATGTCTACGTCATAATAGCTATCTTGCAAGGCTTTAAGCCCGATCTGTCCAGTAGTTTGAGATGTACGTTGATAGATCAGTCAATCCGATCATATGTCCGGTTTGAATCCGAGATATCGTCACGGATGACGAAAGTCGGAGCTAGTCCGTAAGCTACCATACAAATAGTTCTATGACTACTTCGGAACGTATTTTCACGGATTCGGATCGGATGCAGTGCGAAATCGCCCTTAGTCAAAACTCGACGAAGTTACTCGTATTTCATATAACAACTATGTACCTAGCTTCACTTGCAACTAACATTTAACAGGGCTCTCTCCGTCACTTACTCCATACAATCGTAGTCCCTATTTCATTTGAATATTAAGCAACCAAAGTCCATGAAATTTTGCAGACATATTCTAGAAACTAATAACTGTGCCTGTGGTGTTTTAGATTTTTCTAAAAATATGTAGCTTTTAAATTACAGGGGCTCAAAGATTTGTTTGTGAATTTTTAAGACCGCGTAACTTTGGAACCGAATATTTTAACGGAAATCTGGAAAACCACAGGCATAGATATTAGTTCCCGGAACGTTTCTACAAAATTCCATTGAGTATGATTGGTTAGTATTCCAATGAGAGACGAACTACGTTTGTATGGAGCGAGTGACGGAGAGATCCCTCTTAGCTGGAATCAAAAGCACGGTCATAGAAGGTAATTATCAAAGAACAAACTTATTAGCTAACTTTGCAGTTGGCACCAACGTGAGTGCCCTGAAGCAAAGTGCTTTGTAAGCACAAAGCTGCCCCTTGACTCGTAATAGGATTATTATGCACAAACCGAGTGATTTAAGCCGATTATAAGTTAAAATAAACTTATTTCAGTGTTTGTTGTTACAAGACGAATGTACTTAAAGCTCGGACCAAAACTCCCGTATGCATTCTTTGATTCTCTGGGATAAAAAATATCCTAACTTAACTTGGTAGAGGTACTATGGTAGTTTTAATAACTTACCCTTACCTATCGGTTTCTAATTTTCTACACGGCATTGTATGTCATGATCAACCCATTTCCGCCCCACTACTGAGTACGGGTCTCCTCTCAGAATGAGAAGGGTTTAGGCCATTGTCTGCCACGCTAGCCCAACTTGCAGACTTCACACACCTTTGAGAACATGGAGAACTCTCAGGCATGCAGGTTTCCTCACGATTTTTTTTTATTCACTATAGGTAAGCGCTTGACCACAATCACACCTGATGGAAAGTGATGATGTGGTCTAAGATGGGACGCGTTTACCTAGAAGGTGCCTATTCACTCTTATTTTAAAGATACCCGGATTGTAATTGGATGTTTTCTTTCACCGTTAAAGCAAGTGATATTTAATTGTTTAAAACGCACATAACTGAAAAGTTAGTGGTGCGTGCCCGGGATCGAACCCCCCACTTCCGATTAGCAGGCGGACGTTCTAACTAACCACTATGCTATCACAGATTTCATTTTATTGTATGTACCGAACGCTAAATTGCTTCGCGGCATGACTCTGCCATTAGGGTGGTAACTAGCCGTGGTCGAAGCCTCCCACCAGACCCAATAAATTCCCAAAATACTCCTGCCGGGAATCGAACCCGGGACCTCCCGCATATAAGACCACAGCCCTCACCACTGTGTCAGAAAGGTCGTCCAAACTGAACTTCCCGCCTTACCTATTTATTTACTAAGAGTAAAAGGGAGGTGTATTCAATTTCAGCAAGATCTTATTTTAAGGATCCGATTATGCAAACTGCAACTGTTTTCTGTAAGGGGTTACCTGCTGCCATTTTGCATGTATTTGCCTAAGTGAATCGAGAATCCAATTTACATTATATCGGCTTATCGTCTACGGTAAATATTGCCCTTATAGAGTTAACTTTTAATGGGATATTTTTATCGATAACTGGCTTGCGAGTTGCGACTTTTCCCACGGATACCTATCGATAATTTTTCCATTTAGGATCATCACTTTCTGTCATAATATATGAGATAAATAGTAAATTAATGTAAGTAATGGTAAAATTCTGCATGCATTTATAGGTTTTCTAAAGACATCGTATTCTTTTATAATGAGGCCTTAGTTACATATTTAAGAGTTACTAGAGGATGCCCGCGACTTCGTCCGCGTGGATTTAGGTTTTCCCGTGGGAACTGTTTGATTTTCCGGGATAAAAAGTTGCCTATATCAATTACAGGGACGAAAGCTACCTCGGTACCAAATTTCATACAAATCGGTTCAGCGGATGGGTTGTTAGGAATCCCATAGGAACTCTTTGATTTTCCGGGATAAAAAGTAGCCTATGTCCCTGAGCCTCAACCCTTTTGAGAGATCTGAGCTCAGTAGTGGCCCGGCGATGGTTTGAGATGATGATGATGAAATTGGTTCGAATTCGAATAATATGGAAACCCTCGAGGGGAGTATTAAAAACTCTTTTTGTAAAGTCGATACCCTTTGTCCTAATTTCCGAAATCTTTAAGCAAATCTGAGATCATTGATTGGGATTTAGAGGGAGGGGCTGTGAGGGTAATTGTCGCTCGGAACAATTTATCACTTCGTAGCTGGAGGGTAGAAGGCAATTAGTTTATGCGACAGATTCCTTTGCAGGTGCGAGGGGTGCGAATAATGCAAGGTGTTAAGCCGGTTCAAAGAAAGAAGCAAAGAAGAGGGAAGCCCGTTTTTTTCTTAAATTATGCCAAACATCATATTATGTTATAACCATGGGTTGGTTATCCCGGAAGCACCGGAATAAACTGTGTCATGTGGCACCACCCGAAAAAATTAGCTTTATGCTGTATGTCTTGATATGCAAGATCATATAGCGCTGCTTTTCAGCCAGGAACCTGCACCGGTTGTAGATCAAGGACTAAGCTAAGTTACGCTGGCAATACTTACACGATCAAAAATGTGTCGAGTGGGATATCAAATAAAAGAGCAAAAAATTCTGGGTTCAAGGTCAAAAATTTCCAGGGGAAAGATGGGGAACTTTCATATTTATAATTTTATATTTTGAACGATTTCACCAATTTTCAGCTTGTTGTAAATTTATGTAGCTGCGAATGTCTATTTTTTTTTTAAGTCAAATCATTTACTCATTTATTCAAATAAATATAATTCCAGGCATATTAATAAAATTAACAATGTACTTAAATTAATAATTATAAATTAAAATTACTATTAGTTATCGTCGTCACTCGTCAAAAAGACCACCCCTGGTTGCCCCTGGACCAAAAGTGCCCATGTCTATATTGACCGGACTATCTCATTTTCTTCATTAGTAGGTACATTGCACTCGTGCGAAGTGCAGACATTTAATAAGTGAGTATATGAGGTAATTGTACTATAGATAGGAACTTAATTCATATTTAATTAGCTGAAACCATTCATAACATAGTCTTTATGAATGAAATCCTCACCACAAAGCGGTCCTTTCATCGTAAAGATCAAAAGTAGGCCCGATTACTGGATTTCTTAGAATGTAATAATTCTCACAAAACATAATTACTTTTATTATTCCCTTCGACATTCAGTTCAAAGGGAGCTCTCATATTTATTTAGCGTGCTCGCTTTTTCTGCCAAAAATAATATTTTGTATAAATGATAAAGAAAATTTCCACAAAACGTCTACAGTATATCCAACTAATCAATGATATGATAGGTACCTACTAATCCATACAAACATGTATTATACAAAAGTCTGTCTGTCTGTCACGTCTGTTCGTGGCCCATCCATTTAAACCGGTTTTGACGAAATATTACGGAAATAGCCCGCGTCTCGAAGATTGACATTGGCTACTTTTAGTCCCCAAAAATCAAAAGTTCCCAAAGGATTTTTAGAAAACCTGATTCTACATGAGCAATGTCGTGGGAATCATCTTGTTTGTTAAAAAAATCATCTATGTCCGCCTTTGGGCAAGTGTATTACGTCCAAATTGGTTAATCGTAGGTATACCTAAGTATTGAAAGGGAGACACACTTTCGCATTTATGCACTTATTTTTTCGCACAAACCGTACCTAACCGTACCTAAACGCAGGTATTAATTAGACCCCCTTTTCTAGAATCTTCCAAGATTCAAGTGTAAGGAAACGGCAGCAAACTTTGATCTTGAATATTCAGTGGGTTCGGGGGCGAACTATTAAATAATTTGCATTACAAACACCCTTCGAACCTGTCGCCTTCATTTGAATAACAAGTTATTACCTGGCGCTTATTCTGACATTTTCAACATTCTCAACCCTGCTCGATATCTTGAACTATGTAAATCAACTTTGTGTAAACTGTGATTGGCAAACTTCACACACCTTTGAGATCATTGAAGAACTATGCAGCATAGCAGTTTCCTTGCAATGTTTTTCTTCACCGACCGGTAACTTTTCTTGTTGCAACAATGCATTGATTGTAACCAATGGTGAGCGAATATCAACCAATCAGAAGGTACCCTCAGTATAAGATTTTACTTCTCACCAATTTTGATAGTATTCGAGAGTCGAAACAAAATAACGTCAATGTAAATGGAACTAAAGTTTCTTGATACAAAAGTTAAAAATTCAGTACCATTGATTTTAATTTCGCAACATTTCCGCTTGGAGCGCTGGCTGTGCAAACTTGAGCACTAAAACAAGTCAGTTAAGGGTTATTTTACTTTAACGCTAAAGTTTTTCAACTAATATTCGACTATAACGTTGGTGAGATGTAAAATATTGTACAGAGGTGATTGTGATCGTCCTTAATTTCAAACAACAGCCAGGTCGTTCTAGTGAGCAAACATCTGTATAATTCCTAGTAACTCAAGGTCATTTGTGGCCCATCTATTTTTAGTATAAACCTTCGGCAATCCCGTATTAGGGCGGATAAAGAAAGCTCTCAAAAACTCTTTTCGAATAACTAGAGCCCTCAACGCCGATGTTTGCATTGAAAACTCGTTCGAAGAGTTTGATGTGGCGTAGTTACAGAGTCCTTCAAGTTTTAACTTTCATCGGATGCCTGGGCTTTGCGAATAAATGGGTAAATTGGAATGAAAGTTGTGCAAGAATTTAGGATTCGTGAAACTGCTTTGTGTATTATTGTATAGTCTGTTGGAAAAACAAAACTAATTTGCGGGATTTTTGTTGGCGTATTTATAGTGCTTGGAATAAATGTGCTTGTGGATTTAGGTTTTTAAACTTCTTGTGGGAACTCTACGATTTTCCGGGATCAAATGTAGTCTATGTCACTCTCCAGGACTTTAAATATATCCATGGAAATATCACGTATCCGTTGGTCCGTTGGGGCGTTAACGAAGGACAAACCCACAAACAAGCACACTTTCGGATTTATAATATGAGTAACAAGATGTACAAGCTAAACAAGTGTAAATTAAAAATTTATAACACCCCCACAAGTGAAGGTTACAGTAACTAGAAAAGAGCTGATAACTTTCAGACGACTGAACAGATTTTTTTGGATTATAGCTAAGAACACTCTCGATCAAGCCACCTAGCAAACAAAGAAAAAATGTTTTTGCTTGTAAATTAAAATCGGTTCATTAGTTTAGGAGCTGCGATGCCACAGACAGATACACAGATACACACGTCAAACTTATAACACCCCTCCTTTTGGGTCGGGGTTTAAAAAACAAGCAACTTGTAAGCAACATGTGTGGGTTTTGAACTTTGATACAAACTAACGGATTTTCAACATCAAGAGTCTTTCTAGTTTAAATATCATCAAAAATGATATAGCTAGCTTGCATGGCATTGATAAAAAATTAAAGGTAGCTACGACGTAGAGCTATTATCTATTCTGTGCCTGAAATAAGTCGTTGACCCGACGCGATGGTAACTCGTAGCTACTAGCTACGAATAGCTACAAGAAGTTTTCGCTTTCATGAACATTTCACTTCTCCGTACTCCGGCCGGGGCGGCTCGTTTCCATCACTATGAATATTTTATCCCACGAATTCGTTCCTCTCTGTTACTTGTTCGCGCTGGTGTTTAATACAAAGCAATTTGCTATGGTAATCAAATATTTAACCAGCCATTTTCATGTGTGCGCTAAGTACGTAGTATATTATTACTTACGTAGTACGTTATAGCCTAGTGGTTAAGATCTTGACCTCCTATTCGGGGGGAGGCCAGGGTTCTATTCCGGGTATGCACCTCTAAGCCCTTCTCATTCTGAGAGGCGCCTGTTCTCAGTAGTGACCTGGCGATGAGTTGATCATGATGATGATACGATAAAAACTTAGTAAATAAACTTCAACAAGTGTAAATTAAAAATTTATAACACCCCCGACAAGTGAAGGTTACAGTAACTAGAAAAGACCGAAAAGACCTGATAACTTTCAAACGGCTGAACTGATTTTCTTGGACTATTCCGTGCCTACGATCTAAAGTATCTGAGTTTTCCAAAACATCATTTTCAAATAAATAATTATGTATTTAGGCAGTCAATTGACATAATATTATGAACCTAACGTTCTAAAGGTTATCTAACCTTCTTTTCTACAAGAAAACTAGAAAAGAGCTGATAACTCTTAAACGGCTGAACCCTTTTTTTTTGGATTATAGCTAAGAACACTCTCGATCAAACCACCTTTCAAACAAAAAAACTAAATTAAAATCGGTTCATTCGTTTAGGAGCTACGATGCCACTGACAGATACACAGATACACACGTCAAACTTATAACACCCCTCGTTTTGGGTGGGGGGTTAAAAAGGTCATTAGTGCGACAGGTTTTTGATGCAATAGTTTCGCGGAATTGCTTCTCAAATTCTGAGACCGACCGTACTTTTGAAAAGTGTAAGGTACTAAGAACCTTTCCCTAATAAAATCGATTGCTTTTAAATTCGTTCATTTTCCCTAAATCGATTTTGTAAGCGTTCGAAGCTGCTTATCGCTTAGTGGGTGATTGCGCAAATGATTTGTTGAATGGCTGCAGTACTTGCTTGCTTTTATTGGCGACGCTCCAACGGGACCGCGGCAATATGACAAACAATATTTATTTGACCTTCCATATTTAGAGCGGCCACGCAGGAGAAGCTTGAGCAGTTGATCGTTGAATAACCGCTCGAGCAGTCGTTGTCGACTGCTCGAACAATCAGGAAGATTATGCAGTCGCAGTTTGAAGACGTCAGTCGAGTCAGTATGCGAGCTTCTATGAAATACTGGCATGTGACGTCACAATGATTTGACGTTCTTATTTAGTTTAATCGATAATTTAAAATAGTTATTATACTTAAAACTAACAAAAGACGCGGATATTGCCTATTTTGGAAGACTCTCTATTTAATGATGCCCAAGAAATTTTTTGACATGGGCAAATACCGTATTGCCCCTGCTGGGTATTGAACCCGGGACCTTCAACTTATAAGACCGCTGCGCCATGGAAGTCCTTTATCCCAAAAGGTCCAAAAAGGCAGCCTAAGTCTAAAATACAGTCCTTTCATTCGATCGAAATTAGAAAGTATTTTGATAAAACGACCAACCAATCTTTTAGTTTCAACCAACCAGGTCAAACCGCAGAATAAATATTGTATTTCACCGCAACTGATCAGTCACTGGGTTAGACCGCATTTAGTCCGAATTTAAATTACTTTTGCCAACCAATATAATTAATGGAAACAATACACTTACTTTTTATTCGATGACAAATTAGTCTCTTTGCGCATTGCATCCGATCCGAATGCGGGAAAATTCAGATCTAGTAAGCTCGGTTGTTTGCGTATTCTTGCTGGCATTCGCTCGGATTCGGATCGGACGCAGTGCGCAAACGTTTGCACGAGCGGTATTGTGGTTGATTTGGTCCGTGAACAATGCTCCAAATTATACATATACTCGGCATTAGAAAAGGCAATTCGGATCTAGTTATTAACCCTTTATACAAAAGTACGGTTGCTTCGGATCGAGAATTCTTAGGTCTTGATTGCGATCTTCTTGCTGGTTCTTCTCGGTAGAAACGGCATTCCGAACCATTTGTAGATTATCTTGATGATTCAAAAGCACTTGTAAAAGTTTATTTAAATAAAAATATATTCATTAGACATTTATTTTTAATCCATTGAAGGTTTTCTACGAAAAACTATTTTCGTATAACTCAATGAAGCAGCAATGTGGAACCAACCAAAATCAAAGGAGCTCGGTGACTATCATTCAGTGCTAGACTCCGAGTGATGACCAAGTATGCACAAGTCATTCCTGGATTTATTTTTGTTTGTCTGTTTAGATGGGCCCCTGAACAGATTAAATGGGTCTTTTAAGGTGCTATAAACGGGCAAAGTTACAGCTCTTACAGATTGTGGTACGCGGACCAATAAAAGCTTTATTGATTAACTACTTTCGCTACGTTGAAAGTTAAATTGAAAGAAGTACCTTTTTATGTTTCCCTTTTTACTATGCTTTTAATCATCTTTTCAACCCATCGCAGACCCACTATTAAGCAGATAGGTACTCCTCTCATAATGGGAAGCGTTTAGGCCATTGTTCATCACGTCGGCCAAGTGCGGATTGACAGACTTGAGAATATTGTGAAGAACTCCCAGGTATGCAGGTTTTACTGTTATACTGGTAAAGGTACATAATCGGTTACGCTGTTTCTGTTATACCTATTACGCCGACGTTAAGGTCTTGTTGTCCAAAAATACCTCCTCCACGGCTCCATTCTACTCTGCAGGTGTGCTTTGCCCCTTAGAACATAATATGTCTACTTTAGAGATAGCTCGCGCGTTCTATTTGACAATCAAAAACTTGAATAGTACATACAAAAAAATTCTAAAGAAAAATAAAACCGACTTGAAAAACCACAAACACTAAAAGTAAAAAATAATTTTTGTTTAGCTACCACGTGTAATGTACCTAGGTATGAAGTCGAGCGAGCATAATAAAACAAAAAAAAAAACCAAATCGGTCCAGGAGTCTTTGAGTAATCGGGGAACATACATAAAAAGAAGATTCCGACGAATTGAGAACCTCCTCTTTTTTTGGAAGTCGGTTAAAAACAAAGCAACGCTATAGCAGGGTGCTAGTAAGCGACGCTATTACGTCTTAACGCGCGATAACGCGTTCTGTTTGACGCAAGCTTTAGCTAGGTACTTCCATTGCCCCTTAATACAAAATCTCACCCCTAAACCCCATTTGTCCAGTTCACAGCACCCCATCAGCTCAGTAAAGTAGTTTCAAATCCACAGCATAATCCTGCATCCACAGGGGATTATTTTTGAGTGCATCTCTCTGATGTAGGTACTTATTAAAGGATCAGATCTGGTTATTACTTCCATCTGATAATAATGTCGCTGAAAATTCCGCTATGTGAAAAATCATAAGTTTTCAGGAGACTATTAAACTTTTTTGTGAAAAATCTTGCTTTACTTTTAGATAAACGTCGATCAAAAATCGAGGGTTCCGTACTCAGGTATTTTTTCGAGATGTTGCACAATAAATCAAAACTATTATGAATAAGAAATAAATAAAAATCTGTTTTCGAATTTACAGGTAAAGCCCTTTCATATTATGATACCCCACTTGGTATAGTTACTTTGAAAATTTAAAATACTAATTAATTATTTGTTCATGAACACATTTTAATTTATTTTTTGTGATGTAACCACAAAGTTACGGTTTTCAGTTTTTTTCTTTACTTGTGCTATAAGACCTACCTACCTGCCAAAAATGATTCTAGATCAACGGGAAGTACCCTATAGGTTTTCTTAGTCAACGGGAAGTACCTTATAGGTTTTTTTGACAGACACGACAAATGGATAGACAGACAGACAACGAAGTGATCTTATAAGGGTTTCTTTTTCCATATGAAGTACGGGACCCTAAAAATGACATTAAATTTCAAAAACGAAAATCGTAATTTACTTAGCGGATTTTGAATGCGTAGCGACGCTAAATAACTTTTGCAGGAATACATACCAATATTATATTTTTCAAGTCTTTCTGTGTGTTACAAATTCACGGCCCATCCGTTCAATTAATTTTGATGAAAGACACAGAGATAGCCAAAATTCAATAGTCCACTGCCAAAATTCTGGTACCTACCTTGTACTTATAGTGCCACTTGGAAAAGTTTGCTAGAAAAATAATTTGCATACTTGACAATTTTTTTTCTTCTTTTAACCAACATTTCGTAGATACTTACCCCGGAGACTGGCAGATTTCTAACAACGTGAACTAACTAATAAAACTGTATGCTTAAATGAAAATCTCGTACTAAGCACACTGTATCCACATGGCCATACTACGAATATGAAATGACAGGGATAAAATGAAAAGAGTTCCCGCCTTTGACGCCAGTGCAGTCGGGCGACAGAAATATGTAAAATATTTTATAAAATTTCCACTGTACAAAAGACGAAAACGCGGTAAGCCTGGCTGAATATTTCACTCTCATGAATACTGACTCGTATAAGGCCCAACAGGCTAACTTGAAGCCAATATATTAAAAGGGTGCTAGAATTTGGTTTCAATACCTTATAAATTTTCGCAGTACGTATCTACTATACTCTATCCGTGGAAAGAAGTTAGCATAGCGCTCTCTCTGTTACGTAATGCCATACCAATGATAGAGACAAAAATCTCATCATCATCATCATCGCGTGCCTTCTTCGAAACGAAGTTTGGCGATCATCATCCGAAAAGCTTCTCTATTAAAAGCCGCCTCTTTCAACTTCGGGTAACTAAGCCCTGTCCACCCCCTTATATCGTCCAACCATTTACGTCTTTGGCGACCTTGAGCTCTTTTGCCTGCAATTCTCCCTTCCAAAACTAATCTTGGGAATGAGAATTGCCCTCCTCTCTGTAAATGCCCAAAGAAAGCGAGCTTCCTTCGCATGATGGTGGACATGAGTTCTCTCTCTTTGTGGACCAATTCCAGTACCTTGGTGTTCGGTGTAAAACTGTTCCAGGTTATCTTGAGCATTTTCCTGTAAATCCACATTTCGAAAGCTTGTAGGCAACCGCCTACAGCAACTAACCAGTTGCTTCCTTTTTGAGAACCCAAGTTTCACAACCATACAAGAGGGTGGACCAGACATAGCACTTTACAAGGCGGCATCTCAGCTCAAGCTGTAATTTGGTGCTGCAGAGGATCTTGGACATCTTGTGGAACATGATTTTGGCTTGGCTAAACTCATTAACAAAAATCTCAGTGGACGCTAACCATTTTGAGTCACCGACCAATCACAAAGGACACTAGGTATGTTTTCTAATTGAATTTCGAATGTTTTTTTGAAAAAGTTTTCGAATTGATTTTCGAATGTTTTTGGAAACATGCTTGTGATTGGTTGGTGACTCTAAATGGTTAACTCTCACTGAGATGTTTGTCTCTGTCATTTGTATGTATTTCACTACCCTGTTACGTAGTTCACTGTTCCTGACTTATTCAAGCAGTCAGTCTTGACTGCTTCAAGCAGCCCGTGTAAGGCCAGCTTAAATTGTTGGTGGCAACTATCCACTTAAAACAGTACTTAAGTTTGGTAACTTTTGGGTTTTACTGCTTTGTTTTATTAGAGTTCTGGACCCTTGGAGCGTGGCATGAAAGATTTACAAATTGTCGCCCAAACTAGGGTCTCTTGTACCCTCTTCACATCTCTACATAATAGTAGTATACACTATATTATAGTCACATCACACTAATATTATAAAGGAGAAAGTTTTTTATGTGTGTGTGTGTGTATGTTTGTTACTCCTTCACTCAAAAACTACTGGGCGGATTGGGCTGAAATTTAGAATGGAGATAGATTATGCCCTGGATTAGCACATAGGCTACTTTTTATCCCGGAAAATCCACGCGAACGAAGTCGCGGGCATCAGCTAGTAGTAGTATAAAACAAAGTCGCCTCCCGCCGTCTGTCCCTATGTAGAAGAGTCTCTACATTTTCAAATCATCATCATCATCATTCCAACGTATCACCACCCACTGTGCACAGGTCTCCTGTCAGAATGAGAAGGATTTAAGCCATAGTCCACCACACAGATGGCAATTAGTATGACTCGGCTTTAGTTGTTCTATATTATCACACTAATAAAGGCGAAAGTTTGTCTGTATGTGTGTCTGTGCATGTTGTTACTCTTTCACGCAAAACTACTGAACAGATTTGGCTAAAATTCACAATGGAGATAGATTATACCCTGGATTAACAGATAGGCTACTTTTTATCCCTGAAAAATAATGAGTTTCGTCGGGATTTTTAAAACACCTATATCCAGGCGGGCGAAGTCGCGGGCGTCAGCTAGTAATAAATAAAACAAGTGTAAATTAAAAATTTATAACACCCCCGACAAGTGAAGGTTACAGTAACTAGAAAAGAGCTGATAACTTTCAAACGGCTGAATCGTTTTCTTGGATTATAGCTAAGAACACTCTCGATCAAGCCACCTTTCAAACAAAAAAACTAAATTAAAATCGGTTCATTAGTTTAGAAGCTACGATGCCACACGTCAAACTTATAACACCCCTCTTTTTGGGTCGGGGGTTAAAAATAAAAATAACTAAAAGTTTGAAGTGCGTGCCCGGGATCGAACCCCCGATCTCTCGAATAGGAGTCCGACGACGTCTTAACCATAGGCTATCAACGATTCTTCCTATTACCTATGTTATCTTAGGTCTCTTATTATTCCATTCCTTTTGTAACTAGACCGGGGTTAATGTTAAAATTGTAAATGTAACCCGGGCGCGTTTGTTCAGCTGTGCCCGGTCGGTCCGTACGCTGTCCCGGGTCGGCCCGGGGCATACGCTTCATAGGGATCCGTACCTCAAAATCTATTAAAGCTATGCTCCTGAGAAAAACATATTATACAATCGAAGATCATGTAAATGATAAAAGAGCGTGGATTTGACCTGCAGCTCGCTCCAGCAATGCACGGGACTTCAATTACTTTTATACATGGCATAATATTATATCAAATCTTTGAAAAGAGCAACCGCCGAGTTTCTTGTTGGTTCTTCTCGGTAGGAAAGGTATTCCGAACCAGTGGTAGATGCTTTTGACGATTCAAAAGTACTTGTAAAAATCTAATTGAATAAAAGTTATTGAATTTTTTGATTTTGAATGAAAAAAGGAACCGCCATAGGATCACTTTGTTGTCTGTCTGTCAAGAAACCTATAGGGTGACTTAACATCATAAAATTTGGCAGGTAGAGAGGTCTTACAGCGTAAGTAGAGGAAAACATCCGAAAACCATTAAATTGTGGTTACATTACAACAAAAAAAATGTGTTCACGGGAAAATTAATTTACTAAATCACATAATATAGATGGCGCAGTCCGTCATTAATTTGCAGTGTTCTACATAAAAGTGTTAGGTACCTATATCTTGTACGAGGGTACGGAACCCTTCGTGTGCGAGATCGGCTCGCACTTGACCAGTTTTATTAGAAGGATCGAGTTAAAGTACTTCTAAGGACTTTACCGTAACATGTAATTTAATTTCATATTATTTTTCTTGGGTTTGACCGTATTTGAATTACCATAGCGCTGCGATTATTGTTCTTTGTTTATCTTTATGCAGTATTTTCTTTATTCTATTGTATTTTTGTACTAAATGATGCCCGCGACTTCGCCCGCGTAGATATAGATTTTAAAAAATCCCACGGGAACTCTTTGACTCGGTCTTAAAGTGTGTGATATTTTTTTTGCAACATTTTGATAAACTTTTTAGGAAGCTTGAATTTTCTAAAAGAAATATCAATATATTTTCTCTTAGAAATCTTACGAAATAAATTAATTTACCTATTTTGCCAAAAACCCCATGCTGCTTAAGGCCACAAAATAATGTTTCCATTTGTAGCAGACCGCATTGTCGCGTCTTGTAGCTCCAGCGTAAAACAGCCTTCAGTTCTTAATCACTGAGAAGTGAGAACAATTTAATAGATAGCATTTATGAAAGCGAGCACTCATCCATTACTTGATATCCGATACTCCTCGTGTACGAAGGTACGCTGCTGATCAATCAACTTTTTAATCAATACCCAAGTTTCGGAGCGAGCATAGATTGCGTTAATAACAAAGTTTACAGGCACCTACTAACTTTGTGAAACTTTGAGACTCTCGGTACAGTACATAATTACTTATGTAATTAAGTACTACATGATGCCCGCGACTTTCTCCGCGTTGATTTAAGTTTCTATCACATTACTGATCGACCGATAAGGCGGTAACAAATTATCGGAGCCGGAAAGTCTTTGAGTTGAGACTGTTTTTAAGCAAGCGTGCTGGAGGGACGCCCTCCAGCACGATGGACCGACGATATAATGAAAGCCGCTGGCGGGAAGTGACTGGATCATGGATGAGGAAGGCTGAGGACCGGGTGTGGTGGCACTCTATAGGGAAGGCCTATGGCCAACATCGGACTTCGACAGGCTGATGATGAAGAAATAATTTAATTTTGACATAGGCATCATCCCCACTGTCTTATTGTTGAACAAATTACAGAATTAACCTTCTAGTTGAAAATAATTAATTTAATATTACAGCCAAGCTAATACACCCGCATATGCAGAGTGTTTAGAATAAGCGCAGGTGGTAAAGCCGTAATAATTAATGGCATGCTCGACGCAACAGGGAAATAACCGAAACAAAGCGGAACAACATCTCGCATAGATTCAACTTAGTTGGTCGGCGTTCTACCTGTTATATACGGGGTGTTTGGAAAACGACTGCAAACCTCTCAAAATAGAAAAAGTCTCGGAAAATGTACCATGTTTTAGGCTAATAAAATTAATCTAATATAGGTAAACTTTCGGCACAGGATTGCCGCTACTTTATTTAGTGTTTAAGTTTAAAATAAAAAATAACTTAGATAGTAATTTTCTTACACATATTGGCCACGTTATAAACTGGCATACCTATGCGGAGTGTTTAAACACTAAGTCATTATAAGCGCAGGTGGTAAAGCCGTAATAATTAATGGCATGCTCGACACAACAGGGAAATAACCGAAACAAAGCGGAACAACATCTCGCATAGATTCAACTTAGTCGGTCGGCGCTCTACCTGTTATATACGGGGTGTTTGGAAAACGACTGCAATCCTGTCAAAATAGAAAAAGCCTCGAAAAATGTACCATATTTTAGGCTAATAAAATTAATCTAATATAGGTAAACTTTCGGCACAGGATTGCCGCTACTTTAGTTAGTGTTTAAGTTTAAAATAAAAAATAACTTAGATAGTAATTTTCTTACACATATTGGCCACGTTATAAACTGGCATACCTATGCGGAGTGTTTAAACACTAAGTCATTATGTAAAGCCGTAATAATTAATGGCATGCTCGACACAACAGGGAAATAACCGAAACAAAGCGGAACAACATCTCGCATAGATTCAACTTAGTCGGTCGGCGCTCTACCTGTTATATACGGGGTGTTTGGAAAACGACTGCAATCCTGTCAAAATAGAAAAAGCCTCGAAAAATGTACCATATTTTAGGCTAATAAAATTAATCTAATATAGGTAAACTTTCGGCACAGGATTGCCGCTACTTTAGTTAGTGTTTAAGTTTAAAATAAAAAATAACTTAGATAGTAATTTTCTTACACATATTGGCCACGTTATAAACTGGCATACCTATGCAGAGTGTTTAAGAGGGCTCTCTCCGTCACTCGTTTCATACATTCGTAGTTCCAATTTCATTTGAATATTAAACAACCAAAGTCCATGAAATTTTACAGACATATTCTACAAACTAATATCTATGTCTGTGGTTTTCCAGATTTCTGTTAAAATATTCGGTTTCAAAATTACGTGGTCTTAAAAATTCACATACAAATCTTTGAGCCCCTGTAATTTTAAAACTACATATTTTTAGAAAAATCTAAAACACCACAGACACAGATATTAGTTTTTAGAATATGTCTGCAAAATTTCATGGACTTTGGTTGCTTAATATTCAAATGAAATTGGAACTACGATTGTATGAAACGAGTGACGGAGAGAGCCCTGTTAAACACTAAGTCATTATAAGCGCAGGTGGTAAAGCCGTAATAATTAATGGCATGCTCGACGCAACAGGGAAATAACCGAAACAACGCGGAACAACATCTCGCATAGATTCAACTTAGTCGGTCGGCGCTCTACCTGTAATATACGGGGTGTTTGGAAAACGACTGCAATCCTCTCAACCGGAAAAATGTAGCAAGCTTTGAAGCAAAAAAAACAAGTCTGTGCTAAAAGAATGAGTATTGGGTGCAAAATTGCCGGTACTTAATTTTCGTTTCTCGAAAACCGTTTTAGTAACTAGGTACTTTTACCTACGGCCGAAAGTATAGGTAATTTTTTCTAAAACTTGTATGCTTCGTAAAAAGCTACAACATTTTTTAGGGTTCCGTATCCGAAGGGTGACAATGGGACTTTATTTCAAAATGAAAATCCAAAATCATTTATTCATAACTAGAGGATGCCCGCGGCTTCGCCCGCGTGGATTTCGGTTTTTTAAAATCCCGTGGGAACTCTTTGATTTTCCGAGATAAAAAGTAGCCTATGTCCTTCCCCGGGATGTATCCCATGTCTATACCAAATTTCATTCAAATCGGTTCAGCGGTTGGGCCGTGAAAACGTAGCAGACAGACAGACAGACAGACAGACAGACCGACACACTTTCGCATTTATAATATTAGTATGGATTACCGATCCCAATACTTTTTCGTAATAAATACGTCCGCAATGGTGGCTCCTGCGAATAATAAATTTATTAAATCGGGTAATTTAATAAACGATTGCACACGTGTTCAGAAACATTTACCTACGCAACACCTATAAATAAATCGCAATTTGAATACATTAACATAATCATGCCGAAAAATAACACGTTAATTATATTATGAGGTCCTTCTCTTTGAGAATATAATCACACTAATATTATAAAGGCGAAAGTTTGTGTGTATGTTTGTTACTCCTTCACGCATAAACTACTGGAAGGATTTGGCTGGGAATGGACATAGATTATACCCTGGATTAACAACATATGCTACTTTTTATCCCGGAAAATCAAAGAGTTCCCATGGGATTTTGAAGAACGTAAATCCACGCGGACGAAGTCGCGGCATCAGCTAGTAAAGAATAAATAATCTGTGCACCAAACTCTAAAATATTCCCTAACCGAACCAATTTTCAATTTATTTCGTAACTAGCTGTGCCCGCGACTTCGTTCGCGTGGAATAGTGACTTTTCGCGCTTTATATAGCCACGGACGCTCAGGCGCGAGGCGCCGTGATTCTTTAAATTGACATAACTTTTTTATTTATGAACCGATTGACATGAAATAAACACTAAATCCTAAGTGAAGCTTACTACAATATATTAGTGAAAACCGTATCTAAATCGAATAAGCCGTTTCTGAGATTAGCGTGCACAAACACACAGACAAACAGACAAAAAAAAAATTAATTACAATTTCGGGTTCGGCATCGATATAATAACAACCCCTGCTACTTTTTTTTTATATATTTCCATTGTACAGACACCACTTTTCTACAATTTTATTATATGTATATAGATAAGTACATTTTGTTTGTTTGATTTGTTAGATTTGAAAGATGATATAGTGGTGATAATTAATTACGTAGATTTAAAACTAAAGCTACGAGCTAAACTAAAGCTATTATATGTATATTATACCCTCCGCTGTCCATCCTTCTGTCCGTGTGTCTGTCAGCGGGCAGTATCTCGTGAACCGTAAAATGTAGAGACTTGAAATTTTCACAGAATGTGTATTGCCGCTATAACAACAAATACTAAGAATTTCAAAATTGCCGCCATGAATATTAAAAACCAGCTTACGTCCGCGACTTCGTCCGCGTGGATTTAGGATTTTCGAAATCCCGTGGGAACTCTTTGGTTTTCCGGGATGAAAAGTAGCCTATGTGCTAATCCAGGATATTATCTATCTCCATTCCGAAAGCCAAATCCGTCCAGTGGTTTTTGCGTGAAGGAGTAACAAACATACACACAAACTTTCGCCTTTTTAATATTAGTGTGAAGTGTGATAAAATAAAAAGTGTTATGTGCGTACGATGGTATAGAACCCTTCGTGTGCGAGACTGACTCGAACTTAACCCGTTTTTTATAGGGACGGTCAACGCACCCCGCAAAATATTCTAACAAATATAGTGAGAAGGCCTGCTCACTCTGGCACTCCATCACGCAAACATTGCGTAGAGATGGAAATGATGTATCCATGGGAGGATTTATTTACGTGTCGGGAATTGGACGGGATCGGATAAATTGGTTAGGGGTTTATTGCGTGGAATAATACGCCGCTTACGGGCCCCTAATTTTGAAACCACTGCCCAAAAAGGGGTATGTTTTCAGGGTTCATGCATGTTAGAGTCCTTATTCCTCCTTAACTTCTAAATACCTGAACAGACCCAGATGTTTGGTGTTTTTGATGTTTATATCCTTAGAATCCTTAGATCACCTCAAGTGACACTGATTATGATTTGTTTTTGGAAAAAAAAACTTTTAATATGTGGCAATTTTTTAAAATGTGAAAATTTTACTTTATAGTTAGTTTTTTAGGGTCCCGTACCTCAAAGGAAAAACGGAACCATTTTAAACCATTAAATATCACTTTGATTCAACGGTGAAGGAAAACAACGACGTGAGGAAATCTGCATACCTGTGATATTGTTCTCGGAGGTGTCTACCAAACCGAACTTAGCTGGCGTGGTGGACTATGACCTAAATCTTTCTCATTCTGAAAGAAGACCCATTCTCAGTAGTGAGCCGTCGACAGATGATGATAATGGTGATTATCATTGCAGACAATAGAGTTTATTTAATTTAAACATTCGCAAGCAACTCCCATTAAAACAGAGCTTTTATTGCCATTCGCATTAAATCTGAATTGTTAATGTACGTAAACAACTGAACGTAGTACAAACGTTCATTAAGTGCCATTACACGAAGTTAAAGACTTGAAAACGATGGCTGAAATCACATTTACATTCATCTTCTGAACGTCCAGCATTATATTAGAAACTAAAGGATGCCCGCGACTTCGCCCGCGTAGATTTAGGTTTTTAAAGATCCCGTGGGAACTGTTTGATTTTCCGGGATAAAAAGTTGCCTATGTCAATTACAGGGACGCAAGCTACCTCGGTACAAAATTTCATACAAATCGGTTAAGCGGATAGGTTTTTGGGAATCCCGTGGGAGCTCTTTGATTTTCCGGGATAGAAATAGCCTATGTCCGTCCCTGGATATAAGATTTTTTATTGAAATAAACTTTATAAGAGTATTTTTAAATTGCCATGTTATAATAAAATATAAATGCACTAGCGACCCGCCCCGGCTTCGCACGGGTGGACACTACCACGAAAAATCCTATCTATTTTCCGGGATAAAATATAGCCTATACGGATTCGGAAGAATCCCTCTAAGTAATGGTAAAAGAAATTTTGAAATCGGTCCAGTAGTTTTTGAGCCTATTCAATACAAACATACAAAAATACAAAGGTTTCCTCTTTATAATATTAGTATAGATATATAACTGGTTTGGAATACCTTTCCAATCGAGAAGGATCAGCGAGAAACTCAGCGGTTGCTCTTTTTAAAGATTCGATTTACAATGATTTAAACAACTAACTTATACCCGCGATGTCGTCCGCATGGACTACACAAACAAACTTCTATTTTACCCCTAAAAGGGTTGAATTTTCAAAAATCCTTTCTTAGCGTATGTCTACTTCATAATAGCTACTTATCTGCATGCCTTTCAGCCTGATCCGTTCAGTAGTTTGAGCTGTGGATTGATATATCAGTCAATCAGTCAGTCAATCAGCTTTTTATTCTATATTCAAAATATATAGAAGAAAAGGTGACTGACTGACTGACTGATTGGTTTATGGACGCACAGCTCAAGCTACTGGACGGATCGGGCTGTTTGGCATGCAGATAGCTATCATGGCCTTGTCATCCGCTAAGAACTGATTTTTAACCCCCGACCCAAAAAGAGGGGTGTTATAAGTTTGACGTGTGTATCTGTGTATCTGTGTGTCTGTGTATCTGTGTATCTGTCTGTGGCATCGTAGCGCCTAAACGAATGAACCGATTTAAATTTACTTTTTTTTGTTTGAAAGGTGGCTTGATCGAGAGTGTTCCTAGCTATAATCCAAAAAAATTGGTTCAGCCGTTTAAAAGTTATCAGCTCTTTTCTAGTTTTCTTGTAGAAAAGAAGGTTAGATAACCCTTAGGTTCATAATATTCAAATGTCAATTGACAAATGTCAAGCTGTCAAGATGGACGTTGCTTAAATACATAATTATTTATTTGAAAATGATGTTTTGGAAAACTCAAATACTTTGGATCGTCGGGGGTGTTATAAATTTTTAATTTACACTTGTTATAAATTCGATTCCCTAAGGGGTTAAATGCGTAGTCCATGAAGCCGTGGACTTAGGCTAGTAGCTCATAATACCGCATTCGCCAATCAAATGAACGCTAAATGTGGAACAATGCAACTCTGGCACCTTCAAAGCTATTATTGCTATTCAGTGTCCATTGAATACAATCTAAATTCACCACGGGCGTTCGCAAAGGATAGACGAATAAGGTAGCTTCCTGCACACTCAGTCGAATACAATCGACATTTCGCTATGCCATTTATGCGCCAAATGGATGATGCTTCTTCAATAGCCGTAATGGCTAAGTGGTTAGACATTGTGTATTGTAGATAATTGGTACATACCATGATTAATTTGATGTTTTTAACCACCGACCCAAAAAGAGGGGTGCTATAAGTTTGACGTGTGTATCTGTGTATCTGTTTGTGGCATCGTAGCTCCTAAGCTAATGAACCGATTTTAATTTAGTTTTTTTTTATTTGAAATGTGGCTTGATCGAGAGTGTTCTTAGCTATAATCCAAGAAAATTGGTTCAGCCCTTTGAAAGTTTTCAGCTCTTTTCTAGTTACTGTACCCTTCTCTTGTCGGGGGTGTTATAAATTTTTAATTTACACTTGTTAACGAAACCCTAATTATTAGGGCCTTTTCAGTGCGATGCGGACGTCCGCGACGGACGGTAAAATGTATGAAACCTCTAGCTCTCGCGACGCGGACAGCTCCGCGACGCGGACAGCTCCGCGTCGCTCTGAACGCGCTGTTAAGGTTTCATACATTTTACCGTCCGTCGCGGACGTCCGCGTCGGTCATCCGCGTCACACTGAAAAGGCCCTTAGTGGTAAATAGCCGCTATCTACAATATACCAATCCTTGACTATGCTCTTGAGTTTTTAATCAGACAAACACTAGTATGAAATACATGCTATGCTAGCTAGTCCCCAACTCGATTGCCATCTAGATTCTAGACCTGTCGCGTACAGCCAGTTATAGGTACATTAATATCTGCATTTCACACATTTTGCATATATTCACGCTATGGAAGCTTTGAAAGCTTTGGCCCTCCAGGAATTCCTGCACATACAAAGCGTTAACTCGCAAAGTATCTCCGTTAACTATGTTAAGCTCAGCTTATTCTAGAATGTGCATTATTAATTCTACATATTATGTAGCACTACAAGCACTAATTATCCTGCAACTAAAGTTAAACAGCACTAAAACCCGAATACATACTGTGGTGTAACCGCAAATTCACGTTTTTCGGTTTTTTTCCTAATATTACTTGGCTATAAGACTTAACTACCCGCCAAACATAATTCTAGGTCAACGGGAAGTACCCTATAGATTTTCTTCACAGACACGACAGACAGACAACAAAGTGACCCTATCAAGGTTCCGTTTTTCCTTTTGAGGTACTGAACCTTAAAAAATCTAAATGGCGAATTTTAAGCGCTTTAATGCGCGGGCTGGAAAAGATGCAGTGCAAACCGCAGTCAGGGTTTTTAGTTAAACTTTTTAACACTCACTTAACCTTACGGATATAACCCAGAAAACAGGCTAGAGCTATTCAAATTAATTTCAGCGTATTTAAAAAAGAATTTTAAATGTGACCTTTAATGGAGACAATTGAGAAAAGTGAAAGACAAAAGTTAATTGAAAAAGGAAGATTAAAGCAGCATTTTTACATAGCTAAGGGACGAAAAGCGGCTTTAATAAAAAATTAACGCATAAGTACAAAGAATGATTGCTAACAATAGCGGCCCTTATCTTTGTCGTCTTGCTTATCCAGATGTTCAGAAATTCAGTCCAAATACCGTTAAGGACTAATTTACACAGTGCGAGCTACTGACGGGACAGTAGACAGCTGCTTGGATTATGTACTCGTACGCCAGTAGCGCGGCTCGGCTTAGCTGTGTTCACGAGAGAGTAGCTGCCTAATCTCATGTGAGTTGTATGCCCATAGGATCTTCTCGCCACTGGCGAGCTACCTGCCGAACGCGTCCGACCGTTACGAGTGACGGGCGAACTGCTGTCATGTTTTTTATACAGATACGAGTTAGCCTTTGACTGCAATCTCACCTGGTGGTAAGTGATGTTGCAGTCCAAGATGGAAGCGGGCTAACCTGGAAGGGGTATGACAGTTTGTATAAATAAATCCACACCCCTTTGGTTTCTACACGGCATCGTACCGGAATGCTTAATCGCTTGGCAAAACGGCTTTTCCGGTAACTAGCCACGGCCGAAGTCTCCCACCAGGCCGGACCAGACCAGTCCAAACAGTGCAGCATGCACTGCAGCTACTGCCCAGGCAAGCTTGCTAGCACCATGTAAACCAGGCATAACAAAAGAAAATTACCACTGTTAATTGAAAAAAAAGTATTTAAAAAAAGCATTTTCACATAGAGAGTAGAGACAAGAGTGGCTCAAATCAAAAATTAACGCATAAGTACAAAGAAAAATTGCCAACAATAGCGACTTTAGTCTTTGTCGTCGTATTTATCCAAATGTTCATTAAATCTTCGGAGATAATGAGAATCAAGGAGTAATTAGTAGGATCCCCCGTACGTAAATTACTTATACTCCAGTTAACAAGGCAAGGAATTGACAAAGCATTTGCGAAGAGAAAAAGAAAGAAAAAGTGGACAGGGAAGCACTTTTTTCTATAAGAGATCTCTACCAGTGACCCTTGGCAGTGCGAGAGGTTGTAAAGGAAGTAGAATACCAAAGATAAATAAATAAATAAATAAAAAGATAGAATAAAATATAAAGATAGAAAGTGTTCATGAAAAAAAGCTCAAAAGTAAAAAGTATTCGTGAAAAGTTTTAAGATTTGATCACGATAGATAGGCATGATAGCCCGGTGGGTAAGACGTCCGATTACATCATCACTTACCACCAAGTGAGATTGCAGTGAAGGGTTATTTTATAACTGAATAAAAAAAGACCTTTTATGTCCGGCTGTGGATGTCTATCGGTTGATAATGATGATGATGATGATGATAAAACCCCTGGAAGCGTTGCTTCCGTTTTCAACATTTTCATAAAGGCCTAGAGCTTTTGGTGATTCAATAAAACGATATTGATACAGCCGAGGTATACGTATGCGGAAGCACGTACGCACTCCGGTTAGCACTTTTAAAGCATTGTACACCTAGCGACGGCTTTCATAATATTCATGAAAGGAAAAATATTTTAGGTTACTCCTAAAATAGCATGATGGTGCCTATTTCTCTTGTACATCTGCGGTAAAACTCAACTAAATTGGTAGGTCTAGAAATCTAGTGTGGTTCCATACCTCAAAAGGAAAAAAGGAACCCTTGGAAGAAAGGTTGCCTGGAAGAGATCGCTATTTTAGCGATAAGGCCGCCTTTTGTACATAAATCTACAATGTTATTTATATATTACTGTCTTGTTGGTGTACAATAAAGAATATTTTACTTTTTACTTTACTTTACCCTTATAGGATTATTTCGTTGTCTTGTCTGTCAAGAAACCTATAGGATACTTCCCGTTGACCTAGAATCATGAAGTTTGGCAGGTAAGTAGGTCTTATAGCACATGTAAGCTGGAAAATCCGAGAACCGTACTTTTGTGGTTACATCACAACAAGTAATATTAGTATTTTCAACTTCCAAAGTAAAATTAATATACCATATTTTATAATAAAATTCCACATTTAATTTTAGACTTGCCTTTACACAAGTTTAAAAAATCTATTAAAAGTATGCTCTTGAAAAAAGCTTATTATACAATCGAAGATTGAAATGACAAAAAAGCTTGGATTTGACTCTCTCCAGCAATACACGGCGCTGCAATTGCTTGTATACAGTATGGCATATTATTGTAAATTGAATATGTACTTGAAAAGAGCAACCGCCGAGTTTCTTGCTAGTTCTTCTCGGTAGGAACGGCATTCCGAACCAGTGGTAGATTTTTTTGACGATTCAAAAGCACTTGTAAAAGTTTAATTGAATTAAAACATTTTGAATTTTGAATTTTTTTAAACCAAGTGGGATATCATATGAAAGAGACTACTAGAGCAACTAAAACTTCAATAGAATAGAATAGAATAGATTTTTATTCAAGTAGACTTTTACAAGTGCTTTTGAATCGTCAAAATAATTTATTTACCACCGGTTCGGAATGCCTAGAATAACTAGACTAATTTAAAATCTGACCTAGTCTGTGACTAAGTTTATAAATTGCAGACTAAGTGTAATTGTGCTAGATAATGCAAAGGAGTTAGAAAGCCTTGACCCTCTAATAAAGAGGTAAGTAGAGTCAACTAGTAATTTGGTCAGTTAATTGCAAACTGGCAGTGAAGAAGGGACGTAAAATGACCTCATTGCGTCAGTGCTTGTCAGTCTGTTGTAACCTAAGGTCATTAGAGACACCTTGCACCTTACATTACACTTAGTCCTTACATTATCCCGATTGACCCGGACTATAATTTTTTTGAAAACTATTCAATATGGCGGCTGCATGGCGCCATTTTCAAATATGACAATTTTTTACCTTTTTCTCGTACTTAGTTTGTGTTTTGGCTGGGCATGATATGTATTCATGGTTCATGTATGTATGTGAGTTTTTTTTTATTCCATCATAACTTCTAAATGCCTGAACAGATTTGGATGTATTTGGTCTTGTTAAAATCCTACATCACTTTCAAATTATAAAAAAATTAATATGCCAGAACAGTTTTGTAATTTTTTTAATCGCGACTTATTTAATTTTTTTTATTACCTAAGTAAACTTTTACCGTTTACAAGTTGATTATACCGTGCATGTCTGTCTACCTTTAATTAATTAGGCAGATGCCTATAGGTATTCTGAGCCTCGGGGCTTAATTTGTAATACTGATTACTATACCGCCTACACAAATACCTTTTGATGAAGCTTTAATTATAGGTATTACTTATTTACGAACCCGAAATTGGCATTCACTTTGAATATACACTATAATAGTTCTTATTTCTAAAATAATTAGGGTTCCTTTTGCCATGTGGTTCCATCAGAACCATCAGAACGTTATTATACCATCCGAATAGTGGATTCGAACGTAATAGACACATGCTTTTGAATAATTTAAGCCGTTGGGTGTTATTGGTAGGCAGCTTCTGAATAATATATTTCATTACACAATATGATGTCTAGTAGTATCAATGCGGTACATATATATACAGTAGATATTAGTATTATTTTAGGAATAATCACACTTCACACTAATATTATAACCCAATGCCGGCTCACTACTGAGTCTCCTTTCTGAATGAGAAGGGTTTGCCATAGTCTACCACGTATGCTCAACTCTGAGGTATGATGAATTCCTCATGATGTTTCCCTTCACCGTTACACCAAGTGATATCGCATATAACTCCTAAAAGTTAGAAGTGCGTGCCCGGGATCGAACCCCCGAACAGGAGGCTGACTTCTTAACCTTACATACAACCATAGCTCGCTCGCATCGATCTACAGTGGCGATCGATAAGAAACCAGCCAAGTGCGAGTCAGACTCGCGCACTGAGGGTTCCGTACTCGGGTATTTTTCCAACATTTTGCAGGTTACCATTAAAGCTGCTAATCGTGTATGTATTACAGAAAATCAATGAGATAGGTAATCTACTCATTACTCGACTGAATTGCAGTTAGATTCCAACATGGATTACAACCATGTAGACAGGTATTATATCGATGCAATAATGAGCTAAATTGTGGTCGTATTAACCTGTCGTACAGAACCGTTGTTTGATCTGGGTTAATTAACAAATACTAAACTTCGTTGTTACTAGCTTATGCCCGCGGCTTCAACCACGTGGGCTACACCAAACCCATAATGTAATGGTATGGGTTTAATAAAAAACTGCCATACCCCTTCCAGGCTAGCCCGCTTCCATCTTAGAGTGCATCATCACTTACCACCAGGTGAGATTGCAGTCGAGGGCTAACTTAAGAATAATTAACAAACCTCACCCGTTGCACTACTGTCGTACCCACTCCTGGCACAAGCTTTATGGTTAATTGGAGGGGAAAGGGGAGTACTAGTCATGATTAGCATGGCTAATATTCTTTAAAAAAAAGATGTTTTCAGCCTTTCATTGTAAAACAATTTTATTTGCTTAACTAGTTGATCTGCCCCGGCTTCGCTTGATTAAAATTTTCAAAATATACATAAACAGAAATCCCCCAGATAAAGTTTTATTATAACTAGAAGTATAGATAGATTAAACAAAAAGTTTAAGATGGCCTCTAGTATTAAGTACTTAGAATGTTATTAGTATTGTACGGGCGTAACAATCATATCAAGACTTCTACAGCGCAAGCCAGCAGCAGGTGCAATCCGCAAATTGGTTCCATAAATTGTGAACTTCATAATACCAGCCCTCCTTTTCCAATTTCGAGTACATTTTCCTTAACACAAACCCGGACAAGAGCTAGTTGTTCTTGCACAATCAGTGTTCCGTAACAAATACAACTTTTTGTGGTGGACTTAGACCAAACTTACTTGAAAAGAGCAACTGCCGAGTTTTTTGCTGGTTCTTCTCGGTAGGAACGGCATTCCGAACCAGTGGTAGATTATTTTGACGATTCAAAAGCACTTGTAAAGTTTGATTGAATAAAAATATTTTGAATTAGAATTTTTTTTTGAAAAAAAAAACGAGAAAGATGGAAAAATTTATCTAAAAAAGTATTTATATTTATATTAAAATAATATAAAAGTATTTATATTATATTTATTTATTATATTTTTAACTGAGCTAAGTGTCAGATTTAAACGTTTCTTTCCATGACAGACTGACACCAAAGTTAATCCATAAGTTTTCCGTATTTTAATTTCGCGTACAGAACGCTAAAAACAGAAGCCGTTTTGTAAAACATCCCCCAGGGAGTATATTTTCCTTAAATTAAGGCAATTTCTCGTCTGATGATCCAATTTGAATTACGGCTCTGTCCCTTAATGAAATATGTTTTAGGGGCCTCTTATTGTATAAACAACTTTTTTCCTGCGGCGGAGTAAGTTGCTAAAGATTATAACCACAAATATTTAGGTAAGAAATGTCATAGCTTTTCATCTATAGAAACTTGAGAAGAGTTCTATCTGAACCGATTTATTTTAAAATTGAAGTACATTTGTACGTAAACTGTAGAATAGTTCACTTTAAGAGCTTCCGAGCGCGCTTTATACAAACGTAGTTTGCCTTTATTTGAATATTAAAATGAATCAAATTCTTTATATTTAAATGACAATCAAATTACATTTGTATAGAGCATGCTCCGAATACACTTCTCTTTAAGTGTGACTACAAAACCCGGCTGAGTTAGTAAGGGCTTCTTTTCAGAGCCGCATTTAGAGCCCTCGGTGCTTAATTTTAAGATTTAGAAAGTTCCTAGTAGACTTCTAGGTAAACGCGTCCCATCTTAGATCACATCATCACTTTCCATCAGGTGTGATTGTGGTCAAGCGCTTACCTATAGTGAATAAAAAAAAAAAAAAAAAAAAAAAAGTTCCATGCCTAAGATTTTTATAATTCGTAAGACGAAGTAGAAATACCGTGAATATAATATCAAAGTCGTCAGTCAGTTCCAAGATAATTAATTCTCTCAGTTTGTATGAGCATTTCGGGTCACTGAGCTTAGCATGCTATCTTATCTAGTATATCTCAGTTCGGTTGGCCCGAAAGGAAACTCCACGCAAAACTGTGAATGGACTGAGTGAGCTTTGAGCTTTGGCCCAAAATATAAACGGAGCGCGTGTATTATATCACAAAAATTTGACTCTTTGACCAGTGGTTAAAGTTAAGTTAAAGTAACTTACGGTTACTAGTGTTAACAATTAAACTCTCAGATAGTAAAATCAACCCGTATAATGCAATGTAAATCGGTCGGAGCGCAAACAGCAACTGAAGCTTGTCGTTCCACGCCACGTCCTCGCCCTAGCGCCATCTTTTTCGTCTCGATGGAGGGGGCTCTGACGTCACGACCACAGCATAACCACCAACACCAAGCAACACCGAACGTGAGAACGAGGTGTTGCCAACACGGCCATGCTGCATGGTGCCCGCCCCGGGCACCCCACGAGTCGGGATAAAATTACTGCAAAATAAACAACCGTTAACACCTGATTCACATTACCTACTTGTAAGGATCCTTCCTAACTTCCTAAGGAATATTGCCCATTCATTGTCACTTATCACTTCACAATCATACGACAGCTTGCAACTTAACAAGACACCTCCACTATGTACTCGTAAGATCCAGGAATATTGTCCATTCGTTATCACTCATCACAACAACAGCTTTCAATTTAAAGAACAAAACAACCGCATCTAAAGGGACTTTGCCACACTTAGGGGACCAGATTTGTCGTAGTTGAAAACCAACTGCACTTAAAGAGCGTTTCGCTCACTTAAATGCAGCAAGTTGGTCAAGACCACTTGCACTTAAAGAACATTTCGCTCACTTAAGCATACCAAGTTGGTGAAGACCACTTGAAGATCACTTGCACTTAAAGAACATTTCGCTCACTTAAGTGTACCAAGTTCACCTTCAAGTTCCAAGCATCATAGAAGACCACTTGAAGACCACTTGCACTTAAAGAGCATTTCGCTCACTTAAGCGTACCAAGTTCGCCATCAAGTTCTAAGCATTATAGAAGACCACTTGAAGACTACTTGCACTTAAAGAGCATTTCACTCACTTAAGCGTACCAAGTTCGCCATCAAGGTCAAGCATCGTAGAAGATCACTTGAAGACCACTTGCACTTAAAGAGCATTTCACTCACTTAAGCGTACCAAGTTCGCCTTCAAGTTTAAGCATCGTATTCCAATGTGATATTTTATATTCATGGTACAATATTCCCAATTATCTTTCGAATATTTTATCAAAGTTCAAGCTTCGTATCCCAGTGTGATATCTTATATCCATGGTGCAATATTCCAACTAATTAATCTTCCAAAATTTTATCACGGCTCGCTGTATCAATTATGTTGCTATACATACTTAATTTTAAATAGATTACTCAACATAATACACAAGGTAGCCTTGCCAACACGGTTTTTAATACTCCATGAATATTCTTTAAAGAAGCAATGCATTAGCAGTCACGATTAAAATCAGATCATACCTCTTTACTAAATCTCAAAATTCTTTACTAAATTCTGAACACATACTCAATGCCATAGCATCGTGCACCCACACAGTGCTCCGACACTATTCATCCATGTATGCATCACCTCACTATCTTTATCTACCGCGCATCCACGCAAGGGATCACCGGTGCCTAGTTCACCATAATACAAGGTATTTGATCTCATAAGAATCATATTTGATCTTATCCATTTTATTTTAACTATCAATGCTTTATTATTATAAACGGATCATTTGATTGTAAAGCTGGTGCTATCAAAGTTAACTTTAAATAATTATTATCATACTAAAACTATCACTTTTTAAACTAATCAATATCTTAACTGCAGTTATATTAATGATTTCACTAGTTCACTGCATTATTAATTACGAGGGTTGGTCACCAAATATAATCTTATAACCCACAAACTATTTTAATTCATGAATTACTCTAGTATCAAACAATAATAATAATTGGTATTTCATATTCCATATATGCAAATATTAATTACGCTATCTCAAATAATTATTAGTCTAATTAAAAATGATAAACAGAGAGTCATGGATTATGAGCGACACTGATGCATGCCACTGCCAAAACCAAGACTTTCTTTTTAACTCATTCATCTGTCCATTCGCGCAGGGAATTCATCTACTGCCACTGTATGCTATCTAATATTCCTATTCGCACAATATACTCTTACTGTCACTCTTTATTATTTTCGGCCTGTCCTGATTATAGCACAGAATTGCAGCTGAGAGCATAAAAATGTTGCATTTGTCTACCCTCTTATTGTAATCTTTTAAATGAGAATTTCTCAAGTTAATAATACTCACTTAGCTATCCGGACAAGAATATTTCTTTGTTCAACGCATGTTTAAAGCATTTGTTACTCACTGTTGTTATTCTATAGGGCACACAATTTAAACATCACTGCACTTTTGATTTACACCTTTATTGCTAATAAATACACTATTTCACTACTCTTATACTGCTGCTATTGTTGCTCGAAACACAAATATGATTATCTCAATATATGGCTCCTATGGGCTTACATTTTAGCGTGAAGTAATATTCAACTAACGCCATCTATCGGCTGATAGGAAAAGTTCTCAAAAAACCTTTAATTAATTTAGACATACCGCCCATCAAGGACTTGTCCTTTAAATAATCAATTAACATTTAAGTGAAATTTACGACTCAAAGCAAATGTATTGACAATTTAAATGTTAAGTTGTCTACTCAACTAAGGTGATTTAACAATTAAGACAAGTGAAATCTATCATATTATCTAAGTTCGCTTAGCACTATAATGACACTGAAATTGATACTAAAAACAAGGTGATGTTGTTAGTTAGTAAGTACACAATGAATGACGTATTTAGATTGAGAAACGACATAAAATCAATTAAGTTTAACATTGTCTGCAAAGTAAAATACAACCAGATATAAGTGAACTGAACAATTAAATAACGTAAATTGATTTGACAACTCAGAACATTGTGACGTTGCAAACAAAGCATAAGTTAAATGACTAATTAAAATTAACTTGATAACAAACAATGTGTTGAAAATTACAACTAATTAAAGCTAATAATCAAAAACAAAGAGATTGAACACAGATTTAGATTAATCTCGTAAAATGTTATGATAAAATACAACTCAACTAACAATGTTATTGATGAGGTGGCTGCCGCCCATCATGACAACTATAAGGATACATATCACTTTGATACTAGAAATGTTTTTGATAGAGTGGAAGCCGCCCATCATGACAACTTCAATATACATAACATTTTGAAGTAATTTAGATAACATGGCAAAACAATTCTGATTTGATTAAACTCTGAATTTTTAAACAATTGTACATTTTTTATTTTATTTTTTACAATAAATTTTATATCATTGTATGCTAGTGATAGTATTCTTTTCTTCAGCTTCCCTGATGAATCTTTGTGTTCTATAAACCAATATTTCTCATGTAACAGATTCAGTATCATTTGAGGTTTGCTATGCAATGTTTTCTCATGAGTATCCTCTACTATCAACTTGATAAGAGGTCTCTTGTCGTAGCGTACCTTTAGGAATGTTATTGATTTAGTAGCTCTCAAAAGTGCTTTTTCATCTATGAAAGAGTGACGAGGGTAGATTGTGCTTTTCTTTCGTACATATCCTCGTTTTAGGATCTTATTCAAGCCTTCGTAAACTTCTTTTTCTTCCGACTCTTTCAAGTGATTTGGTAGCGAAATCTTCATTTCATCAATAGTTATAGGAACTTTTAGTTTATTTCTCTTTTCTTTTTTCGTTTCAGCTTCAGCTAAATTCTTGAATGTTTTCTCTGCCTTGTGTGTGGAGACGTCTGGTTTGTTAGGATAAATTATATGATCTTTCGTTCGTTGTTTGTATTCGATTATGTTGATGATTTCAGAGACTCGGTTGTTTATGAAATTCGAGCAATAATTTGGCAAACCCCTCAGCCATGTCAATATCACAGCCGAGTCACTCCAAACGTGAAGATCATAACATTTGAATACGTTTGAAATTCGGACCAACTCGTATATCAATTTTGCAACCAGAAATCTATCACAAAGTTTTAATCTTACAGTAGTTACTTTCTTTTGTATTGATGTAACCTTTATGTGGGCGGGAATCGGACTCATGTGAATTTGGTCTCCAGTGGCATGAGCTGATTTAGATGTATCGTTTGAAGCATGCACTTCTCGGCTAAAACTATCTATCAGTTGAATTTTTCTCAGAATCTTAAAAATCTTCATTCTTACTTGCTCTTTCGTTATTATTGTGTCATCCCATTCTAAATTTACTGCATGTAACCTTTGGAAGTGATTTTCTAATACTCTTAATAGCTTACTCATTTCTATGTAAATAACTCCTTCTACAGCTTCTCCTTTAGATCCATGAGTAGCCACAAGGTTGTCAACGTTAAATTTCATTTCCAAACCCTTTTCTACAGCGATTGCAAAATTATGTTCTTCGTCTTTAATTATTTGTTCCGAATACTTTTTATCTAGATAAGGTTCACAAACTGTTGCAAATTTTGAAGTTAGTAATTTATAGTGCTGCACTGGCTGAAAAGAATTATGTCTCCAGAATATACGCTGATATTTTGTATCTTTTTCATGTACTTTCACTTGATCGTACATTTTGTCTTCCCTTATTTCAGCGTGTTGATGGACAATATCTGCTGCAGAATCTTTTGTCTCTTTATTCTTTTCTATGAGTTCTATATTTGAATTTAAAGTGATATCTTCTTCCTGAATTTTCGGATCTTCTTCATAGTAATTAGAATTTTTCTTTAGTTTAATTTCTATAGAATGAGATCTCTTTAAAGCCTTGAACTGTTTTTCTTCACAATCAGGTGATTCTTTCTCTAACGGCAGCACAACGTACCGCCCATCGTTAGCACTCATAGTCGTTGGTAAGTTTTGTGATTTAATTTCTTCTCTAGTTAGATTCTTGTGGTAACTATCTATAAGCTCTGTCTCAATCTTCGGAAACTGTTTACGTTTGTTTTCTACTCTTATTTTGAGGTGCATGTTAACTACTCTTTTACTGTGTGAATTTGTATCATTCGATACTTCTCCGGTTACTATCCATCCAAAAATGGTGTTTTGTGCAATTAAGTTACCTTTTGGATGTTTGATCATGCCCTCAGTTAATATCTTACTGTACACTTCAGCTCCAAGCAAAAGATCAATTTTACCTGAAGTTGCGTAGCCTGGATCAGCTAGAACTAAATCTCCAAATTCTAGACAGTCAGGTGATGTAAGATTACTCGACGGAAGTACCCACGAAAATGATCTCAGCACATATGCATCTACTTGGATTGATTTTTCTGGGTTCTGGCGTGATTCGACATGGAGAGAAACCATGTACTTAACTCTCGTTCCACCAGGCCCTAGACCTGACACCCACGCATTGACCGGTGAGCGCTTAAGTCCAAGCAGTTGAATTGTAGCTTCCGTGATGAATGACGCCTGTGAGCCCTGATCTAAAAGAGCTCTAATGTGGTGCTCACAGCCGTTCTTTGCTCTAGTTTTAACAAGCGCGGTGGCCAGTAGGACTTCGTTAGGTTGTAGTTTCTCTTTTGCAAAGTTAGATATGATTCTCGTCTCAGTTCCCAACGAAGTTGATGATTGCGCATGTTTCTCAGAATTGTTAGTGTCAAGGTGTAAGTTCTCAGTAGTACTCAGAAAGCCTTCTTGGTCTCTGGCTTCTTTGTTGAAGTGCAATAATGTGTGGTGTTTTCGCCCGCATTTTTGACAAGATTTTGCCAGCCTACAATTTTTCACTGAATGAAATGGAGCTAAGCAGTTAAAACAAAGTCCCTTGGCTTGTACGAAGTCTTGTCTTTCCTTCGGTTGTTGCACACCAAATTTCTTACAAGCGTAAAGGTGATGATTTTCTTCGCATAGTGCACAAACTGGCTCTTTCTTATTCTGATTGTCAAGTGTGGTATGAAATGATTTGGGTTTTGATGCTTGGTTACTCTGAACTGGATGTTTGGCCTTATTAGTATCAATCATTTCTAGCGCTCGGAATCTAGCTTCTAAAAACTCAGCAAGTTGACTCCACGTGGGCATTTCTTCAGGTGCTAAATGGCTCATTTGGATTTCCCACTGCTTATGAGATTCAACATCTAATTTAGAAACCACTAAGTATATCAAAATTGAATCCCAAGATGTGACTTCAATACCCAAGTTCTTCAATTGTTTCAGACAGCTCAATGTTGTATCAAGAATAAGTTTAAGTGCACTAGCCGACTCATGGCTCGTTTGTTTAATGGAAAATAATGATTTAAGAACAGCGTTGCAATTAAATCTCTTGTTGTCGTATCGCCTTTTTAATAGCAACCACGCCTCCTCATAGTTTGCATCAGTAATAGTTAAGTCGCGCAATAAAACTTCAGGTTCTCCACTTAAGCAACTCTTCAAGTAATGAAGTTTTTGAACACTCTTTAACTTGCTGTTGTTGTGAATTAAACTATCAAATAAATCATGAAAAGATTGCCATTCATTATATTTTCCACTAAATGAGGGTAGTTTGATCAAAGGTAAATGTACTTCATCACGCGCTGAACATGATCCAGAGTTAGATATTGAAACAGTTTCAGTGTGTTTTGTAGGCTTAAATTGCTCGAGTTTATTTTTTAACATTGATTTGTAGTTAGTGTAAAGTTCTTCAAATTGCTCATATAAATCTTCTGTAAAATATGCTAAATCTTTTCTTGTGTCTTTAGTAGCCTGCGCCACTATTTGTCGATGATCCAACTTAAATTCGCTCCACAATGTTTCTAAGGACTCTAATCTAGATTCAGTATAACCCTTAGTTAGTCTCTCTTTAGGTGTCTTTTTGTAATTTTTATCAGCCTTGACTAAGTTTTCAAAACGATCTTCTTGAACAAGTATTAGCGGATTCATTTTTATTTGTAATTTTTTGAAGCACTAAGTTAACACAATACTAATGTTCAACAAAAAATAAAGTCCAGTTGTATCACAGAAATAATTTAAAAATGTCCAAAATACTTAAAACTTGATAGTGCAAGCATTACAAAATCATCCAGTTATTAGCTTCAAAGTTCATTTAAGTTCTAAAAACGAAGTCACTATTATGTTCAGAGACTAAGTCCACAAATGATTAAAAAGTTCTCTAAGTTTATTCACAAGTAAATGTTCAAAGTTAATTTAAATCGAAATTTTTATATGTCTTTACACAACCAATTTTTTTCTAAGTCCTTTTGAAGCGAAATTTAGTTTAAGTTTTTTCACATACGAAATTTTTCTAAGTTTTTTCACAGACGAAATTTTCTAAGTTAATTCACAGACGTTATTTTTCTAAGTTATTTCACAGGCGTTATTTTTCTAAGTTATTTCACAGACGTAATTTTTCTAAGTTATTTCACAGATGTAATTTTTCTAAGTTATTTCACAGACGTAATTTTTCTAAGTCTTTTTTAACACGATTTTTACTAAGTCTTTTTTCAACACGATTTGCACTAAGTCTTTTTTTCACTGATATTAACTTAAGTTCTATTACTTACAGTTTATTCCCGGGTTTCGGCACCATAATGTTTAAAGCATTTGTTACTCACTGTTGTTATTCTATAGGGCACACAATTTAAACGTCACTGCACTTTTGATTTACACCTTTATTGCTAATAAATACACTATTTCACTACTCTTATACTGCTGCTATTGTTGCTCGAAACACAAATATGATTATCTCAATATATGGCTCCTATGGGCTTACATTTTAGCGTGAAGTAATATTCAACTAACGCCATCTATCGGCTGATAGGAAAAGTTCTCAAAAAACCTTTAATTAATTTAGACAACGCAAATGTGAAGCTTTTACCCAAATTTGTAATATTAGGTATTAACTACCAACATAAATCATAGTTATTTTTTTTTAATATTATTCTAATTTGAATTATTAATGATATACTATGACTTTACAAACTAAATAAAGCTTCCTTATCATATTATACACACCACAATCCGTAATTATTATTTGTTTTTGAAGCAGGTACCCAACAAATGCAACAAAACTTTTGAATTGAACAAACTACAGGCAATAGTTCTAACTCTGAAGAGAAATATTACTTTCATCGTTACTAGTCTGTCTGTGTCTATTTTATTAAAATAAAATGTACAATCCTTTTACCTTCGTTCTAGTTCAATCTAATCGACTTGTACATGTATACAAAACGGTTCTCTGTTTGGATGGACAAAAAATAGCTAAAATGCTTTCAGAGGTCAATGTGTATACGAGTCTACTACTATTACATTACTTTTCTCGGGGATAAACCAAATCGGATCACTCTGTTACATTCCGTCCAAGCAAGTTATTACTCCCTAGTACCCAATAGGTACATACCTATAACGTAAAAATAAATTCGCTTAACGCAATTGAATCAAAAGGAATGTAAACACATTTTGTTTTTTATTACCTTTTTGTAATTCTGTTAAAAACCCTTGTATCAACAAAAAAAATCAGCTTTATCTTTAAATAGAAACCTTACGTGAAATTATTCATCTTGTATGCCAAAAGTACGCCCTAATATTATAACAATCTAGTCAAACATCATATTGTAATGCATGGTAAATTATTTTGACGATTCAAAAGCATTTGTACAAGTTTACTTGAATTATTATATCATATTCTATTCTAGTCTAGTCTATTCTATTCTATTGTATATTGAATAGTATATCGAAAAGGGGATGCCTATGTCGATGAGCACGCAGAATATAAAAAAATAAAACTAAAACTTCATATGTAAATAATCTTAACTGTAATAATTTAAAGTTATTATCTATCTAATTAATTATTTACTTAGGTAGCACTAAGGTAAACCTGTACAGTACTTATTTAAACTTAAACTTAAACTGCAACAAAGGCCCTTTTTTTAAATATTTACTGATTTAAATAACCTGTATAGCAATAATAATAGATGAAACAAAAGAAACAATATTTAAACAAAACTAAAAAAATGGCTAATCCAAAAATGTTACTACAGCGTGCATGAACTATTGAATGAATATACCTCAATAATATGATAATACGATATAAGAAGATTGTAATAACTTTGTTAACCACTTTTTATTTGTAAGTACTTTTTTTTAAAAGTCTGATTAGTTATAATAGGACATAATTTGAAAACTCCCATAATCTTTATTTATATGTGACCTTTTTATTTTATTTTTATTTAATGACCATATAATTAATTTATAATTTTTGCTATTCATATTTCATATTTCATAAGAATTGTAATATTACCTTTGATTATTTACATATGTTTTACTTTGCAACGCCCCAACGGGGCTTCATGTTGTAATATTATGATATTTTTTATTTATGATGTAAGACATGAATGCAAATAAAGAAGGAATAAAGAATTACCTCTATAAAGATACGAAAATTCTAAATATAAGTCACTCGTACGCGCTTCAAACTTGTATTCCTATCAGGAAAATTCCTATTCCTATCATAACAGGATATATACACTCCCAATTATGCTTTAAAAGAAGAACAATTACGAAAACTTCCCTAAAAACTAGTATTATAAACGTATGGATGTTATTACTTACCCACACAATTATTCGATGTAGATAATATGAAGTACTAAAATGGATACTTGATATCATGTGCGTAAGTACCTACCATTGTAAATGTAAATAGCTGTAATTCCTGATATCTAAAAGACTGTTATGCTCTTTATTGATAAATAAATGTTTTTAAACTGAAATCCCTTTACTAACGATTTTGATATGCGCGGACAACTACTTCCGGTATCTATAAACGCCTCGTGACATGTATCAAAAATATACACTTTTTAACCCCATATATTATGTAACATTTACTTACAATTAATATAATAACTTATTATTATAATATTAATATTGACATTTAATTAAGAGACATGTTACCATAGAAATTAATTCACTTTTTGGTCTCATCAGGATTATTTGTACGGATTATTCCTGATGAGTATTAAATATTTGCATGCTTATGAAGTAGAATATAAAGGTCGCTACTTAGTTATAATTTTGAACTCAACAACTGATATTCAGCAAATAAATAAATTTCATTTCATTTCAGTATACGAGTTCGGGATTGGTTATCATGATTTATATCTGAGCTAACATTTCACTCGTGAAGTTTGACTAACCTAAGACATTCTTCGATTACTTTTACCACTACCACTATAACATTTTAACTTGTTCGTCACGTATACTACCCACATGTTTAATATTTTTATTATAAAAACTTCTATGTAAATAACTAGCTCAATCGTCACACGTTTTTAAATTATTATCTTCTAAGGACGTATATTACTGATGCTACTATAATAATTGACCCACTATAATTTAAATAATATTTTGTTCGAAAAAAAAGTTGAGACAAACGTGAATTTAACATTTAGTTCCAAAATAAAATTCGAACAAACTAAAAATTAACCATTTTAAAAACATATTCCTTTGAATTTGGAACTAAAAGACAATTTCGTTTACCGATCACTATTCCCACGAGGACCACTTATAGACTGTACGCAATATTAAATCGTGCCAGACTTTTAGCTGATACCTTCAACTTAGTTTAGTAACGAATTATCTCACCTGGCTATACAAACGTTTGAGAATACGATTTAGTAATTTAAACCATATTCACTTAATCTTTAATAATTATTCAAAGTACTCACAGTTTCGGTATCTTTACGAGATACCTTATTACGTTTCCATCGCGGCCGACGGTGTCCTGGCACTTGAAGACCTCTAGGTGGAAAAGTACGTTTGCGTTTCGACCGATTTTTCCTCAAAGCGTAAGTTACTACACACTTCTGATGTTAACAATTAAACTCTCAGATAGTAAAATCAACCCGTATAATGCAATGTAAATCGGTCGGAGCGCAAACAGCAACTGAAGCTTGTCGTTCCACGCCACGTCCTCGCCCTAGCGCCATCTTTTTCGTCTCGATGGAGGGGGCTCTGACGTCACGACCACAGCATAACCACCAACACCAAGCAACACCGAACGTGAGAACGAGGTGTTGCCAACACTAGGAAAGTTGACCACCAATAAAAATAACGAATTCAAAAACAAGAAGAAAGAAGAAAATTCAGATATTATGATCAAGCCACTAGCCTTACTAATTTGCGTGACTAAGATTGATCAGAACAGTAAAACAAAGCCTGGAACTAAATCTTAGCCGATTCAATAAATTACCCCTTATTTATTTAATTGCCTATCGGCGTTCTTGACATTTTCATTTTTTTTTCTCAAAATGGGAAATGGGGAAATGACCAAATTATTAAATACAATATTGAGTGGCACCCTACAATAAAATTAGATAATTCGAAAGTGAAAGGTTTATTGTTTAAATAGTGCTACACATCGCATGTTATACCTGAAACCGAAGATTTTAACGGAAATCTGGAAAACCACAGGCATAGATATTAGTTTCCGGAACGTTTGAACTACAAAATTCCATTGAGTATGATTGGTTAGTATTCCAATGAGAGACGAACTACGTTTGTATGGAGCGAGTGACGGAGAGACCCCTCTTAAAGCTATCTGCTGAGCTGTTATTTTAATTTATATATTGAGACAGATAGCACCTATGACTTGCACCATGGAAAACTCTAGCTACGATAAGACGTCAGAGCCGTGACGGACAATAGTGGGTCCGACGTTGACGTTCATTGTTAGTTCACAACAGACGCCACGGACAGGAGTTGGGACGAGAACGATTCTTAAAATATACTTCTATTGTTTTTCAGCAAAATTGTCTGTCATATAAATACTTTACGATTATATTTAACCCCCGACCCAAAAAGAGGGGTGTTATAAGTTTGACGTGTGTATTGTGTATCTGTGTATCTGTCTGTGGCATCGTATCGCCTAAACGAATGAACCGATTTTAATTTACTTTTTTTTGTTTGAAAGGTGGCTTGATCGAGAGTGTTCTTAGCTATAATACAAAAAAATTGGTTCAGACGTTTAAGAGTTATCAGCTCTTTTCTAGTTTTCTTGTAGAAAAGAAGGTTAGATAACCGTTAGGTTCATAATATTATGTCAATTGACAAATGTCAAGCTGTCAAGATGGACGTTGCCTAGATATACATAATTATTTATTTGAAAATGATTTGTCGGGGGTGTTGAAAATTTTTAATTTACACTTGTAATTTATATATTGAGACAGATAGCACCTATAACTTGCACCATGGAAAACTCTAGCTACGATAAGACGTCAGAGCCGTGACGGACAATAGTGGGTCCGACGTTGACGTTCATTGTTAGTTCACAACAGACGCCACGGACAGGAGTTGGGACGAGAACGATTCTTAAAATATACTTCTATTGTTTTTCAGCAAAATTGTCTGTCATATAAATACTTTACGATTATATTTTCAGGTAAGTGTTTTTTTCGAGAGCCCCACTCCGATTGCCATCTCGACCTGTCGCGTACTATAGTAACGTTCTTAACATAAGGTTTCAATAGGAAACACGCTGAGAATGTTGATAGGGTTTGGAGGGGCGTCGAATTGCATTGAGGTGTTGCGTCCCGCTGTGAGGGTCCCGTTATTTATGTCCCCACATAATGTATTTTGTACCTACTCCTGCTGGACAGCCGTGAAGAGAGGCGGTGAAAATAATCGCAGCAAGTTAGCCCCAAACTTCGAACTAACCTGGTGACATATAAGTGATTATGCAGCCTAAATGGAAGAGGACTAACCTGTGCTGTAAGGCATGATTTTCACTGGCAGAATCGGAGTGAATGTCTAAAATTTTACACACATAACAGCATATAAGCTTGATAATAGAATAGAATTGAATAGATAAGAATAGAATAGATTTTTACTGTTTAATGGTCAAGAACTCTCGCTTTATATACTATAACTCTTGTGTACTTTATTATTATCTCCTGTCTTCCTGTCTCCATGTCTTCGTGGATACGGATATCCATTGCCGAGGCCGAAGTTCGACCGGGACCATTAGCACTAGGTAGTAGGTACTATTGCCACGAGCAACATCTAGTCATTCATATTCAAACTTGTTATTTGTCATATCATAGAACTTCAATATTGATGAACTAAGTGGAATCGCCTATCACATTTAAGGGGAGGATTCGAGAGTAATTGTCGTGAAAACAATTTATCACTCCCTAGCTCGAGGGATTGACAGATGATGATGAGGTATGAGCGTTGTGTTAGTGACAGATAGGATAAAGCGATTTAGAGCTGGGACACACCAAACGCGTATGCAGCACGTACACGTGACCACGCGATGACAGCACGCATTACGTCTACGCGAACGTTCACGTCACGCAAGCGGTATGCCATATCTCATACAGTTCCATACATTACAACGTCATGTTACGCGCTACGTCTACGCTTACGTGCTGCACACGCGTTTGGTGTGTCCCGGCTTTTAGGGTTGCTGGGTTGCTGCCTGAAATACACGCACTTTTCCGTCGCGCGTAGTGTTTGTTTCATGGCTCCTATAGACGTAAGATAGTCTGTTCAATATATTTCTGTCTCCTTTTATCGCTCAACCCAAGGATTTCTTTTGCTAAAATGCACTGGATTGGCCATTCCAAACAAAAATATTTCTGACTAGACCTCGTTTTTTCTTATAAGTACTTGATGAGTGATGACCCGTGTCGTATTAAGTTTGACAGCAACATGGCTATTCCGAACAAAACTTTTGTTCGGAAAAGCCATTTTATACTTTTAATTGAGGTCTCGACTCCTGAACTAATCTCGACTCAATTATTGGGACAGACATAGCTTACACTCTGCAACCAAAGCAAACTTTTTATCTGGAAAAACATTAAAGAGTTCCTTCGGAATTTTTAAAAACACAACACAGGGAGGTTGAACACGTGAACGAAGTCCGGGAATAAACTAGTATAAAATACTAGCGGAATTCGGAACCTCCTCCTTTTCTGAAGTCGGTTAGTAAAAACTATGAAGGCATTCACACTGGGAATCCCGAAGTCCAAACACAAATGTTCTCAATAGCCGCTCTACACTTGAGATAAATCTCTTCACGGGTGATTAATTAGACGGATCAAATTCCCAGGTGAGAGGAGAACAATGTACGTGAACAAACAACTCAAGTGAAACGGTTCAAAGGGTGAGAATGTGATTTCGTGAGTTGGAGGAAAGATTAAGGAATGCTCAAGGAATGATACGAATTTCTGCCAAAAACAACGGAAAAACAAATTTTACCTTACTTATTTTACGAGGGACCTGCGGTACAGATCACGACATTTATTTACCCCCTACCCAAAAAGAGGGGTGTTATAAGTTTGACGTGTGTATCTGTGTATGTGTCGGTGGCGTCGTAGCTTCTAAACTAATGAACCGATTTTAATTTAGTTTTTTTTCTGTTTGAAAGGGGGCTTGATCGAGAGTGTTCCTAGCTATAATCCAAGAAAATCGGTTCAGCCCTTTTCTAGTTACTGTAACCTTTACTTGTCGGGGGTGTTATAAATTTTTAATTTACACTTGTGGAGCTTGCATTTCAGAAAACCTCAAGGCTTCACCGATCAAATGTAGGTTTCTTCGCTCTTGTCTCTGGGCTGGTTTCCGCATCTAAACGTTTCCGTCTGTTGTGCGTGCGTTGCCCATCTCCACCGAGGTCAAATGTAGGCTATGAAACGACTGGGTCTGTGACATGAGCCGTCGTGACAGCTGTGTCACAAAAAGTTTATAGTACGCGACTGGTCGAGATGGCAATCGTGGTATGAGGCGAGGGGATGCTCTCCACACCCGCAATATCCCGCACCGTGTTAGCGCGGGCGCTGTATCGTCGTCTTAGAGTGAAAACCTCGGGAATGCATTTTTGCTCAAATTTATTTTATTGCGCTTCTAGGAAGAAAACCTCGCAACGCACATCCTGATCTGACTAATTTGTTCATTCGATACTCGTAACGCCATCTATGTATGACATTAAATGAGAAACTCGTAAATACTCGCTTCTGTTAGTTACAGCACGCAGTTTTTTCTTCCTCCTGAAAAGTTACTTCTTTTACACTTACGAGGTTTTCATTCTAAACCGTCGGTATGGGTCTGCGAAGTGTCCCCTGCCCCCGATTGCCATCGCGACCTGTCGCGAACTATAAATATAATATTCCATCATCCATGTTACCCCTGTACCCTATACCTAATACTTGACATTCCATTCAGGATCAAACCGAGAGCTTCCTCACTCTAGTTCACTCTGCCTGTGACCTAGTTGTGACAGCGCATGTCAGTCGATCGCGCTGTTTAAACAACGTTGATTCAGGTCGGTAACTGGATGGGTAACAACCTTGACAGCTTGGAATTTGGCCTTAATCGTTTCCTCCGTGTCTCGATTAGTATTATAAAGCCGTTGCACTTCGGCTCCGATTATTATCACTAACGATTTTGATTAGAGCCAAAATCTCGCTTACTCGAGACTTTGACTTGAAGAAAAAAGTGGTAAATTGCAAAACTTATTGAATATTACAGTGATTTCTTTAGTTATTTATCTCGCTTCTCTTCACAGAATATAAGAGATTCCACCATCACCATTGGACACACCACCATACATAAAAAGTGTCCCCATTTGTCCTATGATTTGTATATAAATAAATCCTTTTTCCCGTCACCAAAATCCAATATCTGTACGTCTCGATGCCGTAAAAAGAAAATATTTTCGTATCGGGAACACAAAAGGCAAATCGATACAGTGCTCTTGAAAAGGCAACAAGATAAAATAACCCACTCTATTTTACATAAATCCTTTTCCTTCTTTGACAAACCCAATACATGATTACGGCATACAAGAGACAAATATTTCGTATCAAATACGAGACAGATCGATTCAATAACCCTCGTAAACACACTTATATGAAATAAACCACTACACGAATATGAATCAAACTTGTATGACAGCTTCTAATATATTGTATTGTATAAGTCATAAGAGATGATATCTGGACGATATTTTGGTACAGATTAATTATAGCTATGTTCTGCATTAAATATTTCAATGCATTATTTAAATCCTTTCTTAGAGTATGTCTGCGTCATGAAGCCTCGATAGCTCAACGGTTGAGGAGCGGAATGAATTCCGAAAGGTCGGCGGTTCAAACCCCATCCGTTGCACTATTGTCGTACCCACCTTGGCACAAGCTTTACGCTTAATTGGAGGCGAAATTAGTCATGATTAGCATGGCTAATATTCTTTTTTCAAAAAAAAAAAAAAATATTATGAAGCCCTATTAGTGAAATGATCCTTATTTCTACGACTAAGCAATTTGAGAAGATACCAAATATGGGATAAAAAGAAGCTTATGTCGCTCTCCAGATCTTTGTATCAACGTAAAAAAATCACGTCGATCCGTTGATGATTGTTCCGTTGTGTTGTGACGTGACTGAAGGACAAACCTATGAACATACTTTCGCATTTATAATAATTAGTAGGATTTAAAAAAAATGGCATCGCATTTTGATGCACATTTTTCTAGAGTGCTGGTAACAATGCAAGCAATCTGCAGTTTCCTGTATTCAATGTCATATTGCCGCTTGACCGCCCGCGCTCTTGTTAACTCTGACATAATTGAACTCACAATGAGTGTAGTAGGGAACTGAGACTATGTATGGTAGAATCTTTGGACAAATTGTGAGCTATTTCTGCATAGACATTTTAGGGTTCCGTCCTGAAGGGTGCCAATGGGACTCAAAGTCAAAGTCGTTTATTCAAATTGGATACTATTACACTTTCTGATTGTCAAACAATGATGTAGTGGTGATAAATTAATTACGTTAACTTAAAACTAAAGCTACGATGATTCCAAACGCGCCCTAATCTGAGAAGAGCCCACAACAAACTCAGCCGGGTATTCTTTTTTTTATGCATAATAGTTTTTGATTTATCCTGAAAAAAGTAGAAAAAATACGATTGTAGTGCGGAACGGAACCCTCGGTGCGCGAGTCTTACTTGCACTTGGTTGATTTTTTAAATGAGATCCCATAATTTGGTAGGTACCTATTGGTAAACGTATTGAACTTTGTTTTTAAAAGCAGTCGAGAATACTGCGTCTGCCAACGTTTTCAGTTCAGAAACTCATTGGATTTGTTTAATGTTGTGCAGCTTTGCAGTTCAGTTTACTCAAACTTTCTCGACAACTGGATCTTTAAATCAATAGAATGCAAGAACAAAAACTTTGGGAAAGCAATTTACACCGAAAGCGCTCGCCATTGCCTTTTAACCCGACTAGGTACGGCAAAGCCAAAAGGAAGGGTTATGATTTTGTTTGTATTTATGTTGTTCGATTTTGAATTGTTATAATGGTCCATATTGATATTGTTCGTATAAAAAGTGGCCTATATGTCATAGGCCACATTTTATACGAACAATATCAATATGGTAGATGTTATATTTAAACAAGTGTAAATTAAAAATTTATAACACCCCCGACAAGTGAAGGTTACAGTAACTAGAAAAGAGCTGATAACTTTCAAACGGCTGAACCGATTTTCTTGGATTATAGCTAAGAACACTCTCGATCAAGCCACCTTTCAAACAAAAAAAAAAACTAAATTAAAATCGGTTAATTAGTTTAGGAGCTACGATGCCACAGACAGATATACAGATACACAGATACACACGTCAAACCTATAACACCCCTCGTTTTGGGTCGGAGGTTAAAATTTGGGGGTCTCTATCAATATTTTTTTGCTATCGCATTGAGTGGGATGTCTAATAAAAGAGGAGAAAATCCTGATTTCAGAGAACATTATGGAGAACTCCTAGACATGCAGACCGCAAATCACAGAAATCAATTTGATTATTCCTCTACGGAGCGACACATGACAATTGATAAAGGGGGTCAAATGAGGTGGGGTTAGCCGGTCAATGGTTATATTTGATTACGCAATAGCCCCTGCCGTGCCAACGGACAAATCGCATTGGGTTATTATTCGTATTTCCTACTGTACCTACTACATTCAGATCTATTTCCCATTTGTTTAAATTTTTATATTGTCAGATTATTTTTTAAATGTTTTTGTCTATCTGTCGGTACGTCTGTTACTTTCTTAAGATCCATCTGTTTAACCGTTTTTGACAAAAGAACAATAACTTGCAGTTCGGAGACGAATACAAAAATAGACTACTTTCTGTCCCAGAAAATCAAACAGCTACCGTGGGATTTTTAAAAACCTTTATCATCATATTTCATAGATATAAGATACTCGTAATGTATTTACTGAAGCCGCAACTGACTGACGCAAGTTGTAATAAATGGGGCGCCAGCCAGGTAACCTCCCAGTGTGCCTGGATGCTGCTGGTCCCTTTTGGATGCGTCCGAGGGGAAGAGCAGTGTTTGGGCCGGTGCGCCCCGGTAACATGGCTAATAATTTCTCTTCGGAGATATTGTTGGCTATGGCTAATGACCTGGCAGGGGGGGAGGTTTCTCCGCGTGTCCCTCTGACTAGCAGAGGGCACAGTGGATGAAGCGGAGGATGGGACGCGGGCGACGTGCGCGTCCCAAGGTCGGGGGACGCACTTCGTTGGTGCGTCCCGGAGGTGCGTCGATGGGGACCGAGTAGGTCCCCGGTGGAGGGTCTGCCTTGGCAGACGTCGCTGGCTGGGTCGCGGTTGTTTGCTTCGGCCGTTCCCGTGACCCAGTCGCCAGGCGACGCGCAGTAGCGCCGCTGGGGTTTAGTGGGTATTCCGGTCGCCTCTCGGCCGGCGAGTCCCACATACCCTCCCTCTGGGGGGGATGCGTAAATGCATTCCCCAGCGTCAACAAAAAAAAAAAAAAAAGTTGTAATAAATAACGCAATAACAAAACCCAGAACAAATAAATAGAATAACCCAACAGCAATTAAATAGTTACTGAATATCGTAAACGCTATTTTATACGGTGCTAACATTTAATCGATTTTCATTCGATGTTTTCTACACATTCCTCTTGAACCTGGGCTTTAAGCTACGGCCACACCTGACGTCATCAACCGTCATCAACGTCATCAACCGTCATCAACCGTCATCAACTGTCATCAACCGTCATCAACCGTCATCAACGTCATCAACCGTCATCAACGTCATCAACGCGGGACGCGGGAAGCTATGCGGGAGCGTCCACGACGCAAATCTATACGTGCACACTTACGCTACTCTTTTGATGATAATCACACCTGATGGAAAGTGATAATGTGGCCTAAGATGGGACGCGTTTACCTAAAAAATGCCTAAATAAGGATGGAAACTCGCCCGACGTCTTGCGGTTCGGTGGTAAAATTGTGAAGGGGGACCATGACAGACATATTTCCTCACCAATTTTAGCGATGTAGTATTTATCAATCCCGCAATGTATAGTGTGTAAAACTTTAGGTTCCACCTACAACGCCTCATTAGCCCCGCAGCACTTATCTACGAAACGTTCGTTGACCTCTTGAGTCAGCCAGATGTTTTTTTTGCAATACATTGCGAACTATTGCAAATGCGGGTTATTTTCGGGTTTGTTGTGGTATCTTGTCACTAAAGTCATCAGTACTATCATCTGTCTTCGTTTTGATACCGTTCTACTTATACTTCTATAATAATATAATAGTAAGGAATATGTGCGACTAGCCTATCACCGAGACGGCTTCCGACAACGATTAAACGTGTCTTTTATGACCCTATAAACGGTTAAAGTTAACGGTCGTTACAAATTTCTGGGAGGAATAACGATGAAAACTTTACGCTCATTAATCTTTCAGTTTGGGAAGTGCAATTATTATGTTGTAATATGAATTCTAATATTATGATCTCCCTGTGTTATACATGACACTACAAGCTTGTTATAATCTACTAATACAGAAGGCCAGAGACCATTTTAAGAGTTCGCCATACAAATGAATGATTTCGTCAAATAAGCCGAGCTGATTCCTAGTTCTACGACAACAATAAATTGAATCAACTCAAACAGTGCCTACTGGAGGTTCTATTTGAAATCTTTGTCTAATCTGCTGGTACATAATTTGCTAAGATCACGTAGCTTTTTAATCTAGTGTTACCTAAATATCACACTATATGTGTATACTAGTGACCATCCGGTCTACTGGTGAAAGAATTATCAAAATCGGTTCAGTATTTCCAGAGATTACTGTCTAGAAACATTAAAATTTACCTGTTTATAATATTAAGTATGTAATAAGTATAGATGGAATGTTATGGATCTTTACATGATACTTATTTGTTTCAGGTAAGGCACCCCGAGGCTATACAATTTTATTCAAATAAGAAACAACGGGACGGAGGAAGGTAAATATTATGCGATCCGAAAACATTTTAATTAAACGTTTCTTGTAATGTACCTGTACAATCTGCTAAGATGTTTTATAAAATTCGTAGTTATGTATGTTTGGTTTTCACAACCGCGGATAGATGGCGTTGTTGCACAATTACGTCGCGCGGTAATTTCTGACCGTCGTCGGAAGCATATAGTATCAGGTGCGGTGTTGATCGTTGTTGTACTCAGTGGTATACGAGTTAAGAAATAAACAACCATATAACCAGTGACCTGAAGTATCATTTTACTGTACACACCTGAAGTTGTAGCGTGTACATATGGTCCTTCGAGCCGGATATAGCGGACTATAGGGTTGGTGGTTTGTACAACCTAGTCGGCATCGACGTGGTGGCGGATTGTCATCGATGGTGTCAACCCTGGAGATTGGAGCCAGGGGTTTCAGCCTGAAGAGGAAGACCAGGCTGTGACGTCAGCGGCCAGTGGTGGAGCGAGAGGGAAGTTCAACCGAGGACGTCACGAGGACCCGATGACTACATGACCCGACCAGGAGTGCGAAGTTGGTGCGGAATATAGTGAGTGAAGTGTGCCGTGATAAATTGTGAGTACTTTATTAATTACTTATTTGTCAAGCTAATTTGGACCTTCAGTCAAAGAAATAAATTCAAGCAAAATTGGACCTTAAGTCAAAGAACAAATTAACTTTAACAAATTAAAGCTAGTGCATGGACATAGACTAATTCTCGAAGAAAAGTGAAGTGACGGGGAATCCATGCCCAAATTTCGTCTATGTCTGTAATTCTCAAACACTTAGAAAATTTTCTTGTAGATTGTAACATAGAATTAGTTAAGTTTAATAAGGACTTGTGATTTTTTAAGTTGAACTCTAACTTGTAAAATATTTTGCGTTCTATTTTGGACTTCAAATGAAATTTTCAAAATTGAACTTTAACTTGTGTTTTATGTTTAAATCTATTTATTGATTAGTTAAAAATTTCCTTTGTTTAAGTTTAAATTTCTCAGAGTTATTTGTTTATACACCACATATAATGGCCATGGAAGTTTTCGATAAACTTCAGGAGGATAATAAGGAGCTTATCTCTAAAGGTAAAGTCAACTTTAGGAAATCACCTAAAGATCGTATAACGATTTCATATGTAGAGACGCGTTTGGAGGCTTTAGAGAATCAATGGCAATTATTTGTGGACGTGCATAGACAGATAATTACAGAAGTAACTAAGGAAGAATTTGAAACGTCTAATTATTCTAGAAATTCAATCTATGATAGAAGGGAAGAAATATATTTAGATTATAAAACTGAATTAAAAGAAACATTACTAAAATTAAAAGGCAAAGGTAAAGCACCCGTAGAGTCAGTAAGTTTGTCAAGTGAAGATAGTAAATCTAAATATTTTGTTAAATTGCCTGAAATTTCTATACCAAAGTTTTCTGGAAAGTACACAGAGTGGACAAGTTTTAGGGATCTTTTTACTTCATTAATACACAACAATCCTAAATTAGATAACGTTCAGAAACTACATTATCTTAAGAGTCATTTGTCTGAAGAAGCAGAGCAGCTTTTGAGACATTTTCCCATTACTGATGAAAATTATAGTGTTTGCTGGACTCAGTTAACTAATCGTTATGATAATAAAAAATATTTGTCTAACAGCATTTTACGGCGTTTTATGAGTCAGAAAGTATTGCAAAATGAATCGTCTAGTGGCATTAGAGAATTATTAGACAATATGAACGAATGTCTTAGTGCTCTACAAAATATAGAGATAGACATTAGTAATTGGGACATTATTATCATTTACATTATGAGTCAAAAGCTGGATCCTGAGTCCAGGAAGCAATGGGAATCAAAGGCAAATGAATCTGATGAATTGCCTACTTTGTCTGCTTTTAAAGAGTTTCTTGAACATAAGTTTAGATCTCTAGAGTTTTTGGATGTTAAACCTAAGCCTTCTAATGTGAGCAATAAGGTCAATGTTTTTCATGTAGCGAATTTTAATGGTTCTAATACACCCAATCTGTCCAAATTTGGCTGTCAATATTGTAGAGGCGATCATAAGTTAATGAATTGTAAAGATTTTGCGAAGAGTGACTATAATACCCGGCATAACTTTGTCCAAACTAGTAGGCTGTGTTTCAATTGTATGAGCCCGGACCATTTTGTCTTTTCATGCCGTAAATCCTCTAGATGTAGAGTATGTAGAAGGAAACACCATTCTCTACTTCACCCCCAAGCAACGGAGAATGTAGAGTCAGAGAAGGTAGAGTCAGAGAATGGAGAGTCGAGTGAGAAAGATGTAGTTGTTTCGTCAGCAACCACATCACAAAACGAAGAAATTTCCCGTTTTTCAAGGGTTTGTAGCCAAGTCCTCTTGCCTACAGCTCTTGTTGAAATAGAGTCGGGAAGAGGTGCTGATGTAGTTGTTAGATGCTTGTTGGATCAAGGCTCAATGGCTTCTCTAATCACCGAGTCAGCTGTACAAGCGTTAGGACTGAAGAAAATTCCCAACACGGTTTACATTTCAGGAGTTGGTAATCAGGACAAGTCTGTAGCTTCTATGTCGATGGTAGAAATCAAGCTGAAGTCTATCCATGATCCTCAATACACTTTGGTAGTCAAAGCTCATGTGCTTAACAAACTGACGCCCTTTCTTCCCTCAAAGAAGGTAAACGTTCAGCTATGGCCAGAACTAACTAGGTTGAAGTTAGCTGACCCGAAGTTTGATATACCAAATAAAATAGATTTGCTGCTTGGTGCAGAAGTGCATAATCAGATTTTAGCTGAAGGTCTCATCAAGGGTCCTCCTGGGTCCCCTGTGGTCCAAAACACTCACTTTGGATGGATATTATATGGCCAGATCCATGCAAATCCTCAAAAATCTAAGTTGTGCCAAGAAAACAGTGTCATGGTCAGCATGCACACTCAGATAAATGAGAATGATATGTTGAAGAAATTCTGGGAGCCAGAATTACATGATATTTCATCCAAGGAGAAATTTCACGCTCGGACTGACTCTCCCGTAGTACTTGCGTCGCGTAGCAGTCAGCGAAGTAGGTGGAAGACGTTCAATCCTAATCGTAGATCGGATATTTTGAGAGCTGTCGAAGATCGCGATAGTTTAAATTTATGGAAGCAAGGTTCCTCTTGGCTAAGCAAAGTAAAAATAAATTACAGTCCACATAAAGAATGCCAAGATACCAAACTAGTTGAGAAAGATAGACAGACGTCACCGAAATCTTTTAGTCGTATTTCGCCATATAGTCAATCCATGGTACGTCCGATGGGTCAGTTTTCTCACTCAGCTAGATGGCTATAGGACGTAATCGTTGACAAGCATGCTGGTTTGGACAATGTTACGCATGATGTAAGATTAGATACAAGATTACTTTCTTGCGGTTAGCGATTAAGTCATTGAATTACAACCATCTTATAGATACCTCTTGTAGTCAAGAAATTTGAGAATTTTGTAATTTAGTTCCTAAGTAATTTGTTAAGTTGTGAGTAAATTGCTTTCTCGTGTAAGTTAAGTTTAACCTTTGTCAAATGTGTTACTTTGTGAATTTATTCTGTAGAGCCACCATGGACTAGAGATTAATGATCATCAAATTGTTAAGTTCTATAATTATTGTTATACTAGTTACTTATGAACCAGCGGTTCATGGTGGGCGGAATGTACAATCTGCTAAGATGTTTTATAAAATTCGTAGTTATGTATGTTTGGTTTTCACAACCGCGGATAGATGGCGTTGTTGCACAATTACGTCGCGCGGTAATTTCTGACCGTCGTCGGAAGCATATAGTATCAGGTGCGGTGTTGATCGTTGTTGTACTCAGTGGTATACGAGTTAAGAAATAAACAACCATATAACCAGTGACCTGAAGTATCATTTTACTGTACACACCTGAAGTTGTAGCGTGTACAGTACCCATCCCTTTAGAGGTCCAAAGTCCAAAGCGATCGTTGAGTCCAAATCAACTCGGACATACACCGACATCATTCAATGTTAGACAGTGTGTTAGCGAATCAGTAGGCTGAACTAGGCATGCATCAGATGCCCTTACAACATAACAGGTGATAAGCAATCAAGCTTTTTAGATTTCCGTACCTCGAGAGAAAAAAAAGGAACCCTTATAGAATCACTTCGTTGTCTGTCTGTCGTGTCTGTGGAGACCCGTCAAGTGAATACCTAGACCTATAGGATACTTCCGTTAACCTATTTAAGTCATGAAATTTCATGGAAAGTTTCAGAAGTCAGGGAAAGTTAGAAAACCGTTAATTTGTGGTTACTGCAGCGGGGTCTTCTCCATCTGACCTAGGTCAAGACGGGGGGTACGGGCCTCGAGGCGTGGCCTCCTTGCCCGGGTGTGGCGCGGGGAAGAACACTTCCCCGGTAATGTCCTTTAAGCCGTTATCGGCTAAGGCCTGCCTTCTTGGCTTTGGGCCTCGAGGTCTCGGTTGTGTGTTGGATCCAGGGCCCCCGTACTATGGGTGACAGGCTCGCCATCGCGCACAGGGGTATTGTCAAGTCCAGTAATGCTTGCGTCGTCCTCGTCGTCATCATCTTCATCAGCAAGTTGCGCTGGTGCGGGTGACTGCAGAAGCTCACGAGGTAGAGGACGCCCATTTGGTGGTCTGTATTGTAGTGGTGCTATCCCACGGAGGTGTATGTACGGTCCATGGTCCGCGCGGGCAAACATGCGCCGCGCAAGTGCGTGGACGTACTCCTCCACGGTGGGCGTCTTGGTGTCCCGATGAATGACGTCATTTCTGACGTACCTCGGAGCTCCTACAATCAGGCGCAGGCACTTGTTCTGTTGAACCTGTAGCCGGCGCTTCTGGTAAGCTGAACAAAGAGCGTACCACGCAGGGGCCGCGTACGTCAGGCGCGAACGGACATAGGCTCCGTAAATTCGAAGTTTGGTCTTCAGTGTTAGTCTTGAGGTGAGGACTTGGTACAGCATCGACGTGGCTGCCTTTGCATGGTTCACGGCGTGGTCCACCGTGGGAACCATGTTTAGGTTACAGTCAATGCGGCACCCCAAGTAGCACACCGAAGTCTGCCACTCTATGTCCTGGCCTCGAAGTTGGAGCTGACGTAGCGGCTTTCGAACTCCGAACAGAATGGCTGCCGTTTTCCCCACGTTGACAGCCATTCTCCATTTGTCCAGCCATTCAGGAAGCAGGTTCAACAGGCGTTGCATGCGATTAGTGGCAACGATTTGGTGATAGGACGACGCAAGATACGCACTGTCGTCAGCGTAGAGTGACAACAGTACGTCTTCCTCCCCCTCGCGCAGGTGTCCGGCGAGGGTAGGGATATCGTCTGTATACACCGCGTACAGACATGGTGATAGACAGCTGCCTTGGGGTACTCCGGCACGTATTGAGCGAGGCTGGGAGTCCGCGCCTTCCACAGATACATAAAATGACCTGCCTTCCAGGTATGATGCTACCAGCCGCACGATCGCGGGTGGCAAGTTAGTGGAGAGAAGTTTCGCCAGGAGTCCGACGTGCCACACGCGGTCGAAGGCCTTTTCAATATCGAGAAAGACCCCGACGGTGCAGTACCCTCTGTTCTTCTCACTGGCGATGTGGTGTAGTCCTCTTGCCAGCTGGAGCGTCGTGGAATGATTGCTGCGAAAGCCGAACTGCTCATCCCTCGGTTGTAAATGGGGAGTGAGCCTTCGCAGCAATAGACGCTCAAACAGCTTAGCAATGTGCGGCAGAAGGGTGATAGGACGGTAGCTCCCCGGCAGGCGGCGGTCCTTTCCTGGTTTGGGGATCGTGATAATCTTTACATCACAAAAAAAAATAGTTAACTTAATTCACATGTAGATAGCGCTGTCTGTCATTAACTTGCAGTGTTGCGTATAAAAGTGTTATAATATCTTGTGCGATGGCACAGAACCCTTCGTGTACGAGTCAGACTCGAACATTTTTTTAAATTTATTTGTCCATAAAGCCCCTAAATTAAATTTTTAATCTAAACTAATAGATTCTTCAATCGAATAGCAATAATCTGCGGCGCGGCGCCGGACGGAGAGCCAACAACGGCGTTCACTTTCCATTTCAATTTGCATTACAAGTCTAACGTAATCATCCGCAAACACCAAGATCCGATTTCCGCCCCCGAGATCGTTTTTACCCGACCGCGGCAAAGGAGGATTATGTGTTTGACTTTTATATGTGTATGTAATATGTATGTATGTAGTCCGGTCGTAACTTCTCGTAACCGATTTTGATAAATGATACGTGTTACGTCATTAGATTCCTCTTGATGTGTCATCTATACATATAATAAAATTGTAGAAAAGTGGTGTCTGTACAATGGAAATATATAAGAAAAAAGTAGTAGGGGTTGTTATTATATCGATGCCGAACCCGAAATTGTAATTAATTTTTTTTTGTCTGTTTGTCTGTGTATTTGTGCACGCTAATATCAGAAACGGCTTATTCGATTTAGATACGGTTTTCACTAATATATTGTAGTAAGCTTCACTTAACATTTAGTGTTTATTTCATGTCAATCGGTTAATAAATAAAAAAGTTATGTCAATTTAAAGAATCACGGCGAACATTTTTAACGTACAGAGTACGTACCTACTACACGCCTCGCGCCTGAGCGTCCGTGGGTATATAAAGCGCGCTGATTTCACGCGAACGAAGTCGCGGGCTCAGCTAGTGTGTACATAAATTCTTAAAATTCAAAATGGCGGAGGCGCTTGCCCAGTCGTGGGACAGTACAGGCTAATTTGGATTAGGTTAGTTATTTAAAGTAAAGTAGCAACTGTTACGTATGAAAAGGCTTCTCTCGTGATTTTTCACAACCTACCTACCTGTGAAATGGTCCACCTCTACTACAAACGATCGGTTTAATCAGTTAATTTATCTCGTTAACTTTCTGTCGATACTGTTTTGCATAGCTTCGTGTATTTCTTGCGAATCTTGCTAGGGATTTTTTAATTACTCAGACTGAACCAATTTATGTACATAGAGTGCTAATAATAATCTTCTATTAAACAAGATCTTATTCTGTTAAGATGCAGTGAAAGAATAACAAGTGTAAATTAAAAATTTATAACACCCCCGACGATCCAAAGTATTTGAGTTTTCCAAAACATCATTTTCAAATCTTTCAAATAAATAATTATGTATTTAGGCAACGTCCATCTTGACAGCTTGACATTTGTCTATTGACATAATATTATGAATCTAACGGTTATCTAACCTTCTTTTCTACAAGAAAACTAGAAAAGAGCTGATAACTCTTAAACGGCTGAACCAATTTTTTTAGATTATAGCTAAGAACACTCTCGATCAAGCCACCTTTCAAACAAAAAAAACTAAATTAAAATCGGTTCATTCGTTTAGGCGCTACGATGCCACAGACAGATACACAGGTACACAGACACACAGATACACAGATACACACGTCAAACTTATAACACCCCTCTTTTTGGGTCGGGGGTTAAAAAAGATTCCGACAGATTGACAACCTCCTCCTTTTTGAAGTCGGTTAATTTTTTTTTAAAAGATCAGCTTATATCAACAAGCTACTCTCATTTCGTTTATTATCTCAACACTAATTACTTGAACATTTTAAAATATGTTTACAAAATGCAACAGATGAGATTTTAATTACGAAATCTTTATAACTTGGTTCTAAAGTCTGAAAAACTTATAACAAACTTTTACATTAAACTTGAGAGCCAACGTAGTAAAACATACTCTGCTAACTAAAGGGTTTATTCCACTTTGATCTCCTGAGCGATACGAGCGAGCGAAATAACCTCCAATTTTAATATGCGTATTTTCAAAACAAGAGTCAATAGGTATTTTCTAGACAATTGCTTTAGCTTTGAAACCCATTAAGCTATGTTGGTTACTCTAGTTTTTCTACGGATCCCTTCGTTTCGATTTTATCACGTAGAGAAACTCCGGTCATATGTCCATCTCGCGCTGAATGACTCTGAACTTGATCTTTACTTTGACTTTGACTTTGATTTCTGACTTTGAAAGTGGATGCAGAACTCTTGATCGATAGAAAAGGAGGACTTAGAGTTTCGCAGCCTGTATCCAGGTGTAAGATGGCGACATGCGAAATTCCTTAACTTGTTTACAACTATATAGACTTGCGCTTGACTGCAATTACAGCAAGCAGGAGATGCTGCAGCCTAAGGTGGTGCGGAAAGTGCCTATTCAATCTTCTATTGAATGTACCAATATTATAGCTAGCGGGAAAAACGGAAGGTGGAGCTCTGTTCCTCAGAATAAATGAGTGGCGCTAGCAACATCAATGATCTATACTCATGTGCTATGGACGTCTTATCAGTTGATAACAAACGACAAACTTAAAGTTTCAAAGATTGTTTCTTTTTAACCCCCGATCCAAAAAGAGGGGTGTTATAAGTTTGACATGTGTATCTGTGTATCTGTCTGTGGCATCTCAGCTCCTAAACTAATGAACCGATTTTAATTTAGTTTTTTTTGTTTGAAAGCTTGCTTGACCGAGAGTGTTCTTAGCATTAATCCAAGAAAATCGGTTCAGCCGTTTGAAAGTTATCAGTTTTTTTCTAGTTACTGTTTAGGTAACCTTCATTTGTCGGGGGTGTTATAAATTTTTAATTTACACTTGTTGAAGTGTACCGTCGTGATCAAAGAGGAATAAACCAAGTAAAGGGCATCAGCCCGGGCGCGTCCCGGGGTATTAGCCCCACTAAGCACAGGTTAATTAACGAACTTAAATGTTAAACTAGCTAATGCACCTGATTTTCTTGAAATGTTCTTGAAGAAAATGCGAAAATGCACTTCAGAGAGTTGAGTAAAGTAAAATCTGTTCTTTCAGTGGGAATACTACCCGTATTCTATTCAAGTTTGGCTTGTATACAGCTAGACGCTGTAGCCTTAAATGGAAGGTCTCGGATTCGATTCCCGGCATGTGAATGGCTCTTGTATTATTTGGTGGCAGGCTTCGTCCGTGCCTAATTACCAGCGTTGTAGCAAAGACGGCTGCCATACGATTTAGCAATCCCTACAAGATCCCTTGGATGAATTAGATTCCTATTAACTACCAATTTTTTTGTAATTTCTGTTTGATGGCTATGTATTCTTCTGTTCTACCACCGGTTCTAAATGGCATTAGACATGAATGGCATGTTGTTTGAATTTCTTTAATTTGATTTTTGGTATATTGAAAAATTAACAAGCGTAGTGTGGGACGCCCTCCAGCACGATGGACCGACGATATAAAGAGGCTGGCAGGAAGTGGCTGGATGAGGAAGGCTGAGGACCGGGTGTTTTGGCGCTCTATAGGGAAGGCCTATGTCCAACAGTGGACATCCACAGACTGATGATGATGATGATATTGAAAAATCTCATTCCTCCAAAACAGGAAGAAAATTTAACGTTTTAAAATTGCTTGCATATTTCGCTGTCTACTAGCACCAGCAACACAAGATTAATGATGTTTTCCACATCTAATGCAACTGGATATTGAAGTTACCTACCTCGAAAGGACGCTGGAATCGGAAGTGAAACAAGTTACCTATATAACATGCAGAAACGGGAATTCTTGTTACATACACACTCGTCCCTTCAATGAAAGGGAAAGTTACTTTTCCTGTTTTAGTTTACCGTCGCCTATCGTTATCACTTATCGTTAAGTTCTAACACCGCTCATACACACACACACACACACACACACACACACACACACACACACACACACACACACACACACACACACACACACACACGCACGCACGCACGCACGCACGCACGCACACACAAACACACACACAACACACACACACACAATCGCTCAGCTTAAAGCGGTTACGCGGTCATCCAATCCAAGCCTCACATTAAATATATCAGTATCAGTCAGTAAGTTAATCCTTATATTAACCCCCGACCCAAAAAGGAGGGTGTTATAGGTTTGACGTGTGTATCTGTGTATCTGTCTGTGGTATCCTAAAACTATGAACCGATTTTAATTTAGTTTTTTTTTGTTTGAAAGGTGGCTTGATCGAGAGTGTTCTTAGCTATTATCCAAGAAAATCGGTTCAGAGCCGTTTGAAAGTTATCAGCTCTTTTCTAGTTACTGTAACCTTCACTTGTCGGGGGTGTTATAAATTTTTAATTTACACTTGTTATGTATATGTATGGAAGATAGATGAAGTTATAGTACTAGTAATCGATATAGAAGTGCAAATACTCATACGTATGGATTACGAAGTGACGGAGTGAAGCAGGATCGAGAGTGTTGCAATGGAGAGGGGTGAACGGGTTAATACCGCCTGGCGTAGCGCCAATGTTCCCATCGCTCAGGACAGATGGAAATCGACAAATCTCTTACACGCAAGCTACAATAAGAGGTAAGACTTTCATGATGGGCAGATTTTGGTTCGTAAACTTTTGATGACGATCAGAGTTTAACTAAGTACAATACCTATTAGGGTTCCGCATAACAAAAGGGAAAACGGAACCCTTGTAGGATCACTTTTTTTTTAGCAACAGGTACGAAATTAACTACATCACTGCTTATGCTGCTTACTAGTGGGAGGTCCCGGGTTTGAATCTCGGCAGGGTTTGAAATTTTATAATTTCTAAATCATTGGTCGGGTCTGGTGGTAGGTTCCGTTGTGCTATTGTGATACCGTGTAGAAGAAACCAAAGGTTTAATGAAAATTGCCATATCCCTTCCAGGTTAGTCCGCTCCCATCTTAGACTGCATCATCACTTACCACCAGGTGAGATTGCAGTCAAGGGCTACCTTGTATCTAGATAAAAAAATCAATGTGCTTCCAGAATAGCTGTCAATGTTTGTGAGCTGTTTGCAAAATGATTACGTCGGATACGGAATAGCGGAAATAGCGTCGTTCGGATCGATCTGGGAATACGCAATACATCATGTACGGGGCACGCTTAGTGGAGTATGTATTTGTGCGATTTGTGTCGGGGTAAATGAACACATGTTATCCCTATCCTATCTACTGTGATATTCAGTCACTATCCCTGTTATAAATGCGAAATAACTACCTAATTTAAAAAAATTGTATGTCAAGATATTTTGACTGGATATGTTGCGATTTGTGTCGGGATAAATGAACACATGTTATCCCTATCCTATCTACTGTGACATTCAGTCACTATCCCGGTTATAAATACGGAATAACTAAGTACCTAATTTTCAAAAAATTTGCATGACAAGATTTCCTGACCAGATGTGTTGGCTCAACTCTGTATTGTAAACACCTTGTCATTCCATATTTCACTCATTTGTTTTTTTTTTTTTTCATATCTCTTCCATCTGCAATCAGTCGGTGGACTATGAACAGATTTGAGGACCAAATGTTTTAAGTGAAGTGCATGCATACCATAGATATGATGCATACACAGAAATCCCCACAGTAAAGGAGGAAATAGACAGGTCACTTGAGGCCTACAAACAGAGACTTGAGGGTCATAAAAACAGCCTAGCAGACCAACTTCTGGATGCCAGTTACAGCACGTTCCGCCTTAAGAGGACACGATTGGCCAGCATATAGTAATTAATACTTATCTTGAAGGGATGTCACATCGCTGGATGTGCAAAGCCTAAACTGATAAAACTCATTTCATTTGAAAGTGTGTTTGTTGGTTTTTTGAACATTCACCCCCTAAGGTGGTTAAATTGGGGTTTTAAATTTGTGTAGTCCACGCAAATAAAGTCTAGTACTGTATAAGAGAAGTAAAATGATTATGTTGGATATAGCCGGAATAGCGGAAATAGCGAATCGGAATAGGATCGATCTGGGAGCTCGTAATAAATCATGTAGCCGCTGTGCAAGCGACGGAGCCACGGACACGTTTCATATGAGGATACTCGTGCAACTATTAGGTTAGATTAAATGAACAGATGTTATCTATGCTCAATCTACTAGTACTGAGACATTCAATAAGAGAAACAATGCAAAATGATTATGTTGGATATAGCCGGAATAGCGGAAATAGCGAATCGGAATAGGATCGATCTGGGAGCACGCCATAAATCATGTAGCCGCTGTGTAGGCGACGGAGCTATGAACACAATCCAGACTAGAATACTAGATACTATTGTGACTAGTATCAGAGTATATTAAACAGATACTATTTCTAGAGTATTTAATTGTATTGTATATACATATGTAATTGTACAGGATCTGAGGATTCTTTGCATGGATACATTCATCGACGGAGTTACGAACACGTTTCGTAATATGAGGATACTAGTGCAATTGCTGGTGTTGGATTAAATGAACAGATGTTAACCCTGCTGTATCTACTACTTATCATCATCATCAGCCTGTAGATGTCCACTGTTGGACATAGGCCTTCCCTAAAGAGCGCCGCCACACCCGGTCCTCAGCCTTCCTCTTCCACTTCACACCACTTATATCGCCGCTTTATATCGTCGGTCCATCGTGCTGGAGGGTTTTTTTTTTTATTCACTATAGGTAAGCGCTTGACCACAATCACACCTGATGGAAAGTGATGATGTGGTCTAAGATGGGACGCGTTTACCTAGAAGGTGCCTATTCACTCTTGTTTTAAAGATACCCGGATTGTAATTGGTTAAATTATATTTATATTGGTTTCCCGCACTACGCTTGCTTATGCGCGATCTCCACTCAAGGACTTTTCGGCTCCAACGGTTACCACCTCTACGACACCCATCGCCTGCCTACTGCCACTTCAGCTTGCTAATAGTTTGGGCCATGTCAGTGACCTTAGTTCTCCTGCGGATCTCCTCATTTCAGATCCTATCCTTCAGGGAAACTCCTAACATAGCCCTCTCTACCTACTAGTTATGCTCTGTTCAAATCCTGAAACTTGACATAAACTACTTTTTATCCCGGAAAATTACCAGAGCGTTACCGTAGGATTTTCAAAAGCCTAAATTCACGTGGACGAAGTCGCATCATCTACTTAGTAAGTATGTATGTAGCTATTAATTCACTCTATAGTCAATACTATCAGGATTTGGAATTATTCTTTAAATACCAATCCATTGCATTGGATAGGTACCTACCTATTATCTAGGTACCTATCACACACCCAATCCATCACACGTCATATAATATTCCATCTCATCCCAATCCATCAGCGAGGCAATTAGGTTAACAGTTTCCACTCGGTTTCAATGCAATGGCAAAAATGGCAACAAGAGTGAATAGGCACCTTCTAGGTAAACGCGTCCCATCTTAGACCACATCATCACTTTCCATCAGGTGTGATTGTGGTCAAGCGCTTGCCTATAGTGAATAAAAAAAAAAAATCTTTTATTGAACATTATAACGGGCTACCATCTGGATGTTGTGAAAAGAAGACAGTTGACTATGCGTCGATAGATCTTTAATCAGTCAGTTGAGACAAGTCTTTTTATATGCAACAAGCTTATGCCCGCGGCTCCGTCCGCGTTTATTTTACCTCCCAAGGGGTTGAATTTTCAAAAATCCCTTCTTAGCGGATGTCTATGACAAGCTACCTGCATGCCAAATTTTAGCCCGATCCGTCCGTTGATCAGTTAGCCAGTCAGTCACCTTTGCCTTTTACTAAAACTTCCAAAAAAAATACTGACGAGAACTGGCTAAAAGCACTGTTTGTAAAATGGGTCATCGGTAGCTTTTCTACCTGACCATTTCAAAGGCTTTATCCACTCCAGTCCATTGTTCCTAAATCCTTTGTAGCGGCTCCAAACCGATAGAACGTGTTATAAAACATGCCTTATATCGAAAAGACAAGCTGTATCATTTTTCCCGTTCCCGCAAATCACCCTTTCAATAAAGGAAAATCTGAGTCGTAAACATTGGTACCGCGAGCTGAGGTCGCTTTCTTATTTCAGCTCAAAAATGAAACTATAAAGCTGATATTATTACACTCTGGTACAGTCTGTCCCTGATGTACCTACTCGGAGAATATATGAACTCCTTAATAAGCATACACTTATTCCAAAGTAAATATTATATTAAGCTTAATTGGAGTTGTTATAAAATAATTAATTAATTATTCCACCATCACACCACTCTCCTCATAAATCTAGATTCTAGAGCATCGATCAGACTAAAATAAAAATCGTGGGGCAAGTCGTGGTGGCGGCCATGTTGGATTTGGAATTTTCCATTTCATTTGCTTGATTGCTGCGTAGGGGATAGGAGGGTACGCAAGATACTCTATTCCATCACTCCCATAATCCGATCGGATGGCAGTTCGTTACGACTAGAAAGATACCAGGCGCAGGTCTGACGGCATTACTGCTGGGGAAACTCATGCAGAGGACTAAATCCCTTTTAGTAATTAAGTACTAACGTAGTTTTTAAGTTTTTATTGTTACTAACTACTTAGTGTTAAAGTACTAACATAGTTTTTAAGTTTGTATTGTTACCAACTACTTAGTGTTTAAGTACTAACATAGTTTTTAAGTTTTTTGTTAGTAACACTATATAGATTTTTGTTGTCCGGTTAATAAATAAATTGAATAGAATTACATGTTCTCCTGTAACACTCCCAAGAATTTGTAAACAGAAAAACCCAATTATATTTTCTTTACTACTACTATAACTTTACTAAGTATTTGATAAAATCTAGATTGCAGAGAACTAATTCACACTTAAAAGGTAACTAACAGAGCGATAGAGATCGATTTATCTTAATGTTAGGAAGTGGTTTTTGTCTTATTTCCTCAGCGTCTATTAGATTGGCGCGCAGCCAGCGTTATTAACTCATTCGCGCCTCCCTCGCCGATGCGATCCTCTCAATGATTCTGCAATGCCCTCTGCAACTCCACAGCTCTACAATGATAGAAAACTGCGTACTTCGTAGTGTATTTTTTTTTCAAACTTCCAGTATCACATCACACTACAATATTATAAAGGCGAAAGTTTGTATGTGTGTGTGTGTGTGTGTGTGTGTGTGTTTGTTACTCCTTCACGCAAAATCTACTGGATGGATTGGGCTGAAATTTAGAATGGAGATAGATTATACTCTGGATTAGCACATAAGCTACTTTTTATCCCGGAAAATCAAAGAGTGCCCACGGGATTTTTAAAAAACAACATCCACGCGAACGAAGTCGCGGGCATCAGCTAGTATAGTATATGACGGAGGCAGAGGGTGTTATCAGGTTATCGTGGGCATATTTTCACTTTTTATTACTTTGTAGGCGCTTCTAATGATTATTAAGATTGAAGCATGATCTAACCACTAGTACCACTTTAGGTAACCACAATTCTACAGTACGACAGACTATGCCTACTGAGAAGTGTCCTCGGCAACAACCGGACGAATAATGCCCCGCTACGCACAGCGTGTCTGATTTTATAGTCCAATGACGACAGTGGGGAGATGACGTAATGCTCAGTGAGCAAAGTGTTGACAGCTAAAAGTCGGTACCGCCGACATACCAAAACTTACAATAACAACAACAATTAGTCATGTCTAAATCAACTCTGAGGGTATTTTAGTACTTGATGAACAAAGTAATGTTTAACTTTTGATTTGAATAGTTTGATTATTAGTAACTATTAACGCCTTCGCGCCGACATATATATAGGCTTGCACTTAACTGCAATTAATACCCATATTATAAATGAGATAATGTGTTTGTCCTTCAATCACTCCGCTGCAATGGAGTAGCGGATTAGTACTCGTCTATGTAGTCAAATCATATAGGTAACCGAATTTTAGACCAGTTCCCCCAACCGTTTGAGCTGAAATATGGAACACATGTATGTAACTAAATAAAAGCTTGTTTTTACAAGTGTAAATTAAAAATTTATAACACCCCCGACAAGTGAAGGTTACAGTAACTAGAAAAGAGCTGATAACTTTCAAACGGCTGAACCGATTTTCTTGGATTATAGCTAAGAGCACTTTCGATCAAACCACCTTTCAAACAAAAAAAAAAACTAAATTAAAATCGGTTTTTTAGTTTAGGAGTTACGATGCCACAGACAGATTCACAGATACACAGGTCAAACTTATAGCACCCCTCTTTTTGGGTTGGGGGTTAAAAAAGGTTTTTTAATTGAGAGTTTTATTTTATTCATCTGGGAGGTCGTCTACTGTCTGAAGCGGTAAGAGTATATCTTCAAAAATCGTTTACAGACTAAGCTAGGATCGTACCCAAAATATTCTAAGATCTTTTGATCTGGAACAACAAACATGTTAAGCCTTGAGATTCGCTGGAATATTAAAGCAAATAAATGGGATTCTCCGAGATTTATGCTCGTTTAAGTAATGCCACTTTATTATTTATGCCTCGTGTTTTCATCTCGCTATTTAATAATAACAATTTGGGAATTCAAATTTCGCGTTAAACGTGGATCCATGTTTATTTGAGGAGCTCCATGTTTATTAGGTTATGAAAAATTCTGTTGAATTTTTAACCCCCGATCCAAAAAGACGTTTTATAAGTTTGACGTGTGTATCTGTGTATCGTAGCTCCTAAACTAATGAACTGATTTTAATTTAGTTTTTTTTGTTTGAAAGGTGGCTTGGCTTAATCGAGAGTGTTCTTAGCTATAATCCAAGAAAATTGGTTCAGCCGTTTGAAAGTTATCAGATTTTTTCTAGTTATTACTGTAACCTTCACTTGTTGGGGGCGTTATAAATTTTTAATTTACACTTGTGACACCTACCATCCTACTTCAAAAATTGGCTGGAGCAATGGATTGGCGTGATTTTGTTCTCCCGGAAAGTTAACGAATTTAGTTTAGAAAATTCACAAGGAAGAAGTCGCGGGTGACAGCTAGTGTTATTGTTATATTTAACTTATATTACAAGTATGCGTGTTGAATGATAAATGAGGTATTGTAATCATGTTTTACCCTTACCTCTCTCCCTACCCCCTTTTATTTGCTCCGTCGCGGAACATTGTCCGCGCGAAGCCCCGCGGCGGACAATTCCGACATGAAACTAATTTATCTTATTCCGAGGGTAGGTAGATGTACAACACAGTTTAGCTAACATACAGTTCATATAGTATCATAGAGGAACGATAGATTTATTAAGCCAGTAGTTAAATGTTTGTGTGTTTGGTAAAACAACCGGCAGGAAAGATTACATATAGAACTTTAGAGCGATATCGACTTCATAGAGTGTCGTCTCTATCATTTAATAGTAAGTTTTTTTTTTTGTTTACTTAAAAGATAAACAAGTATACAAGGAACCAAAAGCTTAATTTGCTATAATCCGCCAAACCAAAGAAATCTGTATGGTGCAACATGCAGTTGCACCTTATTGCACCTGTATTTGCTACAAGAAGGTTAACTTGAGATATCAGTCTAACTAGTCTTATGAGCTATTTTGCAAACTACGGGCGCATTTCCACTCAGACTATAAGAAGATTACGTGACAAAATTATCACATTATACAACAATAAACTGATTGGTCTATTGACCACGTCTCCGCACCGCTTCGCTTCAGTGGATACGCACCCTAAGAGTGGGACGCGAGTCGCGACTCGCCCAAAGTCGTAATGTGTGCGTTATTTTCTGAACTGTATGATTGCTTAACAGTATTGTACAGTGAACACCTACTGTTATATTATACGAAAGCAATTAATTAAAACAAGTGTAAATCAAGGTGTAAATTAAAAATTTATAACACCCCCGACAAGTGAAGGTTACAGTAACTAGAAAAGACCGAAAATACCTGATAACTTTCAAACGGCTGAACCGATTTTCTTGGACTATTCCGCGCCTACGATCCAAAGTATCAGAGTTTTCCAAAACATCATTTTCAAATAAATAATTATGTATCAAGGCAACGTCCATCTTGACAGCTTGACATTTGTCAATTGACATAATATTATGAACCTAACGGTTATGTAACCTTCTTTTCTACAAGAAAACTAGAAAAGAGCTGATAACTCTTAAACGGCTGCACCAATTTTTTTGGATTATAGCTAAGAACACTCTCGATCAAGCCACCTTTCAAACAAAAAAAACTAAATTAAAATCGGTTCATTCGTTTAGGCGCTACGATGCCACAGACAGATACACAGATACACAGATACACAGATACACAGATACACAGACACACAGATACACAGATACACACGTCAAACTTATAACACCCCTCTTTTTGGGTCGGGGGTTAATGATACTAAAATGTCGCGGCAATTTTTAATTGCATTAAGTTTTTGATTGATGTTTTATATTATAATAATAATCGCTCAACCACACACGCAATTATCTATTTCTTTTCCTGTTTCTGTACCGTATATATTACAAATATATTATACAGAGTATTTGATAAATCATATAATATGACTTTATTCAATTCTAAAGTCTTCGTATCTGTATCACGCTTAGGAGCTCATTATTTTTTTAATACATTTACACATCGGTCCCAACCTCAGCTTGGCGGGATGTTACGGGCATTATTTCATACTTTGTAACTCTTATTAACAGAGCTCTCTCTGTCACTCGTTCCATACAATCGTAGTTCCAATTTCATTTGAATACTAAGCAACCAAAGTCCATGAAATGCAGACATATTCTAGAAACTCATGTCTGTGTCTGTGGTGTTTTAGATTTTTCTAAAAATATGTAGTTTTAAAATTACAGGGGCTCAAAGATTTGTATGAATTTTTTTAAGACCGCGTAACTTTGAAGCCGAATATTTTAACAGAAATCTGGAAAACCACAGACATAGATATTAGTTTCTAAAATATGTCTGCAAAATTTCATGGACTTTGGTTGCTTAATATTCAAATGAAATTGGAACTACGATTGTATGCAACGAGTGACGGAGAGAGCCCTCTTAAGAAAGGATTTCTTCAATTTTTCTCAAATATATTATATTTTAAAAATCCCGGCCAAGTCCAAGTCAGACTCGGCGAGGTTTCTGTACCTACTACAGTCGTATTTTATTACATTTTGCACGATAAATCAACAACTATTATGCATAAAAATAAATAAAAATCAGTTTTAGGATGTACAGGTAAAGCCCTTTTATGTGATACCCCGTTTGGTATAGTTATCTTACTTTGGAAAAATTGTAACATTGAACACGAGTTCTCTCGTATAACATGGCTAAATCTAAGTTGGAATCCAGCCGGGACGTGCTACTAATTGCAGATTTATTCGCCATCGAGACCACCTGCGCCCCCCCTCTGCATGCCTGGTTGTAACTAAATAACTTTATTTTTCTGCTGCAGCATTTTTAACCCCCGATCCAAAAAGAGGGGTGTTATAAGCTTGACGTGTGTACCTATCTGTGTATCTGTCTGTGGCATCGTAGCTCCTAAACTAATGAACCGATTTGTAATTTAGTTTTTTTTATTCGAAAGGTGGCTCGAGAGTGTTCTTAGCTGTAACCCAAGAAAATCGGTTCAGCCGTTTGAAAGTTATCAGCTCTTTTTTAGTTACTGTAACCTTCACTTGTCGGTGGTGTAATAAATTTTTTATTTACACTTGTTTTCACAGGCAATATCTGACTTTCTCTAGCTTCGGGGGGCTAAGTGGGGGTCTATGTTATAGAGAAACTCTATATTATCTCTAGCTTCTAGACTCAGCGTTTTGAGCTGTATGTCGATAGTCAGTCAATAACATAAGGTTCGAAAGTAAGTACAGTTGAAATTAAGTTGAGTTGAATATTTTGTTATATAAAACTTAAATACCCACGCCATGAATTAATATTAGTTAGGCAAAGTTATTCTAACACGAGTTCCCTCGTAGAACACGCTAAATCTAAGTTGGAATCCAGCCGGGACGTGAGACTAATTGCAGATTTATTCGCCATCGAGACCACCTGCGCCCCACCCCTGCATGCCTGGTTGTTACTAAATAACTTTATCCTTTTTTGCTGAAGCATTTTTATCAAGAACTCTCAGCCTTCCGATTGTGTAAGAAAAATGTATTTATCGTAATCGTAATCGATAGCAAATCCTGCCCCTTGATTGGCTGTAAAAAATGTGAACAGCGAATTCAACCAATCAAAGCACAGAATTTGCTGTCCATTACGATTACAAGAATACGTTTTTTTTCTTACCCAGTCGGGGGGCAGACTCGCTCCAGATAGATAGATAGAAAACTTTGTTGCACACAAAACATGAAATAATCAAGACGAAATAAAGAAACCAAAAACTAAAGACAATTGTATGCAAAGGCGGCCTTATTGCTCAGAGCTTCGAGACGTGGAATTTCGGAGAATTATTTCGTAGGGGAGTCTAGGTCTTTAGAGGTCTAGGTTAAACCCTTTAATAGCCTAATGGTTAATACGTCCGCCTATTAGGGAGCTCGTGGGTTCAAGTACGGACACGCACCTCTACCTAACTTTTCGGAGCTATGTGCGGTTGATATTTAATTACTTAATATGCGCAGAACTCCGATAATTTAGAGGGGAGTGCCCGGGACCAAACCCCCGACCTCCCATATAGAAGGCCGACGTCCTAACCACTGCGCTACCACCGTTCAATTAAAGACTATTTTTGCTAAATTATTATTTTAAAGAAACCTTGAAGTTGCCAAAGATTTCCTTAATATAATTCTATCTAAACGTTTAAATATCATCTCGTTCATATTTCTCTTTGTTTATTTAAAACAGAGTTTTACTTGCAAAGTAGCCGCAGGCCGGTAGTTACAAAGAACTTACTCGCCATCAAGCTACACGCCTAAGAGAAGACAGCCCACTCGTCTTCAATCCAATACAAATAGGTCTACCATTTCATTGGAATTCACTGGCATAGATGTGGTGTATTGATCGACCCTGGTTGATGAATTTTCAAAAATCTTTACATATTAATATAAGAAACTCTTCAGAAAACATGCTTCTAGACCCACCAGTTTAAGCTGTGCATCTGTCAGTTAGTATTGAGGGTTAAGCAGACGATCGTTCGCATCACAAAAAATAGAGGACCACATCATTACCATTATGGTGCAATTACATCGAGAAGGCAGCGGAGAAGAATTGAACGAACCTTTAACACTTCCTTTCTCTTTCCTCTGCATTTTCTTTCATCCACTTTGCACTAAAAATAACAATTAAATTTTTTATACGAAGATCCCATTCTATACTCGTATAATATAGCACTAGGCTATGGGAAGTCAGTCTTTCCTTCGAGATTACACATGCTTGTACGATATTGTTTAAGACCTCGTGGTCCAGCTCTTTGGCGATTGGGGGGACCGCGTCGCTTTTTGCTCTTTGCTATTTCAATTTGCATCAACTGAAGTTTGTCGAAATTATTATCTAATGTAAACATCGCGATTCGATTTCGCTTTGAAGATGCTCCGTCGTTTCCCGACAGCGAGTTTTATCAGCTAATCGATTTCGTAGAGGAAGCACAGTATTCCTTTTTCTGTTTTGTTATTTCCGCAGAGCTTCCTCAATTTCATCTGTTTGCAATAAAACATCGCTGCGAATTTTATTCCTGGAACGCTTTTTCCAGATAATAAAATCTAAGTCCAATTAGCAACTTTACATGAGAATACACGATACGGAGAGCGAAAAAAAACTTGCTGTTTTTAACCGACTTCAAAAAAAGGAGGAGGTTCTCAGATCGTCGGAATCTTTTTTTTTAATTTTTTTTATATACTTTTTATATTTTTATGTATGTTCCCCGATTACTTAAAGATGCCTGGACCGATTTGGTTTTTTTTTTAAATTTTAAAGGGTAGGTATACTTTTCAGATGGTCGCATATAAATTTGATGAAGATCTGATGAATATCTTCGGAGACTGAGAACAGAACTCAATGGATAAGAGTCGATCAGTGTTATCTATCAGTGTGCTATTGCTTAGTAAGCAGTAGGGTTTTAACTGTGCATAGCATACAGTGGGGCCACTAAAAATTGTGAAATAAAAAAATTTCAAAAGAAAAGTGCTTGTGGTTTTTGAAGTCGGTTTTATTTTTCTTTTGAAAATTTTCTGAAGTTTGGGTTGTTATGGATACCGTGTAGCTTTTGGCCCAGAAATCGGTGTTGGTAAGAAACGCATTAAATTGAGAACCTCCTCCTTTTTTTGAAGTCGGTTAAGGAACCAATATTTATTTGGAGTACACACACGCTATGAACCTTATGGCGTGTATACTCGAAGTAACTATATTTCTACGTGTTGTTTACGACTTAGTTATGCTAATGAGTCTGGACTGGATATAGAGCACCTTGACACTTTGCACCTCATTTGCACCTACGTCCTACACGGTACTTTCGCGAACGTTATTCACCAAACGTACCATAAATAATCTTGGCAACTACTATTTATATTCTTAGTACCAAAGCTTAGAATTTACAGTAGCCGGCAGGAAATATTGTACATCGGCCTTTAGAAAAGGATTTCGGCTTCGTAGAGCGTTGTCCCTGTCACTCATACCTAAGACCATAGAAAAAAAAAAACACTCCAAAAAGGCAGAGCACGCCCGCCAGCTAACACCAACACAGACGAAGTCCCGGGTAAAAAGTTATTTCAGTATTAAATCTAGGAAAACAGACTATATTTTATTTCCATATCACAGGCCTCAAGCGAAAAATTACCCAAACTATTTTACTCGCTATCCTGAATATATGGCAGCATTATTTTCTTTGTGCAATGGTGTAAAACGCTTACCCAAGTGCGTGCGAGAGCCGGGACGTGATCCTGCATATACTTACAGTTTGCTTTGTGCCAGCTCTCTTAAATTTCGTCCTCATTTTTTAGGGCTCCGTACCTCAAAAGGAAAGACGGAACCCTTAGGTATAAGATCGCTTTATTGTCTGTCTGCCTGTCTGTCTGTCCGTCTGTCAAGAAAACCTATAGGGTACTTCCCGTTGACCTAGAATCATGAAATTTGGCAGGTAGGTAGGTCTTATAGCACAGTAACGGGAAGTACCCTATAAGTTTTCTTGACAGACACGACAGACGGACAGACAGACAGACAACAAAGTGATCCTATAAGGGTTCCGTTTTTCCGTTTGAGGTACTGGTCCCTAAAAAGTACCAACCACTAATTTTTTCAAGTCTTTTTCTACCTATAGGACTCTACTGTACAGGGTCGTAGAGGCAGAGACAATCTTAACTGTTTTCCCCTAATAAGTATAAATTGAGTGCACTTAAGCGAATACTTAATATTTGTGTTCTCCCTAAATTAATGAACATTAAGATCGAGATTAATGCCGCAATAAAGATAAGAACCTATTTATGAGACGAGAATCTCCGGAGTTGCGCCCCTGTGCTCAGATTTAATAGGAAAAACCGGTCAAGTGCGAGTTGGTCTCGTACACGAAAGGTTCCGTACCATCAAAGATATAACACTATGTACTTTTTAATTTGCATCTTGCAATCATCATCAGCATATTAGATATGATAAAAATCCAAAGCCATCTTGGTTTTATAGCGGCAATATATACACACTCTGTGAAAATTTCACTCTATATACCTAACGGTTCATGAGATACAACCCGCTGATAGACAGACAGAGGTGTCTAGCGAAATTGTATGGGCAGAATATACCACAAAGCAGTTCGGCTTCACCTCCCAAGTATCGCTATCAGTTTTCAAAGAACTTATCAGTGTTGAGAGCCCTTTGAATGCGAGTGGCCATTGACTATTGAGCAAAGTGGCCCGGTCTGTTCCCCAACTCCTAATAGGATTATTATGATGTAGCGGTTGCCACATTCGCAAGAAGATGTCGCTTCTAAAACTCAATGAATCAACAACGCTCGAAACACTAGCTGATGGCAGCACGGGTAGCCTAATTGAAAAACTCAAAATAGAACACGCAACTTTCAATCGCAATGACAGAGCGTTTACCAGATTGCACTATATTATATAGGAGTTTCGACGCACAACGGTTGGCCCAGCTGGCGCTACCGAGCACAACACCGTTCGGTGGGAAATTTCCCTATTGGTACGGTCGAGCACACAGCACAGCTCCCGTACAATAATATAGGACAAAGCTATCATTATCATAAAATTGTATAGTATCTTTTGATGAGTAATTGGATATGCTTGTTATACCTATTATGTTGTTGACCATTGAATACGGTGTTTTGTAGTTCTGACGAAAGTTAGTGCTTCGAACCAAAAAAAAAACCCCTGACACAACGTACACTTTTAGCATTTAAGTAGCAATTATCGTAAGTTTAGATTCTCTAAGCTAAAGAGCTAAATAGGAGGTTTCTGGTAAAACAGTATGAGCTGAATATGCCACAAGCAGTTCGGCTTCACCTCACAAGTATCGTTATCAGTTTTCAAAGCACTTATCAGTGTTAAGAGCCCTTTGAATGCGAGTGGCCATTGACTGAGTAAAGTGGCCCGGCCGGTTCCTCAACCCCTAATAGGATTATTATACGGAACATAAATGTACTGTTATTTGGCTGTTATCTGGGGCTCATTTTGCATTGACGGAGTAGCCTGCTACTTTATACCATTTGAAAATTTTATTGAGCGTTATTTTGAGAAGGTTGCGTGTATCCGTAAACTGATTATAGCCGATCCTTGAATAAGATTCCAGTAAATCATTGCGTGAGCATATTTCTAGTAGCAAAACTTTTGTGTAATGTGCATACGATAGCGTACTTTTCATAGTATAAGAGCCAACTTTTCTCATGAGTAGTTGTTGAAAGATATCGTCACGTAAATTATTTATCGCCGGCCCACTACTGAGTACGAGTTTCCTCTCAGAATGAGACGGATTTGGGCCAGTATCCCACGGTGGCCAATTGCTGGTTGGCAGACTGCTCACACTGTTGAAAACATTATGGAGGTTTCCTCACGATGTTATTCCTTATAGATAACTAGAGGATGCCCGCGACTCCTCGAGGACTCGTCCACGTGGATTTAGGTTTTGAAAGATCCCGTGGGAACTGTTTGATTTTCCGGGATATAATGCCTATGTCAATTACAGGGACGCAAGCTACCTCGGTACCAAAGATACAAATCAGTTAAGCGGATGGGTTTTTAAGAATCCCGTGGGAACTCTTTTATTTTCCGGGATAAAAAGTAGCCTATATCCGTCCCCGGGATATAAGCTAACCCTGTACCAAATTTCGCCAGAATCAGTTAGACTGTTGGGCCGTGAAAAGGTAGCAGACATGACACTTTCGAATTTATAATATTAGTATGGAAGTATGGATGAGCTTAGAAATCTTCAGCTTGCGCCCAGCCTTACGTCATTATCCTGATTATAGTCCCTTAAATACAGAGTGCGACTACAGTCTACACCCTTTGTTCCCATTAAAGCCGTAAAGTCCGCCCTTGACGAAGATTTCAGTCGTTTCCACGCGGCCTTATCTCTAATAGCTGCACATAAAAGGGGTCACAATGATGTGTGTGTGCGTGCTCGAGCCCTAAAAGGTTGACGGTAAAGGACTTTATGGAATTTTGCCTTAAAACAAGAAGTATTATTTTCTGAGAGGATTTAGATTATAGGTTCTATTCATCCATACTAATCGACCATCCATACTAATATTATAAAGACTAGCTGTGCCCGCGACTTCGTTCGCGTGGAATAGTGACTTTTCGCGCTTTATATAGCCACGGACACTCAGGCGCGAGGCGCCGTGATTCTTTAAATTGACATAACTTTTTTATTTATGAACCGATTGACATGAAATAAACACTAAATCCTAAGTGAAGCTTACTACAACATATTAGTGAAAACCGTATCTAAATCGAATAAGCCGTTTCTGAGATTAGCGTGCACAAACACACAGACAAACAGACAAACAGACAAACAGACAAAAAAAAAAATTAATTACAATTTCGGGTTCGGCATCGATATAATAACAACCCCTGCTACTTTTTTTTTATATATTTCCATTGTACAGACACCACTTTTCTACAATTTTATTATATGTATAGATGAAAGTGCGCCTCTCTATTTGTCAGGTTTTTATAGTCCATCCTTTTGGTTTTACCGTTAAATCAAGTCATATTCATTGCTTTGAACCTAGGAATTGTCATTTGTAACTTAAAACGCACGTAACTCCAAAGAGCTAGAGTTCGATCGATCGACCCGAATTGATTGATCCCCGGACCCCCGAGTAGAGAACCGATGTCTTAACCACTGGGCTATCACTTCTTTCCTTTTTAACCCCTGACCCAAAAAGAGGGGTGTTATAAGTTTGACGTGTGTATCTGTGTAACTGTGTATCTGTCTGTGGCACCGTAGCGCCTAAACTAATGAACCGATTTTAATTTGGTTTTTTTTTTGTTTGAAAGGTGGCTTGATCGAGAGTGTTCTTATCTATAATTCAAGAAAATCGGTTCAGCCGTTTAAAAGTTATCAGCTATTTTCTAGTTTTCTTGATGAAAAGAAGGTTAGATAACCCTTAGGTTCATAATATTCAAGTGTCAATTGACAAATGTCAAGCTGTCAAGATGGACGTTGCCTAGATATACATAATTATTTATTTGAAAATGATTTGTCGGGGGTGTTGAAAATTTTTAATTTACATATTATTCTACAACCTTCTACAAGATATTCATAGCAAATACAAAAATTGTAGTACCTAATGTCAGAGTCGCTTCACCACCGTACTTCAATTCTATAAAGTCCTGGTCTATTTCAGGCACAGTTATCGATTTTCCCTCTAACTGGAGCCAGTGGGACAAAGCTTTGCGTATTGACAGGACATCCCAGAGTGCTGACAATAGCGACCTGTTCAACAACAACTATTGTTATTCGCACAACCGAACGGGGGATGTTGAGCAAAAAGACTCTTGAAGTCTAATCTTTGAATTAAACTTTCTATCCTAAGATTTTTGGCCTTTTAATCCACAGTATTCTAACAAAAACAATTGGGGTTTATCCTTTCGTCCTCCTACATAAGTCAGTAAATCGTAGTAGCATGGAAGTATCTCTCTGACGAATCTAAGTACCTATTCCTAGCAAATACAAAAAACCGGCCAAGTGCGAGTCAGACTCGCTCACTGAGGGTTCCGTACTCGGGTATTTTTTCCAACATTTTGCATGATCAATCAAAACTATTATTCATAAAACATGATGTACAGGTAAAGCCCTTTCATATGATACCCCACTTGGTATAGTTAGGTATCTTATTTTGAAAATTGAAACATTTTAATTTTTTTTTAAATGATATGTAACCACAAATTCGCGGTTTTCAGATTTATTCCTGTACTTGTGCTATGACCTACCTACCTACCAAATTTCATGATTCTAGGTCAACGGGAAGTGCCCTAGAGGTTTCTTGACAGACATGACGGACAGACAGACAGACAGACAGATAACGAAGTGATCCTATAGGGGTTCCGTTTTTCCTTTTGAGGTACGGAACCGTAAAATGACGGGTAGAAGGAGGTGGGTATAGGAATAGGATAATTTCCGAGTTGCTTCTCCACCTACACCAATTCTATAAAGTCCTGTTCTATTTCAGGCACAGTTATCGATTTTCCCTCTAACTGGTGCCAGTGGGACAAAGCTGTGCCGGCTTTGCGCTTCGACAGGGCGTCCCAGAGTGCTGACAATAGCGACCTGTTCCATGCCAACTATTGTTGCTCGCACAACCGAATCGAGAAACTGGATTGGATCATTGAGCAAAAAGATTCTCTGAAGTTCAATCTTTGATTAAAACCTTCTATTCTTGGACTTTTGCCTTTTAATCCACACTAATATAATAAAAGCAATTGGGTTTTGGCAGGTTTTGACCTCTGCTGCAATGCCTCGCTGCGGTGGTCCCGATGAGGTTTTAGATTTAATTAAATTCAGTTTTATTTAAGTTTATTTTATTACTAGCTGATGCCCGCAGCTTCGCCCGCATGGATTGATGATTGATGGTCAGATCCCCTGCAGCATCAGGATTGAAGAGTTGGAATCCAAATTTTTTATGAAACAATGTCGCAAAGTTCCTCTATCGATTAAAAAAGAAATGACGCAAATCGGTTCAGAAATCTCGGAGATTTCGGTGTACATAGGTAGAAAAACACAACTCTTTTCTTGAAAGTCGGTTAAAAAAGTAGCCTATGTTACACCCTGGTCAATCCTCTACTTGTATGTGAAAATCGCGTTAAAATCGGTTCAGCCGTTCCGAAGATTAGCCTTTTCAAACAGACAGACAGACAGACAGACAGACAGACAGACAAAAATTTTAAAAACGTGTGATTCAGTCATGGTATCGTTCAAATAACCATATGACCTTAATATGTGGTGGTTATTTCAAAATTACAGACAGACACTCCAATTTTATTTATTAGTATAGATGTATAAAATAATTTTTAAACTTCTTAACAATATTATAATAAACTACAAAGCATTAAAGTCAGCACACTTCTACCTTTAGCCTAAGGCAAAGAGTCTATGGGTCATCTGTTATTAGTATCTCGTGAAAAACTTAGAGTTCATTCATAGACTACAATTTATTAAGAGTACCTACGATGCTTTGAGATCGTAGAAAATGTTCTTGTAAAAATAATGAAAAGAACATTCTTTTAATAAAGAAGAAAGCGTAATCAAGTTTCAATTAAAAATTATGAGAATACAATAGGTATAACTAACTAACTATACTTTCTGGCGCAGTTTGCAGGAAGTGCTTTATCATCGAGAATGGACATTCACCAAATATTTGCTCATCATCATTATAATCAACCCATCACAATCCCACTATTGACCACAGGTCTCCTCTCAGAATGAGAAAGGTTTTTTTTTAATTTACAGACTAGCGCTTAGCTGCAATCAGACCTGCTAGCAAGTGATGATGCTGCCTAAAATGGAGCGTGCTTGCCTAGAAGTTGCCGATTCACTCTTGACTCGAAGATACCCATATTAAACGTGGAAGGGAAAACTAATGCCGGAAGGACGTTCCATAACCTAGCGGCTCGGATTAGAAACGAGGAAGCAAATCGCTTCATACGTGTCCGAGGAATTTCAACTACGTACGAATTACGGTTTAGACAAAAGTCTGCCACGCTGGTCGAAGTCTGCCAGACTTCAAACATCTATGAGAAGATTATGGAGAACTCTCAGGCACGCAAGTTGCCTCACGATGTTTTCCTTCACCGTTGAAGCTAGTGATGAAGTGATTAAATATTTGGTCATGTTTGCAACGCTTACCGTTGGGAAATCTCAACTGTGTGATGCTTATAATAAGTGGTCAAATATTTGAACCTGTTTGCTCCTAACAGAGGAACAATGACACAACTTTACATGGAGATTTTAGCGAGCTCTCTATACCTAGAGATTACTTATACGAGTATATGGCAATGCATCATTATCATCATCATCACAGCCCGTCATCAAGCTACTGGTTACGCCCGCTAATTTAGGGGTGGCGCTCCACAATGGTCCAATGGTTGAAGCCTAAGTTTGTCAAGAATAAATTTTATTCCTTAGGTAGTCGGATAAAAAGAGGGTCTTCCAAAATTCGTAAAATCCACATCCATGCTTTATCGATTTAACTAAAAAATCATCGGCCAAGTGCGAGTCTGACTCGCGCACTGAGGGTTCCGTACTCGGGTTTGTTTTCCGATATCTCGCACGATAAATCAAAAACTATTATGCATAAAAATAAATGTGAATATGTTTTAGAATGTACAAGGAAAGCTCTTTCATATCATACTTGATATGGTTATTTTACTTTGAAAATTGAAAATACTAATTATATTTGTTCATGAACACATTTTTTTTTGTGATGTAACAACAAATTCACGGTTTTCGGATTTTTTCTTTTACTTGTGCTATAAGATCTACTTGCCTGCCAAATTTCATGATTCTAGGTCAACGGGAAGTACCCTATAGATTTTCTTGATACACACGACAGATGGACAGACAGACAACAAAATCCTAAGGGTTCCGTTTTTCCTTTTGAGGTACGGAACCCTAAAAATGTAGAAGAATGAAGATGATGAGCCCTTATATTGTGTCGTACGTGTACTGTTACAACAAATTGTGCTTTAAAGTTTGAACAGCAAAGTTTCCGCCTCTGGCCGTTAAATGACTTTCATTTCCATGAAACTTTTACAATATCAATATTTTGTTGAAGCACGTACGGCGCGGCGTAGGTAAACCGGCGTTGAGTTTCGATGTAGTTTGCTGTTATTATATTTTTCAAGTTTTGTTCGGTTTTCGGGGCTTTTTCGTGTTACCGAATTTTTACCCGACTACGGCTAAGCCAAAAGGAAGGGTTATAATTTCAAAAGGTTTGTATTTATGTGTGTTCCACCGTAGCGTATAAACTACTGAGCCGATTTTGATGAATGAGGTGTCAATCGATTCGTTACTATGGTCCGGGTGACATAGGATACATTTTATACGACAATAAATGGACCTGAAGGATGTTACATCCAAAAAAGTGGGGGTCTCCAAATTTTTTTTTGCTATCGTATCGAGTGGGATATCAAATGAAAGAAGAAGAAATTCTGAGCTCATAAATATAAATGTAGTACAATGTTAAATACACCGAGCGACAGAAAAACAATTTTATTATATCTATCGCTATCTATCGGAAGTTCGCGGGTAGTAGTCGGGTTTAGTGCTGTTTAACTTCATCTTGTATTTAATAACCCCCGACCGAAAAAGAGGGGTGTTATAAGTTTGACGTGTGTATCTGTGTATCTGTCTGTGGCATCGTAGCTCCTAAACTAATGAACCGATTTTAATTTAGTTTTTTTTGTTTGAAAGGTGGCTTGATCGAGAGTGTTCTTAGCTATAATTCAAGAAAATCGGTTCAGCCGTTTGAAAGTTATCAGCTCTTTTCTAGTTATTACTGTAACCTTCACTTGTCGGGGGTGTTATAAATTTTTAATTAACACTTGTTCAAGTTTTGTTCGGTTTTCGGGGTTTTTTCGTGTTTCCGAATTAAACCCGACTACGGCGAAGCCAAAAGGAAGGGTTATAATTTCAAAAGGTTTTTATTTATGTGTGTTCCACCGTAGCGTATAAACTACTGAGCCGATTTTGATGAATGAGGTGTCAATCGATTCGTTACTATGGTCCGGGTGACATAGGATACATTTTATACGCCAATAAATCGACCTGACGGATGCTACATCCAAAAAAGTGGGGGTCTCAAAATTTTTTTTTGCATCTTACCATATCTATCGCTATCTATCGGAAGTTCGCGGGTAGTAGTCGGGTTTAGTGCTGTTTAACTTCATCTTGTATTTAATAACCCCCGACCGAACAAGAGGATATATTTAGATTTGTATGGAAGTATGGATTTCGTAAAATTATCGTTTTAAGTTGCTAGCAGAAATCAATCGTTCGAAATGTAAGTCGTCGCCGTCGCAGTGGGTTTCTGAAATGCCGTCAACTTGGAATCATTCCATTCCCATTCATTCATTTCCATCGCCCCATTGAGCTCGAAGCTGCAGTGGAGTTGACAATTGAACTCGAGTATTTCGTGTTATTAGACCACTTGTGGGTGCGAGAGCGTGTTAGAGTGCTCCTTCGTGTACAGAAACTATGTTAGAACAAGTTGTGTTTATTTTTCTTCCTCAATTTTGAACTGAAATCTAACGTACCTTTTTCTGATTGCATTTTGGCCGTTACAGTTTTTTGGAGAAATTCAGTGGTACAAGTATAGACCTTATTTTTTTATATATATAAAAAAGAATATTAGCCATGCTAATCATGACTAATACTCCCCTTTTCCCCTCCAATTAAGCGTGAAGCTTGTGCCAGGAGTGGGTACGACAATAGTGCAACGGATGGGGTTTGAACCGCCGACCTTTCGGGATTCAGTCCGGTCCTGAGCTATCGAGGCTATATATTTTACTTCGGCACCTAATTATTTATTACTAGTGCTGCTGGGGTACATCTTAGCTGTGGGTATACTGAAATCTATTCCAATTCGCCGTCCCCATTGAGTGTGAGGCTTTGTGCCGTTGACAATTGGACTCGAGTATTTCGTGTTATTAGACCACTTGTGGGTGCGAGAGCGTGTTAGAACGCTCCTTCGTGTGCAGAAACTGTTGAAGCAAGTTTTTTTTATTTTTCTTTCTCTATTTTGAATTGAAATCTAAGGTACCCTTTTCTTATCGTACTTATTTTGGCTGTTCTAGTTTTCTGAAAACATTTAGTGTATAATTAAGTACAGTTGTAATTTTACTCCGGGTCCGGTTTAATACGAGAGGATGCCCGCGATTTCGTCTGCGTGGTTTTAGGTTTTTAAAGATCCCGTCGGAACTGTTGGATTTTCCGGGATAAAAAATAGCCTATGTCCGTCCCCACGATATAAGCTAATCCTGTGCTCGTCGGAATCGGTTAAACTGTTGGGCCGTGAAAAGGTAGCAGACAGACAGACAGACACACTTTCACATTTATAATATTAGTATGGATTTATGCTGTGTGTATACGTTTGCTAATCCACACTTGACCAGCGTTGTGGACTTTAACCAAACGCTTTTCATTCTGAGAGGAGATTTGTGCTCAGTGGGTGAGCGATACGTTAAGATGATGAAAGAAATTTTGTTTAATCTAAGGTAAATGTTGAAACTAATGGTATCGTTTGAAATGGTTGAAAGGTACAAAAGATTTTTTGAAGGTTTTCGCGCCGCTTTCCTGTTTGATTTTATAAATTGACGCAATTAATCATTCCTTTGTTAATTAAGCAGCCACTCGGCGGCTGGGTCGACTTGAATGGCTTTTATTAATTTCACTTTTTACGTTAACGCGATGCGATGACTGTTATTTTTTATGGTTTCTTTTTTGACGCTCAATATACCTAATGACTTCGAATATGAGAAAGTTTTTATCGACTGTACAAGTGTGTTAATATTTGGTAGTAGGTCAGGTGTGTGTTTAATTAATTTTATATAAATTCAATCCCCAATAATATTAGAAATGCGAGAGTGTGTGAGCTGTGGCATTTATCACGCCTTCCCATTCAATCACCCTGCAACTGATATGGTTAACAGGACTCTCTCCGTCACTTACTCCATTTAGTCGTAGTCCCAATTTCATTTGAATATTAAGTAACCAAAGTCCATGAAATTTTGCAGACATATTATTCTAGATCTAGAAACTAATATCTGTGTCTGTGGTGTTTTAGATTTTTCTAAAAATATGTAGTTTTAAAATTACAGGGGCTCAAAGATTTGTATTTGAATTTTTAAGACCGCGTAACTTTGAAACCGAATATTTTAAAGGAAATCTGGAAAACTATAGGCATAGATATTAGTTCCCGGAACGTTTATACAAAATTCCATTGAGTATGATTGGTTAGTATTCAAATGAGAGACGAACTACGTTTGTATGGAGTGAGTGACGGAGAGACCCCTCTTAAAGACATAGAGAATAGATTTTGTACGGTTTTCTGCATGAAAACAGAACAATAACTTATAAACGAAATAAATAAACCTGAATATAAAAATTCCATAACAAAATTTCTACAAACTAATAAAACATTTGGGGCAGGTAACTGGAAAGATCCGAATTCATTTTCCCGGTCTTGGAGTCACAATGGGCGGCGGTCCCTGGACTATCTATTGTCCAGGATTCCGTCCGGGAATACCCGTTGTACCATGAAGTAAACTTAATATAATAATTTTTTAGGGTTCCGTACCGTTTGCAAAAATTCTTAAAAAAGCCTATAGGTGCTTTAGCACCCTTTAGGCTTTTTTAAGAAATTTGTGGGCCCATCCCTTAAAATAACTCATATTATCAAAGTTTAGTAAGAAAGCTAAAGGGAGTCTCATCATCATACAATGAGTCATAACTAACGGCAAACAAATGGGCTGTCAGTGGCAGAGGTAACCTCACCACACTAATATAATTACACACCTTAGGCAGCTCCCTGTGAGTTGCGACCCTTGTTAGCAGATCGCTAAAGCGAAGTCACGGCGAAGCGGGGTAATAGCGCCATGGGGCAACTTAGTTCATTATTACCCCGTATGTCTGTTATAATGAATGATGTTAAATAATAGGAGGATTATGCATAGTTTTCACAACGTTGTATAAACCTTAGAAATACGTTGCTAGCTTTTTTACGAATATGTTGATCTGTTATTCAAATAACTCGTACCAAAGTTTAGTAAAAACACCGCTGAAGGGAGTTGATCCCAATAATGCATAGTTATGGTGATATGTCATTAAATTTTGTACGAAACAACGAGTCACAACTAACGGCAAACAAATGGGCTGTCAGTGGCAGGGGTAACCTCGGCACGTTAATATAATTACACACCTCAGGCAGCTCCCTGCGACCCTCGTTAGCAAACCGCTAATGCAGGCCCGCGGCGGAGTGGGGGAACTGTGTTCATTATTACCCGATATATTAGTTAAACATTGTTGAAGTTAATATTAGGAGCAATATTTCGGGCATAGTTCTGACAAGTGAGAAGTGTGAATGATCATAAGTGTAATTGCAGTGTTCTGTTCGCCAGCTCTTCAAATACATAGTTTTGAATGCTTGAATATTTTTCTTGTTCCATTCCCATTCATTCAGCCTGTATGCGCCTGCTGGACATAGACCTTTCAAAGAGCGCGCCACCGAACAAGGTCCACCACCTTCCTCATCCACCCGCTCCCCTCTACCTTCTTCAGGTCATCGGTCCAGTGGACTGGAGGTCGTCCCACACTGCGCTTACCGGTACGCGGTCTCTACTCGAAAACACGTCTGTTCCATCGGCCGTCGGTTCTGCGACAGATATGACTAGCCCATTGCCACTTCAGCTTGCTAATCCTTTGAGCTATTTTGTTCTTCTGCGAATTTCCTCGTTCCGGATTTTTCTTGGGCTAAGTAGTAAATAATAAGGCAAATGCTGAAATAGAGCATCAGATCCGGACGAAGATGGAAAAGATAATTACACTCTCGCACAGTTGCATCTTGAAGACTCGAGTTGAATGCATAATTATAAAGTTTGAGAAGTTCTAGTTTCAAAAGTTTTCCCGTTTCCTGGTCATATTACGAGTTTTCCTTTCGAAAGTCTTCACTCTTATTTCAAACAATTTTACTTTATTAATGGATGGTTGGGTATAGAGTATAGAAAAACGTGTCAGGGAAACTTGCATGCCCGAGAATTCTCCATAATGTTATCAAAGATATGTGAAGTCTGTTAATCTGGTAGACTATGGCTTAAATCGTTCTCATTCTCAGAGTGACCCGTGCTCGGTAGGGGACCAGCGATAGGTTGATCACACACTTCATCACTTTACATCAGGTGTGATTGTGGTCAAGCGCTTGCCTATAGTGAATAAAAAAAAAAAAACATGATGACTTTGCAATTTTCTTGGTTTTAATTTTTAACTATTATTGCTTTGTGTGTAAAAATTTACCTAATCTAGCAAATTTTCACTTTTTCCTTTGCGTAGGCATTTTTGTTCGCATATTTTTCCACCCAGGCTTGTCAGGTATCGTTTATTAGATTATTAGAAGAAAGCTGTTGAAATAGACTCAAAAGTTAACGACTTAAGTCCAGTTGTATGAGAGGTGGTTAAAGTTACTTAGGGTTACCGTTAAACTTTGACCATCAATAAAAGGAAGGCTTGCACTGCACAAGTCAATATAATTATGTTAAATGTGAACCAAAATTGTGCCTTTAACCTTAATCATGGAGGTAACCATAAGTTAACTTTAACCGTCTTTCGTGTAAATGGACCTAAGTAGTAAATAAACACTATTTGTTCGTTCAGTTTGTGCAAATAGAAAATCAATCGGCTTTCACAGGAACATAACGCCAGTTACACAGTTTCATACTCGTTAGCAAATTTCCATTTGCAAATTGCTTGGTGAATAGTGGAAACTGGGGCTAATATTTATATGGGGTTCAACTATCGAGCTACATGTCGAAGAGAGGACATAGAGATACCTCGTCCATAGCAAAAAGTTCTGGTATTTTATAGAAGTGGTAGATGCATTTAATAATTTTCAAAAGTAGTAAACGTTTTACTAAAGTAGAGAATGTTTATTTGAATAAAGAACTTTCAATTCTATTCTGAGCAGAAAAAAATCCAAGTAATACTTCTTGACAGTATAGAAGCAGGCGTTATTTTTCGTAAGTCCGTGATATTCAAAGAACCACAAAAATAATTTACTACAACATGCACCACAGCAACGCAACACTACATTTTATGCATGTGCTGCTTGCTAGCTAGCTTTTCCTGGATGTTTAGCAGAGGGAGGGCGGGTGGTGCATATCACGCGCTGAATGTTGCACCATACAGATTTGTCTGTTTCAACGGATTATAGCAAATTAAACTTGTGGCCCCGAGTATATTTCTTGACCCCCGGATCCAAAACTTTGGCAGACGAGGTTGAGCTCTTCCGCAAAGATTCGTCGTGTAGCTTTTTGGGTTCAACTGATCAATCCAGCGTGGCAGTTTGAAAGCTCTTTGATTGCTCCATTCACAACCCCTTGCATAAGCCCCGTGAGCGAGGCAATTAGTCATTCAAACGTCCTGGAACATTAAAGATCGATTAATATCCAACTGTTACTCGTAAACGTATAACCAACTAGCTCCTGATGCCCGCGACTTCGTCCGTGTTAGGTTAGTTTAAAACCCCGTGGGAACTCTTTGATTTTCTAGGGTAAAAAGTAGCCTGTGTTAGTCCCGGGATTTCCCATACTATTTATTTATTTAAACATCTTTATTGTTTAGTACTTGAAAAAGAATAAAATAAGTATTTAGTATCATAATATCATAATAATAGTATTTAGTAGAATTAATCATCGATTAAATGAATGGGCCTGTCATAATCCCGTGAGAACTCTTTGTTTTTCCGGGATAAGAAATAGCCTATCTCCATCGCCGGGATGTAAGTTAACTCTGCACCAACTTCTTCAAAATCGGAAAGCTAGCAATCAGACAGACACTTTTGCATTTATGATATTAAATGGATTTCTTTATTCCCCGGGGAAATCGGTCTCAGGTCAAAATAAGCGGCGATGTAAAAATTTTATCATTAAAATTTTTCAATGAAAATTCCCTTACATATACACCCACTCAAAAGATTTTGTAAAGATGTAATGAAAACATGTAAAAAAGAGAAAAATTGGCGTATCTAATGAAGCCGCCATTCAAAAACCACATCGTCTAATGACGTTCTCATTCCGAAGTTTAAATAGGACCGGCCTAGGACAAAGCTGTGACCCAGAAACCGAATGGCCCACATTACATGACGTCTTGATCATACAAAATGATTTTTATCTTTTGATTGGCATTCCATTCTATTCTGGGATTCGATCCTTCTCATCGTCATGATTATCAAGCGACAGACGTCCACTGCTGGACAAAATATGTCTCTTGTAGAGACTTACACACGCCACGGTCTCGCCGCCTTAATCCAGCGGCTGATGGGACTTTCTAGGACTTCTTGTTAGTGACCACTTTGACACACAGTAGTCACATAGTTCGAAGAACTGATATAAGTTAACGTCCCAAGGTGCTGAATGATGGCACACCAGAAAGCGCAGTGTTGAAAAGTCTCCACAGTAGTGGACAAACGAAATCAAACAAATCACAGGGAAAGTCAAAGTGCGCTCTATAAATTTCAAGCTAAGAGTCTCTGAGCTGAGCCATAGACGGACGGATACATAAGGGTTCTTTGTTGACTGCGGAGCCCTAAAACTTGAATGAAACAAAAGCACAAATGTTCCTAATAATGGTAACAAGACTGGCAATAAGGCCGCGTGGGTAAGGGAAGCCGAGGAGAATCGCCGCGAGCTAATTGTGAGCTTTGCCGAAGACCCGCCGAGACGTGAGGCGAATACTGGGAAACTTTCGCATGGAGGAGGAAAAATTTATAAAGACAGACATTCTTACTGCAGGAATTTAATTTCATGTGCAATTGTTTTTATAATTGTGGTACTGGTTGCATTAACTGGACGCAAAATTCTGATTACATATTGAAGCTTAAAACAGGATGAGGTTAGGGAGAGAACGTTTTCTTTTAGGACGCTGCTATATCTTTTAGGATGCAAGTTCCTAGGTCCCTATATGAGCCGCGCTCACTTTGCGATTTCGTGCGTCTGATGGCGAGAGCACGTACGAAAAGGCATGAACGATCCCTATCCTTCAAGTAAATACTATGGGAGCGTTCACACTGGATGCGTATTTCGATAATCGCTTGCATTTGCAAGGATAGGTACTACGAAAACTTCTGAAATATAACTAAAGAAATTTACGAAATCCTTGAAATCTGATTCAATTGGTGAGATAATCTGCACTGGTGAAAATATCGGTCCATACTAGGGCGAAAACGCACTGCATCCAATCCGAGTCCGTAAAGATACGTTCCGAAGTAGTCATAGAACTATTTGTATGATAGCTTACGCACTAGCCCCGACTTTCGTCATCCGAGTTCTGTCCATCATCCGTGAGAATATCTCGGATGTGCATCGGATTCAAATCGGACATATGACGTAGATATGACCAAGATGTCCACTGAAAAGCCTAGATTTAGATCAGAGATCGGATTAGTGCTATGTTTGTTTGATTAGTGTGATTAGTATTGCTATAATCGCAAAGTAATAAAGTAATATCACAACTTAATTTGTAAGTTCAAGACATAATGGCGAAGCTATAACGGCTCATTTCTTGTAAGAGTTCCGAGTGATATTAATTTCCTATGGAGGGGAAATATACTAATAACGAAGACTGCGGCAGAATTCCTCATATACGTGAGATCAAACGAAGATCCCGGTTTATTGAAAAATTTCTTTGAAAATGACGTGGCTTAGTTTGGTTAGGTACCTAATTAGTTTTTTCATTCAAGAGAAAGAATTTCGGATTCTATTTACATGATTTTGTTAACTTGAAGTTTTTATGTAAGTTATCAGTATTTGGGTTCCGTACCTCAAAAAGAAATAAGGAACCCTTACAGGATCACTTCGTTGTCTGTCTGTTTGTCTGTCCGTCTGTCGTGTCTGTCAAGAAAACCTATAGGGTACTTTCCGTTGACCTACAATCATGTTTGGCAGGTAGTTAGGTCTTAAAGCACAAATAAGGGAAAAAACTGAAATCCGTGAATTTGTGGTACCATCACAAAAAAAAAATGTATCCATGAACAAATATTAGTATTTTCAATTTTCAAAGCAAGATAACTAACTAAACCTATATAGTGGGATATCATAATATGAAAGGGTTCTAACTGTACATTCTAAAACTGATTTTTATTTATTTCTATGCATAATAGTTTTTGATTTATCATGCAAAATGTAGGAAACGATATTGTTTGCGTTTTTATAAGGGAAAAGGTTTTTCACCCGTACCATGATTTTATTGTCAATTCGCGGTAACAAGGTCGTATGGGCCGCAGCGCCTCTTACTTTCAGCGAAAAGCTACTTGTTTACCTTTTACGTAAACTAAGGAAAACTAAATCTACCTTCAATGATTCCTATTCCCACAATGCAGGGAAGCATAGTGGGTTTATGAAATGAAATGTTCGTATCCTGTCATTCTGTGGACAGACGCCGTCAACAGCAGACGTTGCGCAGCTCTGATGGAAGCCAAGATGAAGCTTTTAATTAATTCTGTAATAGGATTCATGTCGTCGCGTCCTGTATGTGATATTTTGATGTTTAGAAGCAAATAGAATGGAGCTTTTTACTAATAGATAAACTGAAATAAACTGTTAGTTTTTTGGCCTTTTGTGTAACGGGTAAACGGATACCAACAAACACATTTCTCATTTATCATATTAGTATGGTTATAGAAGACGTATAATGAACATTAATGTTTGAGGTTCTGAAAAATCCTACTCAGCTAATTTCCATGGAACCCTTAGGGCCCAAACGATGTTTGTAAAGAAATAAAACTGTTTACGTTCCACCGCCTGAATATATTACGCTCATTATGGACTTTATTACCAGGGCGCCACAATCGTTAAGGGTAATGGCGAAACCTTTGCTGACGAAGCAACGTTTGCAGTTTGAATTGAAATCTGTTAGACCGGCTTTACACGGGCAGCATAAAGCAGTCAGGATTGACTGCTTCAAACTGCGACTGCATAGTTTTATTCTATATTCTATCTATACATGGAACCGCTCGAGCAGTTGCAAGTGCTCCGGGCAGTCAGCAGCACGTTGAAATTTTATCATGCGGTCAAGCAGTTGCCAGGCATACACTGATTACTCAAGCAGTCGACTGCTCTCGCGCAGTTACCCTCTCCACAAGCATCCTACCTCTGCGTCCGGTTGCCGCTGCGCAACTGCCCTTGCGTGGTTTACAACAAGGGTTGCATCTGTGGAAGCACTGTGGAATACGTGTTTACAACGGCGACATCCACACGCGGATGACAACGCGCGTCCGTTCACAGAGGTTGTTGAAGGTCAAACGAATTTTTGTTGCAAACAAGTGTTTACTCTGTTGTAAACCGCCGCCCGTTGGAGACCGATGTGGAGGGCTTGTTTAAAACAGTCTGGCCCAGGCTTTAGGCCGATCTCTGAATTTCACTAACGAGATTAGATATGTGTAAAAAGCAGTACTTAATAGAGTATAAATTATATTACTGCTTTTCATACTTTCTCTGATATTATAGACAAGAGAACAATGGAACTTAGTGTAAAGACCATCATTTTAAAAATGCTGAGCCATTATCAAAATGAGCCATTATCTCCACTATTGGGATTTGGCAAATGATGCATGATATCGCGTATTGCGAAAAAAATAAAAAAATAGGAGTTATAATAAATAAACGATTAGTGGTCGGGGAACTATCAGGAAACGATAAGCCAGATTGATGAATCAACGTGGAAAAGTCCCGTTAAAAAGAATTAAATTGCGTAAAAACATAAATAGTTACTTGATTGATGTATGAAACCCATTAAATAGTTTTGAAATAACTTTCTTAAAGTTCCGTCCTCGAAAAGTGCCAGGGGGGTACCCTATTATCACCAGCTCTACATATACCTACTCTATCGTCGCTGTCTGAAATAAAGTCATCAAATAATAATATGGTTCGGTCAAAACAACTTCAGCGTCCACCTGCAACCGAGCGCAGAGTTAATTGCTTGCATTCTGTGACCAGTCGCCGTCGAAAACAGACGTCAGAACGGTTGAAGTTTTTAATTACTTTCATAATGGGACGCGTGGCGACGCACAAAGCCTCTGTTTTGTAGTTTGGAAGCGAATGATAAAACGAATTGCGGTCGAGTCGGAGCGAGACTAAAGTGGTGTGATGGAATTCAGCCATTTTGGCGTGTGGCGTTTTAAATGAGGCATTATGTATAGGTACATGCAGTAGATCTCTCTGCTGGTCCTCTCCCTCCTCCCAGACTGCAAGGCGTACACAATGCGGAAAAAATATATTCAATACGAGTCAAACCTTTTTTTGCGGAAACCGGCCCAGAGAGAAGACCTACTCGTATCTCTGGGCGGGATGCGCACCTTTTTTTTTATTCAAATACAAGTTAGCCCTTGACCGCAATCTCACGGTATGGCAGTTAAACGTAGACCTACTCTTAACTTAGTCAAGTGTCAGTCAATTGAAATATGGACTAAATTGTCACTTGTATAGTACGCGACAGGTCGACATGGCAATCGGTCTCGGGACGCCCCGCACATCCGCACAGCCTCCGCGCCAATCCGGTGCGGAATAGCGCGGGTGACGTGCGGTTGCGCGGGGAGTCCCTCTGCCTCCCCGATTGCCATCTCGACCTGTTGTCAGGTACTATAGTTGTGTTGTATAGCTGTACCACGTCAGGTGCCTAAGCTACTGGAAGGAATTCGTCTGTGTTGGTGTTGGTATTAGCTGGTGGGCGTGCTCTGCTTTTTTGGAGTGTTTTTTTTTTTTGTTAAAACTGACTGGAAAGCGCTCTAAGGGGGTGCCGTGCGTGTGTCGACGAGCGCCGGCACAGACGGGGTCCATACTTGTATAGTTTCCCTAATTTGTTACAAATAACTACAAACTTGACATTGGCTAATCTTTGTAAAGCCAGACGAGAGAGATAAAAAAAGCTACTGGAAATAGCTCGCGCCCGCGCCCCTTATAAGGTAAGTTATAACCTAAGGTATCAAAAACTACTGGGTATATATGTCCCTCGACTCACAAAGTTCGTGTTTGTTCGGGTATTTAAATACAAATATAGCATTGTGGCATGGAAATGAGAACTGTCTATATTTAGGTATGAAACTGAGCGAGCATTATTCATTATTATGATTTTGCACAAGTATTATCATCGAGCGGATGTTTGGTACTTGATGTATTGCCTAGTGCCTACTGTCCGATAAATCGGTTGTATCTCATTTATGAGACGTACTATTTTGCGATTAATAGGGTGACAATATTTTTAACTGTTCCGAAAGTATCACAGATCTATGTGTATGTGTATGCATGTCATCAAAATGTTACAAAGGAAGAAGATTTATCTCTACACAGTACCATTCTACTCAACAAAACAATATGATTTGAAAACTGTAGATACCACGGCGCTTAAGAGGATACTTGTCAACGAGCCCCCGTCGATTTCCTACGTATGATATTATTGTTCTTATCTCTATTTGCCCTGGTTCGTGCATTCTCGGTTCCTAGATCGGTACATTTGTGATAACCAATTCAAATTGCTGTGATTGGCTGAATTTACCATGTTCTTGCTGCGACAGTGAGTTTGAGCCACTAGCGGAACAATGTTAGCCGGTCAGAAATGATTGCAATTAGTCAACCTGTTTGACGTCCGTGTTCTGTTTTCGATTACAAAAAAGCAAAAATTGTTGTTGCAATCATCAATTTTAGCAAATAGTGAAAGAGAGTCGGCCAATCAGAGGTCACAACTACCGCCACACTTTCTGTCAAACTTTGGCAGTAGGCCAGCCGAGTAATGAAAACAAATTTTTCATTCTGTCTTACTAGACACTACTACTACTACTTACTAGTAGGGTTGCCACCTGCCTCTTTTTGATTTACAGGCTACCACCATCAAAAATACGGGGTTTAGATTTGTTTACGGGAGACATTGTTTCTTATTTATTGTTGTATTATTGTATTGTTTATTATTGTATTTGAAGAAATAGGCGGTGGTTCTATCTGAAAGCCTATTTAGATATTACAATTTATTTGTATGTTTTGTATTTTTTCTCTGTATGTTGCCGTGTCTTGATTGGTGAACTGTGTTTGCAATGTGGTTTTAAATAAAAGATTATTTATTTATTTCAATGGCTTTTAAAAACTCTTCATTTTGTAAAACAAAATGTTATACATTTCATGCATACAATCTTTGCATGTTAACTTAAAATTACATTTAACTTGTAATTCCACCTTCAAAGTAACAATACCATGGCCGTAGCCAGAAATTGATTTCGGGAGAGGTTTTATCAGGGCCGGAACTGAATCCTGTCATGAGGAAAAACACGTTCGCTCAACTTTATGGGCTAATTACCTGGTTAGTTGAATTTCGCCTTTCAATTTGACAGTGGGATAAAATACAACAATGAAAAAGCGCAGCGCGCAGAAAAGGCACTGCGCGCATTCTTATTATTTTTCATGGATATATCGATGGTAAAAATGCCGTACAAAAATATATGACCAAAATGTACTCACTCTACCTGCACTTTTGAATTTTCACCAGCACTCAGTTGAACACCTTACAAGTGACGGCATCTTATTATTGCATGGTCTTATATCGTACTATATACATCATCTGGTGGTCCATATGACCCATCCATTTTTGAATATGGGCCTGTAGTCTATAAGTGTTTTTGGTTCAATACAGAAAAAATTAAGTGAAAGGGAAACGAGTTTAGCCATAGCAAGATACTTCTTTACCAAAATTTTGATACTTACTATTCAGAGGTAACTTGCACCCCAGAAACGAACATAAGCTTTTTATCCCGGAAAATCCCCCACGGAATTTTTAAAAACCTAAATTCATGCAGACGAAATTGCGGGGCATACACCAAGTAATACAAATTCAAAACGAATTTGTATTACTTGGTGAAGCGAGCGCGAAATGTTTGATATATTTCCAAAAAAAATTGGTTAGTTATATGGTTAGTATGGCCCTACCGGCCAAGAAATTAGACTGCACTATTACCACTAGGAGAGATTAAAGTCAAGGGCTAACTTGTATAAAAAAAGGCTTAGATCCTAAAACCAACCTCCGCCTCTTTGGCTACGGCCATGATCAAAATCGAGTGGGTTTCGGCTACGCAGGTATTATTCTACGCATTGTCGCACAAGGAAAATATGTATTCTTTCTACTTTATATTCTTTATACGCACCATTATTTCAGACTCACGCACCGAGGGTTCCGTATTCGGGTATTTTTTTTTCGACATTTTACACAAGAAATCAAAACTATTATGCATTAAAAAAAATATGCATAAAAATAAATAAAAATCTGTCTTAGAATGTACTGGTAAAGTCCTTTCATATAATAACCCACTTGATTTAATATTTAGTTACTTTGAAAATTGAAAATACTAATATTTGTTCATGAACACATGACAGACGAAGAGATGGACAGACGGACAGATGGACAGACAGACAGACGGACAGACGGACAGACGGAAAGACAGACAGACGGACAGACAGACAGACAGCGAATTGATCCTATTTCCTTTTTGCTTTTGAGGTACGGAACCCTAAAAATATTTAGTTTTATTTGCCCCATATTTTATTTTCATAATTACGGGTTTCTGTATCCTGAAACACCAACCAGTAACCAGTAAAATACGGGGCCTCTGGCAACCCTACTCGGAAATCACTGTCACATTCAAGTTAATGTCAAATATTTTGTTTTCGATTACAGAAAGCTGCATCAATCATTATTACAATATTTTATTTGTTGTGATTGGCTGAATTTTTGAGTTTCAGCCAATAAACAGACTGTTTACCAATTAAACGTCATAACAATATAAATGCCAGAAAGTTTAACCAAATAAAACAAAACTTAGTGAGAATGCAAACGGCACACAATTTATAATACATATTATGTTAGTCGTATATAATAGATATTATAGTAGTCGTTCACTTTGGTAATAGTCAGATTGTCATCAGTAAAATTGATATTGATTGATGTATCGTAAATTATTGTTTCGGTGACAAATTTTTTTTTATCTAAGTATAATCTTTGAACAGACTGGAATAGAATGAAGTGGAATGGAATAGAATGATAAATTTTTATTCCTGTAAACTATTAGGTAAACTTCAAAGTGTTCTTGAATGGTCAGAAAAATTTAACACTGGTTCGGAATGCCGTTCCTACGTTTTCTAGGGTTTCGTACCTCAAAACGAAAAACGGAACTCTTATAGGACCACTTTGTTGTCTATCTGTCTTTCTGTCGTGTGTGTCAAGAAAACCTCTAGGGTACTTCCCGTTGACTCAAAACCATGAAATTTGGCAAGTAACCTAACTGCGTAATTTTGGGTAGTTTTTTTAATCGATAAAGAAAGTTTGCGACATTGTTCAATAAAAAATTTGGAATCCAACTCCTCAATCCTGATGTTGCAGGGGACCTGACTACTAAAGCTAATGGGATTTAGAATGTGTCGATCATTTATTGATATTGAAGGTAGCTATACCAAGTAAACACTTTGTCGTTGACCTCAACTCTGATGCTGTAAGAAATTGCATTCCTAAATCCTGGTGATCCCTCGGGATTTGAAAAGGATCATTCGTTTAAATGTTTTTACGTGGTACAGAAACAAGTGCATTCCGGGGACGGGTTATTATGGAGAGGCAACTTTTGTTCTGGGAAATGAAAGGACCCCACAGGATTTTTAAAAACCTAAGTCCACGCGGGCGAAGCCGCGGGCATCAGCCAGTTGAAAATATATTTAGAAGCTACTATAAGAATAGGTACCTATTTCCTTATGTTTTCTTGTATGGCAGCGCGCGGTTTTAAATTATAAATTGCACGTCCTGTCCTTTTTTGCAATACAATTTTTTCTCAATATCTACCGCTTTATCTCATAGCAAGATTCCGTAAGACATAGTACAGTGAAAATAGGCAATATATACAATTTTTGCAGTTTCCACGTCAGTATCCGTCGAATAACAGCGTAAGCAGCAGAGCTGAGTTTACCATCCAGTGTTGATATATGGGTGTTCCATAGAAGCTTTGCATCTAACGTTATCCCGAAAAACACAGGGTTCTCCTTTATTTTCAACATATGATTATTTGAATGAATTTATGTCATTTAAGGTCCTGGTATTGGGCAGTGTGAACACACTTAGATTTCTTTGCATTTGGAAGTAAATTGTTAGCAATAAATCAGAGAGTGACCTGTGATATGGCATTATACTATACATTGTCAAAAATTATAATATTTAAGCTGTGCGTGTTGCGTGAGGAAGAGGTTGCAAGAGAGCTGCAGGGTTTGATGCATGCGCTATTGCCAGTGAACATGAGACATATTATTACCTACAGGCATACGTCTGAGTAGGTAACGTATACATACGTCTAACGCAAGTTGAAATGTACCAGTGTATTTAGGTCTAGATAGTAGACCTATCCACAAGTTTAGAGTCTGGTGCAGTTTCAATGTGGCCCGTGTGTTTAGACCAGTTTAGATTGTCAGTTTCCGCCCCCCGTCACCGTCGGGGGTTGGTCGTCCCCCGCACCTCACCACCCCTCTTGCACAAATCGAGACAGCACGAAATTTTCAAGATTTCTGGGTGTAATTTCTGGTTTTCGTAGTTCCCACATAATTATAACAATATAAAATATATAACGATAATTTTTTTACTACATAATATTCATTAAATTTTCTAGGTCTGTGGTTTTTCCAAATTTCATTAAATTGCTTCGTTGTCTAGAAAAACGAGCACAAAGTTGGGCCTTTTTTTAAAGAAAAATACAAATCTTTGAGCCCCTGTAATTTTAAAACTACATATTTTTAGAAAAATCTAAAACACCACAGACACAGATATTAGTTTCTAGACTATGTCTGCAAAATTTCACGGACTTTGGTTGCTTAATATTCAAATGAAATGGGAACTACGATTGTATGGAGTAAGTGACGGAGAGAGCTCTGTTAAAGCACCTAGGTATATAATGTCACGCACTTAGAATAAGTAAGTATCAGTAAAGCAGATACAGAAACATTTCTTTCATTAGGCGTCCAACATTACATAGATAACATACTAATATTATAAAGGAGAAAGTTTGTATGTGTGTGTGTGTGTGTGTGTGTGTGTGTGTGTGTGTGTGTATGTTTGTTATTCCTTCACGCAAAAACTACTGGACGGATTGGGCTGTTTAGAATGGAGATAGATTATACCCTGGATTAGCACATAGGCTACTTTTTATCCCGGAAAATCAAAGAGTTCCCACGGGAATTTTAAAAAACCTACATCCACGCGAACGAAGTCGCGGGTATCAGCTAGTATAAAGATATGGTAGATGCTTTTGACGATTCAGAAGTACTTGTAAAAGTTTTTTGAATTTTATTTAGAAGAATTTTGAATTTTAAGGGTAACAAGTAGGGTAGGGTAACTAACACATATCAACGCGGAAACGGATCGGCATCGCCGCAACTCGAGCCGTTCGATACCCATTGTGTGAAAATTCAAAATTCAAAATATTTTTATTACCCGACTGCGGCAAAGCCAAAAGGAAGGGTTATGATTTTAGCAGTCTATGTATGTATGTATATACGCCTGTATGTTTGTATGCAGATTCTGTGTGTTTCACCATAGCGCCTAAACTACTGGGCCGATTTTGATGAATGAGGTGTCAATTGATTCATTATAAAAGTCCGGGTGACATAGGCTATATTTTATACAAAAAAAGTTGACCTAACGGATGTTACATAAAAAAAGTGTCCAAAAATATTTTTTTGCTATTGTATCGAGTGGGATGTCAAATGAAAGAGAAGAAAATTTTAAATTTCACTATAATATTACAGCGTTTATTAAGACGATATCGGTCGGTTTTTAGTTTTCAACTTTATCTTGTTCAATTAAACGTTTACAAGTACTTTTGAATCGACAAAAGCATCTACCACTGCTTCGGAATGCCTTCACTACTGCAACGCACATTCAGCAACGTAACGACGACTCGCACTTGGTCGGTTTTTATGTAATTGAGATTGAGTAATACAAAAATAAATTATAGCCACCCTATTGATAATAAAGTGTAGGCGAAAAAATCCTCCGATATAGAATAATGTGTTGTGTGAATAATTTCTCATTTTGTCATTGTTCCGAGAGCGATACTGGTGCGAAAATAAAATTAATACGCTTAAATAATGGTTATACAACATGTTTCCGCCAAACTTAATGTTTAGAGCCAGTGCGTTTGTGCTGATTGCTGTGCTATCTTGTGCGGATTGTCAAATATGTAGTAGAAGAGTTCAGTGAGTATCAACCTTTGAGATATATATTAATTTTTTTAAAAGGCAAACATCTAACACTAAAATGAGGTATATCTTATCGCCGTTTAACTTAAGCCAAAGGTATTGAACCTCATCCATTTCAATTTTTTTTTCTTTATTTTTTACACTCCAAAATATATCTTCGCTTTAGTTACCATGAGACGCTAGTAAAGTACCTAGTCTCATTTTTTGCCAATTTTATTATTTATTATTCGAGGATTATTATTCAAGAGCTAACTTGTATCGGAATTTAAAAATATACATATTGGTTTTTAACCCCCGACCCAAAAAGAGGGGTGTTATAAGTTTGACGTGTGTATCTGTGTATCTGTGTGTCTGTGTATCTGTGTATCTGTGTATCTGTGTATCTGTCTGTGGCATCGTAGCGCCTAAACGAATGAACCGATTTTAATTTAGTTTTTTTTGTTTGAAAGGTGGCTTGATCGAGAGTGTTCTTAGCTATAATCCAAAAAAATTGGTTCAGCCGTTTAAGAGTTATCAGCTCTTTTCTAGTTTTCTTGTTGAAAAGAAGGTTAGATAACCGTTAGGTTCTTAATATTATGTCAATTGACAAATGTCAAGCTGTCAAGATGGACGTTGCCTAAATACATAATTATTTATTTGAAAATGATGTTTTGGAAAACTCAAATACTTTGGATCGTCGGGAGTGTTATAAATTTTTAATTTACACTTGTTATAGCAAATAGTTCAAGATTAACTTATTAACTTACACTCAAGCACCCTGAAATACAAATATCTAGAGGGTTTTCTGATTAAAATGTAAAAAAAAATCAAGGTTATTTTCTTATTGTGGTAGATGTTTTTGACGATTCAAAAGAACTTGTAAAAGTCTAATTGAATAAAAATATTTTGAATTTGAATTTGAATTTAGTTTTACTAAGTCTAGAGTAGGTACAGAGTGCCTTTACTCTTAGTTGAAAAGTAAAGTTTAATCATTTTCACTACTTGGTAACACCCCTCTTTTTGGGTCAGGGGTAAAAACCGACGCGCTGTGTTTGATTATATATTTGAATAGCTTCATAAGTTTTAACCTATAGATAAAATCTTTTATAGAAAATTTCATTAAATCACCCTTGGTTGACCGTGAATGCTATAGAAATTGATCAAGCTGTTGCATGTTTAATTTTTCAGTTTATTACGCTGGGTGCGGGAGACTTACATGCAAACTTATCGGGAATCTTATAACGGTCATTGCTTTTTCCGTTGCACCAAATATCGTACGCGTTCGTACCAAGCTGTAAGGACGGTGCCGGTAAGACTATCTGTTTATCTCTTCTAATCTCCTAAACTAATCCAGCATTACTTGTCGAAGGTGGTTCTCAGAGGTGAGAATAGCTAAAAGAAAGGTTGCCTGGTAGAGATTGCTCTAAGCAATAAGGCCGCCTTTGCACACAATTGTTTTTTTTTGTTTTCTTCCTTTTTTGTTGTGTTCCTTTTCATGTTATTGTGTGCAATAAAGATTGCATCTATCTATCATCTAAATTAAGAAAATGGCCAAATGGCTTACTTGATTAGGAACCTTTTTTTAGGACTAGCGCTTGGCTGCAATCAGACCTGATGGCAATTGATGATGTAGCCTAAGATGGAGCGCACTTATCTAAAAGATGCCTATTCAGCCTATTATTATATTAAAAGTAGAGGGGAGAACTGACGCCAGTAGGGCATTCCATATCCTTGCGATTTGGATTAGAAACGGGGAAGCAAATCGCTTCGTACGTGTCCGACGAATTTCAACTACGTACAGATATACTTTCGCCTTGATAGGATTTGATACAAGTTTGAAATGTTTAATATTTTTTCAGAGAAACGTCGTGGAGTTTAGAGATGAGTGTTGTCTTGGTTATTATCAAGCGGAAAGCCCTTCTAACCAGTAAGTTTGTATTGGGATAACTCTTTCGGTCTTATTAGAATTTCTTCACATTCACACAAATCAATGAACTAGCTATTGGTTTCAGGATTAAATGTGAACCGATCTGCAGACCCTCATGTCAAAACGGCTATTGCAAAGCCCCTGGCCAATGTGCTTGCTACGAAAGATATCAGCTCGCAAACTACATGTGCTATCCTATGTGCGATAAAAGTTGTGGGCACGGAAAATGTGTGGAGCCGAATAAATGCCAATGTGATTTTGGATACCATTTGCAAAATGACACTTGCGAACCGCGTTGTACTGAGCCTTGTGTCAACGCGACGTGTATCGCTCCAGATACATGCGAATGCCTTGTTGGATACAGAAAAAATGAGAACAACCTTTGTCTGCCATACTGTTCCAGCGGATGCCCTCATGGAACTTGCGTGAGTCCAGATAACTGCAGCTGTGATGATGGTTGGTATAAAAAGGAAAATGCTTGTCTACCACGTTGCGACACTGAGTGTGGAGGCGGTAGTTGTATAGCTTCTAATGTTTGCGAATGCTTCCTTGGCTATGAGAAGACGGAAAATGGAACATGTACACCTTATTGTTCAAGTGGATGTTTCCATGGAACTTGTGTCAGCCCAGAAAATTGCACTTGTAACAATGGGTACCGAAAAAATTCAGAGGATGAGGTTTGCTCACCTGTTTGTGATTTTGATTGTGGTGTAGGTGGTACATGTAGCGGTCCAAATGTTTGCGATTGTCACTTTGGATACGAAAAATCAGAAAACGGATCCTGTATTCCTCTCTGCCATAGCGGATGTGTTCATGGAACTTGTTTCACCCCGCATATCTGTACTTGCGACAATGGATGGGAAAAAAATGTAGAAAATGATACCTGTGAACCAGTTTGTGTTGTCGCTTGTGGTGAAGGTGGTACATGCGCTGGTCCAAATGTTTGTCAATGCCACAGTGGTTATAAACCACATATTAATGGGTCCTGTATACCTCATTGCTCTAATGAATGTCTCCATGGTACTTGTGTTGGACCCGAAAATTGCTCCTGTGATATTGGATGGCATAAAAAAATCGACGATGGTGCATGTTACCCTGTTTGTGATCCTAGTTGTGGCGAAGGCGGTACTTGTATAAGTCCAAATGTTTGCCAATGCAACTCTTCTTATGAAATAACAGTGAATGGGACATGTGCACCTCATTGTTCTAAAGGTTGTCCGAACGGCATTTGTGTACAACCAGAATTGTGCCAATGTTTGGAAGGCTGGAGCAAGAATGAATTGGGGGATTGTGAACCTAACTGTGACAAACCTTGTGGTAATGGTACGTGTATATCACCAAATATATGTCAATGTTTCAACGGTTATAAGTTAGATGAAGATAACTTATTTGATTTTTTCAATGAATCGCTGTGCATTCCTGAATGTAAGGGATGTAATGGAACATGTTTAGCGCCAGATGTATGCAGTTGCGGTGAACCATTTGAAGCAAAGTATGTTTCAATCAATGGCGGAGATTGTAATTGCGACACGAACTGTTCTGAAGACAGTATTGAATGTGACCATATTGTTTGTGTTCCAAATGTAAATGATTGGCAAACAACCACTGATGTGACAGATGATAATCTCTCAAATGCACCATACCGTCCTAGCATTCCTTACGGTGATAATGACGCAGTAACTGATGGACCAGTCGATAGTAAAGCTGTTACTGAAGAGTTAGATGTAGATGACAGCATTACTAAATCTATCAACAGTACTGAAATGAATGAAAGCAGTTCTTTAGTAAATTCTACGAAAAGTTATTGGTAAGCATTACTACTTAGTAGATACTTCACATTTACAATTAAGGTGGAAGCTTAATAACTCATCAACAATGAAGTTTTAAATTTCATTCTTCGTTTTAGATTTTTATTACTTAAGAGGGCTCTCTCCGTCACTCGTTTCATACAATCGTAGTTCCAATTTCATTTGAATATTAAGCAACCAAAGTCCATGAAATTTTGCAGACATATTCTAGAAACTAATATCTGTGTCTGTGGTGTTTTAGATTTTTCTAAAAATATGTAGTTTTAAAATTACAGAGCCTCAAAGATTTGTATGAAAATTTCTAAGACCGCGTAACTTTGAAACCAAATATTTTAACAGAAATCTGGAAAACCACAGACATAGATATTAGTTTCTAGAATATGTCTGCAAAATTTCATGGACTTTGGTTGCCTAATATTCAAATGAAATTGGAACTCCGATTGTATGAAACGAGTGACGGAGAGAGCCCTGTTAATCGTGATGATCCTGATATTTAGATACAATTTTCCAAGATTAGGTGATATTCTTGATATCAATGATATTTTTGCGTTAGGTTCAGTGGTTTAGATGCTTAAAAATAAATCTTTTTTCAGGTCCCAATACTGGATATACATCGTTGTTTCTGTTATAGTTTTAACAACAATTTTAGGCCTAGTTTTATTTTTGAAACGGAGAGCACTTTCGCATTACTTTAACGGAGGCGCTTACCCTGTTGAAGGTACGATTTTCAAATTCAAAAAATATATTTACTTCCGTATGCCAACTTGTGGCTTTCATGGTATGTCAAAACTACCACCAGTTTGGAAGCAAGTCCTGCTATTTTTTTTATTGTAATAACTACTTAATTAGTTTTGAATATAGGCGATTTCTGTCATTAGTAAAATTTTTAAAACAAACCGATATAACTCGCCTTCCCTATTCTTCAGAGGTTGATTCCACTTCTTCCTTATCATACTACTTGCCTACTTGAGCATAGTTCACCTAGTCACTAGATGAACAGACTTGTCACTAGGTCCTAGTGCATCATGCTTTTTTAAAATTAAATCTTTTTTTTTTTCAGAGGAAAAAGCAATCGATTTGTCGACATCTTTTTAATGAACCAAGATCTGGAATTCTGCCGTGAAATCTCAATTTAGAGCACCGTTAGTTATACCTGTCACAATGAATACTTTTAGGGAGGTAAAGGATCCTAGCTGGCTGTGTTTCTAAGGTTGAGATCTAAAAGCGTTCTTTAACTTTGCTCAGATTTAAGGCACTGTTAAAACGAGCATTATATCGCTAACATAAATCTGTCTCATTGTATATAATAATAAACATTGTAAATAATAATATTAAGTAACATAGTTTTCTTTATAATTATTATTAAAAAAATTGATTTTATGAATTGTTGTATTTTTATTAATTTCCTCCGCCCTATCAGTTTATTCCAGACGACATCTCTGTACAAGATGATCTCAGTTATTAACAGGGCTCTCTCCGTCACTCGTTTCATACAATCGTAGTGCCAATTTCATTTGAATATTAAGCAACCAAAGTCCATGAAGTTTTGCAGACATTCTAGAAACTAATATCTGTGTCTGTGGTGTTTTAGATTTTTCTGAAAATATGTAGTTTTAAAATTACAGGGGCTCAAAGATTTGTATGAAAATTTTTAAGACCGCGTAACTTTGGAACCGAATATTTTAGCCGCTTTTGCGTGATTGAGTAACAAACATCCAAACATCCACACTTTCACATTTATATTATTAAGTAGGATTAGTATTAGCATTAGTATGGATTAGATTAGAAGACATCTAAACTCGTGGCGTGTGGGAATCCCTACAAGAGACCTATGCCCAGCGGTGGGCGTCTATCGGCTGATAGTGATGATGATGGAGTTAAATTAGAGTTGATTGCTGAAGTGGCTGAACTCGGATTTCCGAGCATTCTAGGTCGCAGCTGTATCGAGGTTGACCCAATACTATTTAAAGCTTCAAACAACTGAATTAGGACGTTACTGACGACAACAGTTTATATTTATACTTACCAGCTGATTGCCCACGACTTCGTCCGCGTAGAGTGTTTTGTAAAAATCCCGTGGGAACTCGTTCCTTTTTCTGACCGACTTATTTTCAGTGCACTTAGGTAGAATAACTCAAAATTTAAAAAACTTCCGACACAAAAACCTCTATAAGAAAACTAGAAAAGAGCTGATACTTGAGCTGATACTTGAACTTTCAAACGGCTGAACCGATTTTCTTCGATTGTAGCTAAGAACTACCTCTCGGTACTACACTCTCGATCAAGCCACCATTTCAAACAAAAAACTAAATTAAAATCGGTTCATTCGTTTAGGAGCTACGATGCCACAGACAGATACTCAGATACACACGTCAAACTTATAACACCCCTCTTTTAGGGTCGTCTATATTTTCTTAATCTCGGGTCTGGTCTGCTGGAACGAAGTCGCGTGCGTAGGCTAGTTTAAAATACATAGGTACCTAAGTATTTACTATAAGGAACTTAATATTCAGTTTACTCATTTCAATTTATTTTTATTACATCGAAACGATTTCCTATCAATATATTTTAATACCATTATTAATAAACACGTTTTCATTGTTTCAGGTAAAACGCGGACAACATGCAGTCCAATTTTGTACAACAACACGACATGGCTTTGAGCTTTGTATAATGATATTGGCGTAAAATATTATAATTACATTTTCTATATGGATATTATATGTAAGTATAACGTTATTATAGGTAAATATAATTAATAATGGACGTAAAAATCATCATCATCACCCGATAGACGTCTTAGTCTGTTAGTCAGATCTATAGATCACTTATAGGGACTTCTACATACCTTCTATGGTATTGCGCCGCTTTAATGCAGTGGCTCGTTTGATGCAGTCTGCCCACCCTAATGAAGGGTCTTCCAACGCTGCGCTTTTTGGTGTAAGGTCGCCATTCCAGCAGCTTGGGATTCCAATGTCTATGGGTTTTTGAACTATGTGCCCTATCCATTGCCATTTCAACTCAATCCTCAACTTCGCAACCCGTTAGCTATGCCGTCAGCTATGTCAATTACTCTGGTTCTTCAACGAATCTCCTCATTTCTGATTTGATCACGTGAAGAAATTCCAATCATAGCTCTCTCCATCACCCGCTGAGTGACTCTGAACTTTCTTATGAGACTTAATAGTAAGAGCTTATAAAGTGAACTTCAATTAATAGGGCTCCGTTTTGGATACGGATCCCTAAAAAGGAGGGTTAGGTACTTGTTACCTACGTTAAAACAAACAGACGACATTTGTAGTCTAATTCTTTACTGAAACGACTACAAAGAGGGTTCATTCAAACAAACCCTCGAAGTTTCCGAATTTAGTACAGCTAAAGTGACAACTTGACATCGGTAAGGAAGCGGTTGGGTGTAAATAAAATAAATGGATTGAAACCCGCGCGGGAGCTTTGGCAGAGATGTCAAATGTGACGAATATTTATTGTCGCTATGAAAAGTTTCCTTTTCCGTTCCTTTTTTTAAAAAAAATTGGTCAAGTGCGAGTCAGACTTGCACAGAAAGGTTTCTGTATCATGTATCGTTCAAGAAATAACTTTTTTGTTTTAATTTTAGGGTTCCGTACCCGAAGGGCGCCAACGGGACTCTTTCGCTTAGCCTCCGCTGTCCATCCATCCATCCGTCTGTCTGTCAGCTGGCTGTAACTCGTCAACTGTAATAAGTAGAAAGTTGAGATCACAGAATGTGTATTTCTATTGCCACTATAATTTGACAAATAACAAAAATTTCAAAATGGTCGCCATGAAAATTTAAGAAAATAAAAAGTAAGTATTATTTTTTGTACGATGTGTGCAGGTGCGACTCGCACTTGACCAATTTTTCCCAAAAATGGTTTGGGTTTTTTTAGAAATTCCATGAAAACTCTTTGATTTGCTCGGATGAAAAGTATCCTATGCCAAAATTTATGAGCTTCAGGCTAAACATCAGGTATGAACCAATATTTATGAGCTTCTTCTATCAAATATTAAATGTAATATTCACATAAACGAATGTTACCGAAAACAGTATTTTCAAACAGAAAAAAATACTAGTGAAAGTTGTAAAATAGCATGATAAAATGCACACGTTGCTCGCAAATTAAAAAAAAAAAAAAACAAACGGGTGATTGAAAGTTACGAATACAAGTACAGTGAAAACGATATTTAATCAATACATTCTATCTACATTGTTCGGTATTTAATAATAACTTTGTGAACGGTGAATGTGAACTGAACGAATGGGAGTGAATACTGAATTTTGATGATACTCGTATCTGTGAAATTTTATGAACTTTTCGGTGTTCTAAATAAAGTAATGTTTAAACATTCGATCGTTGTGAAATACTTTCGACTCATAGTTCTACATGAGGCCGTGACGCTACTGCCCAAAAAAGGATCGTAATGTGTACAGGGTTCATTTATGTAGGTATGTATGTGAGTTTCTTTATTTCGCCATAATTTCTAAATGCCTGAACAAATCTGTTCTAATGATACCCCATGCCTGGATGTATGGGGTATCGTTAGAACTCTTACATCATGACGACTGACACTGCATAATTTTTGACGTGACAACGTCTTATAATTCGATAAAGCCGGCTGCACGCACGAAAAAACATGACTCATGCGGCGTTACCGAGGGAACGCCGCATGGAACGCCTCAGAGCGAGCTCTGAGGCGTTCCATGTAAGGCTTGAAGTGCAAGCGAGAGCGCGGAACGAGCGACAAAGAAGCACAATCGGCCTTTGTTGTCACGTTCAACTATCGTCAGTAAACCGACTTTACAGACAACCAATTATTTTTTTGAAAAAAAATCAATATGGCGGTTTGGACCCGCCAGTACAAGCGACTATGGACGGCTACAAACCTGGCTATGTTGCTGACTGTACTATAGGTATATGAAAATGTCGTGGTAAAACTTTACGGTTAACGTACCGAGCGCTTTCAAATTCGTCTACACAAGCCACCACTGGTAAGCGGGTCTTTCACTTGACCGATTTTTTAATTAAAACCATCCCCACACAAACTAAACTAAAACAACGTAGGTGTATATGCTTTTGTTTCAAAGGCTTTGTGCTATGAAAGCTGTGGCATTACGAGGGAGCGTCAAGAGAGAATATAAATAAACTTTATGAAAATGAGCATCACTATATTGTTGTATTTAACATTTTTACTAGAGGATGCCCCCGACTTCGTCCGCGTGGAATTAGGTTTTCAAAGATCCCGTGGGAACAGTTTGATTTTTCGGAATAAAAAGTTGTCTATGTCAATTACATGGACGCGAGCTACCTTGGTACCTTTCATACAAATTGATTTCATACAAGGATGGGTCTTTAGGAATTCCGTGGGAACTCCTTGATTTTCCGGGCAAAAAGTAGCCTATTTATTTATTTATTTATTTATTTTATTTTACATCTAATTGAACGGCAGTGCCACTTACACGAACTAGATGATTATTACACAAATACAAAAAGAGAAAAATAAAATAAAAGGTAAAGCTAGAACAAAATATGTTACAATAAAAGATTTTAAATTTTGAATGTATGTACGCTGAGAGCACTGAATGATCCTGTTCATTCAATGCTCTCCGCGTACCTCAGTAACTCCTGAACCAACGATGTCCACCCGTCATTGAATGGATCCCATTGATCATTTATATCCGAGAGCGCGTTGAAGGAAGCCAATGAACGCGGTATCGGTGCCATAGATCGAGCAACAGTACGATGAACTGGTACCACGAAAAGTTTATTCTTTCGTGGACGAAGATTATTATTTAATTTAGGTACTCGTATACGACAGAGTTGGTCATGAAGGTCTGGAGCGTCGACATCCCCTCGCAAAATTCGGCACATGATTTTTAGTTGGTCGCTAGTCCGTCTGACCTCCAAGGAGTTAAAACCCAAGCAACCTAAAAGAAATTTGGTTGGATATAGGAAGGGGTAATATCCATAGCAACGCTTATACAAGTATCTTAGGAAGGCCTTTTGCACTTTTTCTAACATAAGTCCATATTTTTTCTCGTACGGATGCCAGACACAGGTACTTGTTTCGAGTTTGCTTCGGACCAAGGCATAATATAGTAACCTTATTACTAAAGGGCTATGGAACTCCCGAGAGTTACGCAATACAAATCCTAATCTTCGAAATGAGTCAGCTGCCACTGTATTGATATGGTCTCGGAAGGTTAATTTGGTATCAAAAGTTACGCCTAAGTCTTTCACATTTTGTACTCTGGGAATGGGAATTCCATCCATTTTATATTCATGTATCAAGGGATACCGAACTTTACCAAAGGTCATGACTGAACATTTGTCACGGTTGAATTCCATTTTGTTCGTTTTACTCCAGTTACATACAGCTGTTAGATCGCGTTGCAACTTGAGGCAATCTTCGGCAGAAGTTATTTCTAATATAAGTTTTAGGTCATCAGCATATAATAGACATTTTGCATATTTTATACATTCTGGAAGATCGTTTATCATAATTAGGAAGAATAGGGGTCCTAAAATAGAGCCTTGGCTTACACCGGATCGCGTATGATAAGGTTTAGACTCATATATGCCATAGCGAACGAATTGCTGACGATCACGGAGATAGTCAGAAATCACGTGTAGAAGCTGAGGAGATAAACCAATAGCACTGAGTTTGCTAAGAAGAATATCGTTATTTACCCTATCAAAAGCTTTACGGTAATCAAAATAAAGGGCATCTGCTTGATGCCCTCTATCTAAGCAGGACGATATGTACTCAGCAGCTGTTAATAGGTTGGAGTTGACAGACTTCTTGGCCCTAAAACCATGCTGTTCGTCACGAAGTAAATTACCAATTTGCCGGCTTATCATTCTATGCACGATTCTTTCGAATACCTTGGCCGGCGTTGAGAGAATAGCTATAGGACGAAATTCCTGGACGGACGTCGTACCGGTTTTTTTAGGTATTGGTGTAACTCGGGTCAGCTTCCATTGAGAAGGATATTGTCCTGTTTTTAAGATCAAATTAAGTATATGACAAAGAGGGAGACAAAGATATTTTCGACACATTTTCAAAACATCTGCTGGTAAGTTATCTGGTCCAGTTGAGCAATTTAGCTTCAGTTTATCAATGCCATATTTTATGTCGGTTACTGTAAACTTTTGGATATGGCAGACAGTACTATTTAGCTTACCGTCATTAAGACATGCCTCAACTACACTCAACTTTGGCACCCCAGACAGAAACACGTTTGCAAAGAAATTCGCAAAGGCTTCAGCCGCATCTACTCCTGTGTGCATACTACCATTATATGTAACGTTAGGTTCAAATCCCCCTTTAGACCGAAGGCTACTGATGAAGTCCCAGAAATATACAGGATTGGTTTTAATGTTACTTTCGGCCCTCCTAATATAATCGTCAAACGCTTTTGGAATACGAGCCTTCAAATTGGACCTAATTTCTGAAAACCTAATATAAGTCTCAACACATTTAGTCTTAATCCATTTAGTATGCAATTTTAATTTCAATTCTGTTTCTCGTATTATATCGCTTGTAAACCAAACTGGATAGCGTTTAACCCTACTTTTTTTCCTACTCTTTTTAGGGATACATGAGTCAAAAACATCATACATGATATTATAGAAACAAGTTGTGGCTGACTGTACATCCATTGTGGCTAAAAGATCTTCCCAAGAAACTGAAGACATTATGTCCGTCCCAGGGATATAAACTAACTCTGTTCACTTTAATAACTATTTCAACATTATTTAAACTAAGTATAATCTTTAAAAAGTTTAAAAAAATTACAGCCCAAGAACCTAACTAAACTGGATAATAAAGCTCGTGACATTGCCAGCGTGGATTTAGGTATTTCTTTAAAATCCTGCAGGACTATTTTAATTTTCCGGGATGAAAGGTAGCCGGTGTCCATTTCCGAGATGCAAACAACTTTGTACCTTCCGACAAGATAACAGACAGTCACACATTTTCGGATTTATAATATTTGTATGGATTTTCCAAATTGCCCTTGCCGGGAATTGAACTTGGGATCTCCCATTGGTCCCATTTATAATAACCATCTTATTATCTGGTGGGAAGCTTCGGCCGTGGCTAGTTACCACCCTACTAACAAAGCCGTGACGCCAAGTGATTTAGCGTTCCTGTACATTACCGTGTAGAAACCAAAGGAGTATGGGTTTAATGGAAACTGCCATACCCCTTCCAGGTTAGCCCGCTTATATCTTAGACAGCATCATCACTTACCACCAGGTGAGATTGCAGTCAAGGACTAACTTGTATCTGAATATAAAAAACCACAACGTATGTTGCTACTTTGCCGGAAAGCTCAAGGCATTATGGGGAAAATATTTTTACTTATTATTTATCAAAGATTAGTTCGATTCATAATAATAGACACTTAATACTTTTCCGTGAGGAGCTCTTTCCTACTCAATAACCTCTATGTAAGCGGTTATCAATAGCCAACTACGAAGCAAACATATAAATCATATCTCGGATTTACACACCCCCATAAATACATGGCAGTGAAAACACGACTGTGTACGATTTACGACTGAAACTTTCAACGTTGTTGTGACCGATGTGATTTATTACCTACCGCTGTAAAAACTACAATACAGTACTTAGGTAACTTAACTGCCAACTGCCATACCCCTACCAGGTTACCTTCCGCTTCCATTTGAGGCTGTATTATCACCAGGTGAGAATGCTGTCCAGGGCTAACTATAAATCGTTTCAACGAATAGTTCCTATGGCGTTATGTTGGCTCCCCTGTCTGTCTAAGTCATTAGCACCATATTGGCATGAGAAGACGCAGATTTTGTTTATTTTCATTTGATTTTCATTTCATTCATTCATGAAAGCCAGAAGAAGGGGAGCCAACATAACGCCATAGGAACTATTCGTTGAAACGATCTATAGTAGGTATCTGAATAAAAAAATACAAGTGTAAATTTATAACACCCCCGACAAGTGAAGGTTACAGTAACTAGAAAAGAGCTGATAACTTTCAAACGGCTGAACCGATTTTCTTGGATTATAGCTAAGAACACTCTCGATCAAGCCAGCCACCTTTCAAACAAAAAAAACTAAATTAAAATCGGTTCATTAGTTTAGGCGCTATGGTGCCACAGACAGATACACAGATACACACGTCAAACTTATAACACCCCTCTTTTTGGGTCGGGGGTTAAAAATGAAAAAAAGTAACTTGCTTCCCTTTCTACTTTGACCTAGACGGCCTAGAGTTTATCCTGTAGTGGTAAACCTACTGCTAGAACCTACGGGATTTAAAAAAAACTCTTTTTCCACGCGAACGAAGTCGCGGGCATCAGCTAGTCTTACTGTACTTGTGTATCATTAATTTCAGCCCGAAATTAAGGTAGCAATATCTTTCTGAGACAGCGCACATCGATCTCGGTTAGGCTAAAGCCTAAAACAAATTTAAGACCTCAGCCAGAGCTCGCAATTTATTGCTATGAGTGAAATAAGAAAGGAATCCAGCTTCATAGAGATAAGCCACAGGTCTCGACGCGACGTTCGCAATCCAATTTCTCGTGGATTTACGGTTGATATACCTACGTATTACATGCGGGTTGGTTACTATCCAAATTTTTCAATCGTCAAACATCTTTATTTAGGTATGCATTGGGGCAAATAAAACACTAACTTTAGATATTAGCTGTTGTAGCTGTTGTAATAATCGGTCTGTACATGTCCTTTAGGCACCTCTTAGGCAAACAATGGCCGGGGCGCCAGCCAGGTAACCTCCCAGTGTGCCTGGATGCTGCTGGTCCCTTTTGGATGCGTCCGAGGGGAAGAGCAGTGTTCGGGCCGGTGCGCCCCGGTAACATGGCTAATAATTTCTCTTCGGAGATATTATTGGCTATGGCTAATGACCTGGCAGGTGGGGAGGTTTCTCCGCGTGTCCCTCTGACTAGCAGAGGGCACAGTGGATGAAGCGGAGGATGGGACGCGGGCGACGTGCGCGTCCCAAGGTCGGGGGACGCACTTCGTTGGTGCGTCCCGGAGGTGCGTCGATGGGGACCGAGCAGGTCCCCGGTGGAGGGTCTGCCTTGGCAGACGTCGCTGGCTGGGTCGCGGTTGTTTGCTTCGGCCGTTCCCGTGACCCAGTCGTCAGGCGACGCGCAGTAGCGCCGCTGGGGTTTAGTGGGTATTCCGGTCGCCTCTCGGCCGGTGAGTCCCACATACCCTCCCTCCGGGGGGGATGCGTAAATGCATTCCCCAGCGTCAACAAAAAAAAAAAAAAGGCAAACAATGGCCAACTGACTATTCACACAAATGTACAATATAACAAGATAACGCCTACTGTAAAATACACGCAATTAATTATCTACATCGAATACCACCATCGCACAATCATGACAAGGCGCTGCGCCGGAACATCTTTTATCTTAGGAATCACATTTTGACAGATTTCCTTTACAACAACTGTCAATACCTCACTATTCCTTAGATAAAAGTTATTTGGCGATTGAAAAATCGGCCATTTTAATATTTAAAAAATATTTTTCACTAAAAAGTAATATTTAATTATATTGACTGTCATCATCATCATTAGGCCATTGGCCAGGCAACTACTGAGCACGGGTAGGAGACCCGTCAGAATAAGAAGGGTTTAGGCTATAGTCTAACACACTGACCAATTGCGAATTGGTAGACTTTACACACCTTTGAGAATATTATGAAGAACTCCAAGGCTGTAGGTTTCCTTACTATGTTTTCCTTTACCGTTGAAGATTTGATGGCCTAAGATGCACATAACTCCTGAAGTTAGGGGTGCGTGCCCAGGATCGAACCCCGAACAGGAGGCCGACGCGACTTCTCAACTACTAGACCGCTGGTTTGTATTAAGACTAATAAAATGTTGTAACAAGTGTAAATTAAAAATTTATAACACCCCCGACGATCCAAAGTATCTGAGTTTTCCAAAACATCATTTTCAAATAAATAATTACCTATGTATTTAGGCAACGTCCATCTTGACAGCTTGACATTTGTCTATTGACATAATATTATGAACCTAACGGTTATCTAACCTTCTTTTCTACAAGAAAACTAGAAAAGAGCTGATAACTCTTAAACGGCTGAACCAATTTTTTTAGATTATAGCTAAGAACACTCTCGATCAAGCCACCTTTCAAACAAAAAAAACTAAATTAAAATCGGTTCATTCGTTTAGGCGCTACGATGCCACAGACAGATACACAGATACACAGATACACAGATACACAGATACACAGACACACAGATACACACGTCAAACTTATAACACCCCTCTTTTTGGGTCGGGGGTTAATAAGACCAGTACAGTTTAAAAAAGCCCAGAAGAATCACATACAAATATGCAGGTGGGCCATACAAAGTCACTGTTATTTTTTGGTGGGCCAAAATTGCGGTATAATTTATTTATTTTTGCTTCAAAAACAAATCGGCAATTGCAAATCCAGCACACTTGTATTAGTAGAGATCAGTGAGAAGAACTCATGATTCGCCTGTAACACAGTTCACGTAGCAAATAAGAATTAACCTATTTACTTAAGGTGCATGACACGGGTCTGCCCGCGAAATTCAAATTTAATTTGGTTTTTCGCAATTTGTAAACTAATACGACAACGTAGGCTTATGTTATTTATATATATGGTATAATTGCGCCAATGGCAGTATCATCCTCACAGGTTTATATAAAAATCTTTATTTGAAAGGGTCTAGTTTGAGAAATTAGTTATAGTATCGACTAATTTGTGAGTAACTTACGTCAAACTCATTATTTGGACTAATTTCTTGAACTGAACACTTTCAAGTAAAGATTTTTATGTAATCCTGTGAGGATGATACTGCCATTGGCGGAATTAGAATGCCATAAGCCTATTTTGTCGTATGAATTTATAAATTGCGAAAAACTAAATTAAATTTGAATTTCGCGGTCAGACCCGTGTAGTGCGTCTTCTCAGGCTTGGGCGCGTTTGGAACCCTCGTAGCTCAAAAAGAGTACAATTGTACCTACTTTGAATAAATGATTTTGACTTTGACTTTTGACTTTAAACAACTACCCTTTGAAATAGAAGTAGGTGTGTAGACTCCTGCTAAGTTTCGTTGTTAGCACATTGTTTGGAGTCTAAAAATCCTAAGTATTTCTCAACATAGGCAACAAAAGAAATAAGCTAGTTGAGTGTTGAAAGTTGCGAGCTGCAACAAAACGCAACAACTGACTGTCAGCGATAAAAAATGTTCCACTAGATCCGGCGCTTCGTAGTAACATGTTCCAACGAACATAGGTGTCCACACTCTTGTCATTCGTAAACTGCTTTAGAGGCAGTCCGTTTCTAGGAACATAAGTTAAGTTGGAACATAACATAAGTTGGAACAGATTATAGCTAATAATAATAATTAGGAATTTATTAAAATATGTGGATAATAACGTATACCTTTTCAAATATGTTGACATAAATAATAATTATAAGAGTCATCGCGCAAGTTTAATATTTACAAACGAAGAGCGCCAGAGTGAACTAGAGTGATGGAGCTCTCGGTTTGATCCTGAATCGACATCTCTCAAATATTAGGTATTTGAGCACTAGGGGCGACATGAAGTCAAAGATTCAAATGGTTCCTGTTTAAATCATAGTCTACGTTTAACGCGTCTACGTGTAGCCGAAGTCTCGAGGTTTTTAACCGACTTCCAAAAACGAGCATAATAAAAAGAACTGGAAATCTAAGCGTGAAACTCGTCTGACTTCATACATACACGTGTAGAAACAAAAGTTTTTTTCTTAATGTAGTGGTTTTGAAAGTCCGTTTTTTAAATTTGTTTTTAATTTTGCAAGTTTCATGACTATCGTGAACTGTGACTGCGTTCAAAGCTGATAACAATTGACAGGAGTGCGGACATTGGTTGGAATTAGAACACGTTACTATAAAACGCCGTATCCAGTGGAACATTTATATCGCTGCTGGCGGTACTTAACGCGAGCATTGAAACATAAGCCCTGTCGTTCGGAAGGAGAATAATTGTGTGCAAAATGGGAATTTACAGTTGCCGGTGAAAAACATGCATTCTCTGCGCCCCATTTGCTTCCCGTTTGCACTTAACTGATTGTTTAAGCACTTTTTTATAATTGTTTTTGTAAACTGCCTATTCAATAATGATATTATTTACAGTAACTATTTCAGTGAAGAGGAATCTCAGAGGAAACCTGCATGACTGAGAGTTCTCCATAACGTACTCAAAGGTATGTGAAGTCTGCCAATCTGCTCTTGGTCAGCGTAGTGGACCATGTCCAAACTCTCCTCATTCTGAGAAGAGACCTGTGCTCAGTAGTGAGCTGGCGATGGGTTGATGATGATCTGAGTGATGTTCCCAATACCAATGCAGTGTTCGCATTAAAAGTTTCCCTAGCGCGATCCTCAGTAAAGCTCCCTAGCAAACGTAATGTAGTTCTACTTTGAATACTAATGTATCAAACTCAATAAAATTTTGTATACATGTTCTGGAAAAAATAACTGTCTATGGTTTGTCAAATTTTCGTAAAAAAATGTGTAGTCTCAAAATAATACCGGCTCAAAGTTTGGTATGTAATGTTTGAACCCTACCTGAACCTGTCTTTATAACTACACATTTTTACAGAAATCAAACCACGTTTGTATGAAAATTGATGGGGAGCTGTTAATGTTAGGCCTCTTAATAGTTCTTTCTTGTCATATATTATAGCTATACCAAGTATTGGAATTTGGAAAGTAGTGTTACTCTTGCCATTTTTTACATCTGTCGAATAGCTTTTTACACGATTCTTATTTCCTACCTTACCTTACCTTCGTACTAAAATTGTAGCGGGGAGACTCTCAAAAATATTAATCAACAACTAAGAAAACTTATTATGCTCATTAAAGCTGCTTCAATACACGTAGTAGAGAAACGCTTATCTGCGAATTTCTCCCAAGGGAATACCTAATCAAAGTTTATAATATAGTTATCCAAATATAATCACACAAACGTCTGTTCCATGCATAATCTAAATTTCGGGGCAGAATACGCAACCTTGCGAAACTCCAGCATTAATATCTATTTATGGCTGCCTGGCGGCTTTACATAGTTCAGGTGGTTCTAGTTACTAAATCTAGTATTTAATAGAGTGGAATTGATGGCATCGTCTACATATCAGTTCGTAAAGATACATTATATATTTCATATTTATATAATATCTATACATATAAAAATACTTGTCCTAACTTACTTGACTGTAGGTTCTTTTTACGACGTAGACATTCACTAAGGAATGCTTTTTGGAAACTCCACCCCTGAGGAGATTAAATAAGGGATGAAAATTTTGTCGATTTCGAAGTTAGAAATATAGAAATTTGTGTATATAAGTAAAAGTAAGTTGCATTAGTGTTTTGGGAATTTCATCCCCTAAAGGGATAAAATAAGCGATGAAATTTTTCTATTTAACCGCTTTAGGGAAAGATTTAAAAAAAATCTTAGTGCTAACCTGTGTTATTTAAGGATTGTTCACATTTTTTACGTATCAGCAAAGGCGCGGATATAGATCACTGCATTGGAATGTTACTTGAATAATGTGTACCGGCCATCGCACATACATTAACGCCACAAACAGAAACACTAAGCTTTGTACTCGTTCTCCAAATTTCCATTCGCAAATGGTTCCTAAGGTGAAATTATTCGTGTGTGGGTTCGAACCTAGTGCCCACTGATCCGTGAGAACTACTAAAGCTATGTTGAAATTGAAATGTAAAATGTTTCGACCACTATTCCGTCTTTCAAGATTTTTTTAAATAAAACATAGCGAGCAAACGAGCAGGCGTGTCACCTGATGTTAAGTGTTTACCGCCACCCATGAACATGTGCAGCACCAGAGGAACCACCGATGCTTTGCCAGCCTTTCAGGAATTTGTTGGTCGGCACTTCGCCCCTTGAATATCCCCATGTTGAGAATTTTTTTTTAATAATAGACAAATTTATATTTTAATTCCTCAATTTTTTAATTTGTGTACCTATTTGTAACCGCATTCCATATACTTATATTATTATATACATTCAGATTACAGAGCAAGCATGTGTGCGTGTTTGTGTGTGTGTGTGTTTAAATGTTGTCAAATGAGTGCGTGTATAGGTTCGAGTGCGAAAACCAGACCAGAGAGAAGAAAGAAAGAAAAGAAAGAGTGCGTGTATGTTGGTTTAAATGGAGTTTTAGAATTTAGATAAAGGAAATTAATCGAACTTAGTTTGTACGGATTTACGTGAAATACATAGTTTATATCTACATCTTTTCTCTGCTACTTTTCTAACCTTTAGAATAATGGAATTCAATGATATGCGTGTTCTAACTTCTGACACGCACTTGACTAGCTGTTATTACACATATGTAAGGAATCCACTTTGCAAAAAGATTAAATGCGAATCTGTCAGTTAGATTGTGGTTTATATCCACGGTGATAACGGCAAAAACTGCACGCAAAGCTTGGAGGCTAAAATGCCCTAATTTCCATTTGCTAATGGGTCTGAAAGCTAAAACCGGCGTGTGGTTTAACCGACCCATCTGTAGGATGTACCCGAGCGCGGTTTGATTGCCAATTCGATCCTCTTTAACAATTCAATCGCCATTTTGTATTCACAGTGAATATAGATTATGGGTGATGTGTGGGAGAATATCCTACTAATATTGTAAACGCGAAAGTGTGTATCTCTGTCTGTCTGCTACACTGCTGTTTTCACGGCCCAATAGATAAACCGATTCTGACGTTTGGTACACGGTTAGCTTATATCCCGGGGAAGGACATAGGCTACTTTTTATCCCGGAAAATCAAACAGTTCCCACGGGTTTTTGAAAAACCTAAATCCACGCGGACCAAGTCGCGTGCATCCTCTAGTGTTATACTATTTTGTATGTGTATTGTTGTTTCTTTGGCTATGGCACACTAGACGATTCCTAGACGAATGTAACCTTAAGAATGTGTAATATTCACTGTGAATGTGTTATGATGTTTTGTGGAGTTGATTTCTTTGTCATATGCTACACTAGATGGCTTCTTGTTTTAGTATGGACCCTAAAAGCTCGTTCACACAGGCTGTGTAAGCGTAGACGTAGCGCGTACCATTGCGTTGTAATGTATGGAACTTTATGAAATATGGCACACCGCTTGCGTAAAGCGTGGTCGTATGCGTAACTCGGTGTATTAGAGTTTACGCGCGTCACTACGCACGTGTCACGTGTACGCAATTGGTGTGAATCGGCCTTAAAGTGTGTCATCTACCAGTGCTGTAGCAACGTTTTATGAATGGTGAGGATATCCGTCATCAATTTGCACTGATAACGGTGAAAACTACTTAGGGGCTGAAGTGCCCTAATTTCCATTCGCAAATGCCTCTAAAAGCTACCTAGTACCGTCGTCGTGCGGTTGAACCATTTAACCGACCCATCTGCAGGACGTACCCGAGCGCGGTTTGATTGCCAATTGGATCCTCTTTAACAATTCAATTGCCATTTTGTATTCACAGTGAATACAGAGGCGCTGCGAATGTGGTATGACGTTTTTGGAAAGTTATTATTTACTAAAGGATGCCCGCGACTTCGTCCGCGTGGATTTAGGTTTTTTAAAGATCCCGTGGGAACTGTTTGATTTTCCGGGATAAAAAGTTGCCTATGGCAATGACATGGATGCAAGCTATCTCGGTATTTTTCATACAAATCGGGTCTTTATGAGTCCCGTGGGAACTCCGGGATAAAAAGTAGCCCATGTCCGTCCCCGGAATATAAGCTAACTCTGTACCGAATTTCGTTAGAATCGGTTAAACTGTTGGGCTTTGAAAAGGTAGCAGACAGACAGACACACTTTCGCATTTATAATATTAAGTATGGATGGATAACAGTACCTAAATAGTTAAGTACATCTACAAAGTTAAATAAGTCACTGATGCTTTTGAACCTAATTCAACAGAGCGTAAGTTTATCAAGCGAACCGACTGTAAGTAGCAGACAGACAGACAGACACACTTTTGCATTTATAATATCACAGTATGGATTTGTTATTTGGTTATATGTGAAACGGTGATATCCTAGTGGTTCAGATGTCGGCTTCCTGAGCAGGCGGGCTACCTGATGGTGAATGTATTAGCGGACAGAACCGCGACTTTTTCCGCGCGGAGTTTATGTAGCTATGTTTTAAAATATTTTCGGGTTTTCACTAAGATATCACACTCGCATTAATATTGTAAAGGCGAAAGTTTGTGTGTATGTTTGTGTGTGTGTATGTTGGTTACTCTTTCACGCAAAAACTACTGGACTGGACTGGATTTGGCTGAAATTCAGAATGGAGGTACATTATACCATGGATTGACACATAGGCTACTTTTTATCCCGGAAATTCAAAGACTTCTCACGGGATTTTTGAAAACTTATATCCACGCGAACGAAGTCGCGGGCATGAGCTAGTTTTTAATATAAAGCCCCCGCGTTCAGGACGCATACTAAACAACTCTGTACCAAACAGGCAACGAAACTCGAAGACATCTTTTTCATTATTTTAAAGTCTCTCACAACAAGTAATGTTAACAAAATGTTTTCTTACTTTAACGATTTCCAAAATCCTTTGTGAGCTTTAGCGAATAACTTTATAATGTGAAAAATTTCCACACGAAAGCGTGTATCGGATTCTTTGGAGAAAGTCGTGTTTACGTACGTAAGGGTCGAGACATATTACCGCGGCACGACATCGTTTGTCGTCGCCGTCGTAACATGGTGTAGTGATATCTCATATCGTATTTAGTTTATATTTTTAATGTTTTCTGATTTAATTAATTGATTTACAACGTTCAAAAAGTGTACAATTGTACTTACTTTGAATAAAATATTTGACTTTGACTTTGAGGAAATAGATGTAATTTATTTCTAGATATGGACCGCCACTACACGCATATTCAGTCCATATTATCTAGAAAGAAACTTCTTCTCTATAATCTTGGTAACAAGGTCGTGTCCATCCTATGATCAACCCATCGCTGGCTAACTACTGAGCATCTGTCTCCTCTCATAATGAGAACGGTTTGGCCATAGTCCACCTCGCACCACGACTTATTGGCAGACTTCACATACCTTTAAGAAAATTATGGAGAACTCTCCATCCATGTGATGTAACTTATGATTTTAAGCTTATTTCGTGGTTAAACGACATTTTTTACTGTAGCTAACGGGTACATACCCCGATAATTAACCCTCGACCCAAAAAGAGGGGTGTTATAAGTTTGACCTTTTTTTTGTTTGAAAGGTGGCTTGATCGAGAGTGTTCTTAGCTATAATCCAAGAAAATCGGTTCAGCCGTTTGAAAGTTATCAGCTCTTTTCTAGTTACTGTAACCTTCACTTGTCGGGGGTGTTATAAATTTTTAATTTACACTTGTTTTAATATTTTAATTATTGCCGATTAAAATTATCGTGGTATGTGCCCGTTATCTACAATATATAAAAATCCAGGTGATGTGTTCCAATCCTTACTTGTTTATTATTTTGCGTTTGAAGCAAAACATTTCTTTAATCACAATATTTGTCTTACAGTATAAAAGGCAAACATTTTCCTTTGTACATTAATTCGCTTGTTGTTATAGAATGAAAGAAATCAACTTTTTTAAGCGAGGTATTTTATAAGACGCTCCAACAATCAAATAACATTCGATGGATAAGCGGCTACGGTGTTTAACTGGGGGTAAAAAAAGATAACGCCTAGGTCCTGACACATTCGATAGACCGACTCTTCAGTGCCCAGCCCAAATACTAGGACCTGCAAAGTGGAAATTGTGCACAGAGCTTTCCCTTATAATGTAGACAAAGAATAAGTAGACAAGCAATTATCGTCATATTTCAAAAAATTAACACCGAACAATATTAAAGCATACGTATACACCTTTCTCTTGAATTACTTTGTTTACATACTTAATGAAAACCGCATTAAAATCCGTTGCATAGTTAACAAGCGTAAATTAAAAATTTATAACACCCCCGACGATCCAAAGTATTTGAGTTTTCCAAAACATCATTTTCAAATAAATAATTATGTATTTAGGCAACGTCCATCTTGACAGCTTGACATTTGTCTATTGACATAATATTATGAACCTAACGGTTATCTAACCTTCTTTTCTACAAGAAAACTAGAAAAGAGCTGATAACTCTTAAACGGCTGAACTAATTTTTTTAGATTATACGAGGGTTTGAACCGCCGACCTTTCGGAATTCAGTCCGCTCTTCAAACGTTGAGCTATTGAGGCTCTTAATATTATAATATTAGTAAAAGTATGGACTAGGCACGTCGCTTTAAGAAACGCCGACTTGGCACACAAGTCGCGAACTCAATAACAAAATGGTTACAATTTGGAAGCCTCCAGTGTTCCATACGTCTCGTATCTCCACACTGCGGCAGACGAAGCAGTTTATATGTTAATGAACATGTTACCAACGTGTCACCCTGACGACTTAACGTGTGACTTGTAAGCTGCAGCGCGAACTTGGAAGACTACCAGCTCTGTTCCAAATGGAAATGTAAATGTGGAAAGACTACCTGTGTGACTGCGACATAGTTTTATAGTCAGTCTGGGGCTCGATAACGGTAAAATGATAGCTATAGTGTGATAGTATTATAGTGGTGACTAGCTGATGCCCGCAGCTTCGCCCGCGTGGATTGGTCAGATCCCCTGCAGCATCAGGATTGAGGAGTTGGACTCCAAATTTTTTATGAAACAATGTCGCAAAGTTCCTCTATCGATTAAAAAAGAAATGACGCAAATCGGTTCAGAAATCACGGAGATTTCGGTGTACATAGGTAGAAAAACACAACTCCCTTTTTAAAAGTCGGATAAAAAAGTAGCCTATGTTACTCCCTGGTCAATTCTCTACTTGTCTGTGAAACCCCCGTCAAAATCGGTCCAGCCGTTCCGAAGATTAGCCTTTTCAAACAGACAGACAGACAGACAGATAGACAGACAAAAATTTTAAAAACGTGTGATTCAGTGTTGGTATCGTTCAAATAACCATATGAGCTTAATATGAGGTAGTTATTTCGAAATTACAGACAGACACTCCAATTTTATTTATTAGTATAGATATTGATAATTAATTACGTAAACTTAAAACTAAAGCTACGAGGGTTTCAAATGCGCCCAAGTCTGAGAAGAGCCCACAACATACTCAGCCGGGTATCCTTTTCACGGCCGGGTTCGGCTATGAAATTCCTTACCGCTTCATATCAGGCGTACTCAATCCTTTGCAGCATTTACTGCGATATAGTTTTATAGTCAGTCTGGGGCTCGATTACGGTAAAATGATAGCTATAGTGTGACGATCGCAATCATCTCTGATTGGTTGACGCTCGCTAAATATTGGCTACAATGCATTGTTACAACAGGTATAGGTAATTACCATAAATTCAGCCAATCACAACAGTAATGTAATAATAATAATAGATATGCAAGTTTTCCAGATCCAACCAGCTAAGTAAACTTTTGCGTAGACATATATAAATTAAAATTTTAAATTAGTGTTGTTATGGATATCCATATCCGTAACCGAAACTATCGGATATCCGAAATAAAAAAATATCCGTAACCGTAACTGAATCCGTAACAAAAGTTTTGGATAGTTTCGGATAGGGCGGAGTCTAACTAAATATTACACTCGTACGAATTAACTGTGCACTCCGCTGGAATGCGACACCTTCATCAGTTCACATTTTACAGTTCCTTAAAAAATTAATATCCGTAACCGAAACTATCGGATAATCCGAAATAATTTAATATCCATAACCGTAACCTAAACCGATATTATTTTTTACCAATATCCATATCCATATCCGGATCCGAAATTATATATCCATAACATCCCTATTTTAAATCACCCAGAAGCTGTAAAATGTTCTTTCTAGTTAGTAGACCTATTACTTAATTTGATAAAATAGAACCACCCTTATTTATTATTAGATTTGTAATCCTATTAGATTTGCTTAAGTAACCGCTAAACTCTGAAACTACTGAACCGAGTTTAATAATATCTCACTAACTCACTCACTAATCTAACTAACTATGGATGTTAGTCAAAGTCAAAATCATTTATTTAAAATAGGTACTATTTGTACACCTTTTGTTTGTCCGATTTGTTAGATTTGACAGGTGATATCATAGTGGTGATAATTAATTAAGTAAACTTAAAACTAAAGCTACGAGGGTTCCAAACGCGCCCAAGTTTGAGAAGAGCCCACAACAAACTCTGCCAGCTTTTCATAGTCAGGTTCGGCTATGAAATTCCTTACCGCTTCATATCAGGCGTACTCAATCCCTTGCAGCATTTACAAAGCTCGTCAAAGCACTCTTTTTTAATTCATCTTCACTTACTTTACCATATATAAAAAATCCATCTTCGAATTTCTATCTACGTCGTCGTGTGGCTTTTATTTTATTTAACATATAAGTACATTTATTATTAAATTTAACCCTTCTCATTCTGAGAGGAGACCTGTACTCAGTAGTGGGCCGGCAATGGGTTGATCATCATCGTCATATTATTTATTTAACATAAATCATAAATATTAATATATAGATACTTTTAACATATTACAGTAGAGCCTCGATAATCCGAACTACCAAAAAATAACCCCTGTTCGGACTCACGGAGCGTTCGGATTACAGTATGTTAAAAAAAATGCAAATATATTTTGCCAAAAATATTTATTCAGGTACTATAAAACACATATTTAAACCACAAAATACGTTACTTATTCATAAAGTCATCAATTTTAGTTTGGCGGGTTCTATTTATTGACCAAAAAAAGGCTTTGTCCCTCAAATTACGCAGCATCATCTTTTCGGATAAAGACAAGTCATTTTCATCAGCCCAATCTAAACAAGTATTCAATGCTTGTGAATGAGGAATTTTCTTGACGTTTAAAGCTGAAGTATTGTCAACAAAAGACTCGTCATTCCCAGACTCGTCAGTCTCTTGCGTAACAAAATACATATAAGATCAGCGGTCACGGTAAGGAAGAGAGAGGGGCAGTCGGCAGTTCGGATTACAGCGGCGTTCGGATTATTCAGAGTACGGATTATCGAGGCTCTACTGTATACTAAACTAGAGGATGCCAGCGACTTCGTCCGCGTGGATTTAGGTTTTTAAAGATCCCGTGGGAACTGTTTGATTTTTCGGGATAAAAAATTGCCTATGTCAATTACAGGGGCGCAAGCTACCAAATATCATACAAATCGGTTAAGCGATAGGTCTTTAGGAATCCCGTGGGAACTCTTTGATTTTCCGGTTAGCACTTAGCCTAATGTCCGTCCCCGGGATGTAAGCTAAACCTGTACCTTTCGTCAGAATCGGTAAAACTGTGAAAAGGTAGCAGACAGACAGACACACTTTCGCATTTATGATATTAGTATGGATGCAAAGGAAAGGATGTAATATCAAATATGATAATCATAATATGTAGGTTTTATACATACACATGATACTAAGTTATTCTAATTCTATTTTATAGAGTAATTATATGTGTTAGTAAAGACAAAAGTCTAAACCACAACAATTCAAAAATACTTCAAAACTACTGAACCGATTTGCCTTATGCATGCGATTGTATACATCTTATGTCTCCAGCTCCACGGATAGAAAGCGTCACATACAAACCCACAAGCGCCATCTGTTGTTGCCCGGGGAAACTACACCTGGGCATATCAGAGCGACCGCGTTTCTATGTAGACTATTTCATTTCATTTATTCAATCTAGGTTCTTAAAATATTTTATGGCACAAAAAGTTATTCTAAATATTATTTTATTATATTTTGCTACGTATAATTTGTTAGTTGATGTGCCTTATAAACAGTAAGTATATACAATGTTAAAAAGTTGGTAAGAACGTACGAATAGGCATGACAACCCCTGTACTAGTAAACACTGACACTGTCTTACAGTGGTCCCATTCCGGAGTCCAGTACTGTTTAGTACCTTAGTACTATTACAATAACAGTAATAACAGTAGTAATAGTTGATAAGGGATAACATGAGAGTAAACTGCATAACCCATGTTATAATCAGCTATACTAACATTTATTCTGTAAATCAATCGAATTATGTTCCAAAAACTGTTAAAGAAACCTTATAAACATTTTTAAATACCAGTTCAACAATTTCCATTCATTATTATTAGGAGGCGACTGTGGTTTTCGGCGGAGGGTTATAATGGTAGGATTCTCTAGATCTGAACTTATTTTAATTAAGTATCAATTAAACCTAAACTTAAAAACTAAGTATGTACTTTAATATTAGACTGAAGAAAGGCTTGATGTGATGCTTTACAGAAAACATGTTTTGGCGATTTTTGACCTCTGATTAAGAGATCTGTTGTGTTTCATGTCAGCACATTAATTAATCAATTTCTAAAGGATCCATCGCGGAAGTAAATTTGTTAACAATTTCCACTTAGTTCAAAAACATCGCGTGCTCGAGCTGCATTCAATTTCATTTCCAGTTTATTGCTTCAAAATAATGAAATCGCGTTTTCCACAATATCTTTTATTGGTCTGGGTTTATCTTGGAATAAAACACCTTTGTATTTATTATTATAGCTTTTTTTACTTTTTTATAATCTTTAATTTAAGGATTTTTTTCCTTTCCTTTCCTAGTCAGTTTTTGTTTCCTAGTCAGTAAGCGAGCCTGTCTCGGATCCATAATCATCACTGGCAACACGCACTGTTCAACGACTTTAGTCTTCAAGCACTGACGAATTTTGAATGAGAAGACATCTCTGAGAACCATGTACATACCTATATGGATACATAAGGCCGGCAAAGCATCGGTGGTACCTCTGGTGCTGCAAGTGTTCATATGCGCGGTAAATCACTTAACATCAGCTGACCTGCCTGGTCGTTTGCTCGCTATTTTATTATTTAAAAAAAAAACATTACTTCGTGATGTTTTTCATTTTTGAGTGGCACTTCTGTTGAAACATTATAAGCCCAGTAAGATTATCTTTTGTTTTTCATAAAAGTGACCGCAAGCGAGCAAACGATCCGAAACCGCCGGCCTCTGAACATTACACGCCACATTTCTCCCTTCATAACCCTTAATTCTCCGATGACCTAACTGACACACTTATCTTACAAAGAAAATTATATCACGCAATACTAGATCTTTTTACTATACCTCCAGAAGTTATATTACCTTGTTATGATATTGTAGACGAAGGTGGAAGTTGTGTTGTTGACGCTGAGGTTACTTTATATGAAACATCTGCTGTAAATATGGTCTCGGTATTACAAAGGAATTTAGCTATTTGAGGACGTATGGTACTTACCTATATGATACGAAGTGCCTACAATACGTACGTCTTTAAAATATAAATTACATAATTATTTTATTTTGAGAAGGATTTTTCCTCTAGCAAAAGGTTTTTGAAGGTATATTTTCTAAACTGCTTACAGAATCGGTAATAGATTCTTGACTTTTCTAAAATTGTACCAAAAGAGTTGGTCTAAAATCTATATAAATATTTTTCATTTTATTTTAAAGTAGCAAGCCGCGAAAGTATGCGTTCAATTAACTAAAACGACGGTTGCCCATTTTTTGGAATTGTCAATTTTCCTAAAATGCATGTTACCGCTTGATCTACGTTATGGTGGTTTTGGTATCTTCTCAGACCAGGACGCATTAGGAACCCTCGTAAGTTTACGTAATTAATTTTATCACCAATTATCTGACAATTCAACAATTTATTGACACTCCAATAGTGTACAACGCTACCCAAGTTGAATAAAGGCTTTGACTTTGAGTACAATTTAGTAAAATTGATTAAAACTTCAATCAACCAGAATGACACCCTCTTTCCTCGACGTGTGCAAGTAGAATGAAAACTCAAAACAAAAACTAAATTTCGAATGCCATTCAGATCCATTGTGAAAATATTTTGACTACCGTATTTATTCTGTGTCATGTTTGATGTTAGCGACAGTTTCATAATGGAAAACGTTTCATATTGTTGCACCGTTATGGGAATTTGAATGGATCGCATGTATTGGATACAAACTGTTGATTGCCTGTCAACTTTAGTTTTCTTTTTACACGACTATCCAAAAAAAGGAGTGTAATGTTTTCAGGGTTAATGTGTGTATGTAATGTGAGTTTCTTTATCCCATCAAAACTTCTAAATGCCTGATCATCTATTGTATGTTAAAAGCTTACGTCAACCCGAATGACATTATTTGGATACACATTTTTATTACAGCTATACAGTTTTTGGAAAAAAATGGCCTCATTTTCAAATGTGAAAAAAATACATCGTCGATGGAGCAAAGTCCTTGAGCGGAGACCGCGTATAAGCAAACGTAGTGTGGGACGCCCTCCAGCACGATGGACCGACGATACTTAGCGGCTGGCGGGAAGAGGCTGGATGAGGAAGGCTGAGGACCGGGTGTGGTGGTGCTCTTTAGGGTGGCCTGTGTCCAACAGTGGATGTCCACAGGCTGATGATGATGATGATGATGATAGGCACCATCCCTATTAATACTGTGTGTTCTATGTAAACTGTAAACTGAGCGTTTAGTATGTAGTATGTAGTTAATGGTCCATTTACAAAAGTACTTTTTTTTTCAATCGAGCGTTAATGAAATTGGCTTCTCGCCAACGGGCGATATTAACTCATTCACGCCTGTAGGCATGTTTCAGTGCCTTTCGTCTAAATATTCCCTTTACTCCATGGCTATAAATAAGTTAATAATAAATACAGCATCATCATGATGTGATGACCTCCAACTCCAAGGCACAGTGGTCGTATCAGTGGGAGGTCCCGGGTTCGATTGAGGTCTCGTGGGAGGCTTCCGCCGTGGCTAGTTACCACCCTACCGGCAAAGCCTTGTCGCCAAGCGATTTAGCGTTCCGGTACGATGCCGTGTAACCACCAACCAAAAACCAAAGGGCTTTAATAAAAACTGCCATACCCCTTCCAGGTTAGCCCGCTTCCATCTAAGACTGCATCATCACTTACCACCAGGTGAGATTGCAATCAAGGGCTAACTTATATCTGAATAAAAAACTGGCCAAGTGCGAGTCAGACTCGCGCACCGAGGGTTGCGTACTCATGTACTTTTATGCATAATAGTTTTTGATTTATCGTGCAAAATGTCGGAAAAATACTTATAATACGGACTCGGATTATTAGTAGGATAAACTATGTAATTTTTTGCGAGCTTTAAAGCATCTGGCGCAAATTACCACCCAAAGAAAGTGTCTGGCAGTATTTTATATTGATTTATTAACAATATTCTGTTAAACATACATGAAAATCAGCAGTCAGACTTTAAGAAAAGTGAGTAAATTTTTTAAATAGGTACTTTCAGTAGCTGATACCTATAAATAGGCCCACAAGCTAGCAGATATGACTACTCTATCCCACACATTTTGTTTCTCAGAAAATAAGGAACGTCTGGTGGCCGTGGGATCTTACTCTATTAAGAAAAAATAGATTTAACTTTTTTTTTTGATGGTTAAAATTTTCCACACATTTAATTTGTACTGTAGGTTCATCTAGATAATGTCTAATTTCGAGGAAGAGGTTATCCGCCGAATTTTACTCGGCTGGGTACTGGGCAGTGTACGGTATGCTTTGAGAAGAAGGGTTTCTCCATAGTCTACCACGCTGACCAAGTCCGGATTAGCAGACGACTATAATTTTGCTAATTAATTTAATCAAAATATTAACTTCCGTTTCCAACAATGTATAGATTAGCCAATTTTTGGTTTAGCTTTAACCCACAAAATTCTTGTGAACATTTTCGCTCCCTAATCGACCGTTTGCGGCGGTAATGTTTTTAATTAACCGTAGCAAACACGGCTAACCGACTAATTAAGCATTAAACGGGTGGAAGAGAATCAGTTTGGCGAAGGAATTTGTTGAAAAAGCAAAAAAAATACGCACTAATTGGGCAATTATTACGAAAATTGATTACGCCGCATGAAATTTTTGCGTACCTTAAATGTTTAATACAAAAAAAATGATATGATTTAGGTGCACATGTTTTAATTACTTATGTAATGTAATTTTCATTAATAATAACTAGTTAATACTCGAACATTCGCGTGAATTTAAGTTTTTTGAAAAACCTGTAGGAACCTTTTAACTTTGTGCCGAAGCTCCGTTAAGAATCTCGTTGAGACATAAAGAAGTGCCTAACAAACAAACAAACTTGTGTTTATGTTAGGCTTTTTAGTACTTTAAAAGAAAACATGGTTCCGAAATTAGCGTATTTATGAGCAACTTACTTTACTTACCTTAAATTTTACATAAAAGCTTTTTTTCATGCGGCCATATCATAATAATATATTATGTATAAAATTTCGTGTGTTTTACCCTTGAAAGGGTCCTGATGACGGCCACACGCTGTGAATTTTGATAGCACGAGGGTCGGACAGGGTAGGAGGGTAAGAGGGTAAGAGGGTAGGAGGGTAGGAATGTAAAATTGCGTTTATGTGTTTCAGTCGCGGTGAGGGACACATTTTTGTGACCCTTGAATGTTGGGATAAAAATGTTGTGTATGTACAACATACGAATAGGTACTTGCCTCATACAGGTTATGCTATCAAGATATAGAAGCTATCAAAGTTGTACTGGTGGAGTCATCAGTTCAACAGTCTAGCCATCAGTACAACTTTGATAGTTTATATTATTTTGGAAACGTAACGCTTTGGAAGATTTTGTCTCATACAATACTTGTCTGCATTGATGCCAGCATCTATGTCTTTGATACCAGCTATTGATTAATGCAGGTTTTATGCGTGGCCTCTATTTTGAAAAAAAGAAAATATTGGATATATTATTATGTATAAGTAGGCCAGGCTCCATATACTAAAATATTCAAAGGCCTTTTGCTATCGATTTCAAACTAACTTCCCGATGAGCTAGAGGCCTGAAATTTTAAACAAACATGCATCAACAGTTGGAACTATGTGATAATGCAACATAAACTTGCTTTCTTATCTATTTGTTAGTTTTTTACAATAAGACTGTGATATGACCTCAAGACACAAACATAAGCCTCCTGGTCTGGTCCTACAATAACCTCAAACTCAAAACTCAAAATCATTTTTATTCAAAGTAGGTACGGTACACCTTTTGATAGTCAGAATATTTAGATTTGCAAGATGATATAGTGGTCATAAAAACTAATACATAAATACATATTATTGAAAATTGAATACTTGAAAAGAGCAACCGCCGAGTTTCTTGCTGGTTCTTCTTATTCAAAATATTTTGAATGAATTTGAATTTAAAGCTACGAAGAAAAGAGTCACTTGTAACCAAAAATACCGCACACATCACAAAACTCCATTCATTTCAAAAGGGAAACACACACGAGCACATAAAAGCAAGTGAAACTCTCGGCGTCAATAATAAATGAGCCATCCATCGCTCGGCTTGGGCTGTAACGCAATCACTCCACAGATTGCTCTGGGACCCGCTCGCGAAGCGTTATTGGCAGCTTAGAGGTATTTTCCAACTACATACTCGTATATGTGGCTAAGGACCTTTCTGTAACCGACTAAGGTACCACCTATAGTGATCATAGTAGACAATCAAATCTACTCGTCTATTTCGATTGTCGTCAACCGCAAGATAAAGTTGAAAACTAAAACCCGACTGCGATCGTCTTAATAAACGCTGAAATATTATAGTAAAATTGTTTTTCTGTCGCTTGGTATATTTTAATATTGTAGTATATTTATATTTATGAACTCAGAATTTTCTCCTCTTTCATTTGACGCCCCACTTGATACAATAGCAAAAAAAAAATTTGAGACCCCCACTTTTTTCATGTAACATCCGTTAGGTCAATTTTTTTCGTATAAAATGTAGCCTATGTCACCCGAACCTTGACCTTTACGACGAATCGATTGACACCTCATTCGTCAAAATCGGCCCAGTAGTTTAGGCGCTACGGTGGAACACACAGAATCTGGATACAAACATACACACATACATACATACATTCATACACAGTACACACATACATACATACATACATACATAGCCTGCTAAAATGTTGGCATCTGATAGGTATTTTCGAGGGTGAACCTCCGTACACAGTCCCCCAATTTCCAGGCCATTTTTCTTACCTTTTTATATGTAGCAAAGTATTGACAGTTGCATCTTGAAAGGATCAATAGTAATCTGAGTAGAAAAGCCGCAAAGCTACGAAAATAAATCGAGTTTATAAGTGGATTTCTAGGATTTAAGCTTCAAAGCCAAGATCCACAATTGAAATAAGAAGGTGATTAAATATGTTCGCCGTTATTTACGGAACCCTAAAATGAACAAGAAAAGAAACCACCCAAACGGAACAAGCAACGGAGGCGACGGTAAACGGAATTGTTATTTGAACCGGCAATTGAATAGGCCCTTCTGCGCCTTCTTACCCGCTGTTCCTATTAATTTGTTGAAACAAAACCCCTTTTCATCTCCCAGTCCGTTCATTTGTATCAAATAAACATTAGACGGTACTATTATGTATTCTGAGCATTAGATTAAATCCTTTCATTTTTACGGAAGGTTATGTATTGACTAGATGATGTTAGATGGTTTTGATCTTGATTTTCCGGGATAAAAAGAAACCTATGTCCTTCCCCAGGATACAAGCTACGAGTATATCTGTACATACTAAATTCCCTCAAAATAGGTGAATGGCTGGACCGTAAATACTAGCAGAAAAGACAGACACACTCACTTTCCCAAATGCTAATACTAGTATGAATGGCATTTCGTCCCACCGCCGACGACGAAGCGACTCGCTATCGACTATTTTCTCGCTCAAGAAAAATACAATCGATGCGTTAATCTTATAATATAAAAATGAATCGTCTTATAATATAAAAATGAATCGCAAAATGTGTTGGTAAGCGCATAACTCAACAACGCCTGGACCAATTTGGCCAAATCTTTTTTTTAAATGTTCGTTGAAGTTCAAGGATGGTTTTTACGGCGAGAAAAATTAGAATTATTGCTGGAAAAACCCTAAAAATAGCCCTTTTCTTTTTCCCATACAAATGATTTCTAACTAAAACGTAGTCAATTTGAGCTTTATTGCTATGGTATAAAGTTCATATTAAATTACAAGCACTCACTGTTGTCTAAGCAATGTAGGTGTGTTCCTAACGTCAACGGTTCTGTTCAGGAGAATTTTTTAAAATACGTAGGCACAAAAACTGCCACATTACAAATCTTTTTGACAGGACGAAGTCTGTCGGGTCAGCTAGTAAAATAAATTATTAGATAGTTTGATCGCTGACTAAACACGCGAGAACTCTCCTCCCACTAGTTTGTCGCAGCGACAAAAGCTATCAAAGACAAAAACTAGCTCACTCGTCAAACCCTGGCGAAGTTTGCACAGGGTTTCAAATAATATGCTCGTACATCACGGCACATTAACATTACGGCATATTCCTAGGTATGTCATAAGTCACAACTTAGCAAAACTACACACTCGCTTCTCGTTGCTCGCCAACTTGTTTCTATAGTTTCTCGCTAATCTTTAGATTTTATCTGGCTTTAGGTAACTAACTTTAAACAATTTCATACAGAAAACCTATTTTTAGATATAAGACAGCATAAATAGACTCATTCGCGTAACCACAATGCCACACGGGTTTTTATAAAAAAAAGTTTCAGTAAGTTTCTTCACTTTAATTCATTCGCAGCAGTAAAATCGAGCAGTGCAAATTGTCGTTACACTATTACAGTTCATTGCACGAATGATTTGTTCAACAGTCGCCTCGAGCTTGACTTGTGTTTATTGCTCGTTTCGCCAATTAAAACACTATCAGTTCGCTTGATAAACTTACGCTCTGTTGAGTAAGGTTCAAAAGCATCAGTGACTTATTTAACTTTGTAGATGTACTTACTGTTATCCATCTAACTAATATTATAAATGCTAAAGTGTGTCTGGCTGTCTGTTAGCTTGTCACGGCCCGACAATTTAACCGATTTTGATGAAATTTGGTACAGAGTTAGCTTACATCCCGGGGACGGACGGGTAACCAATGGGTTACTTTTTATCCCGGAAAATCAAAGAGTTCCCACGGGATACTTAATGGCCAGCCGTTTAACAGATTTATATGAAAGGTACAGTGCAGAGTTAGCTCACATCCCAGGGACGGACATAGGCTACTTTTTATCCCGGAATAGGAAAAACGGAACCCTTATAGGATCACTTTGTTGCCTGTCTGTCTGTCCGTCTGTCGTGTATGTCAAGAAAACCGATAGGGTTCACCTCTACCCCTATAGGTTTTCTTAACAGACACGTCAGACGAACAGACAGACAGACAACTAAGTGATCCTTTAAGGGTTCCTTTTTCTTTTTGAGTTACGGAACCCAAAAAAGAACACGGAAACCCATAAAAGTTTTAGGCCCTACGTAAACAGGCAAGCCTCGTTCGTAGCTTTCTAAATCAATGTGTAGCATTCAATAATTTACACGGGAAAGTACGCGAAGCTCGTGTAAAAGAGTACCTAGAACAAAGGCGAGCGTGACTCGACGCAGTTTCAGAAGTCAATTTCATAGTTGATTGACAACGCAGCGACCGTTTACCGTCTATCGGGAGGCGGGACGTGGCACAACTTTTTGTGCTGAACGAACTTTAAGTGAAATTGGTAACTGTCACGCGCGAGGATGGCATCCTTTTGTTTATTAGACAAAGAAACGTTTAACTTTAAAAAGATTCCGATGAATTGAGACCTCCTCCTTTTTTCGAAGTCGGTTAAAAAATCGGTCAAGCGCGAGTGGGACAGTTGACCTTGCACACACAGGGAGGGAGCCTTTTTTAAAGAAGCAAAGAAAGAAAAACTGTTTATTTGGTGCCACAAAAATAAGATAACATATATATATGTCGTAGAGTCAATATTAAAAAGAGGTTTTAATGACATAGACTCCGTGAAAAGTAACGTTACGTGAAGAACGCAGCCATATTTGTTTAGCTGTCATTGTCAGAGTTGGATTTTGATCGGCACGCGTTGCTGTGTTCAGAATTCACTCTCGCATTTTATTATCAGAATATTAGCGTAGCGATTGGCGATTCATTCGGATTATTGTTCTGGCTTCGGTGCGAGTAGGTTCTCAGTAGATACGGTGTGTGAGTGTCGTACTGTAACTGTAGGTTTTAGAATAGTGGTTACCTAAAGTGGTACTGGTGGTTGAACGAGTTGTTATTGTGGTGATTAGGTTAGATGGTTGGTTTGGGACCGGTGTAGGGGTGGAAGGAGCCGGTCTAGGTAGGTTAGGTTAGGTTTACCTAGTTACGCTGGTAGTTGTGACATGCAGTAAGTGAGAGTTATCGTGGTTGTAGTCGAAGGTTGTTCAATATCACTTGATAGTCCAAGAATATCGTTAGTACGCCCACGAAGGCTCGGTTAATCTAAAGATTGCTATCCTGACATATCCGCTTAGTTATTATCCAGGTTTGCTAGTGGTTAGATCATGCTTCAATCTTAATAATCATTAGAAGTGCCTACAAAGTAATAAAAAAGTGAAAAATATGCCCACGATAACCTGATAACACCCTCGGCCTCCGTTATATAAATTCGAAAAAAAATGAGAGGCGTGGTGTGTGGTACCAAAATGCACTCCACTCAGCATTTACTGCGCCTGTGTCGGGAACGCAGGCACAGCGCGGGTCTTCCGTGAAGCCAGTAGTTTGTGCAACTCCGCTGTCCATCCATACCATCGTATAAGAAATCACACTTAATTTTACTACTTTATTCATTTTTATGGGAGCTATTTTGAAATTTTTGGGGTTCCGTACCTCAAAAGGAAGAACAGAACCCTTATAGGATCACTCTTGTTGTCTGTCTGTCTGTTCTCAAAAACTAAACTAGTTAGGGGTATGAAATTTTGGTATATTTTGTAGGTACCATATACTATATTTAAACAACAAATACTGAAAATAACGATTTATAAAATAATTTGTAAGCTGTGACCCAAAATAAAGAACATTTTTTGGGTTTTGGTTTATTGGGAGATGTTCTAGCTCGGAAAAGAAATATTCCATACACCCAAAAGATGAAGTTCATAATTATTATCTACGGAACCCTAAAAGAGCGAGGCCCTACTCGCACTTGACCAGTTTTATCAATATAACCTACCAATTACCATTCAAAACATTTCAGCAGGACTTCGTCTGCGATGGCGTTTGCTGGCGCGCGTGCTGTGCTTGTTTGGAGTGTTTTTTTTTGTTAAGAGTGGCTGGTTTTTGTGTTAGTTGGTGTTTTTTGGTGGTGGAACTGACTGGGAAACGCTCTAAAGGGGCGCCGCGCGTTTGTCGGCGGGCGCCGGCGCAGACGGAGTCCATACTTGTATAAATTCAATAACTTGAAAATATCACAAACTTGACATTGGCTAATCTGAGTAAAGCCAGATTAAAGAAAAAAAAAAAAACATTTCAGCAACACATAAACCTATGTCTCTCTAACATGAAAATGAGCAACACGTAAATTGTGCTTTTTACCAAGTTTTTGCACACATTTAAGCTTTGTAGCTAAGAGGCTGCATCGTTAGTTGAAATAAATTTCCACTGAAACACGCCGGAACATTCCCAAGCTTTTCAAGATGCTCTCCATTTTAACATTAAAGTATTACTTATATTAAATTTTTGTAACTCTATGAAATTAAATTTACGGTTTCTTTTTTCTTTTTCAGGTAATATTTCACGGCAGGGAAAATTGTAGGAATTCCTGGTAAAGTAGAGGTTTCAATTTCTTTCGACGTGGTCCGAGGCAAGAATTTTTTTGGGATCCCGTATTAAAACAAAGGAACCCTTATAATTTTCTCCAGTCAAAATCAGGAAAAAAAATTTGACCTCCTGGAGCTTGTTAAATACGTACCTACTGAATTGAGCTTGTTAAATACGTGTGGTCTACTGTATTTTAAACTTGTTATGAGGTTAGGAACGTGTGGCCCAATTATGAAAACGCATATCAATCAATTGTGACTGTTAAGCAACGTTGACCCAAGTCGGTAACTGGATGGCTGAATTTGGCCTTTTCGTTTCCTCCCGGTCCCTTTTATTATATTTTTTGAAGAAATGAACACTTGAATACTTAAATCACCAATATGTAGAATGCATTTTTACAGTAAATTGTGTTATTATTGTAACATGCTTGTTAGCCAAGTGTCAGCTAAAGTAGCTAACTTTTTCTTCGAACGGTATTAACAGGGCTCTCTCCGTCACTCGTTTCATACAATCGTAGTTCCAATTTCATTTGAATATTAAGCAACCAAAGTCCATGAAATTTTGCAGACATATTCTAGAAACTAATATCTGTGTCTGTGGTGTTTTAGATTTTTCTAAAAATATGTAGTTTTAAAATTACAGGGGCTCAAAGATTTGTATGAAAATTTTTAAGACCGCGTAACTTTGAAACCGAATATTTTAACAGAAATCTGGAAAACCACAGACATAGATATTAGTTTCTAGAATATGTCTGCAAACATGGACTTTGGTTGCTTAATATTGAAATGAAATTGGAACTACGATTGTATGAAACGAGTGACGGAGAGAGCCCTCTTAAGTAGACTAGAATAGAATAGATGTAACAGCAATAACATTTATGTCCGTCGTAATCCTGGCTTCTAAGTAGAGGCATATAAAGGAAGGAAGTAGGTTAAGCGCTGCTTAGCGAGTAAGGAGCGACACTGCAAAACAACGTTTACAAGCACTAATGGAATAAACGTAAGAGTGGTCAGAAAAAGGGCCTTTTTGACCCCCGAGCCAAAAGGAGGGGTGTTATACATTTGACGTGTGTATCTGTGTACCTATCTGTCAGTATAAATCACAAATTTATAACACCCCCGACAAGTGAAGGTTACAGTAACTAGAAAAGAGCTGATAACTTTCAAACGGCTGAACCGATTTTCTTGGATTATAGCTAAGAACACTCTTGATCAAGCCACTTTTCAAACAAAAAAAAACTAAATTAAAATCAGTTCATTAGTTTAGAAGCTACGATGCCACAGACAGATACACAGATACACACGTCAAACTTATAACACCCCTCTTTTTGGGTCGGGGGTTAAAAATTAGTTAAATTATACCTGCTCTTCTGGCTTACGCTTTTACTTGTTTAATGAACTCCTTCTACCTTCTACTCTATCTTCTAGAGTTCTAGACTCTACCTGTAGGTAAATGCCGTATATTTTTGCCTACGTCACTGTGTACATTATTCGGTAGCGTGGTTTGCAAATAAAAGCACCGGCGAGGTGTTGCCGTCGCTCGGAGTGGCAATTACATGACTGCGCGTTATTTCCGCCCCCTGTGACAGAAGGCGCGTGGCGGACTCAGGATTAAAGGCCTGGACATACATGACGCGCGGCTGCAGCGTGTTCAATGCGGCTCTTAGCTAAATAAGAAGGAAAGAAAAACATTGATTAAGTAAATAGATGATTTCAATGTTTACAGTTTAATAGTATGTAAACCCTATGGTTGCAAAAAACAGTTAAAAAAGATTTAAGTTCTTTTTTTTTTAATTTGTACCGAAAATTTTACCATTTAATATAGAGTAGTTTCCTGCAAATAGTGCAATAATAATAATTGCTTTATCTCTGAGTTGAAAGTAAAATATTTAGTAAAGTGTTTATTTAGATTTTAGATAAGTGTACCTAAGTACTTATATCTTAGAAAAGTTTTCTAAATTGCAGTTATTTTACGAACATTTGTCAATGCGTTCATAAGTACCAATCGTGGGTCGTGCGGTACACATTTTTCTGAGTGGATTCTTCCCGTATTTGCGTACTCGTCGCCACCGCCGCGCGTTCTAATTGATCAAGTCTTTAAAAGTGTACGTGTGATTGATATTCCAGGGTGGGAATATTTTTCAAAAGTACTCTCATTCCTAACGTTTTCCGTGTAAAATGTTTTTTTTATTATTTTCTGTGGCGACTACCGACGTGAGGTCGGTTTTTATGAGAAATATTATTGTGCGGAAGTGAATGTAGGTTTTTTATTGTTTTCTGTTTTTTACTGTACCTACTAAATTTAAACCTTATATATGTAGTTTATTTTAAAATGGCTGTAAGTTGTAACACACAGTCAAGCTGACAAACGGACTGAACGAAACCGTAAAGGTACCTAAGGAACCCTAAAAATACGGCAAGAACAGTAAATAACAGCTAAAGCAAAGTGGAGAAGGCATTCGTACGCCCTAAATAAATATCTAATAAGAGCGAAATGAGTTCCTTCTCTACGGAATTAGCTTTTTACGAGCCAGGGAGATCGGAAGTGTTTCGTTACGTCTTTATGCATAAAATATATCTTTTACATTCGTACCTAAATTGAATAATAATATAATTTTTAGGGTTCCGTGCACAAATACATAGTATCCGTATACACTTTGCAATTTATGCATTGTAGTCTCTTGAGGAGGATTTATGCATTACCTTAGTAATTTTTTTTGAGGCTGACACAGAAATGTATACGCCTGTAAATAAAAGATTAAAAAAAGCAATTTTTTAACTTTAAATACTTCATTTTTTAGAATTCCGTAGCCAAGTGTAGTATAAATATGTACTTAGCTACTCCGTCCACAGTCCACCTTTGCAATTATGTTTATTTAATTAATTATAGTGTCTATATCTCCTAAGGATGATGGTGTTAGAGTGAAACGTAAAGATTTTTGTTGTGTAGAGTGGTGATGGTGCGCATTGTTTGCTTATCCTGCATGTTTAGCAGTGTGAGGACGAATGGTGCGTAGCGAATGTTGCACGTTGTACCATGCAGATTGGTCTGTTTTAGCGGATTCAATAGCGAATTAAACTTGTTGTTCCTTGTGTATCATGGTTTTCCGCTAAATAATCTGATATAGTAAAATATGGTACCTACTATGTTCAACTATGTAGTACTAATCTAATTTCCTTTGATTTAGATACATTATGCAATTTCTAATTTATATCCTACAAACTTAATGTAAGTTATTATTTCAATTACAATAAAAATGTTTGAGAGCTTTAAATGTCAGGTCGTAAATTATGAGGTTTCATAAAATATTTTATACCAACAACGCCATCTAGTGTTGAGGTGAGACAAACAAAAATGAAGCGCCATCTATTCGTGAATAGCGACATGTCCCAGATCTTTTGGTTTGTTTGTAAGTTTTACTAAATACGAACTACTTTTGTGTACTTCTGCTAGATGGCGTACCTAGTAAATAAAGATAAAAAGTTACAATAGTTAAATGTCAGAAAATTAATGTTTTTAGCTTACATTTGTTTTTATTAGTTTACCTTACAGTTTATTTACATTGTTGTTTGATAATAGATAAGTGCAGTATTTGTATAATATTATTATGTAAGTATTTCAATAAATAAATCGCAATCAATTGTACTGTTGGTATTTTGCGGTTTCACGAAAGTTGTTGCTAAGGAAATAAAAGGTAAAACAATAAAAATAAACGCTCCGCCATGACAGTGTGAACACTGCCGTGACCAGGATTCGAACCTGGGTTACTACGGCCACAACGTAGGGTCCTAACCACTAGACGATCACGGCTATCGGAGCGATAGTGACAATGTTGAAAATATGTACCAGTTTCTAATAGATAGCAATTTGAAACATTTTCTTCTTCTTTTTTGAAAGAAGACCTAAGTAGTTGATTCCAGAAATCTCGCATGGTTTTAGTTTGAACTATGCTTGGGTTGTTCTATTTGAACGCTTTTTTAACGGATGTAAAAAAAGCTCTCGTGCGAATGAGGCCTTAAAATTTTATCACACGCAGCTAGTGTCAATTTGATTTGATGGTGGGTTTTATTATAGTTTTAGGGTTCCGTACCCGTAGAGTGCCAAAGAGACCCTATTAAGCCTCCGCCATCCGTCTGTTTGTCAGCGGGATGTATCTCATGAACCGTAGTAGATAGAGCTCACGAAATTTTTTCAGAGTGTACTTCTATTGCCGCTATGACAACAAATAATAAAAAACCGACCAAGTGCGAGTCAGCTCGCGCACCGAGGGTCCCATACTCGGGTATTTTTTTTCGAAATTTTGCACGATAAATCAGAAACTATTATAAAAATAAATAACAATCTATTTCAGAAAATAAAGCCCTTTCATATAATACCCCACTTGGTGTATAAATCTTTCTTCGAAAGTTGAACCATAAAATTTACGGTTTTTGGATTTTTCCCCTTGTGTGTGCTATAAGACCTATCTATCTGCCAAACATGATTCTAGGTCAACGCGAAGTACCCTATAAGTTTCTTGACAGACGCGACAGGCAGACAGACAACGAAGTGATCCTATAAGAGCACCTTTTTTCCTTTTGAGGTACGAAACCCTAAAATTGTAAGTATTTGGTTGTTCAGTCTTGTCAGGGTATCTCAGAACTCCAAAACCAAGAACTCTAGACCGCTGACCGCTGGTTGTTTAATCGAACTCTTTTATTACCACATTATTTTCTTTAAGTATGTTACATCATCAGAGGGACCAACTTGGTTGGCGCCATATCTAAATATAACTTCGCACGTGGAACGGGTTAGTACTTGGTAACATCTCTGTATTTGGAGTTTTGAGACAAACGCAATAATTCGCGAGGGGCGTACAAGCTACAAACATGGTCATGTCATGTCGTCCATTGTCCCTTTGAAAGGACACAAAGGATGGCCGGGGCATGTTACCGGCCGTTTGATTGCTTTGCTTTACAATGATACAACTGGATTCTCTAGACGTCTCAAGAGTCTATGGTACAAATGTTACGCGATGTTTTAAGGTACACGAGACGGGTCTGCCCGCGAAATTCAAATTTAAATTTGGTTTTTCGCAATTTGTAAACTAATACGATAAATAAGGCTTATGGGACTTTAATTGCGCCAATGGCAGTATCATACTCACAGGTTTATATAAAAAAATCACTTGAAAGGGTCCGATTTAAGAAATTAGTTATAGTATCGACCAATTTGTGAGTAACTCACGTCAAACTCATTATTTTGACTAATTTCTTAAACTGAACACTTTCAAGTAAAGATTTTTATGTAATCCTGTGAAAATGATACTACCATTGGCGAAATTAGGATGCCATAAGCCTACTTTGTCGTATTAATTTACAAATTGTGAAAAACCAAATTAAATTTGAATTTCGCGGGCAGACCCTTCTTATGCACTTTAAATATTTCCACCGATTCTGTTGTCTTTCTCTTAACTAAATTTAGAGTACCCTGCATCTTTTTTTTTTGGTTTTACGTGACCGTCGCCTAATATTTGACATACCATCGATGCAGGATCAAACCGAGAGCTCCCTCGCTTTAGTTCACTCTGGTTCTGTTTGCCAGCTCTTTAATTTTAGTGTGGATTATTATATACGAGCCGATGCCCGCGACTTCGCCCGCGTGGTTTAGGTTTTTGGAATCCCGTGGGAACTCTTTGATTTTCCGGGATAAAAAGTTGTCTATGTGCTAATCCAGGATATTATCTATCTCCATGCCAAACTTCAGCCAAATCCGTCCAGTAGTTTTTGCGTGAAGGAGTAACAAACATACACACACATACGCACATACACACAAACTTTCGCCTTTATAATATTTGTGTGATTATAACAACAAGAGTTGGATTTTGGATTTGACCATAGTTATAAGCTTCGTCTATCAGTTGTTCCAAACGTGACCGTGAACTAAGACTACAATAGCAATTTTTACAATACGCCAATACAAACTAGAATAACAAAACTGAATTGTACAATACTCTAATCACATGTACAGGAAATTCACAAAAGGGATTAGCAGAACACAAAAAGTATAAGACATGGTAATGCTAACCGTCGATTTGCTTCGGGCAATATTCAAAATGTATAGATGATTGACGCGTGAAGGATTTTTACGCGGCTGTCTATTGTGATAAGGGAAAAAGATTACAAAAGGGGGAACATAGCAAGAAATATGTATAAATATATATGTGTGGGTATGCAATCTGAACATTTCGAAAATTGCGAAAAACCAAATTAAATTTGAATTTCGCGGGCAGGCCCGTCGCATGCACCTTAACCAAAAGACTAAGTTTTTTTGTCTCGCCACGCTACTTATTTTCTGTGTATTAGGTAGGTACAAGTAAATAAAACTGTAGTCGAATCACTGATTGAGTTTTTTCTGATGCTCCGTTTGTATAACAGTCTGTTTTGTGTACAGCATCGCTTTTTGTGTGAGTCAATCATTGGACCATAAAATTGTTTAGATGTAACAGTTCACTGTGAGTAGGTACCTACTGGTGCCTACGTACAGTAGCGTTTAGTGGTTTAACTATCAAAGCAGATGTTAGAATATGAGGATTAGTTTAAACTTTGAAAATAACTTAGGAAGCTCAATATTTTTGACAACAAAAAAATCTGGGTATTCATTTGTGTTCTAGCTCTATTTTTATATTACGTGAAATAGATTTTGATTAATTTCTTATTTTAAAGCAAAATATAATAAAAAAAAAATTTATTGCTAAACTATTGGCGTATGATCTAAAATTTTATTCAGATTGAAACTACACAATATGTGTTGTTGAGTTATTCGAATTTCAGCTGACCATCTTAGTTTAATAAAAACTGGATGACAAGTGTAAGTAAAAAATTTATAACACCCCCGACAAGTGAAGCTTACAGTAACTAGAAAAGAGCCAATGATGTTATAATAAAAAGAAGAAAAGAGCTGATAACTTTCAAATGGCTGAACCGATTTTCTTGGATTATAGCTAAGAATACTCTCGATCAAGCAACCTTTGAAACAAAAAAAAAAAACAAAATTAAAATCGGTTCATTACTTCAGAAGCTACGATGCCACAGACAGATACACAGATACACACGTCAAACTTATAACACCCCTCTTTTTGGATCGAGGGTTAAAAATATCTAAAACCTACTCGTATTCTAGAATCCTAAACTCAAACAATGCTGTAATGGTGGACTAATATTTCCATTGATCTTGGAAACAACACAAATCAAGCAACAAAAAGCAGTTATTTGATTTGTCCAAAGACGGTTCGAGCAATTTATGTGATGGGCCTCGCGAGTAGAGATGCCGGGAACAGTTGTTATAGCGAATAGGCGAATAGTCTACTAATACCGATTAATCGCCATTCCCTATGCCATCTAGTCGAATAACTCGCCATTATTATTCGATATAAATAAAAGATAAATATAATAAATAACTTGTATGTTATCAAACAATGATATCACGTTTGTACTTAGTAATCTTGAACTTACCAATCATTTAATTGTTACTGTACCTAATCTAATTTGTTTCTAAGGTTATGAGAAAATAAATATTAAAGTTAAAGAAACCATTCTCTTATTATACTGATCTGACTTTTTATATTAATAGTAATATTGTGTTTTGTTTTTTAAGAAAAATTGAAGTTTGATTATTATTTTTAAGCCTACCTATAGTTTTTTTGTTCATTAAAAGTTTATTTTAGACAGTTATTCGCCGAATGTCGATTAATATTATTCGGTATTCGACGAATAAAGTAGAATATTTTTTATTCAAATAAACTTTTACAAGTGCTTTTGAATCGTCAAAATAATTTACCACTGGTTCTGAATGCCGAATAACCAAAAAAAAAAATCGATTAATACCGAATAACGAATAATAGCGAGTATTCGGGACATCTCTACTCGCAAGTCACAATCGATAAACAATTGATTCTAAGCCCCAGTTTATCGTGATTTAGTGGACTGGACCCGGCCCCGGCGATTTGAGTCCCAATTTATCGGTTTCTTATCAACTTCGAAACTGTAACTAACTATACTGAACGCTGGGAACATAAAATATTTGTTTATTGTCTAGAATTTATGAGATCCTTCAACAGAATTACGAAGTTGCGCTGTTTTGGACATTTTCGAACTTGTGTCTTCAACTCACTCAAGAGAAATTTTGAAGACCAAAGACAATTTATTTGTCTTTGGTCTTTTCCTTCAAAACAACAGTGAAGAGGCATGATCTAGAAAACCGCTCTAATCTATCATCAATCACATACATATATAAGGCGTGATTATCTTCAAGCGTAAGCTTATCTTGAATTTTTAATCCCAAAAAAGTCTTGTTCAGGAAATAAGAAAGTTCTCCAACTATTCATAATGTTATGAAATGTTAGGACTTTGGATACCATAGAATGGACCAAAAGCTTATTTGAACAAAATGAACACAAATTGCATAAAAAAAGCATTTTTTGAGGATTCTGCATAATGCCTTCATAAACATGGTTTCCAAAACATTTTGTTACTATAACTACGGACCAATTATGTATACAATAATATGTACAAGTGTAAATTAAAAATTTTCAACACCCCCGACAAATCATTTTCAAATAAATAATTATGTATATCTTGACAGCTTGACATTTGTGAATTGACACTTGAATATTATGAACCTAAGAGTTATCTAACCTTCTTTTCTACAAGAAAACTAGAAAATAGCTGATAAGTTTTAAACGGCTGAACCAATTTTTTTGGATTATAGCTAAGAACACTCTCGATCAAGCCACCTTTCAAACAAAAAAAAGTAAATTAAAATCGGTTCATTCGTTTAGGCGCTACGATGCCACAGACAGATACACAGATACACAGACACACAGATACACAGATACACACGTCAAACTTATAACACCCCTCTTTTTGGGTCGGGGGTTAAAAAAGAGATGACGACCTTCAAAATATTCTCTTGAGAAATTACTTCCTCTTTCGACCCTTGACACGTCGTCATAAATACAATAGAGAGAACTTGTATGAAATTTTTACCGGTCATTCAACAACCATTAGAAGTGCATTTTGCATCTATGACTGACATACGTCATGGTTTACAAATCTTCTATTGTAACCTTGTGACAGATAACAAAGGGTTTAAATAAGGGTTATGACCCTAATTCACAATAATATTAGCTTATGACAATCTATCTAACTACGTTAGTATAGTTTTCAATGGGTTTGAAAGCAATCTTTTTGGAATTAAATACACTGTAACTAAAGCATTGTCGTATATTAACTAATCGTATTGCGTTTAGTTATTAGTAGATATATTTGTGTTAGAGATTAGCAACTCGAATTGTATCGTGGCTTTCATATATAAATGGATAACTTGCCTGCTTGCTGGAATCCGCAAGAAATTAAGTACAATGTAAGGTGCCATATACTTCTAATTCACATAATAACGTCACCATTTGGATAAGGTACTTATTTTGTTAAAAAAATTGAGTAGGTATTATTGGAGTTTGGAAGTCAATCAATATCAGTGAATCTAGCTTGTAATAACAAATAAACGCCTATTTTGTTCGTGTGTCGATATCTTTATCTTATATTTTTAGTTTTTCCTAGTTTTCCTTTTGTCAGATATTTTTCTCCCTTCACTCTTTCCAATTAACTACGTGCCTTATTTCAAAGATTTAAAATAGACAGTTTAAAACGCTTTTATTTTAAAATAGAGTTTTATCAATATCTTCTGCATTATTTTACAAGTCCATTAAAAAAAATGAATATTATTCAATGTTCTATTTTTTTTAACTGGTTGAAAATTTCAAATCCTTGCTTAGTGGTAATCTACTTTATAGAGAGAATTCACATGTTGAATCTCAAGTTTCTAGGTTTGGGCTGTACATACCTACGCGTTGAAGACTGAACATTTTTTTGTACATTTCTTCTTCTTTTAGTGCATCTTCTATCGAAGGTTGAACGTCAACTTAATCTAGTGAGCGGGTGCTTTTATTGAACCACTGGCTGGCTTGCCGGGTTCAATATAAGAAAATTATTCCCATGAGCTTAAAACTCTAAAATCGGCGTTTATTGTTAACATTTATACCGGACCGGTTTTGTGACGCGGAAGCTTAGCAGTTAGCGTCTCACGATTCCAGTTTTCTTGTAAAACTTTGTATTAAATAAAATACTTTCAAACATCTGTCAAGTCCACTCTGGTTTTGTTACAATATTATTTAAGTTACGGACCCTTTCCATCCTAAAAATACTGTTTGCTTTGAGGATAATTATTGATTTAGGTATGTTTTTGTTCCTCATTTATTTAGAAGTGGTTATATTTTACCTCTAATGGTAGAATTTGTACTTGATACAATGAAAAATTGCATTCTTTTTGTGAGCTCTCATGTAAAAATTGTTAAAATGTTACATTAGTTTAGAGACTATGCTGTAAGTAATAGTTTTACCAACTAGTTTTTATTATTATTTATAATTTTATTATATCAATTCGTCTTTCCTCCATGTTTTTTTTCGAATCACTGTTTTGAAGAGTAAAGTAGAGTTATATCTAATAGGATTCATAGACTTACTAATCCCAACTTTTAATCTAAACGTTAGCCCCGTTCCATCTTAGACTGCATCATCACTTACCACCAGGTGAGATTGCGGTCAAAGGCTGATAATATCTATATTTTATTCGGCAAGCGTTTTCGAGCATTAATTTGCAAGTGTACAAGTGCCTTTACCTGTTTATACTCCTTTGTTGCTGCCACGTCCGTTGCAGTTTTGTAGCATAATGCAATATGGATATTGTTCGTACGTCAAAATTTCTTACGCGATGCACTTTAAAAATCTTAAACGGGGGTTTTTAGGGTTCCGTACCTCAAAAGGAAAAACGGAACCCTTAGGTATAGAATCACTTTGTTGTCTGTCTGTCAAGAAACCTATAGGGTACTTCCCGTTGACCAAGAATCATGAAAGGCAGGTAGGTTGGTCTTATAGCACAAGTACAGGAATAAATCTGAAACCCCCGAATTTGTGGTTACATCATTTTAAAAAAATGTGTTTTAATGTTCAAAGTAAGATAACTATACCAAGTGGGGTATCATATGAAAGGGCTTTACCTGTACATTCTTAAACAGATTTTTATTTATTTTTATGTATTTTTTATCTATAGTTTTTGATTTATCGTGCAAAATGTTGGAAAAAATACCCGAGTACGGAACCCTCAATGCGCGAGTCTGACTCGCACTTGGCCGGTTTTTTATTGAAAAGCTTTTGGAAGTGAGATGTTCGCTGATAAAATATTGAATATACCGCCTAGTTTTTGAGAATACCTACTGTTTTTGAAATTAAGTGTGAAGTTTGAAGTTAAGGATTGTGGAGTAATGGCAAGATATTTAGTAGGTACAATGGTATTTAATGAGAAAAGATTAAGAATGGAATCTTTTATAACATTGGCACCATTCCATGGCATTATGTGATGAGAGAGAACAAATATTTTTGGTATTTTTTTTAATAGTTGCTAACCATAATATTATAGAAAAGGCCACCTTTTTGAAATCTTATAACTGTGCTCAAAACCTATGTTATTCTTGTCTTTATTGAGCATAGTTATTAAAATATCTATTTTAAAACTAGAGCTATGAAATAGTTTATGTTATTCATAAGAAACCCCAATAAGTTACACCCACGCGTTTGAATCATAGAATTTATAGGAATGTTTTGGCATCGCCGAAAATATCTGTATGATTAGTACAACTCAATTTAGAAATTTACGATCATTTCTCTCGACTCGATAATTGATTTGTAGTATTTATGATTTGAAAATGTTCAATAAACATCTGTTTCGTAACTCTTGTTTATTTTAACTTCTGTTGTATTTTACGATCTATATATTTTATGGTTACTAATATTAAATTGTTTAGAACATTTCTGAAATTCTTCAGAACCTTGTTGTTTTTAAATTGAATTCATATTTAGTGTTCTAACTCCTTTTTACCCGACTGCGGCAATGCCAAAAGGAAGAGTTATGATTTTAGCAGTCTGTTTACGTATGTTTGTATCCAAATTCTGTGTATTCCACCGTAGCGCCTAAACTACTGGGTCGATTTTGATGAATGAGGTGTCAATTGATTCATATAATATTTCAGCGTTTATTAAGACGATCGCAGTCGGGTTTTAGCTTTCATTTTTATCTTTAGTAGTATAGGTAATTAAATCAATTTGCTTGTATGGAAAATCGAGGGTGTGTTCTCCTACGACGTGTGCGGACGTGTATGCTATTAAAATCTTAACCTTTTACTAGTTGCTACTGCCCTCTCATCCAGATCCACAGTGCTCACTGAGATCAATGTAACTTGTCATGGAATAAAAACCGACCAAGTGCGAGTCAGACTCGCGCACAAAGGTTTCCGTACTCAGGTATTTTTTCCGACATTTTGCACGATAAATCAAAAACTATTATGCTTAAAAATAAATAAAATTCTGTTTTAGAATCTACAAGTAAAGCCCTTTCATGTGAAATCCCACATGGTATAGTTATCTTACTTTGAAAATTGAAAAACATATATTTTTTTCTGTAATATAACAAATTCACGGTTTTCGGATTTTTTCCTTTACTTGTGCACAAAAACCTACCTACCTGCCAAATTTCATGATTCTAGGTTAACGGAAAGTACCCTATAGGTTTTCTTCACAGATGCGACAGACGAACGGACAGACAGACAACAAAGTGATCCTATAAGGCTTCCGTTTTTCCTTTTGAGATACGGAATCCTAAAAACAGATCCTGTTAAAGATCCTGGTTGATCCACTAAATTCTCTTCTCATTCACACCGCAAACTTAAGAAGGTATCACGTTTTTTCTACCATCCCAATATATTTTCAATCAGCCGTGACTGATCTTCCATTAGACCGCGGAGCCGCAACGCCGCGAAATTGCGAATGCCGTTAAATTAGATGATGTACGCTCAGCGTAATAGTGATGCGATACGGGTAATAAATCCAGTTAACATTGATGGCGCATGCTTAGAACTTTGATTTGTGGGAAGCTCTTCTTATCAGGTACATGCTTATAAGGACAAGGGCTTAACAAGAATTCTAGACCAAAGATTTCGGCCAGTTATTGAAATCACTACCCACTTACTACCTTTTATATTATAATTAAGAAAGTGTGTTTGTTTATTGGTTTGTTAGTTTGCCGTTTAATCACGTCGCAATGGAGCTACGGATCGACGTGATTTTTGCATGGGTACTCGTATAGTTAAAGACCTGGAGAGTGAAGTAAGCTTTTTTTACTTTTTATACCGAAAAAATCAATGAGTTCCTACAGAATCATCAAAAACCACGCGGACGAAGTCGCTGACATCAAGTAGTACAAAATATTGTGACAGTTCAAGAATACAAGTTGTAAGAATACAATGTAAATAGTTGTAAGAATTATGTAAATACAATAAATAAATAAATAAACAAAAGTTAAATCGCTGGCCCCAGATTATTTGCTTGCAAGTTTAATAGTCTGCAACTATCAGCTGATAGCCTATGCACTGAACCTAATCAATAAAAATTAAATTAAAAATTTAAAAAACCCCCGACACATAAACCTCTAAAAAGTAAAAAAATAATAGGTAAGTATGTATGGGCCCTTTAAGAATAGTATAAATAGTAAAGTTTTTATCCAAGCGCTCGTTGCGCCAGGGGACCGCTACCTATCGTAAACTATGAAAGTCATCTGTTGTAGAAAGAATAGTCTTTAGCGGTCCCCCGACGCAACGAACGCTTGGATAAAAACTTTACTATTTATACTATTCTTAAAGGGCCCATACATACTTACCTATTCTTTTTTTACTTTTTAGAGGTTTATGTGTCGGGGGTTTTTTAAATTTTTAATTTAATTTTTATTTCACGCTTTTTAAACTTTTATTCATAAATTACCGTTTATTTGTGCCATTCTAAAACCCAATTTCTATAATAATATAAATCCAATAAGGCAGCTAATATCTCTTCAAAAGTAACATCAATGTTATGTTAATTATACGTTCCATGAAATATTTTTGACCGAACATTACTAAATCAAGAATTATCTGAATGACTCACATATATAGTTTAACACGACCAAAACGAAATATCTGTTTTGTCGTTGCTTTAAAAATGTACCCATTTTACGTAGTCGTATAGTAGTTCGCTTTTCAAGATATACCTACGATTAAATTGAAATCGACTTTCACCCGATGAAATAAGGAAAAAAGTGGCTTGTATTTCATTTTGTTTGTTATTGCATGTCAAATTTTTATTTGACATAACTTTCAAAAACCGGTCAAGTGCGAGTCTGCCTCACACATGAAGAGTTCCGTACAAGTTTTTTTTATGTAATGACAATTCAGTTGTCGGATTTTTCACTTTACTTGGGCCACAGGAGTAGAGTGCTTGGGCTATAAGATATTGCTACCTGCCTTTCATGATTCTACGTAAACGGGAAGTACCCAATTTATAAGTTTTGATTCTCTTGAAAGATGACACACAGACAGACAACGAAGTGGTGAAGGAAAACACCGTCAGGAAACCTGCATGCTTAAGAGTTGGCCATAATGTTCCCTCAAAGGTGCGTGAGGTGTGCTAATACGTGCTTGGCCAGTGTGGTAGCTTCTCATTCTGAGAGGAGACTTGTGCTCAGTAGTGAGCTGGCGATGGGTTGATCCTGATGATGATGAATTTTAAACGTATTTTGTCAAAGTAAATAAGCTGAGTTCAAGCAGATAAAATAAAAAGAAGGTGCGCCTAATGCATCATCCAAACCTGCGCGACAAAGCGACTACGATGCGGGAACCTCAGCCGCGCGGAGGGTCATCGCTTCCTACGATATTTAATGGTGCCATGCACACCTACGCGACTACAACAGTCGAGGCTACATCTTTTTTTTTCTACAGATACCTACTGAACCCTAAAAATTGTTTGACTATGGTTTGGGTTTGGGTTGATTGTTCGTGGCCTTTGGTTGACTGTTGGATATTATAATTGAATTGATGTTTTCTCGCTTTAACTGTGATTATAATATTTTATAAATTAGAAACTCCGCGCCAACGATCCAAAGTATCGGAGTTTTCCAAAACATTATTTTCAAATAAATAATTATGTATCTAGGCAACGTCCATCTTGACAGCTTGACATTTGCCAATTGACATAATATTATGAACCTCTGTTACAATAGTGAAAGATCCCAGGGCCACCAGCCGTCACGTATTTTCTGACGAAAGAAATGTGGACGATTGAGTAGTGTTAGTATGTACTAAGAACGCATGCTACAGACCTGCTGGCTTGCTTAGACGGCCAATTTTCAGGTATCAGGTAATCAAGGTACATAAAAACATTACTTACCTCACGTAAATTCTCCCATTTTTTTAATTTTTACCTGATTTTTTTTTAATATTAATAATTAATTGACAAGTAAACTATAAGAGAGTGAGAGAGAAGTCAATATATATCCTAATACATGTCTTACTCAGTCTCATGCGCGTAGATAATGATGCCCTCGCGCTCAAACCCACAGAGGCATTAAAATTGAATTTAGGGGATGATTGGCCCTCTGGATCAGTCTGTCTTCTTGTAAAAGGTTTTAAAATAGTTGTCTGGTGGACATATATAAAATGGAGCATCAGAATTTACGTGCAGTTAAGTAATTACTTATTTTGGGAGCTTTAAAGCGTCTGCAAAGCAATACGGCCGACGCGGGAAATGTCTGGGAGTATTGGCGACATATTTTTAAGGATATTGCCTAAAATATACGTAAAAATCAGTTTGGAGAATTTACGTGAGGTAAGTAATGGTTTTATGTACCTTGATTATCAGATACCTGAAAATTGGCCGTCTAAGCAAGCTAGCACGTAGGCTAGGCATGCTTTCTTAGTACTTACTAACACTACTCAATCGTACATATTTCCTGTGTCAGAAAATACGTAACCTCTGGTGGTCCTGGGATAAAAGTAATAAGAAAACCAGAAAAGAGCTGATAACTTCCAAACGGATGAACCAATTTTTTTGGATTATAGCTAAGAACACTCTCGATCAAGCCACCTTTCAAACAAAAAAAACTAAATTAAAATCGGTTCATTCGTTTAGGCGCTACGAGGCCACAGACAGATACACAGATACACAGAAACACAGATACACAGATACACAGATACACAGATACACAGATACACACGTCAAACTTATAACACCCCTCATTTTGGGTCGGGGGTTAAATAACACCCCTCATTTTGGGTCGGGGGTTAAAAAAAGTACCACCCGATATTTTTACAAGTGATTCTGTGTCATTGCACGGTTTTATGATTTTGAATGCCTGCCACAAATCCTATAATTACGTTGTTTGGTTTTTTCTCAAGTGTCTGGTAGAGATAGAGGTACACTGTGGTCTTTGTTATTGCTCCCTGCTCAAAAATCGTTTTTTTGTTGTCGGCAAAATTAAAAATTCTTTCGATTTTAAAAATGGGTTATTTATAAAATCTGTTGACAAAAGGCAATTTTAACAATTTCAAACCAATATTTTGTTAAAAATTATATTTTTCAAGTTTTTTCGTTTTAAAAGATAAGTAATCAATCGTCAAAGCGTATAAAGTCATGTTGTGTTCTGTATTTTTTCAATTTATAAGCTTGGTCTATTGTTGGTGTCTTGAGAGCTGACAAAAAAGATTTGCAGAAGGCACCCTTCTTTGTATCTACCCTCCTTCTGGGTGTCACCCTTCGCGAAAATTGGCCAATAGCAGTTGAGCATCTTCATCGTTGATCCCACAACAAGAACTTCATAAAAAATGGAGCAGCCGAGGGCTGAGCGACCCCAAATTTCTGCTCCTAAAAGCATCTGAATTGATTTTAGCATTTTTATTTTCTGCGCCACGGATTTGGGTCGTGTTCCGTGGTGAATTTTATCCAAATTGACTTTGAATTATGCGATTTACGTTACAATTAAATAAAGCTTTTATCAATGTAGCCTCGATAGCTCAACGGTTGAGGAGCGGACTGAATAACGAAAGGTCAGCGGTTCAAACCCCACCCGTTGCACTATTGTCGTACCCGCTCCTGGCACACACTTTACGCTTAATTGGAGGGGAAAGGGGAGTATTAGTCATGATAAGCATGTCTAATATTCTTTAAAAAAAAAAACCTATACGAACAATTTTTGGAGCGTTTTTACCCTACGAATGATAGAGTCGCAGGCAGGGACATAATATTATATTTAACAATCAACAGCCCGGCTAGCATGGGCAGTAGATAAAAATTATATCCCTCGATTATATCCACTGATGTCATACAAATCAGTGGATATAATCGGGGATATAATTTTTATGTACTGCCCATGCTAGCCGGGCAGTTTGTAAGCTCTTCTTGTATGTCCACGGCTGAGACGCTGCACTCAAGTTTAATTAACATTTGTTGACTTCTGCGCAGATTTGTAAAACCTCCCGTATTCGAGAGCCATACCTACAGTATGTACTTAGTTTACATTACAAAATTTATGCATTTTTTTAATCAAAATTCTAATTACAATATGTTTAATTCTCACAGCTTTCTTATTTTCTAACAATGAACGTGTTTGTTTGATGTCACATTATTATGTATTGTATGACTTGCTAGTTATGTAATGTTAACGGCTTTTTTGTGTTTATTGTTGAGTTTATAATATTCACAGCCGAAATTTCACTTTCTGTTTCACTGAGAAATCTTAGATCCAATGTTAATTGTGTAATTGTCACGCAAGTTTTTAATTTAATTTAAAACAACTTTGTTGTTAACAAAATTACAAAGAATAAGAATACAGAATACACTGAATACAAGTGTAAATTAAAAATTTATAACACCCCCGACAAGTGATGGTTACAGTGACTACAAAAGAGCTGATAACTTTAAACGGCTGAACCGATTTTCTTGGATTATAGCTAAGAACACTGTCGATTAAGCCACCTTTCAAAAAAAAACTTAATTAAAATCGGTTCATTAGTTAAGAAACTACGATGCCACAGACAGTTACACAGATAGACACGTCAAACTTATAACACCCCTCTTTTTGGGTCATCTCTTCCAGGTAACCCATACCTATTTAATCATTTTTTTTTAATTACACATTTTTTTTTCAACAAATAATAGATATATATTTTTATCAACAAGTGCTTAACTATATTCTATCCAAACTACACATTAAGTTGTTTATGGTTATTGAACTTAATAGAAACTACAATTTTCCAGGCTAGCCCAGGACTTCATATCATCATTTCTCTCTCTGCATCGTAATCCTCCTTGTTGAAGGTTACGAGAGATTCAAGTTTTTATAAAAATAAATAGGTACAATAAGTGAATTTACTCGTCCATTTGCTGTACTCAAGTCAGCAATCTCCTCGTATAACACCATTAATCAAAATTTCGCAACTCATATTATATCAGCAAATGTTGCCCGGAGCGACGTAAATGGAGCAAAAGTCCTTAATGGTGTAAACTTTGATCGATAATGGTGACGTTCGGAAGATCATCAATTTTGTTGGCACTAGTTTTTTTTTTTTTTTTTATAAAATTCGCTTTTATATTAAATCAGTTTAATTTTGTGTAATTTTGAATGGGTCAATTTAGCAATAATCTTTTACAAAAAACTTAAAAGTTTTTTTGAAGTCACTGAGTTAAATTTTCTGTAGATTTTGTAGCAAATGTATTGAATATGTAATAAAAAAAACCTAGCATATTATTTGATTATTACTTCAAAAGCTATGATTTGCCAAATAAAACCAAAATAATGTCTACGCCAGAAGCAAAAAAAGTCGGTCTGCTTAGTTACTACCTTGCTGAAAAACTCGAAAAGCCGTACTGAAGATAAACTAAGAGTTACGCATTTTTAGACTGGGTGTACAAATACCTACCTGGTTTATGCATCTGTGCCATAACGATATATTATTTTTAATAAAAAAAAAAAACGTAACTGTTCGAGTTACGTTATTCGGAAGAATTTGTATGAATATTGTTTGCTCTTCCATAGTAAATGATAGACGACGATAGACGACGATGTCACGTTAGCTAAACGATTACTTGAACAGTTATGCTGGAGCGGCTAGTTGTGCTGGTGATTTTACTCACAATTTCTAAAAAGAGGCCAAGTCTGTATACTGTCTGATTATAGGGGAGCTCTATGCGGCTAATAGCTGAGTATACGGCAGAAACTGACTTTCACCTTACATGGCTGTTTTGCTAATACGAACAGTTTTCTTAGGTACCTACAGAGATAGGCTATGTATCTCGGGGGAAGACATAGGTTACTTTTTATCCCCGAAAAGTTCCCACGGGAGTTGTCAAAACCTAAATCCACGCACAAGAAGTCGCGGTCATGAGCAGGGTTAAAATCCAGATCGAGGAGAAGAAAGCGATCGACATAGGTCAAAATAGTTGAAGGCAAGGTCATGCAACCGACAGTGAATGGGGCAGACATTTCTGGAGTGATAACCATATACCGATTACAGGTAAGTGCACTGTAGGAGGACCTAGCTCGCTGGACCGATGACCTGAAGAAGAGAAGCGCCCATAAATAGACCTATGTCAAGCTGTGGATGCAACACAGATCGATGAATGGATAGATGCCCTGGGTTTAACCCTGGACCCTTTGAATAGGTGATCGAGACGTCTTAAAGCCGATTCACACCAAGCACGTACACGTGAATCCGTAGACATAACTGCACGCATTACGTCTACGCGAACGTTCACGCCACGCAAGCGGTATGCCATGTCTCCTACAGTTCCATACATTACAACGCAATGGTACGCGCTACGTCTACGCTTACGCGACGCATACGCGGCCTGTGTGGCCGGCGCTTTAACCACTAGTCTATCACTTTATTTTTTCATATTATACTTAACATACACCCCCTGACGAGGCATTCAACTATGCAGCCCTCGCGTCGAGCAAGCCACGTGTGCGCGTTTTCTTCACACCCCGCTTGTTTTTCTAGAGTCCATTGATTTTCCCATCCCTCATACGCGGGGTTAATTTAAACTAGCTTAGTTAAATAAATATTTTCATCTCTAACACTGTTTGTTTATGCCGCTAGGACGTCATATTTGATTTATTACCCATACTTACATTCTCTTCTCTTATAGATAGATAGATAGATAGAAACTCTTTATTGCACACAAAAACACATATAAGGATAACAATACAGTAAGAAGAAAACAGAAAAAAACAATTGTGTGCAAAGGCGGCCTTATTGCTTGGAGCAATCTCTACCAGGCAACCTTTTCTTATCTAAATATATAAAAGGAAAAGGACTGACTTACTGACTGACTGATCCATCAATGCACAGCTCAAACTACTGGACCGATGGGGCTGAAAGGCATAAAGGATCCGTAATCATTTTGTTCTGGAAAATCAAACCTAAAGGCCAATTCACACCAATTGCGTACACGTGGCATGTGCGTAGTGACGCGCGTAAACCCCTAACACACCGGGTTACGCATACGTCCACGCTTTACGCAAACAATGTGCCATGTTTCATATAGTTCCATACATTACAACGCAATGGTACGCGCTACGTCAACGCTTACGCAACCTGTGTGAGCGAGCTATTAATCCACGTGAACGAATTCGCGGGCATCACCTAGTATGTAGAAATAAATTCTAAGGCAACTCGTGTGAACCTAGAAGGGAGTTAGCTATTTCCTGCTTAATAATCTATTACTTCGAAATATAAGGTTTCGTCGTAGGTATGAGTCCCTAGTTACACCAAAACTACACATCCATTATTCACAATCGAATAGTGATTTTTCCCAATCAGGGCTTAATCAAAGGGCGCGCAGCACGCCACGTGTGAGGGAGGCAATCTAGTTTCTTTACAATTTAGGAGGACCCTCCGAGTGCATGTAATTACTCCATTATGAGTACAAGTGGGTAGCGTTTATGTATCGATTCAATTGGATCGATATCGCTGCTTTCGATTTTGATTCTCGATTCATAATCGTCGTCGTAAGCGAATAGAGCTAGTTGTCTTGTACGGATTTCCACAGTCCATACTGCGCTGCCTGGATCCAGGGACTCCCTGCGTTTCGTTTGATGTCCACTGTCCACCTAGTAGACGTGGTCTGTATTCTCGGTGCGAGGTTTTCATTCGAGTATGTACGAACCTCAATATCTAGGCGGTTCTCTTAGAACTGTGTGCCCACCTCTTGCTACTTCAGCTTTGCAACCCGTTGGGTTATGTAGGTTATAATGTCATCATCGACATCAACGTGTGCATCCAAAATTAAAAACCGGCCAAGTGCGAGCCGGACTCGCACACGAAGGGTTCCGTATCCCGTACAAGAAATAACACTTTTTAATTTCATTGCGGTCATTTTGAAATCATTTTTATTTTGTTGTTATAGCGGCAATAGAAATAGACATTCGGTGAAAATTTCAATTCTCTACTTATTACGGTTCACGAGATACATATCCCACTGAAATTAGACGGACGGACGGACGCGACGGACGGACAGCGGACGTCTTAGTAATAGGGTCCCGTTGGCAACTTTTGTGTACGGAATTCTAATAGATACTTTCAGTACCCGGTAGGAAAGATTACACATTGAACATTAGAAAGAGATAATAATCGGCGGCTTCGGTTTCGTTGAGCATTGTCTTTGATGTTGAGACTGACAAGTCAGCGTCATAACGTCGTCGCAGATGTATGAGTGACAGAGACGACACTCTACGAAGCTAAAGCTGTCGATTATCTCTTTCTAAAATTCAAAGCGGATTCGCGGTACCTATAAAAGTAGGTATATGTAGGTAATAAATATAATATTTATTTTACGTCACAGAACTAACTTAAGCGGCTTATAAAATATGCCTCGTATATCGATCATAATGTTAATTTCACTGTACGCACAATTTGCCACGTGGTCAAGCCAATCCACCATAGCGTGACGGTTTTCTCGGCCCGCTGCGTTATGTCACCTAGGTATAAAATATATCTCGTCAAGTGTTTACCAGAACATGGTAGGGTTCCGTAATATTTTTGTCTAAAAGTATATCTACTACTTTTTGGTAAGCCAAAATCGAGAATTATTGTAACAAAGTTATTTTCATTATGGTTGACTCTGTCACCATAGAGTTTGCTACAAGTTGACGTTGGTGCTTTACATAATCTTGGTACCAAGATTATGTAATGTAGGTAGTACATACATAACGAAGGAAGGATCTGCGCGACTCCATCACTGAATGAAAGCCACCGAGATTATTTGACCCTTATTTTCAATTAATTGAAGAGTTTTTACAAAAAAATAGTGTTGATCACTGAGTTAGCGAATCACCCCGCTGGAGGCCTACCGCATTTTTATCCCAAGAAAATCACTCCTTTAATAGTGGTTTTCTTATTCTTCTTCTTCTCTAATTCGACGCAGAGAGAGACAGAGAGGGAAAGATTGATCATTTTGCTTATAACTTGGTCTATGATTTACCTTTTCCGAATGTGGTATTCATTGACTGAGAGGACTGATTTTTTTTGTGTATTTACAATTGGATGGTAAACTGGCTCTTGTGCCTATTATTATCAATAATAGAGTCAAATAACAGCCGTAAGAAAATCATTTTGCAGTCCTGAAAATGCACGTAATATCAGTAGCATCGAGCACGCTGTAAAATAGCGTGAGTAGATAGCGTCACCGTCCTATGCTATGTTATTGGCATTTCTTCAATGACATTAATACGGAACCCTAAATATTACAGCCAAATATATTGCTTGCAATTGTTGTAAATTAACCTTTATATACATGTAAATAAGATCTAAAATAATAATGAAAACAAAGTGCCAGAAATAATTATGGATTTTGTGACCAGATGTCTGAGCGTTTCGCCTAAGTAATTCGTGGTTCTCGTACCCCTTATGTTGGTGTAATTGTTTTAAATGCCGTTTTGAATTGCTGCAGGGTGCATTCAAATAATAAATATCCCCATTTTGAGGTAAAAACTAGCTACTCGGCTTCGTTCGGGTGGGTTTTCGGAAAACCTAGGTCCTACATTTACAGCGTATTTGATAAGTCATATATTATCTACTTATAACATATAACATGACAACGGTCCTTGGAGTTCATAATTGTTATTACGAGTTCATTTCCGTGATCAGCTGTTTGCAGGGTTGTCAATTGTTACATTGGAGTTTGGACTCCCTTCACAAAGTCACATTAATTGTCAATTTTACATGAGAATTGCTATAAGTTCAGATTATGACTAGCACAAAAATTGCACACAGATCATTTAGATACAGTGTGATCAGATACTGAATATATAGTGTGATCAAATAATATTAAATCAATACATATGTACCTAACTCCGAAAAGTTAGAGATGCGAATCGAACCCCCCCACCTCCTGAATTGGAGGCTGTCGTTATAACCACTAGGCTATCACCTCCCTTTATTACATTGCACGCGCATCTAGATATCATTAAAGACACCTATATAATTATTTTGGTCTGTCATCCTTTTAAAAGTTTCCATCAAGTTGGAATTGTATCATTTCATCTCCACAGTTTCATTTTGCGCGCCAGTGGCTCGTGCCTCGTTACAACCATTCATACTACTTTACACTAAGTAGATACCTGTTACCACAGTTTAGCTAGCGTACAGATGGGTCGCAGTCACATCATCATCTTTCATCATTATCAATCGATAGACGTCAACTGCTCTGGACTGGACATAGGTCTATTGTAGGCACTTCCAGACGCCAGGGTCTTGCGCCGCCTGAATTCAGTGGCTCCCTGTGACTCGTTTTATGTTATCGTCTCTTCACCTAACAAGGGTCTTCCAAGGCTACACTTTCCGGACGTCATTTGCGATGGTTGTGAAGCTGAAGGGTAGGGTAGATTGTTCGAAGAACAGCAATTTCGCACCAAAAAGCGCTGCGTTGGCAAACCCGTTACTAGTTGGACAGACGACATCAAACGAATCGCGTGTAGAGGTTGGGTTCAGGTGGCGTGTGGAAATTGCTACAAGAGATCTATGTCCAGCTGTGGGGAAGTGGGGATCTATCAGTTGCCAATGATGATGATGTATGATCCCCATGGAATTTATTTCGTGGTGATCATCAAGCGTAGTTTGCAAAGCCCTGCAGCACGCGCAATGGAATAACGATATTATAAAGAGGTTGGCGGGAAGTAGCTTAACTAGGAAGGACGAGGATTGGGTGTGGTGACGGTCTTTAGGAAAGGCCTATGTCTAACACTGGAGGTCCACAGGCTGATGGTATGATCCTTAACTGTGTGGTAGCTAAACTTTGACGCTGTATCTCGGAGGGAAAGTTCGCTGCAACAATAATTGCTACTCTGACGAAGGAAATGGTTCGTGCATTTATCTACTCTACTGTAACATCAGCTTTGTGTGTCGAGCGGCTAAAGTACTCTTGTAAGACGTAGGTAAGTAGACCATGATGGTACCTAGGTTCTATTCTAAACCCTAGGTAGCTATGGTGAGCCTATGGCAAAGTATGGTGCCCTAGTTTCGTATACAGGGTGTAACCAGAACGCTAGCGAAAACGAAGACAGCTGATAGTACTGATGATTACTGATAAGGTACCACAAAAAAATGCGATGTGTATGTCTGTATGTGTATATCGTACAAAGTATCTATTCAGGCATAACAAGAATAGCACGCTAAGATAAATAAAAGTAGAAATTTTGGTGTGTAACAAATAACCAAAGAACTCAAAATTTAAAAAAACCCCGACACAAAAACCTCTATAAGAAAACTAGAAAAGAGCTGATAACTTTCAAAAGGCTGAACCGATTTTCTTCGATTATAGCTAAGAACACTCTCGATCAAGCCACCTTTCAAACAAAACATTAAAATCGGTTAATTCGTTTAGGAGCTACGATGCCACAGACAGATACACAGATACGCACGTCAAACTTATAACACTCCTCTTTTTGGGTAGAGTGTTAAAAACGATAATATGTAATCAATTTAGGAATCGATAACAGCCAATAAATAATAATATAACGCCCGAATGATTCCCGCTCAAATAAATTAGCTGTAAGTACGGCTGTGCGATTGCGGTCGTTCTTCCGTAACTAATGTAAGGAAAGACGGAAGGAATTGAACGGTAGGAAGTTCAATTGGTTTTGGAGTTGAAAAGAAACAAAAAAAGATAGGTGTTTGTGCGTGATAGTTGTGTCACAAGTACAAATTAAAAATTTATAACACCCCCAACCAGTGAAGGTTACAGTAACCAGAAAAGAGCTGATAACTTTCAAACGGCTGAACCGATTTTCTTGGATTATAACCAAGAACACTCTCGATCAAGCCACCTTTCAAATAAAAAAAAACTAAATTAAAATCGGTTCATTAGTTTAGGAGCTACGGTGCCACAGACAGATACACACGTCAAGCTTATAACACCCCACTTTTTGGGTCGGGGGTTAAAAATGAACTACAGTGAAAGAGCGCTCGGTTTGATTCTGAATTATAAATAAATAAATAAATAAATAAAGCCTTTATTGCTGATAAATTTACAATAATAAACTTAAGTCTCGCACTTTGGTTATTTTGCAATCAGCGCGTCCTCCGACGCATAGGCCTCCTCCAGGCATTTCCAAACAAGTCTATCCCGTGCTTGCCTCGTCCACAATGACCCAGCCGTCTTCTTTATATCATCGGCCCAACGCTTTCTTTGTCTTCCCTTTTTCCGCTTCGAGCCATCCCTAACTTCCCATTCTGTCATAGCTTGGGTCCATTTCTTTGACTTCTCTCGAAGCATGTGTCACATGCTTGATTCTGAATTACGATATGTCAAATATTAGGCTATGGTGGAGTTATGGTGACATGAAATCATAGAACAAGTGTAAATTAAAAATCTATAAATCCCCCGACAAGTAACTAGAAAAGACCGAAAAGACCTGATAACTCTCAAACGGCTGAACCGATTTTCTTGGACTATTCCGCGCCTACGATCCAAAGTATCAGAGTTTTCCAAAACATCATTTTCTAATAAATAATTATGTATCAAGGCAACGTCCATCTTGACAGCTTGACATTTGTCAATTGACATAATATTATGAACCTAACGGTTATGTAACCTTCTTTTCTACAAGAAAACTAGAAAAGAGCTGATAACTCTTAAACGGCTGCACCAATTTTTTTGGATTATAGCTAAGAACACTCTCGATCAAGCCACCTTTCAAACAAAAAAAACTAAATTAAAATCGGTTCATTCGTTTAGGCGCTACGATGCCACAGACAGATACACAGATACACAGATACACATATACACAGATACACAGATACACAGACACACAGATACACACGTCAAACTTATAACACCCCTCTTTTTGGGTCGGGGGTTAAAAAATGAGCAGCATTTGTAAATCTAGAAAACAAAAACATGTGACATTATTTTCGAATCGATATTCCAACCGAATTATTTGACGGGATCAAGAGTCGCTCACTCGTGACTAATACAGGGAAGATGGGATAAGAACGGAAGGTAGTAAATAATGTCGGTTTTGGGTCGTAAAGAAATCGGGCCCCGACAATTGTGTCAAGTATTACGCTGTATATTTATGGCGCTACCGTGTAGAGATAGGGTGGGGCAGTTCCTTTGTGTCTCTATTGCCGTCATTTCTATAACATTTGCAATTTTTCATTCTGTATTGGGCATCTTTTTCTCTAGTGATTTTTTGATAAAGGTATCGACGAATATTTTTTTTTGTGTGTTATTATTTGGTTTTATGCCACTATTATTTTATGAAAGAGATCTCCAAAATAATAATGATATAAAACCAAATACTGCACTCTACACAGATCGGCTTCATTAGATCATTCATTTAGATCTACTGAATATGATTACATTACATTATCTTTAGTACTGTATACGACTGCATTAGTTATACCATCATATAGATACATTCCTATCCATTTGATGTACGAGTAGTAGAAGATTATGCTTATAAGGACTATATCTTCCCTAAGTCAAGATTAAATTGTCTCATTGACGATTAAAAATAGATATAAAAGAATTCATGCAAATTCCTGAATGGAGGCGGATGAAACTAATATTAATCCACGGAAACTTGTACAATATCTCAACAGTTTATATTTATGCTAATGTTTTTGGTACACACATGGAAAAAAATTATTGGGCACATGCGAACCCACGCGAAATATGATCTAAATTTAATCAGTGAGCGTGCTGGTGCATTGACGTCAAAAAAGTCGATGAAATTCTTTACTTATGTTTATGTGCTTATTAAATCAAACTGTGTCACTCCTCATTAATTAAAATTAATGCTTTGGGATTATTTTTAACCTCCGACCCAAAAAGAGGGGTGTTATAAGTTTGACGTGTGTATCTGTCTGTGTCATCGTAGCTCCTAAACTAATGAACCGATTTTAATTTAGTTTTTTTGGTTTGAAAGGTGGCTTGATCGATAATGTTCTTAGCTATAATCCAAGAAAATCGGTTCAGCCGTTTGAAAGTTATCAGCTCTTTTCTAGTTACTGTAACCTTGACTAATTGTGGGGAGTGCTATAAATTTTTAATTTACACTTGTGTAAAAAGCTATGCACTGTTTTTAACCCCCGACCCAAAAAGAGGGGTGTTATAAGTTTGACGTGTGTATCTGTGTATCTGTGTATCTGTGTATCTGTCTGTGGCATCGTAGCGCCTAAACGAATGAACCGATTTTAATTTACTTTTTTTTGTTTGAAAGGTGGCTTGATCGAGAGTGTTCTTAGCTATAATCCAAAAAAAATGGTTCAGCCGTTTAAGAGTTATCAGCTATTTTCTAGTTTTCTTGTAGAAAAGAAGGTTAGATAACCCTTAGGTTCATAATATTCAAGTGTCAATTGACAAATGTCAAGCTGTCAAGATGGATGTTGCCTAGATATACATAATTATTAATTTGAAAATGATGTTTTGGAAAACTCAGATACTTTGGATCGTAGGCGCGGAATAGTCCAAGAAAATCGGTTCAGCCGTTTGAAAGTTATCAGGTATTTTCGGTCTTTTCTAGTTACTGTAACCTTCACTTGTCGGGGGTGTTATAAATTTTTAATTTAGACTTGTTGATATGAAACATCAAATATGTAATGAACTGATTTTAATAAAGTTTTCAGCAACAGAAAGAAATTTTTCATCGATGACAAATTGACAAGTTGGTAGTAAGTGAAGATGGCGTACTCTTAAGATAGAAATGCGCTATTTAATCGCTTTTTACAGCTACGGCCGTAGCTTTCCACCAGACTAAGCGTACACTAATTTTGAAATTATAAATTCCTATAGGTCCAACCGGGAATCGAACCCAGAACACTCCATGTGTAATACCATCGCGCTAACCACTGTGCCAGGGATAGTAAGTGGCAAGTTGGGGTTTAGGAGAAAGGTAAAAAGGGCCTAAAACTATTTTGTATTCTATGGCTCTACGCCAGGCATATGTAACATAAGTCATGGGTAGGTATCCGTTTTTAAAGTATCATGTTGAAACAAAATAAACACACGATCTAATTTCCTCACCCTAGTCCTATTTTAACCTGCTCAAAAATAAACTCAGTTTTTACGATTATAAAAAATCTGATTCTGGGGAAATAGGTCGCAGTCTTTATGCCAAGGTGAGCCGACTAGTTAGTAGGAAATAATGTAAAATACCAGAATGTTTTCGCATTATTAAATACCGCATTAGTATACATATTTATTGATTAGTTACGTTACATATTTAACAGGGCTCTCTCCGTCACTCGTTTCATACAATCGTAGTTCCAATTTCATTTGAATATTAAGCAACCAAAGTCCATGAAATTTTGCAGACATATTCTAGAAACTAATATCTGTGTCTGTGGTGTTTAAGATTTTTCTAAAAATCTAAAACACCACAGACACAGATATTAGTTTCTAAAAATATGTAGTTTTAAAATTACAGGGGCTCAAAGATTTGTATGAAATTTTTTAAGACCGCGTAACTTTGAAACCGAATATTTTAAAAGAAATCTGGAAAACCACAGACAAAGATATTAGTTTCTAGAATATATCTGCAAAATTTCATGGACTTTGGTTGCTTAATATTCAAATGAAATTGGAACTACGATTGTATGAAATTAGTGACGGAGAGAGCCCTCTTAAATTGCACGTAGAGTTACCGATTAGGTAAAGAGGATTAGATAAAGGTACTAAACGCTGTCTAAAGTTAAGGCTTGTGAGTGGAATTCGTATAGCCACATAGACCGCTTTTTGTTTTAAATTACATCAATAACAGATGTCTCAAAATCACTGTCCCTAGAGCTAACCTTAGGTAGGAAAACTAAGTTTTCTATTTGCACCACATAAATAAATGGGAAGCTTCACAGCATTCAAACTACCAACTATTATGCAAGATCAAGGGCAAATCAGCATGAAATTGCCATGTTTTTGACTTCTGAGATCTGTCTCATAGTTTTTCCGATTGGATTGACGTATTGTTTTGTTACACTTTTTGGCTAAGGAAGGTAAGGTTTTTTCGCCGTACGGCTGGTGGCTTACAAAATCGCCTCACAAAGCATCATCGTTACCCCATTTATCTACTACACAGTTTACTGAAGTAACAAGGTATACTTAGTTCATTTTCTTCGAAAATACTCATATCAGATGTTTTTCGTGGTTGCGTCAAAATAGTTCTTTGATTCAGCAGAATCCTCGATCATTGAGAGCCACCCTGTTTTTCGAGCTGACGGGAGTCAAGATAGTACTGAATAAATTCTTCTAAAATTGCTTGAAGAACAAAGAAAGAATAAGAAATTTTATTTTGGGTACTCAGAAGCATTTCTCGACAAAAAAACATCAAAAAAAAATCGAAAGCTACATGAAAATGTTATTTCTAGTAAATATGAATATATCTTAGCTTAAACTATCTCTGTATTCATTCCATGGAGTACTTTACAGTGGATAGAGATTGGTTTTGATGAACGATGAATGAATTAGAGCTGATGTAATGCTAGTGACATTACTTGCATCACTTAAGATTTATAGGTCTCCAACCCATGTCATTAAATCTTTCATTGGTGTCGAAGCAACGTAATAAAACCCGGTCGTTGTGTGAAGTTATTTAGCTGTTACACTATGCTTATTCACATTTGATGAAGTTTTAAATGCTCTCGCTGTTTCTTGAGGTTTAATTTCCCTAGTTTTATGATCTCGCAACTAGCCTTATGATGCTTTAATGGTAGTTATTAGTGTAAACGTAATGTACAATGATTTGTTTTTGTTTGTTTCAGGTATAATTTTGGTTACGTTTTCATCCGGTCTTCATGTTGTCGGTGGTAATTATATACTTTATAAGGAGATATTATGGTTCACACTGGTTTCACATACCTGCACTAGTTAAATTGTCAAAGATCATTGGTAGAGAAAGATAAAATTAGTATTTACTCGTCCCTCTTAAAAAAAAAAAAAAAAAAAAACATAAAATTCATTGAAAAACAAAAATAAAAATCACAAAGCTGTAATATATTCCAAAAGAGGATTGTAGTACCAGTATGAAATACTCAAAAAGACGTTATCATGGCATGCAATAGCATACGAGTATAATTTTCGTTGAAATATTTCTTGTTTAAAATCTTCTTTTGCGATCTAACACGTCCCTCGAAAATGTACAGCTAGTCAGCTCAGTGTTTTAGTATTAGGATGATCTCTTTAACGAAGTACCTCGCTGAGGCATTCGAGTAATACAATCAAGGCTCTACATCCACCTTCCGCCCACACCCCGCCTGAGCGTGAACTTTAGACAATTTTAGAAAATAAATTATTGAACGGCCAAGATATATAATTATTATTAGTAGCAGATAAGTTATAGCAATGAAAGCCTTAATTTTATGTCGAGGAAACGTAACTCTTTAGCTACTACTACAAGGTAGCGTTGTTGTTATGAAGTTAGATCTGGCAAGTCAGTTGCATTGCACGTCACTCTGTAAAAACTCGGAACAAGTCAACTTCTATAAGTTTTGTATATTAAAACTTGCTAAATTAAAATTGCCATGGCAATGAAAAAAGACTTCTGAAAGTGTTGTTACTAGAGGACACGCAGAAAAAAAATTCTTCGTCCACGTGGATTTAACTTTTGAAAAATCCCGTGGGAACTCTTTGATTTTCCTGGACAAATCGTAGCCTATGTCGCTCTTCAGGTCTTTAACTATACCCTTACCCATACAAAATATCACGTCAATCGATTTCTCCGTTGCGATGTGATAAAAGGACAGACCAAATACCAACAAACCAACAAACACACTTTCGCATTTAAATATGGGTAATGATAATTATTATGTTATCTGGAAGAGCTAGGCCTTCAGCTACAGTTATTTTATATTTAGATACTAGACGACCTCAAAACGCCTATATTATGGCCTGGGCCATATATGTACCAATTAATTATGTAAATAAATCATTTCATTTTTAACTTCAATATTTTCATGAAAATACAGTAAGTAATTAAGCCGCTCTACGTTTTAGATATATCTTTGTCATTCAAACATGTCAATATAAATCCAGTGCTATAGAATAGGTAGATGCATTCTACCCACACGGCGTCCCACAAGGTTGTTTCCTCGGTCCTACACTTTTTATTTTATGTATCATTGGATAACTTTTATGACTTTCCTATTGTAAGTTTAGAACGTAATAGAATGAGACAACCGTAATAAAATTGGACTTGTTTATTCAACGGAACAGGTTTGATGTAGGGTTTAGTTCGGGTTTATTTTTTGTAAAGTAGGTTTATAGCAGCATTATAGTGTTATTTTCCTTAGTAAGTACAATTTTTATAGACGCGTACCTACCTAATGGCAGAACCATGCAACTTGTTACAACTATATTACGAACTAGAAAATTCTGCAGCTTTATTTTATTTTTAAGGTTTGTCTGTGTGTATTTCGCACACATCACAATAGTCGTTATATAAATGACGTCTTATGTATCGTCAATGTGCCTAAGTTACAAACTTTATGTTTTACTGCTTTTTATTATCTGTAAGCTTTGAAAATGATTTTTCTTCAAATATCTCTTACTATTTGATTGCCCGCTACGCGTGAATTTATGTGTTTTAAGAACCCCATTGGAACCATTGGAATTGGTTCTTTGTTTTTTCGAGATAAAAATCGGGGCAGGCCATGGATTGAGCATGATTCGTGATTCATGATTCGTTTATAGAACTTACATTAAACTTATTTCAATTAAGGCTTAAACGGTGGCTAATAGAAAGGTGCTTCTACACAATAGTTGAATTTTTGAAATTCAAAGAATAGTTTAAATATGAATTATACTTTGTACAAATTTTGCATACCGTATTATGTAAGGTGAAACATTTCTAATGGACAATATGTACTTACTTAAGAACATCTCATTGTAAAAAATGTTTCTGCAAATAAAAAATTTTGAATCTTGAATCTTGGATGATACTTACCTGTTGCTAGACCGACGAAATTGTAAAGGAAAAACAAAGAAATTGTATATCTTACCAACAAGTGAGTAGGAAGACTATCGCGAGGTAGAAATCAACGGGCGCATGGATACAACCGGTCCGATACCCTATCCAGACTTGGACAGGACGACATTCTCGAAATCTGGATAAATAATTAGCCCCATAATTGCTGGACCTGCTTTATTCGTATAAGGGGAATGCTGGATTGGTAAAATTACGAATTATGCTTACCTACTTAGCGAAGTCATTGCTTGTTTTAAATAATACTAAAGAAATTTTTCTGAAAAGTGACTCTAGACTAAAGGCATCAAATAGGATATATTATATAATAGCTTTGGAATTTACTTGAGGAATTTTACTTGACTAAAAATGGTTTTTTTTTATAAAAGTGTATGTGCTCTTTTATGCTTTTTTCAGGGTACCATAGTTAGAAAAATAGTATCATAATATCATACCTACTCGATTAATTTATTAATTTAATTAATTATGATAATAATTATGTTATGTTGTTTAATTATTATCTTTTAAGTTATTCAAAAGTTAACCATCACAAGTGTACAATGATCATACAACGGTATCATTTTGACTATGGCTTTGACTATGACTTATATGAGAGAGTAAAATCTAATGGTGATAATACTTAACGCTTAGGTATAATGACAAACTATCCAAAGACAAAGCGCATTGTGAAAATTCATAAATAAGAATTATTACCCGTTAAATAAAGTCCATTGAAATATTGATAGTTCACAACGGTTACAATATATTGGTCGGTGTCGGCTAGGGCTTGAACTCCGGCATTCCGGTTGTGGCGTAACTCCGGAGCTTCGAATGATCACAGATTCGTTTGCAAAACCGGAGTTATCGTGAACATAACCGGAATCTGGATTATCATATTTTTTCACAAAGTCACATTAATATGAAATTGTGTAAAGTTCATCCAATTTTATTGCTGGAAAACGTAATGAAAAATCTTAAAGCAAAATTTGGCTAATTAACAGGTCGTAAAATAAAGTTTCCTTTTGATTTTTCTCATTTGTTTTATATTTCATACTTAACAGACTTGAATATTCATTTGAGCGCAAGAAATATTCAAATTAAACACATTATTAAAACACATTTTTTTGAAAGAAGCTTAGAAACTCCGGAACTCCGCACTTGGGGCACTCAGCATTGAAACGCGACTCCGGAGCTGAAAAATAGTTCGATTTTCAAGCCCTAGTGTCGGCTTGTAACCGCAACATCGTGCGGTGATGCCACGATAAGAATTTGCACGATTCTCAAGAGTACGGAAGAAATACAGCATAAGGCGCACGGGAATGCATGAACTAGTTTGCATTGATATGTAACAATATACATGCTTGCATACGAACATTTATTTCACGCTTACAGATTTTTAACCCCCGACCCACAAAGAGGAGTGTTATAAGTTTGACGTGTATATCTGTGTATCTGTCTATGGCATCGTAGCTCCTAAACTAATGAACCGATTTTAATTTAGTTTTTTTTTGTTTGAAAGTTGGCTTGATCGAGAGTGTTCTTAGCTGTAATCCAAGAAAATCGGTTCAGCCGTTTGAAAGTTATCAGCTCTTTTCTAGTTACTGTAACCTTCACTTGTCGAGGGTGTTAATTAAATTTTTAATTTAAACTTGTTACATTTATCTCTCAAGTCTCAAACAATTAAAAATGTAAAATGCCACACGTGCTGTGGTTTTTCATTTAATTGAGTGAACTCTACAACTGAAATTTAAAAATCTAACTACACGTTTTCCAACTTTGCAATTACATTTTCGCTTGAGCTTCTAGTGGGTGCCTGACCCGAATATTCTTGAATGCAATTTGTTCAATTTTGAAAAGAATTGGGAAAAGCAATAAATATTCTATACCTACTAAGTTTTTGCAAAAAAAAGAAATTATTTTGTATAGAAGCAAGCGTTACTTTGCGGAAGTCCATGATATTGCTTGGTAAGGTCTACATCTCCTGAGGATGCTCCGGTGTCGGAGCGAAACGTGCGTCGAGTGTGTTCTGGTGGATTTGTGGTACCTAGCTTGGTGGCTGGCTTTTCCTGCATGCTTAGCAGTGGGAGGGCGGATGTTGCCTGTCGCTTGCTGCTTGTTATACCATACAGATTTGCTTTTTTCAGAGGATTATAGCAAATTAAGGTTTTTGTTCCTTGGATAATGTAATTTTAAAAATCCAAAATAAAGGTACGATCATCACATATCTACTGGACATAGTCTTTTGTAAGGACTTCCACACGCACTTTTCTAAGGAAATTCCATTTCCTTGAAAAAGTTTATAAGTCGCGGGTAAAGTAAATATTACTGAATAGTATTCAGTATTATTACATATTCATACTAATTGTACGAGAGGGGAGACAATGCAAACAAAAGAAGCTAAATATTCATTAGCCAGCTCTTGTGATGCTTTCAAAAGCGAGTGCTGCAGCGAGCGAAGCGCATAGAATATTAAAACTGCGATATAATAATATAACACTGTGAACTGAGAACTCTCCAGAGCCTTCCTAACCTATATACCTACCATATTGTATAATTAAAACATATTTGCAACTACAACAAGTGTAAATTAAAAAATAACACCCCCGACAAGTGAAGGTTACAGTAACTAGAAAAGAGCTGATAACTTTCAAACGGCTGAACCGATTTTCTTGGACTATAGCTAAGAACACTCTCGATCAAGCCAAGCCACCTTTCAAACAAAAAAAAACTTGATTAAAATCGGTTCATTAGTTTAGGAGCTACGATGCCACAGACAGATACACACGTCAAACTTATAACACCCCTCTTTTTGGGTCGGGGGTTAAAAAATCCAGAACTGCTCTTGCAATGTATCGGTAATGTAAACAGTTAAGCTAAATCAGACTGTCGGGGTATATTCGTATATCCTTTGTTATGGTTATTTCTGAAGGAAACGGCTCTTTAAACAAAGTGCACAAAATAACCAGCATTATGAGGGCATGGAGCTACGTAAATCCTCAAGTGTCCTGGCCTAAATATTTGGAATCTTTTCCGCCTTCAATATCGCGGCTACTTAGTGTCCATTCAGTCGGACCACATACCGCTGCAACAAGGATCATCGTGATCAACCAATTGCCGCCCCACTACTGAGTACGGGTCTCCTCTCAGAATGAGAAGGGTTTAGGCCATAGTCTGCCACGCTGGCCCAATGCGGATTGGTAGACTTCACACACCTTTGAGAACATGGAGAGCTCTCAGGCATGCAGGTTTCCTCACGATGTTTTCCTTCACCCTTAAAGCAAGTGATATTTAATTGCTTAAAACGCACATAACTGAAAAGTTAGTGGTGCGTGCCCGGAATCGAACCCCCGACCTCCGATTCGGAGGCGGACGTTCTAACCACTAGGCTACCGACAGCATCAACAAGGATGCTGTTGACATTTTTATGCTAACACGATAAAATTGAAAACTAAAACCCAACTTCGATCGTCTTAATAAACGCTGAAATATTAGAGTAAAAATTGAAATAGTAGTGATTTTTCTGTCGCTTGGTATATTTTAATGTCGTTGTACATTTATATTCACGAGCTCAGAATTTTCTCCTCTTTCTTTTGATATCCCACTCGATACAATAGCAAAAAAATTTTTTTGGAACCTCCACTTTTTTTGGTGTAACATCCATTAGGTCAATTTGTGACTACAATTTGTGTTAGGTCCGATCCGCAGTGATGGCCCACAGCTGATCCGATCTGAAATCTATCGATAAGCATTGTTATCTGTCAAAAAATTCCATACAATATTTGACAAATAACAACGTTGCTAAGTAATTTATCGACAGTTTACAGATTGTATGCCTCCTTTTCGGGAGATCGGGAGTTCGATCCTGGACACGCACTTCTAACTTTTAGGAAGTTAGGTACGTGAGTTTTAAGCATTTATATAATATATCACTTGCTTTAACGGCGAAGGAAAACATCGTGAGGAAACCTGCATGCCTGAGTTCTCAATAATGCGGTCAAAGGCGTGTAAAATCTGTCAATCCGCTCTTGGCCAGCAAAAAAGCTGTTAATTACAAAGGTGACCTGAAGACACCATTAAGACCTACACTTGATTGTGATAGAGGAGATGGAATATGAAAGCAGCAATGTGAAGCGGTAAGCGAGCGGAAGCGTCTCCAGAGGCCGTTTGACCCGAATGCACGTGAATGTAGTTTATTCTGCTTTCAATACTGGAGCGCTTTGAAGTGGGACGTGGCAAGGAATAATTAAGAAAACATCTTCTTGAGGAGAGGTCGCGTCCCTCGCACACTTATTGCTTACATAAATTAACTTTTGGTCTAGATTCCAGATAGCAACAAAGTCGAAAAGTGAGGCGATTATGGGGAAAAGAGTCAAGAACAAATGGACCAGGCAAAGGAAGGCAGCGTATTGTATAATTACATTTTGACTTAGACAGAAATACTAAGTCGCGAGGAAACCTACATACCTGGCGTTCTCCACTTTATTTTCAAAGATGTGTGAAGTCTGCCAATATCCGCAATGGGCCAGTGTGGCAAACTGTGCCCTAAAAACCCTCCTCATTCTGAGTGAAGACCCGTGCTCAGTAGTGGGCCAGCGATAGGTTGATCATGATGATGATGACGACGTAAGAGATCGTAAGTACCTAGGAACTTACGTAATCCTTAAGCTGGAGACTGACTTGTACCATTTGTTTGTAATGTACCATTCGAGGCGATCTTGTTACAATACGGCGACTCACAATGACTTGTAACATGTGTTTTTAATGTATCATACGTGCTCTTGGCTCAAGTGTGCTCTATTTTTACTCGAAATAACGTGATGACGCGACCTGCACTGACTTGTAATGTATCACTCAAAGGGAATTCGCGAAAAAACCAATGGAAAAACCGATATGATAGTGTGAAAACCGAGTGGAGCATTCGCTCGCCACGAATGATGGATATCAAACTGACGTTACAAGTCAGTCTCCAGCTTTAGATTAAGTGGGAAAAACATCGTGACCATTTTGTCTACTTGGAACAAGTTTGCGTAGACTAACAAGGTTTCTGTCAACGGACTAAAGTGGTCAGCAAATATTGGGTTATTACATAAGTCTTCAACTCTTGCTTTTTCCAGTTTACCATCCATATTTTACCATCCATACCTCCATGCTAATATTATTATTGTAAATGTGAAAGTGTCTGTCTGTATGTCTGCTAGTTTTTCACGGCTGAAATTTGGTGCAGTGTTAGTTAGTTCTTAGGGGATTTTTATAAAACCTAAATCTACTCTAGTGTTTCATATTTGCCACATACGGATAATGTACAATCATCATTACGCGTAATAGTTAGAAGAAAGAGAGCAAGTATTGAAAACCATTTGGATAGTGCCCGAATATAGATTTCTTCGTATGGCCGGATTTGTTATTCCAAACCATTATAAAAATATTTCAAAACGCAGATTGGCTCGCTTGACCATATTCGGTTAGGAAAATGGTAAGGAGAACATAATATAGGAGAGAAAATAACTTATAGTTATAATTTTAAAATAATTGGGTGCACGCATAAGAGGCACATTTTTAGGCTTGAACACTAATTCTAGAATCTAATAAAGCAAATGTATCTAGTGGACTAAGAGCCAGCGCGTGCGAGACCTTCGTTATTTTATAGAAGCTGGTAGCTTCTCTGCGTATTGTCCCCAGCACGGGGAAGAACGATCAGCAGCTATGAAGTTTTGATCATGGTGACTTTGGGAGATAACAGGTAATAAAAGTGTAAAAATTTTTACGTCAAAGCATAAAGTCTACTTTTTTATATGTTCTTTGGAATAGTACTACAAATCGTCATGCATTGCCAGGCACTATATATGGAGGCAACCGTTACCTCCCAAAGCCACCATGATCCGAACTTCATAGGCGCTATAACATAACTTCCTGGCATAACTCCCTGTGGTGAGGACAATACGCAGGGAAACTTTCAGCTTTTATTAAATAACCAAGGTCTGGCTCGCGCTGGCTCTCTCTCTATAGTCATGATTTATTAGGTAAGTAATAAAGAGCTAGCACGCGCAGTCTAGGGCGGTGACCGAAATGTTTCACTGAATGGAATGTTCATCATGGAAATTAACAAGGCTCTCTCCGTCACTCGTTTCATACAATCGTAGTTCCAATTTCATTTGAATACTAAGCAACCAAAGTCCATGAAATTTTGCAGACATATTCTAGAAACTAATATCTGTGTCTGTGGTGTTTTAGATTTTTCTAAAAATATGTAGATTTAAAGTTACAGGGGCTCAAAGATTTGTATGAAAATTTTTAAGACCGCGTAACTTTGAAACCGAATATTTTAACAGAAATCTGGAAAACCACAGACATAGATATTAGTTTCTAGCATATGTCTGCAAAATTTCATGGACTTTGGTTGCTTTATATTCAAATGAAATTGGAACTACCATTGTATGAAACGAGTGACGGAGAGAGCCCTCTTAATTAGGATGAATGGCGCATGCTGATTTAGGTACTAGACTACAGGCCCATGTTTAAAAATGGGTGGGTCATATGAACCACCAGGTGACGTATACAGGACGATATAAGAGCATAAAATAATAAGTTTCAGCACTATGCCGTCACTTGTAAGCTGTCCAACAGAGTGCTGGTGAGAATTGAAAAGTGCAGGTAGAGTGAGTACATTTTGGTCATATATTTTTGTACGGCATTTTTACCATCGATAGATCCATGAAAAATAATAAGAAAGCGCGCAGTGCCGTAAAAAAATGGTGCGCCACAAAGTCAGTAAATGTTTTGATTTTCTGACAATTTCCGGGGTAAATTTGGTCATTTAATTCTGTACGGCACTAGTTTCATACTGTTTCAATACAGCCTCTAATCCATTATTCCGCAACGCCGTACAAAAATCATGCGACAAGGGGAAAAAATTGAGGGTAGCAACCCCCTCTCTTTCCGTGGTCCGGGGGGTGATTTGAAACAACATAAAATTAATTTATTTTGAAAGTGTTTTATGCATAGATAATATTTTTTTACATGCCGTACATTTTCGTTGGTCCAAAGGTTTGTAGGGGATGTGGATATTATATACACACCCGTTCACTTCAGTTAGTCAATTTTTTCCCCTTGTCGCATGATTTTTGTACGGCGTTGCGGAATAATGGATTAGAGGCTGTATTGAAACAGTATGAAACTAGTGCCGTACAGAATTAAATGACCAAATTTACCCCGGAAATTGTCAGAAAATCAAAACATTTACTGACTTTGTGGCGCACCATTTTTTTACGGCACTGCGCGCTTTCTTATTATTTTTCATGGATCTATCGATGGTAAAAATGCCGTACAAAAATATATGACCAAAATGTACTCACTCTACCTGCACTTTTCAATTCTCACCAGCACTCTGTTGGACAGCTTACAAGTGACGGCATAGTGCTGAAACTTATTATTTTATGCTCTTATATCGTCCTGTATACGTCACCTGGTGGTTCATATGACCCACCCATTTTTAAACATGGGCCTGTAGTCTATACCATGGGGATGATGCCTAGGTCAAAAATACATTATTTCTAAGTTATATGTAGTAGTTAGTTCGAAATTACAGACAGACACTTCAATTTAATTTATTAGTATGTACAGATATTGTATCGATATTAATTGAATCGGTAGGTATTTATAATTAAGTGTTATTTGATTTACTAATGGTTATCGTTTGCTGTCTATTGGGTTGGTAAAGGTCAGTTCTCTTTTTGACTCCAACATGCTTGGCCAAGTTCATCCAATTCGCAACAATTTGAGTTACATAATCAACCCACTGGCTATTCGGCCTTCATTTGTCTGCTAGTTCTTGTAATTTGATATTGTATTTATACATCAAATATCTTCCCATTAGCGTAATCAATATTTTTTTTAAAGAAAAGTCGCTATCCAGCTTTGCCCGTAGCCTAAGCCGTAGGTATGACTGGTAATGTGTGGCACAGCTTTTAACGTTTTTTTTTTTTTGTTCGTCGTCATTAGAGTTTTAAGTTCTTCAGACAAACTTGGATAGTAAAACAATAGCTAAATTCTAAATAATATCCAAATAGTTACAGCCATTTATGTGAAACCAATCGTAACATAACAAGAATTGCTTATTGCTCGTTAAAACTACAGGAAACCCAGTTCTATGCGTCTCAATTTAATAACTATTAAACGGTTCACGAACTGGTTTCACTCTCATTTTAGCTCATCGCATTAGATACTTATCGTAATGACCTTTAAACATATGCTGAATATAAAAATAACTTGTGATAAGAGATAATCTTAGCGAGCATTGCCGGTGTTTGCCATGGATATTGACTCCACGTAATAATAAGACAGTTCGCGCTCGCCCCTCGTAGAATAAAGACGTGTCGCCGCCCTCGAAAATGAATATCGAACTTTAATCAGGACGTGAGTGGTCTTCGAATATGGTGACAGGATAAGTGAATTTGCGTGTTCCGAATCGTGATGTGGTTCAAACAATAGATATCAATATCAAAACAATAGATAATAGCGGATATTGTGAATCCATTGAGCTGTTTACAGGTGATAAAAGAATTGTGAAATCGGTTCCGTTTTGTACCGGGAAAGAGCTAATTTATTCGCGTAGAAAATTGAATCGATTATTTATTATTTGCGTACCAATGTTAAGTGCGCATTCAGAAAATAGGAAATGAAGAGGCAGTAGTAATGGAGTTCAAGACTATTGTTGGAAAATTGGATGTCTAATAGGAAAATCTAATCGATCATTTCTCTCCTGTCGTAAAGTGCACAAACATAAGAAAGTTATCAGTGAACAAGGAAATAGTGGTCGAATAATTTAGAATAGGCAATTAAATCAACTTAAATATTGAATCGGTTATTGAACCAATAATGCGAAAATCCAAGATGATTCTCAATAAAAATATTTATATTGGGAAGTAGTGAAATAGTGATGTAAATATTGAGAAGTTATTCTTAAAATTGAAAAGTAGTTGAGTATCTAGTGATGGATTAGATCGAGACTACGGGATTGTTGAAAATTTTATGAAAATGTTGGCGGTAAAGAATTTTTTTATGCCGGAGAAGAGAGTGGATTCTCCGAGGTTCTCCCGAATGCCGGAGGCGTTGATGCGGTCAATAAGGAGGAGGTCTTTGAGGGTGAAGAGGACCAAATCTTTGGTTCTGGTGAACGAAAAGAGGAAGTCTGGTGAGTGGTAGAGTATGATTCACTTATTTTGCTTTTATATGGACGTTGGGTAAATAATGTTTTGGCAAACCTGACGTGTGTGATACTAACGACCCGCCCCGGCTTCGCACAGGTGCAATGCAAATACTAATATGGTGTCATAATGGTTGATAACATTTCGATGAAAGCTCTCAGTTGGTTTGATTTCTTCCGACATCTTGAATAACTATCGTTATATTTTATCAAATGAAAACAAATCAATAATAAACCTTCCTTTTGAATCACTCTATCCAGTGATGAAATTTAAAAGCTTAAAAATCTAAGCGTACCGAAGGACATACAGGAAGTTACTATGTTTAATACTATGTAGACTCGTAGAGATACTTATGATAATAATAATTTGTTACCTAACTATAGTACCTATTAAGATCTAGTTTTAAGTGTTTGTATAGTATCTAGGCCTACGGGAGCCACATACCTAGTCGCAATAGTAACTGCGCTCTCTACAATAAGATTTTTTTTAAAAGGGATTAGGTATTTTCAACCCCCGACTCAAAAAGAGGGGTGTTATAAGTTTGACGTGTGTATCTGTGTATCTGTCTGTGGCATCGTAGCTCCTAGACTATTGAACCGATTTTAATTCAGTTTTTTTGTTTAAAAGATGGCTTGATCGAGAGTGTTCTTAGCTATAATCCAAGAAAATCGGTTCAGCCGTTTAAAAGTTATCAGCTCTTTTCTAGTTACTGTAACCTTCACTTGTCGGGGGTGTTATAAATTTTTAATTTACACTTGTTAACTGATTATGTTTGATGCAGTTTTGTTAGTCATTGTTAATTATTAAGTTACATTGGTAGATGTTTGTTTATACCTTTGGACTGATGCAATTTATGTTAATTATATCGTGGAAGATGATTGTGATCAGTTTATTCATTAGGTCATCGTCGCTGCAATGTTGTATTAAGTATAGATATTAAGTACTTCTTCGTAATATTAATTTTTATTTCAGTTTTTTTAATTCTTTTGATATGATATAGTAGAGTTATTTCACTTTGAGAAAATATCTTAACTGATTAGGTATTCTTGTTCCTTACTTGGTATTTTTTTTTCGTATAATTGTAGAATTTTAAATGATTAAGAATAATTTGCTAGTGGTAACTTATTTATTATTATTTATTTATCTAAACAACTTTATTGCTTAAAACTATGACAAAAAATAAAATAAGTACAGGAAAGATTTACAAACATAGGGTGACCTTAATCACTATATAGTGATCTCTTCCAGGCAACCCATACTTAACAGGGCTCTCTCCGTCACTCGTTTCATACAATCGTAGTTCCAATTTCATTTGAATACTAAGCAACCAAAGTCCATGAAATTTTGCAGACATATTCTAGAAACTAATATATATGTCTGTGGTTTTCCAGATTTCTGTTAAAATATTCGGTTTCAAAGTTACGCGGTCTTAAAAATTTTCATACAAATCTTTGAGCCCCTGTAATTTTAAAACTACATATTTTTAGAAAAATCTAAAACACCACAGACACAGATATTAGTTTCTAAAATATTTCTGCAAAATTTCATGGACTTTGGTTGCTTGATATTCAAATGAAATTGGAACTACGATTGTATGAAACGAGTGACGGAGAGAGCCCTGTTAATGTTATACAATTTACGAAGTCTTATTCAAAAGCAAAAGGTTGTTATTAAATCAATTATAAAACTAAATATAGTTTTATATAAACTTGCACACTTACATTTAATAATAGTAACTAAACTTCGTGCCACACTGTGAAAATACCGAGTCATAAAATTTACATTTGCCTCAAGGTTACATTAAATGTAAGTACCTAACTACGTGTTTTTACTTAAATCATTTTATAAGTGCTTACCTACTACACTGTTTATAAAGATATCTGATTTAGTCACGTACTTACTTAGAATGACCACCCAACGTAGGTACCTAAGGTGTGTTTAAAGGTGCTTTTGGAAAATGTGTTGTCATCGCAACCATAAAGTCTACCTAGGTACCTACCTACCTACCTAGTTTGTCGTTGTAGTTGATTGCTTGATTACTCCTTTATTTGCGTACAAAACTAGTAAATCGGCTTGTCACATAAAGAGGCGATCAAGCGAGGTGTTATGTCACTTATTTACTAGTTTTGTTGAATTACTAGATGATTTTTCGTGCATAAAAGAACTAGTTTTCTAATAAATAGTAATGTATAAGTTAAAACCGAATTTTTGAGCCTCATTTTTAATTTCATTATTAACAAGTTAAAGTTGAAAACTAAAACCCGACTGCGATTGTTTTAATAAACGCTGAAATATTAGAGTAACATTGCTTTTCTGTCGCTTGGTATATTTTAATGTTTTTGTATATTTATATTTATGAGCTCCGAATCTTCTCCTCTTTCATTTGACATCCTACTCGATATAATGGCAAAAAAAAAAATTTTGGAGACCTCCACTTTTTTTGATTTAACATCCGTTAGGTCAATTTTTTCTTGTATAAAATGTAGCCTATGTCACCCGGGCCTTTACAACGAATCAATTGACACCTCATTCATCAAAATCGGCCCATTAGTTTAGGCACTACGTAGGTACACACAGAATCTGGATACAAACATATAACAGGTGATTCATTTAGAGGTACTTTTTGTGGAGGGGATTTAACTGCAGATCGCGCATGCGTCGTGTCAACTGAAGTGGTATTCCTGTTCAGTAGTGTTTGACATTTCATAATCGAAAGACTTAGCCCGTCACAGCGTCTACAAATTGTTCAACTTTATTTACGAAAATGGGCGTTCAACGAGGAGTGTGTATCGGGCGCTTAGAGCAAGTTATGGTCCACATAATCGGCCTACCGAACGCACAATTCCCTCTTTTATCTGTAAGTTTGAGACCCAATTTTCATTATTGGATAACACTCGACCAAATAGACCACATTCAGCACGTAGTGAAGGAAATATAGGGACGGTAGCGGCGAGTGTACGCGAAGACCGTAAAGTGTCGATTCGTCGTCGTTCTCAACAGCTTGGCCTGTCGGATTCATCAACGTTGTCGTATTCAACAGGCTATTTGATACCTGAAATTGAAGACCGTGGTCTCAACGAAATTTGGTTCCAATAAGATGGCGCCATTTGCCATACAGCCCGTGAAACCATGGCTTTACTGCGAGAACGAGTCGGCGAACAGATCATTTCACGCTTTGGACCAGTGAATTGGCCGGCTAGACCATGTGACATCACACCTCTTGTCTTTTTCCTTTGGGCTTATGTAAAGTCCAAAGTCTACATGGATAAGCCAGCTACGATTTAGGCATTAGAGACCAATATTACTCAAGTCATTAGCCAAATACTTCTCAAAATACTCACACGAGTCATTGAAAATTGGAACTTCAGAATGGACCATGTTAACCGTAGTCACGGACAACATTTGAAAGAAATTATCTTTAAGAAATAATTGTGAAGAATGGTCCTTTTGTATGATGATAAAGATTATTAAATAAAATTGAATTTATTCTCTCATTTTTTTAAATTAAAAAAATACCTCTAAATGAATCACCCGTTACATACATAGACTGCTAAAATCACAACCCTTCCTTTTGGCTTTGCCGCAGTCGGGTAAAAAAGAAATGAAAGAACATGGTCTTCCATAGTTGCCTATCTTAGTACCATACCTATCTTAGTACAAGTAAGTTTTGGTTTACGAACAAATTGTGAGAACAAAATATGAGAGTTATTTGAGAGAAATAAGATATTTCCATATGATAGTGTTATCGTTATCTCAACAACCAATCCCCTAAGTAATGTAAATAAAGTTCTTCCATAATATCTTAACTAAACAGTTTCTTAAACGCAAAACACGTGAGCAGTACTTACCTAGAATAATCAGAAATGGTAAGATTTTTATTCCATTGAGTAATAATAATCTTCTACTATCTTTGAATCTACCATTGCATTTAGTTTGGAATACTCTTTCCACCGAAAAGACTTAGCAAGAAATTCGGCGGTCGCTATTTGCAAATATTCTTTTTGTAATATTATACCATGTAAATAATTGAATTGTGCTTGCTTGAATGCTTTTCTTTATCAATCACATAATCTTCGATTGCTTAATATAGGTACTTTTTTCAGGAGCATACTTTTAATAGATTTTTTATACTCTGTTATTATTGAAGTAATAAATGAATGAATTAATTCAGTTAAGTAATTAAATAAATATGTAATTTCAATAGAATTTTAGGTTAGTAAATTTTCATTTCATTTCAATTGAAAAGCATAAACAACTTCGACCAATTCGGATGATACATTATCGTCTCTGAATCGACACTCGGCAAACTTTTGAATGTACTAACTTCGCCACCAAACTGCAGTTTCAAAGCCTTGATAGTTTTCATAGATCCGCCTGAGTGTTGAGTTCGAAAGTAGAGCAGATTTGGAGAGATCCTTAGGAGGTGGCGATTGCATTGGTTTGGAAAACTATACAATGTATCTATACTCTATGGTATACTTTAGTTGTCCTTAGTTTTCTTTAAAGGTAAAGAAGTATCTACCTTCTCGATGAAATGCGTAAAGATGGTAAGAGATGCACTATACGCGGGTCATAGGTACGACGTTGTTACCGCGAAATGAAACAACATTAAAGTAATGATAGGACTGAAAATTTAACTCCTCTGTTCGTTTATCTTTTCGAAATTGTTTATCTTTTGAACAAATTAATTAAACATGTATAATTTTGGAAACCCCCACTTTTTTGGATGTAACATCCGTCAGGTCGATTTTTTTCGTATAAAATGTAGCCTATGTTACCCGGACCATAATGACAAATATTGTCTCCTCATTCATCAATATCGGTTCATTAGTTTAGGCGCTACAGTGGAACACACATAAATACAAACCTACATATAGACTGCTAAAGTAATAACCCTTCCTTTTGGCTTTGACGTAGTCGTGTAAAAAGAATATACCACCTCCTTTTTGGAAGTCGGTTAAAAATAGCTAAAGTTTATAAACAATTTCATAAATGATACGTGTATCTATTTTACCTTAGCTTTAAATCGTGTTTCTATATTAGGTATACTAGTTTACTTCAAACCTTGGTATATTTTTTTTATTTAGAAAGTAGCTTAAACCTAGTTAGGGTTTAAGCAGAAAGCATGTTTCGCGATCACTTCTCTAGTCTAGCTAGACTATAGTCTAGACCTTATATTTTAACAGGGCTCTCTCCGTCACTCGTTTCATACAATCGTAGTTCCGATTTCATTTGAATATTAAGCAATCAAAGTCCATGAAATTTTGCAGACATATTCTAGAAACTAATTTCTGTGTCTGTGGTGTTTTAGATTTTTCTAAAAATATGTAGTTTTAAAATTACAGGGGCTCAAAGATTTGTACGAAATTTTTTAAGACCGCGAAACTTTGAAACCGAATATTTTAACAGAAATCTGGAAAACCACAGACATAGATATTAGTTTCTAGAATATGTCTGCAAAATTTCATGGACTTTGGTTGCTTAATATTCAAATGAAATTGGAACTACGATTGTATGAAACGAGTGACGGAGAGAGCCCTCTTAACTGTGGAATTCCGGTTATTTAACAGTCACTAATCATAGCTTTCAGCTATTTATAACCGACTTCAAAAAAAGGAGGAGGTTCTAAATTCGTCGGTTTTTTTTTTAATGTATGTTCCCCGATTACTCAAAGACCCCTGGGCCGATTTGTATTTTTTTGTTTGAAAGGGTATACTGTGCAGGTGGTCCCATATTTTGGTGAAGATCTGATGAATATCTTCGGAGAGGGAGAACAGAACTCTTCAATGGATAAGAGCAAATTGCTTGCGATCAGTGTAATAGCTTAGTAAACAGTAGGGTTTTAACTGGCCATAGCATATTATAATAGTACAGTGGGGCCACTAAACATTGTAAAATAAAAAAATACCACTAACCACTAAAAATTACTTTTTAGTGTTTGTGGTTTTTGAAGTTGGTTTTATTTTTCTTTTGAAAAATTTTTTGTTACTTAGTTTTATACAATACCTATTACCTACGATCTACAAAGGTCACAAGGTGGCGTGTTTAGTATCAACTGACGTGACAATGTAACTAGAACCCCCGCCCACATAACCGCCTCAACTAATTGCTATCAATCGTACCGCAGATTAAAATCTATTTAATATTGTAAAAACGTTCACTAATGAAGGTTAATTGTGCAAGCTGTTTAACTTTTAGGGTTTCGTACCCGAATGCCAACGAGTTTTTTAAGTTTTTTGAAAATCTCGTGGAGACTTTAATTATCCAGGATAAAGTAGTCTACGACCGGGATGCAAGCTATCTTTGTATCAAACGTCAAAATAACATCCGTCAGGTCAATTTTTTTCGTATGAAATGTTGCCTAATGGTAGCCTATGCCACCCGGACCTTTACGACGAATCGATTGACACCCTTCTTTTGGCTTTGCCGCAGTTGGGTAAAAAGTGGCACACCCACGATCAAAGTGGCGACCTTTCAAACTTGAGTTTGCGTCTAATTATTGTATTGCACCTTTTTTTTTTTTTTTGTTGACGCTGGGGAATGCATTTACGCATCCCCCCCGGAAGCTAGCCAGCCAGCCGTGAGGCAGCCAGCCAGCTGAGGGAGGGTATGTGGGACTCGCCGGCCGAGAGGCGACCGGAATACCCACTAAACCCCAGCGGCGCTACTGCGCGTCGCCTGGCGACTGGGTCACGGGAACGGCCGAAGCAAACAACCGCGACCCAGCCAGCGACGTCTGCCGAGGCAGACCCTCCACCGGGGACCTACTCGGTCCCCAACACCGCACCTCCGTGACGCACTAACGAAGTGCGTCCCCCGACCTTGGGACGCGCACGTCGCCCGCGTCCCTTCCGCCGCTTCGTCCACTGTGCCCTCTGCTAGTCACCTGGTGCATGGACACGGGGGGGACATTGGGTAAAGTTAAAGATCATAATCATAAAAATCAAAGAAATGTGATTACTTACATAGGTATTTTGTTGAAAACGAATCAATTACGAATAACGAGGTTTTCGTGATAACAATAGTCAATAACCATATTCATTAATGAGTTATAGACCATTCTTTGAAATTTAAAAGCCGAGTTTAACGAATTCCGAACGACGAATCGAATCAATTTGGAGCAATAATTGAAGGGTTATTGAAAGTTTTAAAGAATTTTAACTAATGTGGGAGGGTTCACCCATCAACGTGGATTAAATACTGATAAGTTATATTTACGGAAATCTGCCTAATCACTAGTTAGTATTAGTTTCTAGAACGTGTCTACAAAATTACATCGAGTTTGACTGAGTAATATCCAAATGAGCACCAAACTACGTGTATATGGAGCGAGCGACGAAAAAACCGTCGTTAAAATCATACTTGCAATATTGTAATGCTTTTGTTGAGCGCAATAAAAACAAATGCTACTCCTATTATAACCAACGTTATAACAGATGTTTCGTGTACTCTCTGAGTAATTGAAACACACGACGAGATTGTTTTAACAGTAGGTATATCGTACCATTGCAAATAGCAATAACAATATGGCGATGTACCTAATTTATCTATGCCATTTTCTAAATGTGCAAAAGGTTTTTTCTTATAAGAAAACACTGAACGGTACTAAAAAGAAGCAATTAAAATTGCAATAACTTAAATTATTGTAGAACTACTTTTAGCATTAGGTACTTACTTTATCGTGTTTGTTTGTTTGTCCTTCCTCCACGCTGTAACTTGGCATTCTTGTCAACTAATCATCTTGAAATGGAATCGATTCCATTATATGGCATAAAGATTTGAGAAAAGACGAAGAGTAACTTTTCACGCCGGAGTTTCCGAGGGATTTTTAAAAACCTAAATCCACGCGAACGAAATCGCGGCCGGGCGGGCGGAAGTACCTAATTATTTGCAATTTGTCAATAAGTTACCTAATTTATCGATAGATCAAGGATAGGATTGATTTTATTATTAGTTTCGACCGTTAATCAATTGCACTTATTTAGTGAATATAGGTAGAATATTAAGTAAAATGAAAAAAACGCATTGATCTACCTGGCTTCGCGCCCACTGCAGTCAGGACAGATCAGTTGGAGGATTTCCAAAAACTCCGACATTAATCTAGATATTGCAGTCCTTTGTGAAAATTATCTTTCATTTTATCTCTATAAAGCACTATAAACATAAAATTACATCTACCTATAATACGTATTATACCGTTTGAGATAAACTGTCTGACTGATCAACGTACAGTCACGTGCGGTTCCGCATTTATAACATTAATATAGATGTGAAAGTGTGTCTGTCTGCTAGCTTTTCACACGGCTGATCTGTTAAACCAAGTTTGATGAGATCCAGGATAGGATCCCGGGGACGGACATTGCCTATGTCCGTCCCCGTGATGCAAGCCGCGGGATTTTTATAAAACCTAAATCCATGCGACCGAAGCTGTGCTCACCATCTATTACTTACATGAAAAAAAAATCCCAAATGAATTCAGACCTTAAGTTTAGGCTGGGTTTGAAGAGTCAGTCCAGGATTGACTCATCAACCCAGCCTTAACTCTTGAACTTACAAAAAGCTGAAGGTACAGGAGTTCCCTTTATAATGTAGATAAGGAATAACGCCAGATTTATGGAAAATTTTACGTGAACGAAGCCGCAGGCGCTCGCTAGTCTCAGATAGGTACCTATTTAGCCAAGGTCAGTGCAAGGGTGCAAGTAGACGCATGCAATATGTATGTCAGCGCTCCGCGATTGGCCCCAGGCCAATTGTTGGAATTGAACCTATTCACCATATTATTAGGTCATCTCAGTGTTCAACATATGAAGCGTAACGTTACAAATCTCGAAGCTAATTGATATTGTTTTGTATCACCATCATGATCAACCGGTCGCTGGTCCACTACTGATTTTGGCAAGTAGGTAGGTCTTATAGCACAAATACAGGAATAAATCTAAAAACCGCGATTTTGTGGTTACATAATTTAAAAAAAAATGTGTTTCAATTTTCAAAGCAAGATAACTATACCAAGTGGGGTATCATATGAAAGGGCTTTACCTGTGTATTCTAAAACGGATTTTTATTTATTATTATGTATAATAGTGTTTGATTTATTGTGCAAAATGTTGGAAAAAATACCCGAGTACGGAACCCTCAGTGCGCGAGTATGACTCGCACTTGGCCGGTTTTTTATTCAATATAGGCAAGCGCTTAACCACAATCACACCTGATGGAAAGTGATGATTTGCCAAAGATTGGACGCGTTTACCTAGAAGATGTCTATTCACTCTAAAATACTGTTTTAAATATGCCCTCAAATGGGGCCATATTGTGATGTACAACGTTAGTGCCACAAGTTTAAGGCACTGTTCACTACTTTGCAGGTTAATGTAACCAGTATGCTAGACAACAAGTACAACTAGGTAAGTACTTGCCTCTGTAATCGCCGGTCCTGATAAAGGATCGCTCGGCGCGTGAATCGGTCCGAACACGCCTGTTACATAAAGCCCCTCGATCGAAAATTGCAAAACTTTCGCGCGGTCCGCCAGTCATAATAAATTCATTTAATATCGGCTTACCCAAGTATGGATTAAGTGGTAAACTGGAGCGTCAAAAAGTAATTAAATATGTATCCGCAAATATGGGACCTAAAACATGGAAGGAAAGATGAGGAAAAATATGCTTCACCTAAAATTAAGTAAAAAACCGGCCAAGTGCGAGTCAGACTCGCGCACTGAGGGTTCCGTACTCGGGTATTTTTTCCGGCATTTGCACAATAAATGAAAAACTATTATACGTAAAAATAAATAAAAATCTGTTTTAGAATGTTCAAGTAAAGCCTTTTCATATGATATACCATTGGTATAGTTATCTTTCTTTGAAAATTGAAACACTCCTTTCAAAAATCCTTTTCTAGCGGATGTTTACATCATTAGGATAGCTATCTGCATGCCCCCGATCCATCCAGTAGTTTGAGCTATGCGTTGATAGATCAGTCAGTTAGTCAGCTTTTCCTTTTATATATTTAGATAAATCGTTACTACCACTCTAACGCTACGATCGTAGTTGCTACTATGTAATTTAGTGCATAAGTTCCTAAAATATTTCTTGCATAAGCTTGCGAGCGAAACTCGCATAAGAACCCTTATAAATTACGGCTAAGTATCGCTGGCTCTTGTGAACTAACGACGTCCCAAGACGACGCAAACTGTAAGAAGTTTATAGGGCACAAGGAAAAGTTTATGATATTAGACTTTAGAGGAATATTATTCAACATACTTATCTTGTGTGTCAATACGACTAGATAGAAGAATATAATTTACTAGCTGACGCCCGCGACTTCGTCCGCGTGGATTTAGGTTTTTCGAAATCCCGTGGGAACTCTTTAATTTTCCGGGTAAAAAAGTAGCCTATGTGCTAATCCAGGATATTATCTATCTACATTCTGAATTTCAGCGAAATCCGTCCAGTGGTTTTTGCGTGAAGGAGTAACAAACATACACACATACACACGCACACACACACACACACACATACAAACTTTCGCCTTTATAATATTAGTGTGATAACCAAGCCATTTAAGGCAAGGGACAATAATTAATTTAGTGAAACTCCGGTGCAATGTATATGTAATCACAAATAAATCAACATAGCAATAAAATTTTCCGCAAGCTAAATCTCTATATCTGTCATGTGAATTCTCCAGTTATTGACATAAAACAGGAAGCTATAAGCTTTGCAAATCGATTCAACTACTGTTTCGAGACTTGATTTTTTTCTCGAATACAAGTTTAGTTTGTACCTAGGTATATAACTCTAAGATAAAACAGTTAATTAGTCAAGAATTATCCATTCTGTGACTATGTATGAAGTATGGAGAACGCGCTAAAAAATACGCTACCTCTTTTACCTTGACCACTTGACGTCCCAAGGAGTTTATTGAGGGTTGGGGGTGGATTATGCTATTAAAAAGAATGAGGGGATAAAGGGGTTTTTTTAGATCACATGTTATGTCTTGACTATAAGCTTATGACTATAAGATGATCCAGGGAGAAAAAGAATCTCGGTCTCGTCATCAACGTTCAGAATGTCGTTGTTGTCGTCAACTGGCACACGTTCTTTGCTGGATACATGTCTCTTCTAGGACTTCCAGATGACATGGTCTTGCGGACATAGGCTACTTTTGATCCCGGAAAATCAAAGAGTTCCCACGGGATTCCTAAAAACCGAACCGCTGAACCGATTTGTATGAAAGGTACCGAGGTAGCTTGCGTCCCTGTATGCATTTTATCCCGGCAAATCAAACAGTTCCCACGGAATCTTTAAAAACCTAAATCCACGCAGACGAAGTAGCGGGCATCCTCTAGTTACAAATAATTTTTGATTTTAAAATGAGTATTGTTAAATAACGCTTGCTCTTATGTCTTGACGTCTTGATGTCCCAAGACGTTTGAAGTCGTTGTTTATTGCGGGCAAGAGGTGGGTTATGGTATTGAAAAGGTTCCGCAGATATACGGCGCTGTTTCCCCCATGGCGCTCATGGGAAACGTTCTGAGGTCGATTGGGAGTGACATGGGCTTTGTTATGGGGGATAAATTGTTTTGCCCTCGGGCCGTTACGTTTTTGTTTTTATGTAATTGTTTTTTGGTTGCCCTCCAAAATCATGAAAACTCGATTTGTTCACTATTTAGATGAACAGGTTTTTACACACAACAACAGGAACAAAATGTTTTGAATATTTTATTTAAATATAGTTGTTATATGTGTTGAAAATAAACCAGTATTATTCTAACTTCTATGTTGCCTATGCTGTCTTATTTTACTTGTTTGCCTTTTAAGTCAGTTATACCAAAACTAGCGACCCGCCCGGTAGCTTATTACAACAGCAGGTATATTTGTCGCAGGCCCACACAGAGGCACCGCCAAATTGGCTCCTATCTTGTTCACCCACTTGCCAAATCCATCCATCAGATTACTGAACGCTGTAACGTCACTGAAGCACGAATCCGAGCCAATGTCACAAACTGCGAACGATGAGTCACTGATACATCTCTAGTAGGGTGACCAGAATAACTAAAAGAACAGTGCCACACACTTAACCCGTGGGGCGATTCGCTAACCCAGTGTCTAACACTGGATGATAGCCGCCGATCTCATTTTTAGGGTTCCGTACCTCAAAAGTAAAAAGTAAAAACGGAGCCCTTATAGGATCACTTTGTTGTCTGTCTATCTGTCTGTCTGTCAAAAAAACCTATAGGGTAATAGGTATAAAAAAATAAAGGAAAAAATGAATAAAAAAATAAAAACTTCAAGACTCATAATATGGTTCTTGAACTAAGTTGACACATTAACAGGTCGAGATGGTAATTGGTGTGTGAGGTGGTGGGGACGTCCCGCACACCTGTACGTCACCCGCGATATCCCGGGTTAGCGTGGGGGCTTGCGGGTGTTCGGAGCGTCCCTACCCCGATTGCCATCTCGACCTGTCGTGTTATATACATATCATTCGTGAATTTCAAGGACTTGTGCTCACTATTTCAGAAGTCATAAGGCTAACAGACGGATTTAGAGATCTGACTTTGCTTGATCAGTCATAAAAATGTATGGCCATATCATTGTAATCGGGTACTATAAAGTGCCTGATGAATCGATACGGTCGCTTACATCATAGCTACAATCTCTAGCCAATAAGGTGTGGCGGTCAAAATCACTGCCTTTTATTGCGCTTTTGTTATGGCTCATTAAGGCATTAAGGTCAAACCTATTGTAGTTTACGACCATGTCTTATCGGGATTTTAGTCTGCTATTGAATAGAAGTTCCTAATAAAATAATGACAAAGGGAAGGTAACGCATTGGGAAGAAAATTACATTTAGGTACAAATGAAAAAGTATCGATAAGGGATATAGAATATAGAATATAGAATAATTTAAAAAAGTTTGCTTAAGCTCGCAACTGCGTCCGCGTGGACTGAACTTTAAAACCCCTATTTTACCCCGATCAGTTCAATCAATTTCAGTCCGATCCGTCCAGTAATTTGGGCTGTGGGTTGCTAAATCTGTCAGTCAGTCAGTTTTCGGGCGCCTTCTAATTTGCCACAAAATGCCGCGCGGAGGCAGCGCGGCTGCAGCGATGCCGTTGTGCGTTTTTTTATTTATATGGATTTACAAAGCAGCGCTGCAGCCGCGTCGCTGCCGCGCGGCACTTGGCGAGTTTTTTTTTTAAATTAATATTAGCCATTTTTGACGTAACAACGTCTTATAATTCGATAGAGCCGGCTGCACGCACGAAAAAACATGACTCATGCGGCGTTACCTCGCTCTGAGGCGTTCCATGTAAGGCTTGAAGTGCAAGCGAGAGCGCGGAACGAGCAAAAAAGAAGCACAATCGGCCTTTGTTGTCACGTTCAACTATCCTCAGTAAACCGACTTTACAGACAACCAATTTTTTTTAATCATGACTAACATTCTCCTTTCCCCTCCAACTAAGCGTAAAGCTTGTGCTAGGAATGGGTACGACAATAGTGCAACGCTTGGGGTTTGAACCGCCGACCTTTCGGAATTCAGTCCACTCCTATAACCGTTGAGCTATTGAGGCTATATTTAAGGGCGCCCTTCCCTTGGATATAAATGTATGTTCGAATATATTTGGTTATATGTTTTTGTCAGTCAGCGAATGAAGTAAGTTGGCAACAGCTAAGCTAGCCGTTTATTTTGTTAAAAGCTTAACAGTATAGAGAAGATGTATCGCTAAGGAGACTAGCACAGCGTAGGTAAATGTAGATACAGAGCAGTGCACAAGCGCCCGTAATTGACATGAAAAAGACCGAGCCAGTGTTTGCCGTGATGCCATGCTGAATGCAGCTCAGCGATTACTACGGCTTTAGAGGATGATGAGAATATGGTTACGTACATGCAAGTAGTGATGGCTGTGTTATGTTTATCGATACCGATGCCCAAGATAAACCAAATCTAGTTAGATAAAATTATACAAGTATAATATACACACATATACCTATACCCCCGACACATAAACCTCTAAAAAGTAAAAAAATAATAGGTAAATATGTATGGGCCCTTTAAGAATAGTATAAATAGTAAAGTTTTTATCCAAGCGCTCGTTGCGCCAGGGGGGGAAATAAAAAACTGAATTATCACCCCATTTATATTGACCAACAAAAGATACCTCATGCTAATACGGCAAAATATCTTGGAATGACTCTTGACAGCAAGCTACGCTGGAAAGCACATGTCAAGAAGAAAAAAGAAGAACTAGAGATAAGATACAAAAAATTGTACTGGCTCATAGGTAGAAACTCTCCACTGTCAATACAAAATAAGAAACTCTTATATAAACAGGTCCTAATGCCAGTGTGGACTTATGGTATCCAGTTGTGGGGCTGTACCAGAAAAAGTAATATTCAAATAATACAGCGATTCCAAAGTAAAGTCCTCAGGGGTATCGTCAATGCACCCTGGTACGTCAGAAATGAAGATATTCATCGCGATCTTCAAATGGACTTCGTGGACTCAGTTATTAGCAAACATGCTAAATCTCACGAACACAGGCTCCATCAACATGTGAACGTCGAGGCTATCCAGCTCCTCGATATCACAGACCTAAAACGTAGACTTAAAAGGACTAAGCCTTTTGAGCTAGTGTAGATATAGTGTTGGTGCAGTTTAAAGAACACTAGAAAAAAACAAAGTGAAAATTTAGTGCTAGTGCATTTCAAAGAACACAAGAACAAAGTGTCTTTCTATGAAAACTAACTGTAAACTAAGATAAGTTAATGGACCGATTCTTAGTTATAAGTAATTTTATAAGTTTAGGTTAATATAATATTGCTTATTAGCGCTATTCGTAGGCTAGATTGTAATGTTAGTAAAGTACTGTCCTCAGCACTTTATGATATTAAAAAAAAAAAAAAAAAAAAATTCTCTTGAAAGATGACACACAGACAGACAACGAAGTGGTGAAGGAAAACACCGTCAGGAAATCTGCATGCTTGAGAGTTAGCCATAATGCTCCCTCAAAGGTGCGTGAGGTGTGCCAATACGTGCTTGGCCAGTGTGGTAGCTTCTCATTCTGAGAGGAGACTTGTGCTCAGTAGTGAGCCGGCGATGGGTTGATCCTGATGATGATGAATTTTAAACGTATTTTGTCAAAGTAAATAAGCTGATGACGTATGGAGCAGAAACGTGGACACTGACAGTTGGCCTCGTCCACAAACTAAAAGTCGCTCAGCGCGCTATGGAGCGAGCTATGTTGGGTATTAGGGATAAAATCCGGAACGAGGAAATTCGCAGGAGAACAAAAGCGACCGACATAGCTCAAAGGATTAGCAAGCTGAAGTGGCAATGGGCAGGCCATGTCTGTCGCAGAACCGACGGCCGTTGGGGCAGACGTGTTCTGGAGTGGAGACCGCGTACCGGTAAGCGCAGTGTGGGACGACCTCCAGCCCGCTGGACCGATGACCTGAAGAAGGTGGCGGGGAGCGGGTGGATGAGGAAGGCGGAGGACCGTGTTTGGTGGCGCGCTCTTGGAAAGGCCTATGTCCAGCAGTGGACGCTTACAGGCTGATGGATGGATGGATGGATGAAATAAGCTGAGTTCAAGCAGATAAAATAAAAAGAAGGTGCGCCTAATGCATCATCCAAACCTGCGCGACAAAGCGACTACGATGCGGGAACCTCAGCCGCGCGGAGGGTCATCGCCTCCTACGATATTTAATGGTGCCATGCACACCTACGCGACTACAACAGTCGAGGCTACATCTTTTTTTTTCTACAGATACCTACTGAACCCTAAAAATAGTTTGACTATGGTTTGGGTTTGGGTTGATTGTTCGTGGCCTTTGGTTGACTGTTGGATATTATAATTGAATTGATGTTTTCTCGTTTAACTTTGATTATAATATTTTATAAATTAGAAACTCCGCTCCTACGATCCAAAGTATCGGAGTTTTCCAAAACATTATTTTCAAATAAATAATTATGTATCTAGGCAACGTCCATCTTGACAACTTGAAATTTGCCAATTGACATAATATTATGAACCTCTGTTACAATAGTGAAAGATCCCAGGGCCACCAGCCGTCACGTATTTTCTGACGAACGAAATGTGGACGATTGAGTAGTGTTACTATGTACTAAGAACGCATGCCTACAGACCTGCTAGCTTGCTTAGACGGCCAATTTTCAGGTATCAGGTAATCAAGGTACATAAAAACATTACTTACCTCGCGTAAATTCTCCAGTTTTTTTAATTTTTAGCTGATTTTTTTTTAATATTAATAATTAATTGACATAAGTAAACTATAATAGAGTGAGAGAGAAGTCAATATATCCTAATACATGTCTTACTCAGTCTCATGCGCGTAGATAATGATGCCCTCGCGCTCAAACCCACAGAGGCATTAAAATTGAATTTAGGGGATGATTGGCCCTCTGGATCGGTCTGTCTTCTTGTAAAAGGTTTTAAAATAGTTGTCTGGTGGACATATATAAAAATGGAGCATCAGAATTGACGTGCAGTTAAGTAATTACTTATTTTGGGAGCTTTAAAGCGTCTGCAAAGCAATACGGCCGACGCGGGAAGTGTCTGGGAGTATTGGCGACATATTTTTAAGGATATTGCCTAAAATATACGTAAAAATCAGTTTGGAGAATTTACGTGAGGTAAGTAATGTTTTTATGTACCTTGATTATCAGATACCTGAAAATTGGCCGTCTAAGCAAGCTAGCACGTAGGCTAGGCATGCTTTCTTAGTACTTACTAACACTACTCAATCGTACATATTTCCTGTGTCAGAAAATACGTAACCTCTGGTGGTCCTGGGATAAAAGTAATAAGAAAACCAGAAAAGAGCTGATAACTTCCAAACGGCTGAACCAATTTTTTTGGATTATAGCTAAGAACACTCTCGATCAAGCCACCTTTCAAACAAAAAAAACTAAATTAAAATCGGTTCATTCGTTTAGGCGCTACGAGGCCACAGACAGATACACAGATACACAGATACACAGATACACAGATACACAGATACACAGACACACAGATACACAGATACACAGATACACAGATACACACGTCAAACTTATAACACCCCTCTTTTTGGGTCGGGGGTTAAAAACACTTGTCCTAACTGATTGATATATATCAGTGTAGGTACAGCGTAAACCGCTGGCAGTAGAAACTTGAAATTTTGACAGTAGGTTCGTTTTATAATGTAGGCACTCACTAAGATGCGATTTTCTAAAGTTCCTCCACCAAGAGGTTAAAAAGAGGATGAAAGTTTGTATCTAAGTGCCTTATTTTTCAAATGTACGTAAATCCTGAAAATTGGTATGTAAGTTTTTGGGTTAAAATGGAGAAATACGTGTTTAAGGATTTTCATAAACTCCACCCTCAAACAAGGAGTTTTAATAAGGGATGATATTTTCTATTCAGGAAGACCATAATTTTTCAAGTTATATAACTATGAAAATTTTTATTTGGGCGTTCGGCCAAAAATGAAGAAGAACGTGTTCAAAAGCTCCTCTCGTGTGAAGTCGGGTGGAGTCCGTTTGGTTGCGTCACCATAGAGCTGTATACATTTGGTGGTAGCGCGACCTGGTTGCGCCACCACTGGTGTCAAGTTATCGAATAAAATTGGTCCAGTTTATCGCAGGCCCCATCCCTACGCAAGTGCAGTCTCGCCCCGCTCGGAGCATGGAGCGTTACCATGTTCGACGAAGTCGATATCACGCTTGATTTGTGGACGTAACTATGCGCTTAGGGTTGCCTATTTTAATTCTTAATTATTTTATAACTAGATCATTCGTCCGTGTGGATTAAGGTTTATTAAAAATCCCGTAGAAACTCTTTGATTTTTCGGGATAAAATGTAGCCTATTTGCTAATCCAGGGTATAATGTGTCTCCACTCCCAATTTCAGCCCGATCCGTCCAGTAGTTTTTGAGTGAAGGAATAACAAACATACACACGCTCACATACGCATAAACTTTTGACTTTATAATATTAGTGTGATTAATTCTATTGAAGTTACTGTGAAGTGACAGCCCTAACTTCCTCTCGCAAGTTTCGCAGCATCCGTCCCGCGCTTTTTAAATTTCTTTTTAAATTGTCGGTCGCATAGCAATACTTGCAATATTACATAATCTTACATATAATATGTATTTACGGTTTACATTTTGCATTAAAATGTGTTCGTTATTTTATTTTATTTCATATTTATTTATTAAACTTATAGAATACTAGCTGATGCCCGCGACTTCGTCCGCGTGGATTTACGTTTTTCAAAATCCCGCGGGATTTATTTATTTTATACACAATAGTTTTTGATTTATCGTGCAAAATGTCGGAAAAAATACCCAAGTACGGAACCCTCGTTGCGCGAGTCTGCAGATAGAACTTTCCGTCTCTTTTCCGTCCATACTGATAGCTGAATAAGGAGATTTACGCAGTCTTGAAAAGTTATATTAAGGCCTCACTATGCATATACAGGATGTTTGGTAATTAGTATATAATGACGACACGTCAGGTACCCATGCTACTTTGATCTGATAAATACAATGCTGAAGTAATTACTAAACACCCTGTATGCACGGCTAAAGTTGACTAGTTTCTTATAAACATGCCGATACATAGTGCATACTTTTCGTTCCATTTCGAGAAATTTCCAAGATTGGAATCTCTTAAAAAGACGATCTGGGTCACGTCTCGTCGCCAGCGACCTCTGCTTCTAGGCTTTTCAATTGGCCAGCGAGCGTTCCATTTTTAAAATCACGCTATATTTTCCAGCCAGCCTCTGAATTTTGAAATTGGAACGGTAGGCGGACTGGCGGGGCGCCTCTTTCGTGATAGGTTTTTTTTTAATAACGGTGTAGGTAGCAATTTCAATTTTCAATAGGCTACGGTGCTTGTTAGTATCGAGAATGTACCTACACTAACCGCGCCGAATCTAGTTTATCTCCACTCGGGTATCGTGCCGTGATATCAGATAAAATATGACAGGTAAGCTCAGTTTATTCGTCCTTTTTTAACCCCCGACCCAAAAATAGAGGTGTTATAGTTTGACGTGTGTATCTGTGTATCTGTCTGTGGCATCGTAGCTCCTAAACTAATGAACCGATTTTAATTTTGTTTTTTTTTTTGTTTGAAAGTTGGCTTGATCGAGAGTGTTCTTAGCTAAAATCGGTTCAGCAGTTTGAAAGTTATCAGCTCTTTTCTAGTTACTGTAACCTACACTTGTTGCGAGTGTTATGAATTTTTAATTTACGCTTATCTTTACTACACTTGAGTGATTAGTTATGATCTAATATTGCAACTTTTTTTGCAATGGCTATTCATATTCATTTTATACTACATATTTATTTTATTAATATTTGAATAGGTACCTAATTTGTTTGCGTCATCCACCGTGTAAAAATCCAAAACAATAGGATCTCACGTGTCAGCAGTGCAGCGCACGCGGCGGCGCGCGTGTGATGGCTTCGACGGAAACGGAAATCGCCGTTTGTTAACTTTGTGATCGCCGACGCCGATGCGCCCGCGCGTTAAATCGACTGATCGCACGAAATCGCACGGTCGCACGTGCGTTGTGACCAGTGTTCTTACTTAAGTAGGAATTCGCCCTAAATTACCCTAAATAAATGTGTTCATGCTTAAATAGAAATTGGCCCTAAATTACCCTAAATAAAGTGGAAATACCCTGATATAAGGCGCATAAATTAGGCGTTAGGTACTAAACTCAAACTCAAATCATTAATCAAAGTAGGTAGGAACTACTATTGTTGTACTCCTTTTGATGGTCAGAATAAAATAACTTTGAACTTGTTGAGAGACATCTCCAATCTTCAATATTCTGGAAGCTTATTGCGAAAACGTTTATTGTAAAAACGGGCATTACAAGTCTATTTTTACGGACGTTTGACAGACAGATATACAGACAGAAAGTAATCCTATAAGGCTTCCATTTTTACTCTAGAGGAACGGAGCCCTAAATATTACGTAATTCTGCCGTATTCAATTGCTACCGTAACCGCTAAAGTTAAACCGACGGTTAGCGACGGTTGACCTTTAGCCAGCAGATGCTAACTTAACTACACGCTGCCTTAACTAGACAAGTAGACATGTGACATTTATGCACGTGCCTGGGCACTCTAGGTATTCCAGCGTTGCACAATTTACTATGGTTTAAGTGTTTTACCATTTGCGGCTAAATTGCTGAAAATGCTTTTGCATTTTGCTTTTCATTCTACTTCCATGAAGCAACGTGCATTATTTCCGGATTGTTTTAAAAGTTTCGAAAAGTAGGTAGTTACACAGACTTTCCTTAAGTTCCTTCTGGTTTTCTTTCCGAAGCGTTTCCCTTACAGAAAAAGACTTTTCCTTTCCCGATTTCGGTATGATTTTCGCAGTTTTCCGACTCCATGGTAACAATCGGAAAAGAAAATGTTCTCCCTTTTGGAAGAAAATGCTTTTGGAAGGAGAAATGAAAAGGAACTTCCAGTTTTTAGAGATTTTTGTAATAAAGTATAGTGTCCTTAATAATAATCACCTGTGATTGGCTAACATTCTCTTATTATTGGCTAAAATGTTCAGTTGCAACAAGTGTACGAGTACCTTAAATTGAGCCAATTACAACAATTGCGATTGTAGCAATGACGTGATAATCAAAACTTCCGTATTAGGCCCCCAGGTTTGCACGACGCGCGTATCTATCAGACTACGTCGTTATTCGTCATCGTAGATCGACGAGGCAATTCGAGATTCGAGATCGGAGATGGTAAATGTAGCAATGTTGAATCAATCGTCAATCGTCACTAACCATCCATCCTCCTTATATAAAATATAAAAATGTTACTACTTATGTCCATTACCTATAAGACTTTGAAACCATCGAACCGATGTTTCATTACAAAGGCAATAATGCGAAGATGGTTATAGACAAAATAAAATAAAAAAACAATGCATTAGGCATAGGCACATTATTTTTTAGCCCAGTAGGTACCCCACGCTAGGTATCCGGTAGTTTACAAAATAGATCATCAAAGTCAATGCTAACTTTTCTTCGAATAAAAACTTTAGCTAGTTAGACTGAACAAACCGTATATTGCATGCTTAATGCAGAAGACCAGAACACGTCTCACATAAAATAATTATTATCTAAATAATTTGAATGAATTCAGAAGATCTTACAGTCCTGATTCGTATTAAATTATTATCAAAACGGTCACAGGCGTCATCCGTCTAAATTAAAAACCAATAAAGAACATGACACCGCGATCTAAAAATTATCGACACAAAAGCTTCCTTTCAATACAAGACGTATACAGGCTGCTCTAAAATCATTCTTCTTCCAACAAAACAATAAATAAAAGAAAACATCAAAACATATCATTAAGAGCGTGCGAAATACACCCCGTTTGCTTGGAGAAAAAAAAATGTGGGCGTCACCATGGTAACCGACGATAAATGACTTAATAATGATCCGGCAGACCGAGAAATTCACGTATCGGAAAACATGTAATTATGAACAAACTTGCATAAGAGGGCGGGGATTTTGAAAGAGAAATTATTAGTGATGTACATACACAATGTGTTATCGATAGAATTAATTTCAACAAGGTACTCGTGTAAACAAATTAGGTATTGTTATTTTTATATAATACAAGAAATTTTAAAATAAAGAAGAAATTTCATATTTGATTTCTAAAATTACAACTTTTTTCTTTTCAAAAGTATTCTAAAAGTTGACAATCACAATATTTAAGATTGATCCAATCAAACATTAATTTTTATGATCCGTTGTAAAAAAAGAGTTCTTTTGTTATCGAAAATAGACAATGTAGGTCAAAAGAAAGGACTATAAAATTTTACGATGTTTACGGATATTGTACACTTACTTAATTGTAAACCTAGGATTAAGATTAGATAACTTTGTAGGCTATCATCTTATCTAAGAAAGAAGAAAGAAATAATGAAAGTTCGATGACCTCTTTGATTTTATCTACTAACATTATCTGATATTTTAAATAGATTATTGGAACTCAGATAATAATTTGGATTACTTTTGACAAAATTCAACGATTAAAGGAAGTATAATTAAACTAATACCAATGAAGTAGATTGAAAGAAGTTCAGGCGTCGCGTAACAAAAGTAAAACTTCTACGCATTTTTCTATGAAAGTAATTCTTGGTAGAAGTAGGTATATTATATTTTTATCTCCACACATATCCGTTTCATTCCAGTCTGTCTGTCAATATGAAGAAGTCAAGTGATATGAGTCTTTTCTCATTCTACTCCCCAACGTCCTTAAAAAAAGTTCATCAAAAGCGCATGATTTTATTTCAAAATAATTATGCTCATACAGAAAAAAACCCCGAGGTGGGATGTTGCAGTAAACTACTTAATCAGAAAAAATTCGGAATTTATCGATTACAAAAATCTCGATTTTCTCGGCCCTAATCAAGATTAGGGCCCTGTATACAAAGATTGCATTATCTTTTCGCGAGGCAAAGGGATCTTCGCACAAAGGGCACTCTGAGATGGCAGATGTTCAGACTGGGTACAGGTATATCAGGGCAGATGTAAGTTACATCTTGTATCTGACAGCGTATTGTTCGTTTTAATTAAATTACTGCTCTTGAGATGTTCTTCAAGTGGTTTGCAAAATTGCTTTTTTTGTGTCTTCAGATTTTGGAGGTCTCTTTACATTTATCTGAATATAAAATGCCAACTAACTGACTGACATATTTTTAGAAACTTGAGCTTTTGCATCTGAGTTATCTCTATAACGTAGACTAGTAATTTTGAAGATATAAATGAGATTTGAGATAAAGCCGAAATATTTTGTGGTTAAGTGCGTGACTAGATAGTATTTATGCTAAGCCACTAATCAGAACTAAAACCTCTGCCTTTTTAAAGAGAAATCATAAGCAAGTTTAAAAACTATACTCGTTTCCTAAACAGAAAAGTAATAACTAGCAAGCAAACAAATCACCTTTTGATATCTTTTCATCGCCGTCGTTGTCTCAAACAATAGCTTTTTGGCATAAGTCTCTTGCAAGAATCTTTGACTAGGACGATGTTTTGCTATAGCGGGTCCTAGCGACTAGCTTGAGATCATCTGTATAGATCATATGCATGAGTGGGGGTCGTTCTACGCTGCGTTTTCCGCTGTGGCGTCGTCATTGAAGCACCTTGGAACCCCAACGTCTATGGGTTCTTTGAACTATGTGCTCCTTATCGCAACATAAGTACCTATTTTTGTTTCGGTATAGAAGTTCTCGGTCAAAAACCCAACAAAAACCGAACAACGGAGAAAGAACTAGTATTGTATTCCAAACAAATGATTAATTGCTGGATGATTCTTTACTTTTCCCTCCATTATATTAAAAATTCCCATAAAACAACAATATAACCATACAAAACCTTACACTCGGCGACAATGCACTTGTACCACCATACATTCTAATTAAGTTAGAACCATATTGTCTGTTTGCCCACTCTCAGTCATAACTCACCAGTGGGCCCGCCCGCGTCGTGACGCGCCCGCCCATTTATGATTTAATTGCCCATATTATTTATTTACGGGCATAAATAACTAGTATTAACACTCGTATTGCTGACACACCTTTAGCCCGCACAAAAAGCTTTTAATGTTAGATTCTTGAAAATTTTGTAGAGTCAAAACTTTTTGATTTTTTTATTATAATTGGGTACCCTATAGGTTTTCTTGACAGACACGATAGACGGGTAGACGGACAGACGGCAGACAGACAGACATGATACAACAAACTAATCCTATAAGGGTTCCATTTTTCCTTTTCTGGTACGGAACCCTAAAAATGCATGAGATAGATTTTGAAACATTCTGTAGTATCGTAGGAAATAGGTTTTTGCTCACGTCTACTGTACTACTTTCAGATTTCACAGTTCAGAAACTATTTATCGATGAAATTGCGAATCGCGAAGCAATTTCACGCGAAATATTTACTCGTACATTTTCTGGAACGTTCGGAAAGGGTTTGAATAAAAACTACCGTATAAAGGTGATTGCACACGGTCGTAAAAGCCGTAAGGAGGCGCAAGAACCGCAAGAGTTAAGTCATAACTGAACTCTGCGGACGTTATCAGAACTTCTTCTATGCACCCAATGTGACCGACTTTTGCTGCACATGCATTTTCAGTACTAATAAATGTGTCCCTTGAACTTTTGCGGCTTTTTGGTTTCTACAAAAGCCGCAAAAACCGTTTACGGCTCTTGTGGGTCATCTCTTTGACAACGATTACATTAAGGATCCGTCGATCGTGAAATTAAAAGTGCCCTAGGATTAGCACGACTTTATGCACAGACAGTTAATACGCTGGTACAATCTTGTTCCCCTTGACTGGATTGCGCTATTTTTAAGGTCGATTGCATCAGGTGTGCCGTAGAAATGCCTGAGCCGAAGTAACATCAATGCCGATCTCTGTGGACGTCATCAGCATTTATTCGATGCACCCGATGCGACCGACTTTTGCTGCTGATATTACACCAATTTTTAGTACCTATTAAAAATGACTTTACTCTCTTGAAACTTCTCTTGATCTTTTGCGGCTTTTACGGCTCTTGCGGCTCTTGTGGGTCATCTCGTTGACAACGATTACCTTAAGGCGCCGTCGACCGTGAAATTAGAAGTGTCCCAGGGTTAGCACAGGCTTTATTAAAGAACAATTAATATGCTAATGCAATCTTCTGTCCCCTGGGGAATGGATTGCTACTTTTTTAACGCTTGATAGTTACAATCTTTTTTATCATCGATGGCTTACGGTCATTTACAGAAGGTAATAATATTATGATCTCCCAGTCTCATGGTTAATGTGTCTACATCATTGAGCTTGATTGGTTTGAATATTCAGATGAGAACCAACCAAATTACGTTTGTTTTGAACGCGTTATGAATAGACTCCATTCAAAGCGAAAATAGGTACAGTCAATAAAGCTAGGTCCATAGTCGCTTGTACAGGCAGGTGAAAACCTTTGTTGCTTACTGTAACTATACCTATTTGATATGTTCTCTTCACTACTCTGCCGTCCTAACGAAGAGAGCAATAACTAGGTTTCGACTACTTTCGAGATATTCGCGGTTATGATTAGCTACTTACAAATCGTAATATTACATATTGCAGTTTTGATAACCAACAGAACCGAAACTACTGAAGATACAAAAAAGACGTCTAAGGCGAAAATATAGAGCTCATTTTCCTGATTACGGATATGGTCTTAAGTCAATTTGCCCAAAAACTTGACTTATTGCACTCTTTGTTAGGACGGCAGTACTTTAACCTCGTCTTCTATTACAGTACGAAGTCAAAACCCACGCTCCGCTCAGAAAACCCAAGTTTAACTTTGTCGTAACTTAAGACGACCCAAGTTTAACTTTGTCGTAACTTAAGACGAACTGGAATTACAGAGTGGAGGACTTTAATTTAAAGTATGCAGACTTACTGAGCACCTCTGAAACTTAATTATCTTGGCGATTTAATTAATGCACTATCCAACCAACCTAGTTTGGCCCTAGTGTTTAACTTAAGCACTAGAATAACAGTTCTAGGTTTGCATACAGTTCAAACTCAAAGCAATCAATCAATGAAAACTTTTTACTTATCTATGAACTCATACGTAGATGTAATGGTTTGTCCTTCAATCACGCCGCAACCTACCGCAACTTTAGAAAACTAAATCCACGCAGATGTATTCGTGGGCAATGATTATTAGCTTGTAAAATTTTATCTAAAGTGGACAATGTGCAGTATAAAGGTCATAGCTCATTAGAGCCTCCCGGCACCCGACCTGCACCGCCTCGGCCTGCGCGGTTGTATTCACCACGTGGATTTCTAATTCTATTCTTTTTCATACGCTCATCATGTCAACTCCGAGCGAGGCGTTCTGCTGAAAAACGTTATGGAGTTGATGTACTGAGTATGGGCTAGAGGTGTCAAATATGGTTACATTTACATATCTTAATACTAACGCTAGTTACTTAAAAATATTGAATATTTTTTACGATAGAATATATTCCTAAAAAAAATAAAAAAAAATTGAACTTCCCTTCATACTTTTACGGGCTTAGGACTGTCTAGTTCACACACTAGGCGTACTTAAAAGTTCATTTAGGATCACTTTGTTGTCTGTCTGTTTGTTTGTCCGTCCGTCCGTCGTGTCTGTCAAGAACCTAGACCTACAATCATGAAATTTGGCAGGCAGGTAGGTCTTACGTAGCCTAGTAGTCACCTGCCTGTACAATGTACATTCTAAAACAGATTTTTATTTAATTGTACTTCCCGTTCACCTACAATCATGAAATTTGGCAGGTAGGTAGGTTTTATAGCACAAGTAAGATACTATACCAAGTGGAGTATCATATGAAAGAGCTTTACTTGTACATTCTAAAACAGATTTTTATTTATTGTTTTTACAATAGAATATTATGTAAACCATAAAAAGCATGGATTTGACTCGCTTCAGCAATGCGCGAGGCTGCAATTGCTATTACATAATATTGTTATAAGTGTAAATTAAAAAATTATAACACCCCCGACAAGTGAAGGTTACAGTAACTAGAAAAAAGCTGATAAAACTTTCATACGGCTGAGCCGATTTTCTTGGACTATAGCAAAGAACACTTTCGATCAAGCCACATTTCAAACAAAAAAAACTAAATTAAAATCGGTTCATTAGTTTAGGAGCTACGATGCCACAGACAGATACACACGTCAAACTTATAGCGCCCCTCTTTTTGGGTCGGGGGTTAATAAACAACTGAACACTTGAAAAGAGCAACCGCCGAGTTTCTTGACGATTCAAAAGCACTTGTAAAATGTAAAAGTTTACTTGAATAAATATACCTACCTATATTTTATAGTATATTTATTAGTACAGCTACAAGGTTACAGTTACAAAAACAAATAATAGGTTCTCGTTGTTAGCACCCTTCCGATACAGAACCCTGAAAAACATAGAGAAATCCCGAACTTAAGAAAGTAGGTACAAGTTTGTCAATAGGTACATTGAAAATATTATTAACTATGTCAATTGAAATTATTTCATCACGCTAAAACAGGTACAAAAATCTAACAGGCCAAGCACGCCGAAGCTATAACGGACACTTGGATTCTATGGCCACCTTCCAGCTCCATCATGAGATTCTGGATATGATCTATATTCACTCTAAAGTACTTGTCAAGGCAAATCCAACGAGACCAAACACGACCGAGTTACCCTGTTCAGAAGTTGAGAAATTTTATGCCCACCCGGTTCCATCATCAAACCACCGATATGGTACCATAATTATTGCATTGTAATCGAAGTTAAATATCTGATTACTGTTTCAAATTTCAACTCAATCGGTTAGAAAAACTAATCTGAAGTTGAGTTGCAAGAATTAACCACATAAACACTAAGTAGATAGGTATTTACTACTTACTACTTAAAAAGAAAACATAGTAGCTAATTCATACGTGTTATAAAATTATGCACATATTTCCAAAAACATCAACTAGCACTTTACGTACCTAACTACCTAACCTATAAATAATAACTAACGCACGACACAAATCTATCTACGAAAAACGAAACAATTAATTATCCACATTCAAAATAATTATCGACACTCACGTTGACAAATAAATAAACTGCAGTCCTGATTTAATAGAATACGAAAACCTAGATAAATAATTTATTCTATCGCAGTATTCCACATTCGAACCAATCTCGGGTTAAATAGGCAAAATACTAAAAATGATGTAACAGTTACGCAATATCCAATATTTTTATTATTACTGTTGTGACTTGTGAGTTGTGACGTAGGCGTAGATCGTAGCTGTATCTTTAGCAAACGCCTCGTCAAATTTAAAAGCAATTCTAATGCTAGTAAGAATTTCTATTTTTTTTAAATTACTATATTTTGTAATCAATATGGGGTTTAATGAAAATCTAATATCCTGAATATTTTTCTATATTGAATATGTATTATAGATAAATTATTTTTTGACACCACTAGTATGGGCGTATGCCCATAGAATAAAGTATGCCTATAATATAAAGAATACTAATCGAAATACCTCAAGTCGAGGCGGTGCAGGTCGGGTGCCGGGTGGCTCTAATGAGCTATGACCTTTAGAGATATTTATTACCTATTACTTTGCTATTATTAAATGCACTGAAAATTGATATATATTGTTAATTTTTTTTATTATGCAAATATGTTGCATGGTTGATCTCTATATATTTTTTTTGAAATTATGACTACTGACTGATCCATCAACATCCAACGGTGCCCCTTGGATCTAGAAAACTGAAATTTTTCTCAGAGGTTTTCTTTAAAATCTAGACAAGAAATAAGGCAGAATTTTTTAAAATTCCCACGGGATCGATGCCGCGGGCGGTTGCTAGTGTAGTAAACAAATGCGGTTTAATAGAACAAAATAATCTTCCAAGCAGACTAAAGTAAGAAGTAGCTATATACCATTCTGACATAATTACCACATTCCTACTTAATTGAAATGTTCTAGTATTGCCAAGAAGTGAATCCCGCTAGACACGTAGACCGTATTCATTGCGACAGATACGGAGAAATGTTATTAACAGGGCTCCTCCGTCACTTACTCCATACAATCGTAGTCCCAATTTCATTTGAATACTAAGCAACCAAAGTCTATGAAATTTTGCAGACATATTCTAGAAACTAATATCTGTGCCTGTGGTGTTTTAGATTTTTCTAAAAATATGTAGTTTTAAAATTACAGGGGCTCAAAGATATGTATGTGAATTTTTAAGACCGCGTAACTTTGAAACCGAATATTTTATCGGAAATCTGGAAAACCACAGGCATAGATATTAGTTCCCGGAACGTTTCTACAAAATTCCATTAAGTATGATTGGTTAGTATTCCAATGAGATACGAACTACGTTTGTATGGAGCAAGTGACGCAGAGACCCCTCTTACGTATGATTACAAAGTTTGCTTGTAATTATATTGTGGTATATAAAAGGCTAATAATATTAATATCATCATGATGATTAAAGTTGGATTGAGTCGGAAAAAACTAGTTTTTTTCAGAAAAATCATAATTGACGTAGTTACTTAATGCTTACTAGTATAAAACTATAAACCTCATTATTTTAAAATATTATTATACATCCTCACAGCCTAATTTTATCAGTAAGGCGATAAAAAGAAAACGAAAGTTTTTTTTATCCTCTGCATATCTCTTCCATCTGCGATCAGTCCTTGGACTATGAACAGATTTGAGGACCGTTAATGTTTTAACAGTTGAGGCTTTGCACATCCAGCGATGTGACATCACTTCAAGATGAAGTATTACTATATGCTGGCCAATCTTGCCCTCTTAAGGCGGAACGTGCTGTAACTGGCATCCAGAAGTTGGGCTGCTAGGCTGTTTTTATGGCCCACAAGTCTCTGTTTGTAGGCCTCAAGTGACCTGTCTATTTCTTCCTTTACTGTGGGGATTTCTGTGTATGCATGCACTTCACTGTTTAGCAAACGAAAGTAACACAACTATTTTCCACCTCCTTGACCCTTTCTAGCCGGAAGGATGCCGGCTGGCGTGAAACTGTCCCATTACCCCCCATTACGTCCCTACTCCCTTCCGATCCGCGCCCCAATCCGGTGTTACGAGGCTTCGGAGGTCAATCCACGCGTTTATATTCAGAGAGGAATAAAACTGATCGCATACTGATTAGCACGTCACCGTCTTAGAATTCATTGTACTCGCAAAATTACACCGGAATTCATAGTCATGATTGGGGCTTCTTTAGAGGACGATTCAAAGGACATTTATATCCATAAAGTCCTCTAAAGAAGCCTTTATCTTGACTATGAACTCCAATGTTAATGTGCCGTACTGGAAATCCGAATAACATCTTCGAACATCCTAAAAAATCTAGAAAACCTCATCAGATTCAGTAAGCACGACATTTTACTCTTCTTCGAGTGTTTTTGATTTTCAACACAGATAAATGCAGTCATTCGCATTTGCAGTAATAAGCAGTACGTTGCTTACGGTGCACAGGTATGTTACTTTTGGCTTTGATTGATGACAGCATAGATGAAATTTATTTGAATTTAAAAAATCTGCGGGAATAATAACGCTCATGAAGGCTTAAAAAAATAATATCGCTAGACCCATTATTACACAGCTGATGGCTTTACTTTTACAATTAAATATTTATAAAATAACTAGCTCAGACGACATTACCACAGCATATTCGTGTCACGCTTCGAATGTGACTTTCGCTTCCAAACGATAAAATGATGTATGGGCACTTATTATTTTGAAAGCGGCTTGAGTCGAGACTTGAATCTTTTGTCTAATGTGCGATCAGTATTATTTGGCGTCAAATGAAGCGTTTATATTCAGGGAATAAGATGCTGCTTTTTCGGGTGCCAGCTTTGCATGATGATATCACATAATGTCGTTTTACAAATCTTTTTTTTCTTACCTTCAACTTACGAGGACCCTTATATTAGTCAGGATTGGTAATGGCTCAATTCCGGACCTTTTAGATCTGCTAATACATATTTCCTTATTGTTTTGATCGGACGGAGATACGGAAAGAGCATTTGACTTTTCACAAGTATTGGTAATCCATAATATCCATCTGTCTGCTACCTTGTCACGACTCATCCGTTCATCCGATTTGGACACAGAACCTGGGATAGAGATAGTTTACATCTCGGAGTTTACTGGAGAATAATACTCACAGTACTGGAAAGTAACGTAGGCTACTTTCATCCTGGAAAAACAAAGAGTTCTCACGGGAGTAAAAAAACCTAAATCGACGCGGATGAAGTCAGTGGCATTATCTGACATCTAGCTTAATATTTTAGAGCGGAATGAAACGATGCTCCTCTTAGAATTTTCAATTTATTCAAACTCAAGGAAAATTCAAGTACCTAAAATACAAATTGTAACTCAAACAATAATTATGTGACCTCCACAAAACATTCGTCTACTAACTACTTCTCTTTGAAGTTCGAGATTCATAAAGGTCACTACAAAATAATAATACGACAAAATTACACAATGAAGGCAAAACTATTCTCGTACTCAAAGAGGACCTTATTGTACAATATTTATGTCCATTGTCCGGTCTTAAAGTGGACTATTTCCTACAAAATACAAGGCAGATGTATACCGCGCTCTATTTTCGGTAAGCATTGATGTCTCTCGGCTGTGATCCAACAGAAGGTTGCGTCAGATTTATGTCCACGTACGGCATTATTTGTCTCTTTAGAAATATTTTTGTCTTCATTCAATGATTATACGGCTGTCGAACTAAATTTGTAAATGTATGTCGCCTGCGCACAAAAAATTGAAAAATAAACTGCGTTGAAATTATTTAATTTCTTATTTAAGATGACTTTTCTGGTAGGTATTCTAAAATTTGTTTTAATATCAATCCTAAGTAGATGACGTCCGCGACTTTTTTCGATTTTCCGGGATAAAAAGTAGCTTGTGTCCGTTTCTGGGATGCAAGTGACAAATTTCGAAATTGGTTAAATGAATGTTGACCTTAGAAACTTGTGTAGTATAGTCACCACTTTCGAATCTTGAAGTACTAGTAGGTAAACCAGTAATCCCAGTAATTGATTATACTATAAGGTTAGCTACGTAACAGGATCTCAGAGGCGCCTAGTATTCACACAGGATAATGTTACAGTGTGCACTCCGTTAAAAGGAACGCTTTTAGTGTACGATTACAATCTTTGCGAATAATGTTTGCTGTTCGTCTGAAGGGGATATCCTTTTATATGAAAATAAATGTGTAAGTGATATGAAAGACTCGAGTGCAGAAAATGTGGAATCTTAAGTGGTTTGCCAACGGACTATAAAATTGAATCTCACTGACCAATATTGAAAGGCAGAAAAAAAATATATAATTATAAAGTCGTTCTGGACCCTTAACATTGTATTTATTAGTAAATATATTTTAATAGTATTAAAAAAATCGTATCGTATTTGGCGACGTCTTTTGTATTTTCGATCTTGAGAAGTTGTATCTTTTACGTATTTTGAGAAAAAACAAAAAATACTTTTTCGACTTACTGCTATTATTCGTTACTGTCTAGCTAGTGTCTATGCTGTGGCACAAAATTGTTCTAAATTACAATTCACAATACAAATGTAACTTATCAATTTATCGTAATTTTCATAATTTGTCAATAGTTAAGAACAATGTAGCATTAAATTGATTACTCGCTCTATGATTTCGACATTGAGAATAGATCGCGAATAGATTAAGGTTAGACATCTGCAAGGTCGGTTATTGTCATTACAAGGTTGGTGCAATATTTCTTGTTCTCCTTCTTCTTTCAAAAGCTTTGACTTTGTCTTTGAATTTGACTTTGAATTTGACAAGTGTGTAATTTTTTAGTTCAATGATATTGGAATTGCTAGTTCTTAGATGGATAGATGAAATTTTATTCCACACAAAAAGAACCACAACACAAAAGGAAGAAAGAAAAAACAATTGCGTGTAAAGGCGGCCTTATTGCTTAGGGCAATCTCTACCAGGCAACCTTTGATGAAAGGAAAATTAGTTAGTGTTCGATAATAGATGATAATATGACTTGGGTTCCACACATAGCTAACACTGGTATGCGTATTAGAAGACTTATTTACATTTTTAAAACCCTACGCGCAGTATGTAGTACGGATATGTTAATCAAGCTTTATAAATCCCTTGGCGAATGTGTCCTCAGCTACTGCATCTGTGCCTGGGGTGGAGCTGCTAAAACGCATAATCTTGAGGTTGAGCGGGCTCAACGCGCCTTGCTCAAAGTCATTAAGTTTTATCCGTTTATCTTTCCAACTACAAGATTATATGAAGATTGTGACGTACTCTCGGTAAGAAAACTCTTTATCTACCAGACTCTGCGCAGATATCACAGTGAAGCGGTTCCACTCCTACCTGCGAGTACAAGGAGAATCGACAGATGCCCTGTACCTGCAGTCAAGAGTAGTTTTAGCGCGTAGACAGTACGACTTTCTTGCACCCTTCTTATATAACCTACTAAAAAAAAGAACATTGAAAGATATGACGAATAGAGACTTAAAAAGCTATGTCAAAACATGGCTGAAGAAATACGACTATGAGAATGTCGAGAAATTATTCTGCAAAAAGGATTAACAAATTAAATAAATGTAATTATTATATTTTATATTTCTTTTCACGCGCAAACGCACTCAAACTCGCACACACACACACACTCACACACACACACACACACTCACACTCACACACACACACACACACACACACACACACACACACACACACACACACACACCACACACACACACACACACACACACACACACACACACTACACTACACAAATCTCTTAGAATTGTAACAATCTATCTTTAAATATTAAGTATACCTTTAATTACGTGTTTTCAATTTAAACTTAATTTAATTATTATAAGTGGTTATATTATATTGTGCTGTACACTATTTATGGGAAGACACTGCCTCCTGAAACACAGTTTTCACTTCATCAGGAGGCAGGGCCTCACACCAAAGTCTGTAAATAATGTTCTGTTCAGATAATAAAGATTTATTTATTTATTTATTTATTTATTAGGTACCACCACGCAGAAGTAGTGTTCTTGTAGGCAGGTAGGATATTTTAGGTTTCAGTATCCGAAGGAGTTACTAAATAGTGCTACTATACTTTAAGAGGGGTCTCTCCGTCACTCGCTCCATACAAAGCTAGTTCGTCTCTCATTGGAATACTGACCAATCACACTCAATGGAATTTTGTAGAAACGTTCCGGGAATCTATGCCTGTGGTTTTCCAGATTTCAGTTCAAATACTCGGTTTCAAAGTTACGCGGCCTTAAAAATTCACATACAAATCTTTGAGCCCTTGTAATTTTAAAGCTAAATATTTGTTAGAAAAATCTAAAACACCAAAGGCACAGATATCTGTGCCTGTGGTGTGTGGTGTTCTAGAATATGTCTGCAAAATTTCATGGACTTTGGTTGCTTAGTATTCAAATGAAATTGGGACTACGATTGTATGGAGTAAGTGACGGAGAGAGCCCTGTTAAGTTTCTCCGTTTCAGAATCAGTATCAGAGCGGACTAGTCAGTACCAATATCAACAAACCCTTTAATAAGGACGTACATATTCATACGAAGCGCATTCTCACATGGCTCCTAATTATATATATGTATTATACTATAATAAATACTACAATATGAATATAGTGCAGAGGCGTGTTCTGCTTCCACTCGAAATGCTCTGCAAAATGCACTAATGAGTAATTTCGCGCCTCACTAACATCGCGGTTACTAAACGAGCGAGAATGTGAGAATTGAGTACCTAACTACCTATTCTTTAGATTTTTTTTTTCGGTCCGTACGTCCGTCCGCCCGACAGACAGACAGATAAGCAACAAAGTGATCCTATCAGGGTTCCATTATTTTCTTTTGAGATAAGGAACCGTAAAAAGGAACCCTTATAGGATTACTTTGTTGTCAGTCTCTCTAGCTGTCTGTCTGTCCGTCCGTCCGTCCGTCGTGTCTGTCAAGAAAACCTATAGGGTACTTCCCGTTGACCTAGAATCATGAGGCAGGTAGGTAGGTCTTATGGCACAAGTAAAGGAATAAATCTGAAAACCGTAAATTTGTGGTTACATCATGAAAAATACCCGAGTACGGAATCCTCGGTGCGCGAGTCTGACTTGCACTTGGCCGGTTTTTTGAAAATCTGGTTTTACTCCTAGCTTTTTTACAAAGATATTTTTTTGCTGTGGCTAGTGGCCCCGCTTATTCACCGCTGCTTTTGTGGCTTTAATTTGAGTGCTAAACTGAAGCGCAGTGAATTTATCTTAACTTAGTAGTCAGTGCAGCTTTTATTAACCTTTGTTCCTTTTAGCGAGAGAATGTGTGTTTGAATTCATTAATTAGACAAAACTTATTAACAAGTTCTGAATTAAATTCAGTTAGTTGCACTGTTTAGTGGTTTGGAAATGGAAAGTTTACATTATTATTTACAAGTTGATGCCCGCGACTTCGTCTACGTGGATTTAGGTTTTTTAAAAATCCCGTGGAAACTCTTTGATTTTCTGGGATAAAAAGGTGCCTTTGTCCTTCCTAGGGATGTACTCGAAATATAATCTGAGTTATTTAGCTAAAGCCTTATGTATTGCTATACCTGAATGCATGATATGCATTTATTACCTGAAATTCAGCGTCTAAACCTACTTTTAATGAATGCAAAATATTAGGTATTTTGTCGCATACTCGTTTGCCTTTATCGAATATTTAACTAAGAACCTTTATAAAACTTTGGGAAGTCGCTAAAAAACCAGCAAGAATAGCTTCGACTAGGGGATTTAATGAAGAGAAATTATGTTCAGTACAAAGATGTGATTAGAACGGTCATTTCCAGCTTCAATGGAGGGAAGAGGCTCATGGTTTCTACTTTCCATCGTGTGATAAAAAGCGGTAACGCGTGGCGCCCATTACGCAATTTGAGCTTGGACCTCTCTGCCATTTGTCTCACTCCATAAGAGACGCCTCCATGACACCAGCGGTGCAGAGATAGATAAAGATTTATTCTAAAAACCGGTCAAGTGAAAGAAAGAAAAATGTTTATTAGAGACAAAAGACCTAACTATGACCTAACTAAAACCTAACTAACCTAACTAGTCTTAAGAGGAGTTTATTTGTAGTGCGCTCCAAACAAACGTAGTTTGGCTCTCATTTGAATATCAACCAATCAAACTCAATGAGTAGTTAGGTACGTTCTAGGAACTAATATCTGTTTTTGTGGTTTGCAAGATTTCCGTTAATATATTGTAGTTTCAAAGTTACACGGGGCTAAGGGATTTACATGCACACCCTTAAACTCGTGTAATTTTAAAACTTCTTATAACACTATACTCTATCCACGAAGAAAAGTTAGTGTCACGTATCCCACACAATTAATGACAAAGAAAAAACCAATTTGTGTTGTTTAGAGTAGCTTGAACTGCAGTTTTGAGTGGCCAACCAATCGCAAATATGTTTCCAAAAAACATTCGAAATTCAATTCGAAACTGTTTTCAAAAAAGATTCGAAATCCAATTCGAAACCATAGTTTCGTTAGTTGGTGAGTCGAAATGGTTATCCCCACTGAGTTATTGTCTTTTATCATTTGTATGGGATAACGTAACAGAGCCCTATACCACACTCTACCGTATAAAAACACAGTAAGTAAATAACATATTATCCTTACTTTGTGCTTATACTAACTTCTCTCCGTGGATAGAGAGAGATAGAAGCTCATTTCGTGGCCACATCAAATGATCGCGTTAGAGGCTTAGCGCGCCAGCTTAGCGAGACAAATCAGCGAACGCGTTCGCCGGACAATAGCGAAACTTACTAGCCATTGTTATACATTCCTCCGACCACGAGAAAAAACCTTGCTACAAATCACAAGACCGAGCTTGCTCAATAGGTAAGAAACCGTATAAGAATGAAGAAAGAACCCTTTTTTGATACATATCTGTAGAGAATAGAGTGAACTAACACAGTTCCGTTTGAAACGAATTGAGAACGATAGACGAAGAATAAAATTCATTGTTTTATTTTAAATTTTTAACCCCCGACCCAAAAAGAGGGGTGTTATAAGTTTGATGAGTGTATCTGTGTATCTGTCTGTGGCATCGTAGCTCCTAAACTAATGAAGAGATTTTAGTTAAGTTTTTTTTTGTTTGAAAGGCGGCTTGATCAAGAGCGTTCTTAGCTATAATCTAAGGCTAAGACGATTTATGTCAAACATTATACGCTATGGTGACGTAAAATCAATGAAAAATAGAGCTACTTTAGGACAACCTGTTAAACTAACATTTGACGCCTGCCAGTGACGTCGAAAACTAAGTTTATTTTTCTCTTTTTAAAAGAATATTACTTATTAGCCATGCTAATCATGACTAATACTCCCCTTTCCCCTCCAATTAAGCATAAAGCGTGTGCCAGGAGTGGGTACGACAATAGTGCAACCGGTGGGGTTTGAACCGCCGACCTTTCGGAATTCAGTCAGCTCCTCAACCGTTGAGCTATCGAGGCTCTAAAGTTCCCCTGTCCTGAATGTAGCTAAAGTCGAAAGGAACTTTTGAGACTTGTTATTATAAATCGTGTAATAAATAAAGGGTTACAAAGAAAAACCCGTCCTATCAACATCGTGACATGACCTGGCACTTCAGACCTCGTCTCGTTTTAAGTTCTTAACACTCATTTCACACATTTACGACGTCGTAAAACCCCCATCGAAAACACTAATGGGCGGGCTATTTTCGTGTATGAATTTATAATTCGTGGCCCCATGGCGGTTGGGGTCTTTCGGACCTCGTGATTTATTGGCGGGTTGTTGGCTATAAACGTAATTTAGTGCGGGAATTTGGATCAGTGATCAGAATTAACACGTGTTAGTTTTATTGGGTGGTTTATGTTGTTAGTATGGGTTAATCACTTCTTACATATTTTAACCTATGCATTAAACGAATTCTCGGGATTTTTACATGACTGCTCAAAAAAAGAAGTATTATACTTTAGGGTGTATGTATGTGATGACTAGCTGATTTCCGCGATCCTTTGTTCGTGGTGGATATAGGTTTTTAAAATCCCGTGGGAACTCTTTGATTTCCCGGGATAAAAAGTAGCCTGTGTGTTAATCCAACCCGGCTAGCATGGGCAGTAGATAAAAATTATATCCCTGATTATATCCACGTTATAATCTATCTCCATTACCAGCCAGTTCTGTCCATTAGTTTTTGTGTGAAACATACACATAACACACAAACTTTCAATATTACTATGATAATTTTTGAATACCAGAATGGATTTTTAAAAAGCTTTTTAACGATTTTTCTCGTCTTTTCAGATTCTTTCGTCAACAGTCAAGAATGGACGGCGTCTCGGGGTGTGACGGAGTTGCGAGTTGGTGTCTTAGGCTCCCCGGACAGTGGCAAATCAGCTTTAGTGCACAGATACTTAACTGGGGCGTACATGCAGGAAGAAAGTCCAGAAGGTATGTTTATTATTTTCAGTTTCAATAAGATAAAGGATAATTAATTATGTTTAAAGAAACTAATGGTTAAGTAATCACTGCCATCTAGTGACGAGTAGTTGAGAGAGTCTAATTAGCGCCATCTATGTCGAATAGAAAAACTAAACGTTAGCGCATTCTAGTTGAACTTTTAGAACTGTTATGCTAATTATAACGTAGTGTAGCATGCTCATTATAGATGGCGCTAATTTTGTTTTTGAGATTTCTGCATAGATGGCGATAGTAGTACAACAAATGTTTTAAATAATATTTAATTTACTAAAGTTTCTTAGAATGAGATTTTGAGCCTTTTAACTTTTTATGGAATCCTTGAATTTAATCATAGTTAGTAGGTATTTTTCTTCGGATTTATTTCCATATTCGTTTTTAATTCTCAATTTTATTCGTTAATATTCAAATGAGAATCTAACTACGTTTGTATAGACTACTACTAAACACGACTACTACCCGCGAACTGCCGATAGATAGCGATACATATTACATCCCCGTGGGAACTCTTTGATTTTCCGGGATAAAAAGTAGCCTATGTGCTAATCCAGGATATTATCTATCTCCATTCCAAACAGCCAAATCTGTCCAGTAGTTTTTGCGTGAAGGAGTAACAAACATATACACACACACAAACTTTCCCCTTTATAATATTAGTGTGATAGTGTGATTAGTGTGATGTGATGTGAAGTGTGATTAAAGTTCGTTTTGCAGGCGGCAGATTCAAGAAGGAGGTGATAATCGACGGCCACAGCTACTTGCTTCTCATCCGGGACGAGGGCGGGTCCCCCGAGATGCAGGTCAGTGAGCTAATTGATTGTCTTCTAATATATTTGGCATATTTATTGGCGTCACCTTACGTACGGGTCAGAGGTATCTGAAACCGGATTGGGTACTTTAGGAAGGCACCTACCTCGTTAACATATGCTGAAGGGACATTAATAGGACCTTGGACTGTAGTAATAAAATTATGTGATGTTTTGTTAAGCGGTATTTTATGGGGCTACAATTCAAAAAGAGGGGTGTTATAAGTTTGACGTGTATATCTGTCTGTGGCGTCGTAAGCTCCTAAACTAATGAACCCATTTTAATTTAGTTTTTTTTGTTTGAGAGGTGGCTTGATCGAGAGTGTTCTAGCTATAATCCAAAAAAATCGGTTCAGCCGTTTAAAAGTTATCAGCTCTTTTCTAGTTACTGTAACCTTCACTTGTCGGGGTGTTATAAATTTTTAATTTACGCTTGTTATTAAAGAGAATAATTAAATAAAAATCTTTTTTACTGATCCGCCCCTTAGATAACTTCATGTTGAAAGTGAAACACCGCTATTCAGTTGATTTTACAAAAAAAAAAACGGTCTGTGACCAAAAATACCAAAAATTGTTTTTTTTTTTTGGAATATGAAATACCTAACTCACTTTAATAGATATTTTAATAGAGATTTTTGTATTCTGAATCCCAGCAATGATTTTTTTTTTCGTTTCCAATTAGTCCATATGCGATTGGCCCTCCGGCCATAATCAGATTTGGGGAGTTGTGAAAATTTGTTTGAAATGCTGTTAGCTGTTGTTGTTAGAAATGCCAACAATCAAAGAGGATCCCAGCAATGATGACAATAAAACAAAATAACGACATTTTCTCTTTACGAGTGTTGGCTGACTGACTGACTGATCAGGCTAAAGTTAGGTATGCCGATAGCTATTGTGACGTAGATATCCCCTAAGAATTTTGAAAATTCGACCCCTAAGGGGGTAAAAAACGGGTTCGAAGTTTGTGAAGCGGACGATGTTGCGGTTATAAGCTAGTATGTAAATACATAATAGCAAACAATATGAAAGAGCCATTAAAACTTAGCAGTACCTAGCCTTTATAGAGCGAATCGATAAGAGCATCCTGGAAGACGCGTTTCCATTGTTACTGTACGTCACGTTGCCAGAGAAAATATTCTTACTACTACCTAAGTAGGTATGTAATCTAAGACAGTTTTATAATATTTTTAGTTTCTACGATGCAGCTAGTGCACTAAATGTGAAATTGAAGCTTACATGACATGAGCTAGTAAAATTGTGTCATTCGACAAACTAGTGATTTGATATCAGAGGCCTACGCGCCACACACACACACACACACACACACACACACACACACACACACACACACACACACACACACACACACACACACACACACATTACACTGTAGTGAGTGAGTTTGTACTGTAGTGATCTTAACATTGGCATTCCGAAGCAGTGGTAGATGCTTTTGACGATTCAAAAGAACTTGTAAAAGTTTAATTGATAATAATATTTTGAATTTTGAATTTTGAATTGTAGTTTGATAGCTACAGTGTGACAATCCCAATCATCTGATTGGCTGACATTCTCACAATCGGCCATAACTTTTGCAGTAAGAATACCATAGTATTATCATAAATAACAGCTACGTGCCACGTTTAATTTGATGATTTTGAATATTATCGATATTTAGAAAATCTCGATTAAGATTGTAGCAATAATTGTACAGCTTTTCGAGAATCGACCAGGTGGGATATATGCTTTAATTTGAAAACTACTCAGAGCTATATTACTTTACAATGTGCATAATTCTATCATTTAATATGGACAAGAAAGTTACACTACAGACTCTAGAGTCTGGTCTTAAAAAAGTCGTGACGTTCTAAAACATTGGAACCAGACATTTCTATAGTAGGTCAGTGGAGCTAAACTTTTGGCTTGTAAATGTTTAAACAGTTTCCTTTGATAACAAGTAGATACTAAATCCAAATCACACGCCACTTACTGTACGTTGATGGTACTATGTGATATCTCAAGTGTCAACAACAACTGTAAAAAGTTTCTAGCCAATCGGATGAACGATAGTCCTAAGTCCACGCGGACGAAGTCGCGGGCATAAATAAATAAGTAAGGCTTTTATTTACTGAGGGTGTACACTTCAGTTTGTCAGTATGAATTTAAAATTATTAAATAGGAACTCTTTGATTTTCCGGGATAAAAGTGGCATATGCCTTTCCCTGGGATGTATCCCAAGTCTGTGCCAAATTTCATTAAAATCGGTTCAGCGGTTGGGCCGTGAAAACGTAGCAGACAGAAAGACAGACAGACACACTTACGCATTTATAAATTAATTTTGCAGTATGAATATTATATGGATGGATATGGATATGGATGGATAATGGATATCAAGTTGCATTAATCGGCAGCCGTTGTAATACCCCAGTGTCTTTCGACATAGGCCTCTTCCATTCCCTTCCAAAGTGTTCTGTCTTTGGTTTTTCTCTGCCACGTAAAATGCGATAGACTGCGAGTCTATACTAATACTTACTAATAAATAAAATTGAAGTGACTGTCTGTCTGAACGGGCTAATCTTCGGAATGGCTGAACCTATTTTGACGGGACTTTCACAGACAAGTAGAGGATTAACCAAGGAGTAACATACGCTACTTTTTTAACCGACTTTAAATATGGAGGAGTTGTGTTTTTCTACCTAAGCACTGATATCTCCGAGATTTCTGAACCGATTTGCGTAATTTTTTTTAATCGATAGAGTTAAAACCATCCATAACCATAAAAAAATTGGATTCCACGTCCTCAATCCGGATGCTGCAGGGGATCTGATCAATCCACGCGGGTAAAGCTGCGGGCATCATCTATTCATTAATAAATAGGCATCTTGAACAAAATATGTCCACCATCTCTTGATCACACTTTTACTTCAGCTTTACTTCAATAAACGTTTTGCGGATTGTCTTCAAGTCGTAAAATAACGATCCGAGCTGCAAATAACTCTGACTTTGCCATTTTACGTTTACCCTGCGAGACCCGAGGGTTTATGGTGATTATCACAGCTACTGAACTTTAAAGGTTAGATGAACCCTACCTAAGTTGCAGTAAAAGGTAGGTAAGTAGGTACTTGGTACAGTCGCTTCACACCACTGAGTAGATAGTTGTTTCTGTTATCTCTGTTTCAGACTTTTAGAAAATATAAATTATATGAAAATTGACATACCCAATTTATAGGTAGACCTATTTTTATTATTATTCCTTTTATTTATTCCTTTACTTGTGCTATAAGAGCAACCTACCTGCCAAATTTCACAATTCTAGATCAACGGGAAGTACGCTATAGGTTTTGTCGACAGACGGACAGACGGACAGACAGACAACAAAGTGATCCTATAAGGGTTCAAGGTGTCAAGTGCGATTTGGATTTGCACACTCTAAGGGTTCCATAGCATTGTTCTTGGCAAGATATTGTACTTAACACTTTTATGTGCAAAACTGCAAGTTGATGACGGACAGAGCCATATTATGTGATTTAATAAACTAATTCGTTCGTGAGCCCATTTTAAATATTTTTGTTACATAACCTCGGTTTTCGGATTTATACCTTTCCTACCACTTTTCTACCTAGGCATTATTCTTATATTATTCTAGGTCAATGGGAAGTATCGTATCCTACTTAGGTTTAGATTCCCTTTAGAAAGACAAAACCGACAGACAATCCAGATTCTATAAGAGATTCTTTTATCCTTTTTGGTATAGGGCCCTAAAAAATGCACAGTGCGAATTCCGTGTGAAACCCAAAGGTGAAACCAGTCTATTATTATATTTATTGTAGGTAGGTATCATGCGGGGATTAATGTACTTAGGGGTATTGAACTAAACACCTGCAAGTACGTACTCACAGGTTATAACACTTCTAGTGTTTGTCAAATAGTGCCTAGATTAGGTACTTAATGATATACTTACATAACTAGTTCTAAAAGATTAGTCACGCAATGAAAGTACCTATTCCGAGTTCAACTTCCCTACATTGCCATCGTAGGTGTAGACAAATTGACGAATATGAATATGAAATAGGATGTCCGTGTTAACGCAACCTACATACCTAACTACTAGGTAGGTAAGTACATAACACAGCATTCTATAGGTAGTGTACTTCTATCCCGTTTGCGGTAAGCTACTCGGGTAAATATGGGTTGACTAATTTTAGATTGACCCGACTTTAACTTTGACATCTCTTTAACCCTGATCATCTATAACAGAACCAGAAAATGATTTTTAGGGTCCATAACAAAACAAGAAACCCTTACAATTTACAATAGTTTTTTCAGTCTGTCTGTAGGAAGGTTAGATAGGCATATCATGGCAATTTTATTTAATTCCTAAGTAGATATATACAGTGTTTTTTTTAACTGGGACAGCACGGGGAAATCCAAAACCGTAGGAGATACAGGGAAACTGTCAGAGGAAACTTCAGCTCAGTGAAAACAATTTTGGCATAGTCAATTTTTTGGCCAAGCGTGAATTGTCCATGAAAATCAATGAAATAGACTAAATTTTTTTAATGCCGATCGACTCAGTTTCACGTAAGAATCATTTCATTGTATGGAAAGAAAAAAATCAGGTCAGCAGAAGCAATCGGGTTATGAGGCGGGGAGGGCGCCCCGCACACCCGCACGTCACCGATTGCCATCTCGACCAGTCGCGTAGTAGGTATATTTATGACTCATAATTTTTTTACCAGCTTCATTTTACCTGAAGTAATTTTCTCTGATCTTGTAGCAATGTTTTCATAGGCTGAAATAAATGACGTCACACTTGCTTGCCTACATAATTTATATTTAGAGTGCTATATCAGGGCACCCTTTGGGTCCGACCCGTCAACCCTAATATTGTGACGTCATATTATTTTGTCAGCACATTTAAGCCAGTACTGGGTAGAATTTTCTTCTAGAGATGGACCATTTCCCAGATCATCATCATCATCATCATCATTGTCAACCGATAGACGTTCACGATGGTACGGAACCCTTCGTGTGCGAGCTCCACTCACACATGACTAGCTTGTTTATGAATGGCCATTGGCCATGTCTCATATTATGTCCCGGCCACATTAACGGCCAACAACGCGATGTTCAACGGCGTTTCCCGTTAAACGTAGATGTAGCCACGATCAATGTACAACGGCATTCACAATACCGTTTGGCGTTAGACGATTTTAACTAAAATTCAATTGGCATTAACCGTTCACGTGTGGTCACTCAGTTTTACGCGTTGATTATCGCGATAATTATGGCGTTGTTGGGCATTGACGTTAACCTTAATGTAGCAGCACATAACAAAAATGGAGCCTGTAGGCACTATGAATATTAGTAATGTAGGAAAAAAATATAAGCCTAATAAAATCTTTTCAAAAATCATAGGTAAGGTTCCACAGCCCCGGGCGTTTCCGCGTCCTATCCTGTCTCTATTGTGAGCCAGCACGCCACAGTACGCAGATAATTACGCCCTACTTTCATCACTAACTCCTCACTTTTCATATTTCTCCCGCTTGTTTAGTTTTATTTTGTCAGTTCCTGCTTTGCTGTATAACTCTCCAACGAGTATCTACTCATTCGACGGCTACAATACCTAATACCTACTAGGTACCTATTTACTTGAATTTACATGACTTGTTGCTTGTATCTCACACATCTAGAAGAGCTATTTGATTTTTGAGCGTCAGTGAGTAGATACATTATTATCATTAGGTAAAATGTAATTTAAACAAGAGAAATCGGAAAACTGAAGCCCAACATACTTGTCGTATCTAACAAAACTATTAGGCCATCATAGATCATAGGATACACAGTTTACCAAATGGGCAGAAGCTTTCAACCAGCCTCAGGTTATTTCACCGTCGCGTCGCATCCTGACCCCGATACGTCTCTTTGCGACCGGTAATTGCGGCCCACTTCCATCGGGGAACTCTTTTCCACATTTTTAGGGTTCCGTATCTCCAGTTCAGGGACGTGTTGCCTAGTTGTGACAACGCATATCAATCGGTTATGATTGTTAAGCAGCGTTGACCCAAGTCGGTAACTGGATGGGTGACCGACTTCAGGAGTCCGAATTTAGCCTTTTCGTGTCCTCCGTGCCTCGGAGAACATGTTAAGCCGTCGGTTATTATCACTAACATCTGATAATAACTGTAAATTAACCTAAAGGCCGATTCACACCAAGCACTTACACCGTTACACGTGACACGTGCGTAGTGACGCGCGTGAATCCGTAGACATAACTGCACGCATTACGTCCACGCGAACGTTCACGCCACGCAAGCGGTATGCCATGCCTCATAAAGTTCCATACATTACAACGCAATGGTACGCGCTACGTCTACGTTTACGCAACGGTTACGCAACCTGTGTGAACGAGCTGTTAGAGTCGAAATTTCGTTCTCGAAATTTTATTTATTAGTATAGATTTTTAAGTACTAGTGAAGATTAAATAACACTAGGCTATAATTTGGGTTCAAAGCAAACTTGGCAATTCTCAACATAAGTAGAGCCCTTCAGCCGTCGCCTGCAGCTAATTTGTAGATTCTATTACTCAACTAAAGAGCAAGAAGGGCCTCTTCTCCAGAGAAGGAGAAGTTATACGCAACTTAAGCCTCTGTCAAATAACCGGACCATTGGATCTAAAAATGTAGGTGCTACCGAACTAAGAATTTGTTATTCCTTCTTGAGCTTTTCTTTTTCCAATGCGGTGCTCAATATTAAGTGAGGAAAGTAAATTTTAGCTGTACACTTAGAGTTCTTAATAATTTGATAGGAAAAGTTGCCAATTGTCAGTTATGTTTACATAAATATGATTATTTCTAGCATAGAAAGCTGCGCGAAGTTAAAAGGTAACTTACCTACCGGTAAAGCTTTGCAACTAAGCCTGTCTTTACAATATCACACATTGATGATTGTCTCAAGTCATTTTCGCGATGAGAAGTTCAAGCTCCATTGCTATTTCTATACCTATTTTGAATTCTGAAGGTATGCATTCATAATATGTGTAATTGGGCTATATTATGTCCGTTCTAATTAAATAATAAATAAATAATAAGAAAAGACATTCTCAATAGCGAACTCGTTTTTGAAATAGTAAATATATTGTACTATTTTCATGACGAGTGATATTATGGAGATTACAAAATCCCGTGGGAGTCAAGGATTTTTACGTGATAAGTAGCCTGTGTGAATCCAAGCTATGGTCTATCTCCATTCCAAATTACAACCAAATTCGTTCAGTAGTTTTTGCGTGAAAGTGTAACAAACAAACACACACACACACACACACAAACTATCGTTTTTTTTGGTTTTTTTTTGGGGTTATGTCTTCTCTTAAGCGCGTTGCTTGATGTATCCAAGTTACTTTGCCCTCTCTACTCCCTATGTTAGGAGTTTTCTGTGTAACTTCACAAAGAATATTTAATTCGTTAATACATTGGCTTGCTGACAGCTGTAATATTATATTGTAGGGAAAATGGCCCACCCTAACATCAAATGGAATTTAGAAGTGACGCTGATGAACTTTGTTTTTGGGTAATACCTAACGCAACGGGGCTAAATGGAAAAATATTAATGTCACACTTCACACTGATATTAAAAAGGCGAAAGTTTGTGTGTATGTGTGTTTGTTACTCTTGCACGCAAAAACTACTCAACGAATTTGGCTGGGAGAGGAGACGGATTATACCCTGATTATAGATTATAGATTATATTTTATTATACCCTGGATATAATTTTACATCGATCGCTACAGCGCCACACTTGTAGAGATACGTCGCGTGTGAAATGCTTTTATTTGTTTCAACTGATGAGGTATACTTACAATACTACATAATTATATCAGATGGAAACCGATAACGCTACCCACGAGGCATTTTCACCGTTCATTAATTATCATGTCAATAATACTGTTTGTGGCCGACCTATTATCAAGCGATGTATTTATCGGTATACTATTTCTTTTTGTATTTGCCATAATTTATTGCTATAGACATAGTCGGTTCGGCACGGCTTCTTGATTTATGTAAGGAGAAACAAAACAACATAGGCGACGAATAGATACACAAATATGTATGTGTATGACAACACAACGCAATGCAATCAAGGCAAATTCAATTGCCACCTCTGTCTTATTAACTTATTGATCTATGTCCCTTTTTATAACGACGATCGATTTTATGTCGTGTGTTGTTAGATTAAGGTTTATTTCAGCATGCCAATCAGGCGACCCTTCACAGGTCACGCATGGCGACTGGTTGGCGCCAAAAACGAAAAGTTTTGTTTGTATTGCCGTCTTTAAAAGTTGATCGATGTAGGGGGAAAGTACGCTTTCCTCGTGCCTAGTTAAAAATTTAAATTCGTTATCGCTTTGGATTTGTAGGTATACCTATCTAGGTTCGCGACTCAAAAAAATGAGTATGATATTCTTACAATGGACATGGTCTGCTTCCCTTGGGTGGAATTTCCAAAATATCCTGAACCAAGCAGGCAGGTAGGTACCCTTATTTCTGAATTTTTATGTGAAAGCCCAAATACCAAATCGTTACTATTTTCATTGATATTTTAACTTGAAACATGACGGACTTTCAAATACTTAAACTTTTATGCCCTATTTTTAACTGTCAAAGAGGTAGATTTCTGCATTTTTTATGTATTTATTGTTTATAAGTATCTAGGTAGGTACATACCAATATCATAGGTATATATCATAGTACCTCTATAAAATAAAATAATCTTTGTACTGCATGCATTATGAAATTAGATGTTTACACGTGCAATTCATAATGAAATTAATGTCGTGAAATTAATTTCGTAATGTAAAGTCCGCTTTATTTTGCCCAATAAGAAAATCCAAAATGGGTTTGGAAAAAATCGGTTATAATAACCTTATATCGGGTTTGTTTTGGTATGGCTACAGCTTTGTTATTTACATAAAGGTGACTTTAATAAAAGATAAGAAAGAATTACCATTTTCTGAAACCCCGTGTCGTTTCCTTTATACTTTTTGGTAAAAGAATTTCATATTTGATAAGATATTTCCATACGCCCTTTTTACATTTGAATTTTGATAACTCTACCTCTACAAAACCTGTTTCAGAAGAAAAAACCTTTTTACTAATCTGTATTGATTATTTCAGATATTAACTTTAGTCAAGGATTTAGTCAGATCCTATATTTAAACAAGTGTAAATTAAAAATTAACAACACCACCGACAAGTGAAATTTACAGTAACTAGAAAATAGCTGATAACTTTCAAACGGCTGAACCGATTTTCTTGGATTATAGCTAAGAACTCTCTCTCGATCAAGCCACCTTTCAAACAAAAAAAAACTAAGTAAATTAAAATTGGTTCATTAGTTTAGGAACTACGGTGCCACAAACAGATACACAGATACACACGTCAAACTTATAACACCCCTCGTTTTGGGTCAGGGGTTAAAAAAAACTAACAAAAAAAAATCTGGCTTTTCATGCTTCATTGGAATAAAAAAAATAACCAAGAAAAGTGTTGAAGTTTTAAGAGAAGTTTTGTTAGTGTGTTCTCAAGCACTAGCTCTATCCATACAAACGTAGTTTGGTTCTCATTTGAATATTACCCAATTAAACTCTGTATGAGCCCGTATAACTTTGGAAAATAAGAAATATTTTCACAGAAATCTGGACAACCACCGACACACATACAGATAAGTACATAAAACGTGGCTACAAAACATTGAATTGGATAAGATCAAAAGTACGTTTGTATGCGGCGTGCTACGAGTATATCTATTCATTTAAAAGTTTTTACCTACTTTAAACGATCCATTTTCGACTAAAGCACTTATTCTGTCTGCCTCAGCGATTTTTACGTTTAAAAGCAAAATTACACACATAGGTGTAGAGAACAATGCTCCATTCTGGTCCTCCGTGGAAACATAAAACGAAATGGTTTAAAAATTTTGCACAAACAAGAATAAAAAAGCTAATTTTCAACTCGCTCCAGACTTTGAGCTCCACAACTAGAAGAAGAAATTGCCCTCAAAGCTCGTACTACTAAAGACAGCTTGTGCGGACGTCACCTCAAGAAATCTTTACAGCGTATTTTGACTTCACTCAGACATAAATAGTTATAATGAGACAGATTTAAGTCTCTCACATAAATCTATCTCGTTTAAACTTTAAGTTTGAGCAAAGTCTAAGGACACTTTATAAATCTCAGCATACGACTATATTGCACTACTTAACAGCGTTGCGTCAAGCCTCCATAGACAGGTCAAACGGAACAGGTATACATCCTCATATCTATTTATCCAAAAGGAAGCTGTAAGTTATCGCATACTTTGATATTAGATAGATTCGGTCGTTATTAATTCAGACCATGTGGGCCGGTGTTTTGGCAGACGTAGCAACTCCCCGCGATCTGCCATTTGGTTTTGATTCCAGACGTCCAGCCGTGCTTGAGCAAATTTTAATATTACAGAAAACTGCAGCGAGCAGCATCGCGCGGTGTGCATGTGTAGTTTACTAGCTGACGCACGCAGCTTCGTCCGCATGGATTTATGTTTCTAAAAATCCCGTGGGAATTCTTTGATTTTCCGGGGTAAAAAGTAGCCTATGTGCTAATCCAGGATATTATCTATCTCCATTACAAATTTCAGCCAAATCTGTCCAGTAATTTTTGCGTGAAAAAGTAACAAACATAACACACACATGATATGTTTCAATTTTCAAAGTAAGATAACTATATCAAGTGGGGTATCATATGAAAGGGCTTTACCTGTGTATTCTAAAACAGATTTTTATTTATTTTTATGCGTAATAGTTTTTGATTTATCGTGCAAAATGTCGGAAAAATTACTCGAGTACGGAACCCTCAGTGCGCGAGTCTGACTCGCACTTGGCCGGTTTTTTAGTAGTTGAGGCACCCGCCCAAGTCACGTGTGCTATACGTAAGGACACACTTGCTTCTGACATTTTATTATTTATTAGTAGATTTAAATAAGTAATTATTCAATAGCTGTTTCATTAAAGTATAATATTATTACGTATTTAATTTGCATGGAATAAAATAATAAGTTTGCTAGTAGGTGGTAGATTCCTTCTAAAACCGGTTGACAATTGAAATACAGGTAGCTCAATCTAATACATTCCATTCCATACTAATAATATGTGTGTTTGTTTGTCTGTTATTATAACTTATTACCTTTCCACGGCTCATCCGTTTGGGTAAATTGAGTAGGTACAGTAGAGATTGCTTGCATTCTAGAGGCAGCTTACATCTCCCCCAAAAATTAACGAGTAAATACCTACGTACTGAATTACTATCTAGATGTAGACCTACTATCTTATGTACTAGTAAATGTAAAAATGATTCCTCAAAGTACTTACTAGGTAGGTGCTATGACCTGTCCATTTTCAATTTTGTTTAATGGCCGATTCACACTAATTGCGTATGCAGCACGTACACGTGACACGTGCGTAGTGACACGCGTAAACCCATAACTTATACGTAACTGCACGCATTACGTCTACGCGAACGTTCACGCCACGCAAGCGGTATGCCATGTTTCATACAGTTCCATACATTACAACGCAATGGTACGCGTTACGTCTACGCTTACGCAGCCTGTGTGAACGAGCTCTAAATCAACAGCCTGCTGAAGTTCAAAAGTTCGGCGTAATTACAACTTGTGGGACTTGTAGAGCGAAGGTCTAATATTTGAATTTCGAATAATATCATGTAAATAAGCAATGGAACGCTACAGTTTGTTTTTGGCGTCGCATTCGTGGTTTGAATTTTAAATTTGAAAACGCTGAGCCAATGACTGCTGAGTGACGTAAGCACCGAATGAATAAGATTTGGGTATTCCAAAATTTGGTGTTGCCTGCAAAAATAATTTTCCCCATTTTATTTCAATCTAAATTTCGCCTCAATTGCTTGAGGGTAATTCTGGTCATGTTGTATCTCGGGTTTTAGTGAACCGATTTTGATCAGAGTTAGAGCAATGTTTATATCTAATTGATTATTATGTACCTAACCCATATGCTTTATATAATTGCAATTTAGTTAAACAGATTTTTAATTTTCATTGTGCCTGATTCAGTAACAAAAATAGTGTTCCTTTTTTTATAAATAAGTGAAAGAAGACAGTTAGATATTGACTTTACGCTACTAATCAAATAGGAATACTGAAATAAACTTATCCTTTGTAGGAAAAGTTATTTTTCTAAACTCGCATTTTTTTTTGTACATTTACAAAGCTAGAAAATCATCGTATTGATCGTTTCCAAAGTTAACATTGTAATACTAAATATACGAGTAAGTTAGCGATATATTTGTTTATCAAATTCACTACCCACCCTCGTTGTTAGGGCGCAAGGTTATAAAGTTGTAACTCGATAAAATGGGCTTTTCCGTTCTGTGTTTCCCGAAAAGCCTTATTTGCTTTGGGGACAAGAGGCTGTTTGGAATTTTATGAGCGCCCCTTTTAAAAAAAAAATCTTCCCATATTGGCACTGAAGCAACGTAACAACATTACGTAAATAGGTATAGAAAGTGTAATGGATGAGTACAAAGAAGATAGGTGAGTTTCCATGAACCTTGGACCTGAGCTGTGCAAGATTCAAGCATACCGAAATGATATTTTTTAATCCCATAAGTTAGCTTTCAATTGCTATCTCAATTCTCAACTGGTGGTATGTGCAAGATACATAATAACTACAAAACCTAGAGTTTAAATATAAATGCGGAAGGAGCTGGGTACTCAAGTCATGTATTATTGTCCCAAGAGAACTCCTATCATTTCATTTTAATAGAAATAGAGCACGACCCTCCGCAATGAGGAATAAGACAATAAAGAAAAATTGGTCCAGCTGAGAGTCAAACTTCAAATCATTGCATTTCATGGCCTATTTTCGATCGTACAACAATAATGTCAAATCGATTCACCTGGCGTACAAACTGTTTACAGCGATTTTACATGTAAACGGTCGTAACAAAGCAGCATAACGTCATGATTTATTTATGAGTCTAAGTAGTCGGTTTAAAGAATATAGATCAAGAGCACACTGTTTTTATTGAATAGGTATAAAAGTATAATTCAGCAGAAAGTAAATTTCAGTAAAACAGACAGATTTCTGCATTTACCTGCTCACGAGCGAACCCGTACGAAATTTGGTAGGTACACTGGATAGCTTGCATATTGGAGACAGACGTAGGTTACGTCTTTTGTCCCAGAAAATTAAAGAGTTCCCATGGCATTAAAAAAATCTGAATGCAAGTGGATGAAGTCGCGGGCATCATCTAGTAATTTTATAAATTGGTCCAGTTAACAACTATGTAACTGCATGTTTGACCATACAGATTTTTTCTGTTGGCGGATTATAGCAAAATAATTTTTAACTGTTTCTTGCTAACTATGTAACTTCTGGCTTTAACTTCTAAAGTTGAACCCCTCCTAAAAATAATAAATTATCAGTAACACTTTGTTAGTTTTGTCCAGACTGCAGACAATGTAAACAATAAATTTTAAGGGTTTTAAGATAATTTTGTGATCTATTTATTCTATGAAAAAAAGAAAAACGTTACGTTTATTGAATCTAACTAGTTTACTTAGCTACTTCATTAAGTATGGAAAAAATAGAGCCAATGATTTAGAACTATTATATTTTACATTTCCAGTGTATTTCCTTTTTTATGAAAGCATTGTTGATTATGATTTCAGCCTCGACGCCTAGGTACAGTTCCTAAATAACCTACTGTAATACCAATTTATTTATCATAATATTGTACTTATTATCTATTACATATTATTATATAGTGTCTGTTTCGTTGTAAAAGACCTTTTCTACAAAACATTTCACGAAGAGATAAACAACGCGCTTAAATTTCGACGCAAAGCCATTTGTAGGAAAACAGTCGACTTGAGACAATTAAATTACAATAGGGCCTTTTAATTAGGTAGTAATTTGTGCTTCGTTTTGTTTCCCACTGTCCCCCGTGGTGTTTATTACAGGATGTAATTTTACACTTGAAATTTATTCACTCATTCCGCCGTTAAATCCCTAATTGAGTGTAATTTTTGACACGTGCTTGGCCACCGTAGAGTGAAGAATGCATAGAAGAATGTTGTTTTGAGGTTGATTGTTGTGTTCATACATTTTGGAAACAAAACAGACCCTTTTCGAACGAAAGTAATGTTCTTGTTACTTCCGAATGGCCGGCCACCAAACAGAACATCTGTTTTATCCAAGAGAATATTATGTGTTTTATCAAACAATTTCATATATTAAAAGCTCTTCCTTTTACTTATTAGGTAGCTAGGTACTACATGATACGATAATTTTTATTTTGCATTTTCAAAAAGGAAATCCGACACGAGTTTAGTGTTACTTTATCACTAATTTTATCGTAATTCGAGGTTTGTTAGTTTGAAATATGCTAGCTAGTTACAAATGGAAAAACAACCAGCTAAATAGATACCGTAGATAATCTGTTTTCAACAAACATAATGTACCTTGCTCCTATGAATATTGAATAGCACTATTCATTTATTCAAATTATATTTGTATGTCTTGTCTCTGTTTTCAAATCACCATAATACATCACTGTCCATTCTGTGTCACGTTTCTTTTTATTCCCATAAGGTTAATGAGCCTGAATCAATTGGGTTTGATGTTTCTATCCCTCATCTCTCAGTCATGTTCTTTACAAAAATATTCGTGCAACATGGCTGTAACATGACTTTTCCTTTTGGTATCTTTTCTTTCTATAAATCTTTCGTCTAAGTCGTAGAAGAACCATAGAAGTAGCTAAATCTTTCGCTCCTAATATTCAAACTATTAAGTTTGAGCTTCGAAAATAGATCTATAGTAATAAATACCTAACTTAGGAGTTAAGGACTCAATGTCGTTCACCCTAATTTAAAGATTTCATATACGCTTCATGAGCTCAACTTTAGTTATCACTATTTTCATGAAAGATAAATCTCTTTAAAGTTGCACAAAGATGGAGCGATAATGTCACTCACCTTATTTATACTGCAGACGACCTTTACCATTTCAATTTCTAAAGCTTTATTAAAATTTAAAACGATAGATGTTACTAAAATGAAATTCTTGAATACAAGAGAAGCCATTTATCCTTTAGGTATACTTACTTTTGTGAAATAACCTGTCAGAAATCTAATCTATCTATCTTAAGCTTTATAATCGCAAAATTTAACAGAACAAATACAAATTACAACAGAATGCAAAGTTATTTTTTGTGCGTATTATCTTTTGCGTACAATACACAGCTTTTACAGCTCTTAGATCATCGATATGTAGTAGAACCTCAGAACACAGAAAGTAGACCTTGGTATTTGCAATTAAAAGACGCAAATTCTTTCCTTATTGACATTTCTGACTGCATCAGCGAAGAACATTGAAAGAAAATTAAAAACATAGTCACTCATTGAAAATAGTGATAAATTAAAAAGGTAACCAATTTCATTTGTTTTATGCAAACTGTAATACTTAATGCGGTTAAGGAAGCAGCCAAACCACAAAGTAATACCTAGCTAAAGTATCACGTTCTGTAAACGTCATTGTAGGTGGGACTGAGAGCCACACGAGTACCCCCTGTATCGAGTTACCAGCCCGCATTATGCTTGCCTCTATTCATGCTCTTAAAAAAACAAAGTCAACGCGTCTGCATACTGTATTGTATAGACCTTTTGTTAACATCTCACCCCGGTTTTACGGGGGCTTGAAAACCTGTTCCCGATTACTTGTAACAAGATAACAAAAGGTCTTTACTCTTACGACATGCATGACCCCATATTGTTTTATACTTTCCTTTTTAAACATGTAGGCTTTTCTAGGCTATGGAAATGTTACTGGAATAATATTGTACTTAGATTAGTTTTCATTTCAGTCAAGATGTTGATGTTAGGCTTGAATAATTCATGAGCGAAAATTTCATTTCAATTTTGCTTAGATCTTCAAGACTTCAAGGTTCAAGTCTCTAACAGAAATAGCGTCTATTATTGTAAATATATTTGTAAAGCATAAAAATTGTCTTCTAAGTGCTAGTTTTGAATTAAAAGCTTCATTTCATGCAGTTAAATCACTGTAACTCAATTTTAGGTCAGCAACCCCTGATAATGCGATAAGAGGTACGTATGCATGTATCTATCTTCGCTAGGATATAACATAATATGTAGTGTATTGTATCAGTACCTACAATACAAAGCCAGCCTGATATGCCTGATCCCATCTACTCATTTTTAAATGATTTTAAATGCGGTTGACAAGAAAATGAAAATTGCCTTTATTTTATCGTTTATTCGTTCTGAGTTTCGCATTGTTCGTAAATATCCTTTCGATTGTTCAAATCATTAAATGGTCGTGGACTATGGAACAATTTTCATCGTGCCCTACAGCAAATAACTATTTCTATTCTCTATAACAAGTACGTTGCCCTAAAATGATAATGTATTCGTAAATACACTATCAGCGGAAGTAGTGCGAATGAATGAAATTCGTTCTAAAAACCAACATCCTTTTCCGCACTGCAAGGCGAAATATACCTATAGTTTGATCAGTATCCTGGATTCGCCTTGCAAATATGATTGGAATATTAAAGACATTTTTTTTTGTCACTAACAAGTAGGTACATCGTCTTAGTTTAGCTATAAAATTTTACGTGTTTCAATTTTATTATTTTTTCAATATTTATCTCCCATGCTTAGGGGAAAATATTGAATTATTCTTCCGTTTTACCGATAAAGTGCACGCACGCTTGACAGGTAGGTACGTCACAGCGTCATTCAATTACTTTCCAGTTTCCGAACGTTTCGCTTCCTATCTCGTGGATTGCATGGTTTCTTGAATTTTTTGATCTTTATTTGTCTGATTTAAATTTTACTCTCTGTTGTTTTCGTTACTTTTTCTAAACAATTTGGAATTTATTATTTCTACGCAGTTCAAGTGATAAAAAAAAACATTTTTATCTTCTCAGGTTAACTTTATCATCGCCATCCATAATATTTATCTGATCAGAGATTAGCAGTTTATTATCAGGAGGAGCATGAGAATATTTCGATGAGATAGTGAAATGTAACAACCTAAATATTTAATATTATAGATCAACGTTGCCGTCGTTGGAATTAGTTTTCTCTAATATCAAATTGAATTCTCAACCCATTAGCTATCCTCTAACATATAATATAGAGGAACAAGTACGTTTACGTTAGGTATACGAATATTGCAAGGCTCAGGAGCGATGCATTTATGTGGCATTTCTCTCTGCAAAGGGCTTTCAGTGCGTTAAAGAGAGATGGGAATATGTAAAGGCTTCGCAACAAGGCTCCGATCCGCCCGCCCGCCCAGTCGACTTCAGTGGTCTGGCCTGTTCACAACACTATTGTTTTTGGATTTTTTTAAATTATACAAGGTTCAACAATTTTTTGTAAATAACGTGTAAAATTCAAATTATATAACAGTGTGATTAGTGCAAAATATAACGCAATTATGGATTGGTGAGATCATTAAAATACGTATTTGTATTGAATATTATAATTACTTTGGCTGTGTTCGGTATTTAAGACTAGAATAGTGCAATCGTTTTTTACTTATCAGTTGTCACTAATGGACTAGGAATAAAAGCTTTTGTCATCTTTCTGTGCAGGATACTATGCAAATTATAGGAAATGATAAGATAACGTATTCAAAAATGATAAATAATATATTTGATGTCGAACAACAACAAAATATAGGTGACAAAATAAATAGTGCAATTTGTAAAAATATACAGCATTTTGTAATTTGAGTGATATTTGTGACTGCAGCTAAAGAGCTGACTCTAATTTCAGTATTCGTTTTTGTAATTTACGTTCCCTTTGAGAATAGTATACTTATGAATATTAATGGAATATTTGCTCGTCTCTAAGGTGTAACACACACCTGCAGACTGGATTGAAAATGAGGCCCAGCATTTTTTGATAAAAACTCAAAATAAACTTTATTTATTTTCTTTGACAAAGCGGTGACAATGTGCGACGCGCATTGGCCGCGACCGACGTGCCACGTACTTTTTAAGTTTCTTTTATTATCTTTTGTTTTCATTACACCAATTTCAACTGTATATTTGATTGAATAAGGTTGAGTTTAAGTTGTTATTAAAAAACGCTGTGCCTTGGCTTCAGTCTACTGCGTAGGTATGCGTTGGACCTAACTCGTTTAGAAAGGGGCTCAGAAAAAGATTTTTTTTATGGTCTGCCGTGTCAGCATCACGCAATCTGGATCCGACATGTACCATCAAATGCTATTCAAGAGGAAAGGGGTGACACCCTCCCACGCACATATCTTCATTGAAGTGGAAGCTGAGTTATTCATGCACTTTGTGTTAGCTTTTGCTTACGCACGACAGTTTTTCCGTTCTTTTATTAGTTCATCAAAGCTATACACTTCACTTCCTTCAGTCAGCCTACTTCATAAAAAGAGCGGATTCATTATAATTAGATCTGTATTTTTTTTTGCATTTTTTTTGGATGGATGTAACTTAATATTTTCATTAGATTTGAAATAATTTTTAAAAATCATTTTTTATTCGAAATTGTGTTCAAGTTGCTTTTATAAAACTTTGGTGGACTCAGATGAAGGTACGATCTGAAGTACAGAACTCCTTATTATAAACCACACTAAAACAGTCTAATGCTGAATAGTGCTATAAGAGTGTCCACTTATGCTGGATAGTTTTATTTAATGTATTTTATTAGCAATATTTAGCAAATCTTATATCATTTTATTTAAATTTTGACCACATCACATACCTACCTTTGATTACAACCGTTACGTTATATTTCGCAATCCACAATGTGTGCCGGAATAGTTGTGTCATAAACCCCTTTCATTCCATAACCCTCAACGCGACACGATATTACCCCTCGTAATTATCATGGGTTTTTACGTAGGGTGCGGTTTCCTCTAGGTACAATTTTGCAAAGTATTTTTTTTTTGTAATTTGAGTTCTTTCATTGAAAATGCTTTTGATGTCGATTTCAGTCTTTGTCCCTTTAATTTGTTCAGTTGTATCGTTTTCTTGTTAACTTTATTAATTAAAAGTTTTCGGAGACGTCTCAATGATGTCAAAGATGTTAAGCTATAGGAAGGTATATTTTGATCGTGAAAAAGTAACAGACATACAGACGCATTTTCGCATTTTTTGCGTAAAAGTTTTAAGTAGCGACAAATTAGTGTCACCGTTAATTAGTATTAGTGTGAGTTATAATAATTAGGTTCTTTTTCATTGTTTCAGTTTACTGCGTGGGTGGATGCCGTAATCTTCGTTTTTAGCCTCGAAAACGACGCCAGCTACAACACCGTTTCAAATTACTTCAATAAGATGTCTCACTATCGGAATTCAGCTGAAATTCCGATCATATTAGTTGGGACTCAAGGTGACTATATTGCACAAGATAATAGACTAGACTTTTAATAGACTTTAAACTATCACTAAAAGTATTTCTAGAACATTCTCTTTGTTTGAGCGACGGTTATTTATCGTTGATAGGTAGTAAAATTGGATTTAAAGATTAAAAGAAATGAGTTTAAGATTTCAATTTACATTCATTACAATATTGAGTTTTATATTTCTGTTTTATTTATGCTGATCATAATATATTGTTTCAATTTCAAATGACTTTGACCTAAAAGTGAAAGTTATTATTGATTTTTAACACCTGTCCTCTATCATTTTATAAATTAAGCACATTAGGTACGTTATTAATATTAGAAAATTATGTGGCGATCAATTTTCATAATTTAATTCCGCTCGATGTTTCTAATAGAGTGTTTCCTATTTAATGATTGGTTACTCTTCCAGATGCCATAAGTGAAAGCAGTCCGCGCGTGGTGGACGACAACCGAGCTCGTAAACTGTCGAATGAACTACGAAGGTGTTCTTACTACGAGACGTGTGCGACGTATGGTTTAAATGTTGAACGGGTATTTCAAGATGGTATGTGATCTGATGAAAATTATACCTAGACTACCTACCTATCTATATCATAACTCTTATTGGTAGTTATTTGTACAATTGGTACGGAATAATTAACAATAACTGGTACCGATTATTTGTTCCTAATAACTGAGCTACCTAAATACATAAAATTAACAAATATCTACGTGCACGGACACTTTTCTATGCTTATTTATATCGCACTGAATTGTTTTGTTTTTCAGTAGTTACTAAATACGTACCTATGTAATATCATTACTGCCTTAATATTATAAATGCGAAAGTGCGTCTGTTCTCTGAATGCCACTAGCTTTTCACGGCTCATCCGTTAAACAGATTTTGATGAGTATAGGAATAGCTTACATCTCGGCAGTCAATATTTATATATTTAGGATATTTTTTATCCTATAAAATTTTCAAAAATTTCCAAAATTTCACGGGATTTCCAAAAATTCCGATACCTAAATCTCCGTTGACGAAATCGCGAGCATAGGCTGGTAGAACATAAACTCTGAAATTAGGTAAGTATTAATAGGCTTTAATTATTTATAATTTAATTTGAAAGTTGTTCTGAATATAATAAATAACATAGTTAGTTTGGAATTTAGATCTGCCAACGAATCAATTTACGCCCAATTGATTCATTCAACTCTATGATTATCATCGCATTCCATGTTACATAACATTGTTTTTACACCGAATACGTCTTGCATTGCGTGATGATATCGGATAGGATAGCTGGTGGTTGATTGTTTGATATTTAGTTCGCCGCGTGGGGAGACTGGCGTTCGAGCAGTGGTAACACCGGCGCCTGGCCGTGCGGTCGTTGTCATGCGCTTGGCTTTCATTCGGTCATTCGTTCCGCATTGTTTACAATTTTTTGACATTCTTCGTACGCCGGGTGAAGAGAAAAGTGTCAGTTTGTGTTAATTTCCCAAGTTTTTAAAGTTTCACGCGCAAATATTACGGGTTTCTGAATGGCGAAATGGATAAAACGCTCATATTCAAGTCGAACATGTCGCCCATATCGAGTTTGAGGCGTCGAAGTTCGTGTTACAATATACAAAGAGCTGAGGCACGCGATCGTCGAAAATCCGCTAAATTTGAATGTGTGTTGATTTGATCATTATTCTTTACCGAACGCGAACGTTATTTACCGTTTGGGATTGTGTTGTTTTTGTGTTTTGAATCGAAATTACGAACTTACGAGTATTTTACAGTTGTGTGTTTTATAGTTTGCATGGTGTTTTTTACAGCGTGCCAGAAGATCGTTGGTACAAGACTATCGGCATCATCCCAATGCCTCTCTGGAGGTTCAAGGCCGGTGACTCCTCAGCCTTTAGCGAATTCACCAAGTCACAACCATTCCACATTCCTTTATAAGGTAAGACATTTGAATTTAAGTAATGCATCATTAAATGCTTCAGTGAAGCTTAATTTACTATTGAATTTGGTTTTAAATTGTGTTGTACGGAAATCTATTAAGTACTTATTTCAGATTTTAATAGCCTGTTAATGATGTTTTTAGTAGAGTCCTATAATTCAAATGTTCAAATTGAATTAAAATGTAATTTGAAAGCTGCATTTCTGCCTCTTTCTAAACTGTAATGGCTAGTGGTTATTGCCTATAACTACTCAGAATATTAAAACCCATGCTAATTTTACTTGCCAAATAAATAAATAAAATATAATTTCTAAGTAATTACCTGATTATTTTCACATTATTTCTGTCTAATATTAAGCCTAATTCTTGCTTCATCTAAATAGTTGTGCAGACCTCAGAATAATGGTTTTTTTTTCAATTTTCACCAATGATCCTGTTAAAATAAACTTGTTACTTTGAACTAGGCGACTCAGGAAGGTATGGAGTTATAGACCCATCTTGACTGGCTAATTAGGATTCTAACTGTCCTATAAAATATTGATTACACTTTCATAAATCTTACTAAGAACTTCAAAGTAGGTAGGTAGTAATAAGTTTCATGTAGCTTTTCGAACTTTAAACTAATGTGAAACAATTTTAATTTTACTTAATCAAAGGGCAAATAATTATTTTCTCTTTTTCATAAATGGCCATGTTCTTACACGTTACATATTGGGTATCTACTGTAAAATATGCTTAATATTAAGTACATACTTCAATCATAGTAATAATTCACAGAAATGAAGATTACAAATTAGGCAATAAAAGATTATTCAAAACCCAGCTATCAATTGAGTCATATCTGATTAGCTGATAATTTTGTGTCATTTCAAATAAAAAGCTTTGTCATCTTAAATCTTTTTATATCCTATATAAAACTATAGTAATAATACTCAATAACTTAGTATATGATTTGATTTTGATTACTTATCTCTTTTGATTTCTAGTACATATAAGTTCAAACTTTGATTCCCAGTTTAGGTCAGATAATATGTTTCTAAATACTACATTTCTGGAATGATAACTAATTTTCTTATACATAAAGGCTTGGTTTTGACAACTGGTTGGGTAAAGTCAAAGTGATGGTTTTGTAAAATACAATCTATTTAGAGATTAAATTATATTACATTAGTGCATTGCTTAAGTATCAGATTCTATTCCCGATTAGGTTAATTTATTTGCCTTGATGCTTGCAAAAGGAATGGCCTATAGGTCAATTAGGAAAATATGCATCAGTCATTATCACACTTGCAATTGTTGTGATTGGCTGAATTTATAGTATTCTTGTTGCAACAATGCATTGCAGCCAATAGTGAGTGAGTGTCGGCCAATCAGAGGTGATTCGACCATCACACTGTAGCTGTCATTTTAACGTTATAGATAACAATATGAATGTTGGAAAGAGATACCTTTGTCCAGATTACTTTTTATGAAAAAAAAATCTAAGCAATAATTCCAAAAGCTAAAAAAAAGTAAGTTTCATAGACTGTGCTGTATTTTTGCACTTGGTTTAAAAATAAGTTTCATAAAAAATCCAAAATTATCAACGAAAAATGAATTGTCTCTGAATGCAAGCAGGCAGATAGATTAAGATAAGGATTTGCTTATTTCACTGTTATCAAATCATATCATAAATGAGTTATCATAAACATGACCTTGTTATTATACCTAGTAATTATTTCAAAACATTAATAAAAACCCACTTATCTAATTTTTTTTTAAAGAATATTAGCTATTTTAATTATGACTAACTTCTAAGTGCTAAGCTTGTGCTAGGAGTGGGTAGGACAATAGTGCAATGGGTGGGGTTTGAGCCGCCGACCTTTCGGATTTCAGTCCCTACTAAAACTGTTGAGCTATTGAGGCTTAATTTATACATCTCAGTTATAATTCATTATAAAGGCAATCAAAATCCATACTAAAAATCTCTGTTTAGAGATAAGCATTTCCAATGAAACTTAATTTATTATTACATTGTAACTACAATTTTGGTACATGAAAAATAAAAATAAATAAATAAAATTATGAATGCAAAAGTGTATCTGTCTGTCTTCTTCTAGCTTTTCACGGCCCATTTAACTGATTTTGATGATAAATACAGAAATATCTTCCCAAGCTTAAAGCTAAGCTAAAAGTTTAGTCACTTATAGTTTAAAATTAAAAAAAACCCAGACACAAAAACTAGAAATAATAAGAAAACTCGACAAGAGTTGATAACTTTCAAACTGATAAATTTCAACATTTTCTTCGATTATTATAGCTAAGAAAACTCTCGATCAAGTCACCTTTCAAACAAAAAAAACTAAATTAAAATCGGTGCATTTGTTTAGGAGCGACGATGCCGCAGACAGATACAAAGATACACACGTCAAACTTATAACACCCCTCTTTTTGGGTCGGGGGTTAAAAATCAAAGAGTTTCTCTTTAGACTAGGTACTTCGTCACCTTTCTACTATCGTAACGCAAGGCATAGTCAAGGTCTACAGCCATACATAATCGAAATTCCACGGACACGTACGAAGCGGTTTGCCTCCTCGTTTCTAATTCGAATCGCTGGGATATGGAACGCCGCCGACAATAAGTCAGGAGTGAATTACGTCATTTTGTTCACCTGTATATTTACAGCAATTTTTTTTTAATTTTTTTATTCAGTTACAAGTTATCCATTGACTGCAATCTCATCTGGTGGCAAGCAATGATGCAGTCTAAGATGAAAGTGGGCTAACCTGAAACCTTTAATGAACCTTTATTAAACCCATACCCCTTTGGTTTGTACTCGGCATTGTACCAGGGTGCCTAGTGGGAGATTTTTAACCTATTCGATCGCGTAAAAGTTAACTGCGTTTTGTATGGAATTGAAACAGCGCCATCTTCTTGTCACTAGATGGCGCTGTTTCAATTCCATACAAAACACAGTTAACTTTTACGCGATCGAATAGGTTAAAAATCTCCCACTAGGCACACAGAACACTAAATCGCTTGGCGACACGGCCTTGCCGGTAGGGTGGTAATTAGCCACGGCCGAAGCTTCCCACCAGATCCAGACCGGAAATATAGAAATTACAAATTTCCAAAACCCTGCCGGGAATCGAACCCGGGACCTTGCACTAATAAGACCACAGTGCTTACCATTGCGCCAGGGAGGTCAAGTATTCAAGTATTTATTTGCTCAAAAAAATGATAACAGGGTCTTATTGGGTCTTCAAATAAATGATTGATTGATTGAGAGCATCTTTTAGGCAAGCATGCTCCATCTTAGGCTGCACCATCACTTGCAGGCTGCAGCAGGTCTGATTACAGTCAAGCACTAGTCTACAATTGAAAAAAAAACTTTGATTCCAGGACTCCCTTCCACGCGGTCACCACACACTATCCGCTTCATCCCACCACCTCCACAGAGGCGCGTCATCCTTCGACGCTTCATCAAACAGCAGTGGAATATCCTCAACTCACGTGGTAGAAATACACAGCACCAACGGCTCAGACACCTCCTCAAGATGGGGGAACTCCCTAGGCAGCCACGGCTCCTCATCAGGCCTCGTCTCCATAGCAACGGAGAACAACAACGTCAAATTCACCGCGCCACACTGTTTGGACAACCTCCAACCTTCCAAAGACGTAAAAGACCTCCCAACTCCATCATCTACCCCAACAACGTCAAGGAAATCAAGAAGAAGATCGAATTTGTTCACGCCGTCAAAGAAAGGGGATGACAGACTGAAGAATGGGGAGCTGGGGTCTGGAAGGGCAATTCCTCTGAAACAGGGATACTTGTATAAGAAGAGTAGTAAAGCACTGAATAAGGAGTGGAAGAAGAAGTATGTGACGCTGTGCGATGATGGGCGGTTGACCTATCATCCTAGTTTACATGTGAGTTAACTGTTTCCTATTTTAATGTAATTAGCTATTTCAAATGGCAACAAGCACAGTTTGACACCAATTATTAACTTTACTAGCCGATGCCCGCGACTTCGCCCGCGTGGATTTAGGTTTTTCGAAATCCCGTGGGAACTCTTTCATTTTCCGGGATAAAAAGTAGCCTATATGCTAACCCAGGATATTATCTATCTCCATTCCAAATTTCAGCCAAATCCGTCTAGTGGTTTTTGCGTGAAGGAGTAACAAACTTACACACACACGTACACACAAACTTTCGCCTTTATAATATTAGTGTGAAGTGATACTTGGTAACATAAGGACGTAAGCAGTATGCAAAACAGCGCCTGTTATCATTTGAATGGTATAAAAATTTCTGTTGATCACTTACGGTTTCAGCACACAAAGTAATTAATGAAAAAAAGAGACACTTTTGTTTGATAACTATGTCAAGGAGAGGACAAAATTAAATTAGGCGCCATCTTGGAAAACTCGTCATACATTTTTGGCTTTGCTTGATCTATTTTGAATGATCCTCATATTAAGATGGTTGTAAATCAATTCAAATCTGTTATTATGGGAGGAACCTCTGTATAAGTACTGTATATACTTCTTTTTTTTTTTATTCAGATACATGTTAGCCCTTGATTGCAATCTCACCTGGTAGTAAGTGGTGATGCAGTCTAAGATAAAAGCTGGCTGATCTGGAAGGGGTATGGCAGTTTTTATTAAACCCATACTCCCTTTGCTAAATCCTATATTTGCACTTGTGTTCCGACTACAATTTATGACAACAAAGCATTAATGTTCAAATGATTAAGTTATTTAATCTGGAAACGAATAGGCAATTTTCATAATACGACAGAACTATAAAACACTAGCTGACGCCCGCGACTTCGTCCGCGTGGATTTAGGTTTTTCGAAATCCCGAAGGAACTTTTTGATTTTCCGAGATAAAAAGTAGCCTATGTGTTAATCCAGGATATTATCTATCTCCATTCCAAATTTCAGCCAAATCCGTTCAGTAGTTATTGCGTGAAAGAGTAACAAACATACACACACACACATACACATACACACAAACTTTCGCCTTTATAATATTAGTGTGAAGTGTGATTAGACTCAAAAGGGCTAAAAACCAGAGCCGTAAAACCAGTTTAAAAAAACCATTTTTTTTTAATTACAGGATTACATGGAGGACGTGAACGGCAAAGAGATATCACTACAGTATGTAACGGTTAAGGTGCCTGGACAGAAGCCTCGAGGGTCAAAGTCCATCATCACGACGGTTCCCGGGTACAATGGGTACACTAGTATGGATATACATGATAGCATTGGAGGGTTATCACTAGGTGAGTATATTTTTCGGAGTTAATGGCATTTCAAAGGTTGTAACCCACTTAGATGACACAGTTCCTGCACAACACCGCCTGTACAGCTAGCAGGGTACTCGCTGCCTTACGTCTACAGGCAGCAGGCTTCAAGCGAGCAGAAGCTGTGCTCACAGCGCGCGGGCCGCTCTCTTGAAGTGTGCGGTTACAGTACGCGAGATGTAAACTATTGAGTAGCAAGAAGCGGCAAGCTCACTTACCGCGCGCTGTCTGCTATTTTGTGTTGTCACTAAAGTGCATCTCCGAGCATCGATGTCCATATTTGAATGCTCATACTTTGGTTGGGTGGGAGCGGAGTTGTGTAAGTTGGCTACCACCTTTAAATGTCACTTGCTTTGACAACATAGAAAAATGGACTTCATCTGTGTTGGTGTTAGCTGGCAGACGTGTTCTGCCTTTTTGGAGTGTTTTTTTTTTTGTTAAATCTGACTGGAAAGCGCTCTAAGGGGGTGCTGTGTGTATGTCGGCGAGCGCCGGCACAGACGGGGTCCATACTTGTATAATTTAACTAACTTGTTACAAATAACTACAAACTTGACATTGGCTAATCTTTGTAAAGCCAGACGAGAGAGAAAAAAAAACAACGTAGGAAAACATCGTGAATAAACCTGCATGTCTGAGAGTTCTCCATAATGTGCTGAAAGGTGCTGGTCTATTGTCAAACCCTTCTCATTCTATGAGGAGAGTAGTTCCCAGCTATTCTCAGTAGTCTCTCAGTACCTAGTTATCAGTTCTTTAATACAGATCTGGCATTGTATTCTACTGAGACATCTGTTTCCTTCTATAACTATTCTGCTTCTGTCTTAAGGCTACAAAGACAAGCCAACGCGAGCGACGGACAAAGCCCTGCTATCAGCATTTGACACAATGAAGGAACCAGCATCAAGTAGACAGTCCTTAGCCTCTGAGGTGGACATCTGTGCCAGCAATGGCACGGATAAGGACACGCCTCATGTCAAAAAGCGCCATCGGAGGATGAAGAGCAGCGGGGTGAAGAAGGATGGGGATGAGGGTGAGATATTGATGCCTATACTTTATTTAAGAATAGTGAGGAAAGGTGCATAAGTACGTACTATCTGAAAAGAGAAAAGACATTGTTAACTTTCCCAGAACACACGAAATAGCAACTTATTCTACTTAACTTTTCGTATTGGATTGACTGACTTAACTGGGCCGAATCACACCGGATCAGACTGGTTTTGTCCAGTACAATCCGGTCCAATCCAGTCCAGTCCGGCCAAAATTATTTTTACGACGTGCGACGCCAGATTTGTTTTTTATTAATACACTATAATTTGTTTATAGATGCGGAAAGTGCAACGTCGTGCGAGTTCACGATAGTCAGTTTGGACGGGAAAAGATGGCGGTGGGAGGTGGGTGCGGGAGGCACGCCGGCCGCGTCGGCCGCTGAGAGGGACGCTTGGGTCGCCGCTGTGGAGGCGCAGATACTGGCCTCACTACAGGGCAGGGTGAGTTGGGGAACAGTGGAGCAATGTATGGGGTCAGGGGAGTTTGGGGAGATAATGTAACATCGTGCAAGTCAGGCTGGTTGGGTAAAGATGGCGGTGGGAGGTGGATGCGGGAGGCACGTCGGCTGCTGAGAGGAACGCTTGGGTCGCCGCTGTGGAGGCGCAGATACTGGCCTCACTACAGGGCAGGGTGAGTTGGGGGACAGTGGAGCAATGTATGGGGTCAGGGGAGTTTGGGGCGATAGTGTAACGTCGTGCAAGTCAGGCTGGTTGGGTAAAGATGGCGGTGGGAGGTGAGTGCGGGAGGCACGCCGGCCGCGTCGGCCGCTGAGAGGGACGCTTGGGTCGCCGCTGTGGAGGCGCAGATACTGGCCTCACTACAGGGCAGGGTGAGTTGGGGGACAGTGGAGCAATGTATGGAATCAGGGAAGTTTGGGGAGATAATGCAATGTTGTGGGATACAGGGTTAGGTTACTTGACTTGTTTCGGTGCCTTCATATATTATTTACTAGAGGATGCCTGCGACTTCGTCCGCGTGGATTTCGGTTTTTAAAGATCCCATGGGAACTATTTGATTTTCCAGGATAAAAAGTAACCTATATCCATCCCCGGGATATAAGCTAACTCTGTACCAAATTTCGTCAAAATCGGTTAAACTGTTGGGCCGTGAAAAGGTAGCAGACAGACAGACAGACACACTTTCGCATTTATAATATTAGTATGGTTGGTAATCTCATTATTATGATGATAAATTTAATTTTGTGTTCGCAGACGTCCCGGCAGCCCGCGCCGACGGGCGCCAACTCGACGGGCGACGTGCGAGCCACGTATTACATACGCAGGGTCAAAGGGAATGACAAGTGCTGTGATTGCGGAGCGCAAGGTGAAACTAGTATATATATACATTATACGCTGAAATAGAACTATGGAAACATAAACATAAATTTTAGAGTACAATTCGCATCCTCTTCTTACTAATGTAATATGAAAAGGACAGATACAGTTTGACAGTTTTAAATTTAATTTAGAGCTACCAAACCTCATGACTTTATCTGCCAGTCGCGAGCCTATTGTTTAAATTTGTAGCGTGCACTAAAATTTAGAGTGTTTAAATGTAAAGTTTATGATCTGTACTTTTTTAGCAATATAAAAATAAGATGCAGATACTCTAAATTTCAAATACTAAGTATCAGAAGCTTAATTTGCTATAATTCGCTAGAAAAGGCAAATTTGTATGGTACAACATGCAGCATGCGACATGCTGTATATGCTGTCCACTCCCACTGCTAAGCATGCAGGAAAAGCCAGCCACCAAGCCAGCACCAAGTATCATCACTTTCATGCGCATGTGTATCTTAAAAATAAATGATTCAAATATCTACATAATATCTTAATTCATAACAAAATCAATAGTTTGGTAATATTTTTATGTCCTGGCTATAAAAATAAAAGAATCTGACAAATGTCTAAGGACAGTCTAACTAAGGACTAAGGACTGTCTGGCGAGTCTAAGGACCGAGGGCGTAATTTGTATCCTAATGTGATAATTCATGTAATATTCCAGACCCGGACTGGGCGAGCCTCAACCTGGGCGTGCTGATATGCATCGAGTGTTCGGGCGTACACCGCAACCTCGGCTCGCACATCTCCCGCGTGCGCTCGCTCGACCTCGACGAGTGGCCGTGAGTAGATACATATACTTACTGATTGGATTGGATTGGACCGGACTGATCTGGTCTGGTTCAGTCCAGTCTTCTCAAAATTACTTCCACCAAAGGGGCGTAGAAGCTTCGCTTCTGTCGAGCCTTTCCTGATGCCTGAATTTTTTTCTGTTATCAAGACTGATTGAATTGGAATGTCTCTTGCTAAATGTACTGTTAAATGTAATGTACGGTTTATTTTTTACTAGATGATATCCGCGACTTTGCCTGCATGGTCTTAGGTTTTTAAAAATCCCGTGGGAACTCTTCGATTTTCTGGGATAAAAGCCTATGTCCGTCCCCGGAATGTAAGCTGTGTTAGCTGTGGTAAGGTGTGTTAACCTTTCATCAAAATCGGTTAAACTGTTGGGCCGTGAAAAAGCTAGCAGACTGACAGAGAGACCCACACTTTCGCATTTATAATATTAGTATGGATATTGATTTTATTGCTTGATTGATTTTTTCTAATAAATATTTCAAATGGGTGATTTGCTTTTCAGACTGGGTCATGTGAGCGTAATGGTGACGATGGGTAACTCGCTCGCCAACTCGATATGGGAGGCTGACCTGCGGGGACACATCAAACCCATCGCGACCTCCACGAGGGAAGAGAAGGAAAGGTAAGGTTTACTTCTTTCTTGCCAAAATCTTTCCTTTTTATTGAAGTGAAGCTCCTATCAAGTTATGCGCTCGAATACCGCGAAGTGAAACGAGGAAAGATCGAAGGAGCAACGTTAGTTTAACCACGCGTAAAGATTATACACTCTATTTTTTTGTTTTCTAGATGGATACGTTTGAAATACGAGCGACGGGCGTTCCTCTCATGCGAGCCGGCGGTATCAGGCGGATCAGGGGGTGAAGCTCTAAGAGCGGCGGGAGCGAGGGGGGCCGTGGGTACTCTAGCGAGGCTACTGGCCGCGCCCCCACCGCGCGCCCCCGCGCCCGTCGAACGGGCACTAGCGTTGAGAGCTGCGGCCGCTGCGGGACATCTGGCGGCTGCACAGCTGCTGATATGGGTGAGTAAAAGAGAGAGAGAGGGAGAAGGGGAGTAAGATAGAAAGAGAAAGATATATTTGGAGTATGAGAAATGAGCGTTCCTCTCATGCGAGCCAGCGGTATTAGGTGGATTGGGGGTGAAGCTTTGAGACCGGCGGGAACGAGGGTGACCGTGGGTACTATTGGCTGCGCCCCCGTGCCCGTCGAACGGGCACTAGCGTTGAGAGCCGCGGCCGCTGCGGGCATCTGGCGGCTGCACAGCTGCTGATATGGGTGAGTGACAGAGAGAAAGAGTGAGTGAGTGGCTCAGTGACAGAGCGAGAGAGCGCGCATTGGCGTTGAGAGCTGCGGCCACCGCAGGGCATCTGTTGGCCGATCAGCTGCTGATATGGGTGAGTGACAAAGACAAAGAGTGAGTGAGTGGCTCAGTGACAGAGCGAGAGAGCGCGCATTGGCGTTGAGAGCTGCGGCCACCGCAGGGCATCTGTTGGCCGATCAGCTGCTGATATGGGTGAGTGACAAAGACAAAGAGTGAGTGAGTGGCTCAGTGACAGAGCGAGAGAGCGCGCATTGGCGTTGAGAGCTGCGGCCACCGCAGGGCATCTGTTGGCCGATCAGCTGCTGATATGGGTGAGTGACAAAGACAAAGAGTGAGTGAGTGGCTCAGTGACAGAGCGAGAGAGCGCGCATTGGCGTTGAGAGCTGCGGCCACCGCAGGGCATCTGTTGGCCGATCAGCTGCTGATATGGGTGAGTGACAAAGACAAAGAGTGAGTGAGTGGCTCAGTGACAGAGCGAGAGAGCGCGCATTGGCGTTGAGAGCTGCGGCCACCGCAGGGCATCTGTTGGCCGATCAGCTGCTGATATGGGTGAGTGACAAAGACAAAGAGTGAGTGAGTGGCTCAGTGACAGAGCGAGAGAGCGCGCATTGGCGTTGAGAGCTGCGGCCACCGCAGGGCATCTGTTGGCCGATCAGCTGCTGATATGGGTGAGTGACAAAGACAAAGAGTGAGTGAGTGGCTCAGTGACAGAGCGAGAGAGCGCGCATTGGCGTTCAGAGTTGCGGCCGCCGCGGCACATCATCGTGGCGGAGGATAAACAGAATAACCAGTCTTGCGGGGTGTGCTCTCGTCATAGCCTTGGCAAAGGCTGATTTTTATCCCTGAAGATCAAAGAATTCCAAGTCAGTCAGTTAGTTTTTTTTAAATATAAATAGATGTTTTTTGTCCACAGCACAACGGCAACCCAAACTTCCCCGACGCAGACGGCCATACCTGCGTGTTCTACGCCCGCGCCGCCGCCAACCATCTCTCGGGCATACCCACCCAATTCCCCAAAAACCTCCAAATCACCTGCCCCCTCCACCCAAACCCCCCCACCAGCTCCGGAACTAACTCCACTAGCTCTAGTTCCAGCGCGAAAAGTACCAAGACCCCAGAACCGGAGTGCAATTGCATCATTTTCGATTTACTAAATGCCCAGAGCGCCTCTAACGCCCTAGTAGAAATCCTAATCGGTCTACAGAACAACCAGTACATGAATAATGGTTTTGATTATAACCAAACTCTAGGCAGGCCCTCTTTTGGACATAATCTATCTTTGACTAATGGTAAATGTGGGAGTATTGTGTAATATAAATAATAAAATATACGTACAATTGTTGTACTTTTTTCTTTGTGCGCTGTCTGATGATTTGTTAGAATGAGGCGTTAATGAATGTAAATTGTGTTTTCAAGTTATACGTATAAAGTGGTCAATTCTGTTGTTCACAATCTCTAAACTTACGGATGAAATTAATAATAACAAAATCATTATCAATAGGGTCTTGGACTGTACTCTGTACAGCGGTAGTTTATGGCCTAGAGTTCATTATTAAAAAGAATAATTAAAAAAAAAAACATTTATTTTTACATATAATAATATTATATTTAGTTTATTAAGGTCAATGATGACAAATATTTTTCAATTTTTTGACATAAAAATAATTTTTATGTTAAAAATTGTCGTTTACGGCTTGTGACGTCATTAATTGCTTCCATACAAGGTGATGTTAATATAATTAATATGTTAAAAATAAATAAAAGTCATGACTTTTAAAAATTAATGACTTCTAGCCCCCATAAACTACCGCTATACAAAACATCACATCATTTTATTAGTACACTCCAAGGTCCTATTAATAGACGTCCACTGCTGGGCATAGGTCTCTTATAAGGACTTGTAATTTTTGATGGTAACGTTAATTATAATAATATTTGATAATAACAACGTTAATTAATTATTGATTATTAATTTCAGCCATAAATTGACAGATCTAAATCTAGTGCTGTCCTTTTTCGCGGAGAGCTTTATGAAAGGGATAACAATATTATGTTTATGATATTTGAGGTTAGATTGTGTTCAACAGTATTAGCCGCACTGTTATATTTAGATTATATTCGTTATAATTGTATCGATTTTTTAATATTCACATTCATAATAATTATCATGAAAATTATACGCACAAATTATTTTAGTGCAAAATGTCATATTTTCTTCTAAAAAGGTAGTCTTAGTCTATTCTAATAAATCGTCAGAACGGCAAAAGATAATTTAATATAATTAAATTAATTTTGTAATTAATAATGTAATTAAATAAAAAAAAGTTTAATTAACGAATGTTTTTATTGATATTCGACTGATGTTAAACAAATATGACATAGTTACCATACATCACTACATAACTGAATCATAACTATTATCTACTAAATATACATACAACTACTTACTTAAAATAGTTTACCAACAAAGCTTATTAGAGCTATTACTTTTTTTTTTAATCAATTTTTTTTTTAATATACAGTTTATTTTGAAATGTAGCCGACTTTTGTGATCTTCTTGTGTTTTTACATATTATTCAAATATAGTTGGCTATTTTAAATCAAAACCTAGTATTTGAAAACTTGTTTATTTGTGACAACAATTAAATTTAATTACATAAATGTAAATCCTTACTTTGTAATGTATTTTTACCTGGTTTTATTTAAAGTATCTTATTTATATTGTACATAAAATTATTGGTTTTATTTAGTGTACCTATGTAGCATACACACAATAACTAATTATTATATTGTTCTCGAAGTTTGTAAAAATATTTTATTCCAATTTGAAAAATGGTACAGAGGTGCTATTTTTAAAACTGCATAATAATTGTCAAAAATTGGGTCTTTGTTTTGTATCACTAAATACTACTAGGCTGGGCTATTACGAAGAGAATTAGACAATTGAAACCGACACCTCCCATGTGCTAGATAAATTTCATAATTTTGGTGCTCATTTTTTACGTTTGGTGAATGCCTCTTAGGTGGTTTCGTTTTTCAGTGGTGTTAATTTTTTTATCGAATTTATTCTAAAGTTTGAGTTTTCTTAAAAGTGGCGGATTTTAAACTTCTGAACCGCTTAATTTTGTAATGAAAAATAGAGACGTAATATATTATCATAATAATAGAAAGAATCACTATGAACATAAGTTTTATAATTAGATAATTATTATTAATCGTAATTAAAAAAAATATGATGTGTCATATTTATATTTTGTTTTCACGAACGTCCAGTGTGAATGATTTGAGTCATTGAACGTTTTAAAAGCTGATTACCACAGAATCGCAAATGATGTAATAGAAATGGTATCTGTTGATTCAGTGTGTCGCTGATTCTTATTAATTTCGCATATATGTGTATTTAGATAATAACGTCTCTGGCGTCCAAAGCAAATAAAAACGATATCTGCTAAATAGGTCTGTTTTTACAAAACGACTATTAGGCTGAGATCTATAGAACGCACTTTGCACTTTGTCTTTGCTCAGATTTAAGACACTGTTAAAACGAGACAGCGTTATACTGCTGACATAAATCTGTCTCTTTTTAACTGAAATTAAGTCTAAGCAAATTCAAAGTGCGGTCTATAGATTTCAACCTAAGAATCCACACGATACGTTTCCGGTGCATTACGGCGCCACATCGCTGTGAAATGGGTACCACACGGGAACTGTGTGACCGCAACGCAGAAAGTATGGCGTTGTATCGCACTACCTTTCCCCGCCGCGTTGGGACGCCGCGTCCCTAGTGGTAGGTCCACCGTAGTGGTAGGTCCCAAATCCGTTGCGCATGCGTTGCGACGTCGTACGACGTAACGCGTGGTGTCGCATGGTATAGCGATTTCTATGTAGGATGTAGGATGATGTAGCAGCACTGCTCATGCGTCGCACTGCCAACGCAACGCAACGTATCGCATCGTGTGGCTTCACTATTACTCATGTTTCACTTTACATCTGCGAGGCGACAAGCTGATGAACCTTTGCCATTTCTATACCTATTTTGAATTCTGTGCTGGGCACACTTGCAACACCCTACGCCACCCAACAACACACTATCAACACCCAACAACACGCAACGTTGCGTATTGGTTGTGTGCTTCTGAACTTACTAAATTTAAGCCCTCCTACGCATAGACGCTTTTCTAAGAAGGGTTTTTAAAAAGTTTAAAGCTAAATTAGATTCTATATTTATCGCCGAGAGTTGAAAATCAAACATAATTGCAAAGAATCGCTTAAGAAAAGCCCTGACGTGTGAAAAAATCTTTTTAAATCCGTTTTACTTATTTTATTTCGGTACACGGTCATGTAGACAAAGCGCTTAAATTTTAAATAATACAGCTGATAAATAATCTTTTTATCTAGATCTAGATTTCGTCTTTATTTTTTATACGATTTTCATTTGGATCATTAGAATCCAGTGATCCAAACCCAATCCAAGCGAAAAATGTACGCCCTGTACATTGGCCGAATGCATTGGGCCAATGTTTATCGCTGTTTCTTACATGCGTTAAAAAAGATTCCGACGAATTGAGAACCTCCTCCTTTTTTGGAAGTCGGTTAAAAAGCGTTAGTGTGTACGAGGGCTTATTCCACATGCGCCATATGGGCTGGAGTGGGTGGGTGTACTAATGTGTTTCTAGTAACTAATTAGTAATTTTGTAAAAAAAACAACAATTTCACAGAAAATCTAGGTAAGTTTTTGTAAATTGTCAATTTGAATCATTCAATTTTATAGGCGAATTGTTTATTAGTAATTAATTATTATTATTAAAAAATAATTGTTTTCTAATACGCAGTATAATAAATATTCAAAATTATAAACTTCAAGTCAGTATTCCAGAAAGTGCGGCAACTATCAAAAAAATTATATAAATAACTATAAACATCACAAAATATGTGTTTTGAGCATCGGAAACTCCGATTTGATCAATATTCTCATCGATTTATCGAAACGAAGGTAAAAACTGGGTCTGTAAATATTTTTGTCTATTGGTGTGAAAGATCATTTAATATTTCATTAATAAGTAATTAAAACAGTTATTCTCAATTTCTTAAATTTAATTTTTGATATCTTTTTTTTTTTTGCATAAATGATTATTATTTACCTTCAGTCCGATACGATATCGATTCGAACGTAGATATAGAACGTTTTTTTTACTAGATATAACAATAAATTATTGAATTAGTATACAAGATCTCAGCTCAACGCTATCGTAGGGTAAATTTAGAGTAATTATTTAGTAGTATAAATATTATATCGTCGCTTTTTATCTAAACTCCCTTGGGGTAAACTATCAATTTTATATTTTCTTGGTTTTTTGACTTTGATGAACTACCTACATAAATGTCATCTTGCATTCTGCACTCATGCGGGGCGCAAGTGTGGCAGTAGCTTAAAGCAGTAATTCTAAACTTTTGTAATATGTCAAAAAACCAAGGACTAACAAACATTCCATTTTTTATCCTAAATATAAAACAATTTCTTTCGACCCAAGGGATTAGTGGATGTGATATTCCTAAGATTTCCCGTATTAAGCCAAATGTACTGAACCCTTCTGTGCCTGCTCTAAGTAGACTACGCTTTATGTCAAACAACCGTTTATAGACCGGGGGTGAGTGCAAATTAACTTAAATTTTAATCCACCTACTCTTGGTCTATGATCAGTGGTTTTTAATGTATGTAAAAAATATGTACTTCTTAAAGCTGTTCGCGCATTACAGTACACGCCGCACGCGACGTAACCAACTTACGCTTCTGTACTGAAAATTCGAATTTCTTTTGTCATAGTTCGATTTCGGGCTGGGAAATGAAGTGATTAAGAATTTCCAGCATTAACTATTCCATCAAGTCGAATCGTATCAATTTGCGTTGCGTCTATAGGTGTCCAATATAAAAAGTAATGTTTGTGTTTTGTTCTTTATCTATGCGTTCGCGCAGCGTTCATGTTATAGAGATGAAACTGTACAGTTGTTGTCGATACTTGCGCGAAGGTATACAACTGGCAAACAATACTAGCAGAGTAACATCAACTGGTGGCGCGTGAATCGCATTGCAAAACATGAAGGCTAATATTTACTAAAAATCTGCGTCTATTGTTATTCCTACCAAAAAGTCGCGCCGGTTACTTTGCTTCTACTTTGCTTATATATTGAACGCTAAATAAAATGTCTAGCTATAACTTGTGGAATATAAAAAAAACTGATACTGACTAACTGACTGAATTTGATTTAATGACGTCGCTCGCTTTTAGTTTCAAAAATGCGTTGTTTGCGTCGCGTGCGGTGCGCACTGTAATGCGCGTACATCATAATAGAATTAATGCGATAGTTATAGAGTGATTCTCAAAACGTGCATTTAGTTCTAGCGTTGTTCAAAGTACATAGTGTAAGCGCTGAAGTTGCAATTTTTCTAAGTAATATAATAAATATCGTTGCACACTCGACACTTTTAGGGCTAATATTTGAATTGCTATGTACAGTTTTTGATAATATTTTCTGTATCTATGTTTTTAATAGAATATTTGTAATTTTTTTATCACGTAAAACCTGTAAGGTGCAACAAACATGGGCAGAGCCGCGCGGTGTCTTTTCATGACAACTCAAACATAAGCCTTATTTACTTTGGCAGAAGTACGAAAATACATCGAAGCGAAGCGACGTCATGACGCCCAAATTGGCGGCGGGCGTTCATAGGAGTTGTTTGTGAGCAGAATGTCCATTTCCGCGTTGCGATGCTGTAACGCTTCGATGTGTTTTCACATACAACCGTACATGAGTCGCGATTGGGCGTTTGTGCACTCATTCGTACAGTGGCCGACAAACAACTTGAGCATGGACGCGATTGGCTGGCGAGTGGCGCGTGCACGCGATTGGTTGATCAGTCGGCGCGGGTGCACGCGATTGGTTGATACGTCGACTTCCGCTTCCCGGATTTGCCAACTTTTTCCCACTACACGTTTAGGCCCACGTTGTTTGCCAGGCACTATATTCAATTCGTTGTCGTGATAATACGACTCGATGTGAAAAAAATCACTTATCTAAAACACTTGGATATAAGCCACGTGTTTTTATATACGTGATTTTTATAAATACTCATACAGTAGTGATGCGTCGCTGTCCCGTTGTACCTTTGCCCACGATTCTGTATGGCTATTGTCGCGATTTAAAATCGCGTTTAAGCTATATCGCTACAAAAAGCCGTGGGTGATGTCCCGCTTGTTGCGTTTTATTTGTAACCATGTTCACACAGTATGAGTACGAATTACGCATGAGTCTGGGCCTAAAATATTGAGGCATTCGATTTTCGTATGCCACAAACGAAGTTCTTTAGATCAGGAAAAATATTCACTAGTTTTAGTAGGTACCTAACGCTTTTTAAATTTCGACCCCGGTGGTCGTAACAGACTAACCGAAGTGGACAAATGTGTGACAGGTGACTTCTATTGCCGCACTCATGGGATGGCAGTCCAACACGTTCGGAGAGATATCGCTCCAGTTTGATACTTTTTTTTAAAAGAATATTAGCCATGCTAATCATGACTAATACTCCCCTTTCCCCTCCAATTAAGCGTAAAGCTTGTGCCAGGAGTGGAGTACGACAAAAGTGCAACGGGTGGGGTTTGAACCGCCGACCTTTCGGAATTCAGTCCGCTCCTCAACCGTTGAGCTATCGAGGGTCTTTGATTGAAAGTGAATCGTGGCGAGAGTGTATTCGTACTGTGTGTATGCAGCAATATAGATTTTTTATCAGTTGATGTAAAGTTATTTTTTTATAAATGGGGGTAATTCGTGTATATTTTAACAATACCGAGTTCAGTATTCGAGGGTACGTGATAACGTATTGTAGAACTTTACGCTGTAAAACGCACCTTGTATATTTTTTTAAACCTATTTTCGGATAGTTACGTTGAAATTTTATTGATAATTTTAAATTCGTTACCCTGACTTTTGCTGTTGCTGTTAACAGACGAACCAACTTTATTGGGTCCAATAATACGACCAGACCATAAAAAGATAGGTTATTTTTTTTAGCCACGCCCCTTCCAAGAGGTCCAGTATCCACCTAAGCAGAGAGGAAAGGAGATGTGTACATTCAATCAACCAATCAGATTTTTAAAAGATGACGAGATAATTTATCCGCGTCATCTATTATGAATCCGATTGGTCGGCAGAATACATCTCCTCACCTCTCCGCTTAGGTGGATACCGGGTCTAAGCCTGCTACCATCTTAGATTGCGTCATCGTTTTACATCAGTTCAGATAGCAGTCAAGGGCTAACTTGTAATGGGATTAAAAATAAGTCGGACTAAGCCTGCCTCAGACTCTTTAAGTCTGAGGCAGATCTATAGAGCGCACTTTAACTTTGCTCAGACTTAAATCACTGTTAAAACGAGACAACGTTATAACGCTCACATCAGTCTCGTTTTAACTCTGACTTAAATCTGAGCAAAGTCAAAGTACGCTCTTTAGATCTCAGCCTAAAAGTGCTTGGGAGTCGTATTTAAAAAGAGGAAGTTTAAGTTGATTTAATTGTTTTTATTTAGTTTTTGTGATTATTATTAATAATATACTAAAATGTATAGTTATTTTGACTGTTGAACTTAGGGTAAAAATTCGGAAGAACAATCCGAAGTGAATTCCGATTATTCCCCCGTCTAGGGGAAATACTTAGATTAACTCGCGTTTCCGAGACGGATTTTTTTAGGGGCATAAACGGAATTGCTGGCACCAGTAAAATTGGTTCGTCTGTTAACAAATTGATTTGCGAGTCTATTCACATTATTTTTTAATGTTTTTTTTTTTTTTGTATATTTTTTGTGGTGGCCAAAGAGCTTAAAGTTGTAAATAGAAATAGCGCAGCTGACCTTAGCTGTACTCTGAACCTTCGTTACTGTAATTATTAAGTGATTTGTTGATGTTCTTGATCTTGTGAAAATAAAGTGGAAAATGAACACGATGCTTTTGAGTTTTCTTTTACGAAATCCTTTGTGACCTTCGGCTGAGCGCTGAAATTGCAGCAAATATGACCTGTACCTACAGGTGTAACCAAAAAGTTGACAAAAACTTAGCGTGCCAAAATCCAATGCCAATAACCATTTGCTTTATCTTGTAGTTTTAGTGGTTTAACGTGCAAAACTGGGGTCAATGCTCCACCCACGACGTGGCATTGACTGAGTGACCTAGTTACGGAACGTTCGTTGACCTCTAGCGTCAGTCAGATGTTTTATTTGCAATGTATAATATTAATATACACGATAGTACTGATGATTACTGATAAGATACCATAAAAAAAACTACGAATGTTTTATTTCATAATCCTGTATTTTTAAAAGTTCACAATCGATTATAAATAAAACATCTGATTGACGCTAGAGATCAACGAACATTCCATAAATAAGTCACTCGAAGTCAATGCCGCGTCGTAGGTGGGGCACTTGACGCGAGTTTTGTACGCAATACCTACAATGCGGGTTTGAAAAATACTAAATCACTAAAACTACAAGATAAGGCAAATGGTTATTGACATTGCATTATGCTAAGGTAGTATAATATTTATTATAACCCACAATTTGGCTAGCGTTCTGGTTACACCCTATTTATTGGGGAGTCCGTTTCTACACAGTGAAACAGTGGTAACGGAGCGCTGTTCTAATCTCCGTATATGAGGTGTTTACATTGGTCCTATTGAGTAGTCTGGGATGCTGCTCCTAGGTTCCGATAAGTTGAAGAATCGCATTGCCGATGAATATGATGTACTTTCGAGTAATTTATAGTAGTATAATATTCATTATAACCCACAATTTGGCTAGCGTTCTGGTTACACCCTATTTATTACTAACGTTATTACCTAAAATAATAATAGTGTAATTACATAGTCTTATTCCCCAGCCCCTCAATTATAATATGTATCACCTGGTACACATGTATGTATATGCAATAATGCAATACGAACGTTTCGAAGCATGTCTCCTATTAATCTGTACATGTCTCCGAAGCTCGGAAATACCTGGAACGTAATCCGATTAGAATGAACAATAGGTACCTACCTAACAAACTTGTCCACAATGTACAACCCAACTCTGTCATCTCAACATTCTCAACTCAATTAAGTACCACAGAATTTACATTGTCGTTTGTTACCGTACTCCATTAGGCCGTAGATGCATAGCGATAGGACTAATGTCTAATAACCAACTATGTGGTTACTTGTACCTAATCAAGGACGATACCGTTTCCAAATTTTTACTGGTCGGTGACCATATATAATTTGTTTTGTCATTAGTTTAATCCATACTAATCCATACTCCATACTTAATATTATAAATGCGAAAGTGTGTCTGTCTTCTGTCTGTCTGTCTGCTACCTTCTCACGGCCCAACAGTTTAATCGATTCTGACGAAACACATATACACAGGGTTAGCTTATATATCCCGGGGACGGACATAGGCTACTTTTTATCCTGGTAAATCAAAGAGTTCCCACGGGATTCCTAAAACACATCCACTTAACCGATTTATTTGAAAGGTACCGAGGTAGCTTGCGTCCCTGTAATTGACATAGGTATTTTACCCCGGAAAATCAAACAGTTCCCACGGGAGCTTTACAAACCTAAATCCACGCGGACGAAGTCGCGGGCATCCTCTATAATAGGGCACCATAATAATCAGAAACTAAACCAACAACTAATATCACAGACTAACTTTTAAAAGCTTTTAAACCACGGAGACTAATTATAAAATTATTATATTCTATAATCTAGGCTTTTTAGCCATTTGGAAAAGGTCGGGTAGGTAAATTCATCCAAAATTAATTGTAACTTTTGAAACGTACATACCATCATACGTTCATCATACATACATAGTTTGTTTTGTAGGTAGGTAGGTGCCTAGTTAGAGCATATTGTACTTATTACATCACACTATCACACTAATATTATAAAGGAGAAAGTTTGTATGTGTGTGTATGTTTGTTACTCCTTCACGCAAAAACTACTGGACGGATTTGGCTGAAATTCGGAATGGAGATAGATAATATCCTGGATTAGCACATACTTTTTATCCCGGAAAACCAAAGAGTTCCCACGGGATTTCGAAAAACCTAAATCCACGCGAACGAAGTCGCGGGTTTCAGATAGTTATGGCTATTCTCAACTGTCACCGCAATTGAATTAAGCATACAAGACTAGTTCGTAAACATTGTTTGAGGTTTGAGCTTAGTTCTGTAGTTTCAAAGTTCAACCGCAGTATGTATAACAAGTGTAAATTAAAAATTTATAACACCCCCGACAAGTGAAGGTTACAGTAACTAGAAAAGAGCTGATAACTCTCAAACGGTTGAACCGATTTTCTTGGCTATATAGCTAAGAACACTCTCGATCAAGCCGCCTTTCAAACAAAAAAAAAACTAAGTTAAAATCGGTTCATTAGTTTAGGAGCTACGATGCCACAGACAGATACACAGATACGCAGATACACAGATACACACGTCAAACTTATAACACCCCTCTTTTTGGGTCGGGGGTTAAAAATCCTCCCACACATTTAATCCAAAGGTATCTAGTATACTTAGATAGGTATAGCAAAATCATAAACTTTATATTTGCTAGTTTTTCATCGAAAAGGGTACTTATCTATTATTCTTATTATTATTGTTTTTTTTTATAAATTTTTATTATAAAAGAACATTTTACACCAATTGTTGTAGACCAAAGCACTAGACAAAAACTGAGACTGGTGGTTGAAATTTTGCAGCCCAAATAGACCGTAGTCTGTGCGCTAGGTCTAAAATAATAAATAAATAAATAAAATATCTTTATTTTCAAACAGTTTTAACAAAGTCGTTTGCTTGTGGTCTCCACACTAGGTAACCTGTATTGTGGGGACCGTGTAAGACTTCCTAGAAGATTTCACTGAGGACTGTCGACTATGTTATATACAGTTATGTTTGAAAACTGCCACAGGACTTAAAAAATTGTGTTTCTCCCCTTAACGCACGTTCTAAATTTTTTGCCCGCGAGCTCACTGCGAAATTGGAGTCATTGTTCAGGCTTCACAAGTTTTATCGAGCGTGTATTCATATGCAAATTAATGAATAATACAGCGGAATTAAATAATTTTGGTCACGGCTATGCCCTTAATGACGGATGTATTGTGTGAACGGGCCTTAACAACGCGCTGAATGTAGGCAATCAAGCTGAATATTGTATGAAATAATAATTAGGTTTTGTGGGTAAGGTGGATTCAGGCTTTGCTGAATATTTTCTGGCTCCTACCCCGTAATGTAGATAACTCAATAAAATGAGTCTGAAAATGTAAGCCTGGACGGAGCCTGTTGCTGAGACAATAAGGTTTGCCGTCCCATAAATTAACAATTGAAGCACATTTTTTTTTCTGTGATGTAACCACAAACTCACGGTTTTCGGATTTATCCCTTTACTTGTGCTATAGGATCTACTTATCTACCGAACATGATTCTAGGACAACGGGAAGTAGGTACCCTATAGGTTTTCTTGGCAGACACGACGGACGGACGGACACATGACAGACAGACATACGAACAGACAGACAGGCAGACATACAGACAGACATACTAACAGGCAGACATACAGACCTACAACAAAGCGATCCTATAACGGTTCTTTTTTTTCCTTTAAAGGAACGGAACCCTAAAAAAATTTTTATTTTGAAAAACTGCCATTTTTAGTAGGTAATAGGTATATTCCCGTCTTACAGCATTAAAAATGAGCGCTCTATGTAAATTGGATAAATCGTGTAAACGTGATTTCCCTCCCACGAGGAGGTAAAGTGCTTACGGGTTACACGTGTAAAATGGGGTTCCTTAACAAATAATATTATGTACCTACGTAATGACACTTTGAAAAACCTGTTTGGACAAATACATACCTACCGATTTATAAGATTAGATATAGTATATCTACGAATTTCTTGCTGAATTTCTTGCTAGTTCTTCTCAGCAGGAAAGGAACTAGCAGTTTGGACAAATACATACCTAACAATGGATAAGATCAGATATAGTATATCTATGAATTTCTTGCTGGCTCTTCTCAGCAGGAAAGGAACTAGCAGTTTGGCCAAATACGTACATATACCTAACGATGGATAAGATCAGATAATTAGTATATATATGAATTTCTTGCCGAATTTCTTGCTGTTTCTTCTCAGCAGGAAAGGAACTAGGAGATAGATGCATTTCATTCACCACGCAAATAAGTTTTTGGCGGTTTTAACATTTCGAAGTCATTCGCGAGAAACACAGAAACTCTTAAAGAAATAAAATAAGTACCTAAGTAGATATCCATAACAACCCAAGGGTTTTTCGTTCTCCCGTAAAATTGCTAATTTTTAACCGACTTCAAAAAGGCGGAAGCCTATGAGTGACATAGGCTAATTTTTATTTCCAAAAAATTAGAAATCCATACGAAAATTTTAATAAGCTACCCGTGCGGAGCCTGTATTGTATTCTAAAAATGATTTACCTACTTTTCTATCCAGACCCCAGAGCTTGAAGGTGCAATTCGATATTTTTTGTAGAAAATAAATAGCGCGCGGTTCTTTTTTGTTTTTGTGATCTATACCTACCGCTTTGCGAAAATAGGAGCCTTTGTGAATGGATATGTGCATCGCTATGTCTATACACTCAGTCGAATAGAGCGGTCGAATGTAAACATAGACACAATATTGCACTGTGAATGAATAAATGTAGTCCGTCCGATACGGGAGAAGAAATAAATCATGAACGTAACCTAGGATTATATTTTTGAAGCCAATTTTGCACCTGCCTAGTGCTTTTACTAGGTTGTTAAGCCAGGGATAGAATTTTTCATGAGTTCAATCTTCTAGCGCTTATTATACAGTACTAGCTGATGCCCGCGACTTCGTCCGCGTGGATATAGGTTTATCAAAATCCCGTGGGAACTCATTGATTTTTCGGGATAAAAAGTAGCCTATATGCTAATCCAGGATATTATTATCTATCTCCATTCTAAACAGTCAAATCCGTCTAGTATTTTTTGCGTGAAGGAGTAACCTTTCGCCTTTACTTATAAGATTAGTAATAACTAGCTGACGCCTGCGACTTCCTCCGCGTGGATTTAGGTTTTTCGAAATCCCGTGGGAACTCTTTGATTTTCCGGGATAATAAGTAGCCTATGTGCTAATCGAGAATACTATCTATCCCCATTCCGAATTTTAGCCAAATCCGTCCAGTGGTTTTTGCGTGAAGGAGTAACAATCATACACACACACACACACACACACACACACACACACAAACTTTCGCTTTCATAATATTAGTGTAATTGACTATAAAAGTTTCTTTGAAGAAGCACAACAAAGAATTCGTTAAACAATCAGTCGATCGTCAACTTCAAAGGCCTATAAATATAATATTAAGTCTATCAAATCGTATGAGATCGTTGCCACCGTTTAATAAAGTCGCTAATCCTTAAATGGTTAAGCAATTTTCATAAAACATAGGAAACCACCTAAGAACTATCACAAATAAAAAAACGCAATTAAATCAATAAGTACATTTACTACTACTTAGATGCTATAGAAAAACACACAGACAAAGCGGTCAAACGTCAATTTTCCGAAAAGAGTCATTGTAATAACTGTGGGCAAGTCTCAAGAGCCTTCATAGTATATGAGACAGAACGGAAGTCCGATAAATGTCTTTTCCGAATTCTTTTGTCCAAGCCGCATCAAATACTTGGAACAAAAGAGACGAACTTTCCCACAATAGTGCCTCGGTCCATTGTGGTAGATGAGGAAAATCTTCGGAAAATTGACGTTAATGTACTGTTGAGTGCAGCACAAATTGTATTGCACATCTTTCGATAAAGTATCGTCTATAGAAACAACAAAACAAAGAGCCTCAATAGCTCAACGGTTGAGGAGCCGACTGAATTCCGAAAGGTCGGCGGTTCAAACCCCACCCGTTGCACTATTGTCGTACCTTTCCTAACACAGCTTTAAAACAAGAGTGAATAGGCACCTTCTAGGTAAACGCGTCCCATCTTAGACCACATCATCACTTTCCATCAGGTGTGATTGTGGTCAAGCGCTTACCTATAGTGAATAATAAAATAAAAAACACAGCTTTGCGCTTAGTTGGAGGGGAAAGGGGAATATTAGTCATGATTAGCATGGCTAATGAATCTTTTTTTAAAAAAAAGGTTATTAGTCTATTTCTGAAAATTCAACCCTTAAAGAGGTAAAATAGGGGTTTGAAATTCGTGTAGACTACGCGGTCGAAGTCGCGGACATAAGATGGTTATATAATTATGGTGTCATACAAAAGTTTACATCACACAATATAAGATTTAGACACCCTCAAACCGTCAAGCTTCCTTTGGGAAATAAAAGGTCAGTTTTCATACAGAAAACTGATTTTCTTGAGATGAGAGTTTTCGGTTGCCCGCATATTGAAGAGGCTAAGGCTCTAAGGGGCGGAAGAAATGAGGAAACGATTTTAGAGGCGTTTTGATGAAGGCTATACAAAATATTTCGTAACTAGCCGATGCCCGCGACTTGGCCCGCGTGGATTTTGGTATTTCGAATTGCCGTGGAAACTCTTTGATTTGCCGGGATAAAAAGTAGCCTATGTGTTAATCCAGGATATAACCTATCTCCGTTCCAAATTTCAGCCAAATCCGTCAAGTAGTTTTTGCGTGAAGGAGCAACAAACACACACACACATACACATACACACAAACTTTCGCCTTTATAATAATAGTGTGATTTTTGCATTAACTACTTAATATTTTTATTTTTTACCAATAAGTAAACGCTTCTTTTCCAATAGATGGGTAAGTAAAATTGTTGTTAAACGTGTTATGCAACCAAAGATCTGGATTGAGGATGCAGCTTTAAGAGGAGTTTATTCGTTGCGCGATCCATACAAACAAACTCAAACTCCAAGCAAACTCAGTGAATTTTGTTGAGACGTTTTGGAAACTAATATGTGTGTCTGTGGCTTTTCAGATTTCTGTAAAATGTGTAGGTAGTTTTAAAGTTAGACGGGGTCAAAAATTAACATACAAATCTCTAGGCCAGTGTCACTTTAAAACTAAGTACACATTTTCACGGAAAACCGACAAACCACAGCGACAAATATTAGTTTCTAGAACAAACATCAAGTTTGATTGGTTAATATTCAAATGTGAATCAAACTACGTTTGTGTGGAGAGTGCTGAGGAGCGTTCTATGGATACTTCGCTAGATTAATGAAATGGTTGTCCTTTTCTGAAAGAAGTATTTGGTACTTCATCATCATCATCATCAACCGATAGACGTCTACTGGTGGACATCGACTCTTGTAGAGACTTCCACACGCTGCGGTCATAAGCCGCCTGAATCCAGCGGCTTTCTGCGCCTCGTTTGATATCGTTTGTCCACCTAGTGTGGACTGTGGAGTGTTCCAACGCTGTGCTTTCAACGAGTTCGCCATTCAAGAACATTGGCACCACAACGTCCTCATTTTTTAACCCCCGACCCAAAAAGAGGGGTGTTATAAGTTTGACGTGTGTATCTTTGTATCTGTTTATCTGTCTGTGGCATCGTAGCTCGTAAACGAATGAACCGATTTGAATTTTTTTTTGTTTGATAGGTAAGATCGAGAGTGTCCCTAGCTATAATCGGAGAAAATCGGTGCAGCCGTTTGAAAGTTATCAGCTCTTTTCTAGTTTTCTTATAGAGGTTTTTGTGTCGGGTTTTTTTTTTTTTGAGTTATTTTGAATTATGTGCTCTGCCCATTACGACTTCAGCTTCGCATCCCGTTGAGTTATGTTCGTTACTCTGATTCTCCTTCTGAGCTTTTTCTGATTTGATCACGTAGAGAACGTTTGATCACTTATCATCAAGTATACTTTGAGTAAGTATGGCTCTCTGCTACCTAATGGAAGTTAATACCGCAAAATGGAAGAAAAAAGCGCGAAAAAATCCACTCGCAATTTACCCGATTGGGCTACAGAGTAGCTACAGAGTATCTTATCGTATTAGTAGCGTTTTTCCGTTCCTCATGTTCCCTGGGTCCATTTATCTCGACATGCCCGCTGGGAGATGAGATCGTTAACCAACACGTGATGTTCGGTAATCATTTCCTTTCGCCCATCAACCAAAGAGCATCAACGAGTTTCTTCCTCTTTCTTCTCGGTAGAACGGAATTCCGAACCAGTGGTAAATAATTTTGACGATTCAAAAGCACTTGTAAAAGTTACTTGAATAAAGATATTTAATTCAAAAAAATTGGTGATCAAATCAGTTTGCTAAGTAGTATCAGGGGTGTGGCTTAAGTAACTAATACAAACTACCAATGTAATTCCTACCAATTACAATCCGGGTATCTTTAAAACAAGAGTGAATAGGCACCTTCTAGGTAAACGCGTCCCATCTTAGACCACATCATCACTTTCCATCAGGTGTGATTGTGGTCAAGCGCTTACCTATAGTGAATAAAAAAAAATTTATATCCATTAATCCACTTGACCTTGAAAGCTATAAAAAGCAACAGAACCCGCCCTTATTCCCCTCGTGTTGTCGTACGTGTGCTTACTCACAATATTGACTCTATTCCATCGGTATGCGGGGAAGACTTTTCGATTACCTTTCCATAAGAACATGAAAGTAACTGTAAATAACATGGATGGTAAATAAGTAGGTATAAAGCTTGCTTTCAGTCGCCTACTTGGTATGTGGGTGAGATGTTTGTATTGAATGTATATTCTTTTACTGTTCACCATAAAAATTTGTCATCATCATAATCAATCCATCGTCGGCCCACTACTGAGACGGGTCTCCTATCAGACTGAGAAGGGTTTCAAAGTTCATAACGCTGACCAAGTGCATATTGGCAGACTTCACACACCTTTCAGGACATCTATACTAATAAATAAAATTGGAGTGTCTGTCTGTAATTTCGAAATAACTACCTCATATTAAGCTCATATGGTTATTTGAACGATACCAACACTGAATAACACGTTTTTAAAATTTTTGTCTGTCTGTCTGTCTGTCTGTCTGTCTGTCTGTCTGTCTGTTTGAAAAGGCTAATCTCCGGAACGGCTGAACCGATTTTGACGGGATTTTCACAGACAAGTTGAGGATTGACCAGGGCGTAACATAGGCTACTTTTTTAACCGACTTTGAAAAAGGAAGTTGTGTTTTTCTACCTATGTACACCGAAATCTCCGAGATTTCTGAACCGATTTGCGTAATTTTTTTTTTAATCGATAGAGAAACTTTGCGACATTGTTTCATAAAAAATTTGGAGTCCAACTCCTCAATCCTGATGCTGCAGGGGATCTGACCAATCCACGCGGGCGAAGCTGCGGGCATCAGCTAGTTATAAATAACTCTCAAGCGTGTAGGTTTCCTCACGATGCATTCCTCTGTTAAATATTAGTACAGAAAACGAGGCATAAAAAGCAAAACTAAGTACCTACTAAGCTATAGAGCTACAATTTCTCTTCCAGGCAACCAATGGCAACGATGCACATAGCTGATGTTGTGAAGACCAGTAACAGTTAATAAAAATAATAATCTTGTCTTGGGACTTGTCTTGCGTCTATGGTGTGGTGTATAGTTACCAATGATTTTCCCAGCGAACAACAAAGCATAGAAAGCGCATTTCTAAGAATTATCATTCGAAAACATGGGCCAAAAACTCACGCGTGTTAAACGTGTAAAACTGTGCTCATGATTCCTTTATTATGTCATGTGACACTAGCAACTGCCGTGATTGGTGTGTTCAAAAATCGAAATGACAGTTATATCACAGTTTTATCGTAAAACTGTGGTAAACATACTCACATATACATGTGGTAACTGTGGTATACTCTATACCTCTCTACCTGTTACTCTACCTATAACTATTATATACTTACTACGATCGAAATTGAAGGCGTAAGTATGCGGTAGAGTAGGTATAATTAATGTTCCGCCTAATGTACAGAGCGTACGGAATATTTCTATGCTTTGTCGTTCACTGGACGACTATTACAAATTAATGACGGTTGATAAATGATTAATGAGGTTTTCGGTTTCGTCGCTGATTAATTTCAGATTGCAAATGACGTACCTTTAGGGAATTAACTATCTGAGTAATTTGATCCGCCCCTTGATGAGCTTCACGGGTGGAATCATTCTTCTAATTTATAAAGGAATAAGAAAGATTATACCTACCTACTTATATTGCACAAGTGTAAATTAAAAAATTTATTACGCCCCGGACAATTAGTGAAGGTTACAGTAACTAGAAAAGAGCTGATAAGTGATAACTTTCAAACGGCTGAACCGATTTTCTTGGATTATAGCTAAGAACACTCTCGATCAAGCCACCTTTCAAACAAAAAATAAGTAAATTACAATCGGTTCATTAGTTTAGGAGCTACTATGCCACAGACAGATACACAGATACACACTTCAAACTTATAACACCTCTCTTTTTGGGTCGGGGGTTAAAAACCTCAGGATTATATAGCGGTTATATATTTTATAAAAGACTAGCGACCCGCCCCAGCTTCGCACGGATAACTTATTACAATTTTCGTAGGGATCTCTATTTTTCGTGAAAAGAAAATATAGCCTGTCACTCAAGAATAATGTAGCTTTCTACTGGTGAAAGAATTATCTAAATGTTGCACTATTGTCGTACCCACTCCTGGCACAAGCTTTATGCTTAATTGGAGGGGAAAGGGGAGAATTAGTCATGATTAGCATGGCTAATATTTAAAAAAAAAATAGGTTGAGTAGTTCCAGAGATTACTTCCTATAAACAAACTTACAATCTTTACCTCTTTATAGTTTAGGAATGATTATGCCGCCTGCCGGTAATCTCTTCCGCTTGGACTTACCTAGGTTTTAAAAATTCTTTAAGAAGTCTGATTTTCCGGGATAAGAAGTATCAAGTAACATATAACAGATGTCCAAGCAAAAAGTCACATTTAATAGTAAAGATTTAGATATAAGTACCTGGATCTCCCGTCGTTTCCAGCACTTACGCAAAACTTCATTAGTCTACATCCATACTAACATTATAAATGCGAAAGTGTGTCTATTTGTTTGTGTCTGACTACCGGGTTTTCACGGTCCGTTTGACTAAACTTGTTGGTATATAAAGATAAGGGCGAGACAGGGACCCGGAAAATCAAAGAGTAGAAAAAGTTAGGCGTAGTTAGTTCGTTGTGGGTATGAGAACTCGTAAAAGTCGAACGGAAATCAGGTTACGAGTACCATGTATGAGAGTGGTGAGTACAGGAAATACTTATTTACTTAGTTAGGCCGGGCTCTCAAACTTTTAAGAGCACGGAACCCTCATTTATTCCTTCATATTTTATGGATCCCCAAATACTAATAATATCTTAAGTACGCGACGGACTTTGTCTGTGTTGGTGTTAGCTGGCGGGCGTGCTCTGCCTTTTTACCCGACTACGGCAAAGCCGAAAGGAAGGGTTATGATTTTAGCAGTCTATGTATGTATGTATGTAAATATGTATGTATGTTTGTAACCAGTTTCTGTGTGTTCCACCGTAGCGCCTAAACTGCTGGGCCGATTTTGATGAATGAGGTGTCAATCGATTCTTTGTAATGGCCCGGGTGACATAGGCTATACTTTTTACGAAAAAAATCGGCCTGACGGAAGTTACATCAAAAAAAGTAAGGGTCTCAAATTTTTTTTTATTCCTATTTCTTTCTTTTTAGTTTATTTTACTTGTACCAAATCTGGTTCAAGTTGTTTCAATTTTTTCCGTAGTCGGGTTTATAGTTTTTTCAACTTTTTTTGGGGTGTTTTTTTTTTGTTAAAACTGACTGGAAAACGCTCTAAGGGGGTGCCGTGCGTATGTAGGCGAGCGCCGGCACAGACGGGGTCCATACTTGTATAGTTTAACTTGTTACAAATAACTACAAACTTGACATTGGCTAATCTTTGTAAAGCCAGACGAAAGAGAAAAAAAAAAGTACGCGACAGATTGAAATGGCACCTCGACCTTTAGCGAACTATAGTTAGATACTAGCTGTGCCCGCGACTTCGTTCGCGTGGAATAGCTCTCAGCGCGCTTTATACGCGCGGCCACGGACGCTCAGGCGCGAGGCGTGTAGTACTCTGTACGTTAAAAATGTTCGCCGTGATTCTTTAAATTGACATAACTTTTTTATTTATGAACCGATTTACATGAAATAAACACTAAATGTTAAGTGAAACTTACTACAATATATTAGTGAAAACCGTATCTAAATCGAATAAGCCGTTTCTGATATTAGCGTGCACAAACACACGGACAATCAGACAAAAAAAAAATTAATTACAATTTCGGGTTCGGCATCGATATAATAACAACCCCTGCTACTTTTTTTTTATATATTTCCATTGTACAGACACCACTTTTCTACAATTTTATTATATGTATAGTATATAGATAGATAGCCAAAGATAGCAAGTTCGTTGTAAGAACTCGGAAAAGTCGAGCGGAAATTAAGTTACGCGTGTAGGAGAGTGGCGAGGTTTACGGGAAATAGGTATTCGTAGACGATCGGAAATGAGATTCAGTCAGCACTCAGCTTTAATAGAGCATTTGTACGGTCTCTCTCTATCTATACCCATCACTACCCATCACTACCCATATTACTATCCATATAAATTATTATAAATGCGAAATTGTTTGTTTGTTGGTTTGTTCGTTTATTAGTTTGCTAGTTAGTTGGTTAATCCCTCAATCACTTAGCTATACTTATCGATGTATAATATCACTACTCATCACTACACATCTATACTAATCTATATCTATACTAATAAATAAAATTGAAGTGTTTGTCTGTTTGAACGGGCTAATCTTCGGAATGGCTAAACCTATTTTGACGGGACTTTCACAGACAAGTAGAGGATTAACCAAGGAGTAGCATAGGCTACTTTTTTAACCGACTTTGAAAATGGAGGAGTTGTGTTTTTGTAACTATGTACCCACACTGATATCTCCGAGATTTCTGAACCGATTTGCGTAATTTTTTGAAATCGTTATCGGTTTAAAAAAAATTACGCAAATCGGTTCGCAAATCCTTTATAGGAACTTTGCGACATTGTTCCATAAAAAATTTGGATTCCAACTCCTCAATCCTGATGCTGCAGGGGCTCTGACCACTCCACGCGGGCGAAGCTGCGGGCATCAGCTAGTAATAATTAATTATGAATGCGAAAATGTATTTGTTTGTTGGTGTGTCCTTTGATCACGTCACAACGGAGCAACGCGACGAATCGAACGATAGGCCCAGTAATTTTTATACAGGAACTGTTTAGTATGCAAAAATGTCCTTAGACGATTTTATTCCGATAAAAGCCGGATTTGTTTCTTTCCGTGTCTAGAATGGCCAGAATCATAACTTTGCGAATTCAGATAGCTATTCCAAGAATGATAAAATAAAGCAATTTCATTTTAATGATGATGAATGATTTGGTATATTTTAATTACCTTACGCAATACTAGCTGATGCCCGCGACTTCGTCCACGTGGTTTTTTTTTCAATAATCCCGTGGGAATTATTTGATTTTCCGGGATAAAAAGTAGCCTATGTCCTTCCCCGGCATGTAAGCTAACTCTGTACGAAATTTTATAAAAATCGGTTAATCTATTGGGCTATTAAAAGCTATTGTCAATCGATTGACGTCCACGTCTGGACGTAGTCTCTTCCATACGCCACGGTTTTGCGCCGCCTGAATCCAGCGGCTCTCTGCGACTCGATTGATCTGTCCACTAGTGGGGGGAGAGGTCCTCCAACCATAGAATACATACTTCTTTATTTATTACATACCCGGCTGAATTTGTTGTGGGCTCTTCTCTGACTTGGGCGCGTTTGGAACCCTCGTAGCTTCAGTTTAACATAGTAAATTATCACCACTATATCTTTGAAATCTAACAAATCGGACAAACAAAAGGTGAACTACTTTGAAAAAATGATTTTGATATTTTGATTTTACTGACTCGTTTCTTCAGTGAAATATTTTGAGTCTCTTAAATCCCACTTTGTTTCAATCTGGCGAGACTCATATTAACATACTAAGCAACGTTCTTCAATTAAGAGATAAGCAAAGGTAGAGAGCGGTTCTAGTGTGTGTGGCCCAAGTTGTGGAAAACTGCTATTTTTATACGAGTTTTTATAGTTCCGTACCTCAAAAGGTCTGTCGTGTCTGTCCTAAGGTAACCGAAGGTAGGTAGATCTTATATATAGGACAAGTAAAGAAAAACATGAATTTTTGGTTAAATCACAAAAAAAATATTAAAATATTGTGTTTATGAAAACATAATTAGTATTTTCAATTTTCAAAGCAAGATAACTATACCAAGTGGTGTATCATATGAATGAGCTTTACTTGTACATTCTAAAACAGACTTTTATTTATTTTTATGCATAACTAGCTGACGCCCGCAACTTCGTCCGCGTGGATTTCGGTTTTTCGAAATCCCGTAGGAACTCTTTGGTTTTCCGGGATAAAAAGTAGCCTATGTGCTAATCCAGGATATTATCTATCTCCATTCCGAATTTCAGCCAAATCCGTCCAGTAGTTTTTGCGTGAAGGAGTAACCAACACACACACACACACATACAAACTTTCGCCTTTATAATATTAGTGTGATAGTTTTGATTTATCCTGCAAAATATCATATGAAAAAATGTCATAATGTTTCATACAAAATGTATACAAGCGATGAGACCCAAGATATACAGAGCTGGCATGCCATGGTTGAGGCGCCTATGTATAACTAAACCAAATGACCGTATCTGCGCCGCGCCTTGCGCTCGTCCGCAATGGCCACCTCTTGTACGCGTATGATTGTAAATAAGGCCCCAAACCAGTGGTAGATTCTTTAAGAACCTCAGAAAATCCAAAATTATTTCTTAGTTTTAAAGCTGTTCGATAAAAAACGTCAATCGCTTACTCCTATGACTTGTACCACAGTAAATTCTCCTTTCAGTCGGTATTACCTACTTATGCGTTGAAAGCCCGCCATTAGTGGGCTTTGTAGACATTCCAGGCAGATTCCAGGCTAATTCCAACAACGTATCCGATAGCACTATTTACCGGCCCCTAGAGAGGCCTTAATCACCCTGAAATGTTAGACGTACGTACGGACGGTCGAAAGATTTTGCCTAGAATGAAGTGTCTTATTTCCATTAAAAGAGCAACCGCCGATTTACGTGCTGATTCTTTTCGGTAGGAAGAGCATTCCAAAAGCCAAAAGTGGTTTTGAAAGACGATTGAAAACACTTTGTAAAAGTTTAATTTCCAAAATTAAATATCACTTGTTTCAGTAGTAGGGCCGGCAAAATGTTGATCATGAAAATGATGATGATAATTTTCGTAGTAAGTAAGCTAAACAATTGTTATTAAAAAAAAACGACTTTCAAAACCAAAGTAAAAAAAATAATTTTTGTTTCTTTACGTGTAGGTTTGTATGTGTGAAGTCGGACGAGATTCACGTTTAGATTCCTATGTAGTTTCTTTTATTATGCTCGCCCGACTTCATACACGCGTAGAAACAAATATTTTTTTAATTTGTAGTGGTTTTGGAAGTCGGTTTTTAATTTTTTATTTAGTGTCATTGCTTGGTATCTGCAATATCAATTCACCAGCAACACTTTCCAAATCCACACAGCTTAGAAGTTCAGTGCCTTGGCAGAGAAGTCGTGCCAGAAGAAATTTCCGCTTTCCGAGACTAATGAGACGTCTCAAGTCTCGACTAATCCCTTCGTAACCTCTTCTGCAAATGAGTCCAATTTCCACAGATTGTCGAAGGATTATGGTATCCAACGTTGAGTTAGTTACAATATGCTGTATAATGCATCTGATCTAATAAAAATTGGTCAAGTGTGAGTTGGACTCGTACACAAGGGTTCCGTACCATCGTATACAAGAAATAAAACACTTAGTTATTTTTTTTAATTTCTTGGCGGTATTTTTGAATTTTGTATTTATTTGTTTTTATAGCGGCAACAGAAATACACATTCTGTAAAAATTTCAAATCTCTGTCTATTACGGTTCATGAGATACAGCCGACTGACAGACAAATGGACGGACGGACGAACAGACAGTCTTAGCAATAGGGTTCCGTCGGCACCCTTCGGGTATGAACCCTAAAACCACAGTTATTTAGGTCCATTAATACAAAAATGTTAAAGGTGCGTCCCCGGGGTCGAACCTTCGGGCCTCCGGAATTGAAGGCGGACGTCTTAACCACTGGGCCAATAGGAACGTGTGTTTGCCCACAATGGGATTGCAAATACCTAATTAATATTATATGAGCTACTATATGGCTTCGGTACTAATATGAAATAGATTAAAATTCATAAATTATGTACTTACATAACATTAGTATGCATTAAGCCTTATGAATTTTAATAAGCGGTTTCCAATTAATGTTGTTTTAACATAAGCTATTTACTTAATAATAATAATTAATTTGTCATTTGTCATCATTTTGTCATGTTAATGAGAGTGCCCCCAGGACATACATTTATCATAGTAGATATAGTCCATAAAAAATTACTTCTCACGCGCCATTTTAACGTTATATGTCAAATGCCCTGTGAAAAGGACGATTTTAGACCCTAATTTAAAGGTGAACCCGTATTTTAGACATGACACTTGACCCATAGAGTTAAAATGGCACGTGTGAAGTCAATTTATACGGACTAAATACGTCTTATATTAAAAAAAAGTGCGTTATAATAACTAGCCGATGCCCGCGACTTCACCCGCGTGGATATAGTTTTTTCGCAATCCTGTGGAAACTCTTTAATTTTCCGGGATAAAAAGTAGCATATGTGCTAATCTAGGATATTATCTATCTCCATTCCAAATTTCAGCCAAATCCGTCTTGTAGTTTTTGTGTGAAGGAGTAACAAACATACACACACACACACATGCACACAAACTTTCGCCTTTATAATATTAGTGTGATACTGAAAAATAAACACATTAAACCGACTCTCGACGGCTTTAAGCACAAAAACAAAATGAACTTTTGTTTTCTCAACAAAACAAAACGAGAATTTAACCAACCATTTAACGCAAAGTTCCCGCAATGTTATTATTATGCCTCGTAACCCCGAATTATGCTAATTTGCAATTTCCAAATATTATCGCTCCAAGAGCCGGTGGACGGAGGGTTGATGGACTTTTAATGCCTCAACTTGATAAGAAAACCTTACTAAAAGTTTTTATATGCAATAGTAAAAAACCGGCCAAGTGCGAGTCAAACTCGCGCACTAAGGGTTCCGTACTCGGGTATTTTTTTCCAACATTTTGCACGATAAATCAAAAATTATTATACCTACATAAAAATACATAAAAATCTGTTTTAGGATGTACAGGTAAAGCCCTTTCATATGATGACACCCCACTTGGTATAGTTATCTTATTTTGAGAATTGAAACACATTTTAAATTTTTTTTAATTCGCCAATTTATTTAACGAAAAAAATTTTTTTTTCGCTAAATAAACCACAAACACGCGGTTTTCAGATTTATTCCTGTACTTGTGCTATAAGACCTATCTACCTACCAAATTTCATGATTGTAGGTCAACGGGAAGTACCCTATAGGTTTCTTGACAGACACGACGAACAGACGGACAACAAAGTGATCCTATAAGGGTTCCGTTTTTTCTTTTGAGGTACGGAACTCTAAAAACATTAAAATATGAGGGTTGGTGTGATCTTTTCTTTGTTTTATCATTACATAGTTAGACTAGCTTATGTCCGCGACTTTGCGTGTAATACACAAATTTCAATCCATTATTGGGTACGGAACCCAAAAAACGGCAAATATCTTTTCTGTTATTTTATTTAGTACTAGCCGATGCCCGCGACTTCGTCCGCGTGGATTTAGGTTTTTAAAGATCCCGTGGGAACTGTTTGATTTTCCGGGATAAAAAGTTACCTACGTCAATTACAGGGACGCAAGCTACTTCGGTAGGTACCACATTTCGTCAGAATCGGTTAAACTGTTGGGACGTGAAAAGGTAGCAGACAGACAGACAGACACACTTCGCATTTATAATATTAGTATGGATTCTGTGATTTTAAACTACTTAAGCCAGACTTTCATTAGTTGAGTTAAGATAATTAATATCACCTGACAACGAGCTTATAAGAAAATTCCAACCCCTAGGGACTCTTCAATCTGTTGACATTTTGACCTGATTCTTTTGTTTTTCTTTTTAAGTATAAGTGCGTCGTATCACTCGTATACAAGTGAAGTGATGACGTAGTTATTTCGACCAAAGAAATGAAATACTTGAAGAAGATGCCGGGGTAGGTACTTGGCGTTCTTAATGATCTGTGAAAAGCTTACGATTTTCTAGATTTTCTTCAAGTAACATAAACGGGGTCTTCAAGTAATGTACTTAGCTGTAAACGGGTTTCTTCTCATTCTTTGGAAAGGAGAATGGTTCTCAGTAGTGGGTCGGCATTGGGTTGATCATGATGATGATGATGAATGTAAACTGAGAGTTGGAGCGGTAAACCTTCCAGTCGGGAGATAGAGATGAGATCCCGCGCACGCACCTCTCTCTTCGGAGTTAAGTAGGTATACCAATTATTTACTAGCACACAATTAAACTTGTAGAGCTCCTTGACACACTGATGTGTGCTTCGGACTAATAAACAAGAGGGCTCGGGTTCGATTCCCGACTAAGGCAAGTTGGGAATTCATAATTACGAAATTGTCTCTGGTATTAAGTCTAGTGGGGTTGAGAGACCACAGTGGTCAACACTGCGCCCTTGTTTGTAAAATATAATATACCTTTATACCTATAGCACAGTTGTCCTTTTCACAACTAACTGTGGAAAATCTTTCGTAACTCTACAGTAGAATTTCCTCCGTACCTAACTTACTTGCGGTGGAAATTAAAATACAACCCTCAAATAGTAATAAATACTCGGTATTTATTGTATCAACCCGGGGTAGTAGGTACCCCAATAACCCCTGTCGGACCCGTATAACAAATGAACTCCATTCCTACCCAGATTTAAGGCTTAACCCTTCCCTGGGAACGTTTTATTCTCAGCGATAAGTGGAACAAAAATGCGATAAAGTTTTCTTCGGTTAGATAATATTTTAAACTAGCTGATACCCGCGACTTCGTTCGCGTGGATGTGGGATTTTAAAATTCCCGTGGGAACTCTATGATTTTACGGGATAAAAAGTAGCCTATGTGCTAATCCAGGCTATAATCTATCTCCATTCTAAATTTCAGCCCAATCCGTCCAGTAGTTTTTGCGTGAAGAAGTAACAAACATACACACACACACACACATACAAACTTTCTCCTTTATAATATTAGTGTGATGGATTGTCTATCCTTTTTGTACTTTTCAGGGTTATGTTTTTTCCATTAAAGAGATAACCCTTCTAAAACACTCCTATGTTATCTTTATACAGTGTAAGTTTTTTTTTGATGACCTCTTTGGTGCAGTGGTAAGCGCTGTGACCTTATAGGTCCCGGGTTCGATTTTCGTCTGGGGTTTAGAATTTTATAATTTCTAAATTTCTAGTCTAGTCTGGTGGAAGGCTTCGGCTAGTTCCAGGTTAGCCTGCTTCCATCTTAGACTGCATCATCACTTACCACCAGGTAAGATTACAGTTAAAGGGCTAACTTGTATCTGAATAAAGATTTTTTATAGATATTAGTTCCTAGGACGTATCTGCAAAATATATTGTTTGGTTAGTATTGTTTGTTAGGAGCGTTCTACGAATAAACCCCGCTTAATGCCCGCTTTTACTTGAGTGCGAATCTTGAAATCCTGTTGAATCTCTTCAATTTTTCGTGATAAAAAGTAGACTACGTCACTCTTCCGTTCTTTGACTATATCTACGCAAAAAATGATGTTTATCCGTTGATACATTTGAAGGACAAACCAACCAACATACAAACAAACTTTCGCGCTAGTTAAATCCCGTGGGAACTTTTTGCTTTTTCGGGATAAATTGTAGCCTATATTATAAATACTACTTCTCTACAGATCTTTAACTATACGATCTGTTAATCTAACGCGGTGTGATTGCAGGACCAACCAGACAATAACACAATTTCGCATATGATCTGATCCTAGGATGGTCTGATCTATCCTATAGATCATCTTCGCCTTATCGTCGATTTATAGATCTGATCCTCAACATACCCCTCTATGAATGTACCTACCTAACATTCATAGAGGGGTATGTTGCGTTAACTGCACCGAACTAAAAACCCTCAAGCGAATAGCTTTTTATTTCATATTAATATACGTACTGTATGTTTTGTTTAAAAGGGTCTATTTATATAGGATTGAAGCAGAAGTAAAATAGCGAAGGGTGAAGAAACATTTTATTACAAAAATACAAGTTCAATGTTAGTAGAACAGAAAATAATTATTCCTTAACATCTATATATTATGGTATTTAACAATAGTTATTGGAAGTAGGTATAAATGGTATAAGCTACTACAGGGTACTTATGCACATATGGTTGTGTAACATGTAGGTATACCTACCTATTAGAGTTAGTGATTAAGTAATTAATTAAAAAGATAAATAATTGCGAATTCACATCTGAATATGCAGTTAATAAATCCTAGATGGTAATTTTAATAAGTAGGTAGGTACTATTTACAATAATTCCTAAGTTGTTACGTATTTTTACGTAGGTATTTCTTAATACTATTCTAATCTTTGTGATTTTAAATACCTATTATTTATAATAAATAATTTTATTAACTAAGCATCTGTAAAGAATTATGTCAAAATTTAAAATAAATTAATATCCAATAAATTGATTCAACGATATAGCTTTAGTATTATGTACTTACTAACTAATGAGTTAAAATAACTTTATTAAGATAGTGAAAATATTTAATACGCATAATGTTATTAAAGTCACATAATTAAGAGGGGTCTCTCCGTCACTCGCTTCATACAAACGTAGTTCCAATTTCATTTGAATACAAAGCAACCAAAGTCCATGAAATTTTGCAGACATATTCTAGAAACTAATATCTATGCCTGTGGTTTTCCAGATTTCTGTTAAAATATTCGGTTTCAAAGTTACGCGGTCTTAAAATTCACATACAAATCTTTGAGCCCCTGTAATTTTAAAACTACATATTTTTAGAAAAATCTAAAACACCGGAGGCACAGATATTAGTTTCTGGAATATGTGTGCCAAATTTCATGGACTTTGGTTGCTTAAGCATCTGTAAAGAATTATGTCAAAAATTAAAATAAATTAATATTCAATAAATTGATTCAACGATATATCGTTGAATTAATTTATTGAAAGCTATAGCTTTAGTATTATGTATTTACTAACTATAATAATGAGTTAAAATAACTTTATTAAGATAGTGAAAAATATGTAATACGCATAATGTTAGTAAAGTCACATAATAATTAATGTAATTAACAGCAGTCTCTGACGATATGGCTAAAGTTTCACTTCATCTAACCACCTACTATTTAGTTGAGAGTATTCTAAGTAGAAAAAAAACCGGCCAAGTGCGAGTCAAACTCGCGCATCAAGGGTTCCGTACTCGGGTATTTTTCCGACATTTTGCATGACAAATCAAAACTATACTTAATGCAAAAAAAAAACTATTTTAGAATGTTCAGGTAAAGCCCTTTCATAATATTATGATACCCCACTTGGTATAGTTATCTACTTTGCGAATTGAAAATACTAATTATTCTTTCATGGACAAATATTTTTTTTTTGTGATGTAACCACAAATTCGCGGTTTTCGGATTTTTTCCTTTACTTGTGCTATAAGACCTACCTACCTCCCGAATTTCATGATTCTAGGTCAACGGGAAGTACTCTAGAGGTTTTCTTGACAGACACGACAGATGGACAGACAGACAGACAAACAACAAAGTGATCCTATGAGGGTTTCGTTTTTCCTTTTTTTTTAAAAGGGTTTTTAGGGAAAAAGAAAGAAAATCGTCACTTGGGTAAAAGTCTAAATAAGCCAGGCAACGCGTCCTCCTTTCTCGCGTTCAGCGTCGGGCGGCGGCACGCTGGGAGCGGGAGCGGGAGCGGGCGCGGAGGCGGGCGCCTCGCTGACGCGGCGCCGCGCGAGGGCGCCCGCCGGCTCGCGTCATGCGCTGCAGTCGATGCGCGCGCAGATCACCGCACTCAGCAGCGTCGCGGCCGCGAGAGCGATTTGCACGCACGCTATGACGACTAGGTCGCGCGATGATGGCTTTGCTTCTTCGTCGGGACCGTCCCTGCGATAAAATGTTTCTTCAGTAAAATATAATTCGTGAAGTATTATGATTTATTTTCTTATCCTAGCACTATTCACGATTATAATCACTGTGTGTGTGTGTGTGTGTGTGTGTGCATGTGCGTGTGCGCGCAAGAAGTAGGTAGTATTATTGTAAAATATGAAAGTGTTTCTGTGTATCGTTGTTACTTTTTCACTCTATCTGCTTAAGGGGCATGAGACCGGCTTGCCCGCGAAATTCAAATTTAATTTGGTTTTTCACAATTTGTAAACTAATACGACATTCTGATTCCGACAGTGGCAGTATCATCCTCACAGGTTTATATAAAAATCTTTACTTGAAAAGGTCCAGTTTAAGAAATTAATTAAAGTATCGACTATTAAAGTATCGACTAATTTGTGAGAATAGTCGATACTTTAATTAATTAATTGTAGTAAATAAATCAGAGACTTAACATTGTCTCATTTGAATCATATAACTGAGATCTACCGTGCTTTCTGATTTGCAATTTGATTGATTGCAATCTCACCTGGTGGTAAGTGATGAATGATGGTGCAGTCTAAGATGGAAGCGGGATAACTCAGACTTATGTTTTAGTTAAAACGAGACAGTTTCATGCCAGCAATAGAACGCTGTCTCTCTTTAACAGTGTCTTCAGTCTGAGAAAGGTCAAAGTAAGTTCTATAACCTACGTTATATATATTAAGGCAACACTGTAATTAAATGCAAAATACGCTAATTATTTTATGTCTTTATATCTCTCTGGTGCGCCACTAATTTGATGCCGAGCCAAAGTTAATTACTTTAGCGTTCACGCCTACACGCCACCGCACTTACGAAATTATATTATTCAAGTAAATAAGTTAGTTATATTCAATTATTTGTATCACTCAGTTGTTCACCTGTAAGCATTTTGTACTTTTACAGAACACTTGCGGTATTAAAATATTAATAAATTAGCAGGTTATATTATATTCACAAAATAATATTATATTATAGCCTATCTAACTATCTATTTTTCAAATGGTGAATGAATTTTTGATAAAGCTGCATACATCTCTACGATTACCATCCACTTACAAAATTGCCACTCATTATTAATAATAGTACTAGGTACAGATTCGATCATTACTAACAGTAATGATCGAATTTCGGAGGGTCCAGTATGGTCCTTGAGCACTGTAGGTACCATCAATGCTATCAGCTTGAAGCAGCCGCTGCTGTGCGCGCGCTAGTCTCTGGTGGTGGTGGTGGTGGTGGTCTGGTGGTCGAGTGTGGTGGTGGTGGTGGTGGTCTGGTGGTGGTGGTCTACATCTATCTTACATCACTACACATCTTACCCATGGTTGAAGCCAGGAGGGTCGAGTATGGTCCTTGAGCACTGCACTATCAATGCTATCAGGAGACAGCTTGAAGCAGCCCACAGTATCGCCGCTGCTGTGCCCGCACTAGCACCGCTGGAGACGCCCCAACCACGTGACGTGTGTATTGAGACCGCTGAGGAACAATAAAATTAAAATTTGTAGATACCACAGGTTACTTTGCCTGAATTTTCATAAATAGATCATTATTCTTTATGGTACAGGGTGTTATTATAACGCTAGCAAATACGAAGACAGGTGATAGAGATTATCACTCATAATCATAGATATCACAAAAACACGAAAAAAATAATCCTGTATTTAAAAAGTTCGCAATGTATTGCAAATAAAATATCTGACTGACGCTGGAGGTCAACGAACGTTGCGTATATACACCCCGCGGATAGACACCGGGTTTTGCACGCTATACAATGTGGGTTTCAAATACTAAATCACTAAAACTATAAGTATATAAGTATAAGCAAATAGTTAATTGTTGTGTTTAGGTAGTACGATAATTATAGCGCTAAGTTTGTGCTAGCGTTCTAATTACACCCTGTATTTTTGACCTACCAAATGACCTTGACCTTACCTGCTGCTAACACACTAAGACTTCCGGCCGGTATACCGAGCCCCATGTTGAATTTGTGTCGCTCCTCGATGAACGCAACACTACCCATCACCAGCGTGGAAATGCCGCATACGATCTGCAACAAATAAGTGTTATTAATGTAACATGCGACAATGCGACATGCTACAAAAAGAAAATTAATCAGCTAGAGCCTCGATAGCTCAACGGTTGAAGAGCGGATTGAATTCCGAAAGGTCGGCGGTTCAAACACCACCCGTTGCACAAAAAAAAAATCATTGCAGTATGGTTGTCTATTACAGGTGCACTTATAAATGAAAACTGTTCTACTTGTAAAGGATTATGTCTTCTTTATTTTGTAAAAGTCTGTCAGAAAATGTGTAACAATATACTTTGGATTTAAAAAAATACACGTTAAAATTCAAATATAGCTATAAAGCTACCTTCACCACTAACAGGTTTAACAAATAATTAAAAGTAAGCCACCGTGAAAACCTGGTTAGCAAACTTAATTAAAAACTTGTCGAAAAAACACCACCCGCACTAGCCAGCGCGTCGCATTTTGTTTTGTGTGAACTTTGGCGGAGTTTCAACTTTCAACTGTGGGTGTAAGCTTTCCAACTTCAAAGCTTCAAAGTTGCTTGGTTCCAAAGGGAAGTTAGTAAAAAGTAAAAGTAAAATATTCTTTATTGTACACCAACAAGACAGTAATATATAAATAATAACAATAAAGATTTATGTACAAGAGGCGGCCTTATCGCTAAAATAGCGATCTCTTCCAGGCAACCTTAGGGTGAGGAGATAATAAAAATTAAAGAAAGTGGAAGGGGTGTACTAATAAAATAAAGTAAATAAACATAATGTATTAAAATTTAAAATAAGTTAGCTGGATATTTACCTTTGAGTATACATATACTAACCAGAATGCTTGCAAAAACTTAGCGTTATTATTATACTACCTTAACACAATCCTATGCCAATAATCATTTGCCTTATATTGTAGTTTAAGTGATTTAGTATTTTTCAAACCCGCCTTGTATAGCGTGCAAAACTCGGGTCAATACCCCTACTACGAAGCGACATTGACTTCGAGTGACCTATTTACGGGACGTTCGTTGACCTCTAGCGTCAGTCAGATGTTTTATTTGCAATATATTGTGAAATTTTAAAAAATACGGGATTTTAAAAATTTATCTTATCACTATAACTTCGTACCAATTACTATCACGTCTTCGTTTTTGCCAGCGTTATGGTTACACCCTATATACCTAGTGTAATTTTTTCTTAATAAACTTGCAGCGAGATCTGTATAGCGCACTTTGAATTTGGTCAGATTTAAGTCACTGCTAAAACGAGACAGCGTTATAGCTGAGATGAATCTGTCTCATTTTAACTGAAGCTTAGATCCCAGCAGTCAAACTGTGGCCAAATTACCTACCCCCTCTATAAATCTCCGCCTGAGTTTTTTCGCACAAATTGAAACTGACTTAGTCATCAATAAAAAAGGTAGGTATCGATACCTATTCAATCAGATGGTCCCTTTGTTCGACAAAGTACCAGATCAATGACGTCTCAAGAAGAATCATAAATGGCTCAAATCTCTGTTCGGGAAATCCAATTACTTCCCGACACGGGCGTCGGGATATGAAAGCGTTTCTGGTGTTCCATACAATATTACATTGAAAGATTGTGCGGTTTGAGAAAATGAGCGAGGGTGAACATAGAATTTTAAGTAAGGTAGGTAATCCTTAGCAGATATGTTAAATAATGCGTAAACAAGTGTAAATTATAAATTTATAACACACCCGACAAGTGAAGGTTACAGTAACTAGAAAAGATCTGATAACTTACAAACGACTGAACCGATTTTCGTGGATTATAGCTAAGAACACTCTCGATCAAGCCACCTTTCAAACAAAAAAAACTAAATTAAAATCGGTTCATTAGTTTAGGAGCTACGATGCCACAGACAGATACACAGATACGCACGTCAAACTTATAACACCCCTCTTTTTGGGTCGGGGATTAAAAATATAATCTGCCTAAATTGGTTGAAGCCGCACCATTACGTTTCAGATCGAGTTTAGAAGATTTTAACTGAAATTCAAGTAAAAGCATCCCGCAGGATTTCAATAGGATTAAGATCGGAATATTAATTAAGATAATCGCAAAGATGGTTTTCTGGGCTTCCTAAGTAATTAAACGTTGCGTAGCTTAGAATAATATTTAATACAGAGGATTACTTTTTCTATTATGATACCTAATTATTATGTCATCACTTTCAGGTAAATCAGAAATAAGGAGATCCTTTATAGACCCTAGGAGAACCAGATACATTAATTGTCAAATTGCGAAGCTGAAGTGGCAATGGGCAGGGCACATACTAGTTTGAAAAATCAATACGTAAATGGTGCTAGAATGTGGACCTCCCACCGGAAAGCGCAGCGTTTGAAGACCCCCCACTAGGTGGAATCCACTAGGTGAAATCCACCAGGTGGAATCCACCAGGTGGAATCCACTAGGTGGAATCCACTAGGTGAAATCCACTAGGTGAAATCCACTAGGTGGAATCTGGAATCGGAAGGAGCCGTTGGATTCAGGTGCTGCAAAACCGTGGCGTGTCAAGCCCCTACAAGAGACCTATGTCCAGCAGTGGACGTCTAACGGTTGATAATGATGATGATGATGATGAATCAATGTTACCTGCAAAACCCGAAGTCGTAGCACCAACGCGAGGGGGTACGACAGAGGGTGACGGAAGATAGTGCCGTCCCTCTCTGCCGTCAGCGGCGCCGCCGACTCCTTGCGGTGTGATAATGCTGCCTGCAAATAATAAAATTGATCCATTGAACTAAATTACTATAGAAGGGCTATGTCAAACAAAAATCGTGTCTACGCTTCTACGAACTTACGAAATATTTGTCTGACGAGCGCAGCGAGAAAGAAAATATCACTTTGGCCCCTTGTAACAGTTAACACAAATAACTGTACGTCTTATATAAAATTATTTTTAAAAATCCCGTGGGAACTCCTTGATTTTTCGGGATACAAAGTCGCCTATCTCAATTTCCGGGACGCTAGCTACCTCTCTAACTTTCATATAAATCGGTTAAACAGATGGACCTTTATGAATCCCGTGGGAACTTCTTTAATTTTCCCGGATAAAAAGTTGCCTATGCCCATCCCCGGGATGTAAGCTAACTCTGTACCAAACATCAAAATCGGTTCAACTGAAAAGCTAGCAGAAAAACAGACAGATAGACACTTTCGCATTTATAATATTAGTACGGATACATGTTTATTATTTCCAGTACTTACTTATGTATTTTATTAAACGTTTGTGTGACGTAGGCGACGTACTTGTAATATTTCGACCTTACGGAAGGTCTAAGCTGTTTAAGCTCTTACATGGGCAAAGTAGCGACCCTTCGCTTTTCGGGCAGTTACACAAACAAAGGAACGTATTCGTACATTATGTACGTACCTATTGTACTAATAGTGTAAGCACAAAGGCTAAGGACGTTGCGGGAGTTATATGTGGAGTATTTGACAAAAGGTAAAAGTACCTACTGTATTCATATCATGGTGCTTTGAACCAGGTCCAGTTAAGTGCCAGTCAGGTCATAGGTCTTTAGAATTTATATTTACACTAGCGTATGCCCGCGATTTCGTCCGCGAGGGCTCATATCATATTATTGTACGTAGGTACACACGTAGGTGCCTACTTTTCCTACGAACTCATATTTTGCTCTCTATATCAAATATTGTGTATGTAGTTATTTAGTCTTCATCTACCTAACAGTGCGCTTGCGTAGATAGGTAGGTACCTACAGCAAGTTTGCTTGGCAACAGCTACCTGCATTTTAACGATATTGAATGTAACATATAATATTATAGCAACGAAGAAGATCGAAAGTACTTTGGTAATTGCAAACTTAGTCATATATCTACCTACCTAGTTATAGTGGTCAAAAATTGGTTGGGTTAAAGCCATACCATAGGCCATAGTTTCTATTAGATAGGTTTCTGTGAACTGTGATCTATCAGTGCACAATAATATTATACCACCACCAAATATATATATTAATTATATAAATAAAGAAAAAGTGTCTGTCTGTGATTTGATAGACTAACCGCCTTTCGTTATTTACGACTAATCAGAACCGGAACTCAGCACCAAATTCCATTTCCGAAAATTGTAAAAGCTTACTAGGTGTACAGAAATAAAGTATGGTGTATTCATTGTGTTTTCAGAAGAAATGAGTGATTCTGAGAGTGATGAAGAATCAAAACAGCCCAAAAAAATTGAAGAACATTCTTCAGATTCCAGCTACGATGAAGAAGAGGTCGTGAAAAAGCGCGAAGATGAAGAAGGTAAGATATTAAGAAGCACGTCATAGAAATTAGTAGAATGGTGCCCGCAATTTCGACCACGATTAGGTTTTTGAAAATCCCGCGGAAACTGTTTGATCTTCTGTAATAAGAACCGGCCAAGTGCGAGTCAGACTCGCACACCGAGGGTTCCGTACTCGGGTAATTATTCCGACATTTTGCTTGATAAATAAAAACTGTAATTTATAAAAATAAATAAAAATCTGTTTTAGAATATACAGGAAAAGCCCTTTCATATGATAACCCCACTTGGTGTAGTTATCTTACTTTGAAAATTAAAGCATTTTAATTTTTTTTAATGATGTAACCACAAATTTACGGTTTTTGGATTTATTCCTTTATTTTGGGTAAGGTCTGACGAAATCACAAACACAATCTTCATGATAAATTATTATACTTTTATTTCATATTTAAATTTATTAACTTTTACATTTGTGTCAAATAAATGTTGTTCCTCTTACGTTAGTATATTTCCGAATGTCGTCGTTTTAAAACCACTCTTACAGGTAACCTCTCCACGTTTATTAGCCACTCCCCTTTTTATCTTATCGTTATCGGCCAATCCAAATTGTACAATGAATAAACTTAGTGACTAATATACAAATCATCAAGCTCGTTTAACAAATCATCTAAGTAATAAAGATGTTTTCATCTTATATATTGATTACAAATATTATCCTTTATTATGCTACAATTCATCAACTAAAAACTATAAGAATTTTATATACAGTACGTTTATCGATCAGATGTTGAACAACTTCAGCCAATCAATGACGCCTTCTAATATGATGTTATGATTTGTTATGATTTGAGTGGCGCCAACTATCTAATCAGTAACTTCTATACGTTTATAGATAATTAAGATGGGCCAAGCTTACAGCTCGGCCATCCTGTTTTAAGCGAGTCTCATCGCTTTTAAAAAAAAAATTAAAACTTAAGTAACATGTAAACTTCACAACCAAAATGACAAAGACTTAGTTCAACAAAACAAAAAAAAATTAAGATAGTAATTAATTAAATTAATATTCTTGCTAACCTTAACTAGAAGGAATATACAGTTTTATTGATACATTGGTATTGATTATGATTGCAACTTAATTTTAGAGCACTCGCAGCAACCCTTTCCATCCGATATAATTAGAACAAACTATTTACCCTCGCAACTTTACCTGCCAGTCTACAGTAGCACTCAAATTTAGCCTTTAATCTAAAATTCATTTTTCTGTTCTCTTCCGCTAATATTAAAATAAAAAGATGCAGACACTCTAAATTTATAAATAATTTTTCAAAAATCATAAAGATATCAAAAATTGCGAGACCAGTAGCAACTAAAGGAGGCCTCCATTTAATCAAAGAAGGTAGGTACATGCATAAAGTCCGAAGTATCAATTATAACTCACAAGCCAATATTTTACAGGAACACTCAATAGAGATTTGGGGATGAGCATGTAAAACTAATTACTAAAAACTACTTTAAAGGGTTTCAAGTATCTCAAAATAAATTGTTAAAAGTTCTGTTCCAACTAGACTCTCCTTCCCACTAAAGAATTATATAAGAAAACTGATGAACTATATTATATAAGTCAATTATACAAATTCAAAATATAGAGATTTGGGGATGAGCATGTAAAACTAATTACTAAAAACTACTTTAAAGGGTTTCAAGTATCTCAAAATAAATTGTTAAAAGTTCTGTTCCAACTAGACTCTCCTTCCCACTAAAGAATTATATAAGAAAACTGATGAACTATATTATATAAGTCAATTATACAAATTCAAAATATGTCTATTTGTTAGGAAAATACTATTAAAGTCCGTACATACACGCATCACTTTAAAGCTAAATCTCATAAATATGGTACACAAAACGAACATACCTATTATGCTACAATTACATAAAGCTAGGACTAATTATGGTATGTAAACTACCTAGCTCTACTACATAATGTACTTGCCGAAACTCATACTGGAGGAAAAATCTTTTACAAAGTTTAAAGTTTAATCAAACAGTGTCAAACACCATAGATATCTTAGCTAGATGTAGGTATAGTTTGTTAACGAATATAACGTGTTTTGACTTTTTATATTATTGTATAGTCACCATACCTTTAAAGATTATGTTTTCTTCTATATTTATATTTAGAATCGGGAGCGATTCTTAATATGAATATGTGTAAGTGAACTTCTTGTCCTTTTGATAAAATAAACTCTCTAAACTTAAAGTTAATCGCCGCCAGTTCTCGATTTAAATCACAAAACATTTTCATACACTTTCAACGCAATAGTTTTACGCACATATTTTCTTCTTCCCTTCTTATTGGAAAATCGCGGATTCCGAGCCTTGGCGCGTCTCTCTTCTACCGGGATACATATATGATTGTCCTTATTTCCCTCCAGATCCAAATTTTTAATGACCCTTATCCTAGGGTCCTTTCCCTCCAGATCCAAATTTTTAATGACCCTTATCCTAGGGTCCACCTCCTTCCTCCTATAGGACTTTTTGTCCATAGCCCGTAACCTCGGGGCTTTTCCATCCTTTCCTTCCTTGGGACTTTGTGTCCTTGACCCATACCTAGTTTTGGGTCTTCCTTTCCCTCATTTGTTCATTTCCAACATCCTTGGATCCTGCAAACATAAAACACTTTGAGTAGACCGTTCATTTAATTTTGTTTCATAAGCATCCATCATAATACAATCCGACCTAAGAGAAGTAATTTTACTTGGTAACCTAGAAAACCTATTATCATTATTATAATTTAGTTTTCTCCAGTTCCGTACCCCTCGAAGGGCGCCTACGAGACCCTATTTTCTAAACCTCTGCTCTCCGTTCGTCTGTCCGTCTGCACGTGCGTCACGGCCTGAACCGCGAACGGCGTATCGTGAACCGTGATAGATAGAGAGTTGAAAGGAACGTGATTACGGATGTATGAAAATCCTATGCCTGGTTGCTTCCAATTCAAACTTTTTCTTTTAATGCAGATTACGCTTCCCATATTTCTTACAATTACCTATTGTTTTTTTTTTCTAGCAAAATCCACATTCTGAAGTACTAATGGACAATGTTAAACAAACGCCAGGGTACAGTAGTTGCGTCACTTGTGCCTCTTAACCATATAATATCTACATGCAAAAAGAATCTTTGATTTATAATTTCACATGATACTTATATATTTTATTTTAGCCATAATATGCACCATATGGCGTACTTTGTCGTTTCGAGTAACATAAGCAGAACTACCAAATTCGACCCTGGGAACGACACAGTCGCGACTCGCCGCCGAATGATACCTATTAGTTTATCATTAATTCCTTTTCATAGAGAAAAGCGATATCAACATAATAGCAGGAAAAAAATGAAATAAATATTCCGTTCGATACATCTCTATTCTCTACGACATCAAAATCTCTATCACAAGCTGATCGATCATAAAGATAAGAAGAAAGTAGGTACCTTATACATTATTTTATATGTTAACCGTAATGACCCGCATCTGTTCGATTTCCCTTTATTCGTTTCGTAAAAGATTCATCCTCGTACGTCCATCATCATCATCATCGTCATCTACATCGTCATCATCATAAGGTCACTGTTGAACATAAACCTTCCCTAGTAAGCACCACACGTACTGTCCTCAGCCTTCCTCATTCAACCCCTGGTTCCTATTGATACAAACCACTAAACCCCCCCCCATCAAATGTGTACCTATCTACATCCATCCATCATACCCAAATGCCGTGCTGGTTGATGTGATGAGCGACAAAGTGTTAACCTCTTCAATACGTCATGGAACTGTAGGAATAGCCATGGAAGACCTCCAAACCGAACGTTGATATTTTGTGTAAGTGGTCCCACGAGTCAAAAAAAAAAATTCTTGTCCATAAAGGAACAAGCCACGATATAGATTCTTCTATCGGAACTTAAATATTCCAATCACTGCATGTATTCCAACTAATCAGTTTGCTACTGTATATTTGAAGTTGATAATAAATAAAAATGTTAGCTTAATTAAATTCCTATGATAATTCGATTTTTGGTGCATCAACCAGCTTCACCTATTATGTAAAATTAAATATATATATATTTTTTTTAAATTACCGGCTGTACATTTTAAACTAACCTAAGCAAAATATACTTTCTTACTAATAACTTAATCTTAAAAATTTTCAAGAGGATCCTTCCGCCTCAAATTAACTCAATGATAAAAATGAACAGGAAACTTTAAATGTTGTAAAATCCAGCCAATGCTTCGTACCTTGCCTTATTAATCCAATAGGTACTTCTTTGGATTTTGTCAAAACAAAATACTTTTACTTGTTGAGTGTATAATAAATAAATAATGTAATAAATCAATTAACTGTTAAAGCTAATAACTTTTACAGAAAGCGAACCTCATGATATCTCTTATGAGTTTTAAGCGTAAAATTACCACGCCGAAAACAAAACATGAGCTGACAGTATTCTTATTTGATATACGTAATCCAGTAATACTATATCTATCTACATAATTCGTAAATATGTATGTATAGTTTGTAAGTTACTATTTCACTTTATGCTGTTTCAATGCTTTAAGTTATTATTTTTATCTTTGTCTCATTATTTTAGTTTAGCCTCATTCTATTTTTAAACTTACTATTTCGCTATAATATTTACAAGTAACCTCATCGAAGACTACACGGTCTTCTGATAACCCAACAAGCATTTATCCAACAGCTATCGCTTTCACCCGAACGGAGGTTCCCTGAAATATACTGAGATAACAATATCTAGTCGACACATGGATGTACAAGAGCGGCAACAAGCTATGACCTCCTCTAGTCATAACTATATCTTTATGATTGTAACATTTCAAACAGTGAAAGTATGTATAAACGATTTCGTCCATAGGACATGCGCTCTAAAGAATGTTAATATAATTATCAGCAACTAAAAGCTTGAAGAAACTAATAGGTACAACTTGTCTTTGAAGTATGAAAATATGCACATTTATCAAGTATACCAGTCCATCAAACATTAAAGTACGCATTTATAAAATGATAACTCACTTATTAATCAAGATAACTACCTGTTTATCAAACCTACCCTACCAAATATAAATAACTACTCACCAAATGTAATACTTTATAACTTAAGTAAAAAATATGAAACAAATGTGCATCAACCACATACATACACTCTTCAAATTCATCCATTTATCAAAATGTTATATAATATAACCATTCACCAAATCCATTATATACTTAGTTCATTAAATAGTTTAGTCAAACTTTACTCCACTTGCCACGATTGCAAATTTTCCAAAATAATCAGCCGCAAACATTGCAGCTCACCTCACTTGATAATGCATCCCTCCCTCAGAAAAACAGGCATTAGGAATGTCTTTCCAAGACGCGCGAGAGACAGCCACCGTGGCTTTTCGCGAGATTTAATCCAAATTGAACTAATGCCTAAATAAATGATTTAATTAGAGGGCGATTGCTTTTGCAACCTCTAACCGTCCAATCAAACACCGAAAGTATTCAATAATCCGAGACGTAAATAAAAACCCGTCAGAACACCGTATTTATAAAAACAGAGACAAGAAAAAGATTCCTCCTCGCAATAGATCGCGTGACATCCAACAAGTGAATTATCGACTTTATTACACAACTTATCCTCAACATGTTTTACATCATTTCCTACAATTGAAATCTTTCTATTTTAAATACCCTAACTACAACTTCATAATCCAACCAAAAATCAAACTAGATTTATCCCTCGGTCCCACATCTTTAATGCTTTTTTTTTTCTGTTTGGGTAACTAAAACAAAAAAAAATATATACTCATGTTATAAAACGTTGTCAAAGCTTTCCTGAACGCGCTAAATAAGCAAAAACATAAAATCAGGCGAAATGCCAGACCAGCCGAAAACCCTTCAATGCTTAATCATCCTAAAAAAAATAAATTATGATCAATATTCATATTATTATCATGAGATACTACCGGCGCTCCTAAGCGAAATTTATAAGGCACCGCATTTCGATTTTATCAAATAGACTGATCAATTTCGAGAGCACAACAAACGTGGTTTCCTGAGAGTTTTGTTAACTAAATGCATATCGAAACTGAACTATCGCGAAGCGAGTCAAGCGAGCGTGAATTTTTTTTAAAATATATTTCTGGGATAATGTCATGCCACAAACGCGAGCGTAGTGCAAAGATATTTGCCTAAAATTTCTTGCGTACAACAAAGAAAATAGTATTTTGGTAGTAGGTACTTATTATCGCGCCCTGCCCTAAGGGCAGTACTGTAGGTATATTACCATTAAAAAAAACTTACTCTAATTTTAATAGAACATTTGCCAGGAATTTAACCCGCCAAGCGATGTTAATCCAATAAAAACAAAATCATATTGCATTTAAATGCGGCAGTACACAGTTAATTGCGTGAATACAGGTAAAAAAAACCCCGCTGCCCATATACTATACCTACCTACTACTCGTAGTACTCAAATTATTGTGCCAGTATTAAAAGTAAATTAGCTGTTATCTAGCGTGGTAGACTACGGCCTAAACCCTTCTCATTCTGTGAGGAGACACTTGTTGCTCAGTAGTGGGCCGGCCATGGGTTGTTCATGGTGAGCTGTTATCAGCAAAGTTATGTTTGAAACTCAAACATTACGCGTTTCAAGTGGTAAAAATAGATAAATGAAAACATTTCTCCTCACTTTTGTAAAAAAAAACACTTATTTATGCACCCCGTATTTAAAACTATCTGACTACCTACCTACCATAATTTTAAATTTAGTTAAAGAATAACCAGATAAGATAAACCTACTTTTACACCCATTTTAGGATTTATATTTCTCAAAATGCTCAATTTATTAACCCTGGTCACTATTACTTTATTACAACGGATCACCTTCATTTTTATCAATTAACATTTTATATCCCCAATCACTCAGTAACCATTACAAGTAGAGGCGGATTATTTCACTGGCAGGCGTAAAACGAAAAGCTATTTCATGTAACTTTTTCTACCTTATCCCAAAGCGGTTTACAAAAAATAATAATTTCACAAAACAACATTCAAGATGCCCAATGAGTGCTGTGTGATAATATCGCGTCACTGTGTGCTAGAAAAAGGAAAACATCTATCTATACAATGAATGCAGCAAACGATTGAACCTAAATCCAGAAATTCACCTTCCGTAAAACAAAACCACTATGTGAAAATAAATCCCTATCGTAACTCTTAACCAAACTAATTCGGCACACGATTACAAGTGTGAAGATTGAAATACCACGTTCCGTGAGATATTCACCTGTGAAATCATTTAATGAGAAATAAAACCCCGGCAGGACATAGTAGATACATCCTGAAAACTATTTAAAAGTAACAATAACGCCCATCATTAAGTAAACCACACTTTTTATATTGTTTAACACTATGTTCACTATCTATTCCATTGTACCCACGATACAGGATAACCTAGTGCGGGTACCACCAGAAACAGGAAAATTGTACAAGACTGTATTTTGTAAATAAACATTTTTCATTTTTCATTGTAAATAAGCCTTCTAAATACCTCAATGTTATTTAAACCACAATTTGAAGGTCGATCGCATTTGTATAACCAATATACAAGATGAATTATAAACATGTGGGTAATTCTAGGTATCATAACGTTATATAATTTCCATTCCAACTCGGAGCAAAGCTTTTTAACAAAATGATAACTAAATGTAGAACAAACAAAACGAAAACCCACACAAATAAAAATAAAAAAAAATTACCATTAATAGCTATCAATAAAAATAAAATCATGGAAAGATCCTACCCGTTTATCCAGAAATCCTTTGATGCCATGACTAGGTACTTTGATATATTGAGGCCCAAATATTGGCCTTGTGCTCCAAAATGTCTGTGGTCTACTAGACCTCCACTTCTTTCTCGTTCCTCTGTATATTTCCACTTGTTTCTCTGAGTCGTGAGCGTGACAAGAAAATATTATATTTTCTTGATGTCCCTCTTCTGACCTTTTGGGTAAGGTCTGACGAAATCACAAACACAATCTTCATGATAAATTATTATACTTTTATTTCATATTTAAATTTATTAACTTTTACATTTGTGTCAAATAAATGTTGTTCCTCTTACGTTAGTATATTTCCGAATGTCGTCGTTTTAAAACCACTCTTACAGGTAACCTCTCCACGTTTATTAGCCACTCCCCTTTTTATCTTATCGTTATCGGCCAATCCAAATTGTACAATGAATAAACTTAGTGACTAATATACAAATCATCAAGCTCGTTTAACAAATCATCTAAGTAATAAAGATGTTTTCATCTTATATATTGATTACAAATATTATCCTTTATTATGCTACAATTCATCAACTAAAAACTATAAGAATTTTATATACAGTACGTTTATCGATCAGATGTTGAACAACTTCAGCCAATCAATGACGCCTTCTAATATGATGTTATGATTTGTTATGATTTGAGTGGCGCCAACTATCTAATCAGTAACTTCTATACGTTTATAGATAATTAAGATGGGCCAAGCTTACATTTACTTGTGCTATAAGGCCTATCTACCTGCCAAATTTCATGATTCTAGGTCAACGGGAAGTACACTATAGGTTTTCTTCTGCGGACAGACAACAAAGTGATCCTATAAGGGTTCCGTTTTTCCTTTTGAGGTACGGAACCCTAAAAATGGCCTAAGTAGGTATATTATATCGGTTTTCGAGATGCAAGTACGTCTGTCTATACGATACATATACGACGAATATGAATTCCCTCGTTAGCATCAGAAATCAATTGAAGCAACCGAAGCTTTATTAATCAATACATCCATTCACGTCTCTTAATTAATACCAGAACAATAAACAGTCCATACAATTATACCTATTGTATATTCATTGTGCTTCATAACATCTACCTAATACCTATAGTCCGTACAAAATGACTTTTTAAGGTGGCCACGCACTCGAACTGAACTGCAGCTGAACTGCGCGTCGCGGCAGCGTGCTGCACGATATTCTCTCCAGCCGCGACACAGATACACAGACACACGTCAAACTTATAACACCCCTCACACCCCCCACACCCAATGATTTTCAGAAAAAGTTACATCACTCACATTCAATCCTTTTTAACTTCATATTTTATTCACGAACATTCACTCTCTATGCTTGATGTTACTCGTATTGTTTGAGAGAAAGTGAAATAAAAGCAAATATTAAAATCGAGTTTAATGTACTTTGCTAACATTGCTACAAAGTTTGAAACGATGTTGGCTTTGTTACCTAAGCCCTGGTAATTTTGAACAAATTGAAATTAATTTGAACATACACATTTTTAATGAACACTTAACACTGAAAAGGACATAATATACAAGTAGGTAGGTACGCTGGAAACTAATTTTTACGTGCCGTACCGGAGCGTACCGGGTATTACAATTGACATTTTGTGTCAAATGGTCACCGTTTTGACGTTTTGACAGATGTCTCATCACTAATATTTTAATTCCGAGTACGCATTGTGACACTATCAGCACTGATGCTATCAGCGGCAAAATGCTGAAATTAAAGTTTCTTCAAAATCAGCTCAGCAATCGTAATTCCAGCGTACGTGTACTGGTTAGAGGTTAGCGATATTTAAGATCTATTTTTTACGCATTCGTAGATTGCATAGGTCCACTCATAGGTCAAGTCAAAAAAGTTTCACAGTGTACAAATTGTCAAATTATAAAAAAAAAAACATTTTAGTAAGTCACTTTGAAGTGTCGTGTCATAATAATTATAATAGAAGTATAATAGTGAAAAAGATTGGAATAGTGTTATTATCATTTATTATTTAAAATACTAAAGTACAATCATACCATATAGAATCATACTGATCTAAAAAGGGTATCAAAAAATAATGAAGAGCTAATTTATTTATCAAATATTTTACAGAAAAGGGAGCAGACGAGAAAATGGCAACCCAACAACCTTTGCCTCGGAGAAAGCGATTTATTCCTAAATATGAAGTCGAAGGGGTTTCCAAATTAGTTCTTGGTGAAGAAACGCAAATGCAGATCGAGATGGTTATTGGCACTCATATTAACGCTCAAAATCCATGGAAATTTGTTGAGAAGGAAAAAATAATAGAAAGCATTGATCTTAATGGTGAAGCATCAGAATTTTTCAATTTAAGGGAACTTTTAAATGATTACACAGAAGAATTAGTGTTGATGGGATACATTGTCGATGAATCTAAAGATGTTGATGAGTTCTATGTGTGCTTGACCACAGAAGCGAGAGATCATTGTAAACAGCAATCTGACAAGTTCATAAAAAGGCAACAAAAAAAACTTGAGAAAGCAATTCTTAAGAAACCTATGCCGTGGAAGAGCTTAGGAAGCGAAACTGAAATAATAGAATTAATACCAATCAACTCCCGACCATTACTGGAAATAGAAATTAAGGCAAAGTTTCCTAAGTACTATGAACCTAAAAAGTTTAATATAAGAGATACCAATTCCGTTAGAGATGGCTATATAGAACTAACACCGTATAGACAAAAGTTTAATAACATATTTCGACAAAGAGTTGATTGTGCATCACAGGCAGCACCGTCTACTGTTCAAAGACATGCACAAACTGAGTTACGATATCCACAAAATGTGTGGACTCAATCGATTGCAGATGCCTTAGGCAAAGTCACTATTACTGATACTGAAGCAGGTGGAGACGCAGGGCAAGATAAACGAGATGAAGACCAGCTAAAAGAAAATGAAAGCTCCGACGAGGATGATGAAGAGTTCAAAGAGCCACCAGATGAAGTTGGCCTACAAGCCTACAGAAATGCTTTCAGACGCATGCGTAGACCATCTTACGTAAAAATGATTAACAATTTTATGAAAGACAAGGTAACAGATATGGGTTCAATCATAGAACTGAATACTGTAATGGACATGTACTGTAATGACTATCCGAATCTGATAGCAGAGAAGGCCATTGATATTTATGATACGATGACTTTTGAAGAATACGTGTGCTTTACAGACATAAGAGCTAAAGATAAATATATATCCAGCGCAGTTTTTCACCCAATGTGGTCTGGAATTGTAGCTATTTGCTATTCTGATGGATCGCCAAATGCAATGAAAACTTTGGGTTCTCATCCTGATCCTATTCAAAGAGCTGTCTATGGGATTAATCCGGTTTTAATTTGGAGCCATATCGATACTTTAATACCAAAACTCACATTAGAAGCTTCGCGGGAGGTTAAAGTCCTTTCTTTTTGTCCATTTGATGAGAACATCTTAATAGGAGGATGCATCAATGGTCAAGTTATTATTTGGGATATAGCAAATAAATTAGAAAATGTTGATAGAATAGAAGTATTAAGTGAAACAAGAGAGAAATATCGAATAGCAATGAATGCTCATATGGGGTGGATGAAAAACGTACAAGACAAGTCAATCGTACAGTGTACTGCTTTAAGTAATTTAATGACCAGTCATTATGGAGCTATTACCGCTATTAATTGGCTATCACCAAATTTTAACGTTACTACAACTGGAAAGTGTATGATGTTGGCGGATTCAAAAAAATCGATGATGTTTTTCACTGGATCAGAAGATGGGTCAATATTAATTTGGAGCTTGTCTGTGGAAAATGTAAGCCAATTCGAAGGCAAGAAAGTAAAAAAATCCAAAAGAGTACTAATAAGGCCTCCAGGTTTACTTGTTGACTATTCGCCATACAAAGTTTTTGATCGTACTTTGCAACCGTGTTATAAGATTCATGTAGGCGTTGCCGGTCGTCCTCAAACTTTGCCCCTTCAAAGTTTCGGAATGAATCCTCCAGTAATCAAATACACGTACGCTCCGAGAAAAACAGGGACAGGAAGAAAATATTTTACGAGCGAAATTATACCACAAAGCGAATCCGAAATAAATACGATACTCTATTGTGGTTCACAACATGGCGAATTGGCTAGAATAACATGGGAAGGACATGAATTCAACACGGGAGAAGTAGTGAACTCTGAGTATTGCGATATAATGTTTAGTTGTCACATTCACGACGGCGCGGTAACGAGAACGCAGAAAAATCCCTTCATCAGTCATATGACACTCACAATTGGTGGGAAAATTTTTGCTATTTGGTCAGATAAATTAAAAAATCGACCAATAATTTGGAAAAAGCGACCTTGTCGGTTAACTGATGGAGCTTGGTCACAGTATAAGCCTAGCTTGCTGTTTGTTACCACATCTGAAGGCGATTTAGAAACCTGGGATCTTCTTGCAAGAAGTGATCAGCCAATATCCGTTCAAACACTCTCCGGTATGATGCTTACTAGTGTAAGTTTACACACGCTTCCTCTAGCCAAAAATATAATCGGGGTAAGTGACATAAATGGCGCTTTCAGAATGTTTTTATATCCTCCCATTTTTATGATTGAAAATCCAGCTTATATAGGGCGCACTGAAAATATGATTAATAGGGAGTTGAAAGTAATGAATACTTTTATAGAATGGCAAGAGGAATGGATGAGAAATAACCCTGAGATTTTACTTGAAATCAGACGGAAAGAAGGAGAGTTATTAGCGTTAAAAGAGGAAGAAAAACGTAGGCAGCGGGAAGAAGAAGAAAGAAAGCTTGAAGAAGAAGCGGAGGCCAAACGGCAACAGAAATTGAAAGTTATAGGTCCAGAAGAAAGATGGCAGATGATTATTCAAAAACTTATAGAAAAAACCATTGCAGTGAAAAAGAGAATAAACAGAGCTGAGCTAATTGAACAGGAGAAACCATTGAGAGAATTAGAAGCGCAACGGTTAGAGAAAGAAAGACGGATGTTGGAAATTATGAAAAATCAAAAATCTATTTTTAATGATACAGTTGCTATCCTATTTCCGGAAGCTATCAAAAAAGAAGCTAAAGTAAAAAAAAGTTACCTTGGGGATGATAAGAATAGTCTTAAAATAACTTATTTAGAAGAGTACGAATCCTTAAAGGATACTGCTAGCAGAACTGTGCAGGAACATCCATATAAAATAGCCTTTTCTTGGGAGAACACTTTGGCTGAGGGAAAAGAAAGGAGATTGGCGCTTAACGCTCATGAGGAGTTTATTAAGATGCATATATGTAGATTGGATAAAGATGGTGGAGAAACTCCGATAAAACCAACAATTCAAAACTTTTTGAGTGAGAAAGAGGAAACGGAAGCAGAAGCAGGCAATACAGATGGTTAAGTTTTATTATTTTTGTCTAGTATTTATTGTGTGTATTTGTGATTTATTAAAAAAAAACTGAACTGGCAATATTTTTTTAATACTTTAACCCAGTACATTCTTTGTTTCAAGAGCTAAATACTGCCGAATTTCATGATTCTAGATCAACGGGAAGTATCCTATAGGTATTCTTGACAGTGTCTGTCTGACAGACGGACAGACAGACAAACAACAAAGTGATCCTATAAGGGTTCCGTTTTTCCTTTTGAGGCACGGAACCCTAAAAACTAAATCCACGCGGATGACGTCGCAGGCATCATCTAGTAAATAATACAATACATACCACATTCAGCTCCTCCATGTCGTCGTCACACGTGAAGGATGGTGTTACACATAGTTTGCGCTTCATAAGTACCTCGGGTGTGACACTTCACTGCACAGATCACTATCACATCTGGAAAGAAGGAAAAAGATTTGTTATTATGATTTACGAGATTCCGTGTAGTCCCGTTGCCCCCGCTGACCGTGTCCCCGTTAACAGGGACAGCGAGATTCGAATAAAATTATTAAAAACTTGTCCCGTTGTCCCAGCTAACCGTGTCCCCGTTAACAGGGACAGCGAGATTCGAATAAAATTATTAAAAACTTGTCCCGTCGTCCCTGTTCTCTATTCCTGTTCAACGGAGACTGCTCGCTTGCCTTTTCAAGTGTCAAGTTAGTAAGTCAATTTCTGCAAATTTTAGTATACATAACTTGCAGAAGTTGATTTGGCAGACGATAAGTGGGAACCGGCTCTTAATTGGCCTATTTTTAACCGATTTCAACAAAAGGTTCTAAATTCTACTGTACATTGTATCTGAAAAACGTTCCAACGCCAACCAGCAAGTTAGAATTGAGATAGGTACCTGTTATAAAAGGACTTATAACAACTGGATGGTTCAAAAAAATATTATTCATCTTCTTTCTGTTATTTCCGATATAATTTTTGTACCCTAACACAATTATTTAGAGTTGTGAACTATAACCATGGGTAAATAATTTCCTTTTTAACCCCCGACCCAAAAAGAAGGGTGTTATAAATTTGACGTGTGTATCTGTCTGTGGCATCATAGCTCCTAAACTAATGAACCGATTTTAATTTAGTTTTTTTTGTTTGAAAGGTGGCTTGATCGAGAGTGTTCTTAACTATAATCCAAGAAAATCGGTTCAGCCATTTGAAAGTTATCAGCTCTTTTCTAGTTACTGTAACCTTCACTCGTCGGGGGTGTTATAAATTTTTAATTTACACTTGTTAAATTAAGGTATTCGATCTAGACTGTATTATGATCACAATCAAACTGGGTAGAAGAAAAGAAGATTCTCGGAATTTATACGATTCGCTTGCCCTTTGTGATCTGCAATTTAACAAATTGAAACGAATGTCGTCTACAAGTACAATTCACAATTTTGTTGACGACCAAATTGATTGGAGGGCTAGTTTGACGAAAGAATTGCTCGATTTCATACTCGAATACTGGACACCTGCTCGTGATTAATTCTTTTTGAGGTTTCATAGTAAACACCGAACCCTTATTGTTTCACCATGTTTATCTGTCTGTCCGTCCGTCCGTGGCTTAGCTCAAAAACTTAGTACTTAAAGCTATAATTTTGAATAAGTATGGTTACGGCATATTCGTCTCGCAGAGAAAGTGCTATAGTAAAATCTTGAAAATTTGGATTTTTTTGAGAAATAACTGACCTCAAAGTATTTATTTTATGACATTTTAAAGCAACGGGGCTTTAAAATTTCATAAAATAGGGATTTTAAATTTATCTAGTCCATGTGGATGAAATCGCAGGCTTACGCTAGTACTCAATAAGTCAGAAGTCAGAACTCCGAACCAAATATTATACGTATGTGAGAATCACTAGAATGGTTATTGGGGAACCAACCCGATTTCTGAGAATAATGTTATCGCATAAACAATAGGAATACACAGAGATCGCTGACTATTCCTGGCACGCTTTATTTATACGTAGGGCTGACACTGTTTTTCAGAAAATAAAGTGGTATATCACAAGAAAGCTGTTTAAAATATGCAGTATTTTTTCAACTATTAAATACTGTAAGAGGTATTACCATCTCTATTCACCAGTTGACTATCTGCTAACAATGAGAAACTTTTGTGACAAATTAATGACATACGAGTATAATGAAGAGTAAGTTCTTCAGTCCGTCCAGTTCTTGCTGGTTTCTTGCTGGTTCTTCTCGATAGGAACGGCATTCCAAACCAGTGGTAAATTATTTGACGATTCAAACTTGTAAAAGTTAATTTGAATAAAATCTATTCTATTTTATTCAATTCTAAAAGCTAGCGCGCACTGCAGTCTGCCGTACATTTTTTCATGCAAAATCTGTGAACTATAGAACTGCATAGAAGCCGAATACTGCGAAATTAATTCCACACCCGATTTAAATTCTGTAGATTATAACAGTTTAATCTGTGAACATTATTATAATGTATGTCAGTCATTCATCAGTTTCGTTTGAGTTTAATTTTCATTTTGCTGTTTCGTGATCGTGACATTTTTATTTTTTTCTGCTTCATATCGAACTGCACGAACTCTGTATATGACATCTCGATACCGATTCTGTAGTACTCATCTTCTACTAGCTGTGTCAATTTTTTCAGACCAACTTTGGACTCTGATTTTATTTTATTTTATTTTATTTTATTGAAAAGGTACACAAAACAGGTTGTTACTAAAAATGGTCCAAACATAAAAACAAAAGATCCTAATCTAAGGTGACAAGCCCTAATAGGTGTACACAGCAATACAATGATTAAATTTATACGACTACTAGCTGATGCCCGCGACTTCGTTCGCGTGGATGTAGGTTTTTTAAAATTCCCGCGGGAACTCTTTGATTTTCCGGGATAAAAAGTAGCCTATGTGCTAATCTAGGGTATAATCTATCTCCATTCTCAGCCCGATCCGTCCAGTAGTTTTTGCGTGAAGGAGTAACAAACATACACACACACACACACACACACATACAAACTTTCTCCTTTATAATATTAGTGTGATTTGAAAAAAAAACGTAACAATGGTTGGAAGATGCAATGTACCTGGGATCAATGGATTTGAAAAACAGGGAGGCAACCCTACTGCAGATAACTCGTAGTCATAAAGTATAAATATTATGATCTTGTGCGAAGTTGATGATGTGCGAGGACTTGTTTATGTGCAATCAAAAGATGATCGTACGGATTTCTGCAACATTGTTTGAACTTTATTACTTGGTGATGATATGATTTGGCGCATGTTGCTCTAAAATCGACGATATCAATGACTTCTGTAGCAGTGGTTAAAGCTGTCTTATATGTGGCAGGTCCATGGTTCGATTTCCGGTCGGAGAAATTTGATAATTTATAATTTGTAGGGTTCCGTACCTCAAAAGGAAAACGGAACCCTTATATGGTCACTTTGTTGTATGTGTGTCTGTCTGTGTGTCCGCCTGTCCATCTATCAGTCTGCCCGTCTGTCCGTCTGTCGTGTCTGTCAAGAAAACCTAATGGTACTTCCCGTTAACTTAGAATCAACAAATGGCAAGAAGGTATGTCTTATAGCACAAGTAAAGGAAAAAGCCCGAAAACCGTGAATTCGTGATTCCATTCCAAAAAAAAAAAAAAACTTAAAATGTGTTCATGAAAAAATAATTTGTATTTTCCATTTTAAAACTAAGATAACTAAACCAAGTGGGTATTATTATGAAGGGGCTTTACATTCTAAAACAGATTTTTGTTTATTTTTATGCCTAATAGTTTTTGATTTATCGTGCAAACAGTCGGAAAAATACCCGAGTACGGAATCCTCGGTGCGTGAGTCTGGCTCGAACTTGGCCGGGTTTTTAAGAGAAGTAGCGCTGGCGCGCTTCTCAATGCATTCTATACAAACGTAGTTTGGTTCTCATTTTAATATTATTAATAAATCAAAATTTATGTATAGTTAATATAGTAGATACATTCTAATCTGTGTCTGTGGTTTTACAGACTTCTGTAAAAAGTAATTTTGAAGCCCATGTTATTTTGAGCTATTGATCTCTAAGAACTATTTATCTACAATTTGGCTGAATATTTTATAGTATACAACGCCTCTAGACCTAGAGCAACCTTCGTCTTACTATGAAAAGAATAGTAATACAATTCGGAAGTCATTTTAGTTTAGAGATCAGTGATCACACTTACAACAAAATTAGACATAACACTCTAAATCAGGGGTTCCCAACCTTTTTTTGTCTACTGCCCACTTTAAGGATAAATTATTTTTAACGCCCCCCTTTTTAAACATACTTAAAAACCGCTAAGTACTTATAACTGATTATTGAAACGCAAATTTATAGTATTCGGACAGAGTATCTTTTATTGAAAATAAAACAAACATAATCAATTCTTATATAAAAACTAATGTGAAGGTTGAATCTGTGCTGTTCAATAAGTTTGTTGATATCAGGTTCCAATTTACTCAAAAACAGCCGCAAGTCGCCACGTTCGGTAACACGCAAACGATTTCTCTTTTTAGTAAGCAGCGTTGCCACAGCACTAAATCCACGTTCACACAAATATGACGATGGGAATGCTATCAAAAATCGTTGAACAATTGACCACAATCCAGGGTACAATTGCGGGATCGGTTTTTGTAGCCAAAATTCTTGATATCCATTTTTGAACTTGATTTTTATTTGTTCATTTTGTTCGTTTGTTGTCAATTCTATAAGTTCTTCTTCCGGCTGAGGCTCAGTCGGTGTCTAAGAGTCTTCCTAGCTAGGTTGATGAAATTATAAATCGACCCCAAAGCCCTACACAATGCCCCCTTTTTTTTCTGGGTCTCTTACCGCCCCCCTTTAGGCCTGCAGCGCCCACAAGGGGGCGTTATCGCCCACGTTGGGAAAGACTGCTCTAAATGAATTCTGTAAATACCTGAAGGTAAAAACGAAGTATCTCTGTTTGGAATAAAATTAGCATTGTGACGACATCCAATTTTAATTTACAACAGAAAACGTCAGTACCTATTTCTCATTTTGTGTTAGGCCTTAGGGGAAAAGGCGTTTTCAAAAGACCTCTCCTTGGTGTGTAATGAATTTAAATTATTTGGTTGTTTATTTTTCGGTGTTCTTAGTATTTGTTACTATGTAGGGTTAGAAAGGTAAATTACCGATGTAGTCATAAGCCTTTGTTCTGAGCTTTTTAAAGTAAATTAATAAATATTTATTTATATACAGACAACAACAGATCTACAATATCTGTTAGTGTTACAGTCTTATCTTATGTTAGTACTTAAATATAAATAATATTATACATATATGCTATTTAATATTATAATCCATACTTCCATACTTACTAATATTATAAATGCGAAAGTGTGTCTGTCTGTCTGCTCTCCCGGGGACGGACATAGGCTTTTATCCCGGAAAATCAAACAGTTCCCGAGGGATTCCTAGAGACCCATCCGCTTAACCGATTTGTATGATATTTGGTAAAGAAGTAGCTCGCGTCCTTGTAATTGACATTGGCAACTTTTTATCCCGGACAATCAAACAGTTCCCACGGGATCTTTAAAAACATAAATCCACGCAGACGAAGTCGCGGGCATCCTCTAGTAATTAATATACCTAAATACTTATAAACTAAAACAGATAGCTGACATCTCCAGTGTGTTTTATACCTACGCTACTTCTTACGCTGACTTGACATAAAAGGCACCAATCAAAATCTGAAAAGCTCGCGGTATTTCGCATACTATTTAAAAATCCCGATTGAGGGCAGCGAACGCCGGGTATAAATGATATTTTATTGAAGTTATTTCCGGCATTTTGTATACTGACTAAGCTTGAGGTTATTTAGGTTACTACCCTTATACATTAGTACCTAAAATTAGTACTTTCAAAGAAGAGGGCATAGGTAGCTTTTAGGCAGGCACGCTCCATTTTAGGCTACATCATCTCCTACTTTTTGGTGTGATTGCAGTTACACCAAATAACTGCAACCTGCAAATATGCAGGAAAAGCAAGTTTCCTGCATATTTTGCAGTGGAAGAGCGGGCGGTGCATACCTACTTACCCTATTTTGTATACTGCACGTTGGACCACACATGTTTGTCTGTTTTGGCGGATTATAGCGAAATAAGATTGTTGTTCGCGACAGGTGAACATGGCAATCGGGGTATGAGGCGGGGGACGCCCCGCACACCCCTAAGTTACCCGCGCTATTCCGGTACGGGATCCCCACTCCGATTGCCATGTCGGCTATACTTAGGTGATCAATGATCATTACCTACTGTTATATTATTTACAAAAGTATAACATAAATAGGCAGTAGACGCTTGACGCTTCAATTTCACAGAATAATTCAAATTTCTATTTCCAAGTAAGTTACCTTCGGGATGCTATCGCAACCAGACAGATCAAATATTCGTAGATTCGTAGAATTTGTCGAACATTTTCATCGAACTACGAAATGTATATTTTGATTGAATAGAGTTGGCCGCAGGCTTTAGTTATTTTTAAGGTGCCGTACCTCAAAATGAAAAACGGAACTCTTATAGGATCACTTTGTTGTCTGTCTGTCTGTCCGTCTGCCGTGTCGGACAAGAAAATCTATAGGGTACTTCCGTTGACCTAGAGTCATGAAATTTGGCAGGTAGGTAGGTCCTATAGCAAAAGAAAAGGAAAACCCGTGAATTTGTGGTTATATCACAAAAAAAATTAAAACGTTAGAGAATTATTTTTAGTACTAAATATTTTAAAATGACTAATTTCTACTTCAATTTTATAATAATAGTTCTAAAGTAGGCGCATACTTACCTACTTCATATTTTATGATGTTGTCCGTCGGCGCGCCTTTTAAAAGGATCGTAACTCGGAGCGGAGTACCTACCTACCTACTGCTATTTTATTCCGCGATTCAGCCAAAGTGCAGCCCCACTAGGATTTAAACGGTATAAATAATAAACTAACCAGCCGCTATTTTCCGGAATTAAATTGCGAGTTTTCTCTTATTAAAAGTCTAAAGCCATGAACTTGTAGATATTTAAACCCTAGGTACTACTAAAAGTCTACATACCTGATGCATACATTATGAGAAAGGATTCGCCTGTTTGCTGTATAGATAATTGTCAATTGTCATGTGAAAATAACGATTTAGTTACGGGTATGCAGGGAAACGTACTTTTGACTTCGTTTCGAAGAAGTCACGCGATGATGAATAGCGAAAACCAACACATTTGGAGAATAAATAATTATTTTATTTTCGAATCCTGCAAGAAATTAGCTTGGAACAGGGAATAAAAGACGTGGTATAAATATTATGTAGGTATAAATGCGAAAATGTGCCTGTCTGTCTCTCATAGATTTTTTCACGGCCCTCCGTTCAATGGGTTTTGATGAAAGCTACAGAAAAAACTTATAATATCACAGAGAAGCACAAGTTATGTTAATCCAGAAAAAATAAAGAGTTCCCACGGGGTTTTTGGAAATAACCTAAATCCACGTTTATTCTATAAAATAAATAAGTATTTTTTTTCATTTCCGAATAACATATAATATTACCGTGATAATACCTAGCCATTGAACTAATAATCTACCTGTAATAATAGCACAAACTTATGAGTTAAAGAAAGACCTTCCCAATTTCGAGCGAAAGTTCATATAATATGTGATAAAAATAGAACATAATTGTTGATCTAATAATATAGAGCAGCGGTTCCCAAAAGGTGTTCCGCGGAACCCTGAGGTTCCGTGAAAGACCCTCAGGGGTTCCGCGAAAATTCAAGATTTCCATATTGTAAATCGTTTCACTTGTGATAATATTAAATTGACGTAATTTATTATTCATTTTCAATCAACTTGTTTTAAAATACTGCATTCCAAAATTCCATTTAGGCGCCATGTAGGTAGGTAGGTACGCTGTGCGTGTCACGTGTCGCGTCGCCCGATCGCGCCGCTCGTCGTCCTCCCACCGCCCGCGCCGCTCGTCGTCCTCCCACCGCCCGCGCCGTTCGTCGCTCTCCCGCCGCCCGCGGCATACCGCGGCAGCTTGCGACCATTCAGTTGAGTCAATACGATTACTAGGACTGCACGTGATCAAGTTTTTGATACCAAATTTTAAAACTCGAAAATAAGCTAAGAATAAATTCCGTACCTAGATAGTGATTGTTTATAGTTTTACGAGCACTGTTTTAAGCAGGTATGTTTTTATTATTTTTACGTATTATAATGATAAATCAAATGCTACTTATAATAGTTCCACAAAAACAGGTCGTTTTTGCCTAAAATATTGCTGTGTTTTACTTACAGTTCACGATGGATAAATGGCTAAAACCTGGGATTGCTAAGGGGAAACGTGGTGCTAGCTTTGTGGACAGTAATGTTAATACTTATCAATCTAATCAAGCTTTTGACCAAGTCTCATCTTCACCAGAAGGAGAGACAATTGAAAAAAAAACGGAAATTACCAGTGGTGCTAGTTGTTCAGTAAGAACTTAATTCTATTTTTTATAATTTATTTCAATTTGTTAAAGTTGTATGTGTCCGCGCTTATACGAACTGTTTTTTATTGCATTTTTTTTTCAGGGTATTGGTACGGAAGACACTTTTGTTGAACAAAATCAGCAAAACACAGTGATACCATCTACTACCGACCATACTGAACGTCAAGCGGGAATATCTTCAAAAAAGAGAAAATATGATGAGTCCTATCTGTCCTATGGATTTATACCGATAGGGAATGCTGAAAATCCTGATGGAAAATGTGTTGTTTGCAGCAAGATTTTGTTGAATAGCTCCCTGGCACCTGCAAAGCTTAAGCGTCACCTTGATACTAATCATCCTCACCTCAAAAATAAAAACATTAGTTTTTTTGAAAGACAAAGAGATGTACATCAAGCAGGTGTGACCGCTTTACAAAAATATGCAAAAACTGATAATGAAAACGCCACGAAAGCCTCATTCATGCTAAGTTATAAGATTGCACGAGCTGGAAAACCTCACACAATAGCCGAGGATTTTTTGAAACCATGCATGACTGAAGTTGTTGCCTGCTTGCTTGGAGAGGATTCAGCTAAGAAAGTGGCAACGGTACAGTGTTCGAACAACATCGTATCTGACCGTATTCATAAGATTTCAGACCACATTGAAGATGAATTGATTGATAGATTGAAAGAGAGCAATGCATTTGCAATGCAACTGGACGAAAGTACGGATGTTGCCGGACTAGCAATACTGCTAGTTTTTGTCAGATATCCATACAGAGAATCTATCGAAGAAGATTTGTTTCTCTGTGCTCCTTTGGAGGCCAATACAACTGGAGAAGAAATTTTTAAAGTTATTGATGAATACATGAAAAAAAACAAAATTGATTGGAATAAATGTATTGATGTATGCAGCGATGGAGCTGCAGCCATGATTGGTAAAGTAAAAGGAACAGTGTCAAGAATTAAAACTGTTGCGCAAAATTGTACTAGCAGTCATTGTATTTTACATCGTCATGCTCTTGCCGTGAAAAGAGTGCCATCTGATTTAAAACAAGTCCTTGATCAAGCCGTACAAATCGTCAATTTTGTGAAAACACGTCCACTGCAGTCAAGGCTATTCAAAAAAACGTGTGAAGACATGAAAAGTCAGCATCAATCACTCCTTCTACACACGGAAGTGAGGTGGCTTTCCAGAGGAAGGGTTTTAAACAGATTATATGAATTGCGCGATGAACTGAAAGTTTTCTTACAGACCCTTCCTTCGCCTGCAAGTGCTAGCTATCTTGAACTGTTACGAGACGAGCGATGGTTGATGAGATTGGCTTATTTGGCTGACATATTTGATAAACTGAACACAGTGAGCAGCTCTTTGCAGGGAAGAATGATAACCATATTTACAGTGAGTGACAAAGTATCTTCATTGAAAGAGAAAATCGCCTTGTGGATTGAATGTCTTGGACAAAAAAGGTATGAGTGTTTTCCACTACTTGAGCAATTTCTCAAAAAATATAATCATCTTCAAATCGCTACAGACGTAGAGATAAGTATACGTGAACATTTGACAAACCTAAAAACATCTTTGGAGGAATATTTTCCAGAAGAAAAGCTTCGGTTACGGGAAATCGAATGGGTCCGAAATCCATTTAGGATTAGTACCAAACCTTTAACACTGACTGTATTGGAATATGAAAATTTAATTGATATTAAAAATTCATCCACACTCCAACAACTTTTCGAATCTGAAGCTATCATGAACCCGAGTCAATTTTGGATTGGCCTGAAAAACGAATACCCGGGCATTGCTGAAAAAGCTATCATAGCATTACTCCCATTTGTGACAACTTACAGATGCGAGGCTGGGTTTTCAGCGTACGCCTACACGAAAAATAAGTTTAGGAGTAGGTTGAATGCTGCACCAGACCTCCGCATCCAATTGTCGGACATAAAACCTGACTTCGATGTAATTTTAAGGAAAACTATGAAGAGATTTCATTCATCACATTAAAATTTTTGTAATTACCTTTTCTTCTAACTAAGTAAATATTTTTATCTTAAAAAGTCTTTCTCTTAACATCAAACTTTGCGGACACCAATCCAAAAAGCCTCAGATGGTGTGATTTCACGAAAAAAAATGTTGCTGTTAAGGCGGAAATATACTTACGTGGCGTGGCATGTCGTGGCGCGCCAGGATCATACGTTTTCATACATTTGACAGGACGTGACACGACAAGGCATACAAGTATGTCTTTAACCATATTAAATGTATGAAACCGATATGCTTCTGGCGCGCTACCACACGCCACGAGATGTAAGTGTATTTCCGTCTTTAGTTTACTTCTTACTAAAAGCTAGGGTTCCGCCGAAAAATGGTGAAACAAAAAGGGTTCCGAAGCCAAAAGAATTCGGGAACCGCTGATATAGAGTTCCTCATAAACAATGAACCCTTTCTGACTTATTTTATTACTTTGTTACTTTGAGACTTAAGTTACGTGATACGTCCCACGTAAAGAACAAAATGAAGATAAAAACGCGCTGCAAAAGACGTAATGTTTAGAAAGTTATTTTCTTTTCATTTCCGAATAATTTAATACAAACTTACAATGTAAAATAAGATCCTCCATATCAGATTCAGGTAATGTCGAGCGATAATTCATAAAATGTGTAAAAACATAAGGTATATCACAAAGTAAGTTCTATGGTACCTCAAAAAGAAGTCGGCTAGCAATGAACCCTACCTTAATTTTTGATAAATAAATTGAAATGAGGTCCTAGATGACGGTTGAAAAGAAAGTAGGTGATAACTGATAATATTATGTCCGCTATAAAGGACATAATGTTCCAAAAATATAAATTACTCGCCTTGGCCCGCGAATTCATCCAAGTAATTTAATTTATAGCCAACTGATAACACTCGGGTGTCTATTCAACAGTGAAAGAATTTTCAGATTCGGATCAGTAGTTCCGGAGATTCATCAAACACAAAGCTCCTTTTTGTAATATCAGTGTACATTTCCATAATTTACAATATAATACAAATTTTCAAGGTACCTAATCAAAGGTACCCTTCGAGACTCGAGACTCAAACGAGAGTCGTTTAAACACGATAAAAATAGAACATAATTTGTTGATCCAATATACATATATGTATTATAAAATAGGCTGTAAGACTTCATAAACTCTCTTACTTATTGATTCGTTGCTTTGAGTAACGTCCTACGTAAAGGACAGAAGAAGGTAACGGATAGGTCCGCTATAAAAGACCTAATGTTCTGTCTGGGAAATATTTTCTTGCCATTTCGAATGAGTGTTCAATTATCTCTGATATAGGGGTTTGACACGCAGTACTACTAAATAAGTTAGACTGTGGCCGCACTGGAGTCAAAAAACTTTGCTTTAAAATCTGGCATTGATACGTACTATACTATAGAAGCATAGATAAACGCAATTAGGCTACCATTGGGTGACAGAAACGGTGTTTAGAGAAGTATATTTGTGTACGAAGTGGCTTTGGCAGATAACAGTAACGGATGACAAAGGTGTATACAATCTTTCATCAAAATATATTATACTAGAGGAAAGCCGCGACTTCGCCAGCGCGGATTTCGGTTTTGTAAAATCCCGTAGGAACTCTTTGATTTTCCGGGATAAAAAGTAGCCTATGTCCTTCCCCGTGCTGATGTTACCCATATCTGTACCAAATTTAATTAAAATTGGTTCAACGGTTAGGCCGTGAAACATAGCAGACAGACAGACAGACAGACAGACACACTTTCACATTTATAATATTAGCATGGAAGTATGGATGGAAGTATGGATTTTCTTCGGGTATTACAAAATACCTCATGCATTGCCAGACACTTAGTGTCGTGGAAACCCCCTGCCAGATACCCTTAAACTTTAACAATTCATTAAAGTTTAAGGCGTCTGGCACGGGGTTACCACGATAATGTCTGGCAATTAATTATTATCATAGAGTTAGTCCATTATAACTTGCTAACCACACCAAACAGTATCCTCAAACGTTGAGTTTGCACGCTTGACCGAAATTGTCGGCGCACGTGGGTAATCTTTTTCTATATCACCTAACATTGTGAGAAAGAGATCCTCGGTACAAAGATGCGCCGGCTGGTCCTTCCCTCCACCATCCGCGTGGAATCGAATGTTTTAGTGAGGGGCACGATGATCTTCACAAATCCACACGGCTTAGGAGTTCAGTACCTTACAGGATCAGGATTGAAGAGGTGGGACTTGGAACTCAATAAAAAAGTCTATGCTCGGCATTTATTTCACCAGGAACAGTTTCTGAATCTCTATGGCTTAGGATTGCTGTACCTTGCATCATCAGGTTTGAGGAGTTTGTACTTGGAGTGTTATCATGAAGCCGTTGCATCTTAAATATCAATGCACCATCAGAAATTCCCAAATCGCCAAACACGCGAAATTCCCAATTCGGTCAAACGCGCGAAAAGAGTTGAACTGTCGTTTGGGAAAATTATATTTGAGAAAAAACAACAAAATTTTTGGCTACAATGTAAAGTTATTTCAACTAATGAATAAATAAACTATGTTTTAAGGAAAGCTGTTTTAGAAAGTTGTCAAAAATTTAGTTTTAAAATAGGCTAAAAAATCTTTCAAGGCTCATAACTTAAATATCAATATTTTTTTGCAATGTTCTATGTATCAATAAACCTAGATACTAACGAGACAAATCGATATAATACTTAGTTTTGATCGTATAATATCAAAAATAATGTAGTGACCGCCCTCCTACATTTATATGAAGAAAGCACCGGAATGCGTCATCTTAATATTCATATGAGAACCAAAACGTTTGTATGGAGAGTCCTGGAGAGCGCGCTAGGGAAACTTCTCTTAATTAATAAAGGAAACCTGACACTAATGAGAGTCGAAACTGTTTCAAATGATTTACCACGTAGTAAATTCTAATTACGTAGGAAAAGGCGACCTAATTACGGAATCTGCAACCAACAGGTTGTAACAACTAACAAGTTGTAATTAAGCGATGTTTTAACGCATTTAAAGGCTTAATTAAGCGGTGTTTTAACGCTTATAAAAGCGTTGATTAACCAAAAGGTGCATAGGGGGGTGGCGTTTTTAAAATCAATGTACAAAACATATTATAGAACCTTCAAATATGCATAGCAAAAAGGATTTTAAATATTCTGATTAAAAAATTAGTACCTAACTACTATGAATTTTAGGCATTTTTTTATTTATTTATTTAAAATGACAAAAAGTATAATTCTTACATGTAGTTGTTGACTCCGGCTGAAACCGCATAGGTTTATTTGCTGGAGACCTATCCTAAACCATACATAAAATACATTAAGTCGAGTTATTAGTTAGGTACCAACACCAATCAAGTGAAGAAGTAGGTACTCGTAGTTAGGTACCTACCTTTCCATTTTTTTCGAAGGTGTGTTATTATCATGATCAATCATCTCCGGCCTACTACTGAGCACGGGGCTCCTCTCAATAAGGGAACTGAGTCTCCTCTCAAGAAGGGATAAGGCCGTAGTCCTCCAAGCCGGCTCAGTGCGAATTGGCAGATTTCACACACCTGAAGAACTCTCAGGCATGCAGGTTTCCTAACGATGTTTTCCATCATAGTTAAAGTAGTGTAGTTGAACAATATACCTACTCGATTTTACTATTTGCTTTTATTTCATTTTCTCTTAAACGATACCATTAAGCAAAGAGAGTGAATGTTCTTGAATAAAATATGAAGTTAAAAAGGGTTGGATGTGAGCATGATGTGAGTGATGTAAATTGTTTTAAAACATAAAATTAGGTATTACAGTATTGATATAAGTACAATACATATTCTCGTAACCTCGAAATGTCAAAGGTCGAACCTCCGATCTCCCGAATAGAAGGCCGTCGCGATGTCTTAACCACTAGGCAAAGGTGTGTGAAGTCTGCTCATTAACACTTGGCCAGCGTGATGGACTATGAGCTAAACCCTTCTTATTCTGAGAGTAGAGCCGTGATCAGTAGTGGGCTGGTGAGGTTTGAGATCATGATTAGGCAAAGAAAATATGTACAAAGATAGTAGCTACAAGAAACAATTTCTTTGGATTTAATTAAAATGTTTGTAAAGTTATGCTAAGTAGGTAGGTACGCATTTTTCACTAATTCGAAAATTAATGAGTTTGTGCGGACCAGGCCGTCTTACGTTTATTAAAGCTGGACTTAGGACTTAGGATGTAATAAACAGCAAAGAAGATATTATTTTAATAATTAAGGTTAGTTTTAGTTAGTTATATGCGATGGCGGAGCGCAGCGCAGAACATGCCCGCGAAGTTTTCTAATCGCATGACACATTATGCGAATTTGTACCAGAGAATGCGCGAGCACGCGCGAGACTGCGCGCGGATGCGCGAGTATCTGCACGGATGCACAATTGATTTTAGATATTATATCAATGAGGACAATGTCGATAATACTTTGACTGTGAAAAATGCTCTGCGCTGCGCTCCGCCATATGTGCGCGGCCCTTAGGCGGGTCAAGTAGTATTATAATATGTACAGGGACCGACCGTGAGTTTGTTGGGCCCCGGGCTGATACTATTTGGGGGTCTGCCTAATTAATCAACTAATTACTTACTATTTTTTGTCAAAAACTTTTCGATAATGATGACAGTACACGACACGCCGAACAGATGCACAAAGCCCATTCGCTGCGTTTGTGAGAAAATACATCGAAAATAAAATATATACACTATAACATATAGTATAATATCAGTTATACACTATAACATTTAGTATAGTTAAGTAGTATTGTAGGAGAAAAGAGACCAAAACAAACGAACATTTTTTGGGGTTTTCTTTCACGGTTTATTGCGATGTTCTAGCTCAGAAAAGAAATATTCCATACACCTAAAATATGATGTTCACAATTATAGGTGCGGAACCCTAAAAAAGCGAGTCCCGACTCGCACTTGACCGGGTTTTTAAGACTTTGTTACCTTTAGTTTCTAGTCTAGTAAATACATAACAGTTTCCGTCGCGCGTTGTTATGTTTCAGGCTTCTAAAAGCCAGACAAATACAATTACGTTCGCATTTTATTGTATTAGTCAGCCTGGCTTGAGGCTAATGAGTGAATTAATTAGTTAATGGAAGCGCGTCCTATATAACGAGAGACAGGCGTGAATTTGAGTCATTGTATAAAAACATGCAATATTTTTTTTCACAGTTTACGAGCATACGTCATACAGTAAAAATAGGTCTAGTCCCGTTCGTACAAGAAATAACGCTTTTAATTTTTTTTAAATTTTCATGGCAGTCATTTTGAAACTTTTATTGTGTCTTGTCATAGCGGCAATAGAAAAACACATTCTGTGAAAATTTTCCCTATTATCGTTCACGAGATACAGCCCCCTGACAGACGGACGGGGCTTAGTAATAGCACAATAGGGCCCTGTTGGCACCGTTTGGGATCATTTTACGGAACCCTAAAAACTTTATCCACTGCCTGCACTTGTACCACATACTACAAAATTAAATTAAAAGTGCTCTATCTGTGCATTGAATTTACCTGTTAAATGCATGAATAGAATAGAATATATTTTTATTCAAATAAACTTTTAAACAAATGTTTTTGAATCATGCTCGTAAATTATGGTGCAACTATGTCCGTCCGTCTGTCACAGCCGATTATACGTAACTATTGACACTATTTGTACATAATAGTGGCGCAACATCATTCGAATACAAAAATTTAACAGTACTAGGTACCTACAACTGTGCATTGAATTTACCTGTTAAATGCATGCTCGTACACATTTGCATATTACAACAGACTGCAGTGCAGTGCTCTCTGCATGCTGATACAGTCCATTTGCTTTTAACTGATATCGGAAAATGCTCAGCACTTTGCTTTTTACTGCAGGCAAATGACTCTCGGGACTCGACTACCTACCTGTATAATTGTAGATTTGTATTTTTTATTCTTTTATGTTTTATACCTACTTCTAATGATGATATTGTGTGTGCCTATGTATTATTCATACTTAATAATAATAATTGGTCAAGTGCCAGTTGGACTTGCATATAAAGGGTTCCGTATCCTCGTGCAAAAAATAACACTTGTCAATTTTTTATTATTATTGGGTGTTATAGCGGCAGTAGAAATATACATTCTGAGACAATTTCAACTCACGATCTCTTCTACTGTATTTAGATCACAGAACACACATCTAGAACACAGTTTTAGATCGTAAAACTGTGGTAATAGGTAGAAAATTCAGTCCGCTGACAGGCAGACAAATGGATGGACGGACAGCGGAAGCTAAGGCTCCCGTCCTGTTGGCCCCATCTGCATCCGGGCAAGGAACCCTGATAATGCGAAAATGTGTCTGTCTATCTGTCTGCTGCAATTTCACGGCCCATCTGCTTAACCTTTTCATCCCGGAAAATTAAAGAGTTCCCTTGTAATTTAAAAAAAACCTAGCATAGGTAGTTCTAGTACTGTATATTATATTAAAAGGGTATAGTATATAAAAACTAGAGTAGGCATTGCAAAGAAAAGAAAGTTGTAGCATTTATCAGAAACAAATTAAGGTTTTGGGTCTAGCTCAATACTTCGATGCCTTTGATGAGGGTCCGTTTCGTCCCTTCCCTAGGGACTGTCTCCAACTTTAATATTCTGCAAAACCTCCGATCAAGGCACATACCTTAATAAAACGTTTACGAAATAACTGTATGGCCTATATGCACACAGACAGAAAAAAGTACAGTTAAAAGTGAAAAACATGGTGCGCATGCAATAGATAAAACGACAGCTACACTCATATCTATTGCATGCGCACCATGTTTTCGTTATTTTATACTTTTTAGTCCGTTTTAAAAATGTGATATTTTTAGGGTTCCGTACCTCAAAAGAAAAAACGGAACCCTTATAGGATCACTTTGTTGTCTGTCTGTCCGTCGTGTCTGTCAAGAAACACATGGGGTACTTCCCGTTGTCCTAGAATCATAAAATTTAGCAGGTAGGTAGGTCTTATAGCACAAATACAGAAATAAATCTGAAAACCGCGAATTTGTGGTTACATCATTTAAAAAAAAAAATGTGTTTCAATTTTCAAAGTAAGATAACTATACCAAATGGGGTATCATAATGAAAGGGCTGTACATTCTAAAACTGATTTTTATTTATTTTTATGCATAATAGTTATTGATTTTTCGTGCAAAATGTTGGAAAAAATACCCGAGTACGGAACCCTCAGTGCGCGACTCTGACTCGCACTTGGCCGGTTTTTTAAAATGTAAATAATTATATTGTGCACATTAGTCTTGTTATTTCTGTTCTTTTCCCTCTCTATGAGCTGATTAAATTACGTCTAGCTCATTATGGCACGTTTGGACGTTTTCAATACGTAAACACATTTTGCAATTTTATTTTTAACAATTTAAAATCTTTTGATTTTATATAGTTGGCAATATTGTCATGTTCTAAGCTGATTCCTAGTTCTATAAGAGTAGCAGTACATGCCCAGTAAAGGTTACCTCCCACTTGATCTTTATTTCATACAAATCCCTTGGGAACTCTGCTCTTCCGGGATAAAAAGATGTACATGTCAATTTCCAAATTACCAAGTAGCTTTCATATAAATCGGTTAATCGGATGGACCTATATGAATCCCATGGGAACTTATTGATTTTCCTAGATAGAAAGTACTCTATGTCCGTCCCCGGGATATAATATGCTAACTCTGTACCTTTCATCAAAATCGGTTAAGCTGTTGGACCGGGAAAAGCTAGCAGACGGACAGACAGACAGACACACTTTCGCATTTAAAACATTAGCATGGACAGGCTAACAGTTTTGTTCATCGGGAAATTAAAGGTATAAAAATAACTCAAACAGTAAATTAACGTCCAACTAACGAAAGGCAACAACAGACCTCTAAATCAACCCTTTGGGATGGACGGGTGAAGTTTTTCACTTAACCGAATCAACTAATTGGGCAAAGGGTCTGCTTGTGTATTCTAGACCTAATAGCGTAGGAGATGGTACAGGCGGTTTGTGTTGAATTATTTATGGGCAAACATATTTTCTTCTTTATACGCAGAACTAGCCGATGCCCGCGACTTCGCCCGCGTGGATTTAGGTTTTTCGAAATCCCGTGGGAACTCTTTGATTTTCCGGCATAAAAGTAGCCTATGTGCTAATCCAGGATATTATCTATCTCCATTCCAAATTTCAGCCAAATCCGTCACGTGGTTTTTGCGTGAAGGAGTAACAAACATACACACACACACACACACACATACAAACTTTCGCCTTTATAATATTAGTGTGATACCTAATTTCTATAGGCCTCATATGGAAGCTCAGAGTCAATCAGCAGGCGATGGAAATAGCTACTCTCTAGAGTTACTTACTAGAGTTATTCCTCTCACTATACGTTATCAAATCAGATATGAAAAGATTAGTAGGAGAGCAGAGTAAGCGATATAGCTCAGCTCAGTTCGAAAAAAGCGGCCAAGTGCGAGTCAGACTTGCGAACTGAGGGTTCCGTGCTCAGGTATTTTTTCAAACTTTTTCCACGATAAATCAAAAACTATTATACATAAAAATAAATAAAAATGTTTTAGAATGTACGGGTAAAACCCTTTCATATGATACCTCACTCGGTATAGTTATCTTACTTTGAAAATTGAAACACATTTTAATTTTTTTTAATGATATAACCACAAATTCGCGGTTTTCAGATTTATTCCTGTATCTGTGCTATAATACCTACCTACCTGCCAAATTTCATGATTCTAGGTCAACGGGAAGTACCCTATAGGTTTCTTGACAGACACGACGGACAGACAGACAGACAACAAAGTGATCCTATAAGGATTCCGTTTTTCCTTTTAAGGTACGGAACCCTAAAAACCGGCCAAGTGCGAGTCAGACTCGCGCACTGAGGGTTCCGTGCTCAGGTATTTTTTCCAACATTTTTAACGATACATAAAATAAATAAAAATGTTTAAGAATGTACAGGTAAATCCCTTTCATATTATGATACCCCACTTGGTATAGTTATCTTACTTTGAAAATTGAAACACATTTTAATTTTTTTAAATGATGTAACCACAAATTCGCGCGCTGGTAGACCCCCAGTAAGTGGGCAGACGATATCAAACGATTCGCAGAAAGCCGCTGAATTCAGGCGGCCACTTCAACTACGCAACTTGGCAAGTACCTACATACTTTCATCCCTTATTTAATAGGGGTAAAATTTCCAAAAATCCTTTCTAAGTGAGTGCTTACATTATAAAGCGAACACATTCCCATAATGTGAATCACATTTAAAATAGATAAGTAAGGTAAGCCACCCGTGCGAATCTGGGTCGATTCAGTAGTTAAGCGAGTAAGCTGGTTGAGCCCCTTGGTCCTAAAATAGATTAGCAAGGCGTAGCCAGTAGCGTGTAACAGAATGTTTAGTTAGATAGAATATTACAGCAAACCGACCGTTTATGGCTCATTTACATTAGGTTGTTTTAACCGATTCGGTTGCACCCCTTATTCGGTCATCGGGTCGGGTTTTTAGTTAATCGTATTCGACCACAGCTCGTATTCGGTCACCGATTAGTGTAAACAGGTTTTCGGTTAACCGTAATCGATCGCATAGGTACCGTTTTTACGCGGTTCGCACACAGTTAAAATTCCTTATCGTAACACAAGATGTCAGTCCATGATGATGCTTTCAACACGAGTTTACACAGTTCGCCTGAATGGTCGCTGAATCCGGTAAATCGATAACATAAACGAATATGGTTGCCGGATTCGGTGACCGACAATGTAAACGCGCCATTATCAGTGCTCACTGAGGGAATCAGACTAATGGCTTCCAATGTAATTGCAGGTTGAGACTATATAACTTAGTTGTGTAAGACCACTGAAATGGACATAATATATTTATTTAGTATCTGATTTTAATCAATCTTAATTATAAACAACTAGCTGGTGCCCGCGACTTCGTCCGCGTGGATTTAGGTTTTTCAAAATCCCATAGGAACTCTTTGATTTTCCGAGATAAAAAGTAGCCTATGTGTTAATACAGGGTATAATTTATCTCCATTATAAATGTCAGCCAAATCTGTTCAGTAGTTTCTGCGTAAAAGAGTAACAAACATACACACACATACTAACTTTCGCCTTTATGATATTAATAATTAGTGTGATGATTGTATGGAAAGGCACTGGCCCCTATAATACGGGTTGTGCTAGTTTAGAGGACTCCACGAAACGCATGTGCCTACTTAAATTTGATATATAAAAAAACATATAAGTACGTTGGAAGATGTGCGCACGCAACTGCGCGGGAGATGAAGAAGCGTAGGCTATTCCTCAATCTCATAGCCTGATGGGACGGAAATCTGACACGACCGGAGAGACACTTGGGCAGGACTAACGGTTTTACGCGCTCTGCGAGACACGGGGTGACGGGGGTGAATCACCACCAACTTCCTTACCTAGGAATAAATGTTAAATTCGCAGTGGAACATGTTAACCACTAACCAACGAGGCAGTACCTTATGGCCGATTTAGACCAATTGCGTATGCAGCACGTACACGTGACACGTGCGTAGTGACACGCGTGAACTCGTAGACATAACGTCTACGCGAACGTTCACGCCACGCAAGCGGTATGCCATGTCTCATACAGTTCCATGCATTACAACGCAATGGTACGCGCTACGTCTACGCTTACGCAGCCTGTGTGAACGAGCTCTAAACCTTACATAACGTATTACGTGATACTATATCCGCATCACTGAAAAAGCAATTAGCATAGCGCCGAAACAAATTACAGTGAAACCTTGCAAGAGATTTATTTTCACTTTCGCACCAATAAGTAACAAAGTAATTAATAGGTCCCAACTCCCAACGTGTAAAGAGAAACGGCCAGAATAAATCTCTTAATCTAAAGGTTAATCGGTTAAAGGTTTTAACAGAAATATTTTTAAAATTTAAATAAAAAGAAAAGAAGCATATTATATCCCGCAGGATGCATGCTATCATTGTATCTTTTTCAAAACTTGTTAAAGAATGGGCTGTGAAAATGTTACAGACAGACAGTGACACTTTTGCATATTTTATAATATTAGTATGGAGCACAGAACACCTCATAATAATATGTTCTGTGGTATAGAGTATGGATTATTCCATACCTACAATCTCTTAATACCATTCTCACGGTAGGTTACGAGTACATCCTGTTTTAACCCAATGCTGAATTTTGTACAATCCTTTCTCATGAAAGGGAAAACCTCTTCATAGTTCATCGGTTTAGGTTAGATTTATTGTCAATGAATAAATTACCTAAAACCTTTCAAAATCCTAGTGAGATAATCCAATGTTTGCCGTTGCTATTAAATTCCATTAGGCGCTTCTTGCATAATTAAGTAGGTATTTATTTTTACCCGACTACGGCAAACCCAAAAGGAAGGGTTATGAATTAGCAGTCTATGTATGTAAGTTTGCATTTATATGTGTTTGACCATAGTGTCTAAATTACTGAGCCGATTTTGATGTATGAAGTATCAATCGGTTCGTTATGTTGGTGACAAAATCGGTCTGTCGAATGTTACACCCAAAAAGTGTGCAAAAAAGCATGGCGAGGGTTTAGTTTACTTAATACCTTAAACTTTAAGGAATTAAGTATCCCTTGCTTTAACGGTGAAGGAAAACTTGGTGAGGAAATCTGCATGTCTGAAAGTTCTCCATAATGTTCTCAAAGGTGTGTGAAGTTTGCTGATCTGCACTTAGCCAGCGTGGTAGACTATGGCCGAATCCTTCTTATTCCGAGAGGAAATCCGTGCTCAATAGTGAGCCGGCGATGGGTCGATGATTATGGTGATAATGATTAAGATATTAGGATTTTTTCGATAACCCCAAGAATCCCGTACGCTTTTCTAGCGGTAACATCCATATACCAATATTATAAATGCGAAAGTGTGTCTGTCTGTCTGTCTGCTACGTTTTCACGGCCCAACCACTGAACCGATTTTAATGTTTGGTACAGGCTTGGGATACGCCCCGGGGAAGGCCATAGGCTACTTTTTATCCCGGAAAATCAAAGAATTCCTACGGGATTTAAAAAAAATCGAAATCCACGCGAGCGAAGCCGCGGGCATCCCCTAGTATTACATAAAAGTAAATTCATTTCATTTCCTTTTGATAAAATACCTACGTCTTCATCATGTAATCTAGGGATTGAAAGGCGATTAAAGTTTTTACTTTCTGTCTGCTTCCATTATAGAAACAAACTTTGAACGTCTCCAAGGAAATTAAATTACGGACCCTTTTCATCTCTTAAAAGTTTTCCTAAAATAGTTTTTCTCTAGGTAACATTTTCTAGGGAATCACTTAAAAAGAAACACTTATCTTAATGCATTGCATAAAAGATCGATCTAGCGACCTCCCGAATATGAGGCGGACGTCTTAACCACCAAGCTGTTACAGCTTTTTTAATCCTAATAGAAACACAAGAATGTGTCTAGCTATGGCTGTTTAGACTTTAAAACCATTCAACCGATGTGCCCCAAACCGGTTCCATTAGAAAGGCAATAATGCGAAGATGGTTTTAGCCAAAAAAAACAATGCATTAGCACAGAATATACAACAGTCTAACGTACTTTTTTAGCGTAGTAGCACACGCCGGGTATCAGCTAGGTTGGACATTAATTAGCAGATTTCTAGACTATTATCAAACTAAAAGTTGCTAATTTGATTGTTATTTTCCGTTTCCGTATCCATTAAAAAAACCCCGTTAAGTGCGAGTTGGACTTCCACACGCAGGGTCCAGTACTCCAGTACCACATCATACAAGGTATATTTTTATTTACCTAACACTTTTATGAAGAGCACTGCAAATTAATATCGGACTGCGCCATCATATTATGTGATTTAGTAAATTAAATTTTTCGTGACACATTTTAATTTTTTTTTGTGTGATGGAACCACAAATTCTCAGTTTTCGGATTTTTTCCTTACTTGTGCTATAAGATCTACCTACTTGCCAAACATGAATTTAGGTCAACGGAAAGTATCCTGTAGGTTTTCTTGCTAGACAAAACGGACGGACAGACGAACAGACATACAAACAACAAAGTGATTCTTTGTTGGGTTCCGTTTTCCCTTTATTCTTTTGAGGTACGGAACCCTAAAAAAAGGTGCAGATATCCAAAACAAAAGATCAAAAATAAAAGATGCAGGTATCCAAATTTAGTTTAGAGAAAAACATGACAATCGACGCCGTTGTTTACTCGGAGGAAATTCTGGAGAAGTAATTAAAAAGCAAATAAAACTTTGGCTATACCTACCTACTCGTATTAACAGCAATTATTTCAGAACGACTTGCTTTTCTTTCGTGTATTTTATAGGATGAAAATATAACATTGTTTTGTATTCTTAACCTCGGATAGGGTTGACATCTTTTGTTTTGGAGCAAACAACTTTACTTTTACGACCTAAGAAAATACAAGTTGAAATAAAAGAATAACATTTACACGCTTTTAACATTGCAATAACAAAATGTTAACAGAGTAGGATGTTGGAATATAGGTAAGTATTTTTTGCATATATTATTAAGTTTATGTTATACTTACCTACAGCGTCTTTGATCACACTTAATATTATAAAGGTGAAAGTTTGTACGTGTGTGTGTGTGAGTGTGTGTGTGTGTATGTTTGTTACTCCTTCACGCAAAAACTACTGGACGGATTTGGCTGAAATTTGGAATGGAGATAGATAATATCCAGGATTAGCACATAGGCTACTTTTTATCCCGGAAAATCAAAGAGTTCCCACGGGATTTCAAAAAACTTAAATACAAGCGGACGAAGTCGCGGGCATCATCTAGAAATCATAACATGACAATTAATAAAGTACCTATGTAGAGTACCAAAAAGATAGTGCTCTATCTAGATTATTTCGTTGACTCTGCTACTTGACAGATGTTCAAACTGTTATCGGAGTTTACAGAGGTTTTTTAACAAGTTCATTTACACGATCAGCTGTGTACAGGGTTGTCACATTGAAGTTTTAAACTAATTTTTTATGTCCTCATAATCTCCAACGGGTACCACACTACGAGGCTCATTATTTTTCTGATACATCTACACATGGGACCGGGTTTTGGAAATGTAGGTCCTGCGCGTTTCAAATTAAAAGCTGCCATAATAAATTAAAAATACGAAAAGTGTACAGCACTTACCACTCGGAAAAATCAACAAACGTATTTTGATCACCACGTAAACACTTCAGTTAATGGGGTACACCAGGAAATAAGTTTTTAACATAAAATTATTTCAAAATATAATTTATTACTATACTAATACTTAGTTTAAACTTTCAATATTTATTAAAAAGTCAGTTAAATTTTCCTCCTTGAATTGAAAGCCTTTTAATTTTTCGTAAGCTTTCAATCGTAAGTTCGGGAAAATGTAGTAAAGCGGTTCGCAACGCGCGGACCATCGCCAAAGGTCGGGCTTAGACTGAAGCTGAATTCTGAAATGATATGAGAACCTGGGAATCGGGATAGTATGAAATGCTTCGGCGATGCGCTCAATTATTTGGTCCAGTTCAGGCATGCATCTCTAACTTTTCGGAGTTGTGTGCGTTCTTTTAAGCCAATTTCACTTGTTTTAAAGGTGAAGGTTCACCATTAGCAATTAAAATTTAAACTTTTGCAATGTTCTTGAAATCAATGCAATGTGGCTAGCTGCATTTTGGTATTACTTGGTCAAAATATTTCCCCCAATAACTTTGTATGAATTCCTTAAGCTATCTAATATCTCACTGACTACTTTTGGGATCCAAATTGGTATATAACTCATCTTATAATAATCTTAGCTGTCCATCCGTAGCATAAATCACAAGTTATTAAACGGAGTTGGAAGTTGTAACTGCATGAAAAATTGCCAGATTATGCCACGTGCCACCGTTTATTTGAATTTATTTTACACGTAATTTGCTAGGAGCTGATATTATTAGAGTTATTATTCTTCACTGTGTTCCGTCGTTTTTTAGGATTCCGTAAGAGAAAAAAGGAACCCTGAATAGGATCATTTCGTTGTCTACCTGTCGTGTCTGTCAAGACCCGTCAAGAAATCAAAACCGATATGGTACTTCCTGTTGACCTTTAATCATGAAATTTGGCACGTTGCAATGTCTTAGTTATAGCACAAGTAAAGGGAAAAATCCGAATTAGTTATTATACATCACAAAAAAAAAGTTTTATATCTTTTATGACGATACGGAACTCTTCGTGTCCGAGCTCGATTCGCACTTGACTGATTTTTATTCAGTTAAATTACCTAAAAACATCATGACCAGACCATTGCCGGCTCACTACTAAGAACTGTGAACAGGTCTCCTCTCAGAATGAAACCTCTGAAAAGCATAAATAATTGACTTTAAGGTTTAAGCGTCAACAGTTAAAATCCGACGTGATTAAATTTTATAATTGACAGGAACATGTCATGAACTCGGGGAGAAGTTTGTAATTTTTAATGACTACGAACAATTTGTAGAATTTATATGAGGAGCATTATTAAATTTTATCGCGTCGGAATCCAATATTAAGAGATAATAAAATTAAATACTTAAGCTAAAAATATTCGCAAATATTTAAATACTCGTTTACTGCAGAAATAAGAGAGTAAGGGCCTTTGCACACCACGTTTTTTAAACGCGCCGTTGACGCGCGTTTTAGAAACGTGCGTCGACGTCGCGCTTTTATCCTACAGAGCAGTTTGTTGTTGTTTGTATCGATACACACGCGCGTTAGGATCGACGGGCGGGGTTTCCCCCGCAACTAGGGAGCTGTGAATCTACGCTAGTTGCAATCGAGCAATTTGGTGCACCGCACGTCTTTGAAACAAATAAAATGGAGCCTTTCGATGCTGAGACGCAAACAAAGCGCATGCAATCAATGCTTTCTCGACCAACGCCATCTTGCTACTGTTGACGAGGTTCTGCTTAAAAACGCATGCCGGTACGATGCCGTAACCATGATGCAGAAACCGATCAGGAGTACCTAAGGGTTTAATGCAACTGATATACCCCTTCCAAGTAAGCCTGCTTCCTTCTTAGACTACATGATCACTTAGGTACTACCAGGTGAAATCGCAGTCAAGGGCTAACTTGTAGTTGAGTAATAAAATAACATTTAAAGGTCACCACAGCAATTCTCCTTAATTTAGGAACCTAACAAGGAATGGAATTTGGGGCGCAATTACTTTACGCCAAATTTCCCAATACTGATATATCAAATTGAGGTCAAAAAGTATTATTATAATTAAATTCTTTTGAAACATTATTATGAAGCACTTAATTTTATTATCGGGTACGAGGCAGGCGAGCGAGTTTTTCCAATATTTAAGGGTCTTCTAATAATAATCCCTCACGAAAAAGGCAATTTTCCATTGAAAACAAACTTCGGGGAAACTGATTAGTAAAATAATTCTGGCAATATTCTTCAGTGAGCCTTAGCAGCATAGATTAACTTATATGGTTATCTGTATCGACTGCCTCATTGGTTTAGTGATTAGCTTATTTGATTGTAGATCATGAAGTTACCGGGTTCGATTCTGAGTGAAGCCAAGAAAATTGATTTTACTATCAAGGAATTTTCAGCAGCGGTACGGAGTTAAAAGGTTGTGTGTGTCGTCCCGTGTATCGAAGGGCGAAATCTGCCTGATCTATATCCGGTCGTGTTTGATTGCCGTCCCATTGGATGGAGTGAGGGAATATGTAGAGATACGTTTACATTGTGCACTATAATATCTCCAGAGTAGTTAACTAATTTCCATTGAGATGATCAAACTTACATTACAATATTGGGCGTTGGTGGACTGATTGATTGATCGAATGCATAAATTAAGAAGTAAAAACCCGGTCTAGAGCGAGCCAGACGCGCATACGATGGGTTCCCTACAATTGCACAAGAAGTTATACGTTATTTTAACAGCCCGCTGACAAATAAACAGGCAAACAGATAGACGGATAGACAGATGGATGGAGAGTAGAGATTTAGTAATAGGGTCCCGTTGAAACCCCTTTTTTGTACGGAACCCTAAAGGAGTTCAGGACATAGAAATGAGAGTATAATATGAAGGTCTTATGGGACTTCGTCTGTGTTGGTGTTAGCTGGCGGTCGATCTCTGCCTTTTTGGAGTGTTTTTTTGTTAAAACTGACTGGAAAGCGCTCTAAGGAGGTGCCGTGCATATGTCGGCGAGCGCCGGCACAGACGGGGTCCACACTTGTATAGTTTAACTAACTTGTTACAAATAACTACAAACTTGACATTGGCTAATCTATATGGTTAATCGAGAGAGGAAAAAAAAGGTCTTATCACTAAGTAATAATGTCCAGCAACCCTTTCAGAAAAAAGCTCACGGTCTCAATAGATATGTAATAAAGTCAAATTTGGGTCGCTACGAACATTCTTTTCTGAACAAAGACCCAAACGTTTTTGCGTGACTGCGGCGTGATGGACATGACGCTATCTGGATCCCATTCAGGTTTTCTAAAGAGGTCCGCCATTGAGAATGATGTGATAAATTGGAAGTTAGAAATGAAAGGAAGTTTTATTTGGTTCACACCATTGAATCGGTTAAGAGTAGGTGCTATTTAGGATGTTCAGGAAATCAAGTGTCGTATATCGTATAAAATAAATAAAGAAAGCCTTAGAGCCTCGATAGCTCAACAGTTGAGGAGCGGACTGAATTCCGAAAGCTCGGGCGGTTCAAACCCCACCCGTTGAACTTTTGTCGTACCCACTCCTGGCACAAGCTTTACGCTTAATTGGAGGGGAAAGGGGAGTATTAGTCATGGTTAGCATGGCTGATATTCTTTTTGATTGAATTAAATCTTCGGCATCGTATTAGTCGACGGACACCCACAGGTGACCATCTAAGTTCAGTTGGCATTATTTCCCAGCTTCATCTGTATTTTGACTTTTTACACTACGTATGTTTGTTACTCCTTCACGCAAAATATATTGGACAGATTTGGCTCAAATTTGGAATGTAGATAAATCATACCCTGGATTAGCACATAGGCTACTTTTTATTCAGTAAACCCCCATGGTTCCCGTGGAATTTTGAAAACCCGCAATTCACATTTTTGCTCCTTCACGCCACAAATAGCTAGAGATCGATAGCAGTATGAGCAAAGTTTAAACGCTTTCGGCTGTTATCAACCGTTTTCGAATAACGTGTTTATTTATTTTCGCTTTTATTCCAATGTTTTTGTAAATTGAGCGACTGTTTTCTGTAACGCTATCTAATTACCATGAATCTAATTAGTAATGCTAATTACATTTTGTAGACTGGCTATAAGTACGGCTTGGCCGTTTAATGTTCGTAAAACTATTACATGACATAACATATTAAACGTTAAAAGTTATTAAACGGCCAAGCCGTCCTTTTTTTACCAAGATGTAGGGTTTGTAGAATCAGAGCTTGTAAGTAGAGTGATTTGTTATTTATTGTTATAAATGTGATATAGTCAAGAACATTTAAGAGCTATATTACTTTGGACTTGGGATAGGTCCCATGGCCAGCACAAATCTAAGCTCAGCTAGGGACTTGGCTCTACTAGAGATCTCATAACTTTTTAACAGTGAAAACATTATGAACTTGTGAGTCTTGGCTAACTTTTTACATGAAATGTTTTTGGTGGGTTGATTGTTTAAATATCTCCAGACCGACGAAATATTGCCGTTGTACAGATAGGAGTGGGTTGGTTTGATAGGTATAGACAGAAATATTGCAAGAAAAAGTCACACAATTTTCCCAGGTTACGTTAATTTGAATGACATTGGTCTTTGTATGTAGGAACTTTTTCGTATGGGCAGGTGCAGATCTGCTGAGTGACATAGTTACTTTTTATCACGGAAAATCGAAGAGTTCCACAGGAATTTAGAACAGTTCTAAATTCACGCGGACAAAGTCGTGGGCATTAGCTAGTCCTATCTATCCATACTAGTATTATAAATGTGATAGTGTGTCTGTCTGTCTGTCTGCTAGCTTTTAACCGATTTTGACCAAAGGGTCTAGCCGGATAAGCATAGCGAATCGGCCCCCAAATGACAACCTATTTCGAAACTTAGGTATCAATATCGCCTTGATGTACGAATACGATTTATACAAGTTTCGCCTCCCTACTCCGCTTTTCCCCTGAGATATTAAAAAAAATGTGCGTGAGTACGACTATCGTTCAAAGTGTCATATCTCGGAAAGTTTTAAAGATACAAACGTGAAACCAACGCGAGATTTTAGGTGACCTTTAAGAGCATATTTTGTATTTTTTTCAGACTTTTGGAATGGTTACGAACATTTTTTTTTAAATAAATAAAAATTTAATTATTATTATTTCAGTGTTCCTTCTTAGGTACAATCACTGAAAAAAAAAATGTTATAGTACTTGACATGTTACTAATACTCAAAAAAAAAATCGTTTAAAAAAATATAGTGCAACACTGCAAAAAAAAATTAAGTTCCACGGAACTAGGTTATACAAGGATATAGACATAGGCACATGTACAGTGTTACTAGGTAAGTCGACCTAGATTCGTTATAAGGTTGTAGGGGAGGTCAAATGCTATCAAAAACTCCATAGGTTCGAAAGTTTCGAAATAGGTTGTCATTTGGGGGCCGATTCGCTATGCTTATCCGGCTAGACCCTTTGGCAAAGAGATAGCACGCATCCCGGTGAAGCACATAGGCTACTTTGTATCCGGAAAATCGAAGAGTTCCACAGGATTTTCAGAAACCTAAATTCACGCGGACAAAGTCGTAGGTATCAGATAGTATAGAATGAAAGTGGATACCTATTCGCAAATTGGTTTCGGAATTGAGGCGAGCCCGCGGCGATGGCACAATTATTAACAAAGGCTTGGAGACGAAGTGGAAATCTAATTTGTACGACGCCTGCGGTTTTGGTTGTTATTGTGTAATGCTACAGACTAAGTAAGAGCAGTTAGATAACAGTGAAATTTTATCAATATACAGTGGATTCTCGGTAATCCGGTCCCTGTCTAATCCGGCACCCCCTGTAATACGACATGTCTATTAATTATTATTGAATTTACTGACATACATATAGTGAATTATGATTTGTACTTCAGAGTATATATAACATATAGATTATAGAATCTTATCATTGGATCTGTAATTTGTCGGATTACAAAGTACTCTTTTGTAAAAAATTCCGGACTATAGGGGGTCTTAGGGAGTACTCTATAATCCGACAAATTCGATAGTTCGACAATGTCCTGCAAAGCGTTTGTCGCATTACCGGGGGTCCACTGTACCTACTTACATCCAAATCCAAACTAATATTACAAATGCGAAAGTGTGTCTGTCTGTCTGTCTGCTAGTTTTTCACGGTCCAACACTTTAACGGATTTTGATTTGCATGTCAACTTCATGACAATCGGTTAAATAAATGGACCGTGAAAAGATAACAGACAGACAGATAGACACAGTTTCGCATTTATAATATAAGTGTGGACGATGTGAAAATTAAAAAAAAAGCCTTTAAAACAGGAAAAAGGAAGTAAAACTAAAATTGAAACGACTAGTCATATATTTTACTGTTCTTAATTTTATTTAATTGATTTTTAATTACTATATTTACACATTTGGCAGTAATTTTAAGGTTTAATATCTAAATTTAAAAAATTAGAAACAGAAAACAATAATTTTACGCTTAAAATAATAGTTTCATAAAATTACATAACATTTGGCACTTGCGATTATAGCTACCTATTTATTATTACTGGCTTAATGATAATTACTTATTTAATAGTATGAAGGCACAACATACCAGACTTTTAACATAAGCTTAAGTCTAGTCTTAAGATAAGCCTTATAGTAGAATGTATTGTTTCGCAAAGAATAGATTTATTTTGCAAAACAATATATTCTATGATTTCAAAACTATAAGAGTCCTTTCAGACAACACACAACACCACAGAGACAAAAACGTCGCCAGGCAAATTACGATTTACAAATGGTACGGTGGTTCACCGTGGTTCACGACCAGTTAGACCATTAGCAGTTTTTTTTAAAGGATATTAGCCATTTTAATCATGACTAACATTCCCCTTTCCCCTCCAACTAAGCGTAAAACTTGTGCTAGGAGTGGGTACGAGTTACGACAATAGTGCAACGGGTGGGGTTTGAACCGCCGACCTTACGGAATTCAGTCCACTCCTATAACCGTTGAGCTATTGAGGCTTAATTTAAAAGTTGGGTTGTGACTTGTGGTCCGCTTGAATAAACACTAACAGGACTTATGTATTGATATTACAAAGCCAATGTAAAAACATTTCCCAAAGCTACGTACTAATTATGCAAGAACTCGATACCCTATGTACCTGTGTACCTACTTATTTCAACAAACTATTTATTTTACCAATTCAGACAACATTTGTGATTAAAGGAGAGTCAAGAATAAACTAAAATAATTATATGGGTGTAAAGATTGAACTTTAAAGGTTAATTTAGTCATTTAAAATCTTGGATGAAAAGTTTAAAATTAGTAGATAGTGAAATTAGTATTCTGCTTTAGTTTAGATGTGACAGATATTGATAAATATAGTTCACGACAGGTCGAGATGGCAATCGGGGTATGAGGGACGCCCCTGAAGTTTTTGTTAGCACGTATCCGAAAGATTGGGCTTACGATGCGTCCAAATCAAGAATAGGAATGAGCTTCCGCTGTTCTGATGTCTTATCTAAAAAAAAATTTAGAACTGAGACTTATTTAAATGCATAATGTAGTAGAAAAAAAAAACACTTTTAATTAAGTACTAAATAAGTAAGTACATGATTTGATAAAAAACCTTTTGCCAGGCTGTAATTTAAAAAAAAAACTTAGAGAATTCAAAAATGGAATTCTGCACGTGTTCAATTTTCGTAAAGTAGGTAAATGTTACACCGAGTTACAAGCACAATTTTTTTTAATTGATCTGTCAGACACTTTAGAACTTAATTAATTTTTCTTATGGAAATCACTAACTTTTGATTTAGATCAGTTTTGAAGCACTAAATCGCCTCAACGTAACCATATACTTACAAGTGTAAATTAAAAATTTATAACACCCCCGACAAGTGAAGGTTACAGTAACTAGAAAATAGCCGATAACTTTCAAACGGCTGAACCGATTTTCTTGGATTATAGCTAAGAACACTCTCGATCAAGCCACCTTTCAAACAAAAAAAACTAAATTAAAATTGGTTCATTCGTTTAGGCGCTACGATGCCACAGACAGATACACAGATACACAGATACACACGTCAAACTTATAACACCCCTCTTTTTGGGTCGGGGGTTAAAAACCAATACAAAACATTACCATCCATACATTTTTAACAATTTCAACATTGATCACGCAACTTTTAACAAACAATCACTTAAATCTAATCAACTTTTTTCTTAATTTCTAGAAGTTTCAACGTATGTAGGCACCAGAACATGGCAGATACTACGTAGAACATTTGCAGGGCTGTCAGAAGGGGGCTGGTAGCCAGGCTCCTAGTTAAAAAGGCTAGGGCTGAACATCTGACGACTTCAAGCATTGGTGCGTATTTGGAGTTGTCGAAGATCATGCCTATGATTGTTAGGGATGCCATCACGTAGAATACGAAGACTATCACTGATAACGGAGTCATGCCCTGTGGACAAAAAAAATGTTTTATTTTTTTGTTAGTTGCAGCCTACTAAAGATACGGGTAAGGTTTAGACTCTTTGAATTTCAGTGTGTCTTCTTTTTAGAGTTCCGTACCTCAAAAGGAACCCTCATAAGATCACTTCTTGCCTGTCTGTCTGTCCTTCTGTCTATCAAGAAATCCAATAGGGTTCTTCCCGGTGACTAAGAATCATAAAATTGTGCAGGTAGGTAATTCATTCTGTAAAATTTCAACTCTACCTATTATGGTTCACGAGATACAGTCCGCTGATAGACAAACGGACGGACCGACACGTGCGTTGGCACCCGTCGGGTACGAAACCCTAAAGAGGTCGTTGATCTCAACGTAGTTGCTAATTAAATAGAAAAAATTTAGTAAGAAGATTTAATTAGCTTACCATATACCGGGAAGCCAGTTCGAAGAAGCCATACAAAACGACCGCGTAATGCAAAACGATGTAAGTGTTGCACCATGCGGGCAGCAAAACGTCGTATTTGGGACGGTTTTCCACCTGTGGGCAAAATATTCAGAAACATTAGTTAAAGTTCTTCTTGTCTTTAGCATTACGCTCTTGACAGAGCTGTCTTGGCCGTTACTTAGTGCTGTGGAATGCTTTTTTTATTTATTTACTTATTTTATTTATTTACTTTTTTATTTATATTTATTTAACTTATAGAATTTACAGAACATTTTTGTAACATTCAGTGCCATTTTTATTCAGATACAATGCCGTCTGAGATGGAAGCGGGCTAAACCTGGAAGGGGTATGGTAGTTATCATTAAACCCATAGCCCTTTAGTTTCTACACGGCATCGTACCGGAACGCTAAATCGTTTGGCGGCACGGCTTTGCCGGTAGGGTGGTAACTAGCCACGGCCGAAGTTTCCCACCAGGCCAGACCAGAGATTTAGAAATTATAAAATTCCAAGCCCCTGCCGCGAATCGAACCCGGGACCTCCCACTAATATGACCACAGCGCTTATAACTGCGCCAGGAGGTCTCCGAAATAAAGAGTAGTGGACGTTTATCGATATCTCAACGGTTGACGAGCGGACTGAATTCCGAAAAGTCGGCGGTTCAAACCCCACCTGTTGCACTATTGTCGTACCCTCTCCTGGCACAAGCTTTACGCTTAACTGTAGGGGAAAGGGGAGTACTAGTCATGATTAGCATGGCTAATATTCTTTAAAAAACAACTTACTTCAACTTTCATGTCTTCGTCGCCGAGTCGAGGAGTACCAGGTTCCCAGCTGGGACCCCACACGACTGCCTTCAGCTTATCACTCCAGGTCTCCAGACGGCGGCACTTCTGGATTACGTAGCGAGTGTAGAACGACTGTTAAAACAAAAAAAAATCATTATTGACATCCTCTTAATTAATATTGACATTAATAGGCACAAAAAAATTAAAAAACCTGTATTTCTTAAAAGTTCGCAATGTATTGCAAATAAAACATCTGACTGACGCTAGAGGTCAAGATACGTTGCGTAGATATGTGCTGCGGGGTCAATGCCGCGTCGTAGTCAGGGCATTGACCCCGATTTTGCTCGCTACTTTGCACTTTGGGGGTTCGAAAACTACTAAATTACTAAAACTACAAGTACAACGCTAGTTGTTATTGGTATTGAATTGTGTTTAGGTAGTATAAAAATTACAACCTGTATATTATGTTTGTAAATAACTAAAAATTTAAAAAACCCCCGACACAAAAACCTCTATAAGAAAACTAGAAAAGAGCTGATAACTTTCAAACTGCTGAACCGATTTCCTTCGATTATAGCTAAGAACACTCTCGATCAAGCCACCTTTCAAACGAAAAAAACTAAATTAAAATCGGTTCATTCGTTTAGGAGCTACGATGCCACAGACAGATACACAGACACACAGATACACATCTGTGTATCAGTGACGTGTGTATCAGTGTATCTCACTGATACATACGTCAAACTTATAACACCCCTCTTTTTGGGGCGGGGGTTAATTATAATACCCCTCTTTTTGGGTCGCGGGTTAATGCGAAATTAAATATGTAGTTAAAATGTATGTACCTGTAGGTAAGCCGGGTTGAAAGAAGGCTGGTTGTAAATGAGTCCGTAAATGATCTCGATCTTGTCGGTCTCGGGTCGGAAGGTGCCGAATAGCCGGTCCCAGATGATGAGGACTCCACCGTAGTTCACGTCTAAGCAGTATTTGTTGCTGCCTTTAATAAAGATATGAAATAAATACAAGCTTTAAATAAATCCATACGATATAAAAGCGAAAGTGTGTCTGTCTGTCAATCTGTCTGCTACGTTTTCACGGCCCAACCGCTGAACCGATTTTAATGAAAGGTACAGACTTGCGATACATCCCGAAGAAGGATTCTTTGATTTTCCGGGATAAAAAGTAGCCTATGTCTGTCCCCGGGATGTAAGCTAACTCTGTACCGAATTTCATTAAATTCGGTTCAGCGGTTGTGTCGTGGAAACGTAGCAGACAGACAGGCACTTTCGCATTTATAATATTATGGAAGTACGGATTAAAAAAATGTAATGTATGAAGTTTATTTACCTACTATGGAAATATTAAAAACAAATACACAACACCCCCGACAAGTGAAGCTTACAGTAACTAGAAAAGAGCTGGTAATTTTCAAACCTGCTGAACCGATTTTCTTGGATTATAGCTAAGAACACTCTCGATCAAGCTCCCTTTCAAACTAAAAAAAACTAAATCAAAATCGGTTCATTAGTTTAGGAGCTACGATGCTACAGACAGATACACACACACGTCAAACTTATAACACCCCTATTTTTGGGTCGGGGGTTAAAAATATGAGGATTCTCCGAGAAGCTTTCTGCCAATCTGTTATGTTGTAAACAAACTAAGGACAAACAGACCATACATGCACCTTTAATATTTAAATGAGGATAGAATTACAAGTGACTTTTGCCTTTGAATCCTAAGCCCCTGAGAGATTTTTCTTGGGATTCATAACGCGCTCTGTTTGTTTAAGTATTCCCTTTCTATTTTACGAAAGAAACTAAATATAACTCAAGTTTTTCTCTCTTATATTTAATAATTCATGTTTAACATATAAAAGTCTTAGAGGGTATGCGAATTGTATTCACAAAAGTGAAATAATAATCTGGGATAGATTTGTTAAAATATCGGATTTTGTTTTCATTTTTAGAAGCCAAACCTCCAAATTTAAAAAAAAAAAACAATTTTGATGAAGTCGACTGCATCATCACAGATGAGACCGCAGTCAAGGGCTAACTTGTAACGGAATAAAGAAACCGACCAAATGCGAGTCGTTCTCGCACAGGACGGGTTCCGTACAAGAAACTGGACTTTTATTTTTTCATGGCAGCAATTTTGAAATTTTTAGTAGGTATTTGTTGTCGTAGCAGGAATAGAAATACACATTCGGTGAATATTTCAGGTCTCTACCTGTGAGATATTATAGGTAGTTCATGTGATACAGCCCGCTGAGACAGACGGACGGATAGATTGGACGGACAGACGGACGAACGGAATGTACGGAAATTTAAAAAGTACAAATATCTTACCATGATGAACTCTATGGTGGCTAGGAGTGTTGAGGATGTACTCCAAAGGTCCAAGGCTCTTAATGGTCTCAGTGTGGATCCAGAACATGTAGAGGTAGCTGAACTGGTGGTGCATCACGAACTGTGCTGGTGGTATCGCCAGCGCCAGTGGGAGGTAGAAGATCTGTAGAAAAATACCAATATAAATCATCATCATCAACCTATAGATAGATAACTATACCAAGTGGGGTATCATATTATTATGAAAGGGCTTTACCTGTACTTTCTAAAACAGATATTTATTTATTTTTATGTATAATAGTTTTTCATGTATTGTGCAAAATTTTGGAAAAAATACCGGGGTATGGAACCCTCAGTGCGCGAGTCTGACTCGCACTTGGCCGATTTTTCGAACTATGTGCCCTGCCCATTGCCCCTTCAGCTTCGCTATGTCGGTTACTCTGTTTCTTATACGGATCTCCTCATTTCTGATTTGTTCATAGATGAATATATAAATAAAACCACATTTTGCCCGCAATTAGTAGTCTCTATACTCTATTAGAGAGTTCTATTATTATAAAGAAAAACTAGTTTATAACTGCTGTTTTGTCGGCTCTTCTCAGTAGAATCTACATTCTGAATCGATGGTAGTCAGACGTAGCGTAAGATAGACTAATTTTCCTACATGAAATACATTTTGGTTTTGATTTAATATGCAAAATTCCAAGTTTTTAGACCCATTTGTTTCAGCTACATTTTGAGCAAATTATGTTAACCCTTCATAAATGAATATCTTTTTAAAAATGAAATCTTTACTCTCAATAGAAAACAATGTCTGGTCAGACAAAGCTTTTTAGTTTTTGTTTTTAATTAAAAAGGCTAATAGGTACCTATTATTTAATATGAAAACAAAATTAAAAAGCAGAATTCCTTTTGTTTTCTAATTAAATAGGTAGCTAAGTAGCCTATGTGCTATTTAGTTAGAAAACAAAAGAGAATTCCGTCGCAAAGATTTTAATAAAAGTGCTGAGTAAATACTAACTATTATATTACCTATTTAGTTTGAAACCCTCGTAGCTTTGGTTTTAAGTTAACGTAATTAATTATCACCATTAATATCATCATTATCTTACAAATCCCACAAAGGTTCTAATTTGAATAAATGATTTGATTTGATACTGTTATCATTTTGAAATCGAAATCTAGGAAGTTAGTATGAGTTTATTATTGTATTTTTATATGATTTTTATATATGTATTATAATATACAGACCATAAAGATTTGTCTATCTTGATGGATTATAGCAAGTAAGATACTATACGATAATGTGGGAAGAAAAGATTTTACTTACAAATCCGCACCATCCCTGTAGAACTGACTGTCTTATGCCGACACCCATGTTGAAGTCCTCAGAAGTATGGTGCACTTGATGTTGGGCCCATAAGATGTGGACCTCTGGGGAAGAAAATTGAACTTTAATAGGCTATATACGTAGGTAAAGTATGCGCATGTTTTAAGGCTTCAGTACACAATGGTTCACCACACAATGCATTTAGCAACTGCCATGAATTGCTAGTTGCGTCAAGACCCTTTGAAGTTTTGTATGCAAAAAGATTTAAGTTTATTCTGTATGCAAACTCAGAATAGCAGCAAACGGGTCAGAGGAACTTTTCGATCTTGTCCCCCCTTCACCATTTTACCATCGAACCGCAAGACGTCGGGCGAGTTTCCATCCTTATGTCGTCGACATTCCATCTACACGCACGAAACGTTTTGCGTCTTCATTCCTCATACGCATGGCTAAGGTTTGGAATACTCTTCCGCGATCTGTGTTTCCTACCATTTACAATCCGGGTATCTTTAAAACAAGAGTGAATAGGCACCTTCTAGGTAAACGCGTCCCATCTTAGACCACACATCACCTTCCATCAGGTGTGATTGTGGTCAAGCGCTTGCCTATTGTGAATAAAAAAAAATGTACGCCAAGTTTTGTAATAGTTTATGACTCTTTACCCGTCATCCAATTTAGGGTCCTGTTTGAAAATCAGCGCTGATACACAAGAGTATTCTTGTGTATCAAGGCATACAGCATTATTATATTATGCTTTTTTCGGGTCGCGCCACACATATTATTAACACAGTTTATAGTTTATACCGGCGTTTCTTCTGCTTGAGACAGTCATGTTGGCTTTAAGAGGGGTCTCTCCATCACTCGCTCCATACAAACGTAGTTCCAATTTCATTTGAATATTAAGCAACCAAAGTCCATGAGATTTTGCAGACATATTCTAGAAACTAATATCTATGTCTGCGGTTTTACAGATTTCTGTTAAAATATTCGGTTTCAAAGTTACGCGGTCTTAAAAATTCACATACAAATCTTTGAGCCCGTGTAATTTTAAAACTATATATTTTTAGAAAAACCTAAAACACTACAGGCACAGATATTTGTTTCTAAAATATGTCTGTAAAATTTCATGGACTTTGGTTGCTTAATATTCAAATGAAATTGGAACTACGATTGTATGGAGTAAGTGACGGAGAGAGCCCTGTTAATGCTCACGTGGAGAGATAACCAGCTCTCAGGTATATGACGTATGGCACCATTTAAGAAATAAACATTTTTCTTTCTTTTTATAAGTGAAGAAATTCTAACTTACCATGACAAGCTCTATGCATCCAGTAGTAACAGAAGTCGACGCCCAAGGCCGCTGCATACCAGGTGAGTGTATTGTTCCAGGGCAACTCTACTATCCTGAAGTTGCAGTATATCCAGGTGTACAGATACGACTCCGCCCCGCGCCATATTAACCTGCGGGAAGTATCTTCATCATCATCCTTTCACCAGCTCACTACTGAACGCAGGTTTGCTCTTAGAATGAGAAGGACTTGGCCATAAATAATTCATAGTAAGATTTTATTATTACAACAAAAAATTAGGACTATACATTCTTAAAGTACTCGAAATGGTTCCTAGTATTTTACAAAGTTTTGCCTTCTTATTAATACTGAAGAAACTCTGATTTGGTCACCATTTAATTTAGGAGAATCACTTTGAATCTAGGTAAATTAAAAACTTTACTAACTTTGTAAAACAAAACTCAATACTGCCAAAATGTTATAGAATCCCAAGAAATCATTAAAAGTTTTTGAGACGTGTAAACCTATACTGGGCATATTGTTTGCTTGTTGTAACTTGTGATCTATACTAATAAATAAAATTGGAGTGTCTGTCTGTAATTTCGAAATAACTACCTCATATTAAGCTCATATGGTTATTTGAACGATACCAACACTGAATCACACGTTTTTAAAATTTTTGTCTGTCTGTCTATCTGTCTGTCTGTCTGTCTGTTTGAAAAGGCTAATCTTTGGAACGGCTGAACCGATTTTGAAGGGATTTTCACAGATAAGTAGAGGATTGACCAGGGTGTAACATAGGCTACTTTTTTAACCGACTTTCAAAAAGGGAGTTGTGTTTTTCTACCTATGTACACCGAAATCTCCGAGATTTCTGAACCGATTTGTGTAATTTTTTTTTAAATCGATAGAGGAACTTTGTGACATTGTTTCATAAAAAAATTGGATTCCAACTCCTCAATTCTGATGCTGCAGGGGACCTCACCATCAATACTGATGGGATTTAGAAACTGTCTTGATTGATATTGAAGGTATCTGTACCAAGTAAAGACTTTGTCGTTGACTTTTGGGAAATCAAAAGTTCCCACGGGATTTTAGACCCTAAATCCACGCGTGCGAAGCTGCGGGCATCAGCTAGTAAATAATAATTAATTCGAGCAAAGGTTCTAGCGCACTGCTAAGTCAAAGATGTATGAAATTGCCTCTTACCTTCCACATTCCTGGAATATTCCATGAGATATGCTGGTAATTCCGTCGTTGAGCCGGATTCCTTTCTTGCCTTCCAGCCTCAGGACTATGTGCTCGATGATCATGAATATTAAGAAGTACGGATACGACTGAAACAAACGAGAAATTTATATGAATAAATGCATTTTTGAAAGAATTTAACTTTTCACGAATGCACTCTAGAAAGAGCTTTCCTTTTAATGCTACTTCGGATCGTAGCATCCATACTAATATTATAAATGCGAAAGTGTGTCTGTCTGTCTAACGGTCTATCTGTCCGTCTGTCTGTCTGCTACCTTTTCACGGCCCAACAGTTTAACCGATTCTGACGAAATTTGGTACAGGGTCAGCTTATATCCCGGGGACGGACATAGGCAACTTTTTATCTCGGAAAATCAAACAGTTCCCACGGGATCTTTAAAAACCTAACTCCACGCGGACGAAGTCGCGGCCATCCTCTAGTTTATTATAATTCTCGGAGTCGAATCCGATTCAGTGCTTAAAGAGTTTAAGAAGAGGCATAGCGTCCCATTGAATCTCATGTTTATAAGAATGAGTTCCCCAATATGTAGTTGTGTATTTAATTACCTAATTATTTCAATCAATGTAGACGGGCCCTAAAAACATGATATTAAAAGTTTCCGATCCTGTAGTTGCTAGCCACTGGAATATGATCCCAAATGATATTATTACCATGGTTAATGTTTATGTAACATAGTTTCCGCCTTAAATGATATTATTAAATTATCAGTATTGAAAGATATTATTTATGTTTTTCTTACGAACTTCTATTGAGTTCTGCCTACTGTATTCTTAACCGTAGGCGATTTATTATTCCATTATTAACGAATTCCAGAAATAATTTCGGTCAAAGTTAAAATATTAACATAATTCGAGCTCTGTACATTTTACTAAAGGAAAAGTTGTTCGAAAAGAAAATAATAAAATTGGGTAAGTATTTTTCATGACTTCTTTTCGATATTACATCGGGCTATGAGAGTGGGAGTAGAGAATTCACCCGTATCTGCTTTTACGTTCGCACTCGTACCAAAGTGAACTAGAGTGAGGGAACTCTTGGTTTGATCTTGAATGACGATCTGTCAAATATTAAGTGGGCTCTACACTCGCGGCGCGAACGGCCGCGAAAGCCCGCGACAACTGCGAATCACGAGTGTAGATGTTGTTCACGCCTTCGCGTTCGCGCTTCGCGCCTTTCCCCGATCAGTGTCGGTTTTTGGTCCGCGACAAAGGGTTTCATCCATAGTCACGAACAAGACTGTGAAGATTTGCGAGTGTGGAAGGGACACAGTTCACGCGTGGATCGCGGTATGTATCACGGCGTGAAATAACGGCGCGACTTCACGTGCGAGTGTAGAGCCGGCTCTAGGCTATGTGAAATTTAAGAAACCTAGTCGTTTCATAGCCCACCTAGCGTCAAAGCGAAGCCTCGACGTTTTGTTAGAAGTTGTAGTATAGAAGCAGGCGTTATTTTGCGGAAGTCCATGATATACAAGGAACCAAAAGCGTAATTTGCTATAATCCGCTAAACCAAACAAATCTATATGGTGCAACATGCAGCATGTGACATGCACCGCCCGCCCTTCCACTGATAAACATACGGGAAAAGCCAGCCATCAAGCAAGCCACGCGCACCACCACGCAGCACCACACAAATCCCAAAACCACTCGACACCGGAGCATCCTCAGGAGAAGGCCTCAATGCCTACTTGCCAAAGTTCCCTAACTCTCGTGAACTGTGCTTGTGCACTATAATAACTTCCGCGTAGACGACTACATAATCTTTATGGAGATTGGCTGCCCCCGTAGCTCCGACTCGGTCGGGAAGTATTAAAAAGACTACTCCGTCTGTGTGCGTCAGCACTTATTTTCTTGCTGACTGTAAACCTTATTTCCCAAAAGAGTAAACCTTTCATGGTTCTTTTGTGTTGTCTTCGAGTTGCTTGACAGCACTCAACTTCTCAGCTGGAGATCTTTATAATGGTGAGAGATTTCTTTCCTTTCAAAAATAACTAGCTCATTCCCGCGGCTTCGTCCACGTGGACTATACAAATTTCTACCCCCTTACGGGATGAGTTTTCAAAAATCTTTTAGCGCATGTCTACGTCATATCTACGTCATAGCTATCTGCATGCTGAATTTATCCGTCCAGTAGAATGAGTCAGTCAGCTTTTCTTTTTATTTATATTTAGATAATATCAATTAGTGATAAAAGATTTTTCGTCATTGTTTTTTGCGATTTCCCGCATGATTTCCTTATAATACTTAAACTAGCTGATGATTGCGACTTTGTCCTCGTGGATTTAGTTTTTTGAAGTCCCGTGGGAACCTCTTTCGATTTAAAATCCTATGTCACTCTCCAGACGTCTTCAACTATACCTAATACCTATGCAATTAATTCGTCGATTCGTTGCTTAGTTGCGATGTTATTGAAGGACAGCCCAACAAACCAACAAACAGACACACTTTCGCATTTATGATATGGGTAGTGATTTAACTCGATTGAGTGTACCGTAATAGTGCTAGAACAGCAATCACGTTTAACAAGATCGACTGCCTTTAAAGGATGTTCTCTAGCATTAATTGGTTTTCAATCGCAGGCTGCCCGGAATAGGTACTTAACGACTACTTAAGGGGCAACTACACATTTCCAAGTCGTAATATCCTAGTATTCCTATCAAAGTTAGGAAACTATTCTTGGCACCATTCCACACAGACATTATTCATACAGTAATTAGGCTAGCTTTAAGTTTTATTGTAATAAATATATTTTCAATAAAAAAGTCACTCCACAACAGCTAAACCGATTTAGCTCTTTGAATGGAATTAGATTATACCCTGGAGTAACATAGGTTACTTTTTATCCTGGAAACTCAAACAGTTCTCGCGGGATTTTTTAATTTTAATTAGAACCTTGATACGTAGACTCTTACTGCAATAGTTAACTTTTCGTTTCACTGATCGTTGCCAAATATTAATTATCCAACTAATTATACAATTATGTATTGTATAATGTACATACCTATTATGTTCAAAAATAAATAATCTGGCTTATATCCAAATGATTAAAAATAAATCTTAAACATCGCAATATATATCGCAGATATAAATTTGCGATGTTTAAGATGTTCTTTAAAAATCCCATGGGAACTCTTTGATTTTCCGAGATAAAAAGTAGGCTATGTATGTCACTCTCCAGGTCTTTAACTAAAACTATGCAAAATCACGTCGATCCGTTGCGATGTGTTTAGAGGACAAATCAGTAAACCAACAAAACCACTTACACAATTATAATATGTCTGTGGGGGCCATAATAAAAAAATCTTTTATTATCGAATATTTTCAAATTGATTCTAGAGTGTAAAGGTCACTTAATAAGTCAAAGATCATTTTATATTTTTATCAGATCGCCCTCGTTCCATTGCTGCCTACTCCCAGAATTCTCAGATATAAACGACTTTTCTTCAATTTCAATACTATTAGAAGTATCATTAACAAAAGGTCAAACGTGGGTCATTGCCTACTTATTTCTGTAACTTTCCTGTGTTATTCCAGTTCTAATCTAAATGTGATTCATCGTTATCATCATTCCAACCCATTTCCGGTCGACAACTGAGTTCAGATTTATTCTCAGATTTTAAAGGGTTAAAGGCTATAATCCACCACGCTGTGGCCAATTGCGGATTGATACACTTCACACACATTTGAGAAGATTATGGAGAACTGTCAGGCATGCAGGTTTCTTCACTATGTTTTCCTTTACCGTTAAAACAAGTAGTATTTAATTGCTGAAAACGCACATAACTCCAAAGAGTTATGTGCGTGCCCGGAGTTGAACCCCTGACCTCACGAAGAAGAGGCGATGGTCTTAGTAACTAGGCTATAGTGGTCTGTTATGGTGGTGTTATGGATCGGAATCTTGTACTAACCAACCAAAAACAAAAAAAAAAGTTCTTTGTCTCAAGCACGCGTGGTTGCGAACGTGTTAAAGAATGACAACATTAGCAATAGCAATAAATCTGCAAGCTGTTAATCTTACTAATATTATAAATGCGAAACAAACCCATTTGTTTTTTGGTTTGTTCTTCAATCATACCGCAATGGGGCAGCGTATCGACAAGATTTTTGCAATGATTAATTTTCCTTAAAATAATTAAAAATATTTATCACTGAGGGATATATTTAAAGAGAATTTAAAATCATAGAGATTTTTTTCCCCCAGAAAACCCCTTGATATTCATATTTCAGGGTCTTTGAATGTACGTGGAAGAATTTGACGCCTAACAATATATTAATGTAGCCATACCCTTGGATAAAAATAATAGTAGATTAAATATGTTATTGATATATTTTTTAAACAGATAGGGAAGGTCTTAAGTATCAACAAGCCAATGAAAAAATTGTAAGTAATAAGTATATTCAAAAATAACAGTAAATAACTGAAATAATGGAATGTGTGCAATGCATTGACTAATATGGCCTTCGTTTCGTATGTATAAAAAGTAATCAAAGGATTACAAACTAAGAGAATATGTCGTAATCTTTGGTCGTAAGCAATAATTACGGACGACAATATATTTGCTTAGTAATGTAAAAACCTTGTATCTATACTGTTTTAATGATTTGTTTTATATCTTTTGCATGTTTTTGTCAATATACAAAATGCCGACGGAATAATTTATCCATTCGTGATCGATATAATTTGACACTTTAATACTTTGTGAATGCTTATGTTTTTTATTGCTTTTTAATGTACCTTCAGTGCGTTTAAACCATTTGCGAGCCTGGCGGGGTCTCAAAAGCCCGAAACATTTTTAAAACCTTATTTTTATTTTCAGTTAACGAAGTTTATATTTTTGGCTCAGTTTTTGTGTTTTATGGTCTTGTCTGACCGGGCTGAAAGGCATACCTATTATGAGTTATGATGTAGGAATCCTCTATGACAGGATTTTTGAAAAGTCAACCCTTAATGGGATAATATAGGGGTTTGCAATTTATATATTTGAAGTCAAACGCTTTTAAAGTTGTATCCATAAAACTTGGTGTTTTGGCTTTCGGTTAAAACGGTTTGGGTTCGGATGAAAACATAGGATTTTGGGAGGTTCTAAAGTAAAGGGGAAAGAACATTTAATGGGACTTTCACAGGCAGGTTGAAGATTATACAAGAAGTGATCTAGATTAGAACGGGGTTTTAAGAACCTGATCTACGTGGACGAAGTCGCGGGCAAAAGCTAGTAAGTTATCCAAAGAAGAATTTACTTCCAGGTCTTCTGGACCCCACCCAGGCTAACACTGTAAATTTTTTCACTAAGATTATGTAGGGTTAGTAATCAATTAGCGACAAAAAACGTGTCAACATGTTTTGTTGCTTATAATATGCTAATGATTGATATGTGAATGGTCATATTTTTTTATTGCATTTTAATGTATTCAAAGTGCGTTTTAACCACCGCGAGCCTGATGTGGTCTCAAAAGCCCGAACTATTTTTGAAACCTTATAATAATTTTAAATACGTATTATGTTTCACTTAAGTATAAAATGAGCCCAAAATATTAAGATTTTCATGTTTAAACGAAAAGAAGTTCATATGTTACATGAAATAATGTTTAAGTTTGTTTTTTATGATCATCAAAATTATTATGAAGTATTTTGGAAAATTATTAAAATGTTAAGATTATTTAAGTAATGAATGAGTTTGAGTAAATATTCGTATATGTATTTAGAAAATCTTTAAAATCTTATTTCCAGGTCTCTTGCACCCCATCAGGCTAATTGCGTAATTTTTCCATCAAGCGTAGGTCCAGTTAATAATATCAATCAGCAACAAAAAATGTGTCAGCATTTTTTGCTATGCTGTCATTTGTGAATGATTATAAATATTTTTTGCTTTCATTGCTAAGTAGTAAGTGTAGCGCCTTTTAACCACCCGTGAACCTGATGGGGTCTAAAAAGCCCGAACTTCTGAAAATCTTATTTTTAGTTTATGTTTCACTTAATGCGTACTAATACTATAATTAATGCAAATGTGTGTCTGTCTGTTTGTCTCTCTGCCTGTTACGTCTTTCCAGCCCATCCATGTAACAGTACCTATGGAGATAGCTTGACTGTATCCCGGAGATGGGCGTTGTCAACTTTTTATCCTAGACAATCGAAGTCTTAGTATGGGATTTTTATAAACCTTAATTCCCACGAATAATAAAGTTAAAATTAGATTAGCATGGGTTTAAAAAAAAGAGGTCAGACTTGTAGTTACATTAAAGTTTAAGTTTGTGGTAAGGTAGCATTATCATGAGATGTAAGTATTGTACCATATTGTGGTCCACACTATTTAATATTTCAAAGTTTTTTAAAATAAGCTACAAAATGAAAAATCTTCCGCCAGGTCTCTCAGACCCCGCCGGGCTAGCAGCGTTATTTATTTCACCAAGGTTAAGTTGGGTTAATAATAAATAGTCGCAACAAAAAACGAGAGGCAACTTGTTTTGTAACTTATACGCTGTGACTTGTGAATATTCATATTATGTTTTTGCTTTCAATAGCTAGTTGTAGTACGTTTTAACCGTATGTGTGGCTCGCAGGGCCTCAGAAGCCCAAACTATTTCGTTACTCTCGTGAAACTGAAATAATTAGGTTAAAATTAGATTCAGTCATGTATTTTAAAGAAAACAAACTTATATTTTCGTAAAAACAGAGAATGTTAAGGTTTTTTTATGGTCCTAAAATTATTATCATGAATATATACGGAAAAACTTTTAAGATTAGGACATGATTAGAATTAAGATAAAAACGTGATTAGAATTAATGGCTTATTCTAAAATAAAGAACCTCATTTCCAGACCTCCTGTACCCCATCAGATTAGATAGCGGTGTAATTTTTTCACCAAGCTTACGTAGGGTTTATAATAATAATCATTCAGTAACAAGAAACGTGTAGTCAACATTTTTTTTGCTTTCAGTAGCTATAGTACGTTTTAACCACACTTGAGTATTGTGGGTCTCAAAAGCCCAAACCGTTTTAAAAATATTATATTCATGTTTTTTTATATTATAATACCGTAACAATAACGTTAAAATTAGATCAAGTCGTGTATTTCGAAGAAAATAAATTAGTATTTTTCAAAAACAGCTTTAAGGTTTTGGTTTCTGTTTTATGGTCAAATTATAATGAAATATCTTACATATTTTCAGACATAAATAATATTATTTCAATAATAACTTATAATCTTGCAGCCCAATATTTAGTCTATTTTCCATCATTAGTAAAATAAGCCTTAAAACAACAAATTTCATTTCCAGGCCCCCCGGACCCTATCAGGTTAACGGTGTATTTTTGTCAGCAATACTTATATAGGGTTTATAATAAAACCAATTATTACATAGCAATAAAAACGTGTAGTCATTATTTTTTGTTACACATACGCTGTGATTTGTGAATGTTTATATACTTATTTTTTTCTTTCGGTAGCTATAATGTGATTTAACCAGTTACTTTGGCACGGTCTCAAGATCCCGAACCTTTTTGAAATATTATATTCATGTTTTGTTTCACTTATATTATGAAATTGAAATAAGTAGGATAAAATATTAAGCTGTATTTTGCCGACTTGGTTTACTAAAAGTTTGTGCAATTATAGTACTATGGTCATAATAATAATATCATGACAAAAAAAGTTTTTTTTAAATCAAAGTCCTGTTCAAACCACACGACTCAGAAACTTGTGATTTTGCATGTAAGTCATAGACCTGACAAAGAAGCGAATATATCCTACTGAAGCAAAACCCGGATGTTCAGTTATAAGAACAATTTCTATATTTTCAAAATACTTCCTGAAATGTAGAATCTACTTCCAGGTCCCCTGCATCCCATCAAATTAACGGCGTACGTAATTTTTCGCCAAGCTTACGTAGGGTTGATAGTAATAAGTTAGCAACAAGAAACATTGAATCAACATACGGCGTGATTTGTGTTTGTTTTTCTTGCTTAACCAGTTTTTTAATGTGATTTTTTACTATTTAATTTTTTTTGCTTTCAGTAGCTTAAATTATAATGCGTTTTAACCGCACGTGTTTGTGGTTGGGTCTTAAAAGCCCGAACCTTTTTAAAAACATTATCTTCATGTTTTGTTTCAATTATGTTATGAAACTGAAATAAACAGGCTCAAAACTTAAGTTTAGGTTTTGTGGTTATACTTGCTTTAAATGCCCGCGACTTCGTCCGCATGGCCTATACAAATTTTGGACGCCTGTTTTATACCTTTAGGGATTCAATTTTCAAAAATCCTTTCATAACAGATGTCTACTTCATAATAGCTAACTGCATGCCAAATTTCAAACCGATCAGTCTAGTCGTTTAAGCTGTGCGTTGATAGATCAGTCAGCCAGTCAGTCAGTCAGTCAGACTTTTCATTTTCTATATACAAGATTAATAGATTCAAATTAAAAAAAAAACTTTTTGTTTCAGTTATAACTTATCAACGTACCGCTCAAACTACACGGTCTAGATACTTGAAATTTTTTTGATTCCTTTTTAACTTAGATCCACATAAAAAAAGAGATTTTAAGATATTCCACTTGAGCAAAGTTAGTAGTACTTTTGCGTTTTTTTCAAAATAAAAATAAAAAGGCATATAATAAAGAATCTTATTTTCAGGTCTTTTGGACCCCGCCAAGCTAAAGGTGTTATTTTCCTCACCAAGTTTATGTAGGGATAATAAATAACGAAGCAATAAAAAACATTGAATGAATAACATATTTTGCCACGTATTATAGTGATTTGTGAATGCTTATAGTATATTTTTTGCATTCAACAGTTACAGTTCGTTTTGATTATATTGTGTCTGGCACGGTCTCAAAAGCCTCAATCGTTTTGTAAAACATTACACTCATGTTTTGTTATATTTATTTTACGAAAACGATGTTATTAAATTGTATGAGATACAATTAGTGTTTTAAAAGAAGAAAAGTTTAAATCTTTGGTATACAAAATAATAGTTGTACATTCTTATAGGAAAAGGAAACTTTTTGGGTTTGTGAGCTATGGTTATACATATAATAATGAGTATAAAATATTTTTCAGAAATCTCGCACTGGAAAGCGTAGCGTTGGAAGATCACAGGTGGACAAACTATATTAAACGAGTCGGAGGGAACCGCTGAATTCAGTCGGCGCAAAACCGTGGCATTTTTTTGGTGCAAGTCTTTAGACCAAGAGACCAATATAATATGTCCAGCAGTGGACGTCTATTGATTGATAATAATTACTATGATGATGACTTTTCAGAAAAACATTAAAAATATCATTAACTAAACAAGGCCTTAATAAGTTCATATTATTACCAAATAACATTTTCTATTTTCAAAATACCTAAGCCATGAAATGAAAATTCTTATTTCCAGGCCCCCTTGACCACACCAGGTTAATGGTATAATTATTTTTTTCACCAAGATTACGTAGGATTATAATATTATTCCTGCGTAATCTTGGTAAAAAAAAATAATTATATGCAAAATAATAATAATAATTATTATTTATCAGTTAGCAACAAAAACCGTCGAGTCAATAATGTTTTGTTTGTTATTATATAGCTTTGAAATTATGATTCCGTTGATTGAAATTGAATGTTATTATTTAGCGATTTGTTTGATGATGATTGAATTGCATATTGGTGTAATACGTCACATTTTCAAATGGAATTGCAAAAAGACAGAGTAGTCAATGACATAGATTTAGTTATGTTAATTAGGTTGCACATGTTGTTTGCATTGAATTTAAGCGAAGTTTTAAATTAATCAGCTGATTTAAATAGAGAATTAGATATATAGAGTCAAGATTTCAGTTTCATTACAGCTTCAAGATCCTAATGTAGGGTGTAATTTGAAATATATATATTTTGAAATTTTTTTTTAGCAAAGCACGTGATATTTATCCGAGGAACTCAAGAAATAGGGGTAATATCATATAGAGGCAATAATGCAGCATACCGAAAGTGTATAGTCATGCCATGTGTGTAAAATATGTAATAAACTACCCCCAGGCTTACATCAGTTAAATTCTTTAGCACGTTTCAAAAAAGATCTTTTTTTGTGGTTGATAAATAAATGTTTATATTCAATAAATGACATGTTGTAAAATAATAGATAGATAACAATAAGTTTTGTGACATAATACTAATTTTTAACATCTTTAATTTTTGACATTATTCTACTTGGTTAATTATATAAGAACATTATATCTGCATGCCAGAAATGGTTGAATATATTGGACTCATTGTATACTCTTTGTACCACCTTTTATACTTGTACTCAGAAAAAAATATGTTTATGATTATAATTATATTACCTATTACTATATTGTCTATGGGTGTGCCAGTAAGTAAGGACTTAGTAGTTTAACTACATTGAACTACATTTTCGTACATATCGACTCGACCGTTCAACGACCTCCAATGTCGCGAGTTGCGACATGTAGGTATTACAGGTACCCATATACCTACTCGTAATTACTGTTGTGAAATGCATTTGTAATATCTGTGGTTAACTATTAAAAATATGTACTTACTTATTTTTAGTTGCATTAATGTGACAGTGTTACTGTGGTTTACAGTTTTGTCCATCATCAGTTTATTATTTGGTCCGTTTGTCTTACTCATCTGTGGTCTGAATGTTACAACTTTTTAACCGATTCAAAAATGGATGAAGTTTTCATGTCCACTGAATGTTTCTAGGACCCTATTAAGCGCTAAACCTCCGCTGTCCGTCCGTCTTTTCGTCAGTCTGTCAATGGGTTTTAATCTAATCAACCGTAATAGGTAGATAGTTGTCACAGAATGTATATTTTTCTATTGCCGCTATAACAACAAATTAATTATTTCAATATGTGATTTTTTTTTGTAATTAATTAAAAAAGTATTTTGTATTGCTATGTTACTGCTGTTAGGTAGGTACCTATTTTTCCCAATAAAACTTATTTCACTTTATGGCGTCCTTGATCTTGTTAGATATATTTGAGTTTATTCTAATTTATTTAAATTGCTTTTTAATATTAATTTGATGATAATATTATTAGCAACTCTAAGATCATTGAGACATGAATAATTTATTCATTATTATTTTTATGAACTATATTTTCATTTATGATATGACATTATGTGGTTAGTTTATTTATGGTTTTATTATTTTATAAATGCGTTTTAGCAACAAAAAAAAAACAAGTTTTTCTTCTATTTTTGAATTAAAGGCTAACACAAACCGAGTATCAAAATACTTAGTTAATTTGCAATGCGCAAAGTTTCTAGAATATTAAAAATTTTAATCGACTGCAGGTTAGTAATTATTAGTTACTTAAGTAGGTATAATTTATTTGAAAACCAGAAATGTTCGTTGTCTAAATGAATTATTTCGGTGCAAGCTTACATCAGCCTGTTAAGTTTAAGAAAATTTTCTATATCTGTACTTTTTTTGTCTGCTAGTTACCGAATAAGCTTGAACTAAATCGGTTTTGCTGTTTGGAGAAATCTCCAAACTCCAATCTGAAAAATCTGAAAACCTATATTTTTATTTAACATTTTTATGTAAATAAATAGTAAATATATTGCAAGATCAGAATGTTCTAACTTATCTTCAATCTTGCAACTAGATTTTATTTTGGATTTTAAATAAAACACAAACATTTTACTAACGACATTTTTATGTGTACCTACTCACGCACCTTTGAATCATAAAGCCATAATATCTAAAGTATTACAGCCTCGTCATCCTGTTTCCAAGGATACAATATTATTATAAAAGTATTATGGGAAAACAACGCCGAAATTTTCTTTTAGGAGCGCTAAAATTGAAATATTATGCTTCCCTTGAGCGTGTTTGTAAAATATTCTTTCTGCATTCCGAGTTAAAGCTAAAAAAGTAACGCATCATTTGAATTTTACTAGGTACCATAGAGACGTCGTAAAACCACTTAAAATTATTTTTGTATGTATTAAACTTTAGCGAAAATAGTACGAAGTACTTATATTCTCCGAAAAAAGGCTTCTTCTAAATTTTTCTGAAATCCGAACCGATCCAGTGGTAGGTATAATATTATATCTAACAAGTTGTTATACAAGAAATACCTAATTATTTGATGCTTTTGAAATTATATTTTACAGTGCAAAAAAAAAAATTATATGCTATTAGTAAATAAATGTACATAACGCCTAGTCCCGTTGTCCCCGTCAGCCGTGTCCCCGTTAATGGGGACATCGGGAATTAAATAAAATAATTAAAAATCCACCCCGTTGTCCCCGTTCGCAGGAGTAGCCTCGGAGCAAAAGGCAATTTTGGTAGTGTGTAGCCTAAAGTAAGCGCCTGCCTAACAATGCCTATTCACTTTCGACTTTTAGGTACCTATAATAAAAGTGGAGGGGAAAACTGCTACCATAAACATGCTATTCGCATAACATGGCGTATAAAATCTGTTCTCGCCTTTGAGTGAGACAGAAGAAGTGGAGTGATAGTAACTACGAATGCGACCCACACGCGGTATATTTAAGTCTTTACTTCAGACTCTTCCGCGATCTGTGTTTCCTATCCTACCAATTACATTCCGGGTATCTTTAAAACAAGAGTGAATAGGCACCTTCTAGGTAAACGCGTCCCATCTTAGACCACATCATCACTTTCCATCAGGTGTGATTGTGCTCAAGCGCTTACCTATAGTGAATAAAAAAAAAAGACACATATACTATGTAACGTATGTACTATGTAGGTACTTCTTTTTCACATACAATGTAAATATATTATCATTGAATTTAATATAAATGTTTGTGAACAATAAAACTGTCTTACCTGTCTAAAGAAGTTAGGCACATCTTCAACTTTCTCATACAGCTGTTCCTTTGGCGAATGTATATAGAACATTCTTCCCAGCCCTTTCATATGGTTCGCGAACACGTCGGAGAAACCGGTGTCAGCTGTCGCGTTGGCGAAAGACATTTCCGCCGCCATTTTCTTTTCTATTTTATCTGAAAAGATAGAAAAAATTGTTAAAAAGTTCTATTATTTTCGAATATATTACATTACAGGACGTAAGAATCGTATCTGTCTGTGGCATCGTAGCTCCTAAAATAATGAACCGATTCTAATTTAGTCTTTTTTGTTTGAAAGGTGGCTTGATCGAGAGTGTTCTTAGTTATAATCCAAGAAAATCGGTTCAGCCGTTTGAAAGTTATCAGCTCTTTTCTAGTTAATGTAACCTTCACTTGTCGGGGGTGTTAAAATTTTTTAATTTACACTTGTTTTACTGAAATGAGAATTGCCAGCACGAGTCAGTTCGCATCGAAAGTGGCGAAAAAATTTGGAATTTGTTAGCAGACATCAAGGTCTCGTCTAATGCTGCTCACTCGTGTCGTGCCAACTATGTCTCTCTCTTTGTTACTTTTCTATGGCTGAACCTATCAAATGTTTAATGAATATTTACTAATAATAGGTATAGAAAACGCCCAGTTTCAAATTACTCTGAACCAATAATAAACAGATTTTACGCGACTAAGGTTTAAGGTTTATTTTTTTACTTTGTTTTTTTAAAGGTAAAATTAATGTAACTTGCGGTCAAACTTAAAGCTAGCCTTATCTATTTAGTGTATAAATCACCTAATCAATATTTTAATTTTAATCTGTTTAAAAGTTTTTGTAGTTGAAAATTATGTAAAGTATCTATATTTCTTTGCAACAACAAAAACTGTTTAAAAAACGAAGTATAAAACAACGTTTCAAACAAATCGCTCGAAAAGTGAATGGAGTGAAATTGGAAAACTTTGTAAAAAGTCCGTATCAAAAATCTCAAGTCTCACAACAAATATTAACGGGTATTGCAGAGATTGTATTTTCATACTTCTGAAGGCAAATGGGTCGAAAATCTATTGAATTCTAGATTATAAAGTTGAAGTCTGAAGTTACTAGAAAGCTGGAAAGTTATTAAAAAGTTCTGCGAGGTGGACGCTTTGAGTAAAGTTAAACTAGTTTCTCTTTTATTTTGAAAAATGCGTTGAGTGATCTAGAACAATATTTTGCGAGTAAGTACCAACTTTTTGACTTTATAGAAGGGCAGCATTCTAATCGATATGTTTATTAGGGTTCTCTAGTTTCTAAAGCAGGACCTACACCAATTTGATTAAAATATCTAAGAAATAGAAATATTTTTTTCACAAGTACTTTTGAATCGTCAATTGCATCTACTACGGAAAAAAACCAGTAAGAAACTCGGAGGCTGCTCATTTAAATGCTTCGATATGCTGGAGTAAGTTGCGAGTCAAATCTACGCTATAATTCATCACAATTTACGTACCTTCCTGTTTTATTAAAATCGTTTTAATACCAAGTAGGTGCCAAGTACCAAGTAACCATACCAAGTAACTAGTACCGAGTTTCAAGTTAAGTAGTAGTACAAAGTTGGGTATCTATCGAAATTGATATGTTCAGATATAGATTCGCTCAATTAAAAAGAAAAAAATGGTTTAGTATACCTGGATAAAAATATCAGACTGACAAGCAAGAGCTTGTACTCGGAAAAGTTACAAAAGCCTATTTAAAAGTTTTTAGAAATATTTTTATTGATACGTGTACAGAAATATCTACAAATTATTGAAATCCTACAAACACGAATATGAGTTATGGAACTTCCAAAATGAAATATGAGCGAATCTTTTGCATTTTTAGCAACGCGCTTTCATATTTGAAATTTAAATTCTTTCATGAGATTTTTTCGGTAAAAACTTTTTATTTTAACTTGTGCAGACTGGAATTACTTTTTTTAATTCTCTTTTTTTCTCTCTCCATCTCTCACGGATCACGTTTGTTTCGGTGGTTTTACATGCGTATAATACCAACCTATGTGTACATAATTTACTTGCGAATAGCGACCAAGCGCCATTTTTGAAGCAGCTCGTAGGTGTCAAAAGGTGTATAAATCCAATGCCAATATCAAAGTCAAAGTCAAAATCTAAAGTAAATTTAAAGTAGGTACTATTGTACTCCTTTTGATGGTTGGAATTGTTATATTTGTACGATATAGTGGTGATAATTAATTCCGAACTTAAAACTAAAGCTACGAGGGTTCCAAACGCGCCCAAGTCTGAGAAGAGCCCACAACAAACTCAGTCGAGCAACGAGTATTCAAATATATACTTATAATAATATCAACGAGTATGTAGTCTGTATCGCTACGGGTAGGTTTGTATCACACATACAAGCGAATTTGTCTTCACTTTTAAAATATGATTGTATGAGCTTTATCCATCTGGTTTTATAATATCTTTGGATGATAAGTTAGACCTTGACAGAGATCTTTCAATGGTATGGTACTTGGCTCTTTCCCAGTAGGGTGTTAACTATAGTCACGGTCCAAACCTGCCACCAGCAAATATTACGTAACATAAACTCAAACGATGTCAAGTAAAAACTTTAAATGCATTTTATCTAATCATGGTGACAACTGATTAGAATTTATCTCAGACTGGCCTTGGGTGCGACCTGTTCGCGGTTAATTATTACTTGTTAATTATGTGGTCAATGACCAGGTGGCCTTAGTGAGGAGAAAAATAAATGTTTTGTAATTCCATTTTATTACTATTATATGCTATTATATTGATTTTAATTATTTCAGAGTTAATGAGTTCCCAAGATTGTACTTTGTATAATTTTGTGCAAAATAAATTATTTTTAGACGTGTATAATAAATTATGTTATGCCATTGTTTTCAATTATATCTTTAGTAATATTAATAATGACAAATTTTACAAAAATAGGTGTAATAACTTAAAATTTAAAAAACCCCGACACAAAAACCTCTATAAAAAACTAGAAAAGAGCTGATAACTTTCAAACGGCTGAACCGATTTTCTTCGATTATAGCTAAGAATACTCTCGATCAAGCTACCTTTCAAACAAAAAAAACTAAATTAAAATCGGTTCATTGGTTTAGGAGCTACGATGCCACAGACAGATACACAGATACCTACACACGTCAAACTTATAACACCCCTCTTTTAGGGTCGGGGGTTAAAAGTAGGGGTGAAATAGGGGTTTGAAATTTGTGTAGTCGCGGGATAAGCTTGTAACATTGCTTGACGTGTGATTGGGTGTTGAAACACTTCGTATCTCAAAGGACAATGAAAGGAAACTGACAGGCGAGGAGGTTCAACACCTACAACTCAAATCCCGCGGGGAATTATTGCCTTGGCATCATATTATGCTTAGGCTGCGTAATTTGAGACGTCTTTCAAAGTGAACTACCGCCGTGGTAGAACTAGTTAATACTGGTTAATAAACCCCAGATGAGTTTCAACCGGAATCTGGAGGCTCCCGAATATTCGCTAGTTCGGCTATACCAGGTTCCCCCATCATCGCCGGTGTCCCCAGGTCCCTGGACAAGAAGGGACTGCTTCGGTATCACCCCCAACACCTGAGCAGGGTCCTAGAAACCATTTTCCCATGTTTTCCACTCCAAGAAAGTAGAAAAAGCGTCCATGAACCGAAAACTTTGGCGTCATTTTCAATTAGGCTCCACAAAAACCTTCGCAATCTTGCAAAATCGCGTGCCAAATAAAGTCAAGTCATTCGAGCTTACCAAGATTTATGATCTGAAAATTTCATAAGTTATCTGTTATATTTTAATGAGATTTTGTGAATATCATTTTTTCCTATAAAAAAACAATTCATACTTTTATTATTAATATTTATAAATTCGAAAGTGTGTCTGTCTGCTACGTTTTCACGGCTCAACGGCTAAACCGATTTTAACGAAAGGTACAGAGTATTGGCGTCACTCAGAAAAGCAGGTATTATTTAAATATTTTTATCGAATTATTGGAATGTCCTCTCCAAAACCAACACAAAAAAAACACAAGTTTAATGTGTAAGGTTATCCGAGAGTTTTAATCTAAACAAACTAATGCCAAAATAAATAATTTAATTAGAGCGTGATTGCTATCACAACATCTAATTATTCAGTTCACAACCCAAATTCCGAAAATATGCGATATCGCTCCGAATCTCAGAAGGAGACTGAACTAAAACCTTCGAAACACCCGTATTTATGCAAGTTCAATCTTGTTGGCCTCCTAGCAACAGATTGTATGACATCGAATGAGCCAAATATCGATTTTACCAAACTACCTTCATCAGCTAAATTAATAATTTTATATTTTTTTTGACAACTCAAATCAACTTTTTAAAAATAACCTTACAAGAGTTAGCTTACATCCTGGGGACGGACATAGGCTACTTTTGATTCCGGAAAACCAAACCCATCCGCTTAACCGAATTGTATGTATGAAATCTGGTACCGAGGTAGCTTGCGTCCCTGCAATTGATATAAGCTTTTTATCCCGGAGAATCAAACAGTTCTCACGGGATCTTTAAAAACCTAGATGCACGCGGACGAAGTCGCGGGCATCCTCTAGTTAAATATAATATAAATCTTACCCGAAGGTAGTGACAGCCTGTGTCCACGATATTAATTGCATAGTTATCGGTTGATTGAAATAAGTCAGTACTTTGAATAATACAGTAATATTTTAAATATCTGTAATTTAAAGTAGTAGATTCTTCAATATAGTATTTAATAAGTAGGTATTATCCACAGTTTAAGCACATTAAGATAAAATTGTTGCAGAATGTAATATTTACAGAACGCAAGCCTAAACTTTATGGAAATTGTATAAATAAAGTAAAACTTATAAAATAAATAAGTATAATGATCGAATCGTTTTTATTCAAGTATTTATTTGCTCAAAAACATAATAACAGGATCTTATTAAAATGAACAATCTTTATTCAAGTTTGGTAGTCGAATACCCACCTATCCAATAAAAAGTATTTTCGTATTCTTTCCCCATACATAACATAAAGACAATGGGTCCTTATTTCCTTATGGATGTTATTTATTACTTAAGAAGTAAATTACTACCTACTTGTTAAACATAGTTGCATGGAGGTAAATATATTTTACTGTTATGACTATAATTTTCTAATAAATTATATTAATTACATACAACATGATTACGTTGAAGCATAATATTGCTGTACATACGTCATATGACACATTATTATTGCGTGCATACTATAATTATTATAGGTATACGAATATATAAATTACACTTACGAATATATTAAATTAATGAGATATATTATAGTAAAACATATTCTTAGTTATTGATTTTATATAAAAATATGCCTATTTCTATATCTATACTAATAAATAAAATTGGAGTGTCTGTCTGTAATTTCGAAATAACTCCCTCATGTTAAGCTCATATGGTTATTTGAACGATACCATAACTGAATCACACGTTTGTCTGTCTGTCTGTTTGTTTGAACGGGCTAATCTTCGGAACGGCTGAACCGATTTAGACGGGATTTTCACAGACAAATAGAGGATTGACCAGGGAGTAAATAGGCTACTTTTTTTAGAAACCTAAATCCACGCGGGCGAAGCTGCGGGCATCAGCTAGTATGTAATAATAATTCATGTCACCAATACCTCGCCTACCCGCGTGCATCCGGGACGAACCAGCTAAGTAATTTATTATATTACATCAAAAATATTGATTTATACATAATATGATGTTTAAAAGCTATCAAACGTTGTAGCCATCATTATAAAAATAACAAAGTAATAAAATGACCACAAACTATTATAGCCTTATATATAACCTATGTTTATTCAACATAATACCGTAGGTAACTACTTTGCAAAATATTCAAATTGGTTCATACATATGCAGATGCTATAAATAACAGTGACATCTCTTATTCAAGTTCACTGACCTATTATGATCCTGATAATTATTATACTTACCAGGATCTTCTTAATTACCATCATCATCTTTTCAAATCATCGCCGGCCCAAAAACGAGTCTCCTCTCAAAATGAGGGATCTCTAAACTTTTTAGCCTGAGATTCCTCCACTAGTCTACAAGGCCAAGATCTATCTAGAAACTTTTATACTTAGATTTTATTTTTTGTATGAGTTTCTTACACCATAAATAGAATGTAATCTTATTAAACTGTGGTCATCGGACATTTTCAGCTCGCTGAAACTTGGGCCAGCAAGCCAAGCCCAAGGATCTTAGCTTGGAGGCCGCTGGTTTAGACCATAGTCTACCACTCTGGTCACTTCTCTGACCAAGTGCAGATCAGCAGACTTCACACACCTTTGAGAACATAATGGAAAATTCTCAGGCATGCAGGTTTCCCCACATGTTTTTCTTCACCGTTGCACATAACTTTTTTACCTAAATATACACCGAGGAGGTTAAATTAAAATTGTAAGATATGCGTGGAAGCTTCTGATATCGAAGGCCAAGAGTATCTTTGGGTCAATGAACCAGCTAAGTACCTACTTACGTATAAAGGTGTCAATGATAGATAGGAAAGCTGGCAAGTTCCCAGGATCCAAGTTTTTTTTAATTGCGATACAAGTTAACCCTTGGCTGCTATCTCACTAAGGTCACCTAGGCATCATTAAGCCCCTAATTAGTTTCTACGCCCACTAAATTACTCATAACTGCCAGATAAACTTTATCTAACGAATAAATTTATCATTTTGACAGATTCCAAATACAAAACTGTCATAACGTCTAATTTATTCGTTGGATAAAGTTTGTCTGGCGTTGTGAAATATGCCCTTAAACATTAGAGCTTGACCAGCGTGTTTATTTTTTATTAAGGTCGTTCCAAAAATAGTAAGTAATGCGCATGTTTTTCATGCCTAACTGATGCGCAAAATAATTTGTTTTACCTAACCATAAATCAATATAATATATTATAATAACTCAAACATGTGCTAATTTTCTATTTATTTTCTAGATAGGTTCGAGATATTTGTACAGTATGTTTGATAATAATGGGTCTTAACACCCAAGGTAAAATAGGTAAATACTTATTAAGATCTTTAGATAAAAGTGTTTGTTATGACTTATATCATAAGTAGGTACAATATACATAATACTGTACCTATCGTCAATATCTTCTTCTGTAAGTACATACATAATATGATATGATGCTTATATTTTGACATTGACTTGACTTTTGATAAAAATTACCTTCCATTTAAGCCCTAATACAAATAAAAAATAATATACTATGTAACACACACATACATTTATTTACATGTAGTACCAGAAACTTATTTTTGAAAAATCTTTTATGGACACAAAACATTTTTAACACCCAATATTAAACGTATTTTCCCAAGTCAATGTCAAAATATTTTACGAAATTAAAATAATAAGGTCGGTTGGAATAAGAAAACGTATTTACATACTCTGAGGTCCCAGCATTAATTATATTATTATTAAAAAAATATACTTCATTTTTATATCTTAAATTAAATTAGTTATTATTTTATCAAAACAAGTACCTATTATAAAAAGTCAATATTTTAGACTTATACCTACATAATATGAGCAAGTCTTACGAATCGGCTTTAGGTATATATATTTATTCATTTTAAATATAGGATGTACCGGCTTTTTGGTCAAATCCTGAATCCGGAGTGTCCCAATTGAGATGCCCAAAAATACTTACCGAAATCAGTACCTACTACTTATAAACTTTTCAATTAAACTAAAATGTGACACCGATTATAATTATAAATGCTCATTATAACGTGATAAGTATAAAATTGTTGGACCGTTATCTACGCGTTATCAATTTGCCGGTCTTCAAAATAGCACACACGTTTGTTGCAATCTTCTACAATGAAAGCATGTTTTGTATATTTTGTTTCTTTTAAGGGGTGATTCACATTAGGCTATGCCGCGCACGAGCCAGACAAATAGGACACACGGACGAGGCACGCAATGGAATCACTATCTTAAAATATGCGAAAGTGGGTTTGTTAGTTCTTCAATCACGTTAGTTAAAAACTAGAGAGCGACGTAGGCATCCATGGACGTAGGTGTCTTTTTATCCCTAAACTTCAAAGAGTTTCCATAGTTTCTAAAATCCTAATGCACTCGGAAACGTTTCTGGCATCACAACTAGTTTTATAAGGGATGATTCGCATTGATCATTACCTTTTGGGCCATATAGCTCAAAACATGGACATGATAAAGTCGTGAGTGTCCATGATTTACATTAGACCGTGCTGGACCAGTGTGTCCAGCACGGTCTAATGTAAATCATCCCTAAGTCCGATAGTAAAATTATAATATCTGTCGTTGAACTTTTAGTACCTACTTGACCACGTTGACGTTAATCTTTATATTTTAGGCTAAACGTTATAATATATATATATGTTGTTCAAAGCAAAACCTTTGACAATAATTATTGTTAGTAAATGTTTAGTGGAAAAAGTATGAAAATAGAAAAGTAGTATGCAAAGATGTATAGTGTTAGACAAAAATGCTTAAGACATAGTACATCTACATAGTGACCTATTTATAATGAATCTAGGTATACTATATTATAAAGAGGGAAGATTTGATTGTTTGTTTGTAATCTAAAAAAAATCTGTAACTACTGAACCGATTTTAATAATTCTGTAACCATTCGAAAACTACTTTATCCAGAACTATCAATCATCAATGCTCAGCCATGCTGAGTTTGCGGCCTATTGCTAATTGTTAGTTTTTTTTTTATAGATTTAATATACTTATAACACATGATTGTCACTAGCAATAAGAAAGCAATAAAGCCTATTTATTATTATTATTATTAACTAGCCGATGCCCGCGACTTCGCCCGCGTGGATTTAGGTTTTTCGAAATCCCGTGGGAACTCTTTGATTTTCCGGGATAAAAAGTAGCCTATGTGCTAATCCAGGATATTATCTATCTCCATTCTAAATTTCAGCTAAATCCGTCCAGTGGTTTTTGCGTGAAGGAGTAACAAACATACACACACACACACACACACACACACACACACACATACAAACTTTCGCCTTTATAATATTAGTGTGATTAACCAAAACTGTACATCATGTAGGTATGTATATCAAATTTAACCCGAGCGAAGCCTGGTGGATCAGTTAAAAGTAGTATTATGATAAAAACATTACACCTACTGAAAAAACATTGAAAAAAAAAGATGAGTTATAATATATGTACCTATTACCAAAATGTAGAAAGCCAATGAATATTAAAATATTTAAAAAAAAACTTACAAATTTATACAGTAAGAATTTAGCAGATTTTCAGCTTTATTACACTGAAGAAGTCATCACACACGATTAAAAACACAAGAGTCTAAATATAAATGTACCACTCCGATCGAAAAACGATTGGAAAATCGTCAAAGTTAAAATATAGGAATAATAAGTACGAAAAAATTCAATGTCTATGAAAATCCTCAATAAAAGTTCAAACGAAATCGATATAAATATCGATATTAAAATTCCAATATATTGATCGCGTCGCCCGCGCACGTTCTTGTCGCAAGTATGACATACAATGCTGGCAAGTGGCACTCCGTGGTCCTATTTGTATAAATAGCTGACACTAATAAGCTAAGCGAATTAACACTGCGCCCGTCGCGTCTGTTTGAAACACACGTCATTTTCATCTGGTACTTAAGACCGTTATTAGAAATCAATTCCTATTTTTTTACAATTTAAACGAATCTGCGAAAAATATTTTTGGTTTCCTTAGATCCTTTTTTCTGTGCATTTTTTTTAAAAATAGCCATGGAATTTACCCAATCTACAATTTTGAAGATAATATTTTGAAAATTTTATCGTGTTGTTTGTTTGGTTGGATAAGACTGACAGATTTTATTTACTATCATCACAGATGTCAGAAATTGTATTGGTATTGAATTTTTCCTATTTTATTATAGCAGAGTTAAATAACATAATAATTATGTATGTTATGATGAAAATTAGAAGTGGATTGTATTAAGATAATGCAGATAAAAATAAATGGTCTTTTTTACCAAACATTTTTGCTTTTGTTTTGTTTTGGTCGGATGCAGTGGAGTGTTAAATTTAAATAGCATTGTAGTAAGAGTCGTGCCTCCACCATTATTATGCGTTGTAAACAAGTCAAATAGGTATACTTATGTACATATATTGTGGATATTTTTTAACGCCGACACTGCATTTACCTGTCGTTATGTGTTACATGTAGGTACTAGGTACCTACTTCTTATATTGTTGTCACTTTTAGTATATTTCGAAGGCTTTATATTGTATTGCATAATGTTACATAATCGCTTTGGTTAAGCGACATCCAGGTTCGTCTATTATTGGATTAATAGCTTAGCAATATGAATTTTATAATTGAAAAAATATTAAAACCTTGTATTCGTAAAATCTTTCGACGTACCTATTTAATTAAAACAAAAAATTAAAACAATATGCCTTTTGGCGAAATATTTATTTAATTTTATCGACATAAAATATATCATCATCACCACCATCACCATCATAATCACAATTATCATCACAATCATCATCATCATCACCACCACCACCACCAACATCATCACAATCATCATCATCCTCACCATCACCACCATACTCACAATCATCACCATCATCATCATCACCATAATCACAATCATTATCATCATCATCATAACAATCATCATCATCACCATCAGCACCACTATCATCACAATCATCATCACCACCACGACTATCATCACAATCATCATCACCATCATCATCACCACCATCACCGCCATCACCACTACCACCATCATCACAATCATCATCATCATCATCATCACCATCATCATCACCACCATCATCACAATAATAATTATCATCATCATCATCATCAACCAATCAACGGCTCCCTTCTGAAGATGGGTCTCCTCTCAGAAAGAGAACGCTTTGGAGCCTATAGTTTTCCACGCTGACCAAGTGTGGATTGACTGACTTCACACTCGTTTTGACAGCATTGTGGGAACTTTCAGGCATGCAGGTTTCACCACGATGCTTTCCTTCACCGTTAAAGCAACTGAGAATATATATTTATTTAATTGCTTGACATAACTCTGAAAAATAAGAGATCCGTGTCGTGAGTCAAACCCCGGATTTTCTGAATAAAAAGCCAACGTTTAAACCACTATGTTATCACCGCTTCACATAAATATAAATAGACAGGTATATACCTTTTTACTTAATATTCATGAATGAAAAGAACGACCCTGAAAATTTTTTATTAGTCTCAATTTACTGAAAGAACTAAAGGGTTAATAAGTTCATCATTTATAAGTACCTACTTTAAAAGTTCACTTGAATAAAGCTTTAGTACTAGTTACTTCCATAATTTAAAGAGTTATTAACAAGAAACTGGCCAAGTGCTGATCGGAACATGCATTTAAGGACGAAGTTAGGTAAGGAAGGTTCCGTAGACATGTTGCTAAAAACTTTAGCGGTGAATAAAATATAATCCATAAAGGAAATACATAGTACAGGATATACGATGTTTTAATAAAAAGAAAAAGAGGGCTCTCTCCGTCACTCGTTTCATACAATCGTAGTTCCAATTTCATTTGAATATTAAGCAACCAAAGTCCATGAAATTTTGCAGACATATTCTAGAAACATGGACTTTGGTTGCTTAACATTCAAATGAAATTGGAACTACGATTGTATGGAACGAGTGACGGAGAGAGCCCTGTTAAACTTTGGAACATTCAATCTGAGAATGCAAGTAAGTATGATTCACAATCTCTGTACTCTATCACTGTAGTTTTAGAGTTTAACGATTTCAAGCATATAAATCTCTCCTTTATAGTATATAGAAATATAGAAATATCTATATATTATAATAAGTATATACTATAGAAAATGGCTCTGATACACGAACAGACGGACGGGACGAAACAGTACATAAAAGCTTATACATACCTCGTTTTAAAACGGAACTCTAAAAACGCAGTGTTCTTGGAAAATGTCATTCGAAATAATACTCCCAGGATGGTACGACCTTGGAGGAATATTATCACACTAATATTATAAAGGCGAAAGTTTGTATGTGTGTGTGTGTGTGTGTGTGTATGTTTGTTACTCCTTCACGCAAAAACTACTGGATGGATTGGGCTGAAATTTAGAATGGAGATAGATTATACTTTTTATCCCGGAAAATCAAAGAGTTCCCACGGGATTTTTAAAAAACTACATCCCTGTGAACGAAGTCGCAGTCATCAGCTAGTATTACTAATATAACATAGTACGTTTATGTGTTTATTTTTTTGCACACACATCACACATATAGGTACTCACATTCAGACACATACTAGAAAACATTTAGGTATTCTAGAAATTCTAGACTCTAATAAAAACAAGCGTAATCCCATTTTCTTTCTCTTTGAAAGTAATTATTTTATTCTCATTTCTAAGAACAGAAAGTAAACCTGCTATTAGGTAAGTATTGTTTACCGTTGTATAATTATCGTGGATTGATTCATAATAAATAGTAATAATCTGAGCCTTAGAAACTAATTGTTAAGTAATTTATAGCATTGAAAAGTAGAGTAAAACAATAACTCGATCATTAAAATTTAAAAACAGCATCTTGGAAGTAAAGCTTCATTTAAACTAGAGCAACATAGTGAGACAGACATTGCGACATGCATCGGTACCCATATCAAAAATGCAAATGTGTGTTATCGGTTTGTCCTTCAATCACGCTGCAACGGAGTAACGGATCGATATGATATTTGGCATGAATATATTAGCTCAAGACCTGGACAGTGACATAGACTTAGTTATATCCGGGAAAATCACAGAGTTCTCACGGGATTTTAAAAAATCTAAATCCACTCAGATGAAGTCATGTGTATCAGCCAATGGCACAATAATTGAAAATGTAGTTTGACAGCTAATATAGAGTCCCGATCGGAATCATTTTCAATTAGCCAACGCTCTCCCACCATGTTGCCTGAGATGAATTATTGCAGTAAGAATGTCATGAATTCACCAAGGAATTCACCTAATTATTGTAACAACTGAAATTGTAACATTGGTTAATGCAGATTTTTTCTTCTATTGACCATCAAGAATATTCTAACTCACGCACATGACGTCTGCCAATCCGTACTAAAAGATAAACAAACACAATCCCGTGGGAACTCTTTGCTTTTCCGGGATAAAAAGTAGCCTATGAGTAAATTCAGGATATAATCTATCTCCGCAACCAAATCCGTTCAGTAGTTTTTGCGTGAAAGAGTAACAAACACACACATACACACACACACACACACATACAAACCTTCGCCTTTATAATATTATAGTTTGAAGTACCTGCCTTATACCTTACATCCCTGAACTTACTTCAAACAATTTAGATTGCTCTATGCTACTTAAGGTCGCAAAATTAATGTCTCAATTTGTAGCATGTCACATTGTCGCAAGTTGTTGCTTCGGTGTGAAACAGCCTTTATGAATGAGAATTGTCGTCGGGCGGAAAGGGTTTTAATTAAAAAGAGGTCGCTCGATTTTTAATGATGAAATCGAGTATGGATTGTAAACAAGTTTTATATGTACCTAATACCTATTTATTACGTTTTTATAAAAGCTTAATTGGAATTTTTAACCCTACATATCTGTCTCCCTTTTGTATCATATTTCTCATTGTTGAGGGTCTGAGCGCAATTCCATCAATCTTATAATGGTAGGGGATTTCTTGGGATAACAACGGGGAGGGTTCCCATAAATCTTTCATGTATCTGCCGATACATATCCTTTTGGTGGTTAGGTGTAAAAGTAAATATATAAAAATAGGGGTGGCGCTTCCAAAATCAATGGGGAAAACATTTTGCTCTGTGTATTGTAATACCAAAATTTTTGTCAAGAGAAAGTAAAACAGGAAAATTGCGGCTAGGGTTGCCCTTGCCACGCTATAATGTTGTCAGCGTTATAAATATTGTAGACTATTATTTGCTGTTTCGCATAAAATTCGATTAAGAGTACGTTTTTGACTCTTGGGCTTAAGGGTTATTACAGGTGTAAGAGACCAGAATTTGACGAAAAGGCTGATTTGGATCCGATACCGATTAATTTTTAACCGACTTCCAAAAAAGGAGGAGGTTCTCAATTCGTCGGGATCTTTTTTTTTTTTTTTTTTTTTATTTTTTATGTATGTTCCCCGATTACTCAAGGACCGATTTGGAAAAATTTTTTTTTGTTTGAAAGGGTATACTGTGCAGGTGGTCCCATATAAATTTAGTGAAGATCTGATGAATATCTTCGGAGATGGAGAACAGAACTCCTCAATGGATAAGAGCAAATTGCTCGCGATCAGTGTAATATCTTAGTAAACAGTAGGGTTTTAACTGGGCATAGCATATTATAGTACAGTGGGGCCACTAAAAATTGTGAAATTAAAAATTTTCAAAAGAAAAATAAAACCGACTTCAAAAACCAAAAATACTAAAAAGTAGAAAATAATTTTTGTTTAGCTACACATGTAATGTACCTAGGTATGAAGTCGGGCGAGCTTCACTCTTGGATTTCTAATTTTGTTTTATAATATGCTCGCTCGACTTCATACCTAGGTACATTACATGTGTAGCTAAACAAAAATTATTTTCTACTTTTTAGTATTTTTGGTTTTTGAAGTCGGTTTTATTTTTCTTTTCTAATGTTATCGATTCATTATCGCTACCGGTGTCGCTACTGGGCCAAGATCAACTAAGATAGAAGGCTCACGAGGTAAGGCGCGGGTTGCGGGAAGGTGATATCATCATCAACCGATAGACGTTCTCTGCTAGACATAGGTATCTAGTAGGAACTTCCACACGCCACGGTCTTGCGCCGCCTGAATACAGCGGCTCCCTGCGACTCGCCTGATGTGGTCCGTCCACATAGTCCAACATAGCCAGCGGGTGGCGAAGCTGAAGTGGCAATGGGCAGGGCACATAGTTCGAAAAACCTATAGACCTTGGGGTCCCAAGGAGATGGAATGGCGACCTCGCACCGTAAAGCGCAGCGTTGGAAGGTCCCCCACTAGGTGGTGGTAGTTGACGTAAAAATCAAGGAATTCAACGTCACTGTAATATTCCCGCGACCTGTACCCTAGTATACAACGAACCAGAAGCTTAATTTGCTATGATCCGCTAAACCAAACAAATCTGTTTGGTGCAACATGCACCACACAAATCCCAAAACCACTCGATGCACGTTTCGCCGTGTGGTGCTGCGTGGTGGTGGTGCGTATGTCTTGCTTGGTGGCTGGCTTTTCCTGTATATTTATCAGTGGGAGGGCGGACGGTGTATGTTACATGCTGCATGTTGCACCATACAGATTTGTTTGGTTTAGCGGATTGTGGTGTGGCTAGTGGTTGTAGTATGGATTGTGATGCTGTCCACACCACCACGGACCGCTCAGTGTGGTCCGTCTGAATGGACACTTAGCCAGTGTAATTTTTCTACTGTAATTTATAACTTGAATGTTTTTAGACATTGATAATATTTGTGAACCTACTTAATAAATGATTTACTATCGTACATTGTTGGAAATGGAGAGTAATTTTAATCATGCGTAGTAGTCATGTAAAAAACGTGCTCGGCACACTTTTTCTAATAGTCTGATAACCACCCATAGTTACTTTGCTTTATTTTATTATCACTTAAGGCTTGACCCGAAGTGCGATGGAACGACATTAAGGCTCTCTTACACCGTTTTGTGGAATGAAGTATTCCTGGAGGTTGCAGAACAATTAACAATACAAAAGGAAAGAAAAAGGAAAGTTACATAGATGACTAGAGGATGCCCGCGACTTCGTTCGCGTGGATTTAGGTTTTTAAGCCGTGGGAACTGTTGATTTTCCGGGATAAAAGTTGCCTATGTCCTTCCCCGGAAAGTATCCTAAGTCTGTACGAAACATTAAAATCGGTTCAGCGGTTGAGCCGTTAAAGCGTAGCAGACAGACAGACCGACAGATAGACAGACAGACACACTTTCGCATTTATAATATTAGTATGGATTATCCTAAATCGGAGTTTTGTGCTAAAGAAAGCAGAGAGTGATTACTTAGCGTTTTTAGAAAACTAAAACACTGTAAACAGTGTCATTTGTTGTTTTTATAACCTCACCTGGGTTTGATACTAGTACTAATACTACTACTAATATACAACAGGTAAACTGATTGACTAATATATGATCTATCAACGCACAGCTCAAACTACAGGACAGATTTAGCTGAAACTTGGCACGCAGATAGCTGTTATGCAAAACATCCGCTAAAAGGGTTTTTGAAAATTCATCCCCTAAAAGGCTGAAATAGGGGTTAGAAAATGAAGTCCATGCGGATGAAGTCGCGGGCATGAGCTAGTATATTACCAAATCCTATTTCCTTGGCAATGCATGAACATCGCCATCTACTTATAATGCTTTTAAGGAAAGGGCTTGGAAAGTTCCTTATTGTAGGCCACATTGCCATCGCGCGTTGTCTGTGCCCAAGTCTTTAGTTACAATTATAAATATTTGTGGAAAATTATATGATTATGTTGTTTGTTTAGTCATGGTTGACCCGTTAGGTTGGCCGGCCCGTCAAGCGATAATCACTATGCGTAAAACTGATAGTGAAATAATATAAGATTTAAGTGGGGTCTCTCTCCGTCACTCGCTCCATACAAATGTAGTTCCAATTTCATTTGAGTATTAAGCAACCAAAGTCCATGAGATTTTGCAGACATATTCTAGAAACTAATATCTATGCCTGTAGTTTTCCAGATTTCTGTTAAAATATTCGATTTCAAAGTTAATTACATACAAATCTTTGAGCCCCTGTTATTTTGAAACTACATATTTTTAGAAAAATCTAAAACACCACAGGCACAGATATTAGTTTCTAGAATACGTCTGCAAAATTTCATGGACTTTGGTTGCTTAATATTCAAATGAAATTGGTACTACGATTGTATGGAGTAAGTGACGGAGAGAGCCCTGTTAAATGAAGCGTCTCTAAATGAAGCATCTCTTGTCTCTCTAAACAAATTTTGCACACGCCTAAAGTGTGCAAAATGAAAATGCGTTTACGTGGATTCACAGATCCTGATGAATTTTTTTGCTTTTTCAGCACTAACATGCCGTCTCCCCACTCCAAAGTACAAGGAATAAATACTTAGTTTAAATATATAAAATATAAACTTTCTGGCAGATAATAACACAAATAATAATAACAGCAGATAATGTGTTATAAGTGTTCCAATTGGAAAGTAAAACTGAATTGTATTTTACTCAAATACAGTTTACTTATGGAATGTTATGATAAGGTCGGTAGGTCATAATATTATTATTGACAATTTATTTTTTCAATTCATTTGTACCAAGAATTAGTAATAGTAACAGTAATAAAAAGATTCAGACGAGTTGAGAACCTCCTCCTTTTTTGAAGTCGGTTAAAAAGCTAAAACGGGGACGAAGCACTTATATCCTAACCGTAATGAAACTCTACCAGGGACATCGTCTGTGTTGGTGTTAGCTGGCGGGCGTGCTCTGCCTTTTTGGTGTTTTTTTGTTAAAACTGACTGGAAAGTGCTCTAAGGGGGTGCCGCGCGTATGTCTGCGAGCGCCGGCACAGACGGGGTCCATACTTGTATAGTTTAACTAACTTGTTACAAATAACTACAAACTTGACATTGGCTAATCTTTATAAAGCCAGACGAGAGAGAAAAAAAAACTCTACCAGTGACCCTTGGCAGTGGGAGAAGTTGTTAAAGAAAAGAAATAGGTAGAACAAAAAATATAAAGTAGGACTTATGTATTATGTAGGTACAGAGGTATGTAATAAATATTATGTAGGTACAGAGGTTTTATCGAATTAAAAACTTATCGTCGAAAAAATTACAAGAACAACATAACCACAAATGGGTACAATGGCATTAAAAACCAATTAAGAAATTATTTACTATCATTTTCTCTAAGGAAGTTTTCCCTTTCAAATCTAACTATATCTAGCGTTAGAATAGATTCTTGTATTGTGTAATATTGTGAAAATGTCTACCTTGTATTGTACTTATTATTTAATTCACTATCGTAATAGCAGTTCAACTTTTTCTAAAATAAAACTTTTTGATTCGTTTAAAATATAGGGTATAATGAAAAAAGTTGAAAAAACTATAACCCGACTACGGAAAAATTAAACAACTTGATCCCGACTTGGTATAAGTAATAAGTAATAAGTAAAATAAACTGAAAATAAAGAAACCTGATAAGTGCTTATAATGCTATCATCGTCTTGAGTTAGATAAGTCTTATGATATGTTAGATATACCTGTTTATTTAGGTCTATTAAAGTTTTTTGGCAGTTTACCATTAATAACGTTATATAAATTAATTCAAATGCCGTTGTCGTGCGTATTTCTTATCCTTGATTGACGGCATTCCCAATGATTTTATTTGTCTAGCAAATTAGAATATTTTCTTTTTGTAGTCGAAGCAAGCTATAAACATATATGTACATACATACATACGTAGACTGCTAAACTCATAACCCTTCCTTTCGGCTTTGCCGTAGTCGAGTAACAATACTTCTGTTCTGTTAGGCGCAATGCGCACTGGCATAGATGAGTAGAGCCAAGACAAGAAATCAAAGAGATCTCATGGGATTAAAAATAAACTTTAAAAAATCGAATGACGACACGGGCACCGTCCAGTCATATGCTTCCGGGAATGTCAACTTTACGGGAACCTCTTTCTAAATTTCTCTTTACATTAACTTGAAAACTTAATCTAGAGCCTATAATAACTCATTTAATTCGACATTGTAGTGGAATCGATGAATTACCTACTTCCGTAAAAAAAGTTTTCGTAAAAACTTTAAAAAATCGAATGACGACGCGGGCACCGTCCAGTCATATGCTTCCGGGAATGTCAACTTTACGGGAACCTCTTTCTAAATTTCTCTTTACATTAACTTGAAAACTTAATCTAGAGCCTATAATAACTCATTTAATTCGACATTGTAGTGGAATCGATGAATTACCTACTTCCGTAAAAAAAGTTTTCGTAAAAACTTTAAAAAATCGAATGACGACGCGGGCACCGTCCAGTCATATGCTTCCGGGAATGTCAACTTTACGGGAACCTCTTTCTAAATTTCTCTTTACATTAACTTGAAAACTTAATCTAGAGCCTATAATAACTCATTTAATTCGACATTGTAGTGGAATCGATGAATTACCTGCTTCCGTAAAAAAAGTTTTCGTAAAAATCAAGTTCAAAGTACCGGTCTCAATGTCAAGTAGACAAAACAGGTGTGAGTTCCGATGAATTCTCGTATTTTCGTGCGGTCAAGTGCGAATCGAACGTACACCAAAGGTTCCGTACCATCCACTGACCTACCATCGTACAAGAAATTGTAACATTTTTATGTGCAACACTGCATGTTAATGACGGATAGCGTCATCTATGTGTGATTTAGCAAACTAATTATTATGTTCGTGAACATTTAAATTTTGCTTCTGCAATCACCCGTACCAGCACAACTTGCTGGTGAAGATGACGACGACAAGGATGACGCAAGCCCATCGCCCACAGTACGTGGGCCCTGGATCCAACAAAACCGAGACCTCAAGGCCCTAAGCCAAGAAGCCAGGCTTAAAGAACGTTACCGGGGAAGCGTTCTTCCCCGCGCCACACCCGGGCAAGGAGACCATGCCTTGACCAGGGCAAACGTAGAAGACCCTGCTGCTGACATATCAATTTTTTCTTGTAATGTTACCACAAATTCATGATTTTCGGATTTTTTACTTGTGTAATAAGACCAACCTAACTACCAAATTTCATGATTCTAGGTCAACGGGAAGTACTCTATAGGTTTTTCTTGACAGACATGAAAAATAGACAGACTGACAACAAAGTGATCCTATATGGGTTTCCTTTTTTCCTTTTGAAGAACGGAACCCTAAAAATGTTCATTGGGCGGATACGGAAGTTTTGTCGAAACGCCTCTGAGCATGTGTGTGGAACCTTGACTTACCTTGGTTAGCATTTTAACGAACGGTAAATATAAATAACTAGCTGATGCCCGCGACTTCGTCCGCGTGGATTTAGGTTTTTGAAAATCCCGTGGGACCTCTTTGTTTTTTTTGGGATAATAAGTAGGCTATGTCACTCTCCCGGTCTTTAAATATACCCATGCAAAAAATCAAGTTGAATCCGTTGCTCTGTTACGACTTGATTGAAGGACAAACCAGCAAATCAATAAACCAACAAGCAAAACACTTCGCATCAACAATATCTATATAGTACTATATTACATTATTACCTACTTTTTATTCCGGAAAATCAAAGAGTCCCCACTGGGACTTTTTTTAAACCTAAATCCACGCGGACGAAGTCGCGGGCATCAGCTAGTAAGTTCATAGATAAAGACTTTGTTCTAGTAACATCCTATTGAAGATTACAATAACTAGGTAGGTACCTACTACGTACGTGTGATATCAAATAAGCAAAACAAAATTTTACAGAAATAAATTATTTACTCATCTATGAATAAGTAGTTTAAAAAAAACGGTCAAGTGCGAATCGGAATCGCATACGAAGAGTTCCGTACCGTCGCTCGTACAAAAACCCCTTGTTTATTCTTTTTTAACTGCCACGGCGGCCATTTTATTATTAAGTTCTTATAGCCGCAATAGCAATACACATTCTGTAAAAATTCAACTGTAACCCATTACGGCTTACGAGATACAGCTCGCTGACAGACAGGCGGATGAATGGATGGACAGAGAAGGCATAGTATTAGAGTCCTGTTTGGACCCTTCGGGTATGGAATCTTAAATATGATATAACCCCTGAAACCCCAAAGCTGGAATCTAATATCTATATTATATTTCCAAGTATACCTAAGTCTAAACAAATGTTCTAATGAACACTCCAAAAATTGAATAAGAGTAAGTATTTGGTTCGCAATTACATGCGGTTGCGACAATCTTTATATCAAACCGTGACTATGAACTACCAGCGTCTTGCATAATACAACTGGCGACATCTATGTTAATACGTATGAATTAGAATAGCTGAACGAATTTCGCTTTCGATAGACCGTGAATATCATGTCTTGTCTTCGTCTGTGTATCTAATACGTAAAAACCCGTAAAATGCGAGTCAGAGTCTATTAGAGTTCCGTACATAAAATAATTATGAACATTATATTATTTTATAGGTGTATGAAATATTAATTCTTTTCCGAGCTAGAACATCGCAATAAACCGTGAAAGAAATATCCAAAAAATGTTCGTTTATTTTGGCCACACTTTACAAACTAATTCATTAATCGCTGCTTTTAGTATTTGTTTTGTTTAAATACAGTATACAAAACATATGTACCTACATTCACATATTATATATAACATAATATTATATACAATCGGTATATGGTACATAATATACCGAAATTTCATATTCCTAACTAGTAGGACAAACAGACAGACAGGCAGAGTGACATTACCGTTTTTACTCTTTGGATACGGAACCCTAAAACAATCAGAAAACAATATTTTTAGGAGAATATCAATCTAGTGGACCTTATTGTATCAAGGTACAAAGTTTAATAATAATATTATTCATGCCGTGTAGAAACCGATAAAAGTATGGTCATTATACCATTAGCCCGCTTTTACCTTTGACTGCATCGTCACTTACCACCAGGTGAGATTGCAGTCAATAGCTATCTTGTAATAGTTTAAAAGAAATGTTTGCTCTTCATATCAGTTTTTTGACGTATAGGTACAAACAGTTTGGTAAAAAAATCAGGAAAACAAAGGTTTAAAAGTCAGTATGTGGAGGGCGGAGGGGAGGTGTGAGATGGATTCCTGAATCGAAAAATGGTTTTCACTCACTGTGGAGATCCTTACAAGAGGTCCTCAGCCTTCCTCATCCAGCCACTTTCCGCTATCCTCTTTATACCATCGTTGGTCCATCGTGCTCGAGGGTTTCCCACGCTACGCTTGCTTCTACGATTTCTACTCAAGGACTTGTCTTGGGCATGACCTGCCCACTGCCATTTTAACTTGGGCTATGTCAGTGACCCTGGTTCTCTTATGGATCTCCTCATTTCAGATCTTATCCCTCAGGGAAACTTACTCACTCATTTTTAGATATTTTCAAAGATTTCAAAATTATCTTATTTTCAGATAGTTGCCTATGCTACAAAGTGTTTTGTTTACAAAAATATATATTAGATAATTAATCGCAGGTACAGATAAATAAACAAACGTTTTCCTTAAGATCAGCTGTCAGGCGTGTGGCCATGCAATAAGCGACTTCAACAATTATTATTTATTACAGTATAATATATATGACGCAGAAGCAGTCTCATTATTATTTTTAAAAAGGGCAGAACCGTCGACCCCACTTGGGTCACCGGCTCTGCTATCACTATCCATTATAGAAACCGGCAGCAACAGCTAATCAGAATAAACTGATCTAAATATCTCAACCTAATTTAATGAGGGTAGGTAGAAAATCTATCCAACACCGTAGGTTTAATCAAAACATTTTATTAAATTAACTTTCTCCATAAATTATTTTAAAACAGCAATAATGTAGGTAGGTAGTAAATTAAATTTAGCACCGAAGGTTTATTTACAATCGAACATTTTATTACGATTATAATTACTCAAGAAAACTAACACTGAACTAAGCTCATAGTATGTAACATTTTAATTTACTAATCAAGAAAACGCACTATTTAAATTTAGATGTTAGTTTATAATAATTTGTAAGAAATCACTAATATTAATTCACAACTTGGTTGATAATATTTTAGCACTGATTTATTAATTTACAACTCATATGATGTTTCAAATTAGACTAATAATAATAAGACCTAACTAAAACACTAGATTTCTTATTACGGTTGGACAGAGTTTCCCCTTACCAACCGTCGCTAGCGCGTCTCGAAAAATTAATGAATTTATTTCATGATTCCAAACGCATCCAAGTCGACCGCGCCCCACTCTTTTTCGCTGTTCCTAACGACAGCCATAATTGGCTCCTATTGGTCGGATCGCATTGCATGCGTTTGGATTGGATCTTGTTCAGATAGTAACAAACAATTTAAATCCTTACTTAATAACAAATAGGTAAACTGAGCTTAGAACTAATTTAAATAGCTTCTAAAATTATCTCAATATTTTAACATAGATTCTCCAGCAATTTGAACAGAATAATATTTACACAAAAATAAATAGGAAACAAAACGAGTGCTTACTTCAAAGCATACAAGGACATTGTTTAGAAACATTTTTAAATGCTATTTATTAACTAATAGACTAACTAAGATTAAACAAATTAAAACAATTCCTAAAATTATCATAATATTTTAGCATAGGTTTCCTGGTGATTAATTAATCTTTACATAAAAATTACTTTAGGAACAAACAAGTGGGTACCTACTTATTTCAAAAACTCTTCTTTCACAATTGAATTTAAAATTTCACAATTTGATCAGAATGTATGTGGTTTTGGACATTATTTAAGGGATTTATAATAAAGATGAGTTGATTGGAAGCTGGGCAAGCCTCCGCGGCGACACGGCCATTCTGCGCGCGATGCGTGCTCTGCAGCGCTTTGTTTCCAGGTCCATTTCTGTAGACAAAGAAATTAGCTTTGAGGCTAGGCACTTCCACAGTTAACCTATACCTATAAATTCACATTTATTATTTATTTAGAAGCAAGATTTTTGCAATGTAGGATTCCCTTAGACCAAGGAAAACCCTAAGCGTTGAGAAACTTAATTCATATTTAAATTTGAAAGAAGTTATTATTGCATAATATTAACATTGCTCGCTCTACGTGAAAACAGATCAAAGTAAATTAAGTTGTGTTTAACTGTTCATACTCATATGACAACAGTGAAATAAATAATCTTACACATAGCACATGGCATTTGTTGAGTAAATAAATTATTTTTATGTAATGTGTAACTGGTCATTCCATATGACAACAGTTAAGTTAGTAAATTATTTCATAAAATGTAACTGCTCATTCCACATGACAACAGTCAAGTAAATAAATTATTTCATAATGCGTAGCTGCTCATTCCACATGACAACAGCGATTTTTTTTTTTTTTTTAACACACAAAACACTGCTCATAATTGATATGAATACAGTTATATGAAGTGTTAAGGGGCAGGATGTGAGGGGGACAGGTCCACGAAGAAGTCTCTAAAAGAAGGAAGAATGGATAGGAAGTTGGAAAGGTCGATGCTGTGCCTCTGAGCGGTCCTGAGCGCCGTGTATCACAGGGGACCATAATTCTTTTCGGATAGGGTTAACCATTGAACGGCTCCACACGTCAATAGTTATTTTAAATATGTTGGTCGTTGATCGGCTCCACACGTCAACGTTCATTTTTTTTTTTTTTTTTTCAGTCAAAGTCAGAGTCTATGTCCAAATAGAATGCCAATATTAATATTTATTTGCCATGTGATATGAGTAAGAGAAATTAAAGAAAGATAGGTAATAAGTAAAATTATACCCTCACCGGGTGGAGATCCCAAGTTCTTCCTGGACAATGGTCGACAGCCTAGGATGTCTTCTGTGCAACAGCAACAGGAGACGCAGCCAAGGGTTGCGAGGCTGCAGAGATGCTCGAAGTGCCAGGCTGCTGTTCATCTTGAGGCGACTCGGCCGCCTGAAGGGTTGCGCCTGGTTGTGGAGCGCGTCGTAGCTGATCATGCGCGACTTTGCGAGGCCGCCCATGGTGACCGATGACTTTCTTGACCAGGTACCTGTCATTCTCGAGCACTCTGTAAACTTCATAAGGCTCACTAAATCTGAGATCAAGTGAGGTCTGATTTCTAGGGTTGTTTTTAATTAAGACAAAGTCCCCTCGTTGGAAATGATGGATTTTTGCCCGTCCTTTATCAAACCTTGCTTTATCTTTGGCAGCCGCCTCGGTCATCCGCCGCTGAACATGTATTTGTAATGCTTCAATATTTACAGAAGCGTCATCGAAGTTGACTAGGTTCAGAAGTTCCGCTGGTACACAGTTTTGACGTCGTGTAAGGAGTGTTAAGGGAGCTGTACCAGTAGTTCTATGAACAGTGCAATTAAAAGCCAGTTGTAAACCTTCTAGAGCTGAGTGCCACTCCGGAGTCTCGTAATTTTTGATCATGATTAGACCGTTTTTCAATGTTGTCATTACTCGTTCCACTTGGCCATTAGCTCTACTCACACCAGAAGCTATAACGTGAAGATCAATACCGAAACTGTCGCAGTAATTCTTAAATTCCCCTAGGAATTCTCTTCCGCCATCCACGATGACCTGCCGAGGCGCTCCAAATAGGTGAATAACTTGCTTCAAGGCTGCTAGGGTACTGTATTGGCTTTTATCATTAGTATAACGTAATAATACGTACTTTGAATAAGCGTCGATTGTCACGATGACGTATTCTTGATCTTCAGGAGTGCCAAGCTTACCGGTAATGTCCATATGTATGACTTCAAATGCCACTGCTGGTTTCACGATCGGATGAAGTGTAACTTGTGTGGCTCCCGAGGTTTGCTTTGATGATCTGCACACTACGCAGTTATCCACGAAGTTACGAACTATAGAGTTCATTCTATCAAAATAGTACGTCTCCTTAATTTTGTGAACAGTCTTTTCCCAGCCTGGATGTTTGAGAGCAGTGTGGTAGGTGTTGATTAAGCTCCATTGAAAAGACTTCGGCACAACTATCAGATTTTGTGTGCCCAAGACTGGATCTACCTTTTTATACTTAAGGATATTACCTTCTAGCAGATATCCTTGGACATCATCTCCGTTGTGAAGGGAATCTATTATAGGACGAAGCTGAGCATCACGGCGCTGTTCAATGTTGACCCACTCTGCATTCCTCGTCATGACGTTGACGGTTATGGGTTCTGGATTTCTACTGAAGAAATCTGCATGCTGCATACGCTCGCCTTTTCTGTATTCTATGTCGAATTCAAAGTTCTGAAGGTATGCCCACCATCTATGTATGCGAGGTAGAAGATCTTGTTTATGCTTTGAAGCTTTTAGCGCATTGCAGTCGGTTATTACCGTGAACCTACGCCCGTAAAGAAAGTGCCGGAAGTGCTTAATGGCACGCACGACCGCTAGAGTCTCAAGCTCATAGAAATGATACCTACTTTCAGTGTCCGTGGTACGCATGCTGAAGTAGGCAATCACATGCTGACGACCATTGATGACCTGGATTAGTATGGCTCCGAACCCAGGGCTGCTGGCATCAGTATATAATTCAATAGGTTCTCCTTCTTGAAATATAGTGAGAACTGGTGCGGAGGTGAGGTGCTGGATTACTTTTTGACGTGCTTCTTCATGAGCGTGGCTCCATTGCCACTTAGTGTCCTTCTTAGTCAAGTTATACAAAGGGATCATAAGTCGCGCAAAATCTGGAATAAATCTTCGAAAGTATCCGGCTAAACCGTTAAATTGACGGACTTGTTTGACCGTAGTTGGAGCTGGGGCTTTTAATAGGGCTTCAACCTTTTTTGGACTAGGGCGAACTTGTCCGTCTTCTATCACATTACCGAGGTACTCAATAGATTGTTTAAAGAAAAGACATTTATCAATGTTAATTGAAAACCCAGAATCGCGTAAGGCGATCAAAATTCTTTCTAAATATGAAAGGCCATCACAGAAATCACGACATTTACTTATGACATCATCAATATAAACCTGGGCTACACTATCATGATCATTATTGGCACTGCCAGGGTTTAAAAGTGACCCTAATGCCCGATTGATGCACCTCTGATACACAGCGGGTGCATTGCAAAGGCCAAAAGGCATCGTGAGGTACTCGTATAGCCCATCTGGGGTAACAAAGGCGGTTTTTTCGACAGAAGATGCTGAGATTGGGATCTGGTGGAAACCTGATGCCATATCAAGTGTGGTGAAGTATTTTCCGCCCGCTAATTGGTTGATCTGATCTCCAATCAGAGGAAGAGGGTAATGATCGCGTATTGTATTTGCATTTAACTCTCGATAGTCAACACACATGCGATCATTTCCATCTTTCTTTTTCACAAGGATGATTGGGCTAGAATATGGAGATTTACTTTCCCGGACAATATTATTTTCAATCAGTTCGCTAACAATTTGCTTGACCTTCTCACGTTCTACTGGACTTAACCTATAAGGCCTTCGTTCGACATATTTATCCGGGTTTTTTAATCGGATCTCTAATTCACCGGTGCTAACACGGGACTTTGAAAAGCCTCGAGTGAAGAGATGGGCAAAATTATTCAACAAGCTTAGTAATTGATTGACCTCGGATTCATTAGTTAAATCATGGTTTAGGTTTTCGAATACAGGACTATTATTTTGCAATTGCATTACACGTTTTTGGGGTAACAAAGTCGCGCTGTTTTGGGTAACTATTACACTTAATCCGGTTTCAAATAACAAATTTGCACCAATAAGTATGTCTGATGTCATCTCGTAATCAGGTAAAATATGGAATAGGATCTCTACATTAATGTTATCAATAACACAAATGGCGGTCAAAGTACTCATTGAAATAACTGGGAATGAACCGATTCCTTGTAAACAATTAACTACTTTATTTCTACGTCCTGGTAATTTATTAGCAACAGACTCGCGCATTAGAGAGCATTCCGCACCACTATCGAACACAGTATTTAAAATGACGTCACCGACTCTAATTTGCATGGTATTTAAATTTGATTTATTTTTACCGTACACACAGTTTACGTTGGAGCTAATCTGTCTTTCGCGCTGAAAGCATACATCAAAAGTGTGACCAGGTTTTGAACAGAACGAACAGAATTTATTACCGTTGTTATTTGGCTTAGCTGATTTCACTGAGTTTTCTGGCGCTGCTACGGATTTGCTATTAGTTGAATTGCTTAACGCAGGTTTGCGACGACAGTTAGTTAAGTCGTGCCCCCCCCCTTTTGCAAAATGTACAGTAAGAATTATTCCAATTATCATGAAAAATTTTCGATCGCTTGTTTGGGGGTTGATTCGAAGATTTTAAGATTGACTAGGCCGTTTAACGCGTATTGAAGAAGCGACCGAAATTAATTCTGGCACTGAGGTAGCACGTACATTCATCAAATCAATTCTTAAGTGTTCATCACTTACCGTTCCAATGACTGCTTCGACGGCATCGCTGTTGTCAAGCTTGTCCTTGGTGATGCGCCGCCATAGGAGCCAAGAACGCGTTAGAAATTCTGCTATATCTTTAGAGGAATTGTAAACATGCTCTCTAAACCTGAGTATGTCTCGTGAGTAACGGGTCTCGGGCTCGAACGTGGTGATGATGATTTGGCGCAGCTCCTCCCAAGTAGATGTAGTAACTAGCCAGTTGTCAGCCCAAATTTTAGCACGACCTTTGAGTAAGCTTGTTACTTTCATACGAATATCATAATCACTAAGTTGATAATTATTTTTAGCTGTGGAAATATGATCACACCACTCACGTACTCCCACGTTACCATCCGGGTCATATGAAGGCAGGAAGACGTCCGTTATCTTCACTTTATCACCTGGTGGATGCAGCAGTCGCTCGCTCATGCTCTGCATCATGGATGCCATGTGCGTGAAGAACTCAGGCGGGATGGCGCCCGTCGGTAGCGGCTGCGGTAGCAGAATAGCAGGGCTATTCACGCTCTGTGTGGTTGGCGTCGGCGCGCTTGGACCAGGCACGTGGGCTGGTGGTGCCTCTGGATCCACATCGTGAGGGCCTGGATCTGCAACAAACTGAGCGGCAGAAAGGGATCGTTGGACCGATCCCACTTCTGATGACGCAGAAGCAGTCTCATTATTATTTTTAAAAAGGGCAGAACCGTCGACCCCACTTGGGTCACCGGCTCTGCTATCACTATCCATTATAGAAACCGGCAGCAACAGCTAATCAGAATAAACTGATCTAAATATCTCAACCTAATTTAATGAGGGTAGGTAGAAAATCTATCCAACACCGTAGGTTTAATCAAAACATTTTATTAAATTAACTTTCTCCATAAATTATTTTAAAACAGCAATAATGTAGGTAGGTAGTAAATTAAATTTAGCACCGAAGGTTTATTTACAATCGAACATTTTATTACGATTATAATTACTCAAGAAAACTAACACTGAACTAAGCTCATAGTATGTAACATTTTAATTTACTAATCAAGAAAACGCACTATTTAAATTTAGATGTTAGTTTATAATAATTTGTAAGAAATCACTAATATTAATTCACAACTTGGTTGATAATATTTTAGCACTGATTTATTAATTTACAACTCATATGATGTTTCAAATTAGACTAATAATAATAAGACCTAACTAAAACACTAGATTTCTTATTACGGTTGGACAGAGTTTCCCCTTACCAACCGTCGCTAGCGCGTCTCGAAAAATTAATGAATTTATTTCATGATTCCAAACGCATCCAAGTCGACCGCGCCCCACTCTTTTTCGCTGTTCCTAACGACAGCCATAATTGGCTCCTATTGGTCGGATCGCATTGCATGCGTTTGGATTGGATCTTGTTCAGATAGTAACAAACAATTTAAATCCTTACTTAATAACAAATAGGTAAACTGAGCTTAGAACTAATTTAAATAGCTTCTAAAATTATCTCAATATTTTAACATAGATTCTCCAGCAATTTGAACAGAATAATATTTACACAAAAATAAATAGGAAACAAAACGAGTGCTTACTTCAAAGCATACAAGGACATTGTTTAGAAACATTTTTAAATGCTATTTATTAACTAATAGACTAACTAAGATTAAACAAATTAAAACAATTCCTAAAATTATCATAATATTTTAGCATAGGTTTCCTGGTGATTAATTAATCTTTACATAAAAATTACTTTAGGAACAAACAAGTGGGTACCTACTTATTTCAAAAACTCTTCTTTCACAATTGAATTTAAAATTTCACAATTTGATCAGAATGTATGTGGTTTTGGACATTATTTAAGGGATTTATAATAAAGATGAGTTGATTGGAAGCTGGGCAAGCCTCCGCGGCGACATATAAATTCGAAATTATATATCACACTAATATTATGAAGGCGAAAGTTTGTGTGTATGTTTGTTACTCCTTCACGCAAAAACTACTGAACGGATTTGGCTGAAATTTGGAATGGAGATAGATAATATCCTGGATTAGCATATAGGCTATTTTTTATCCCGGAAAATCAAAGAGTTCCCACGGGATTTCTAAAAAAATAAATCCACGCGGGCGAAGTCGCGGGCATCGGCTAGTTTTAATTATGTAATTGCCTCATAAAACGTTATTTTTATAGCCACACATGCTGCCAGCACTATTAATTTCCGACTTCCGCAATATATCCGGGTTTACAATTACATCTGTCCTTTTATAAAACGATCAATTTGTCTTGAAAATAGAACCTTGCGCTAAAATAAAGGCGGCTTAATTAGAAAGGACTGAGTTAATTTAGGAAATGTTCCAGGCTCTAACGCAAGGAATATAAACTGTCACATATTATGTGCACTTTACCCTACAATATTTTTTCAGGTTATACAGGCTGTTGATATGAAATTTTAATAAGCGTTAAACATTTTGCTAGCGTCTAAGTAACCGGCCACAGCGCAGCGGGCGAACAGCCGCCTCCTTGCCGCGAAACGCTAGCAAAAACAAAGACAGGTGATAGTACTGATAATTACTGATTAGATATATGTATTACTATAAGAAACCTATGAAAAAAAAAATTAAAAATCCTGTATTTTTAAAAGTTCACAATATAATGCAAATTAAAACATCTGACTGACACTAGAGGTCAACGAATCTTCCGTAAATAGGTCACTCAAATTCAATGCCGCGTCGTAGGTGGGGTATTGACCCGAGTTTGCTCGCTATATACAATGCGGGGTTAAAAATACCTACTAAATCACTTAAATTACAAGATTAGGCAAAAATTTATTGACATTGGATTGTGTTACGTTAGTAATAATAACGCCAAGTTTTTGCTAGCGTTCTGGTTACACACTATATACCGAAAATGTAGGGCTCATCTAATTTAAAGAAAGAAAAATTCATTTATTCATCTTGTTAGTAGGTTAGTAGTTTTTAATAATTACTCAATAATAATCGAAAAACTTCCTGCACCCACATGGCACAAGATGAAAAGGCCCCGGCTGAGCATTAATGCTGCAGGTTTTAAAATAAAACCTGATTTCTATGTGTATTTTAAATTATTTGACGATTCAAAAGCACTTGTAAAAGTTTATTTGAATAAAAATCTATTCTATTCTATTCTATTCTATTCTATTCTATTTATGTATTTTACTGAAAGCCTCTCTGATCAAAGGTTTTATACCCAAACTTGCTTATACCCGCGTCTTCGTCAGCGGGGATTAGAAAATTTGGAAACCTATTTTACCCCCTTAGGGGTTAAATTCTCAAAAATCCTTTCTTAGCAAATGTCTACCTCATAATAGCTATCTGCATGCCCAGCCCGATCCGTCCAGTAGAAGCTGTGCGTTGATAGATCAATCAGTCAGTCACCTTTTCATTATTTTATACAATACCTACTAGCGTATGCCTGCGACTTTGTTCGCGTGGACTACACTAATTTCAAACCCCCATTTTACCCCTTTAGTGATTAAATTTCCCAAAATTCTTTCTTAGCACATGTCTACGTTAGAATAGCTATTTGCATTTTATTTTATTTAATTTATTTTTATATATCAGACAGTCAGTCAGTTTTTCCTTTTATAAATACAGACTAGTGACTCGCCTCGGCTTCGCACGGGTAGCTTATAACAATTTTCGCAGGGATCTTAAATATTTTTGAAAATAAAATATATTCTACGTTATTAAGGAATAATGTAGCTTTCTACTGGTGAAAAAATTTTCAAAATCAGTTCAGTAGTTCCAAACAAACTTATAAAAAAACTTACAAAGAACCTCTTTTAGTATAGATTGTGAACGGAAACCAACGATGTTTTACGAAAACCAGAAATATTCGGAAATCAATATGTCAAGAGCAAGCATAAGGCGGAAGGCCGCTCACCCGAAAAAGACCGGCCAAGTGCGAGTCAGACTCGTGCACCGAGGGTTCCATACTCGGATATTTTTCGACATTTATGACCAACCAACCATTTTGCAAAAAACCATTATGCATAAAAATAAATAAAAATGTGTTTTAGAATGTACAGTTAAAGCCCTTTCATATGATACCCCACTTTGTTTTTTTCATGAACACATTTTTTTTGTGACGTTACCACAAATTCGCGGTTTTCGCATTTTTTCCTTTGTGCTATAAAAACCTACCTACCTTCATGATTCTAGGTCAACGGGAAGTACTCTATAGGTTTTCTTGACAGACACGACAGACGGACCGACAGACAATAAAGTGATCCTATAAGGGTTCCATTTTCCTTTTGAGGTACGGAACCCTAAAATTAATGAACGACGCTGATCGCTCTCGCTATGAGCGGCAAAAAGGATATTAAAAATCCATCTTTCATTCGTCATGCTAATGATAGGACAATCATCATATAATCTATATATACTATTTGTAGGTACACCACACATTTTTGATTACCATAAAAAATCAGCTTTGTCAGGATTCTTTTTTTTTTCTCTCTCTCGTCTGGCTTTACAAAGATTAGCCAATGTCAAGTTTGTAGTTATTTGTAACAAGTTAGTTAAACTATACAAGTATGGACCCCGTCTGTGCCTGCGCTCGCCGACATACGCACGGCACCCCCTTAGAGCGCTTTCCAGTCAGTTTTAACAAAAAAAACACTCCAAAAAGGCAGAGCACGCTCGCCAGCTAACACCAACACAGACGAAGTCCTCGTCAGGATTCAGTATCTATTCATTTATGTAGTTTAAAAAATTGATTCTATTAATCTAAAATTAAGATGTGTAATTTTTGACGTGTGATTTGAGACGTGTAATGTTTCAACTTAGTAACGATTGCTTTGAAAAGTGTGATACATTAGTAACGTTGTAATTATTGTAAGTTAATTATGTAAGCTACTTAGGTACTTACGTGAATAAAACTGACAGGTGTAATCGCAGCCTGATAATAATTATTAATTACAGCACGTCAATTATTCATTATTAATTATGTGACACTGTCATAAATCATTAGGTATACTCTTTGATTTCTCTGAATACGTGCAAACCCTAGCCAAGTAAAAGTTACGTAACACAGGCGTTGACATTGTATTTTGTTCGAGGGTGTCAATGATCTCGATGTTTATCTCCTAATTGGACGGAAAATAAACAATTATTTATAAATTTGTTATCTAAACTAAGTAATATTACATGAAATACATAAAATTGTTATGTAACATGAATGGACAAAGGTCTCTTTTGATAAAACGAATCAGATTATAATAATATTAACATCCCGCAAAATGAAAGTAGGAAAGGAAATTCCAAAATATTAAATCAGGTCTAATAAAATTTCTGGAGCTAAAAAGTTACCAGCAGCGATGTTAAAAATGTCTTCTATGAACTAATAGACAAGTATCTAATAAAATCATTTAGATTCTCATTTATTTACAATATTTACTCATTAGTCTCATTATTATCATTTTTTTTAATGTTTACAAAAAATAAAATAACAGAAACATCACTACCAATATAAATTCGAAAGTGTGTTTTTGTTGGTTTATTGGTTTGTCCTTCAATCACATCGCAACGGAGCAATGGATGGTGGTGTTTTTCTTGCATGGATATACAGTGACCTGAAGACTGTCATAGGCTACTTTTTATCCCAAAAAATTGGAAGAGTTCCCATGGGATTATAGAAACCAAAATCCATGCTATCATCAGCATCAGATAGCTCCTCATAAAAATACGGTTCAAAGGGCTTGAGCTCTGGAATTCCGGTGTTCGTGAAACTCCGGAGTTTCGTTTGTGAAATCATGGTAATCGTGAACATAACCGGACTTTCGATTTTTATAATTTTAGAAGAAAGTCGAGGCGGTTACATATACATATAAAGGGAAATCTTACTTACTAATTTTACCAGGTCATTAAATAAAGTTACCTTTTTATTATTCTAACTGATTAGTTTTATTTCATAGAAATATTCAAATTAAACACATTATTTAATCACATACAACTTTTTAATGAAGCTTCTAAATTCCGGAACTCTGGACTTGAAACCCTTAGCATCAAAACCCGATTCCGGAGCTGAAAAAATATTCCCATTTTCAGGCCCTTGAATGGGTTTGGTAGCAACGGGATAGGACCTAAGCTACCGGTGTACACCATCTTGTGTCTCTTCTATTCATCGAATATCAGCATTTCACTAAATAAGAAGATCGTCCGTTCTTATCACTGAGAAGGACTTACTCCTCACCTAACCCTGGCTTTGTCGGGGTCGTCATTCTGGTACCTTGGGACTCCAACCGATTTCACAATATTTACTCAATGTATAAATTTGATAACAATTTTATCAAATAGTTCGCGTAGCTACTTATCTATTAAAAAACTTAATTATCTCCAAACCACAACGAAGTTTAATTATTAAAACAAACAGGAACCTTTGTTATCTAGAAGCTAGAAGCCAATAGAAAGGTCGTGATTTCTTGAATTTTAGTGGATAGGTAAGTATCTAATGTTGTACGATTTTTATTAACTTACATCCGAGGTAAAAATAACTGATTGCTACGATTATTTAAACTATAGATTCCACTATCACCACTCTTTAGCTCTTTTTAACCCCCGACCCAAAAAGAGGGGTGTTATAAGTTTAACGTGTGTATCTGTGTGTCTGTGTATCTGTGTATCTGTCTGTGGCATCGTAGCGCCTAAACGAATGAACCGATTTCAATTTACTTTTTTTTGTTTGAAAGGTGGCTTGATCGAGAGTGTTCTTAGCTATAATTCAAAAAAATTGGTTCAGCCGTTTAAGAGTTATCAGCTCTTTTCTAGTTTTCTTGCAGAAAAGAAGGTTAGATAACCGTTAGGTTCATAATATTATGTCAATTGACAAATGTCAAGCTGTCAAGAGGGACGTTGGCTAGATACATAATTATTTATTTGAAAATGATGTTTTGGAAAACTCAGATACTTTGGATCGTAGGCGCGGAATAGTCCAAGAAAATCGGTTCAGCCGTTTGAAAGTTATCAGGTCTTTCCTAGTTACTGTAACCTTAATTTGTCGGGGGTGTTATAAATTTTTAATTTACACTTGTTGTATCTAATGTTAAAAGTTAACTATTAGGTATATATAGTTAAAACTACCATATGGTAATTATGGGATACCGCAAGGTCTCAGTTCTGGGCGAACCACTACTAATACAAGTGTAAATTAAAAATTTATAACACCCCCGACAAGTGAAGATTACTGTAACTAGAAAAGAGCTGATAACTCTCAAACGGCTGAACCGATTTTCTTGGATTACAGCTAAGAACACTCTCGATCAAGCCACCTTTCAAACGAAAAAAAACTAAAGTAAAATCGGCTCATTAGTTTAGGAGCTACGATGCCACAGACAGATATACAGATACACACGTCAAACTTATAACACCCCTCTTTTTGGGTCGGGGGTTAATTAGTGATCTATAAATGACATATACCCTTATTTGACTTTGAAAGGACGGATTGAGAAGTTTCGATTAACATTGATCAATTTGTTATTAATAACAAATCAATCACTGCCAAGTCCCAAACTTTGGAGTTTATAGGTACAAAGATCCATTTTCAAGTGACATTGATACTCTATTATTATTCATCTTGTTTATTAATTAATACAGAGAGTAGGGGTAAGTCCGAACTCCAAATGGATTTTGTTGATTACAAGCACTAGATAAGTGTTCATTTGAAAATATTGAATCACTAGCTGATGCCCGTGACTTCGTCCGCGTGGATTTAGGTTTTTAGTGAGTTTTTTCTTTCGAATATTACGTTGGTAAGAAAGAGATGCGAATAACTACTCTAAAATTAAGTTGCAATCGGAATTAGTACCACTGTGTAACTCAAATTTTTGATGTATAAGTAACAAACATAAATAAATAGGGTATCTCTAGCGTCCATAAGCAACGTAAATTCAACTATTTAACGGCGTTTTGGGGATATAATTATGTAAGTCTGTTTTTACTTAATCACTTGTATCTCTTATTACTAATTTGACAGTTGACTCAACTTTAAACTCTACTACTTCTGTATGTAATCTTAATTCTGTGCTTAAAATTCATCTTTATAGTAGATATATCATTAAATGTAGATCACAATATTACAATGATGCAATAATCCTCTCGGCTTTCATAATAATCGATTTTAATAACTGGTTTTGAAAATTAATCGATTAAATAGTTATTATTTGTCAGTGCTGAGTAGATTTCCATGATGCGAGCATTAATGTACCTAAACGATTTAAATGACATGTACCTACTCCTTTATTTATAAACCGACTTCAAATAAGATAAAGTGAGAAGCCTTTTTTTGAATTTTACTAAAAAGGATTTACACTTATGAAAATAATAAAACATCCTATGAAAAAAAATGAACACAGGGTGCTATTTTTTTCATAAGTTTAAATCCATTAAGTTGTTACAGGGTGATGTGAGCAATAATGTACCTAAACCAGCAACCTAAACTTTTTTTCAGCTTTACCACATAGGGTATGTGGTACTGCTGAAAAAAACTAAATCACTATAAAAGTACAAGTAGGTATAGAACAAAATGGTTATTGGTATTTGGTTGTCTTGGTATTAGGCAGTACTAGCTGATGCCCACCACTTCGTCCGCGTGCAATGCGATTTTCAAAATCTCGTGGGAACTCTTCTATACATATAATAAAATTGTAGAAAAGTGGTGTCTGTACAATGGAAATATATAAAAAAAAAGTAGCAGGGGTTGTTATTGTATCGATGCCGAACCCGAAATTGTAATTAATTTTTTTTTTGTCTGTTTGTCTGTTTGTCTGTTTGTCTGTGTGTTTGTGCACGCTAATATCAGAAATGGCTTATTCGATTTAGATACGGTTTTCACTAATATATTGTAGTAAGCTTCACTTAACATTTAGTGTTTATTTCATGTCAATCGGTTCATAAATAAAAAAGTTATGTCAATTTAAAGAATCACGGCGAACATTTTTAACGTACAGAGTACGTTCTACACGCCTCGCGCCTGAGCGTCCGGTCACTTCCACGCGAACGAAGTCGCGGGCACAGGTAGTTCATAAATAAATTACTTTGAGCCTCAATAGCTCAACGGTTATAGGAGCGGACTGAAATCCGAAAGGTCGCGGCGGTTCAAACCCCACCCGTTGCACTATTGTCGTACCCACTCCTAGCACAAGCTTTACGCTTAGTTGGAGAGGAAAGGGGAATGTTAGTCATGATTCAAAGGGCTAATATTCTTTAAAAAAACAATTTTAAAAATGCCCTTACACTTTGGAACGCGCTAGAAATAAAATCTTCTTAATATATATCAGTACTAGCTGATGCTCGCGACTTCGTCCGCGTGGATTTACATTTTTTTAAATCCCGCGGGAACTCTTTAATTTTCCGGGATAAAAAGTAGCCTATGTGTTAATCCAGGGTATAATCTACCTTCATTATTGATTGAGTAACAAACATCCAAACATTCACACTTTCGCATATATAATATGTATTAGTAGGATTACGATTAGGATAAGTATAATACTTATAAGTTACTTGTTTCAGTCAACGACCTAACATCGTAGAGCCTCGATCTACATCTCAAGACCTGCGTTGAGGTCAACGACCGGAGGCAACCTGATATGAGTTTTGCAAGGTGATACCGCGTTAGAATGTGGGACCAAACTTATTCGGGTCACTTAATAACTACTAGGACTGTATGCTAAGTATCTATAATCCGTACAAAATGTAGTGGTTTGTGGTCAGCTATCATGTCGAAAGTACGGTTCACCCTTGGCTCACCTTTTGATATGATATTTGACACATAAATGGCGCATATTTAGGGTTTCGTACCTCAAAGGAAAAAACTTTGTTGTCTGCCTGTCTGTCCGTCTATCCATCCGTCCGTTCGTCCATCCGTCCGGTTGTCTGTCTGTCTGTCTTTTTTTAGTATTTACGTCTTACGCCAACAGAAAAGGTACAATAACGGTCAATGATTCGTTTCTTTTTTTGGATGGGAAAATATATGACGAAATCAAGTGAAGCTACATGCTCTTACCCTATGCTCGTTATGCTAGAATACTATAACATTTTGCCTTTACATCACGCGGCGTCTCGTCCATCCCTGCGCCCGGGACGCGTAAGTCTTTGGTGTACAAAATAAAAACATGTGAGCTGGCTTGGATTTATTGCATTAACAGGGCTCTCTCCGTCACTTACTCCATACAATCGTAGTCCCAATTTCATTTGAATATTAAGCAACCAAAGTCCATGAAATTTTGCAGACGTATTCTAGAAACTAATTTCTGTGCCTGTGGTGTTTTAAATTTTTCTAAAAATATGTAGTTTTAATATTACAGGGGCTCAAAAATTTGTATGTGAATTTTAAAGACCGCGTAACTTTGAAACCGAATATTTTAACGGAAATCTGGAAAACCACAGGTATAGATATTAGTTCCCGGAACGTTTCTACAAAATTCCATTGAGTATGATTCAAATGAGAGACGAACTACGTTTGTATGGAGTGACGGAGAGACCCCGCTTAACACAATTCTAATTAACAAATGAAAAAAAAAACATTATCATAATAATGTGATTATCTAAATAAAGTATACGAAAAAAAATGCACATGACTGTAACTTATGCTTTCGTAAATATTTATCAAACTAGGTGTTTTTTTCTCAAAAAAATGAATAAAACATAATTAGCTGTAGTAGTGCAAGAAAAATTGTATATTGCATCAGTTCTATTACAATAATAGGTAAATTAGTACAATAATAGTTACAGGTTAGTCTCACTCAACTTCAATGTTTGTTACATGGGTTAGAATATGCTAATTTCTGTTGATCATTTGATTATTATTTCCTTATGGTCTTTTAGTTTTAAAACAATTGTTTTTTCCATGTTGAGAAATAGTGATAAAACTCAAGTGACACATTCACATTCACATTGACCGCACTTGGTGTATGCATTCGGCGAAGTGAACGTGAACTTCGAATATTTTAACTGAGATCTGGAAAACCACAGACATAGATATTAGTTTCTAGAATATGTCTGCAAAATTTCATGGACTTTGGTTGCTTAATATTCAAATGAAATTGGAACTACGATTGTATGAAACGAGTGACGGGGAGAGCCCTCTTAAACGTAGTATTTGCACGGTCATCATTGCAGTAGATTTTTTTACGTCAAACATAATATTCAAACGTAGACAAAAAATTAATACTTACCCACTGAATTCTTGTATTAACATGTTGACCTACATATTTTTTACCCACAGATCACTGTGTTTACTACATTTTATACCAATGAATTTTAAATACTGGACAAGTTCATAGTATGACCGATATGGCATAGTGTCATCTACTTGTTTTGCTTTGGGTCTATATTATTATGTAAAAGCGTGCTTAGAAAAATAACTTAGGCAGGTGAACACTAGTGTCAGTTAATTTAAAAACAACAACGTTGCAGGTCTCCAGCTGGTTTGAAAACCGCAATATTGTTTCGATAATTTTGAATCAAGCTGCACGTGTTTACAGTACCTAGGGACCTACCTATCTAAAGTATTTCTAAGCACGCTTTTGGCTTTTACATAAAATTAAAGAAAGCGGAAGGGGTGTACTTATTAAATAAATTAAATACACATAATACCTGATATCATAGTGTATGTGTATGTATAATAATAAATTTTCAAAAGTAAATAATAGAGGAATAAAAGAGAACGCGTTCTGATCTAAGTGATGTCTCGGAAGCTTCCACGAAGATAATTCAGCTTCCGGAAGATATCCCAGCTTTTACTATTCAGAGAACTTTCCCAAACATTCATTTTCCCCAATCCCACGTTTTAGTGCGACCGGAGAATTCGCCTAGTTCCTTGTAATAGGCCTTTTGGGGTGAATTGGAGGCTCGATTAGGCTTAATGACTGTTGAAATGACTTTATTAAGTACTGAAGTCATAGCTCCCATCGATGGAGGTAAGCACCCTTAAATACGACTTTTGACTTGTAGTTTGATGTTCAGTTTGGTATTTTTTTTACCTATCTGCGGCAAAACCAAAAGGAAGGGTTTTGATTTTAGTAGTCTATGTATGCATGTATGTATGTATTTATGTATGTATGTACGTATGTATGATATGCCCACCGTAGTGCCTAAACTTCTGGGCCGATTTTGCTGAATGAGGTGTCAATTGATTCGTTATAGAAGTGTAAATTAAAAATTTATAACACCCCCGACAAGTGAAAGTTACAGTAATAACTAGAAAAGAGCTGATAACTTTCAAACGGCTGAACCGATTTTCTTGAATTATGGCTAAGAACACTCTCGATCAAGCCACCTTTCAAACAAAAAAAACTAAATTAAAATCGGTTCATTAGTTTAGGAGCTACGATGCCACAGACAGATACACAGATACACAGATACACACATACACACGTCAAACTTATAACACCCCTCTTTTTCGGTCGGGGGTGAAAAATAAACCGTTACTTGCCCGTTGCACTCGCAAACTTAAAAGCCCAACGACAAAACTATGCCAATTAAATACACTCGCGTCTCGTTGCTCGCCAACTCGTTACTAGTTTCTAGCTCAACTCGTTTCCTGCTAACCGTCGGCGATTGGACAGCTGTCTTATAAGCAAAAACATAAATAGTAACATAAGTGACTGCAGCATAACGCTAACTCAAAATAAGAGCACAGTAACTAAGTAAGGACAAGTTCGTAACAAGTTGGTAAGTATATGGTTAATGAACATAGGTTGGGTAGGTATATAGCGACAAGACCGTTGGCAACTTTTCTATCTTCCTCGCAGAGATCCATCATTCACGGAGCTGCGGTCGCGGTAATACATGGGACGAAGTTTTAATGCTCTTTTAGATGTTTTAGTTACTTTATTTATGTTATTATAATACCTACATATCATGGTTTGGAATACTCTTCCGCGATCTGTGTTTCCTACCAATTACAATCCGGGTATCTTTAAAACAAAAGTGAATATAGGCATCTTCTAGGCAAACGCGTCCCGTCTTAGGCCACATCACCACTTTCCATCAGGTCATTGTGGTCAAGCGCTTAACTATAATGAATAAAAAAAAACGTGACGTACACGACTTCATCGCAAAAACTCGTTCTCCTGATGGCGCTGAAAACACTCGCTCGTCGCACTCTCACACTCGTTTCGCATTGCTCTCGTTCCTAGTTTCTAGCTCAACTCATTTCTCGCTAATCTTTTAAATGATAATTTTAATTTTTTAAATCGTCAAAGTTTAAGGGTGTCTGGCAGGGGGTTGCCACGCAAAATTTTATACGTCTTTGTTACCTCTTATCTGCCAAAGTCACCATGATCAAAACTTTATAGTAAGTGTAGCTGATCGTTCGCCGCTGTGTTGGGGATAATGCTCAGAGAAACTTTCAGTTTTTATAATATAATGAAGGCCCAGCCCTTACGCGCTCTTAGACTTTAGTCCATTAGATAAGAATAGAATTAGAATTCTAGATTTTGAACATAATCAAACTAACTAGCGCCATCTATTTTATATACATCTAACTACAATTAAATTGAATATCAGCGCCATCTACCTTACTAACCGTATATTAGTATATAGAAAAGTCACTAACAACGCCATCTATAAAACATACAAAGCTAAGAAAAGTTTCATAACTTTCCCGCTAGATGGCACATTAAATTTGTTTAATGTGCCAAGGGAGATATTATAATTTAATAAAAAAAATATTTGGAAATGCATATTATTATTTTTTTGAAATTGTATACTTACAATAATTTTACTCATAATTACATAAGAAAATATTATAATAGTTCTACATAAACGATGATCACGTACTTATAACTAGGCGGGTTCTTACTTTTAATAGTGTTTGTTTGTTTTAAAATGCATGCATGCAAGCTCATTAGTTTTTCTATTGCGATTAATCACGGTTGACCGCGGCTAACCGGGTCACAGGTTACATTCTCACTTGAGTTACCCTTATAAAGGGGGTATTTTCAGCGATGTAAAACCACTGTATTATTAACGCCTAGGATAGGGTGGAAATATGTCAAGTGACGATTCCCTGTAGGTACTAATTTTTTTTTTTTTGATGATACGATAGCTCTTTTTAAGTGAAAGAGAGGAAGAAAAAGTTTATGATATAAAATTAATCAGTTATTTTATGCATTATGTTGAATGTTCATATTTTAGTAGTTTAATGGTCATATTTTTTTAATTTGCTGACTTAGACGCTTGATTTTTTTACAGCAGCTGCGAGGAACTGTATCATATTTTTAAATGTAAATAGACTAAATGTTTGATATTAATCTTCCACGCGTTCCTGAGAACAAGAGTCTTTATAGACAGACAGACAGACGACAACAAAGTGATCTTATAAAGGTTCCTTTTCATGGTTCCATAGTCCATACCCGAAGTACTTACTCTGTCTGTTAGCGAGCAGCTGTAGGTACATGTATCTCATGAATCGTAACAGGTAGAGGGTTGAAATTTTCACAGTGCTATAACAACAAAACAAAAAAAAAAAAAAAAAAAAAATATAAACAGAAAATGGCTGCCATGGAAATTTAAAAAAAAATGAGAAAGTGTTGAATTAATGAAATGAATTTCTTGTACTCTTGTACGGGGCCCTTCGTGTAAGAGTCTTTATCGCACTTGACTGGTTTTATTTTTTGAGATACGGAACCCTAGAAAAATATCGCTCTTTTAATCAGAGCAGATATTTATTAGCAACTCATCGCTTTGTGTTCAATTTCCCACGGGAAATAATGTTGCTACCTTTTACCTATCTATTAAATATTTAAACGAAGCAGCCGTGCGTGATCTTTGGTAATTTTTTCTGTCATTCGATTTTTTTTTTTTCAGAGTGGAGTCAGACCTTTCATTTGCAGTGAATCATTTTTAGTGAAAGAATAATGAACAGTAGTTAATCATCACAAAATCAGCAATGAAAGATAAATTAAAAAGATCGAAGCTTCATAATATCTCAATTAATTTGTAGATTTATTGAAATGAAAATGAAACAAATGAATCAATATACATTAATTACTGTATAGGTTATTTATTCTACTTTACGGTAGATCTTCGGGTATTTACTTAAAAATAACTATGATAAAAAAATATTAATCAAATTCACAGATTTCTAAAAGCTCTTTTCACGAATTATATGTAGGTGCAGCGCCCCTGGCGGTTACGAGGTAAACTATAATAATATCGTAGGCTGCTACGGCTGGCCAACTTACATCCATGCTATTTTTTTTAATTTACAGACTAATACTAATATATACTAATATTTTAAAATATGAACGTGTCTCGAAGGTCTTCTGTTTGTCTGCCTGTTACCTTTTTACGGCTCGTTAGCTTAACCAGTTTTGACATTTGTAACAGATATCGGGGACGGACATAGGCAATGATATTAGAAGTTTTCTTTTAATATCATTGGACACAGGCAATTTTTTATTTCGGATAATCAAGAGTTACCATGGGATTTTTAATACCTTAAATTCGCGGTTATTACCTTAATCACGCGGGCATTAAGGTGTGTAGATACTTTAAGTATTTTGTGATATAACTCCAATTCATAAGTTTTCATCAGTAGAAAAAAAACCAGGCCAAGTGCGCGTCGGACTCGCACATCAAGGGTTCCGTCACATCGTACAGGGATATATCACTTTTATGTACAACACGCAAATTAAGGACGGACAGCGCCATCTATACGAGATTTAGTAAATTAAATATTTGTTCGTGAACATATACCTACCTATTAATTTTTTTGTGATGTAACAACAGATTCACGGTTTTCGGATTTGTCCCTTACAAGACATTGCTACCTGCCAAACATGATTCTAGGTCAACGGGAAGTAGGTACCTACCCCATAACTTTTGATTCCTTTTTCTTGTCAGACACAGACAAGTTTAGTGATCCTATAAGGGTTCCTTTTTCATTTTGAGGTGCGGAGCCCTAAAAATTACGTATTCTATCCAGACCCCGGGTCATTTTGTAGGTCATGACAAATACCTATTCTTCGTAGCTGGGAATTCCACGTCACCTGAACTATGTAGTGGCATTCTTGCAATCGATATCAGTGACTGCAGTACGCAATAGTCATTATGCGCTGGTTAGGAATCCGTGGCGCATACAAAAGGATTAATAATGTAAGGCTTCTATGCAACCTATATCACAGCTTCTGCCTATTATTAAGGCTATTACTAGACTAGCTTTTGCCCGCAACTTAATCCGCGTGATTTAACTTATCCATACTAATATTATAAATGCGAAAGTGTGTCTGTCTGTCTGTCTGTCTGTTACGTTTCCACGGCCCAACCGCTGAACCGATTTTAATGAAATTTGGTACAGACTTGGGATAAATCCCGGGGAAGGACATAGGCTACCTTTATCCCGGAAAATCATAGAGTTCCTGCGGGATTAAAAAAATTGAAATCCACGCGGGCGAAGCCGCGGGCATCCCCCTAGCCTAATATTCAGGGACTAGCTGTGCCCGCGACTTCGTTCGCGTGGAATAGCTCTCAGCGCGCTTTATATAATAGCCACGGACGCTCAGGCGCGAGGCGTGTAGTACGTACCTACTCTGTACGTTTAAAATGTTCGCCGTGATTTTTAAATTGACATAACTTTTTTATTTATGAACCGATTGACATGAAATAAACACTAAATGTTAAGTGAAGCTTGCTACTATATATTAGTGAAAACCGTATCTAAATCGAATAAGCTGTTTCTGATATTAGCGTGCACAAACACACAGACAAACAGACAAAAAAAAATTAATTACAATTTCGGGTTCAGCATCGATATAATAACAACCCCTGCTACTTTTTTTGTATGGCAGCGTTTTGAGATGTAAGTTGTCAGTCAGTCAGTTTATCTTTTTATACATCCATCCATCCATCCATCAGCCTGTATGCGTCCACTGCTGGACATAGGCCTTTCCAAGAGCGCGCCACCACACACGGTCCTCCGCCTTCCTCATCCACCCGCTCCCCGCCACCTTCTTCAGGTCATCGGTCCAGCGGGCTGGAGGTCGTCCCACACTGCGCTTACCGGTACGCGGTCTCCACTCCAGAACACTTTTTATACATACTTACCTAAAGCCTTATAGGTATAGAATATAGTAAATCAGTATGTTCCGCTATTTTACATTGAAAACGACGTCTCTACTGAATCGAATAAAACAAACCTGACGAAGCATTTTTGGTATCCGTATGAGTACACCGAGATCTATCTAAATGGAAAAATATTTTCCCAAAAAGCTCCATCGGGTCCCGTTTGTATGTTGTGTTTCACTTTATTTTACTTTCAGTTATTTCCAGTTTAGGTATTGACTTTAATCAAATGTTTTGGATTTACAACAAAAATTTTAATATTTGGTTTTGTTCGTATAATGAAAAGCATGATAAAAAACCGGCCAAGTGCGAGTTGGACTCGCACGAGAAAGGTTCCGTGCCATTGCACCTACAAGATATTAAGACTTTACATACTTTTTAATTTTTACTATTAATTTGTCACTATAGCGATTTTCCGGGATTAAAAGCCTATGTCCTTCCCCGGGATGTAAGCTAACTCTGTACCAAATTTCATCAAAATCGGTTAAACTGTTGGACTATGAAAAGGTAGCAGACAGACAGACAGACGGAAAGACAGACACACTTTCACATTTATAATATTAAGTATGGATGGATAATCGGTGGCATGTTCATCCTTTACTTCTTCCACGTGGATTTGGGTTTTTGAATCCGGTGTGAACTTTTGATTTTTTATGATTATGGATGCACAGCCCTATCTTTATGGATAGCAAGTTACGTCTAAATCAGTTAAATGGAAAAGACGTACTCGTAAGTACCCACATTTGCATTTTGTAATATTGGTAGATATGAATTTTACATGATCTGATGAAGTACGAGAGAGTTTCACGAGATGTTCAAAGTTAGCTTCAATTTTATGAAGTTCAAATTGTGTTTCGAAGTAATTTTCACCTTAACAGAATGTTTAACAATGAATTAAGGGTGCAATTTATCTGACTAGATACGTTGAATTTTGAAAAGTCTGACTTAGGTTGAAATCTATAGAGCGCACTTTGATTTTGCTTAAGTTACAGTTAAAACGAGACAGAATTATGCCAGCGGTACAACGCTGTCTCGTTTTAACAGTGTCTTAAGTCTAAGCAAAGTCAGAGTGCGCTCTTTAGATCTCAGCCTAAGACTTTAGAACTTACGGTCGGTCGTGCGAATACGTACGAAAAGACACGAACAGTCCCGACCCTTCAAGTATACTTCAGTTTTTCTTAGTTCCATAGGTGAACGTAGCTTCTCACTGGAATGCGTAAGAGCCGCACTCTATAGGGATATCAATTTATGTGCACTATAATATATTTTTTTTAATTAAAAAAGAATATTAGCCATGTTAAATGACTAATATTCCCCTTTCCTCTCCAACTAAGCGTCAGGCTTGTGCTAGGAGTAGGTACGACAATAGTGCAACGGGCGGGGTTTGAACCGTCGACCTTTCGGTTTTCAGTCCACTCCTTTACCGGTTGAGCTATTGAGGCTTTTATATATAATATATGCGGCATATACGTCCTTGTTATTGCGAACTGAAAATAAAATCACAATACAAGTAAAAAACCTAACTCCGGAAGGTCTAAACCACTTGGCTAATTGCGTTTCTTACGCGTTTCTCACAAGTGGTTCTCTTTTTTACTTTTTACTGTCTATAAACTTTATCGAATTCGGTGCAGCCATTCTTAACTACAGACATGATATAAATTAAAAATACCAATACAAAATTACCTGTGACAAATATCCTGATTTCCTAATATTTTGGTCATCACTCTGGTACGACGATAAAGCGTTTTTATCAAAACAAAACACATAACCGAATTATAAAGACATTATTAGGTTAACCACTCACAAAATCCTTAACAAAGTCAATGACCACATAACACTGCTTAGCTTTACTAAATCTCAAAGCACTTACAACCGTCCTACTAAATTATACATTGTTCTAAATTATAAAATTTCCCAAAACCTATAAGCTTTGCTCGAATGTATAATTTACCGCAAAGCGTTGAGACAGTATTTGGGGTATACGTCTGGGTGCAATGCGCATGTCTACTCCATTTGGTAGTGATGCGAAAATACTCGTAGCTGATTGTTTTATCGATGCAGGAACTGATAATATTACTAACTCTACTAGCGGAAGACAAAGCGATATAACGGCTGCTATAGGTACACATACTATTCGCTGTAAAGACATCACTAGTCATTACCGATACTGTCACCGTCTATAATAATATAAACTAGTAAGGTGCGTCTATCTGCTTTAGCGGACCGCCTAGAGGTCGCTGTGAGGAAGAGGGGTCCACTTTAACAACTGTTGATGACTGTTGGGCACCTTTGGGTAACGTTGAGCACCGTTGGGTACTATTGGCACCATTGAGCATCGTTGGCACCATTGCCCACCGTTGGGCACCGTTAGCCACCTTTGGGTACCCGGGGGCCGTTGAGCTTCACCATCTTGGACTTCCTAGCGGCAAACTGAAAAATCTTCCATACATAACAAATCTTGCAAAAAACCATATCCAAGTCATAGTACATATTTCCTTACTTCTACACTTTTTAATATTCGTCACATAATATGGACCAACAGATCCAGCCATCTTGATTTTTTCTGCTCATCAAGTAGACTTTCAGATTCTGATCGTTTTCTACCAAAAAACCACTCTTCTCTATGTTCTGTATGCTTTAACGTTTAAACTATATGAGTGATTTCCATTATAAGTATTAATTTTTGCGACTATGCTTACGTATTTAGTCGATGTAATCCTGACTAATTCTGTATGTTCTCCTACGGATTTCTACGTATCTTTCGGTGTCCCTCAGAGAGACACCCAACACAGCTAGAGACAACCCATAGCTTTAACCCCTATATCGATATAATCCTTCCCCATCCCTATTCTCGAGACGCCGTAGTCCGCGGCCGGAGCTCCCAAACCGCGCCCGCGTTTTCACATTTTGCATTTTTCCAGTATAAATGAGTAAAAATTAACTATTAGTGACAGTGTGGCAATAGGTGCAGGGGATTTTGACACATGTGGCAGAAGGGAATAAGGTTCGATACAGCGTGGCATAAGCCTGGGTAGTTCAGTTTTCCTTTGTGCGACGGAATGACAGGGTGAGTTTTCAGCATTTTCTTTTTTTTGTTTGTTAGTAAACTAAGGGTGCTGGTATTAGTAGTTTTATAGTAGTAGTTTTATAAGGAAATCCACTTTTCAAAAAATCGTTTAAGTTTATGTAAGTATTGACTAGAATTTATTCGCGACTTCGTTTGTGTAGCTACAAGTACAAGTAAAGCTTACCTTTAAGATACGCGTAACGACTACTAAGAAAAAGAACAGATTTCTTTTATCTTAGTTCTATACCTATTTATTTTAAGCTTATGATTTTGTCCAAGGCTATATTATACTAAATATTTAAGCGTTCCCAAGATGTGTTCTGGGGGACACATTTAACATAATATACATGTTTTGAAAATAATTCCAAAGTGCATAATAACAAAAGCACAAACCTTTTGTTATTATTTTGCAATGCTACATTTATCAATTAGGTAATAAGTAAAATAAATTTATAAATGTTGGGTATTTAAACGTGTCTTTCAGCTTTCAACATTCCACCTATTTCGCGTTTGATTTTGAAAGCTTTATATAAAAGTAAGATGTCTACCGAATTTCAGGCTACTATTTTTAGGAGATCCCACATCATTCGTAATTTAAATTTTCCTATCAGTCAGTAATGTATCTAGTGTATCTGACTAGATTAACCTAAGCTAAAAATACTGAGAGCTTTTTCATAAGTTTTTAGAATCTTAACTTGTGAAAGAGCTCCCAGTAGGTATTAAAAAAAAATATTATATAGGTACATTCGCTCAGTAATAGCATATTTAGACCTCCTAGACGCAGTAGTGTCCTGTGGTCTTATAAGTGGGAGGTCCTAGTTTCAACTATCGATAGACGATAAGCCAATTTTGAAATCCAAATTCTAGATTGGGATTTCAAAATTGGCTTTGGTCCTGTTTTTGACGGAAGTCTGTAGTAACCACTTAACGGCAAGGCCGTACTCCCAATAGATTTAACGTTCCCTTACGATGCCGCGTAGAAACCGATTAAGGTGGGTTTAATATAACCACCATACCTACCCCTTCTTAGCATGGTACCATCATAGGCTCCATTATCACTTACCACTAGGGAGGCTACTGCCGTAGTTAGACAGCTACAATGTGACGATCTCTATCACCTCTGATTGGCTGATACTCTCTCGCTATTGGCTGAAATGCATGTCGCAACATCTATACCATAAATTCAGTCAATCACAATGAATGAGATTGTAGCAATGATTGATGCAGCTTCTTCGTAATCGGCCAGTTTTTGAAATTGCAGTCAAGCACTAAATCTTGGAAACGCATCATATTTTCGGTGAAAAGCCGTTTAATTTGTGTTTGAGCTGTAGCTGATGTAAAATCATGTCATTGTCATACTATCTTCATTAAAACTGCAAAGGTCAAGTTATTCTGTGAATAAGAATTTCATTGGTGTTTCCTATTTATCTTTTATTGCCGTTTCCTTTTTAACTTGCTTCTTAATTTAGGTAATCTTTATACTGATTCTCATACGGAATGACTCAAGAAATGTCTCAAGATTTTTGTTGTTTATTTGAGTTTATGGCTGTACCCAATTTTTATGCCGAACGATCACTGACCTGTATCTACTAATGCAAGTAGGTACGCTAGACCTGCGATTGCCAACCTGTTACCCGGGATGTAAGCTAACTCTGTACTAAATTTCATCAAAACTGGTTAAACTGTTGGACCGTGAAAACGTAGCAGACAGACAAACAAACAGACAGACACACTTTTGCATTTATAATATTAGTATGGATAACATTAGGTAGGTACATATTATGAGAGATAGGAAGCTTGGAAGTTTTCCGCAGCTGTCAAATTCGAAGGTCGCCATTAGCTTTCTTTGCCCAACACATACACTTTCAGCGCATACATTTGTGTTTGGGCAGGAAATTGATCTTTTCCTGGTAGTGATAGTAATTCGTACAATGCAGAGATTTCTATAGAAGTTTATGTATTTTATGGAATAAGTTTTGATTCTACATGAATGTAGTTCTTGGTGTATTTTACCTCGATCATTAATTTATTGTCTCTATATACCTACCTATACTAGACCGTGCCTACCATGTCATCTTCAATTAGGTTTTAAAAATCTCGTGAGAACTCTTTGTGTTACCTAGGGTCGGTTCCAACGCTGCGTTTTTCGGTGTGACTTCACCATATAGTACCTACCTTGGGAGTTGGGACTCCAATGTCTATCGGCTTTTTACCCGTCTACGGCAAAGCCAAAAGGAAGGGTTACGATTTTAGCAGTCTATGTATGTAAATATGTATGTATGTAGGTATGTTATCGTTATTCGGGTGACATAGACTACTTTTTATGCGAAAAAATCGACGAATGGTACATCCAAAAAAGTGTGTGGGTCTCCAAAAATTTTTTTTGCTATTGTATCAAGTGGGATATCAAATGAAAGAGGAAAAAATTCTGAGTTCATAAATATGAATAGAATATAGTGCAATGTTAAAATACACCGAGCGACAAACAATTTTACTAAGTATCGCCAGTTCGCGGGAAGTACTCGTAGGTACTTAGTCGGGTTTTAGTGCTGTTTAGCTTTATCTTGTTGAACTATGTATCCTACATATTATATCACTTCAGTTTCGCAACCCATTAAGTTACTCGTATATCGATTGTCGATTACTCTGGTTCTTCTACGGATTTTCTCATTTCTGATTTTATCATAGAGAAACGCCAAGCATAGATAGCTCTCTTCATTGACCGCTGAGTGACTCTGAGGTTGAAATCTAATTTTTTTTTATTTTTTTTTACTAACTATAGTCAAGCGCTTGGCTTGACCACAATTACACCTGATGGAAAGTGATGATGTGGTCTAAGATGGGACGCGTTTACCTAGAAGGTGCCTATTCACTCTTGTTTAAAGATATCCGGATTGTAATTGATAGGAAACACAATAAAATTAGCAAAATCAAAGTGTGCTCTAGCTCTTGACTTTGCTTAGACCTTAGTTTCAATTAAAACGAGACAGGTTTATGCCAGCGGTATAACGCTGTCTCGTTTTATCAGAGTCAGAGTCAAAGTTCACCCTATAGATCTCAGCCTGAGCTTTTTTATGAGTGATGAGACCCATCATCATCGGCAACATGTATTGTTGGAAGATTTTGGTCTTTATAAGCACTGAGGAGTACAGAGAACTGAAAACCAGAGAAATATACCCGCGGGATAACTTACTGCGTCATAGAAAGGTCATGAAAACTTCATCTTATCCTTAGCGAGTCGTTGCCAGCTGTTACTAGTCGACTCTCATTGTTAAATATTAAATCGGTAGGCTTAGTATAAGATTTTAGATCTCAGCAACGTTGATAGTATTCGAGAGTTAAAACACTTCAACGCAAAAGTAAAATATCCCTTAACTGCCTTGTTTTAATTTTCAAGGTTGTCCAAATATCTACAGCCAGCACTCCAAGCGGAAACGTTGCGATATTAAAATTGATGGTACTGAATTTTTTCACTTTAAGGACTGATTTTTCAATTGTCAAATAACTTTTAGCTAATAATTGTCAAATAACTTATTTTTTTAAAGGAAATCTGACAAAACGTCAAAATTCCTCACATAAAAGTTATTTGACGATTGAAAAATCGGTCCTTAATCGAGAATTTTATGGCCCATTTGACTTTGACGTTATTTGTCTGACTCTCGAATTGTATCAACGTTGGTGAAAAGAATAATCTCATACTAAGCCTACTGGCGCTTTGAAAATGTTAACGGCAGTGGCGTGTGGACTCTGCATTGCCTGCAACATTACGATTTCCTCCACTAATATTCACATTTTCTTTAATCTTGATGAGTTTTATGTAGATTCTTGTAGGTAGTTGTTTGCCTTTCATGCTGTGTATTTTTATCACCCACTAGCTGACGCCCGCGACTTCGTCCGCGTGGATTTAGGTTTTTCGAAATCCCGTGGGAACTCTTTGGTTTACATGTGCTAATCCAGGATATTATCTATCTCCATTCCGAATTTCAGCCAAATCCGTCCAGTGGTTTTTGCGGAAGGAGTAACAAACATACACACACACAAACTTTCGCCTTTATAATATTAGTTGTGAAGTGTGGTTACTGCCCATATTATAAATGCAAAAGTGTTTGTTTGCTGGTTTGTCCTTCAATCATGTCGAAATGGAACAATAGATTGATGTGATTTTTTGCACTGTATGGTTAAAGACTTGGAGAGTGACATAGGCTTACTTTTATCCAGGAAAATCAAGGATTTCAACGGGATTGTTAAAACCTAAGTCCATACGGACGAAGTTGTGGGCATCATCTAAGTAGGTACCTAAGTAGTTCTTAATATTATTAGATACTAGCTGATGCTCGCGACTTCGTTCGCGTGGATATAGGTTTAAAAAAAATCCCGTTGAAACTCTTAAACTTTTTGGGATAAAAAGTAGCCAATGTGTTAATCCAGGTTATGATCTATCTCCGTTTAAAATTTCAGCTAAATCCGTCTAGTAGTTTTTGCGTGAAAGAGTAACAAACATATACACATTTACACAACAACACAAACTTTCACCTTTATAATATTAAGTGTGATAAATGCGAAAATACCTATATACAAATAATCTTATGAGATTAAGATAGTTTATGAATTAAAAAAAATTGAAGATTGCTGGTTTTTTTAATGACGGCAATTATTTGGAAGAATGACCATCTTTGTTCCCCAAATGGCGATTTTAGTATTACATCCTTAAGCGCCCGAACATTGGCCGTTGGCAGAGCGCCAACTGGCATTCCACTGGTCTGTGAGAACTAGGGCAGTGTACAAGACGTATATTTAACAAACTACATGAACTAACATGTTCGATGCTAATTATATCGTGTTTACAATCAGGCTAAAGATAATCATCATCATCATCATCATCAGCCTGTGGAGGTCCACTGCTGGACATAGGCCTTCCGTAAAGAGCGCCACCACACCCGGTCCTCAGCCTTCCTCATCCAGCCACTTCCCGCCAGCCGCTTAATATCATCGGTCCATCGTGCTGGAGGGCGTCCCACACTACGTTTGCTTAATCGCGGTCTCCACTCAAGGACTTTCCGATAAGATCTAAAGATAATACAAGTACATAATATGGAAGGTCATATATTAAAAGCAAGAGTGAATAGACATCTTCTAGGCGAGCACACTCCAACCTAGGTCCTAGATAGACTTCATCTCATTATTGTTATCAAACGCAAACTTTTATCACGCAATAAAAAAAATCTGCACTTGTCAAATATATTTTGCAGAATCAGAGTAGGAATCTAGACCACCCTTAGTAAAATACGCCATTAATCAACTCTTTTGCGCCATTTAATTTTTTATTGCATCATCCTTTGCGACTCCTGCGAAAATGCGCTAGCAGTCGTTTGGCAGGAATCGCCGTGGCTTCTGCCAAATGGAAAATAGTATTTATACTGCGTGATGTTTGAAATATACTGGGCCTTTTTTGGTGCGTGAACTAAATCTTTAGGACTAAGTACATAGGTTTTTTTTCTCTCCTCGTCTGGCTTTACAAAGATTAGCCAATGTCAATTTTGTAGTTATTTGTAACAAGTTAGTTAAACTATACAAATATGGACCCCGTCTGTGCCGGCGCTCGACGACATACGCACGGCACCCCCTTAGAGCGCTTTCATTCTTTCTTTCTTTCTTTCTTTCTCTTCACTCTAAAAAGGCTGAGCACGCCCGCCAGCTAACACCAACACAGACGAAGTCCTACCAGTGCATAAGTTAATGTTAGGCTCAACCCAGGTATAATCTACTCTTGACTATGTTTTTTTTAAATGTATCTTATGTATGTATGTATCTTAAGAAAGTGGTCAGAAATAGAAAGATTATTATTCAAATAAACTATTACAAGAGCTTTCGAACTTAAAACTATCATACACGTTATGTGTTTTTTAAATAAAAAAACTTCACCTCTTCAAACTTATGTTAAAAGTTTTCCTGTATTGGAAGCTGGGGAAATAATACTTTGAATTGATTATATTATTAAGCATTTTTTTGTTCAGGCTAGTTAATAGTTTTTCTAACTTTCTTCATGATTTTTTTAAATACTTACTGCATAGAAAATAATGAAATTCACTTTTAGTGTAAGCTTTATAAATATATAATTTTTATCGATTCTTTCCTTGTCTCGTAATTTTAGTTACAGTCAGTAAAATAATAACAGTAACCTCATTAAATTAGGTACGTTAAATCGGCAAGTTTTATACCGGGTATAATATACGAGTATTATTATAGATATTAGGTAGAGTGGTTATTCTAAGTTTTATACACAAAGTTTCGTAGTCTCACCAGCACGCAAGTTCGACTGGCCTTCGCGGAAATTGCCAAAGATGGCTGAATTGAAGGACAATGAGTAGTTAAGCCTTTGTTCGCGACAAAGGATGGCTCCAACCTCAATGTTCACGACATTTCATGATTTATAATTCTGTGATTGAGTGCTGAATTAGTGCAAGAATGATTATTATTTCTCATATCCATGATTAGTGGTTCAGTTATTACCTAGTACATATCCACTTCCAACTTTCATTATATCTGTAGAGGAGTATACTTGTAGCGCGCTCCATACCTAATAAATTATTTCGATTCTCGTTTAAATATTATCCACTCAATATTCTTATATAAGACATTCATATATTTTATCTATGGAATAGGTAGGCCAACAAGTTATTAATATTAAAGATATTCATAAATTGTTATAATATTTATTATTATATTATCTACTTATATGAAATCTTTTGAATTTGAATAACATCAACTTTACCAGAATCAGTTTGTATGGAGTAGGTATGCTTGGGAGTGCTTATTCAGGACTCTCTCCGTCACTTACTCCATACAATCGTAATCGTTTTAGATTTTTCTAAAAATATGTAGTTTTAAAATTACAGGCGATCAAAGATTTGTATGTGAATTTTTAAGACCGCGTAACTTTGAAACCGAATATTTTAACGGAAATCTGGAAAACCACAGCCATAGATATTAGTTCCCGGAACGTTTCTACAAAATTCCATGGTCAGTATTCAAATGAGAGACGAACTACGTTTGTATGGATCGAGTGACGGAGAGACCCCTCTTTAGACAGGCGTTTCGGCAAATGCGGCAAAGTTAAAAGAGATATGTAGGCAGATCACGTATGCAGCTTTACCTTTTTGGAAATTGTACATACTCGTAGTTTACTGGAGAGCTGCTAACCTTAATATTAGGTACGCGTAAAGAATCCCGAATTGATAATGTAAAGGTCCAATTTCTATTCAATCTAAACGGCAAACATACTTATTTTAATTTAACTTCTATTAGGCTTCAGATTTTTTTTCTAGATGATGCCCAGATTTTGCTCGCTCGGATTTATGTTTTGAAAATTCCATGGAAACTCTTTGATTTTCCGTATGAATAGGTAGCTCATGTCCTTTCCGGGGATGCCAGCTTTGTACCTCAGAATCGGTTAAAAGGATATGCCTTTAAAATCTCGTAGGAACTCTTTGATTTTTCGGGACAAAAGTAGTCTATGTCTGTTTTCAGAATTCAATTTATCTCTATAACTTTGTGAAAAAGTACACTCTATTTCACCTGCTATTTGGTATTTTCCTTCATATTTATTAACCTCCGACCCAAAAAGAGGGGTGTAATAAGTTTGACGTCTGTGTATCTGTCTATCTGTCTGTGGCATCGTAGCTCCTAAACTAATGTACCGATTATAATTTAGTTTTTTTGTTTGAAAGGTGGCTTGATCGAGAGTGTTCTTAGCTATAATCCAAGAAAATTGGTTCAGCCGTTTGAAAGTTATCAGCTCTTTTCTTGTTACTGTAACCTTCACTTGTGGGCGGTGTTATAAATTTTTAATTTACACTTGTCTATTTTTATATTCACCAAACAAAGATATAAAGTATCGATTACGATATGTGGTATTACACAGTGTGAAATAATTAAAATAATAATAACAAAAAGACGCAGAACTAATACAGAACTACCAAAAAACTTTAACCGAAAGTGATAGATGAATTCTCTGAAACAACAATTAAAGAAATCTGACTACAATACAAATGGCATCCGAAACAGAGCAGACTAACAAGAAAAAGCAATTAGTCCAGATACAGAATTTAATATTCCTAAAACAGACCAACTTAAAATGGCTCGGATGTCTGAATTTGTTGACAAAATGTTACATCAGCTCAAATTAATTTTTTAAGTAAATTAGATTTATTCTAATAACATTATTGAGTTTATATTTTTATACAGGCGAAAGAATTTTTGTGTGTGTGCGCTCGTGTGTGTGTGTGTGTGTGCGTGTGCGTGTGCATGCGTGCGTGCGCGCGAGTGTTTTTGTGTGTGTGTGTGTGTGTTTGTACTTTTTCACGCAAAAACTACAATACGGATTAGGCTGAAATTTGGAATGGAGATAGGTTATAAAGAGCTCAGGCAGGAACAGGATAAAAAACCTATAACCATGCGGTTTAATTATAATAATATTTATAATATTAGTTATATTATATTATAAAATTAGTAAAAAATTTTATTGCACCAACATCATCGTTATCTGAGCTAATTTCATATTCAGCCTAAGTTTAAGTTAAAGTTAAATCTAGTTTCACATCATATCCCGGTTAATGACGAAGTTAGAACGGATCTGGCGTTAAAAGCCGACTCCGCTGACATCTAACGACCCTCGTTTATATCAGAAGCGAGTAAATAAAGTCATTAACGAAGCTTCAAGTGTAATCTCTGGAACGTCTTTGGCATACGAAAGTAGTTACTTACGTAAATATCTACCCTCACTTTATTTAACTAGATAGGGGTTGTAAACAAAATCATACAGAAATACATAGAAGCTCACCAACATCACCATGGTGTTAATTTGAAGGCTGTGAGGCTTCTAGATAACATGGAGATCAAAACGAGACTCAAAAGAACCAAGCCATTTGAATTAGTGCTGTAAGTGCATACGTGCAGTATTTGGGTAAAACTTGAGAAAAGTATTCTACCTAATTAGGCCACAAACACATAATGAACTCAAAGCCTTCAGGTTCAAAATGTTGTCTGTCAAACTGTTGCAATAGGCGCTGCAGCTTTGACAAGTTACCCCCATTTATATTAACTGGCAACGAGTTAACGAGTTTACTACCCCGACGTGTTTGGTACAAAGTTACAGCATTCTGAACAAATAATATTACTTGGACAAACTATACATATACAACAGCTATACAGCAACAGCTAAGTCCAGTAACTGTTACATAAAAGTTTGAAACTTACCTACACGTTTTTCTTGGAATACTTTTGTAGTGCTATCCACGTAAGTTGGTAAATTAATTTGCTTTGTCAATGATAAAGTTTTTTATTTTGAAAATTCCTTGTAACTAAAATCTATTTTTTAATCGCAGAGATTAAAACGACAGCTAGAAATGTCACACTTATACACAATAATATACCTACATAATAATTATAATAACACCCCTCTTTTTGGGTCGGGGGTTAAAAATAGTGCTCTCATGGTTCTGGTTTAGGTTAAAATCGTTTAAAAAATAATGTTTCGTGCATAGCGAGTAAAATAAACATACGACTTTTAGAGAAAACTTTGTATGTAAATAAATTACGAAAACGAAAAACTAATGACGTCGGGGCATCAAAAATATCTTATTTAAAAATATTGATTAGTCATAAAAAATACCAAGCGTTGATTTCTAACCGTTCTTATGTATGAGCCGCCCGTAAATGTTGGCTGAAATAGCATGATCTCACGCACGATAACGTGATATTATCGCAGAGAACATTCTTAAGGCTTCATGCTCCCAAAGGAGCTAAAGGAAAAGCCATCAAATGCAGATACGCAGGTCGTACTAAGTCGTAACCATACACACAATCTTTGTATGTCCTGGTTGTGCCGACTTAAGGGTAGAAGCGCTAGGATCGACCGACGCAGAGGGTGTGAATGCTCATAACCTTACAGCACGCATGCTGTCGAGCAAAGATGCCTGGCGAAGATATAGCCAAATGCTGAGGGCTATATAATGATAAGAAGAGAAGAGAGAGAAAAGAAGAAAAGAAGAAGTTAGAGATTTAGAACGTCAGCACGAAGTAATGCCACGCAGTTCCGTGCTCACCTTGGAAGACATGGGGAGGCTATTTAAGTCCGTGCGAGTCGGACACACCCTGTCAGCAGGCAGAAGTCCGTAGGCATTTTTTCTCCCCCAAAAAAGGTCGTACTAAGCTCCCTCCCAAAATCCCGAACCAATTTACCAAATGACCCTTTTCCACATCGACTCGGCTACCGAAGACCGTTTTCATAAATTGATCCAACCACGTCTTGTATTTGATTGCTTGTGGACTGTGGTGTAAAAGAGGTCGCACACGAACGCAAGACAAGCAAAAGGCGTAAGAACCGCAATAATCGCAAATTTTAGGGTTCCGTACCTTAAAAGGAAAAAACGGAACCCTTATAGGATCACTTTGTTGTATGTCTGTCTGTCTGTTTGTCCGTCCGTCCGTCGTGTCTGACAAGAAAACCTATAGGGTACTTCCCGTCGACCTAGAATCATGAAATTTGGCAAGTAGTTAGGTCTTATAGCACAAGTAGAGGAATGAATCCGAAAACCGTGAATTTGTGGTGTCATTTAAAAAAAAAATCAATTTTTAAAGTAAGTTAACTATACCAAGTGGGGTGTCACATGAAAGGGTTTTACCTGTACATTCTAAAACAGATTTTTATTTATTTTTATGCATAATAATAAAACGTTCCATATAGGTTTTCTAGATACACACGACGGATAGACGGACGGACGGACAGACAGACAACAAAGTGATCCTATAAGGGTTCGTTTTTCCTTTTAAGGTACGGAACCTTAAAAAGTGTGTATAAAAGCAAGTATATTTTGCGCTTATAGTAGTTCTGGTAGATCTTGCGGCATTTGCGGTTTTACGTGGTGTACAATCACCTTAAGTATTCGCACATGTACGTACGTATGGGATATCGTAAAAATGTAGTTATATACCATATTTTTGCGTTGAAATAGGTATTTTTGCACATACATTTAGACATTCCTCCTATGGGAATAATTCATAGATGTAGGGCATTCACCGTCCGATAAAGCTTAGGGTTAGGCATATTGATTTAGAGTGAAAGCGAGATGTTGCAGATTATAGTAAGTATTATATAATTTTTTTTCAGGGCATACAACGTGTAGTGTAGGCGTAGTATAATATCTCCGACTAATAAATATTATAAATACGAAAGTGTATCAGCCGTCTGTCTGTGTTTTATCTTTTCTGGCTCATCCGTTTAGTATCTAGTAACAAAATAAAATATCTTATTTTCCTGCAAGGACCTGTATAAAACACAATGTAATATGCAATACACGTATAAAGTAATGTATGTAGAAAACAGCATACATACTTTAGTTATTTTTTCGTGAAACGTGAACCTATTGCAATTTGCAAAGTGAAAATTTTAAACTTTAAGAACAAAGGAATAAAAGGTCTCGCCATCTGGTAGGTATGCAAAAAATTCTATTGTTTCTCTCTCGGTAAATATGACGTTTTGGAGCAATTTTGTTACTCGTAAAAACGTTTTTGTTACGAATTTAGAATTTTACAAGTTTTTGTCCAGCTATTGGAGCTACGATGTAATAGCTGTAGATTATTTATTTTTATTCAGATACAAGTTAGCCCTTGACTGCAATTTCACCTGGTGGTAAGTGGTGATGTAGTCTAACCTGGACGAGGTATGGCAGTTTTTATTAAACCTTTGGTTTCTACACGGCATCGTACCGGAACGCTTGGCGGCACGGCTTTGCCGGTAACTAGCCACGACCGAAGCCTCCTAACAGACCAGAAAAGAAATTACAAAGTTCCAATTTTCTGCCGGGATTCGAACCCGGGACCACCCGTTAATAAGACTACAGCGCTTACCAATGCACCAGGGAAGTCGTCATATAAAGGAGATATAAAATAACATAGTGATTGCCTGTGCGACTCAGTGGTTCGCGGTCATAACAGGCGTAAGATTCATCATCATCATCATATCAACCCAATGCCAGCTCAATACAGAGCACGGGTCTCAGAAGGACAAGGCACGGTCCACCACGCTGACCAAGTGCGGATTGGCAGACTTCGCACACTAAAGCAAGTGATAGGTATATAAACACCTGTAATTTGGTTCTGACTGAAATTCAGCGATGTGTGCCCTTGTATTATTTTATTACGAGACATATTAGATACCTACTGCATTATGCTAAGCTGGAACCTTAACCAGAGACAATGAGTGTTACCCTAGCGCTTATATTACTCTGAGCAAATGCTCGAGTGGTGGAAAACCCCCCTGGTTATTCATGCTTTAAAAGTGTTGTATTATGTATAATAACTATGTAAATAAATACTTTTCTTTCTTTCTTTAACTTTTTTGCCAGAACTTCATGGCACCTCTTAGTTTTTATGAACAAGACATGTAGGAGACATGGAAAATCTTGTTTTCACTTTTTCCTAAATTACACTATTGTCCTTTCTCAAGGATAATGATAATGACTGAAAGCGGTAAGCTGTTGGCACAGCCTAAAAACTTTATACAGTCGGTCGACAGTGACGTCTAGGCCGAACAATCCTACGGTTTCACTGAAGCAAGACTGGTGAGGATACCAATTAGCAGAAATCAGCAGAATAAACTTTTTTTTTCTTGAGAGACGTGAGTCCTAGCTCTTGGGCAACTTTAGGGTGTATTGCTGTGTGATCGGCTGTAACAGTCAAATTTTTTGAAAAATCTGGCAGCCCTGCATTTCGAAGCATCCTCTATTTGTCTCTTTTGGGTATAGGTACGCGTCAGTCAAGTGTTGATTCTTCGTTCGAGGCAAACATAAAGGTAAACTCTCTGTATGTATTTTTACACTGTTGGTGTCGCCCCTCGTTTAATAGATAAGTTTTATTGAGCTCACTGGCCGTGCCAGTCGCTGCCAAGCTCTAACCAGAACCCCCTGTTACCTGTTATGACAATTTAATTATTACCTCCACCCGCCATATGTTTATGTAAAAATACAGACGATGGCAGTTTTCGCGATAAAATGTAGAGTGGCTTTATTTTTCATAGTAATTCTGCACTAATAGGTACTCCACTACATAAAAATAGTAAAAAAGCGGGGATTGGACTCGCTCCAGTAACTCGCATGGCGCTCCAATTACTTGTACAGTAAGGGCCGGCGCACATAATATGGCGGAGCGCAGCGCAGAGCATTTGTCACAGTCAAAATATTATGGACATTGTCCTCATTGAAATAATATCTAAAACCAATTATGCATCCGTGCGGATACTCGCGAATCTGCGCGCAGTCCCGCGCGTGCTCGCGCATTCTCTGGTACAAATTCGCGTAATGTGTCACGCGATTAGAAAACTTGGCGAGCATGCTCTGCGCTGCGCTCTGCCATATGTGCGCCGGCCCTTAGGCACAATATTACTGTACATTGAAAATTTAAAAAGAGCAGCCACTGAGTTTCTTGGTGGTTCTTTTAATTAAAATCTATTCTATCCTATTCCTTCCATTTAGGTATTCATTTTATGCATCTCTGTGTGTTTCCTTATATTTTTTCCTTTTTCATTTGTGTACACATTTCCAGCCTATTTTTCAAATGATCTTGTGCCTGAAAAAGTTGCCCGAAAGGTTGCCTGAAAAAATAAATAAATAATACCTAGCGTCTTTGGTACGGTTCTCATACATAATATTACAATGGTTTTACTCATTTGGGTACTTTAAGTCTCTATGTATTATGTTTCTTGATGGTGTACAATAAAGAACATTTTACTTTTACTTTAATTTGAGTTTCAGAGTCAAGAACTTCGAGGGCTTGTTTACATAGAAATTGTGTTGTTAGAAGTTTTGGTTCACATGTCTGTTTATAAGTTGTATATACAAAGTTTTGTATCTCTAAGGCTATCACTGCTTTACAGGATCGGGAATACTACAATTAAAATTCAATAAAAACCTGTTTTTCTGTTTTATACTAAATATAACTATCCCTGACCTGTAATAAAATGATTTTGTTTTATTTTATTTATTCATTATACACACAAGATTTGTGGTCGTGGTGCGTATTATTTTCTCAGTGGCTTGCTTTACTTGCATATTTGGCAGTGGAAGGGCGAGTGCTGCATATAGCTTGCTGCACGTTGTACCATAGAGATTTGTCTAATTTGGTGGGTTACAGCAAATTAAGTGTATTATTCCTTGTGTTTCAAAGTTACGCAAAGTTACGCCTACTTCTATCTAACATTCAAAGGCCTATTCAAAAAAGCTTGATGAAAAAACACTCTCACGTATTTGAGAGCAAAGTTGCCAACACGAATGTTTCCTATCGGCCTATCAAAGCGTCAAAGTGTAAGCCTCTAATTAGAGTGGAGCCTATCGCGAAGAGCGATGGCGCATCCGTTGCTCAATCAATACATCCGCTGACGACCGAAACTGTGCCAATATTTTTAGATAGACTCAAATAGCTGAGTCGTCGAACTTTCGCGTCAAACGAATATATCCATATTAGGTCGCCGCGTTTTGATTTATATACGAGCATATAAAAGGAGCTGTTAGCGGTGATAATCTAGTGGTTAAAACGTTGACTTGCTATTCAAAGATTCAGGGTTCTATGCCACAGACGACGTACCTACTATCTACCTCTAGATTTTCAGAGCTATGTGCAATATTAAGCAAATTAAATATCACTTGCTGAAAGGCGAACATTGTGAAGTACACGAGCTTACGATCGGCCCATCAAAGCGACGAAAGTGCGAGCCTCTAATTAGAATGGAGCCTATCACGAAGAGCGATGGCGCATCCGTTGCTCAATCAATACATCCGCTGACGACCGAAACTCGATATTTTAAGATAGGCTCAAATAGCCGAGTCGTCAAATATCACGTTAAACGAATATATCCATATTAGGTCGCTCTTACATGTTGCATGCCTTTTTTATTTATATAAGAACATATAAAAGGAGCTGTGTGAGTGGTGATGTGGTAAGTTCTCGACCTGTTATTCAGGGATTCAGGGTTCAACCTCGCGTACCTACCTACCTTTAGCTTTTCAGAACTACGTGCGTTTTTAAGCAATAAAATATACAGTGAAGGAAAACATCGTGAGGTCATCCATGTCTGAGAGTTCTCCACAATGTACTCAAAGGTTGTGAAGTCTGCCAATCCACAATTGGCTAGCGTGGTGGACTGTGACATGAATCCTTTTCATTCTGAGAAGAGACCCGTGCTCAGCAGTGGGCTATCGATGGGTTGAGATGATGATGACCTACCATGGTCGTAGCCAGGAGGGGGGGGGGGGGGTTCAAATCCTAGTTCTAAAAATAACTAAAACGCTAGACACTTGAGATTTGGTACGAGTACTCGTAGTTTCTCTGACTCTGACTAGGAAAGAATTTTCAGAAATGCGAATAAGCGAATAAAGACGTAAGCTATGATTTTATTGTAATAAAAAAAAAACTTATCCATATTACAACAATCCGAGTTTTTCAATGCCGAGTGGACTTACCTCAGCATAATTTTAATTAAGTAATTAATATTATCAATCTTCTCACGACGGAAAAAAGGCGAAGAGATCTACAGTTAAGGGCGCACTCAAGCCTGCGGGAAAGTCAAGTTCCTTGTTAGCTGGCGAAAAAAATATACTTTGTTATGATAAAATGGAATCACCAGGGTCAATGAATTTTTAAGAAATGGATATACCTGGTTCAAAAGTTCTAGATACTATACTAAAGCAGTGAGGATATTTTCTAAAACAATTAAGTAAAATCTTCTACGTGGCGTCTACGTTGTCAAAAAACCGGCCAAGTGCGAGTCAGATTCGCGCACTGAGAGTTCCGTACTTGAGTAATTTTTCCGACATTTTGCACTGTAAATTAAGAACTATTATGCGTAAAAATAAATAAAAATCTGTTTTAGCATATACAGGTAAAACCCTTTCATATGATACCCCACTTGGTATTGTTATCTTACTTTGAAAATTGAGACACTTTTTTTAAATTATGTAACCACTAATTCACGGTTTTCGGATTTATTTCTTTACTTGTGTTATAAGACCTACCTCTTTTAGGTCAATGGGAAGTACCCTATTGTTCTTGACAGACACAACATACGGATGGACAGACAGACAGAAAACAAAGTGATCCTATGAGGATTCCTTTTTCCTTTTGAGTTACGGAACCCTAAAATAGAAGTCACGGCTATCATCTTGAATATGAAATATTCTCACGAATTGGATCTACTGACAAAACTTTTTTAAAACGTGCTTACTTGCATCGCCGAGGCTTCCATGAGAGAATTTAATATTATGCAAATTACTCTGCTCTGCCAAATATCAAAACATTTTTATAGCTGAATATTTTAGCGAGTTTTTAAGTATTAATTTTACGCCACAGTGCCCTCTGCATAAGTTTTCGCGCCAAAAATATGACAGACGAGTTACGTTAACCTACAAAATTTTAAATGAAGATGTCAAAACACGACGGATGCTAATTCTGTTATATGCAATCTCGAAACTAAGCTAGTCTAAATCTAATAATACTGCTCTTTTCTGTAGGGAGCATTATGAGAGGGATAGCAATAAATATAGACATGCCATTTTAGTTTGGAGAATTGTGTCTAAGATAGAATTAGCCATTAATACCATATTAGCTAAACTTTCTGATAATATTATCTTGATACTATACAATTAACTTGGATTTAGTAATATCATAATATCAAGTCCGAAGCGTCTATTGTTAAGTTAAGTAAGTTACTGTTTAAGTTAAAATTATCTACCACAGTTGCGCTATCTCTCAATTTCAATAGCGGATTGGGGCTTTGACTTCAGGGAAACTGAGACCCTTCTACAGTCACATTTCAAAAGCGTTACCTTTCAAAAACGTTACCTAGTTTTCAAATGCAATATGTAGAGTCAGTGACAAAGCTGGGTTTGCATTTGCAACCGTCCATAGTCGCCGAGTTTCTTGCTGGTTCTTCTCGGTAGGAACGGCATTCCGAACCAGTGAGAAATTATTTTGACGTTTCAAAAGCACTTGTAAAAGTTTATTTGAATACAGTATTTTTGAATTTAGTAAATTAAAAATTTATAACACCCCCGACAAGTGAAGGCTACATAACTAGAAAAGAGCTGATAACTTTCAAACGGCTGAACCGATTTTCTTGGATTATAGCTAAGAAAACTCTCGATCGAGCCACCTTTCAAACAAAAAAAAAAAACGAAATTAAAATCGGTTCATTAGTTAAGGAGCTACGATGTTACAGACAGATACACACGTCAAACTTATAACACCCCTCTTTTTGGGTCGGGGGTTAAAAATCTATTCTATTCTTGGCTATTTGTGCAGGGGTTTAGATCCAGATCAGATTTGAATGTAAATACTCGAGACCCTGTAACATTGAAACTGAATATTTGAAGGAAATCTGGAAAACCACAGACAAATATTTCAGTTCGTATTTTCGTTCATTTTAGTTTAGAACGTATAGTACAAAATTTTATTGGCATCTTTATTTGCAATATTTTGCGAACCTTTAAAAAATAATGGATTTTTTCTAATTTTTTTTCGTAGTTTTTTATAGTATCTTATCAGTAATATCACCTGCCTTCGTTTTCGCTAGCGTTCTGGTTACATTAACCCTTGTTTAATATATTATACTTGGGCATTATTAATAATGGCCGGTCCTTATTAATAATGCTCAGTTAATCACGTTGCCCGTAACATATAGATAATTCTAAGAAAAGGATTCAGAACAATGTATCCGAGTTAAATCGGAGTGAATCAGCTAGTTTACCTACCAAGTTTAGGTATATTTATTTATTATATTGCTTTGTTATATAAAATTCTTTTTCAGAAAACGATGTCCATACAGATGTGAAAGTCATGCAATGAAATTGTATGTTTTTCGTCTGAGAAATCATATTCTTCGTGTGGTGGAGATATTTTATGTATTTATATCGATTCGCTCCGGTCGTTAGGGGCATATACGTACCTATCTAACGTGCAATCGATAGCTATCTCACTGTCGGCACGAGATGTTACAAGGAATACCTACCTTTCAGCGATAAAGCGCCGGCCAGACATGCTGCGTATGCGTGGCGTAAGCGTAGATGTAGCGCGTACCATTGCGTTGTAATGTATGGAATTGTATGAGACATGACATACCGCTTGCGTGGCGTGAACATTCGCGTAGACGTAATGCGTGCAGTATAATAAGTCTATTTCGAGTAGTGACTTTATAGCGCATATCTCACGAACATAGAAAGTTTACAAACTATTATTACTGTGGTTCTAATGATTCATATTCATATTCATAATAATTATTGTTATATTATATGCCTGACAGCTAAATGATTCACATGTACCTACTAGCGTTTCACACGATAACTTTGCATAGGAAATTGATATTTTTTTCATATTGTAATGCACCTATATTTATTTAAGTAGAGACTTTAATTACTGTGTAGTTAGTTAAATCGGAGTTGTTTTTAAGTAAACATTCTAAATGAAAATAACTAATATTATACAGGCGAAAGTTTGTGTGAATGTATATGTGTATGTTTGTTACTCTTTCACTCAAGAACAGATTTGGCTGAAATTCGCAATGGTGATAGATTATACCCTGGATTAACAAATAGGCTACTTTTAACCCCGACTATCAAAGAGTTCCTACGGGATTTTAAAAACCTTAATCCACGCGGATAAAGTCGCAGGCATCAGCTAGTAATTCTATAAAAAATCTAGACTCAAGAGTGAATAGGCAACTTCTAGGCAAGCGCGCTCCATCTTAGGCTGCATCATCACTTGCTAGCAGGTCTAATTGCAGCCAAGCGCTAGTCTAAAACAAAAGCTGACCTGGTCTGGCTTTGTTCGTGAGAAATTTTTGAAAATCGGTGAAGGGTGTCATAATTTTTTCTAACTTTCAACTACTTTGCTTGTTTGTATTTGAAATTAGTTGTCGTAATTTTATTTTTAACCCCCACCCCTAAAAGAGAGGTGTTATAAGTTTGACGTGTGTATCTGTATACCTATCTGTGTATCTGTCTGTGGCATCGTAGCTCCTAAACTAATGAACCGATTTTAATTTAGTTTTTTTTGTTTGAAAGGTGGCTTGATCGAGATTGTTCTTAGCTATAATCCAAGAAAATCGGTTCAGCCGTTTGAAAGTTATCAGCTCCTTTCTAGTTACTGTAACCCAAGATAATAAAAGTTCATTTTTATGCAAAACGAAGTTAGTACCTAAATCATAACTTCTACATAATGTATAGGCGGAGTTATTTATCTAAAAAATGGAATCGAGCCAATTTCAAGCTACAATTGCTTGAGCTGGCAAGCTGCACAGCCAATTGTATGTACTTACGCGTTTTGTTAAACAAATACAATGCAAACACTGATATACAACACTTTAGAATACCTACTTACTCTTCATATTTTTCGCGTGAAAAAGTTCTTGGATTTTGTTTGTGAAAGAACCTAATTTCCTGCTAGTTTTTGCAACACAGAGCACAGGGCAGGTCATTCGTACCATCCATCTGTCTGTCAACGTTCTTGTTTCTCGTGAACCGTAATTAGGTAGAGTCGAAATTTTCAATGAATGTGTTTTTCTACTGCGCTATATAAACATTTCGAAATGGCTGCCATGAAAAATAAATTAATTAAAAGTGATGATACGGAACCCTTCGTGTGCGATTCACACTTACCTCAAAAGGAAAAACGGAACCCTTATAGGATCACTTTGTTGTCTGTCTGTCTGTCTGTCTATCTGTCCGTCCGTCCGTCCGTCCGTCGGATGGCCGGTTTTTATATCAATGGCTTCAGCTGTTCCTTGCTTAAATATTCGCACAGAGAGATTGTCGAAGTTGCAAGATTTCACAGCAAACATTACAGCCTTGAGCGAAACTTGAGCACGATTTTGTAATTTTATTTTAGTTCAACTAGTTTTAAAATGAGAATCAATACTTTTGCACCAGAAATAATTAAAACTAGTTTTTGTCCGCGGCTCTTAATAATTAGGAGTTGGATTTTAAATTGTGACAATACAAATACAGACAAGTGTAAATTAAAAAATAATACCCCCGACAAGTGAAGGTTACAGTAACTAGAAAAGAGCTGATAACTTTCAAACGACTGAACTGATTTTCTTGGGTTATAGCTAAGAACACTCTCGATCAAGCCACCTTTCAACCAAAAGAAACTAAATTAAAATCGGTTCATTGGTTTAGGAGCTACGATGCCACAGACCACACACGTCAAACTTATAACACCCCTCTTTTTGGGTCGAGGGTTAAAAATGGCACGTGAGAAGTCATTTTTTACGCACTGTATGGTCTTTTGTGATAATTTAACATCTTCGTTTAGGTCCCAACTGTGGCTAAGTGACTTATCGACAGATGAGAATACAAATAGTTTGATTTTATCTGACACTCTGACACTATATTAAGTTTATGGTATCAAACCTGAAATATAACAGATAAGTTAACTTCACCAATCAATTTTGACGACAGGAGTGTCCCAAGCGTGCAAGCCGGTCCATTAAAATATCGAGTTGCTCTGCCAGTTGAACCTACTATGCTGAACATATTGACACAGTGTATGATGAATATCATGTTTTACCATTAATAAAATTTATATGTGATAAAGTGCAAAGGTTCCGCTATGATGCCTCGTAAGATCTGATTAATTAACAGTGTAAATTAAAAATTTATAACACCCCCGACAAGTGAAGGTTACAGTAACTAGAAAAGAGCTGATAACTTTCAAACGGCTGAACCGATTTTCTTGGATTATAGCTAAGAACACTCTCGATCGAGCCACCTTTCAAAAAAAAAAAAAAAAACTAAATTAAAATCGGTTCATTAGTTTAGGAGCTACGATGCTGCAGACAGATACACAGATACACACGTCAAACTTATAACACCCCTCTTTTTGGATCGGGGATTATAAAACCCAACTAATATTTGTTATAAATATGAAATGTGTGTCTGTATGTCTGTCTACTAGCTTTCCTTCAGAGATAGAAATAGATAGCTTCATGCATATTCTAGAGATATAGATTATGCAATATTGCATTACTTTCTGGATTAGGTCCCAAAATGACCGAAAATATGCATTTTTGGAAAATTTCAATATTTTGTAAGTACATTTTAAACCTATTAAGTAACTGTAAACAATTTATTTGAATTTTCAACTGCACGTTAGTTTATGTTTACACCCTTGAACCATAATAGATATAAAATCTAACCTGTATTGCATTCGCTTTGAAAATAACACCTAAGTACCTACTACATAAATTGTCTCTACAAAAATCGACCAACTTTCAGGCGTAAACGACCCCAAACACGAAACTGCATTCAATCAAGACCATGCTTTTCTTCCCGGAATTACCCTCAGTGACATGTTATTCGAATTCGAAACAAAGTAAAATAAACCTTAAGACATTCAGGATTAAAGTTTAAAGTCCCGTTTACAGCCTACGCATGCGTGGTACCATTACCGCAGTGCGCGGCGCCGGGGAGACGTGTACAAGCGTGAGGTTACCCCATTAACTAAAAAACTTATGACGTATCAACAAATGTTTGGGCCAACTTCTCGGCCAACTTTTGAACCCATCTTCTGACAATGCAAAATATTCTAATAATATATTTGATAATTCAAAAACACTTATTTTAACGCCGATGTTTTAATGAGCAAACCTGACTACCTCAGAGTTTGCGATAGTGTTCTCAAAAGTGTGTGAAGTCTATCAATCCACACTTGGCCAGTATGGTGGACTATTGACCCTTTTTATGCTGAGGGGAAACTCGTGAAAATCCACTCGATAGATGATGAAACCTCAGATCCTGACTTGACTAACACAAGTGCATGAATTGGCACGAATACCTAACCTACTTTTGTATTCAAGTACCACTTTTGAATAGTGCGACCTTTAGTTCTTTTTTCATCACCTGTGTAATGTATCTCTTTTTAGAGTTCCGTAATCAGAAGTAGAAAACTCTGTATCCGCACATCTCTGTCTCAACAGTCTCAGCTATTTTATTTACCAAATAATGAAAGTGAAATCTACAACTTTTTAATCCACTTCATAGAGATGTGTAACTCAAATAAAAAAAAAAAATAAAAAAATTCGCGGTACCTTTTGAAAAGTAAAAAATTAATCACAAACGGTGCTCCGTTTATCGTTCATTTTTGCGATTTAAACGATGCACGATACCAGTGAACTATGAAAGATTCGTAGTGCACCAGCCTCACTGATGAACAATAAATACAGTGTGAAAGCGATCGAGCGCTTTCCTTGCGGAAGCACATTGCCTTCGAACAATGACTTTCTAAGCATGGACACATCGTGGCATACAACACAAGAGCCCAAACATGGCACACGTTTTTAAATTCACCCTATGTAGCTTCAACTGCTCCATTTATACATTCCCGCTAACATTCAAGTCCTGTAAACTAACCTCAGTGATTAAGCCGCAATGTAAATCGATTATTGCACTCGAAGCTGAATAAGGTGATTTTAGAAGCAAACTTGAACAAAAAATGGAATGGAGTAGTATAGCACTATTAATTTTTGTTATTTCTTTGAGAGATTTTTCGTTTTTGTAAATATGAAACTATTATACTATATCTATACTATATACTATTCTGCTCGTGCTGATTCACTGACTGACTGACTGACTGACTGACTGACTGACTGACTGACTCATTTGATCACCTCTTCTGTAAAATTTTGTATGTTTTTTTTTACCGATGGTTTCGTATAGAGGACAAAAAATGATTCGGAGGAAAAATATGGATAGAGCTGATGATTTCGGTGAGGAGCACGGCCAGGGTATTGAAGATAGGTGGGGGGTGCTCGAACAAATGTCACTCAGAACTTCATCCAATTGACAGGGAGCTGGAAAATAAAACCAAAATGGCGGATTCAAGATGGGCCTTGAATCAAGATGGCCAAAGGGCCATCTTCACCCATTTCAAAGCCCACCAGCCAACCTAAACCAATTAAGAAAATCTCAATCGGCCCAGCCGGGAATCGAACCCGGGACCCTCGACATACAAATCCACCGCGTTACCACTGCGCACTGGAGGTCGTCAAAAGATCTATCTATACATATAATAAAATTGTAGAAAAGTGGTGTCTGTACAATGGAAATATATAAAAAAAGTAGCAGGGGTTGTTAATAATAACAACCCCTGCTACTTTTTTTTAATCGATGCCGAACCCGAAATTGTAATTAATTTTTTTTTTGTCTGTTTGTCTGTGTGTTTGTGCACGCTAATATCAGAAACGGCTTATTCGATTTAGATACGGTTGTCACTAATATATTGTAGTAAGCTTCACTTAACATTTAGTGTTTATTTCATGTCAATCGGTTCATAAATAAAAAAGTTATGTCAATTTAAAGAATCACGGCGAACATTTTTAACGTACAGATACACGCCTCGCGCCTGAGCGTCCGTGGTTATATAAAGCGCGCTGAGAGCTATTCCACGCGAACGAAGTCGCGGGCACAGCTAGTAATAAAATAAATGTGATACAATAATGGCCAATAGATTTTACATTGAACAAAAAAAAGCTACTCCACAGTTTTGTTTTTCCGACATTCGTGACGCGCCCTTCCATCTGTCTCTTTCCGATGTGCGTGAGAGAAAGGAATGGGAACATTGTAAATAATTTTAGATATTTCTAGTGTTTTCAATGGTTTTACTAAATATTTTACACTTTTTCACATGTTATCTTACGTAAATAAAATTAACTTACCGGTGGTAAGTCACACCATCTCTTTTCTGCGTCGTTAACGTATTATTTTGGCACTTTTTGATCGCGCATTTAGGCGTCTTGACAGCTTTGCAGTCAACATGCGACTAATGAAGAAAGTGTGCTTACACCGAGTATAAGCACACTTACTTGGTCCCTTGTTATGCGCGCCAGTGCGATGTCCTTGCTTAGAAAGTCATTGCCTTCGAACGATAAATGATTGGTGTTTAGAAGGTTCATCGATGCAATCTTGAAAAAGAAAGCAAAAATCTCGAAAAATGAACCGTCTTATTTAGACTTCAATCTTCGGGATGCAAGCTATCTCTGTGCCTAAAAAAATTTAGTTAAAATCGGATAAACGAAAGCACCGTAAACGGTAACCGACAGACAGGCAGACCGGCAGACTGACGGATAAACAGATGGGCAAACATTAAACTAAAAATGATATAATATTGGTGTAGAAATATGGAATGAAATGAATTTATTTCTTTTGATGTTGAACAACTTGTGCCACAGATAACCTCAATGGATTTTTTGACAGAGTGAACTAGAGTGAAGAAATTCTCAGCTAGATCCTGAATCGACGTCTATCTAATATTAGGCTAGAAGTGATGTGGAATCAAAGATGTCTAGTTGTTTCATAGCCTACCTAGCCTACCTAGATTATTTTGACGCTTGCCAGTGTAGGTGACGCCTCGAAGGTTTGTTACAAGTTTCATAACTTTAATTTAGCCAATCATGCATGTACGGAGATTTGAGGAGCTACCGGTGCACCCTTCGGCTTCTCCTACCAGTAGGTGGAAGGGAAATTCGTAATTTCCTGTCCTCCCACTGAGGAGTGTTATTTGTCGATACATCATATCGATAAATAAATATGAAAAAGTTCTATTACGGAACACTGATTTTGCAAGAACAACTCTTTCTTGTCTGGTTTTTGTCACTTAAAGTTACCTAGACCTTTTCGTTCAACCTCTTTAGCAAGATTAAATAGGTCACGTTAAAAGCTGTCATATTCTACTCATACGCTTTTCATAAATGAGCTTTGAATTTAAAACTTGATTGGATGCGACGTGGTAAAATACTTCTCTGTCATACTAGGGAGTGTTTCAATAGGTGCGAGTGTGAAAGCATGATTGCAATTCAAATTAATCGTGTCAGTTCTAGGATAGTTTTACACAAACCCTAATATAGGTATTGGGTAGTGATGTTCGAAATCCTAATAATATGTCTCAATATCATATGTTTTTACGGGATTTTCACTAAATTAAGATTTTTATTCTACACTAGCGACCCGCTCCGGCTTCGCACGGGTCACACTACACTTCACACTACACTACACTTCGCACTACACTTTTCGCAGGGACCTCTATTTTTTTGGAAATTAGAACTGCAATTTTCATTCAGGATGAATGTAGCTTTATGCTGATTTAGTTAATTTTTCAAATCGGTTGAGTAATTCCAGAGATTACTTCTTACAAACAAATTAATAAAATTAGAACAATAAAAAAGCTCCACTTTTATGGATTTTGAAATATTTACAGCTTCTTTTATCTTTTCAGTTTCAGGTTTCTGTAGTTTATTATGAACTCCATTCGTGTCATTTTCATAATATCATAACATAATATCCAATTCCAACCAATAATATAATATACGCAAACAACAATAAATACTGAGTAACGCTTAGCAAAACCTATTATTTTAGTCCAAAAACATCGATGTTAATTTGATAGCCCTTTAATATTCATTGTACCCAGTAAACTATCTCTTAAGAGGAAAACCTTCTCGAATGACTTAGACGATTTCACCTTCAAACTAGCAATTTTGACATGTCATGACCCTCTATTGACAATTAATCAAGCAGACATTTCAATCTGCGAAATTTACGCGGACTTTTAGTATTTTGACGTAGGAGGGTAAAAGATCCAGTACATGAACGAATAAGGATTACCCTGACTTTCACCTAAAATTAAGATATATGAGAATTGTTCTATATATAATTTTTATTTTTTGTGTATCTGTACACAGTATATCAAAAAATCAAATAAAATGCGTGGTATTAATTATTATAAATTATTTTATTTAACAAAAGGATAAATTGCCAGTAAATGAACTGGAAATTTCAGTGAATGAACGAACTCTATCTAGTGCATAAACTCTCGATTCCTATTAATAAATTCTTAAGTATATTTTCGGCTTGGAATTTCAAAAAAAATGTCAGATTTTCAGTTTTTGACTTATTGTATATTTTTTTCTACATTTTGCGCGATAAATCAAAAACTCTTTTACATAATAATAATAAATAAAACCTGTTTTAGAATGTATAATAGAGCCCTTTCATATGATATTATCCCCTTTGGTATAGTTATCTTAGTTTGAAAGTCACCTAAATTTTCTGGAAAACAGTCCAAATGACTACAGAGAAAATGAAACTTAACGCCCTTGTTGCATCCAAGTCGCTGGAAGTGCAACATCAGTTACTGAATGTGTTAAGAGTAGTGAGAATAATATACCGTAACACAAGTGTCTGATGTTATCAGATTTGTTCCTTTGAGCCGAGAAGCCACATGTTCTGATGCTTTTTAGACAATCTAAGATCTCTCATTAAGTGATCCAAATAATTTTGATTGAATGGTCTAAGTTGAGATGTAAAAAAGTCACTACATCGTCACTACCTTCTGAAAGTTCTTGAAATGGTAGATTAGAGGTACTGGGTTGGGGCTGAGGTACAGATTTATCACCAGAAGTCAGAATCGTTCAAATTGCAGACTGCAAGTTACAATAGAGCCGCTTGGAACAATTTTTTTGCTGTTTCTTCTGGTAATATTCACAACGCAGAAATAATAATCATCGTGGTGTTTAGATGGTTCGCGCCAAATAATAAATTTTTTTTTTAGTAAAAGTAGTTAACTATTCTTATTTGCTCATAAACGCAACGAGGAAATACAGCTTCCACATATAAAAATTGGAGTCCAGGCCTTGCTGTTAGCTGCTAATGGGTTCTCAAAGTAGCCCGAGTATGCTTGTTTTACTGGGCACAAAAGGAAAGAATGAAAGGAGCTTACCCAGTACATCTTAAAAGATCCGTTATAGATACATGCATCCTGCCATGCCTTACCTATGCCAGCCAAACATGGGTCCAGACAAAGAATATAAAAAGAAATAGTAACTTGCTAAAGGGCGATGGCAAGTTGCATAAATTAAGCAAAAAATATTCAAAGTGAGAATTGAAGACATAAGAAAAAAGACAAAGCCTACAGACACCTTGAGACATGCCCTAAAACTGCAATGCAAATGGTCATATTGTATCGATTTTTACAGATGAAAGAAGGACAGGTAGGTAGACCGAAGACGCGTTGGTCTAATGCTATTGTGCAAATCGCGAGAGAAAATTAGCTTGATAGTACCAAAGACAGAGAGAAATGGGGATACCCAAGAGGGATCCATATCCAAGAAAGAAGAATACCAGAATAAATATAAAAAAAATTCAAAAGAAAAATAAAACCGATTTCAAAATCACAAACACTAAAAAGTAAAAAATAATTTAAGTTATTGTGGTTTTTGAAGTCGGTTTTATTTTTCTTTTGAAAATTTTTTATTTCAAAATTTTTAGTGGCCCCACTGTACTATAATAATATGCCATGCCCAGCTAAAACCCTACTGTTTACTAAGCAATTACACTGATCGCGAGTAATTTGCTCTTATCCATTGAGGAGTTCTGTTCTCCATCTCAGAAGATATTCATCAGAACTTCATCAAAATATGGGACCACCTGCAAAGTATACCTAGCTTTTCAAAAAAAAATAATTTCCAAATCGGTCCAGGCGTCTTTGAGCAATCGGTGAACATACATTAAAAAAAATTGAATTTGCTCTTATCCATTGAGGAGTTCTGTTCTCCATCTTCAAAGATATTCATCAGATCTTTACCAAATTTATATGGGACCACTTGCAAAGTATACCCTATCAAACAAAAAAAAAATCCAAATCAGTCCAGGCGTCTTTGAGTAATCGGGGAACATACATAAAAAAAAGATACCGACGAATTCAGAACCTCTTCCTTTTTTTAAAGTCGGTTAAAAATATACTAAGATTTACTAACATGGTGTTATACCACAGAGTAGCAAACAGAGGCAAAGCTTCTAAGAAGCGAGCAAATTTTATAACTATTTTGGTAGGGTTGGCACTGGAGGATACAATTTAATTAACAATAGTTATTTGTTCAACAAGATGGTAAAGTTTGTTTTTGTTGTGATTGCCTAGTTTAAATATCGATCAATAGATCTAAATATCGATTTTGAACGAAATCAGTCAATTTAGAAAGAATTATAAATGGTGCCAACTTTTTTAAATTTTGGTTACAGTTTCCTATTTTGTGATCCCAGGGAGCTCTAAATATCGATTTTGAACGAAATCGGTCAATTAACAAAGAATTTCAAAATGGCGTCGACTTTTTTAAATTTTGGTAACAGTTTCTTATTTTGTGATCCCAGGGAGCTCTAAATATCGATTTTGAACGAAATCGGTCAATTAACAAAGCATTTCAAAATGGCGTCGACTTTTTTAAATTTTGGTAACAGTTTCTTATTTCGTGATCCCAGGGAGCTCTAAATATCGATTTTGAACGAAATCGGTCAATTAACAAAGAATTTCAAAATGGCGTCGACTTTTTTTAAATTTTGGTAACAGTTTCTTATTTTGTGATCCCAGGGAGCTCTAAATATCGATTTTGAACGAAATCGGTCAATTAACAAAGAATTTCAAAATGGCGTCGACTTTTTAAATTTTGGTAACAGTTTCTTATTTTGTGATCCCAGGGAGCTCTAAATATCGATTTTGAACGAAATCGGTCAATTAACAAAGAATTTCAAAATGGCGTCGACTTTTTTAAATTTTGGTAACAGTTTCTTATTTTGTGATCCCAGGGAGCTCTAAATATCGATTTTGAACGAAATCGGTCAATTAACAAAGAATTTCAAAATGGCGTCGACTTTTTTAAATTTTGGTAACAGTTTCTTATTTCGTGATCCCAGGGAGCTCTAAATATCGATTTTGAACGAAATCGGTCAATTAACAAAGAATTTCAAAATGGCGTCGACTTTTTTTAAATTTTGGTAACAGTTTCTTATTTTGTGATCCCAGGGAGCTCTAAATATCGATTTTGAACGAAATCGGTCAATTAACAAAGAATTTCAAAATGGCGTCGACTTTTTAAATTTTGGTAACAGTTTCTTATTTTGTGATCCCAGGGAGCTCTAAATATCGATTTTGAACGAAATCGGTCAATTAACAAAGAATTTCAAAATGGCGTCGACTTTTTTAAATTTTGGTAACAGTTTCTTATTTTGTGATTGCAGGGAGCTCTAAATATCGATTTTGAACGAAATCGGTCAATTAACAAAGAATTTCAAAATGGCGTCGACTTTTTTAAATTTTGGTAACAGTTTCTTATTTCGTGATCCCAGGGAGCTCTAAATATCGATTTTGAACGAAATCGGTCAATTAACAAAGAATTTCAAAATGGCGTCGACTTTTTTAAATTTTGGTAACAGTTTCTTATTTCGTGATCCCAGGGAGCTCTAAATATCGATTTTGAACGAAATCGGTCAATTAACAAAGAATTTCAAAATGGCGTCGACTTTTTTAAATTTTGGTAACAGTTTCTTATTTTGTGATCCCCAGGGAGCTCTAAATATCGATTTTGAACGAAATCGGTCAATTAACAAAGAATTTCAAAATGGCGTCGACTTTTTAAATTTTGGTAACAGTTTCTTATTTTGTGATCCCAGGGAGCTCTAAATATCGATTTTGAACGAAATCGGTCAATTAACAAAGAATTTCAAAATGGCGTCGACTTTTTTAAATTTTGGTAACAGTTTCTTATTTTGTGATCCCCAGGGAGCTCTAAATATCGATTTTGAACGAAATCGGTCAATTAACAAAGAATTTCAAAATGGCGTCGACTTTTTAAATTTTGGTAACAGTTTCTTATTTCGTGATCCCAGGGAGCTCTAAATATCGATTTTGAACGAAATCGGTCAATTAACAAAGAATTTCAAAATGGCGTCGACTTTTTTAAATTTTGGTAACAGTTTCTTATTTTGTGATCCCAGGGAGCTCTAAATATCGATTTTGAACGAAATCGGTCAATTAACAAAGAATTACAAAATGGTGCCAACTGTTTTAAGTTTTGGTAACAATTTCCTGTTTTGTGATCCTAGGGATCCTCAGATATTGATTTTGAACAAAATCTATGACAGTTCAAGAAAATAGATTTTAAACACTATTTAAATTATTATCATTAACATTAAATTAAATGAAAACACGACGCGCGACGTGTACTGCAGCCCCTGAGCTTGAGCACAGGCCGAGCCGGTATAAACCGATTTCTCTCCGTACGCGACGTAGCGCCTGTGCTCACGCACACACGCGCCTCAAGCTTGTAGTAGTGTACCTATCGTAGCGCGCTTGTATGAAGCTTTGACTCTGTTCGCTACTCATGTGGTTATACAACGCAATACCACACTCACAAACACTCGTACAAACATACAACACACTCACACACACACATGGACGCACGCACACGCACTTTTGAACGGTTTGAACGGAACACGGTTTTGAAATTGAAATTGAAAAAAGTGTAAGAATTTGTAAGAAAATATTTAAAAAAGGTATATCAGCCGGTTTTTTATTCCAGCTCTTAATACATGTAAAAACGTCCAATCTGTTCATTTACTTGAGCCTTTACCCTAGTACCTAATTATATCGACCGCCCCATATCAAAACAAAGTAAATGTCATTTTTCCGAAAATCGTTTTATGTCATAAGCCTAACTTTCATAGTATGTCCCGTTGTATTGTAAGGACACCCACATTAAAGTAAAATTAAAAGCTAGTAAGTCGCTTTGACCATTTTAAAACATAGTAAGTCTTTGAACTGGCTAGGTTTTTATAGATTAATGCGCCTTACTAAGTTTTTAAAAGGAATTAGATTAAATAAAATAAATATCACCCATTATCTAAATACCATGTCAAAACAGTAAATACTTAATAATGCATTAAAACTTAAAAGTAAGATAGGAAAAGTCAATGACCTCTGCATGTCAACTGTTAAAATATGGTTTGCAAGGGAAATACTTTGCATACTTACATAATGTTTTTAGGGTTCCATATCTCAAAAGGAAACACGGGACCCTTATAGGATCACTTTGTTGTCTGTCTTTCTGTCCGTCTGTCCGTCTGTCGTGTCTGTCAAGAAAACCGATAGGGTATTTCCCGTTAACCTAGAATTATGGGCAGGTAGATAGGTCTCAACTCTCATAGCCCAAGTAAAGGAATAAATCCGAGAACAAATTTCGTGATTCTAGATCAACGGGAAGTACTGTATAGGTTTTCTTGACGGACGGACGGACAAATGGACAGACAGCAAAGTGGTCCTTTAAGAGCTCCGTTTTTCATTTTGAGGTACAGAACCCTAAAAAAGAAAATGATGCACATGTAATGAATAAATGTGTTGGCCAGTCTTCACACTAAAATATTTAAACCCCTTTAATTTAAAAACTGTCATAGCCTAGTGGTTAGAACGTCCGCCTCCTAATCGAAGGTCGGGGGTTCGATCCCGGAATCACGCACTACTAACTTTTCAGTTATGTGCGTTTTAAGCAATTTAATATCACTTGCTTTAACGGCGAAGGAAAACGTCGTGAGGAAACCTGCATACCTGCAAGTTTTCCATGTTCTCAAAGGTGTGTGAAGTATGCCATTCCGCATTGGACCAGAAAGAACTACGGCCTAAACTTCTTTTGAATTTAAACCACTTACTAGGTTTTGATCTGAGAAAGAAATTTGACATTAATTGACAAAATTGAGAGACCTAAGCTTGTATAAGAACACAGAAGTGTCATAATTCGTGTTCACTTTGCCTAACGTCTCTCAGAGAGCAGAGAGAGATTTAAACTGTTTCTTATAATCACTGGCCATATTTCAAATGCGAAAGTGTGTTTGTTGGTTTAATATTCAATCACGCTGCAACGGAGCAACCAGTCGACGTGGTTTTTTGCATGGATACATTTAAAGACCTTGAGAGTGACATCTCTCTCCGCATCGTATTCTTTATTGCTGAGGGTTGTGACCTCTTTCCATTATTCCTACATCTAATGGTAGGTTTTCTTGGGATAATAATGCAGTGGGTTCAAAGAGCCTACGGAACTCGACTAGAAAAACGAGATTTTGACACTTAGGTTTAACGGTTATGAATTAGTTATTAATATCAGTGATAAAATTGATTAGGGCTGTCAGGTAAAATGACATTTATCTCGGAAAATCAAAGAGTGTCCACGAGATTTTTTTCCAAGTTTGCGCTACTAACTACATATATTATGAAGAGGAAAGGTTTGTTTGTTTGTTATCGATAAACTCTGAAACTACTGAACTACTTGCACTAAAGACATAATCATCAACATCAACCGACAGACGTCCACAGTGAACATAGGTCTTTAATAGGGTCTTCCACATGCTACGGGTCTGCGCCGCCTGAATCTTTGCGCTTGCGCTTGACGACAATCATGCTTTAAAGAAAGCAATGATGAGGTCCAAGTTGGAGCACGCTTACCTAGAAGATGCCTATTCACTCTTGGCTTGCAGGTATCTAAGGTATATATGGCAGGAAACACGGCCGCCGAAATGGCGTTCCAACCTTTAGGCTCTCCCCATTGCCCGCAGCATGAATCTGAGCTTTCTTATGAGACCCATGGTTATATTATGTACATATAATATCTCATAAGAAAGCTCTAACACACAATCCAGCTAAGTAAGTCCAATTTCGAAAAAAGCTAGCTAGCCGACAAATCTAACTCAGGCAGCCTTCGGGAACCTTCGGGATGTCTCTGTCCAAAATTCCTCAATGCTTGAAGAACAGTCTTTGAATAGTGCATATTGTCAGTGATGAAATATGGATCCGAAATATAGGTCTTTTTTTTGTACACAGGAAATGCCTGACGCATACCCCTCCGTCATGTGGGGCTTGCACCAAACTTGCACTACTACGAAATCCATTTCGGAACACGGCACCCGGAACGAGGCGCGCTATCTCCTAACATAGGTATAATACCTATTTAGAACACTTACTATCTGTCATCATAATCTATGACAACCTCCGAGTATTTACCTGGTAAAACCGTAACTTTAGAATAAAATTTAGTATATAAGCAGGCTTCATTTAGAAATGAAAAAATCCCTATTTTATTTTTCAACGATTATAAACACAACTTTCATTCAAAAATAATAAGCTTAAATTCATTTTAAATAATATTTTGCGACGAAATGACGCGCACAGTCCTTCCGCCATGACAGTCCAGTGGACACTGAATTCCATAGAGCGCCTGCAAGAAAATAAATAGCACAGGAAGTTTTTTGGTTAGTTTTAGATTATTTAAGAAACGAAAAACATTTAGTATAAAACTAACAGTTAAAATTGATTGCTAAACCTAAACATATCATTTTCTGGAGGTTGGCTTCAAAGTATCAAGATGTTAAAGAAAACTTTTACAGAACAAGTTGCGAACAGCAATGTTTTCAACTTGGTTTTTTTTTTTATTGGGATAATGTATACTAAATAAAAAGAGGCCCTTATAATCTTCACAAACTGAAGTTTTTAATTGCATGTATTTAATAGCTGTTAATGCTTTAGAAAAATAAACAATTTACTTCAAAGTACAGCATTTTTGCGATTTGTCAAATAGCAATTACCTTAAATACTTATTTCAGACTTCAGGGCCCTATTTGAAAGTAATTCTTTCAATGAAATCCTACAAGCATAATAATGAGCCAAGTTCGATTCCCGTCAGATATAATTGGGAAATTTGTAATTTCTAAGTTCTCTTTAAATTCTCCGAGTTCTTCATCATTCACTTGGTTCAGAAATAACTTGCATACTAAAGACAGACATATAGGGATAGGGAGAGTAAGGATTTTCATCCCGGAAAACCAAAGATATCCCACGGGATATAAAACCGTTAATTAACGCGGATGAAGTCGCAATCATCTAGTGACTTCACACAGTCAAGACATTGTGCCTATTAACTATCCAACAACAATATGATGCGTTTCACAACCTCCATTGTTAATTTCAACTCCTATCTCATGTTTGTTATCTTTTCAAGAAAAGTCATTAACTTTGCCCTTTGTTCTCGAATCTCGTCTACTCAGCATCCGGCCCTGCAATTTTATCTACATTAATATTAAAGGGAGTTAGGAAATTACGTGTCTGATTAAATCTTAAGAGGCGCATTAGAGGTAAGAGCATTAATGTATTAGGAATTAGTTATTTAAATGGATTAGGGGATATAGCGGTCTGTGAGTTCTCCATAATGCTTTCAAAAGTGCGTACCAATCTGCTCTTGGCTAGCGTGGTGGATTATGACCTAAACCCTTCTTATTCTGAGTAGAGACCTGCGCTCCTTAGTGGATCAGTAATGGGTTCAGATGATGATGACGATTAGTGTCAACCTTCAAGCGTACTTAGTACAAATTAGGCTCTCTACGCACTGCATATGATCCGAATCCAAGACATCTTGATCTGACATAACTGTAGTAGTTACCATGTATTTGAATGAGGAGTTGCGCAATAGATCTTAATTCCGTTTTACGGTTGCAGACTTCATATTGAGAATTCTCAGATTCACATGAGATGCAGAACCTAATAGCTGATGATGAAAATGCACTGTTATTTTCAAAATGCACACTCGTAAAACAAAATAACTAAAGAGCACTGAAATTGAAAGGACACTCTCGTATTGAACTTCAATCTGTTTAAATTTTAAACAGTTAGACGTCCACAGCTGGACATAGATGTCTTAAGTTTTCATTCTCTCTTCATACATACTTCTATCTATTCTATTCTATTCTATTCTATTCATAGTCGTATTCCTGCTGCTGAGGGTCGTGACTCCTTACCATTAATGAAAATTTTATGGTACAAGTTTTATTGCGATAATAACGAGATGAGTTCTCAGAGAACAAGTTTTTGACTCTTAGATTTTAGATCCAAAACACGTTCTCGTAAATCAGTAAAACAAAAATACCTACCCAAAGAGAATATCTGGAAGCAAGCTGTGAAGTAAAAACTCTGTAACAGCCTGTCGCTGTCGAGACAAAATTGGTAACACTCTAAACACTTTGTTAGCAGCGAGCCTTTGTTTTCAGCTTTCATCTGGGAAAGTCCTCGTTTGTTTTGGCGCGATGAACACCTAACCTACGTCATGTTACATAACATCACTATGATACCTAGCTGCATTTTTTCAATGGAACATACATAACTTTTCGAACACGTACAGAGAACATACATAACGTTTCTTTCGAACCGCTAAGATATGGGACATCATTCCGGCATTTTCCCCCTCCCCAGTTATAAGCCTCAATAGCTCAACAGGCTGAGGAGCCGACTGAATTCTAAAAGGTCGGCGGTTCAAACCCCACCCGTTCCACTATTGTCGTACCTACTCCTAATACAGCTTTGCGCTTAGTTGGAGGGGAAAGGGGAATATTAGTCATGATTAACATGGCTAATATTCTTTTTTTTAATAAAAAAAATAATAATAAAAAAAAAGTTTTCCCCTCTTTTGATGATCTACGTCATGCAGTCACACGCCATTATTGACATTACTATGCTGCATTTCAGGGTTTCGTATTCCTATAGAAACATAGAAACCCTTATAGTATCACTTCGCTGTCTGTCTATCTATCTGTCTATCTGTCGTGTCTGTCAAGACCCATCAAGAGGAACAAAACCTATAGGGACTTCCCGTTGACCTAACAGCTCATTACGAAAGGCCTATGTTTCCATGACTTCCTCATACCAACGATAATAATGATGAACAGTAGAAGACTAGACAAGATAAATTCAAATTCAAAATATTTTTATTCAATTAGACTTTTACAAGTTCTTTTGAATCGTCAAAAGCATCTACCACTGGTTCGGAATGCCTTTCCTACCGAGAAGAACTCTTTTCAAAGATTTGATAGATAGATAAAGTTAAATAACACTAAAACCTCACCACTACCCTCAAACTACCGTTAGTTAGCGTTAGATATAGTACAAAATTGTTTTTCTGTCACTATGTGTTTTTTAACATTGTACCTACCTCCTAGGTATATTTATATTTATGAACTCAGAATACAATAGCAAAAAACCTTTTTGGAAACTCCCCGCCCCACGATTTGTGATGTAACAATCGTCACCTACATACATACATGCACACCATACGTACATACATACATAGACTACTAAAATCATAACCCTTCCTTTTGGCTTTACCGTAGTCGGGTAAAAATAAAAAGTTACACCCAAGTTTCAGAGCATAATTAAAGTTTTGCTCTACCTTTGCCTTAGATAAAGGGGAAACAAAAACAATTCTACCTATATCATAGTATATTATATACCTAGTATATTGTAGTGTGCAAAGTAAAACAGGGTCTACACAAAGCATTGTTCCACCTACAATCAAAAAACGGCCTTGACTAAAATAATTTACAAAGTGAGGTTTGAAATGTGTTATTATACGTCGGAGTAAGCTTGTTTTGTAAAAACAACTAAGTAGGTTGAAATAATTAACTGTGATACAAATAAACTTGCAAAGTAACTATGCCTATAAGTTTTAACTAGGAAATAATGGCATACTTTGGTTGTTGTGAAGTTTTGTTTACTGGTTTATTGTTGCATGGTAGTTGCCAGGGTAGGCTTACCTATCCCATAGACAAAATTGGATGAATTTGTTATCCTAATCCTAATTAATATTATAAATGTGAAAGTGGATGTTTGGATGTTTGTTACTCAATCACGCAAAAACAACTCGCCGGATTTGGCTGAAATTTGGAATGGAGATAGATTATACCCAGAATTACCACATAGACTACTTTCATCTCGGAAAATCAAAGAGTTCCCGCAGGATTTTAAGAAGTTATGGTGGATTAAACTCACATATATAGGTACATACCTACATGAACCCTGACAACTATTCCACTTCATTTTTGGGCAGTCTTTTAAAAATCCAGTAACTTTCTGACCCGACTCGGACTGAACCCGGGGCCTAAAAATCTAAGCCTAGCGAAGCTTAGCGTTTAAATGTAGCGAAACTGTATAACTACACAACAAACACTGAATCACGGAACCTAGCTGCTCAAATATCTAGACCGTTATTAATTTCAAACAACACTGAAACAAGTCTACAGATTGGACTGTTGAGTAATTGATGATTTTACCTGAAACTAACTGTATTCTCTGCGGCTTAAACTCGAAGGATTTCATAATAATTATGGTGCTATGCAGGTCGATTCCGTAAGACCTGCTTAAATCATTATATATTGTGATGACACAATCTGGTGTTTGAGAGCTAATCAGATCGGTATATTTTTATCAAACGTCAAAATACGCGCTTATATATGCGAGCTTCTATGAAATACTGGCATGTGACGTCACAATGATTTTACGTGCTTTTTTAGTTTAAGGCGCATTTCTCGACCGTCAAATAACTTTTATCTGAGGAATAACTATGGATGTTGTACGACGCAGTCCTGGTTTGCATAATTCTAATACTGGATTCTACATAAACTTCGCTACTGCCCATAACAGCTCGAACTTTATCTCTCACAGTACTGCAGTCCCGTCGTAACACAAATGGGTCGAAATATCGACAAATCATAGTCATCAATTTAATCGTCGTATGTACCCATCTTCAGGTCATCAGTCCAGCGGGCTGGAGGTCGTCCCACACTGCGCTTATCGGTACGCGGTCTCCACTCCAGAACACGTCTGCCCCATCGGCCGTTGGTTCTAGGACATAACCTGCCCATTGCCACTTCAGCTCGCTAATCCTTTGAGCTATGTCAGTCGCTTTTGTTCTTTTGCGAATTTCCTTGATCCGGATTTTATCCCTGAGAGCGACCTTTAGTTTGTGGACGAGGCCAACTGTCAGTGTCCACGTTTCTGCTCCATACGTCATCACAGGTAGGACACACTCATTGAAGACCTTAGTCGCTTTGCGGTATCGACGATTTGAAGACCTGACATAGCTTTGAAAATGCTGCTACGCCCAACTTAATTCTTCTGGTGGTGGCGGGGAGCGTCTGGTAGAGGAAGGTGGAGGACCGTGTTTGTGGGGCGCTCTTGGAAAAACCTATGTGTAGCAATAGACGCATACAGGCTGATGGAATGGAATGTACCCGTTATCTTTAAGTAACAACGTCTATAAAGCACTAAAAGCCCATAAGAGAAAGAGGCTTATCGTAGCTACCGATTGTTGGGTTAACTTCGGACTCGGCTAGTCGGAACAGTAGGTATAATAAAAATAATTGAAACGTGCGTGTGTCACGCGCGGGAAACCCGCGCCAATCAATGCAAGGGTCGAGAGGTCTTGTTGCTCTATAATGGTTCCAGCGAACTTTTGTGGCTCTATTGTGCAAAACTTTTCATAATTTTTATAATTTTCAATGCTATTAAAGACCTGGAGAGTGATATAGGCTACCTACTTGACCAATTAGACATTTAGGTACTAGAAGCAGGGTGGGAAAAATAGTTTAAAAAAGCAAAATGTCTTTGTTTAAAGCTACTTTACATGTTTAAAACAATGCCAACCAATATTGACGGGCACTTTAGAAGTGAAAAATATTTGATTAGTGATTCCTGAATATTATTTTCAACAGGCCTTTTACAGTAAACACTTGTAAACTGAGTAGGTAGTCCTCCAAAACAAACAAACCCCGCAGTTAACGATCTAATTTTGTCGCTGCAAGTCACTTTCACAATTTTTCAAACAAAATTGTTTTTCTGTGTCACAAACTGTTCAGCCGTTTCCAAGTTACATATTTTCTCATTTACAAATGATTGATGAATCAATTACGTGAAACACTCGTACCTTTGGGCAGCCAAGACTTGGTTTGAGTCGAATTAAAAATCACTGAGCGTTTTATAATTTGACACAGTTATGTGAGGTTATGATAGCCTAATTGCCGCCTACGTCCTAATCGTAGGTCTAAGATTCGATTCCGGGCACGCACCTCTAACTTTTCAGAATTTATTTTCAAGCAATCAAACATCACCGCCTTTAACGCTGCAGGAAAACATCGTGAGGAAACCTGCCTGCCTATGTTCCCAATCCGCAATTATTGGTAGAATAAAGCGAAAACCTATCTCATTCTGAGAGGAGTTCTTTGCTCTGAAGTGATCAGGCAATGGTTTGATCATGGTGGTGACGATGTGAAAGTTTATATATGGAATCCAGGAATAAATGATTAAATTACAAAGTAAATAGTTGTCGATTTAACAAGAAAGGCAAGAAAGGCGGTTAAAGTTAAATTACGATTATCGTTAAGGTAATTGCTATTTGACAAATCGCAAAAATGCTGTACTTTGAAGTAAATTGTTTATTTTTCTAAAGCATTAACAGCTATTAAATACATGCAATTAAAAACTTCAGTTTGTGAAGATTATAAGGGCCTCTTTTAATTTAGTATACATTATCCCAATAAAAAAAAAAACCAAGTTGAAAACATTGCTGTTCGCAACTTGTTCTGTAAAAGTTTTCTTTAACATCTTGATACTTTGAAGCCAACCTCCAGAAAATGATATGTTTAGGTTTAGCAATCAATTTTAACTGTTAGTTTTATACTAAATGTTTTTCGTTTCTTAAATAATCTAAAACTAACCAAAAAACTTCCTGTGCTATTTATTTTCTTGCAGGCGCTCTATGGAATTCAGTGTCCACTGGACTGTCATGGCGGAAGGACTGTGCGCGTCATTTCGTCGCAAAATATTATTTAAAATGAATTTAAGCTTATTATTTTTGAATGAAAGTTGTGTTTATAATCGTTGAAAAATAAAATAGGGATTTTTTCATTTCTAAATGAAGCCTGCTTATATACTAAATTTTATTCTAAAGTTACGGTTTTACCAGGTAAATACTCGGAGGTTGTCATAGATTATGATGACAGATAGTAAGTGTTCTAAATAGGTATTATACCTATGTTAGGAGATAGCGCGCCTCGTTCCGGGTGCCATGTTCCGAAATGGATTTCGTAGTAGTGCAAGTTTGGTGCAAGCCCCACATGACGGAGGGGTATGCGTCAGGCATTTCCTGTGTACGAAAAAAAGACCTATATTTCGGATCCATATTTCATCACTGACAATATGCACTATTGAAAGACTGTTCTTCAAGCATTGAGGAATTTTGGACAGAGACATCTCGAAGGTTCCCGAAGGCTGCCTGAGTTAGATTTGTCGGCTAGCTAGCTTTTTTCGAAATTGGACTTACTTAGCTGGATTGTGTGTTAGAGCTTTCTTATGAGATATTATATGTACATAATATAACCATGGGTCTCATAAGAAAGCTCAGATTCATGCTGCGGGCAATGGGGAGAGCCTAAAGGTTGGAACGCCATTTCGGCGGCCGTGTTTCCTGCCATATATACCTACCTTAGATACCTGCAAGCCAAGAGTGAATAGGCATCTTCTAGGTAAGCGTGCTCCAACTTGGACCTCATCATTGCTTTCTTTAAAGCATGATTGTCGTCAAGCGCAAGCGCAAAGATTCAGGCGGCGCAAACCCGTAGCATGTGGAAGACCCTATTAAAGACCTATGTTCACTGTGGACGTCTGTCGGTTGATGTTGATGATTATGTCTTTAGTGCAAGTAGTTCAGTAGTTTCAGAGTTTATCGATAACAAACAAACAAACCTTTCCTCTTCATAATATATGTAGTTAGTAGCGCAAACTTGGAAAAAAATCTCGTGGACACTCTTTGATTTTCCGAGATAAATGTCATTTTACCTGACAGCCCTAATCAATTTTATCACTGATATTAATAACTAATTCATAACCGTTAAACCTAAGTGTCAAAATCTCGTTTTTCTAGTCGAGTTCCGTAGGCTCTTTGAACCCACTGCATTATTATCCCAAGAAAACCTACCATTAGATGTAGGAATAATGGAAAGAGGTCACAACCCTCAGCAATAAAGAATACGATGCGGAGAGAGATGTCACTCTCAAGGTCTTTAAATGTATCCATGCAAAAAACCACGTCGACTGGTTGCTCCGTTGCAGCGTGATTGAATATTAAACCAACAAACACACTTTCGCATTTGAAATATGGCCAGTGATTATAAGAAACAGTTTAAATCTCTCTCTGCTCTCTGAGAGACGTTAGGCAAAGTGAACACGAATTATGACACTTCTGTGTTCTTATACAAGCTTAGGTCTCTCAATTTTGTCAATTAATGTCAAATTTCTTTCTCAGATCAAAACCTAGTAAGTGGTTTAAATTCAAAAGAAGTTTAGGCCGTAGTTCTTTCTGGTCCAATGCGGAATGGCATACTTCACACACCTTTGAGAACATGGAAAACTTGCAGGTATGCAGGTTTCCTCACGATGTTTTCCTTCGCCGTTAAAGCAAGTGATATTAAATTGCTTAAAACGCACATAACTGAAAAGTTAGTAGTGCGTGATTCCGGGATCGAACCCCCGACCTTCGATTAGGAGGCGGACGTTCTAACCACTAGGCTATGACAGTTTTTAAATTAAAGGGGTTTAAATATTTTAGTGTGAAGACTGGCCAACACATTTATTCATTACATGTGCATCATTTTCTTTTTTAGGGTTCTGTACCTCAAAATGAAAAACGGAGCTCTTAAAGGACCACTTTGCTGTCTGTCCATTTGTCCGTCCGTCCGTCAAGAAAACCTATACAGTACTTCCCGTTGATCTAGAATCACGAAATTTGTTCTCGGATTTATTCTATCTACCTGCCCATAATTCTAGGTTAACGGGAAATACCCTATCGGTTTTCTTGACAGACACGACAGACGGACAGACGGACAGAAAGACAGACAACAAAGTGATCCTATAAGGGTCCCGTGTTTCCTTTTGAGATATGGAACCCTAAAAACATTATGTAAGTATGCAAAGTATTTCCCTTGCAAACCATATTTTAACAGTTGACATGTAGAGGTCATTGACTTTCCTATCTTACTTTTAAGTTTTAATGCATTATTAAGTATTTACTGTTTTGACATGGTATTTAGATAATGGGTGATATTTATTTTATTTAATCTAATTCCATTTAAAAACTTAGTAAGGCGCATTAATCTATAAAAACCTAGCCAGTTCAAAGACTTACGACTATGTTTTAAAATGGTCAAAGCGACTTACTAGCTTTTAATTTTACTTTAATGTGGGTGTCCTTACAATACAACGGGACATACTATGAAAGTTAGGCTTATGACATAAAACGATTTTCGGAAAAATGACATTTACTTTGTTTTGATATGGGGCGGTCGATATAATTAGGTACTAGGGTAAAGGCTCGAGTAAATGAACAGATTGGACGTTTTTACATGTATTAAGAGCTGAAATAAAAAACCGGCTGATATACCTTTTTTAAATATTTTCTTACAAATTCTTACACTTTTTTCAATTTCAATTTCAAAACCGTGTTCCGTTCAAACCGTTCAAAAGTGCGTGTGCGTGCGTCCATGTGTGTGTGTGAGTGTGTGTGAGTATATACTTGTCTGTATGTTTGTACGAGTGTTTGTGAGTGTGGTATTGCGTTGTATAACCACATGAGTAGCGAACAGAGTCAAAGCTTCATACAAGCGCGCTACGATAGGTACACTACTACAAGCTTGAGGCGCGTGTGTGCGTGAGCACAGGCGCTACGTCGCGTACGGAGAGAAATCGGTTTATACCGGCTCGGCCTGTGCTCAAGTTCAGGGGCTGCAGTACACGTCGCGCGTCGTGTTTTCATTTAATTTAATGTTAATGATAATAATTTAAATAGTGTTTAAAATCTATTTTCTTGAACTGTCATAGATTTTGTTCAAAATCAATATCTGAGGATCCCTAGGATCACAAAACAGGAAATTGTTACCAAAATTTAAAAAAATCGACGCCATTTTGAAATTCTTTGTTAATTGACCGATTTCGTTCAAAATCGATATTTAGAGCTCCCTGGGATCACAAAATAAGAAACTGTTACCAAAATTTAAAAAAGTCGACGCCATTTTGAAATTCTTTGTTAATTGACCGATTTCGTTCAAAATCGATATTTAGAGCTCCCTGGGATCACGAAATAAGAAACTGTTACCAAAATTTAAAAAGTCGACGCCATTTTGAAATTCTTTGTTAATTGACCGATTTCGTTCAAAATCGATATTTAGAGCTCCCTGGGGATCACAAAATAAGAAACTGTTACCAAAATTTAAAAAAGTCGACGCCATTTTGAAATTCTTTGTTAATTGACCGATTTCGTTCAAAATCGATATTTAGAGCTCCCTGGGATCACGAAATAAGAAACTGTTACCAAAATTTAAAAAAGTCGACGCCATTTTGAAATTCTTTGTTAATTGACCGATTTCGTTCAAAATCGATATTTAGAGCTCCCTGGGATCACGAAATAAGAAACTGTTACCAAAATTTAAAAAGTCGACGCCATTTTGAAATTCTTTGTTAATTGACCGATTTCGTTCAAAATCGATATTTAGAGCTCCCTGCAATCACAAAATAAGAAACTGTTACCAAAATTTAAAAAAGTCGACGCCATTTTGAAATTCTTTGTTAATTGACCGATTTCGTTCAAAATCGATATTTAGAGCTCCCTGGGATCACGAAATAAGAAACTGTTACCAAAATTTAAAAAAGTCGACGCCATTTTGAAATTCTTTGTTAATTGACCGATTTCGTTCAAAATCGATATTTAGAGCTCCCTGCAATCACAAAATAAGAAACTGTTACCAAAATTTAAAAAAGTCGACGCCATTTTGAAATTCTTTGTTAATTGACCGATTTCGTTCAAAATCGATATTTAGAGCTCCCTGGGATCACAAAATAAGAAACTGTTACCAAAATTTAAAAAAGTCGACGCCATTTTGAAATTCTTTGTTAATTGACCGATTTCGTTCAAAATCGATATTTAGAGCTCCCTGGGATCACGAAATAAGAAACTGTTACCAAAATTTAAAAAAGTCGACGCCATTTTGAAATGCTTTGTTAATTGACCGATTTCGTTCAAAATCGATATTTAGAGCTCCCTGGGATCACAAAATAAGAAACTGTTACCAAAATTTAAAAAAGTCGACGCCATTTTGAAATTCTTTGTTAATTGACCGATTTCGTTCAAAATCGATATTTAGAGCTCCCTGGGATCACAAAATAGGAAACTGTAACCAAAATTTAAAAAAGTTGGCACCATTTATAATTCTTTCTAAATTGACTGATTTCGTTCAAAATCGATATTTAGATCTATTGATCGATATTTAAACTAGGCAATCACAACAAAAACAAACTTTACCATCTTGTTGAACAAATAACTATTGTTAATTAAATTGTATCCTCCAGTGCCAACCCTACCAAAATAGTTATAAAATTTGCTCGCTTCTTAGAAGCTTTGCCTCTGTTTGCTACTCTGTGGTATAACACCATGTTAGTAAATCTTAGTATATTTTAACCGACTTTAAAAAAAGGAAGAGGTTCTGAATTCGTCGGTATCTTTTTTTTTATGTATGTTCCCCGATTACTCAAAGACGCCTGGACTGATTTGGATTTTTTTTTTGTTTGATAGGGTATACTTTGCAAGTGGTCCCATATAAATTTGGTAAAGATCTGATGAATATCTTTGAAGATGGAGAACAGAACTCCTCAATGGATAAGAGCAAATTCAATTTTTTTTTAATGTATGTTCACCGATTGCTCAAAGACGCCTGGACCGATTTGGAAATTATTTTTTTTTTGAAAAGCTAGGTATACTTTGCAGGTGGTCCCATATAAATTTGATGAAGTTCTGATGAATATCTTCTGAGATGGAGAACAGAACTCCTCAATGGATAAGAGCAAATTGCTCGCGATCAGTGTAATTGCTTAGTAAACAGTAGGGTTTTAGCTGGGCATGGCATATTATTATAGTACAGTGGGGCCACTAAAAATTTTGAAATAAAAAATTTTCAAAAGAAAAATAAAACCGACTTCAAAAACCACAATAACTTAAATTATTTTTTACTTTTTAGTGTTTGTGATTTTGAAATCGGTTTTATTTTTCTTTTGAATTTTTTTTATATTTATTCTGGTATTCTTCTTTCTTGGATATGGATCCCTCTTGGGTATCCCCATTTCTCTCTGTCTTTGGTACTATCAAGCTAATTTTCTCTCGCGATTTGCACAATAGCATTAGACCAACGCGTCTTCGGTCTACCTACCTGTCCTTCTTTCATCTGTAAAAATCGATACAATATGACCATTTGCATTGCAGTTTTAGGGCATGTCTCAAGGTGTCTGTAGGCTTTGTCTTTTTTCTTATGTCTTCAATTCTCACTTTGAATATTTTTTGCTTAATTTATGCAACTTGCCATCGCCCTTTAGCAAGTTACTATTTCTTTTTATATTCTTTGTCTGGACCCATGTTTGGCTGGCATAGGTAAGGCATGGCAGGATGCATGTATCTATAACGGATCTTTTAAGATGTACTGGGTAAGCTCCTTTCATTCTTTCCTTTTGTGCCCAGTAAAACAAGCATACTCGGGCTACTTTGAGAACCCATTAGCAGCTAACAGCAAGGCCTGGACTCCAATTTTTATATGTGGAAGCTGTATTTCCTCGTTGCGTTTATGAGCAAATAAGAATAGTTAACTACTTTTACTAAAAAAAAATTTTATTATTTGGCGCGAACCATCTAAACACCATGATGATTATTATTTCTGCGTTGTGAATATTACCAGAAGAAACAGCAAAAAAATTGTTCCAAGCGGCTCTATTGTAACTTGCAGTCTGCAATTTGAACGATTCTGACTTCTGGTGATAAATCTGTACCTCAGCCCCAACCCAGTACCTCTAATCTACCATTTCAAGAACTTTCAGAAGGTAGTGACGATGTAGTGACTTTTTTACATCTCAACTTAGACCATTCAATCAAAATTATTTGGATCACTTAATGAGAGATCTTAGATTGTCTAAAAAGCATCAGAACATGTGGCTTCTCGGCTCAAAGGAACAAATCTGATAACATCAGACACTTGTGTTACGGTATATTATTCTCACTACTCTTAACACATTCAGTAGCTGATGTTGCACTTCCAGCGACTTGGATGCAACAAGGGCGTTAAGTTTCATTTTCTCTGTAGTCATTTGGACTGTTTTCCAGAAAATTTAGGTGACTTTCAAACTAAGATAACTATACCAAAGGGGATAATATCATATGAAAGGGCTCTATTATACATTCTAAAACAGGTTTTATTTATTATTATTATGTAAAAGAGTTTTTGATTTATCGCGCAAAATGTAGAAAAAAATATACAATAAGTCAAAAACTGAAAATCTGACATTTTTTTTTAAATTCCAAGCCGAAAATATACTTAAGAATTTATTAATAGGAATCGAGAGTTTATGCACTAGATAGAGTTCGTTCATTCACTGAAATTTCCAGTTCATTTACTGGCAATTTATCCTTTTGTTAAATAAAATAATTTATAATAATTAATACCACGCATTTTATTTGATTTTTTGATATACTGTGTACAGATACACAAAAAATAAAAATTATATATAGAACAATTCTCATATATCTTAATTTTAGGTGAAAGTCAGGGTAATCCTTATTCGTTCATGTACTGGATCTTTTACCCTCCTACGTCAAAATACTAAAAGTCCGCGTAAATTTCGCAGATTGAAATGTCTGCTTGATTAATTGTCAATAGAGGGTCATGACATGTCAAAATTGCTAGTTTGAAGGTGAAATCGTCTAAGTCATTCGAGATGGTTTTCCTCTTAAACTTTGACAGTAAAAACCAAAATGGGTTAAACAAGTCAGAATTCGTACTTCCATGATTAAGGTATTTTGGTCCACAGTTGGCACACTTGGCATATTGTGCAACAAATCTCGCTTTCATTGGCGGTCACAGTTAAATAACCGTAAAATAAAATTGAAGACCTGTAATGCAACTGAACCAGAGTTAGATGGAATTAAGTAGCTTAATTCTATCAGGCTGGATATGCTTTTAAACTGTCCATCAGTTATTCCACTATATTTTGATAAACTCTGCCTAAATGTTAGTGGAAAGATAGAAAATGTTTATTTATAAACTTTATTTAATTATTTCTTCCTATATTTTTTATCTTTGTCCTAAAACTCCTAGATTACATCTCTGTAAGATTTTTTAATTTTTTTTATAAAAAAAATAACGAGCAAACGAGCAAGTGGGTCACCTGATGTTAAGTGGTGGTGAGCGAGAGAATTGCTCCTCTAGTTACATCATAATATATCTCCCAATAGGAAAATCATTTCTGTATTGTGAATTGCGATGCGATAGGTATAGCAATTTTTAATAAAGACCGTGTTACGAAAAGCTAACAACTTCATCTGAGATCCGCTGGGGGATGTTGAATTAGTAATAAAATTTTACGCCTACCGTTTGCAGGGTTGAACGAACTTCATGAACGGAACTTTATTGAAGCTTTTACGGCAGAAAAATCTGTCTTTAGTGTTAATATTTTATATCAGATATTACGCCCAGGGAGATGTCATAATACTAGAGGATGTAAAGTCGTGCATCGTCCAGGTACGAGTATCACTACCCATATTATAAATGGAAATTGTGTTTGTTTGTTGGTTTATGGGTTTATCCTACAATCACAACAACGGAGCAACGGATCAACTTGTTTTTTTTTGCATGGGTATGTACCTAAAGATCCGCAAAGTAACTCGGAGTAAGTGGGGAGTGGTCATATTGGAAAGTGGTTATAACGGACCCAAACGCGATTATGGTTGTCTATTCGTAAACAAAGATGAGATAAAATATATTTAGAAACGTGAACGGAATAACTTGGTTTCTAAGTAATAGCAATAGTTTAAAAATTTTTCGAAGTATCGGATGAAAGTCTTTAGGACTTTTAAAAGTTTAGGAAAATATTGGGCCCGCAAAATATTGTAACGATCTATTTGGATTTCAGAAAACTTAGTAACTTAGAGTTTTAGTTTTGTATACAGAATGTTATTTTGAGAGCAGTTAGTAGGGAAATAGAAAAATTTGGTGTAACTACCTTATACTAAAATCCTCTATTTTCTCACGGACTAAATACTTTTACGGCCCATCCTTTAACTGATTTTGACGAAGTTTGGTAGCGATAGCGGTAGCGGCAGCGATAGCTTGCAAATGGTCAGGCGGACGGACAGACAGACGGGTAGATGCATGGGACAAGTGCAAATTCACCGAAGTAGTTCGAAAACCTTCGCTCGGCCAATTATTATCCATACTTTAACAGTTTAACCGATTCTGACGAAAGGGTATAGGGTTAGCATTTATGTCGGAAAATCAAAGCGTTCCCACGGGATTCCTAAAGACCCACTCGCTTAAACGATTTGTATGAAAGGTACCGAGGTAGCTTGCGTCCCTGTAATTGACATAGGCAACTTTTTATCCCGGAAAATCAAACAGTTCCTACGGGATCTTTAAAACCTAAATCCACGCAGACGAAGTCGCGGGTATCCTCTAGTGTATTATAATAAAATAAGGAATTTGAAGATTCTGATTTACCTAGCTGTCCGCCATTTTTATTTTTTTTCAAAATAGGCCACGCTTAAAACCCTGACGCTCTGCGTAGTCGAACCACCGGGATCGGACCCTCGACCCTTCGAATAGGATCCGGACGTCTGAACCACTTTCTATCACCACATTTCTGGAATCAGGACCTTCAACAATGGTTCAATGTGTACTTACCGCCTAGAAATAGACGTTCATGATCTTATTACTAGGCGAGATAGCTTACAAAAGACTGCATCATGGATCTAAATCATAGCAGCAATAAAGCTCGTTATGCCGTCATTTGCCCACTTAGTTCCCTAAGCCTCTTAACTCGGAACGCTCTATGAATGCTTAAAGCAACGGGCGTGGTTAAATGACTGAAATACTTTCAACCTAGCAATTTCAGCGCTTTAAATAATTATAATAATGGGGATTTTTCTGGTCTCTGTTAAATATTTGAGTGTATTTAAAGCTTTTGTTTATGTCTGTTGCTCGTGCGAATATTTCAGTTTTTCTTAGAGATGGACAAAAAGAAACCTTCCCGGAAAAATGTGTAAGTGGTGAGACTAACCCAGTGATGTTAGGTTTTTCATTCGTTCTTTCCCATTTCAGTGAGAAGTTACTTGTTTATCTTATAAGTAAACTGAGGAACACTGAGGAATACTAAGTAACATCGATGTTTAGCACTAAATTGCCACTTGTGCATAACCTGTGGTTAGCGCCAAATCCACTGAGGGATATTATTTCAAAACCGCTTATTACCGTATTAAGGTTGTAATTGACCAGTAAAATATAACTGGCGTTTGTGTTCATACTGGTTACAGAATACTTAATAGTATCTTCTATTTTCCAGGCTGTGTGTTGGTATGTGACGCGGGCGAGTGAGCGGCATGCGGGCCCAGCGCTCGAGGCGGGCGGCGCTCGCCGCGCTCGCGGCGCTGCTCGCGCTCGGGCCCTGCTCGGCTGAGCTTGAAGTCACCACCTCAGCTGCGTTTGGTAAGTACCTGCTTGCAGGATGGTATACAGTATACCAGCATGCAAGTCAAGAGAATGAATGTTATGTGGGCAGAGTTTGAAGCCACCGTTTCCGCTGCGTTTAGTTAGTTTTCCAGCTGTGTGTTGGCATGCGAGGCGAGCGAGTGAGCGGTATGTGGGCACAGCACTCGAGGCAGGCTGTGCTGCACGCGCTGGGTCTCTGCTCGGCTGAGCTTAAAGTCACCACCTTCGATGCGTTTAGTAAGTTTCCGTCTGTGTGCTTGGCAAGCGACGTGAGCGAGTGAGCGGCATGCAGATCTAGCTCTCGAAGCAGGCGGCGCTACTCCCGCTCTTTGCTCAGATGAGCTAGAAGTCACCACCTCTGCTACTTTGGGATTATTTTCTACAGTACATAGAAACTTTTTAGAACAATTAGTATGACAATTTGGCAAAAAAATGAGGTCTGTACAGTAAATTTCGTCATATATACATATATGTTTGGCAACAGTTTTACCGAAACTTTTAGATAAATTAAATTCAGAGTGTCGCCTGTAACATGCCTGGAACGTTCGACGTGCAAAGTTACCGACCCTAGTTCTACAGAATCGAGGAACAAAAACGTTTAGTTTGCAAATTGCGAGTCAGAATGTGGAACAAACTGTCCAACTGGTTTAACCACAAACTGTACTCATACTTACCAGCGGTCTAGAGTGTCATCCTGGCCTAAATAAAACTCCAAAATATATATAGTATAACATAATTTCTTACGCCAAATAATAATAATAATAATACGCCAATGCCAAAAGCGGTTGTCGGGGGTCCAAGCTCAATCCTGAGCCTTTAATTTTTCGAAGGCGTATTTTATACAGTCAAGTATCGCTTGGTTTAACGGTGAAGGAAAACATCGTAGGGAAGCCTGCATGCTTGAACCTCCGTCATTGATGACGGAGCTATGCCACCCCTATCTGAGGTCTCCATATTGTTCTCAAAGGTGTGTGGAATCTGTCAATCCGCACTTGGCCACCATGGAAGTCTATAACCAAACCATTCTCAGTAGTGAACCGATGATAGCTTGATGATGATGATGAGTCAATCCAACTGTAAAATCTATACTAATAAATAAAATTGGAGTGTCTGTCTGTAATTTCGAAATAACTACCTCATATTAAGGTCATATGGTTATTTGAACGATACTGTAACTGAATCACACGTTTTTAAAATTTTTGTCTGTCTGTCTGTCTGTCTGTCTGTTTGAAAAGGCTAATCTTGGGAACGGCTGAACCGATTTTGACGGGATTTTTACAGACAAGTAGAAAATTGACCAGGGAGTAACATAGGCTACATTTTTAACTGACTTTCAAAAAGGGAGTTGTGTTTTTCTACCTATGTACACCGAAATCTCCGAGATTTCTGAACCGATTTGCGTTATTTCTTTTTTAATCGATAGAGGAACTTTGCGACATTGTTTCATAAAAAATTTGGAGTCCATCTCCTCAATCCTGATGCTGCAGGGGATCTGACCAATCCACGCGGGCGAAGCTGTGGGCATCAGCTAGTATACAATAATTTCGAATGTTATCCCCACAGATCCATCAAAACGCGGCACCATGATGTACGGGGACACTTGCTCAACGGTGGTGGACTGCGGGTTCGCGGAGTCGGTGTGCGACTCGATTCTCAAGACCTGCCGCTGCCACCCTGAGTTCCAAGCGACCAACCACGTTGACAAATGTGGGAGACGTAAGTAGCACTACAATACCATAGCCCCATAGAAAGATGAATGAATGAATGAATGAATATACTTTTATTGTACACCACAAAATTAGTACAGAAAAACATATACAAAGCTCAACAAAATATAGGTACAATTTGGCGGCCTTATCACTACCTAGCGATCTCTTCCAGGCAACCAAAATGGTCCAAAGGATATAGCTATAGATATTAGATAAAGATCAGTCACTCAGCGGGAGACAGAGCTATAGAAGCATTATTACAATAAAACGGGCTTCATAAGAAAGCTCAGAGCCACTCAGCGGGCAATGGAGTGAGCTACTATGCTCCGAGTTTCTCTACGTGATTAAATCAGAAATGAGTAAATCCGTAGAAGACCTAGAGTAACCAACATAGCTCAACGGGTCGCAAATATTTTTTTAATTTTTTAATTCATGTACTAGTTAGCCCTTGACTGCAATCTCACCTGGTGGTAAGTGATGATGCAGTCTAATATGGAAGCGGGCTAACCTGGAAGGGGTATGGTAGTTGTAATTAAACCCATACTCCTTTGGTTTCTACACGGCATCGTACCGGAATGCTAAATCGCTTGGCAGCACGGCTTTTTCGGTAGGGTGGTAACTAGCCACGGCCGAAGCTTTCCGCCAGACCAGACCAGAAATTTTAAAACTCCAAGCCGGGAATCGAACTCGAGGCCTTGAGCGGGTCACATAGTTCAAAGAACCGATAAACATAGAGGTCCTAAGGTGCTGGTGTGGCTACCTCGTTTCGGAAGGTGCAGCGATGGCAGATTTTCTCAATAAGTGGACAGATGACTTCAAACGCAGTTCCAGGGAGCTGCTGGTTTCAGGCGGCGAAAGACCGTGGTGTACGGAAATCCCTACAAGAGACACATGTTCAACAACTATATGTACTCAAATTATTTTCGATAGGTACTAAATTTAGTACGTAAAATTAAAACTAACAGAAACCGAATATAGTATACCTACCAGGCAAAGCTTTCAAATCATCAATCATACTTAAATGTATGGATGTAAAGAAGCTCCTTGGATATTGCTTTTATGTCCTACTAAAGCTATGTACATTTATAAAGCTTTGAAAGATGTATCTTTAAAGTAAGGAGATTAGGTGTAGAGCAAAAAGGAGAATTCTTTTCAATAATACGAATCAAAGGTAACTTTTATTTAATTTGTTTTATTTAGGTAGTTTAATTGTTAGATTTTAAAAATTAGTTTTAACTAAAAAGAAAGAAAGTCTTCCCCAAATAGGCATGCGATTCTTATAGCGTATCTTGTTATCAATATCAATTCATTACGTTATGGTATGGTTATGGTTATAATACAATTGACGAATAAGGTTACTATGAAACGGTCAGCTTTGCATTTTACAGACATCACACTTTAACACAACATTAACATACACACTACGTAAGTATAGTATAATAAAAATAAGCACATCGTAACATTTTGTTTTCAAAAAAGAGCAACTGTAGAGTTTCTTGGCGGCCCTTCTCAGTAGAATCTGCTTTCCATATCTTCTTGATTTACCAAGCAAGAAGATTCAGATTTTTTTTAATTCGAAGGTTTGGAAGGCTGGATTGCTGATCTTTTGCTTGGTAAAGTCTTGACATAAACATAGTGGCACAAGATGTCTTACATGAAATAAATCAATAAATTTAATTTGTAGTAAATAGATTAACAGCAAATGCGATAGCAGATCCATATTAAAATAATTAGCTTATGCCAACAACTTTTTCTGCAAGAAACTACAAATATTTCAAACCCCTTTTATAAACCCTTAGGGGTTGCCTTTTCAAACGTCCTTTTTTCATACGTCTACGTCATAATAGCTATCGGAATGCCAAATATTAGCCCAATCCGTCCAGTGGTTTGTACTACGTTGCTGTCAGTCAGTCAGTCAGTCAGCTCTTCTCCTTTTATATAAATACAGGTAGATTGAAATACAGCTATTAATATTTACTTATTTAAAAACATTGACAAAAAGTTTACTGAACATGAATGAAAATATAGACTACTGGGATTAAAAACACTGCATTTTAAAAACTTTTAATGAATTCATTCCTTAATTACTCGTTTTCCACGGGGAGGGAATGAAATGCAGCTTAATTCTATTAAACCATCGGGAAAGTAAAATCTAGCACAGTTTTTAATTTCTGTTTATAAACATATCCTTTTTAATTTAACATTTTTTTTGCAGTTATATTTTATTATGTCGATACTTGTTCAAAAGAAGCAGTGAAAGTCTAAGAAGACTTCAGTCTTCTATTCGATGGGTCCAGGGTTCGATGTTGGGCTGGCACACCTATCTAGTTTTTAGTTTTTATTAACATTTTTAGCGATGAAAGTAAACCTCCAACCGAAGAGCTGGAGAACAAAACGTAATTACTATTCTGATACTTTTTTTTATTCATCCGGACTTTTTGGTCCACTGAATGTAAAATCTGAATTTATTTTCAAGCTGACCTAAAATTGTACTAAAATTGAGCCCAAAGCTCGTGATTTCCATCAAAACGGTCCAATTACCTACAGTAAAGTTTCAACAGTTTTTATTCAGTTTAGTGCTCCTCCTGAAAATTTATATTTTGTTCGCCGGCTCCTCAACTATTAACTGACGAATTTTATTGATTGTTACGAAATCTGCGCGGTGCCCCGGATGCTGTGATGCTTCTGATGAACGTTTAACAGGGCTCTCTCCGTCACTTACTCCATACAATCGTAGTCCCAATTTCATTTGAATATTAAGCAACCAAAGTCCATGAAATTTTGCAGACATATTCTAGAAACTAATATCTGTGTCTGTGGTGTTTTAGATTTTTCTAAAAATATTTAGTTTTAAAATTACAGGGGCTCAAAGATTTGTATGAAAATTTTTAAGACCGCGTATTTTTGAAACCGAATATTTTAACAGAAATCTGGAAAACCACAGACATAGATATTAGTTTCTAGAATATGTCTGCAAAATTTCATGGACTTTGGTTGCTTAATGTTGAAATGAAATTGGAACTACGTTTGTATGGAGCAAGTGACGGAGAGACCCCTCATCTCTTAACACGACTTTCCACGTGCCATGGTGTTGCGCCGCCTAAGTCCAGCGGCTCTCATAGCCCCTTCTTTGATGTCGTCTATCCACCTATGGGGGTCTGCCAATGCTGCGCTTTCCGGTGTGAGGTCACCATTTTAAAAACACAGTTTTTGACGTGACAACGTCTTATAATTCGATAGAGCCGGCTGCACGCACGAAAAAACATGACTCATGCGGCGTTACCTCGCTCTGAGGCGTTCCATGTAAGGCTTGAAGTGCAAGCGAGAGCGCGGAACGAGCGACAAAGAAGCACAATCGGCCTTTGCTGTCACGTTCAACTATCGTCAGTAAACCGACTTTACAGACAACCAATTTTTTTTTTTTTAATTTATAGACTAGTGCTTGGTTGCAATCAGACCTGCTGGCAAGTGATGGTGCAGCCTAAGATAGAGCGTGCAAGTCTAGACGAATATGCCTATTCAGTATTCACTCTTGACTTGAACTATCTAACAAAGTCAAAGTCAAGGTCAAAATCATTTATTCAATATAGGTACAGTTGTACTCCTTTTGATTGATGGTCGAAATTGTTAAATTTGTGCGATATAGTGGTGATAATTAATTACGTAACTTAAAACTAAAGCTACGAGGGTTCCAAACGCACCCAAGTCTGTACCTGCGCCAAAGTAACGCTTCTAAGAACAACTATGTGGCCTACACATTGCCAAGTACCTGTATTGACTGGTTATGGTACGCCTTGAATTATCCAAGTCTTAATAATTCTTAAGAATTTTAAATCAAAGAGAGACTGTATTGAGTTATAAGCATTTCCTTTAAAAAAATAAGTCGTTGATTGTACAAAGATCGCTTGAAAGACTAAGCTGTCGAATTTAAATTGGTTTTTCTTTAAGAGTGCTCTTAAGGGGAGAGCCGAAATGTTCATTTTAACGAAATTGAACTGGCTCTTTGAAGTAAAGGTTGGTCGTTAAGGGAAAGCTGGTCCGATAACTTTGGGGATTTTTCGTGGACAAAAAATGGGAGAAATATTAAATCAAGTGCTTTTGGGGGTTCCGTTCCTCAGAAGAATAAACGGAACCCTTATAGGATCACTTTGTCGTCTGTCTGTCCGTCTGTCCGTCTGTCCGTCTGCCTGTCTGTCCGTCCGTCGTGCCTGTCAAAAAAACCTATAGGGTACTTCCCGTTGACCTAGAGTCATGAAATTTGGCAGGTAGGTAGGTCTTATAGCACAGGTAAAGAAAAAATCCGAAATCCGTGATTTTGTGTTTTCACAAAAAAAAAAATATGTTTCAATTTTCAAAATAAGATAACTATACCAAGTGGGGTATCATATGATAGGGATTTATCTGTTAATTCTAAAACAGATTTTTATTTATTTTTATGCATAATAGCTTTTGATTTATCGTGCAAAATCTCGGAATAAATACCCGAGTACGGAACCCTCAGTGCGCGAGTCTAACTCGCACTTGGCCGGTTTTTTATATATTATATAGATGATTGTCGTCAAGCGCAAGCCTATCTTTGCAATAAAATAAGAATAATAACTAAGCTACTTCCTTGCACAAAGATCTTACAAGTGTGGTACAAAAGCCACTTAACGAGATAATGCAAAAGAGAAATAGTACAATAAAGACATCAGATATATCTGAATTGTATCTTTTCAGGATATACAAAAGACGAGAACGCTACTTTCTAAGGAATTGAAAAGTAGAACGGATTATCTGTGACGATATTGTTATAAATGCACTTTCAGGTGGGAAAGTTCCAGTTTTTTCCCACTATTGAAATAGAGTAGGACACAGAAAAGGCTTGGACGCATAAGACGCGCGGCGACAGCTTGGCGGGATCATGAGGAACAAGTGTAAATTAAAAATTTATAACACCCCCGACGATCCAAAGTATTTGAGTTTTCCAAAACATCATTTTCAAATAAATAATTATGTATTTAGGCAACGTCCATCTTGACAGCTTGACATTTGTCAATTGACATAATATTATGAACCTAACGGTTATCTAACCTTCTTTTCTACAAGAAAACTAGAAAAGAGCTCATAACTCTTAAACGGCTGAACCAATTTTTTTAGATTATAGCTAAGAACACTCTCGATCAAGCCAACTTTCAAACAAAAAAAACTAAATTAAAATCGGTTCATTCGTTTAGGCGCTACGATGCCACAGACAGATACACAGATACACAGATACACAGACACACAGATACACACGTCAAACTTATAACACCCCTCTTTTTGGGTCGGGGGTTAAAAAGGAACCCTTGTAAAGGTCTGCCTGTCTGGTTGTCAAAACATTTTTCTTTGGGCGCGTGGTGGTATCAAGTTGAATTTAATCCATACTAATATTATAAATGCGAAAGTGTGTCTGTCTGTCCGACCGATTCTGACGAAATTTGGTACAGGGGTAGCTTACGTCGCGGTCGCAGAAAGTTGCTGCTGTCGCGATTTGTATGTCGAAGCTTTAAAATGCACTGGATCGATGCAGCGTCCAAAGTAGAGCGTCGCGTGTCCACTGCGGTGTTATACATTATGGAATACGGCAATCATTATTGTAAAAATAATGTATAAGTATAATTACTACTATTTTAATAAAATAAAACGTAGTAGGTATTTTAAAAATAAACACAAAAACATTTAACTATCCAGATACATGCAATTATTACGGCCAAAAATTGGGCCAAAATTAATAACCAATCTGTAATCTGTCGATAAGTTACTTAGCAACATTGTTATCTGTGAAAAATGGTATGGTATTTTTGTAAAATAACAATGTTGTTAAGTAATTTACGCTTGGTAAAAAATGTTTAATTTAAGAGCATTCAAAATATTCAATTGGTAATTAAACAAACAAAATAATTCTAGAACCAAATGAAGTACCTACGAGTATTAACAAAAATACAATTCAACGGAAATTCCACGAAATGAAGCTGTTGTATTAACTGTTGCTACACATAAATGCACTTACAATAATGGCGTTTACCTCTATACTAAATTCCTATAAATTTTTTCCATTGTATAGCAAAAATGTTTAGAAAATATACAATTATGGTGGCCAAATAAACAAAATTAATAATACTCGTATAGGTGTACTTACTATAATTACGGGGTAGTAACTTAAAATGAGTCAGTAAGTGAAGCTACTTCAACTATTGCAGCCATGGAAGTTTTAAAGGCACTGCCCCGCTTTTACACTCATTTATTTTCCGATATACTTATATATTTTTGAAAAGAGCAAATACATACCGAGCTTCTTGGTCGTTGCTTTCGATACGAATGGCATTTGAAACCTATAGTGGTTTAAAAAGGCTATGTAAAGGCATAATAACGTAATGATTCAGATGTCAGCCTCTTATAGGCGCTTTGAGGCTCAGGCAGGCGTGCAGCTCATAGAGACATAAAAGCACTGCTTACCGAAGAAATAGTTACTCTAGTTGAAATTAATATGCTCAGTGCTCATTATCTTTTATGAATTACCAGTAAGCAGTTACCATTGCTTACTCTGGCTTAAATGTAATTATGCCACTGAGTCAGGGGTTTGACCCCGAGCTCTAAATTTTTATCGTTACAAGCGCGTTTTAAGCAATGAAATATCATACGCGAGGAAACCTGCATACCTGAGAGTTCTTTATCAAAGGTATGTGAAGTCAGCAAGATCTTTTCTTGGCCAGTGTGGCTATGGTCAAACCCTTCTTATTCTGAGAGGAGACTCGTGCTCAGTAATGAGCCGTCGATGAATGGATGATGATGATAGATTTGACCAGTTGAAAGCATTTGGACAAAGTTTGTTTCAATAAAAAGTTGTTCTACCTATTCATATAAAATTACTTTAAGATAGTTTAATACTAACTGTTGATATAAAACAAAACGACTCGAGTCAAGAATTGAATTGCCAGTTCAAAGCACTATTAATAAAAGGTCAACCTTCACGTTTCCTTTGCCACGTCAATCAATATGTTCTATTTTTTAACCTCTGGTTATCTTTGATTTCAGCGGCTGGCATCAACGAAACTTGCTCATTCAATGAACAATGCGATGAGATGGTGCGGATGACTGAATGCAGGAACGAGCGCTGCGTCTGTCTCTACGAGATGGTCGCTGAACTAAGCGTTGATGGACTATTCGTTTGTAACCGTGAGTATTGGCATCAATGATACTTGCTTATTCAATGAACATTGCTACGAGCGGCACAGACTCAATCTTGTTCTAGGAGTGGGAGACGAACAATATACTAGCCGAACCAAATTGGCCCCAACACAACCCCAGATATTTCAAATTACTGTTCATCTTATTTATTGAGCACAAGTTTTATTAAGTCTGATATAGACATTACTGCTTAAAGCTGGGACACACCAAACGCGTATGCAGCACGTAAGCGTAGACGTAGAGCGTACCATGACGTTTAATGTATGGAACTGTATGAGATATGGCATACCGCTTGCGTAACGTGAACGTTCGCGTTGACGTAATGCGTGCAGTTATGTCTATGGATTCACGAGCGTTACTACGCGCTTGGTCACGTGTACGTGCTTGGTGTGAATCGGCTAGCTTTTAATATTGTAATACAGAAGTAAAAGTGTAAAATATGATATTTTCAGCGGTGAAGCAGATAGAAGAACCGATAAGGACTCTGGATCCGGCTATGATTGGCGTGTTGGTGGGGATGGCTCTGATGTTTGTCATTATTTGCGTTGTGCTACGTCTGTTCAGCAGGTAATTAAAAAATAAAATTAACTTTATGATTTTGGGAACTTAAACTGATAGACTTGAAAAAAATGTTCTTCCTTATATATATAACAGTCATGATTAGCAAAAATTGCTTACCTTTAAAATAAAATGAACCATAGATCCAGCGGATTTTTAATAATTGTTATGTTACACCTCAGAGCCAGATGGAGAGAGAACCGCACCATCTTCAACACGCCAAATCCTCGTCTCATGAATGTATCGCTACTCCGAGATTCAAAGCTTCTGCATTCACAGGTACATAATGTTTGTTAATTTCTCTATATTTTTTTTGTTTATTAAGAACGATAGAAGAACATGAATAATTATTCTAGTTTTCACATTATTCATCACGTGCTATCCTCTAAATATTAGCGGTCATTTCAAGACTTCTCCAAAGCCTAACGGCTTGTCCAAGGCCGATTATTCTGTAGTTTTGGATAGCTAAGCTATGTCTAACTTATCTTAACCATTTTTATCTTTAGTGACCTCAACACTGCACTTGAGAACAAAAGTTGGACTCCTCTTTTATATCTGTAAAAAAGTGCTTTCGTTGCGTACTAGTAATAGTGTTAGACGTGAGTTTTTTTTCTAGTTCTAAGTAACTTAGATGTAAAGGCCGATTCACACCAAGCACGTACACGTGACACGTGCGTAGTGACGCGCGTATACCCCTAACAACGCAAGCGATATGCCATGTTTCATACAGTTCCATACATTACAACGCAATGATACGCGCTACGTCTACCCTTACGCAACGCTTACGCAGCCTGTGTTAACGAGCTATAAAGCTGTTCCAGGTCATATTCAGTATTCTTCTGTTAATTTGATTAATAATATAGTTTAAAGTATAATGTCAAATTTCAGGACCGTCGTGGGTCTCGAGTAAGCATGCGCCCACCATCACGACAGGCGAGTCAACAAGAGCTGAGACCTCACTCTCCAAGCCCTGGTATTAGTTGAATAATAAATCTTCTTACATTCTACTATTATCTTCTACTTGATACTTAATTCTCTTCTTTTCTCATTTTGAACTTTTGTTTGTTCTCGTTCTAAGTGTTGCTCATGAAAAATTTATTTTTTGTTTATGTTTAATTATTAAAATCGTCTGTCTGTATTGCTTCATAATTATTGCCTACATTGCTGTGCTTTAATTGTCTTTATAATATTATTATAATATTATGTCGATATTTTAACTTTGATTCGTTATTTGAAATTTTATTCGATATATTCATCACTAAGAAAATATTAACTTTAAATCTTGTAAATAAAATTTTGAGATAGATGATATTATTCTACAAAATTCAGTATGATCAATATATTTATCTTAACTGTTCTCTACAATGTCTTTTTCTTCTATATTTTTTCTGGTTTCGCATTTCTCACCACCTATATTTTCTGTTCGCTATTTGGTAATATATCACATGACTCATACATATTTCATCTATCGGCAGCACGACCCCACCAAAGCCATCAGATACACCGAAAACCTTCAGGTTACTTGGATTATATTTTATTTTTGCTTCGTTTGCGATTTGAAATACAATTCTATATGCATGTAATTTTAATATACTATGCAATAATATGCTATAAAACTAATAATATTATCGTTTTGAACAGAATGCTATAATTTTTCTTGCTCAATCTTATTTTTTAGTTCAAAGTCAACATCTGACTGCCCAAAGAAAATGATGAAAATCTTAATTTACAACTTTCGCAAGGTTTGCTTTTACTTCTTTTTAAACAACAACAGAACCAAAGATAAGTAGTTATTGCAAAAGCATGATCAGTTTGACATACCTATTACTTTAAGAGTGACTATCTAGCTTACATATTATAGACAAGTTTTTGCTAACAAAACCCTTAAACGAATCTTAAGACATATGTAAATACGTACCTATAGTTTTTAATTTACACATTATATTATACTATAATTAGGATTTGCAAGATTAATTAGCTGGAATAACTTAAAAGATGACAAATCAGTAGATAGTTTCAACTTGCTCATAAACCGTTTGTTTTGAGATTGTTAGTAGGAAATTCATGATACTAACATTTTGAAGCATGATAAGTTCTAGTCATTAATAAAAAGGTTTGAGCTGAGCATGTCTTTGAACTTTAACTCTTATTTTTGGTAGTTATTAAATTGTCCTTCTGCTTTAGGCTCAAGGCGTGGATCGAGAGCTAGTAGCGGCCATTCAGCGACTTCCTTAAGATCAGCCACATTAAGGTCTCCTACCACTCAAGGACCAACATCAGTAACTGTTGAAATACGTGCACCTGATGCTTAGGCATTGGGAAACACAGAAGTGACAAATTCGTCAACTAAAATATATATATAGGTATCGAAAACAAACAAAAAATGCTTTGGGTAAAATTAAAGATTATAATTATTTAAGGAAAAGATGTAATGTAAAAATCCATTTTTAAAACAAGAATGTGACTGGAAAATCCACGCATTGTTTTGAAAGTTGAAATAACATTCAGTCCAAATGCTTACAATGTTTGTGATAAACTTCGACATTATATGACATTATATTTAGCTTATATTAAAAAAAAAAAAACAAATAATAAAGACTTTTGCCATTTGTAGCAATAAAATTTGAGCACTATTGTATGTGTTACTTCAGTCACATAAGAAGTGCCTCTTATTAAAATGCGTGAAGTTTGTCAGTCATAAATTAATATATAAGCGAGTAAAATTAAATAATATAAACACAATAATATAATTAAATATATTAAACACATAGATTTATAAAAACAGTTTATCTACAAATAGTCTTATTACTCTCGATTCAAAAAATAGACACAATTTATATTATAAGTATAGAGCACTTAAATTCAACGATATTCATAGATATATAAGTTAGTTAATAATATAATATAGTGAGTGGAAAATTTTAGCTTTTTGGCGATGAATTATGCTTTTCGCCATTTTTGTAGGTGGATAGTTTAAAGTTTAGTATTAAATTAAGTTACAGACGTTAATTAATTGATCTTCTTTTTCCGATATTCTTGTAAGAGTGCTAGATTTGTGATTCCCTGCCTTAGATGTTTAATTAGGTCACAGTTCTAAGTAAGCGAAACAAATTAGATCTAAAACTTATTTACGGGGACCACCTCCTTAGACGGGAGTGCTCTGAGATTTGATTTAGGATGGATGTAATAAGTTGTAGAAGGAATGCTTCGATGCCGCTTCGAGTAAATTTAAGACTTTCGAATTTTAGCTTTAATCTGAATGAGGAGAAGCTTTTCGTAAAACCATTTCTACGAGAGAGAGTTGTGAATCGATTTTAAGTAAATTGACCGTTTTGTTTTCTCCTTTTAGTGTTTCCTTACTAATGTAACGAGATGTGTAAAGTCGGGGAAATTTACACATATTAGAACTAAGGCTTCTCTGCACTGTGGAAGCTTAGACCAATGAACTTCGCAGAAGCGCACAAGCGTTTGCCGTAACCTAATTTAGAAGATCTACTACGAAATAACTTGTAATCTATCATTAAAAGCATCTTAGATAAAAGATCATCTTCATCAAGTACGGGTTGAACAGCAATTAGGGGAAGAATTGATGTATGATCCGTACAATTAAAAACACCATTGTCACTTTCGGATAATGCAAGTCGTAATTACGAAGAAGTAAGCTATTTGTATTTTTAAAATGAATAACTATGCTCACAATCTGATATTATATATTTCAAACACTGTGCTAGTTTATATATCTATTAAAAATGCTGTAATTTACTTATATGAACTTTTATTATAACTTATACTTCTGAGTACTCGTGTTTTATTCCACCTTGTCTTTATTTTGAAAGTCTGGTCATTTGAAATTACTTATTATCATAATAACAATATGGAAGCAGTAAATATTTACTCCTATATTTCAATCACACTAATATTATAAGGGCGAAAGTTTGTGTGTATATGTGTGTGTGTATGTTTGTTACTCCTTCACGCAAAAACTACTCGACAGATTTGGATAAAATTTGGAATGGAGATAGATAATACCCTGTATTGGCGCATAGGCTACTTTTTATCCCAGAAAATCAAAAGCATCAGCTAGTAACTCATAAACTATGAAGCAGTCTCCAAGGATTATTGAATTACTGCATAACTAGGTATGTAGTTTCTGGATGTCCAGAAACTTAAAAAAAAAGTTTTTAAATAGATTGTCCTTCCCCGGGATGTAAGCTAACTCTGTAGCTTTCTGATAGTAAAAATGAAAAAGCTGATAATCTATACTAATAAATAAAATTGGAGTGTCTGTCTGTAATTTCGAAATAACTACCTCATATTAAGCTCATATGGTTATTTGAACGATACCATAACTGAATCACACGTTTTTAAAATTTTTGTCTGTCTGTCTGTCTGTCTGTCTGTCTGTCTGTCTGTCTGTCTGTCTGTCTGTTTGAAAAGGCTAATCTTTGGAACGGCTGAACCGATTTTGACGGGACTTTCACAGGCAAGTAGAGGATTGACCAGGGCGTAAAATAGGCTACTTTTTCAACCGACTTTTAAAAAGGGAGTTGTGTTTTTCTACCTATGTACACCGAAATCTCCGAGATTTCTGAACCGATTTGCGTCATTTCTTTTTTAATCGATAGAGGAACTTTGCGACATTGTTTCATAAAAAATTTGGAGTCCAACTCCTCAATCCTGATGCTGCAGGGGATCTGACCAATCCACGCGGGTGAAGCTGCGGGCATCAGCTAGTATTATAATATGAGAGTAGGTATTTAAAAAACTTCACATTCGCGTAACTAATGCCATCTGTTGGATAAGCACTGTATTATGCTTAACAGCGACAACTAACGAATGGGTTCTCTGTAAATTGTGTACTGTAAAGTTACGAGAACATCACAATTTTTAGCTTTTACTAAAGATGGCGTTTGGTCTTGATTTGATACGTACATAGCTCTGGAAAGTTAGAGGTGTGTGTCCTAAATTGAACCCCGGACCCTCACCACTAACTTTCCAGAGCTATGTACGTATCACTTGCTTTAGCGGCGAAGGAAAGCATCGTAAGGAAACCCTGCAAGCCTGAGGGTTCTCCATAATGTTCAAAAAGAGGGTGAAGTCTGCCGATCCGCATTTGACCAGCGGAGTGGACTATGGCCTAATCTCTTCTCATTCTAAGAGAAAATCCGTGCTCAGTAGTAGGCCGGTGAAAGGTTTGAATTGATGAAAATTATCATCAACAGGTAAAAACAAGATAAAGTTAAACAGCACTAAAAACCAACTATGTACTAACCGTGGCCGATAGATACCTATAATTGTTTTTCTGTCGCTTGGTGTATTTTACCATTGTGCTTACTATTTATATTTCTATTTATGGACTCAGAATATTTTCCTCTTTCGTTTGATATCCCACTCGATATAAAAGCAAAAAAAAAAAACAATTTGGATCCCTCCACTTTTTGGATGTTTTATCCGTCAGGTTGATTTTTCCGTATAAAATTAAGTCATCCGGACCGTAATAATGAACTGATTGACACCTCATTTATCAAAATAGGCCCAGAAAAACTAGAAAGAACTAGGGCTTTGCCGTAATCGTGTTAAAAGTAAAACACAAAAGATTGTAAAGAAAATAAGTGGTTTATTTAAAAAAACATGACTTAAATAGCCGAACAGCGCGACATTCGCAAAACATTCGCCCGAAAAGCAACCGGTACATGGAACACGTATCTTGACAAAAGTAAGAGCAAACATCGAATAATAGCGACGTAAACAAGCTCCGGGCTGAATACGGGAACGGCTTGTAAAGAAGCTTAGACCACATGCTAAGCTCACTGTAGAAGCGGACGCGGAAGCTGAAGCGGAGAAATTTTACTACACTATCACACTAATATTGTAAAGGCTAAAGTTTGCGTGTATATGTACATATGCGTGTAAGCAAAAACTGTAGCAAAAACTACAGGACGAATTTGGCTGTTTACTATGGAGATAGATTATATCCTAAACTAACACATAGGTTACTTTTCATCCAGTGAAAATGTATGGTTTTCGCGGGATTTTGAAAAACTGAAATTCACGTGTCATTTCTTCACGCCACAATCAATTAACCATTTCGGCTAAAATTTGAAACTGAGATAGATTATACCCTTACTTAACGCTACTTTTATCCCGTAAAAATCCATCGTTCCCACGGGATTTAAGAAATCCAAAATTTATGTGTACTAGTTTTTACAAGCTTCATCTGTTCCATGTTTTTCATTTGCTGTCGTTCTCTATTCCAAGTTACTCGTAGAAGATTCTAATCAAATAAAAATTACGTGTAAAAACTAATTCACCGCGGGTAACACAGTGGGGTGCAGTTAGTACATATTATAAAGGCTTGTGTTTAGGGTTGTTACACTTAAAAGGGGTAGTCAAAGGAAGCGCAGGGTTGACGATATAAATCATTCAAGAAATAAGAGATACTCAGTATTAAGCTTCTTAGGATTGCCTATAATAAATAATTTATAACACTAAGGGAACTTATGTCTTCCTACGAATCGCGCCCGGAGCTGACTAAGGGTGGATTTTTCAATAATTCGGTAACCTAATTTCACATGCATTAACTGTCAAAAATTGAAATATTCCTCTGTCAAAGATTTATTGGACAATCTTGGTGGAAGACATACATTACAGACGTTGGATTTAAAAGAGTTTGTGAAAATTTATTCTGCGGAATAATCGCTCTTTTCATCAATGTGATTCGAGTCTTATGAATCTGGGGCGGCAAGTTTAGAATATTTGAGTTTCGGGGTAAGTCGGTATTATGAATTTTCTTTAAACTTACTTTATTTACTAGCTGTTTGGAGAATCCGATCGTTTTATAGTGTCTATCTTTTAGCTTAGTAGAAAACAGATCACCGTTTAATACTGAGAAGAGTTTCATACAGACGAAGTTTGATTTTTATTGGAATATTAGTTGATGCCCGCGCCTTTGCGTGGATTTAGATGGTAAAAATCCTGTGGGAATATTTAGATTTTCTGGGATAAAAAGCAGCTGTTTCTATTTCCATGATGCAGTCTTTCTTTGTATCCGTCATGATTGTAAACGGGCAAACAGACAGACACACTTTCGCGTTATTAATATTAGCTTGGAATTAACTCTCACTGATTGACTCACTAACGTCCAGCTCAAACGCTTGGATCTACAAAGCTAACAGAGAATCCCATTATAATGTAGACAAGGAATAAGGCCGGATTTTTCAAAATCCGCACGAGAGCAAAGCCGCGTGCAGTCGCTTGTCTTATAATATGTTTTATGATGAAATTAATTAAGTAAGCTCACCCGTACAAAGTGGGGAAAGGAGGATTGAGTTAGTGCTTAGAAACTCGATGTTCTCATTGAAATATATTAAGTAAGAAGATACATAATAACAGCAGAGAAAGCAAAAGGATACTCCACTCTTTCATTACAGTTCCACAAAGGATATTGTACGGCGAAAGAAATAAAAAGCAAAGTTTTGACAAAAGAAACGTAATTACCGGTGTCGGGTTCAAAGAGGAGCTACGTACATCGGTGTACAGGAACTCCTGTGGTGCTAATGTTAGTTATAACACCGAGTTTGCTGCAACTAGGAATTAAAAGTTTGTTTAACGAAAACAAGCGGTGATATATGAGGTGTAATTATTTTGTGAGTACAGAGTAATAAACGAATTGCTTTTCGTTTTTACTCTTTGTTTGACAGGAAAGTAAATTTATACTTTCATTTTGCAACTTCACATCTTTAAACTTCCTAAGTTTGAGGATGTGAATATACAAACAAAGGTACCTACTATTACGCTAATTGCTTAATAGCTTTTGTTCTATTTACATATAATATGTAAAATTAGGCTATATTTATCCATCCATCCGTCTGACTGTTCGCGGGATGCATCTCGTAATAGGTAGAGAGTTGGAAATTTTACATTTCTAATATCGCTATATTAACAAATAAAAATTTCAAAATGGCCGCCAAGTAAATTTAAAAAGAAATTAAGTGTTTTCTCTTATACGATGACACAGAACCCTTCGCTTGTCGTCTGCCTCGCACTTGACCGGTATTCTAGCACAAGAGCTTGTAAGGAAATCCAGTTTCCGTGATTCTATGTATGTATGTGAGTATATGTATAGTGCTAATGTTATTTTGCAAGATGTTTTAGTATTTCTGTACCAAAAGTAAGGTAAAAGTAAGGTAGGTAAGTAAACTTAGAGAAGTTTTGTAACAAATACACCTTACTTTAGAGAAGCTTTTCGTATGATGATCGCCAAACTTCGTTTCGAAGAAGGCACGCAATGATGATGATGATGATAATTTGTTATAGTTATTATACTAGTAACAAACACGGACAGAGCGTTAGGTACAGTCAAACCGGCCGGCTCGGAGCTAATAGCCATAAAAATTAACTAGTTAGGTAAAATATTCCAAAAGATCATCAGTAGGTAGGTACACATTCAAAACGCTAACTTAACTATTTACGATAAGGTTAGTTAAAGTTAAATGTCATCATTACAACAGGGTTGCAACAAGCGACCGGAACTCGGAAATCCGGAAATCCCCACCAGTCCTTCTTTAGAACTGTTGAAATAACCACGCGTTTACACCTATTTAAACTTAAATTAAAAATTATTATGTTTATCTTGTTATTTGTTTCATTATTATTACAAGTAGTGTGTACCTTATGTGCAGTTATGATAATGGCAATTTAAAAAATACATGTATATACATGACAACCCTATGCAGTTGTAGAATTTCTTTGTTTGCGGGAAATATAATATTTTTTTAGCTTTAAACAAGCAGTCGTTAGGTTGAGTTTTACTCGCACGTATTAGGACTTATGACCGTTAAAAATATAAAACACTATTGTTAAAAAGTTTAATTGCTACTAGCCCTTAGCTGGCTGGTAAGACTATACCTACTCGAGTTAATAGATACGCGTAAACTAGTTGTGAATACAGTCCGTGCATTCGTATAGCACAACTGGGTGCGAATTAGCAAGTTCCGCGAGCCAATCAGTGGTGTCGCGGGCACTCGGTCGCCGCTCGTAACGAGCAAACTTGTGTAGTTTGTGTGTTTGCTGTACCGGATATAAATCCGGACGCCACATAACTAGAGTTTTTGTTTCATACTAGATGCATTTATGTACGGAAAATTCTCCAAAATTAAAACCTCACAAGTGCTATAATAATAACAATAATAACGTATATACAACGTTATTTATTTTTATGTATGTTAGGTTATTGATATTTATTTTCGTCTTTTATATGTATTTATTTTGTACACGGGCGTGAGAGTGACAAATATAAGGACAATAATAAAATTTTTGGTTGTGTGTATCGATATTTTGTACCTTTGTTTGTTTTACGTTATTACTTTTTAGGGATCCGTACCCGTAGGGTGCCAACAGGACCCTATTACTAAGTCTCCGATGTTCGTTCTTTCATCTGTCTGTCTTTCAGCGGGTTATATCTCATGAACTGTAAAAGAGTGTAGATTTTCACAGAATGTGTATTTCGTCTGCTGCTATAACAAAGAGAAATCGAAATGGCTGCAATGAAAATTTTTTTTTTTTTAAAGTGTTATGGTCCGGAACCCTTCGTGTGCAAGTTCGACTCACACTTCCAACCAATTTTCTTACTTATCCAGTTTTTCACCCAGTTTTTAGGTATTCTTGCTTCAAACTCTTCTCTTGTCTACTCTACCTACTTCGTGTAAAATATGTAGTTACTTAATTTAATTACTATATTCAGGACTTGAATGCGCTGTTGGTCGTCTATCTTGCGAGAACTAAAGAGCTTATCTAATATTAAGTGCTGAAAATGTGTGAACGCTTGCTTAAAATTAAATTGCTTAAAATTTAGGGAACATTTATTTAAGAAGATCGTCTTGTAGTTAATTTTCATATAAAAAGCGATATTTTTAACCTAAACTTTCAAGAGTTTTTTTTATTGAACTAAACTAAAATACTAAAAAAACGTACGAGTTAGATTAAGGTGTACTGAATCTAGTGAAACCTAAATAAGTTTAATATAAAATAATCTAATATAAGTTTAATGAAAAATGGCCATACTCCTTCCAGGTTAGCCCGCTTCCATCTTAGACTGCATCATCACTTACCACCAGGTGATATTACAGTCAAGGGCTAACTTATAGCACATCTTCAGCAGTCTGAAGTTTGCAAAAAATTCAAAATTCAAATCATTTAGGAATTCAAACTGGGTACCATTGTGTACTTTTTAACCCCCGACCCAAAAAGAGGGGTGTTATAAGTTTGACGTGTGTATCTGTGTATCTGTGTGTCTGTGTATCTGTGTGTCTGTGTATCTGTGTATCTGTCTGTGGCATCGTAGCGCCTAAACGAATGAACCGATTTTAATTTACTTTTTTTGTTTGAAAGGTGGCTTGATCGAGAGTGTTCTTAGCTATAATCCAAAAAAATTGGTTCAGCCGTTTAAGAGTTATCAGCTCTTTTCTAGTTTTCTTGTAGAAAAGAAGGTTAGATAACCGTTAGGTTCATAATATTAAGTCAATTGACAAATGTCAAGCTGTCAAGATGGACGTTGCCTAAATACATAATTATTTATTTGAAAATGATGTTTTGGAAAACTCAGATACTTTAGATCGTAGGCGCGGAATAGTCCAAGATAATCAGTTCAGCCGTTTGAAAGTTATCAGGTCTTTTCGGTATTTTCTAGTTACTGTAACCTTCACTTGTCGGGGGTGTTATAAATTTTTAATTTACACTTGTTGTAAGATAATGATGTAATAGTGACAATTATAATTACGTAGACTTTTCAAATTTTGTATGTGTTTGGCAATGTTGTAGGCTCGCCAAATATAGGTAGGTATTATAAACATAGCAGATAGTGTCCTAAAAGCTAAGCCTCCGCCCGGGACGTCTTTATTGATATTTTGTCCAACATCCATTAACTGATGCTATTAGTGTTATAATAAACGGGTTATTGCATGCAATATTCATTATAGCATGAGAGCTTGTGAACTATTTTGAGGGGATGCTTGATCAAAGCTGAAATTTTTCAGGTGGCTCTGTTTTTGTATAGCCAACTAGGCATACTATAGAATCAGACAGTCCGAGTTCACTGGTTTAAAGTGGAATTGAAAAATTGCCTGCTTTTTGTGTCAAATAAATAATAGCTTTTCTCACGAGTCTTTTTTCTAAAGTAAAACAACTATTTACTTGAAAAAAAAGGTTAAAAAAGGGAAAGTGATACCTGAAAAAGGGGCATGACTCTCAGCAATGAGGAATACTAGGAAAAAGAACGATTTCCACCTGTGTCCAGCTTACACGTTTCACTCATGGTAGCTTGAGGTAAGAAAAGCCAAATTTACAAGCTTAACAAAGCACTTGTTTAATTCTGCCCGTCAGCTCTCGGACCATTGTGTCATAGAATAAATTAAGTCATAGACGCGTTGCCAATATGAATGCTAATTTCATATCGGTCCTACCATTGTTAACACGCTGTTCTGCTAATTTAAATATTTTAATTACGTAATCGAATGGCTATACACCAAGGTAATGAACTAATGAATAATATAAACACGATGTCATTGTTTTATCATGACAACGTTAAAACTCTGGTTCTTGAAAATGATACCGATAAGTCATAAGTCTTAAGGGCACCTTCTTTGTCGCGCGGATGCAGCGTGGCTGTAGTGATGAGGCCGCGCTGTTTTGTAAATCCTTTAAACTTGCTCCAAATCCATAAAAATAGCTCAACGGGTTGCAAAGCTCAAGTGGTAACGGTCAGGCCACATAATTCGAAAAACATACATATTAAGGTGCCAATATGCTAAAATGGCCACTTCGCCTCGAAAAGGCAGCGTTGGAAGATGGGCTCCCCCAGTAGGTGGGCAGATGACATCAAACGAGTCGCACAGAGCCGCTGGATTCAGGCGGCACAAGACCGTGGCATGAACGTAGTCATTATATTCTCTTTGGAGGCGTGTGGAAGTCCCTACAAGAGACCTATGTCCAGCAGTCGATGTCTATCGATTGATAACTCTCTCTCACACACACACACACACACACACACACACACACACACACACATACACTAACACACGCTTAGTTCTGTTATAATTTATAATCACTTTTATGTTAACTGTAATCATACTCGTATATTGTAAACCCATTTGGCCTTATTTTATATAGTTTAAAATGTAAAATTATAATAATTGTACCGCTGTTGTTTACAAATAAAGGAATAAAATCTAAAATAAATAAATAAAATAATGATGATGATAAGATAATTTAAGATAAGATAAAGATAAGATGATGATAACATATATTTAATAAAACTCAATGACATAAAAAAATCCCATTTTTATGCAGATAGAAAAAATATGCGATTCATTTCAGTTACCTTCATAAGATGATTGGAAAAACTTATAGAATTTGGAATAGCAATATTGGAACTTCAATATTTTAGATTAAGCTTAGCACAAAAATTTATTCAGCAGGTATAATAATATATGAAAGCGGAGGTCCTACGTCTCTTATGCTAATAAAGCGGCAGCTGAAGTAAAGGTACATATACCTAAGTTCATTGTATCTACTAAATATGGATGGTGCCCACCATTTCATCCTTCGTCCAAAACTTTGATTTGAGGGGTAAAAAGTATTTTATGTCCGTTCCTGGAGTGCAATAATCTCTGTTTTCATCAAAACCAAACTAATTTTTATCAAAATCGTTTAAATGCATCGTTAAAAGCTAGCAAACAGACAGACAAACACATTTTCACATTTGTAAGATTAATAGGGATATGGATTTTGGGGAGCATTAAACAATTACAAGCAAAACAAAAGAAACATCATGTCAGTAGATATTTATTTTATTAATAAGCTCTAAAGTGCGTAGGTAAAGCTCGAAGTAACATTAGGTAGGTATAGTTCGCGTCAGGTCGACATGGCAATCGGGGTATGAGGCGGGGAGACACCCCGCACACCTGCAAATCACCCGCATTATCCCGCACCGGGTTAGCGCGGGGGTTGTGTGGGTATGTGGGGCGTCCTCATTCCGATTGCCATGTCGGCCTATCTCGAACTATTTACTTAGGTATATCATATTATGAAAAAACTCTTTCTTGTATTAAAGAAACCAATGCTGATGTGGGCTTTATTAAATTGAAAGCAACTAATTTGATATAAGTGGTCAAGTGCGAGTCAGTACACTCTTAGGGTTCCGTGGACATGTTAATTGCTGTAAACTTTTGCTGTCATCATTTCTCAAACAGTAGTTTTTTTTCGAAAACTGTATAAGAAACCTAATAATGATTTTGAATGACTATTTAACGAGGTAACCCACAGGATAAACCAAGTTTTGTCGACTTTCACCTATCATATACGTCATAAGAGGTAGGTTCTCTCTCTTTTTTCTTTGAATCTATTATATAAAAGATATTTTAAGGGGCTGTTATAGATGATCTGCCAGCTCTATTGCTACACATTATATTAATATCAAAATTTATGATTAAATCTAAAACTATGAGAATTTGAGAGAATACACTTTCGTTGCTGAAATGCTCAAAGTACCTCTTTGTAGTGGTAAGTAAACTAGTTTTTATTATCATCATCATCATCGTTAAGCGATAAACGTCTACTGATGGATAGCAGGTCCAGGTGTAGGGGTGAGGTACTAGTTTTCATAACTGTGCTTTTTAACTTATTGTTCAGTTTTTAAATCGCCATGACACAGACTTTCGAACATCCAGTCTGGACGAAACAATATCGGTTCTTTGATTTTCTACGGATCCCTAAATAGAACGCCTTCCACCCTAAAGGTCGTCTACACATTTATTAAATGAAATTCTCGTGACCTCACCGCAACAAATTATATTAATGTAGGAAAATTTCAAAATACAAAAAAAGGAATTCTTTGATGAAGTATTAAGTATATTGGACAGAATACGAAATTTTCTAGATTGGGAAGAACATATTATATTAGTTTGCTAATAGGTACCTACTTACTAAAAAGGGAACCCCCGAACATTTCGGGAATCAAATAGTTACGCAAGATTCGTGTGATTATATAACATTGTGTTGGCAACACCTCGTTCTCACGTTCGGTGTTGCTTGGTGTCGGTGGTTATGCTGTGGTCGTGACGTCAGAGCCCCCTCCATCGAGACGAAAAAGATGGCGCTAGGGCGAGGACGTGGCGTGGAACGACAAGCCTCAGTTGCTGTTTGCGCTCCGACCGATTTACATTGCATTATACGGGTTGATTTTACTATCTGAGAGTTTAATTGTTAACATCAGAAGTGTGTAGTAACTTACGCTTTGAGGAAAAATCGGTCGAAACGCAAACGTACTTTTCCACCTAGAGGTCTTCAAGTGCCAGGACACCGTCGGCCGCGATGGAAACGTAATAAGGTATCTCGGAAAGATACCGAAACTGTGAGTACTTTGAATAATTATTAAAGATTAAGTGAATATGGTTTAAATTACTAAATCGTATTCTCAAACTTTTGTATAGTCAGGTGAGATAATTCGTTACTAAACTAAGTTGAAGGTATCAGCTAAAAGTCTGGCACATTTAATATTGCGTACAGTCTATAAGTGGTCCTCGTGGGAATAGTGATCGGTAAACGAAATTGTCTTTTAGTTCCAAATTCAAAGGAATATGTTTTTAAAATGGTTAACTTTTAGTTTGTTCGAATTTTATTTTGGAACTAAATGTTAAATTCACGTTTGTCTCAACTTTTTTTTCGAACAAAATATTATTTAAATTATAGTGGGTCAATTATTATAGTAGCATCAGTAATATACATCCTTAGAAGATAATAATTTAAAAACGTGTGACGATTGAGCTAGTTATTTACATAGAAGTTTTTATAATAAAAATATTAAACATGTGGGTAGTATACGTGACGAACAAGTTAAAATGTTATAGTGGTAGTGATAAAAGTAATCGAAGAATGTCTTAGGTTAGTCAAACTTCACAAGTGAAATGTTAGCTCAGATATAAATCATGATAACCAATCCCGAACTCGTATACTGAAATGAAATGAAATTTATTTATTTGCTGAATATCAGTTGTTGAGTTCAAAATTATAACTAAGTAGCGACCTTCATATTCTACTTCATAAGCATGCAAATATTTAATACTCATCAGGAATAATCCGTACAAATAATCCTGATGAGACCAAAAAGTGAATTAATTTCTATGGTAACATGTCTCTTAATTAAATGTCAATATTAATATTATAATAATAAGTTATTATATTAATTGTAAGTAAATTTCACATAATATATGGGGTTAAAAAGTGTATATTTTTGATACATGTCACGAGGCGTTTATGGATACCGGAAGTAGTTGTCCGCGCATATCAAAATCGTTAGTAAAGGGATTTCAGTTTAAAAACATTTGTTTATCAATAAAGAGCATAATTGGGAGTGTATATATCCTGTTATTATTTTCCTGATAGGAATACAAGTTTGAAGCGCGTACGAGTGACTTATATTTAGAATTTTCGTATCTTTATAGAGGTAATTCTTTATTCTTTCTTTATTTGCATTCATGTCTTACATCATAAATAAAAAAAATATCATAATATTACAACATGAAGCCCCGTTGGGGCGTTGCAAAGTAAAACATATGTAAATAATCAAAGGTAATACAATTCTTATGATTTACAATTAATTTACAATGAATGAATTACAATTCTTATGAAATATGAAATATGAATAGCAAAAATTATGAATTAAATAAATGGTCATTAAATAAAAATAAAATAAAAAGGTCACATATAAATAAAGATTATGGGAGTTTTCAAATTATGTCCTATTATAACTAATCAGACTTTAAAAAAAAGTACTTACAAATAAAAAGTGGTTAACAAAGTTATTACAATCTTCTTATATCGTATTATCATATTATTGAGGTATATTCATTCAATAGTTCATGCACACTGTAGTAACATTTTTGGATTAGCCATTTTTTTTAGTTTTGTTTAAATATTGTTTCTTTTGTTTCATCTATTATTATTGCTATACAGGTTATTTAAATCAGTAAATATTTTAAAAAGAGCCTTTGTTGCAGTTTTAAATAAGTACTGTACAGGTTTACCTTAGTGCTACCTAAGTAAATAATTAATTAGATAGATAATAACTTTAAATTATTACAGTAAAGATTATTTACATATGAAGTTTTAGTTTTATTTTTTTATATTCTGCGTGCTCATCGACATAGGCATCCCCTTTTCGATATACTATTCAATATACAATAGAATAGAAAAGACTAGACTAGAATAGAATATGATATAATAATTCAAGTAAACTTTTACAAATGCTTTTGAATCGTCAAAATAATTTACCATGCATTACAATATGATGTTTGACTAGATCGTTATAATATTAGGGCGTACTTTTGGCACACAAGATGAATAATTTTACGTAAGGTTTCTATTTAAAGATAAAGCTGAATTTTTTTGTTGATACAAGGGTTTTTAGCAGAATTACAAAAAGGTAATAAAAAAAAATGTGTTAACATTCCTTTTGATTCATTGCGTTAAGCGAATTTATTTTTACGTTATAGGTATGTACCTATTGGGTACTAGGGAGTAATAACTTGCTTGGACGGAATGTAACAGAGTGATCCGATTTGGTTTATCCCCGAGAAAAGTAATGTAATAGTAGTAGACTCGTATACACATTGACCTCTGAAAGCATTTTAGCTATTTTTTGTCCATCCAAACAGAGAACCGTTTTGTATACATGTACAAGTCGATTAGATTGAACTAGAACGAAGGTAAAAGGATTGTACATTATATTTTTATAAAATAGACACAGACAGACTAGTAACGATGAAAGTAATATTTCTCTTCAGAGTTAGAACTATTGCCTGTAGTCTGTTCAATTCAAAAGTTTTGTTGCATTTGATGTGTACCTGCTTCAAAAACAAATAATAATTACGGATTGTGGTGTGTATAATATGATAATGAAGCTTTATTTAGTTTGTAAAGTCATAGTATATCATTAATAATGCAAATTAGAATAATATTAAAAAAAAATAACTATGATTTATGTTGGTAGTTAATACCTAATATTACAAATTTGGGTAAAAGCTTCACATTTGCGTTGAACAAAGAAATATTCTTGTCCGGATAGCTAAGTGGGTATTATTAACTTGAGAAATTCTCATTTAAAAGATTACAATAAGAGGGTAGACAAATGCAACATTTTTATGCTCTCAGCTGCAATTCTGTGCTATAATCAGGACAGGCCGAAAATAATAAAGAGTGACAGTAAGAGTATATTGTGCGAATAGAAATATTAGATAGCATACAGTGGCAGTGGATGAATTCCCTGCGTGAATGGACAGATGAATGAGTTAAAAAGAAAGTCTTGGTTTTGGCAGTGGCATGCATCGGTGTCGCTCATAATCCATGACTCTCTGTTTATCATTTTTAATTAGCCTAATAATTATTTGAGATAGCGTAATTAATATTTGCATATATGGAATATGAAATACCAATTATTATTATTGTTTGATACTAGAGTAATTCATGAATTAAAATAGTTTGTGGGTTATAAGATTATATTTGGTGACCAACCCTCGTAATTAATAATGCAGTGAACTAGTGAAATCATTAATATAACTGCAGTTAAGATATTGATTAGTTTAAAAAGTGATAGTTTTAGTATGATAATAATTATTTAAAGTTAACTTTGATAGCACCAGCTTTACAATCAAATGATCCGTTTATAATAATAAAGCATTGATAGTTAAAATAAAATGGATGAGATCAAATATGATTCTTATGAGATCAAATAAATACCTTGTATTATGGTGAACTAGGCACCGGTGATCCCTTGCGTGGATGCGCGGTAGATAAAGATAGTGTGGTGATTGCATACGTGGATGAATAAGTGTCGGAGCACTGTGTGGGTGCACGATGCTATGGCATTGAGTATGTGTTTAGAATTTAGTAAAGAATTTTGAGATTTAGTAAAGAGGTATGATCTGATTTTAATCGTGAGTGCTAATGCATTGCTTCTTTAAAGAATATTCATGGAGTATTAAAAACCGTGTTGGCAAGGCTACCTTGTGTATTATGTTGAGTAATCTATTTAAAATTAAGTATGTATAGCAACATAATTGATACAGCGAGCCGTGATAAAATTTTGGAAGATTAATTAGTTGGAATATTGCACCATGGATATAAGATATCACACTGGGATACGAAGCTTGAACTTTGATAAAATATTCGAAAGATAATTGGGAATATTGTACCATGAATATAAAATATCACATTGGAATACGATGCTTAAACTTGAAGGCGAACTTGGTACGCTTAAGTGAGTGAAATGCTCTTTAAGTGCAAGTGGTCTTCAAGTGATCTTCTACGATGCTTGACCTTGATGGCGAACTTGGTACGCTTAAGTGAGTGAAATGCTCTTTAAGTGCAAGTAGTCTTCAAGTGGTCTTCTATAATGCTTAGAACTTGATGGCGAACTTGGTACGCTTAAGTGAGCGAAATGCTCTTTAAGTGCAAGTGGTCTTCAAGTGGTCTTCTATGATGCTTGGAACTTGAAGGTGAACTTGGTACACTTAAGTGAGCGAAATGTTCTTTAAGTGCAAGTGATCTTCAAGTGGTCTTCACCAACTTGGTACGCTTAAGTGAGCGAAATGTTCTTTAAGTGCAAGTGGTCTTGACCAACTTGCTGCATTTAAGTGAGCGAAACGCTCTTTAAGTGCAGTTGGTTTTCAACTACGACAAATCTGGTCCCCTAAGTGTGGCAAAGTCCCTTTAGATGCGGTTGTTTTGTTCTTTAAATTGAAAGCTGTTGTTGTGATGAGTGATAACGAATGGACAATATTCCTGGATCTTACGAGTACATAGTGGAGGTGTCTTGTTAAGTTGCGAGCTGTCGTATGATTGTGAAGTGATAAGTGACAATGAATGGGCAATATTCCTTAGGAAGTTAGGAAGGATCCTTACAAGTAGGTAATGTGAATCAGGTGTTAACGGTTGTTTATTTTGCAGTAATTTTATCCCGACTCGTGGGGTGCCCGGGGCGGGCACCATGCAGCATGGCCGTGTTGGCAACACCTCGTTCTCACGTTCGGTGTTGCTTGGTGTCGGTGGTTATGCTGTGGTCGTGACGTCAGAGCCCCCTCCATCGAGACGAAAAAGATGGCGCTAGGGCGAGGACGTGGCGTGGAACGACAAGCCTCAGTTGCTGTTTGCGCTCCGACCGATTTACATTGCATTATACGGGTTGATTTTACTATCTGAGAGTTTAATTGTTAACAATTGTTATAAAACTTTTGTTACAATATAACACTATTATTCGTAGGTATAACATGCGTCTACATACTTTATTCTCTATAATGTAGATAAGGAATAAGGCTGAATTTTTCGAAAATCCCATGGGATAAATTTGCTTTCTCGTTTCTCCTTCTATGATACATTTTGGAATTCGTTTTTCCCTCCACTTTTAATATTAACTTCAAGTCAAAAGTTATAAGAATTTTCTATAGGCAAACTCAATGAAAAATACGATAGCCTCGATAGCTCAACGGTTGAGGAGCGGACTGAATTCCGAAAGGTCGGCGGTTCAAACCCCACTCGTTGCACAATTGTCGTACCCACTCCTGGCACAAGATTTACACTTAATTGGAGGGGAAAGGGGAATATCAATCATGAATGCTCATCATGACCAATATTCCCCTTTCCCCTCCAATTAAGCGACTAATATTTTTCAGTAAAAAAAAAAGATGTAGAAAGAGATTTTTAACCGACATCATGAAAGAGAATAAATCCTGATACCTATTATAGTTTCATGAGACCCATCGTTTTGGGGGTCTCGATTCAAAATATATGGCGCCTATACCAGACGCAGTACTAATAACAAAGATTATTTACCGGGAATTTATGCCGGCAAGGAGGTTATCTATTGCAGGCTGAAGCAATTTATATATCCGGACCCAGCCCTGGTGGTTTGAATTCGATATCCGCAAAATAAATATACATTTGCCCGTAAATCTGGCTGGTGTGATTGTTGATCCCTATCCTATTCCTTAGGTTATTATAACTCATCAACCCTGGTAACGGGTGGCCGCGAAAGCTAAATGCAAAAGTGTGTTTGTTGGTTTGTTTCGTGCTCGTAGTGGGTAATGGATTGAGATGATGATGATAGTAAAAGTACTAACTAACTGCCTGACTTATCAACGTTGGTGAAGTACTTAAACCGCTGGGTCTAGGATTTTTATTTAACCTAGACTTGTAAGATCTGTACTCAAAGGATTTTAAGAATTACTTGTTTTTGCCTGCATGATGATTAGTGTGACGGTGTATCACATGCTATACGTTGTATAATTTTGGTAAATGATTATTAAAATGATCAAAAAAAACGCCTTCCCACTATTAAGTTCTCTAATTACTTTTTCATATAATTATATTGTATACGAAGCAAAAACTTAAACAAACAGAATAATTGCCGGTGAGAAGATTAAAACAAAGTTCACACCACAAAAGCCGTGAGGTTGACAGTTTTTGTTATCTCCATCCTCTAACAGGTTTTCGTAGAAATCGGGCTTTGTGTGGTGTTTATATGAAACTAAGTTTTCCTCTGCGTTTTCTGGCTTGTTATTTTCGTTATCTAAATGGAATTACATACTATTGCGATGGTCGGAACCACCCTGGCTTTGTTTGGATGGAATTTAAAAAAAAAAAATTTTTAGTGAGAATCCACGTTAGATAACATAATAGTAGGTATTTTTTTTTAATTTAAATCTTTGACGCTTGTTGAATTCACATGTTGTCGGTGTATGCCCGACTAATTTCAAACTAATCATTCTTAGTTAGAACCGTCGGGAGATGATTTGGAGCCACCTTCTCCCCAAATTCAGCCTCCCTTACAGAGTGCCTTGTGTGGCGCAGCCCATGAGACCATTGAAAAAGGACCCTGGACGGATTTCCAAACAATATGTATAGCACATAACCGAGTAGGCTAATGCGTAGTGGACGGTGCGGGAGGGTTACAGTTTCATCACACCCCTTCCGTCGGAACCTACTCAGTTACGACTTATGTGTTATGCCTATAGTTGGACATACTCCGACAAACACCTAAGTTTAGCATTCACACATACAGGGTGCACCAAAACGCTAGCAAAAACTTAGCGTTATTATTATACTACCTTAAAACAATCCAATGGCAATAACCATTTGCCTCATCTTGTAGTTTTAGTGATTTAATATTTTTCAAACCCGCATTGCATAGAGTGCAAAACTCGGGCCAATGCCCCACCTATGACGCTGCATCGACTTCGAGTGACCTATTTACGGAACGTTCTTTGACCTCCAGCGCCAGTCAGATGTTTTATTGTGAACTTTTAAAAATACAGGATTTAAAAAAAACTTAGTTTTTTTAAAATCCTTAATTAATAGACTAAGTTAACTTTAATACTTACTAGCTGATGTCCGCGACTTCGTTCGCGTGGATGTAGGTTTTTTGAAATTTCCGTGGGAACTCTTTAATTTTCCGGGATAAAAAGTAGCCTATGTGCTAATCCAGGGTATAATCTATCTCCATTCTAAATTTCAGCCCAATCCGTCCAGTAGTTTTTGCGTGAAGGAGTAACAAACATACACACACACACACACACACACACACACACACACACACACACATACAAACTTTCGCATTTATAATATTAGTATGGATAACAAAATGTAAATTAATATTTTGTCTCGACAGTGGTTGTTTGATATCATCTCTGTTATGTTTCAACATAACTTCAAAATTAACTTGACGTGTGTGGAAAATAAATGAACTTTTGTGCAAACCGTACAAAGTTAAGGTTGATGTACACTTTAGATTTCAATTATCTAATTAAGTAATTTTTGAGTGCTCTTGCGGCTTTTTAGCAGTCCAAAAGGAAGAAAGGATTATAATTTCCTGGGATGGTAAGTAATATTTTTTTTTTTTTAAAGAATATTAGCCATGTTATTTGACTAATATTCCCCTTTCCTCTCCAACTAAGCGTCAGGCTTGTGCTAGGAGTAGGTACGACAATAGTGCAACGGGCGGGGTTTGAACCTTCGACCTTTCGGTTTTCAGTCCACTCCTTTACCGGTTGAGCTATTGAGGCTCTAATATGTATATGATATTTCGCATTTTTTTTTTTTTCAAAGAATTCACTAAAAGAAACACACTATTTCACTTTCACGTCACTTTTTTCAATGTTTTTCTTTGAGGACCTGAAGCCTCGTTTCAAACATCCCTCCCTCTCCAGCCCTCCCTCTCCAACCCTCTAAAGAAAGATCCGTTATTCGCTTCGTTATCATCATCATCATTATCATCGACCGATATACGTCCTCTGCTATTCATAGGTAGGTCTCTTGTAGGCATCTCCATACATAACGGTCTTGCCCCTTCTGAATTCAGTGGCTTCCTGCAACTGGTTTGATGTCGTCTGTCCACCTAGTGGTGAGTCTTCCAATGCTACGCTTCCCGGTGCGGTCACCATTTTAGCAATTTGGGACACCAATTTGATGTTCGTCGTTAAACCATAACAATAACTCGCTTAACGGAACGGTTAATCCGTCGTTACGGTTAAATGGAATGTGGGCATGCACCTTAATATCATATAATGGCACACAATAAATTTCCCGAATAAACAATTAAGACAAGCGACGCATAAAGTTCTGTAATAAATTTATGGTGTCATATGTTATATTGCTTGACATCCAAAAGTTACTTTATTTATTTGTTGTGAAGTATAACTTCACTTGGCTTAACTTTTATACTATTTAAGCATACCTGTTTCACGTTTACTTAAGGAAATCGTTAATTTTGCCATTAAGTAGGTAGTTAATCAAGAAAATACCGGATTCGAGACTTTTTCAGCTGATAAACTGAGAATAACTAGTAAATACCAACACTAACTAAGCAGTTTAAGGACTTTAACGCTATCAGAATAGATTTTTTTTTAATTATTTAATTCATAATAATATTCTAAATGATTAATGATGGGAATAAATTGCATTTAGAAGTTTACAAATTATAAACGAATACACAGAAAATTCGGATATCAAGATTGTTGTCGAATATACTATTTAAAGACGAAAAGGTAAGACAAAACAGGCAGGATGACAAATATATTACTAACATGCAAAATGTGAATGACGACAGTTGTTATTTTTAGTGAATATCAACAATAACTAGTAAATTTAAGAATATTAAAAAAATCCCATTCTTATTTCAGCAGTTTACTTCGGATAAACTAGTTAATCCCAAGTCTAACTAACCAGTTTAAGCACTTTAGCGTTAATACAATATATTTTTGTACTAATTTAATATTATCATTATGATAAAAATATTCTTAATTAATTCTAAAATCTTCTAAGTTAAGTGTTCTAAATGATGGAAAAAATTATAAGCGAATATACGGACATTACGGATAGCAAGATCAAATATGCTATTATTATTAGAGACGAAAAGAAGACAAAAGAGACAGGATGACAAATAAATGTGAAAATTTACACCATTCTCGTTTCATTTTGTCATAATTACACTATGCATTTTGTATACCTTTGCCAGCAGCCCACTTCCTTTCATAATATCAGGTCCCAGAACTCCTTTATGAATGGACTCGCCACATCGTAAGTACTCCAACTTGAAAAGCTCATTTCAGTTATAGCTGTCGCATTAGGTATTCTTTTAATGAATTTTTAATAGGTTTCTTTCAATTAACTTCTGAGTCGAGTTTTATGGGTTTCTTTTAAAAGAAATTAAGTGACTTCTTGCCTTTTATTTCACATACCAGATACAAAAATATCAATAAGATATAATTGCATCATGATTATTATCAACCGATCACCAGCTCACTACTGAGCACGGGTCTCTTCACAGAATAAGAAGAGATTGGCCATATTTCACCACACTGGTCAAGTGTGGATTGGCAGACTTCACAAACATTTGAGATCATTATGGAGAACACTCAGGCATGCAGATTTCCTCACGATGTTTTCCTTCACTGAAGCAACTGATATCTTATTTGTAAGTTAGAGGTGCGTTCCCGGGATTGAACCCCCGACCTCCCTAATAGGAGGTGACCACCACTAGTGACTAGGCTATCCCAGTTATCATAATCACTATAGTTTTAAGTGTTTAAGATATAAAATGTGAACAATTTATACCATTTTCGTTTCATTTTGTCATTATTATATTCTGTATTTTGTATACGTTTGTTAGCAGGCCACTTCCTTTCACAATATCAGGTCCCAGAACTCCTTTATAAATGGACTCACCACGTCGTTAGTACTCCAACTTGAAAAGCTCATTTCAGTTGCAGCAGTCGCATTAGGTATTCCTTTAATAAATATAACTAAATATATAAAAAGGAAAAGGTAACTGACTGATGGACTGATCGTCGACTGGATATGACGTAGACACATTTTTGAAAATTCAATCCCGAAGGGGGTAAAATAGGGGTTTGAAATTTGTGTAGTCTACTCACACAACGTCGCGGGCATAAGCTACTTTTTAATAGGTTCCTTTCTCGAACTTCTGTGTCGAGCTAAGAGTTTCTTTTAAAAGTACAAACAGGGGTCTCCTCTCAGAATGGAAAGAGCTTAGGCCATAGTCCACCATGCTGGCTGAGTGCGGATTAGCAGGCTTCAGACACCTTTGAGGATATTGTGGAGAAACTATAATGCAGTTTCCTCTCGATGCTTTCTTTCGAGTAAATTAAATTATCCAGGGTAAATACTATATCCTTCAAAGGAGTATGAAGTGTGAAGACTGTACTGCAACAACAGCATGCGGTTAAGCGCAGTAAAGCGAGCGTCGTTGGAACAATCTGAGATTATTGTGCAGCGTTTGACCTAAACCTGTGACGTCAGTCGCAGCTGCCATCTTGCGATCTCCCAACCTGTGCACATTTTGACGACTATTTCGACACTTGCAAGGAAAAACATCGTATCATATTATCCGTAACTTTACAGGAGAGCGCGCCAAAGATTTAAAAATTCTTATTAATTTCTGTTGAGCCTTAACGCCATCCTACCTCAATATTTTTTTGTTAGCAAGGTAAAATCTACACGTTTATATAGTTCACATGTTATTATTTTAAGTACTTTATTAGTTTTTGTGAGTTACAATCATATTCTACAGTATAAAAATATAAAATTTACAAAATTGAAATTCCAATTAGACATACAAATCAATACTGTGTGTTAATATTTACTTTGTTGTGTAAAAATTGTAAGTTGAGATACAAAGCCTGAGTTAAGTGAAAAATTCGCTTAATACGGAAAAACCGAGCCGAGAACCCAAGAAGCTATTGCACGTTACAATTTTATTTATGGCCGCTTTAGGCAAGTATGTGTAACTAAATATACCATTTTATCTTCAGTGGGTGCTGACTTACAATCTTCTCCCATTGGTTAAAATCGCAACACGACTTAATTTACAGAAGTCAGGGCAAAAAGGCATTTTTTGTTCACTATGAATATGATTTTAAATCAAAATCGATAAAAAATGAGTTACGATGTTTTTCCTTGCAACTGTCGATTATAGTCTTATTTTCAATTTGGTGGCATTTAAGGTAATTAAGACACACTTTCGCATTTCTATGTATTTATATGTAAGTAGGTATAGATTTTTGGGTAAATTGAATAATGTATTATCTAATGGCTCAATAAACAGTCGCCAGTCAAGCGAGATGGTAATCTATCATTATGACGGAACGCACGTCGAAGCGGAATGGATATCCTATTCAATATTTCAATATTAGCGCGCGTTCACACCTAACGTATCGTTACCCGCCGACTGTATGCAAGCATTCGATTACTAATTAACCCCCGACACAAAAAGAGGAGTATTATAAGTTTGACGTGTGTATCAGTGTATCTGTGGCGTCGTAGCTCCTAAACTAATGAACCGATTTTAATTTATTTTTGTTCTTAGCTATAATCCAATAAAATCGGTTCAGCCGTTTGAAAGTTATCAGCTCTTTTCTAGTTACTGTAACCTTCACTTGTCGGGGGTGTTATAAATTTATAATTTACACTTGTTAATTCACGGTTTTCGGATTTATCCTTTACTCGTGCTAAAAGACCTAGCTTCCATGACTCTATAGGCACCCTATATAGGTTTCTTGACAGACAGAAAACAAAGTGATGCTATAAGTGTTCCTTTCTTTCTTTTGAGGTACGGAACCCGAAAAAAACAAAATCAGAATTCATTTATTTCATGCAGGTCAATAAGTAATAGCTAGTATGTCTTATGCTACATCAGTGACTCTACCATCGGTTTGGAATGCAGATTCTACTGAGAAGAGCCGGCAAAAACTCAGGAACTGCTCTTTTCAAATAATAAAATGTTACAATTTTTTTACACTACACCATCTTGTGAGCAACTGAAAGTTCAGCCGGTTGCCTCCACGCAACTTCGTCATTAGGGATTTACCGTGTTTTTAGGCAATGTTTAAATTAAATGTAATGCCAAGTCTCTATATAAAAACGCAACATACATAATATTATATTCTACTTTTCCTTACACCGAACCGACAATACGCTATGACGCTTTAGTCGCTTACTCTTGGTGCGCGGCGGCATACTATTATACTATGCCGCTACGTGCTACGAACGTATACTGGCTACGAACGTAGACAGGCTACGAACGTAGACTGGCTACGAATGTAGACTGTCTACGAACTTAGACTGGCTACGTATGTAGACTGGCTACGTAGCTACAGCGCGGTGTATTGTGTGGTATTGTGGACATAGTGTACACGAAAACTGCAGTCTGACTTATCGTTCATTCTGGAGTTCCCAGTAAACGTTCGGACTTCGGCGGCTGACACGTTGGGTGTGAACGCTCACATAAATATTATGTATTCCAACAAATTTGTGCATTTATTTATAGAAGCACTCAGGACATTAATAATACTCTTACTTGGTTAAGCACATTGGACCATGGCATTATCATGACATGTAATGCATCCAAAAATAACCTTGAATTTTTCCTTATAAATATTTTATAATGCGATTGTATGCAAGTATTATTGTTGATGCAATAGGTAACTATATGGTTTTGTAATATAAATTAAGATTTATGATTACATGTTTTCTATACTGTAAACATCTTTATATAATTAACTATTCTAACAAGTGTAAATTAAAAATTTTCAACACCCCCGACAAATCATTTTCAAATACATAATTATGTATATCTAGGCAACGTCCATATTGACAGCTTGACATTTGTCAATTGACACTTGAATATTATGAACCTAACGGTTATATAACCTTCTTTTATACAAGAAAACTAGAAAAGAGCTGATAACTCTTAAACGGCTGAACCAATTTTTTTGGATTATAGCTAAGAACACTCTCGATCAAGCCACCTTTCAAACAAAAAAAACTAAATTAAAATCGGTTCATTCGTTTAGGCGCTACGGTGCCACAGACAGATACACAGATACACAGATACACAGATACACAGATACACAGACACACAGATACACAGATACACAGATACACACGTCAAACTTATAACACCCCTCTTTTTGGGTCGGGGGTTAAAAAGAAATGATTTTATTTTCTATAATTCAATTTTATGGCTAATTTTAGGTAATTTTTCAGAACAGTAGTTTCGATAACCCTATGGCGCAGTGGTGAACGCTGTGGTCTTATTATAGAGCCGTTTTGGGTCCATTTCTCGCAAAGTCTACCTAGACTGCAACGCCTCTACTGCATACACTACTTGTTACCCATATCCATACTTTCATACTAATATTATAAAAATCAAAAGTGTGTATGTATGTGTGTCTGTCTGTTTGTTTATTTGTCTGTCTGCTATCGTTTCACGGCTCATCCATTTAACCGATTTTGATGAAAGGTACAGAGTTAGCTTGCATCCCGGGGAAGTTCCCACAGGACTTTTTAAAACCTAAATCCACGTGGACATGATGGCCTACTATAATAAACTGATGGCTTACTATAATTATTATAATATAATTTATTTATTTGTTTATTTTTATTTTTCATTTACCAAAATTGTATTTACAAAGTAGTAATAAACTAAGTAACAATGGAAATGCTTATCTTATAATACATATTATTCAAAGTTCATTCATATCACTAATTAAAATATATCAATTATTCTCATAGAAAGCAGAGAGCGAACAAAACAATCCAGATCAGCTTAATTAGACAGAGGCCTGACTAGGGATGAGGGATGATAAGTTAGGAGAGGGAAGAATCGTTCGAGTTCAAACCGTAATTATTTGTTGGATCCCGTCTATAAAGTTTTGATTAAAAAAGATTTGAAAGGTTGAGAATGAAAATAATTTTAGATTTGTCTTGAGTTGGCGATAAAATTTAAACAATCGCTATCAATTGTAGGGTAGTTATATGGTTTAAAGAGAAGTGTACTCGATGCGCGCGCCATACGAACGTAGTTTGGTTCTCATTTGAATATTATGCGATCGAACTTAATGAAAGTGTACCTAGCCTCTCTAGATGAATAGAGTGAAGACAGCATTCAAAAAAGATTTAGGTCTCTCCTACGAACGATAACAATAATGGAACCAACGGAAAAATAAGATGGCGGGAAGAAGATGGATGAGGAATACTGAGGATTGGGTGTGGTGGCTCTTATTAGGGAACCTAGGGGGTCCAACAGTGGACATCCACAGGGGATGATGGTGAAAATTGTGAATTTTTTTAGACATGTTCTAGAAACAAATATCTGAGTCTCCAAAGTTTCCACAAACTCACGTTTACTGAACGCGTCATTTCAACCGATTATATCGCTATCCTAACAGCCTCATGATTGGTTCGTACTGTAAGTCATATGATACAGGCTGTTGCCCGATTGGCCGAATCAAAGTGACAGTTACGGAGCTCTAACCGAATATTGAAAATACGTGTGGCAGAAATACGAGTATTGTTATATTACTATGCATTGTTCAGCACGATAGAGAAATCTCTATGACACGCTAAAATGGTGCGTATGGAATATTTCTATGGTTTGTCGCTCACTGATTTATTCCTGTGGTTGAAAAATCATCAGCATCAATTTATATGTGATTTCTAGGTGTTTCACAATCTCATTATTATTTTTTGCTGACTACTTGCGTATCTATTAAAAATAATGACATCTTCAAAAACATCAAAAGCATTCCTCGCAGAGTATTTTCGAGTACTTCAATGACTTGATAAATAATAATTGAATCTATAACACGTTAGGTTTTCAAAATGATTTCATTTTTAGGATTCCATACCTTAAAGGGGGAAAAGGGACCCTTATAGGATCACTTTGTTGTCTGTCTGTCGTGTCTGTCAAGAAAACCTACTAGTATTTCCTTTGACTTAGAATCATGAGATTTGGCAAGTAGGTAGGTCTTATAGCACAAGTAAAGGAAAAATTCCGAAAACCGTGAATTTTTGGTTATACTTATCACAAAATAAAAATTAAAATGTGTTCACGAACAAGATAAAGTTGAAAACTAAAACCCGACTGCGATCGTCTTAATAAACGCTGAAATATTATATTAAAATTGTTTTTTTGTCGCTTGGTATATTTTAATGTAGTAGTAAATTCATATTCATGAACTCAGAATTTTCTCCTCTTTCATTTGAAACCCCACTCGATACAATAGCAAGAAAAAAATTGGAGACCCCCACTTTTTTCACGTAACATCCGTTAAGTCAATTTTTTTCGTATAAAATGTAGCCTATGTCACCCGGGCCTACACGACAAATCGATTGACACCTCATTCATCAAAATCGGCCCAGTAGTTTAGGCTCTACGGTGGAACACAGAATCTGGATACAAACATACATACCTACATACATAGACTGCTAAAATCATAACCCTTCCTTTTGGTTTTGCCGCAGTCGAGTAAAAATTTAATTTACTAAATCACAACATATTTAGGTATATCTTCTACGATGGTACCGAACCCTGCGTGTGCAAGTTCAACTCGCACTTGACGGGTTTTTAGTAAAATGAATGCAAGTACCGTGAAAATTGCTGCCGTGCTGCTGCTAGAATGTGTAGGCATCGGCTAAGAAAGGATCTTTGAAAAGGAGATCATTCTAGCTCCATACATTTTTGGGCCTTTTCTGAAAGTGCCGGCCAACGAAAAAAAATGGTACGGATCGTTAGAACTAGCCATTTGGAGTAATAGTTAATATGGCAGAAAAGTTGTAGGATTGTTCTGAACCAAGATATACAGGGTCGAAGATTCGTCATTTTCATACATTTTATTGATTTCTAAAAGTGCTGGGAAACATAAAATAATGTTAGATATTGCTAGAACTAATGATTTGAAGCAATTGTCATTATGACCCGAAGGCTGTGGGGCCATTATATGTCGTGTTATACAAGTTATACAAAAAATGAATATACTTTGTATAATTAATTGTAACCGATTTTATGATTTTGTTACTGTTCTGATTGTTTTATACGAATTTAAATACACGTACAATTATTTTGACTCCCAAGAAGTGCTGGATCAGCTGCAATGTGGACAAAATTCGTTTATACATACCTGGATTGTATGCGGCCTTGAATACTAGGTGATCTCATCCAGCCATCTCCCAAACTTCTGCCACTGGGAATTGGGATATCTCCGGCGAGCTCTGTGATGAATGCACCATTTGGTTATACGTACTGTTCACCATAGTAAGTACGGGCTTGCTTCAGTCGATAGCTGCCCAAAGCAACCTGCGTCAATTCTTCTGTGAATCTAGGAAAGTCATTGAACGAAGGATGTTGGCTTCCATAGCCTGGAAATGAGCTCTCCTTCTATTATAATTACATATTGTTTGTGATAGCAAGTTCTGCTGAACTGTTTTGCTCATTGACCGTTCATGGATTACGTCAAGAAAATCACGTGCATGCACGTTGTTGTCTATCAGAACATGATAGCCGTTCAGCAATGCTGACAAAATCCTGAAATAATCGATCATGTAATCATTTACATTATCCAGCTGCAAATGGTAAAATGTCTAGATTTATTGGCTTGGTCAGTAGTTAGCTGGGTTTTTACTGATGTTTTGTTACTGGCATTTGTGCCACATAACCGCACACCTCAAGAAAGAAGATTACCTCAAGATTGTTTATGGTATCTCTAAAACCATGGACTAAGATAAAAATCCAGTAAAAATCTTCTATATCATTTAAGGTATCATTTAAAATCTGGGCATTGGAAGTTGCTGCAGCGTGTAGATTATTGTTCCATCGCAACAAATATAAAGGCTTTTAGTGGTTTCGGAACTTGTGGTTAGGGTATGATTTTCACTGAAAAAAGTAATTAGTGCTTTTCTGAAGATATATGTACATGCCTGTATCTGTCTGTACATGCCCTTTATAGATAGCCTTTCTTTCTTGAGGCATGCGGTTATGTGACACAAATGCTAGAATCAAAACATTTAAATGAAACCCAGCTAATTACTGACCAAACCAATAAATCTAAGCTTGTTACCATTTGCCGCTGGATGGTGGAAGTGATGAACAATTGCTTTAAAAGAGATTTTCGTTTGCTCAGGATTGATCAGAGTGACCGGGCATTAAGTAACGTGATCGATTATTTCAGGATCGCGGTAACATCGCTAAACAGCTATCATGTTCTGATAGACAATAACGTGTACTACAGACGTGATTTCGTTGACAAAATCCATGAACTGGTCAATGCGCAAAACAGTTCAGCAGAACTTGTTATCACACACAATAATTATAATAGAAGAAGAGCTCATTTCTAGGCTATGGAAGCCGACATCCTCCATTCAATGACTTTCCTAGATTCACAGAAGAATCGACGCAGGTTGCTTTGGGCAGCTATCGACTGAAGCAAGCCCGTAGTTACTATGGTGAACAGTACTTATAACCAAATGGTGCATTCATCACAGAGCTCGCCGGAGATATCCCAATTTCCAGTAGCAGAAGTTTGGGAGATGGCTGGATGAGATCACCTAGTATTCAAGGCCGCATACAATCCAGGTATGTATAAACGAATTTTGTCCACATTGCAGCTGATCCAGCACTTTGTGGGAGTCAAAATAATTGTACGTGTATTCAAATTCGTGTGAAACAATCAGAACAGTAACAAAATCATAAAATCGGTTACAATTAATTATACAAAGTATATTCATTTTTTGTATAACTTGTATAACACGACATATAATGGCCCCACAGCCTTCGGGTCATAATGACAATTGCTTCAAATCATTAGTTCTAGCAATATCTAACATTATTTTATGTTTCCCAGCACTTTTAGAAATCAATAAAATGTATGAAAATGACGAATCTTCGACCTTGTATAACTTGGTTCAGAGCAATCCTACAACTTTTCTGCCATATTAACTATTATTCCAAATGGCTAGTTCTAACGATCTGTACCATTTTTTTTCGTTGGCCGGCACTTTCAGAAAAGGCCCAAAAATAATGATCTCCTTTTAACCCGTAAGCTTTAAAATAAGTGTTCGAATTTCAAACCCTTACATACAAATTCACCTTACATACTTCGATTTCATACAAATGTATGAAAATTTTTCAGTTTTGAAGAAATTGTAGTAATTGTACCTATTTACATTTTATTGTAACAAATCAGTAATTACTGTGCGCGGACGAAGCTGAAACTTTCAACTCATTTCCTTGAACTCTCCAGATATTAGCTTTCTAAAGTTTTGGAGAAACGCAATAGCGGCATTTGACTGCTCAAAACTGACTTTGCTTTAGTTTGTTTATAAACCAACCAGTAAATTGTTCAACTTATTATTCTGCCAGTTAATTGTTCAACTTATTATGATGCCAGCGACTTCGTCCGCGTGGATATAGGTTTTTGAAAATCTCGTGGAAATTATTTGATTTTTCCGGCACGTGTGGTTTAGGATGTGTATTGATAGATCAGTTAGTCAGGACCACTCTTTTTAGATGTTACTAGCGACTCGCCCCGGCTTCGCACGGGTAGCTTATTACAATTTTCGTAAGGATCACTAATAAAAAAAATATAGCCTTTGTCAATCAGGAATACTGTAGCTTTCTACTGGTTGAAGCATTTTCAAAATGGGTTTAGTACTTTCAGAGATTACCCCATACAAACAAATTCACAAAAGTTACCTCTTTATAATATTAGTATAGATGTATAGATCGGTCAAAAATCGGTCGGAATCGATCGATAAACGGTGAAGGAAACCTGCATGCCTGAGAGTTCTCCATGTCCTCAAAGGCGTGTGAAGTCTGCCAATCCGCATTGGGCCCGCGTGGCAGACTATGGCCTAAAACCTTCTCATTCTGAGAGGAGACCCGTACTCAGTAGTGGGGCGGAAATGGGTTGATCATGATGAGATGTATAGATAACATCATTACATAGACTAAATTATTGTTCATCTATGCGTATAACATTTTTTGCAGAGAGAAAAAAATTACTCGTAAGGGGAAGTTGTCAGGTTTTTCCAATATACTAGTAAAAACATATGTAGTCATGTATTTAATACGTTCTTCACTTACACACACATATATCACTGTAAAGCTCTGGTTTCACAGCCGAGCGATGCGATAGCTATATAGATGGTTTTAATTTGATGATGTTAAGAAAAATTTCGTGAGGAAACCTACATGTCTGAGAGTTCTCCAAAATCGCGGGCATCATAATGGTGATAGGCTACGGCCGTGGCTTGTTACCACCCTATCGGCAAAGCGGTGCCACCAAGCGATTACGGGTTCCGGTTTGTGTAGAAACTAGTGGGGTATGGGTTAAATACCCCTTCCAAATTAGTCCGCTTTCAATCAACTCGGCGATTGCTATTGAAAAGAGCAACCGCCGAGTTTCTTGCTGGTTCTTCTCGGTAGGAACGGCATTCCGAACCAGTGGTAAATTATTTGACGATTCAAAAGCACTTGTAAAAGTTTAGTTAAATGAAAATCTATTCTATTCTATTCTAACTAAGCCTGCATCATCACTTACCACGTTAAGATTGCAGTCAACGGCTAATTTATGTAATGAAATATTAAAAAAAATCTAGCTGGAGATAAGATTTTTATAGCGTATTGCATGCATTAGATATAGAACCTAACCTATATAGAGTACCATGCGTGCGTCGGTAATGGTCGTTTGTCAAAGCAACGATCAATCTTCCCCGTTCATTCGTCAATACATTGGGGGAGAGCCTGTCTATGGTCTGTATAGACCCATAATGTACTGAAACTCCGCTTGTTCGCCGAAACATGGGGTCTGACGTGTATTGAACATTATGTCTTAAGTTTCATGAGTTTAAGCAATTAAATAATGCGCTGAAGGAACAACACCTCCATCCATGTCTTAGAGTTTTCGGTAATGTTCCCAAAGGTATGTGGAATCTGCCGATTCAATCTTGACTAGCATGGTGGACTATGGCTTAACCCCTTCTCGTTCTGAGAACTTTGCTCCAAGCTTTGGGCGTCAAGGGTTGAGATGATGATTCCATGAGTTTTCTCTTCGACAATATGACTGTATATTAATTTTTCGTTTATATTTCGTTGGTCTAGTGGTTAGCTTATTTGGCTGCGGATCACAACGTCCCGGGTTTGAATCGATTAAATTATTATTGGGGGTTTCAGCCTCTTTTGAGCATAGGTCAGATAAAGAAGGGTTTAAACCACAGTCCCCCATCTGACAAAGTGTAAATTAGCAGGCTTCACACTTCTTTCAAAACCTTATGAAGAAATCACCTTTGCCATTTTTTCTTCACCGTTAAACAAGTATTTATTTGTTTAAAACGCATTTAACTCCCGAAAAGTTAGAGCTCCGTGACCGACATCAAACCCAAGCCTTCTCGAATAGACGACTGACGTCTTAAGCACTAAGATATAACTACTAACTACTAAAGATTACACAATTCCATTCCCGTGACGGCGTAGCGCGTAATACGTTTATTGAACACAATTGAGTGACTAGTCACAAAATATGCTAAAGTTGTCAGCGCGAGCATTGTGTATTCAAGCGGGATCGCAATACCCTTCGAGAAATTCCGTCAATTTACTAACAGACCCCTCGTCATCAGAAATATATCAAAAATACAGCGACAGCCCTTACTTATCTTCATAATAACTGTCATCTTATTGTGCGTTTTGGCCCGAAAACTCATAGCAAAAAAAGTAAAACCGACTTCAATAACCACAAACACTAAAAAGTAGGAAACTTAAGTAAGTTAATGAAGTCGGTTTTTTTGGGCCTATTAAGTAGGTATAGTAACAAAGAAATTACTTAAACAGCTTTTAATATCTGTATTAGTGTTTAAAAATTAATACTTACCAATACATAACAAGTTAGAGCCTTTGCACACTACATTTTTTAAACGCGCCGTTGACGTGTGTAGCGATACAGACGCGATGCCAACGCGCGTGTGTAACGATACAGACGCGCCGGTGTCGCGCGTTTGAGTCGATACAAACGCGATGCTAACGCGCGTGTGTATCGATACAAACGATAACAAACTGCTCTGTAGGATAAAAGCGCGCCGTTGACGCACGTTTCTAAAACGCGCGTCAACGGCGCGTTTAAAAAACGCGGCGTGCAAAGGCTCTTAGCCGTTGACTGCGATCTCGCCGCGTAGCAACATGGCTTTCCCGGTATGTTAGTAAGAGTATTTATTCGTCCAAGGTTAGTAACTACTTAGCTCGGCTATAGCCTCCCACTAGGCAAAAATTAAAAGGGATTTAGTCCTTTACATGAGTTTTCCAATCAGATACATTTTAAGTTTTCTTTTGTGTAACCTAAGATTTGCGTCGCGTGATGCAATAAAATATGTACAATGTACATACATACATACATATATACATACATACACACATAAAGTGCCTATCAAGGTACCTATAATACGCCCAATACGACTATGCGTCTATTCGCAAGCAATACCATTTTCTAATTATGGATCTAAAATTTATACTTATAAGTAGGTGGTAGAAATGAAGCATTCTATGCAAACAATAGATCCAATCACAGATTTGACTTCATGCAAAGTGTGAAGACATACAATTTTCCACGCTTCGCACAGTGTAGAGCTGTATGGATTCAATCACGATTTGACGGCTTCTCTTCCCAATCCTTAGTTGATACAAACTATCTTCAAAGGGCCACAAAACCGCTTAATACCTATACCTACCTACTCGTACATTTGGATTGGTGTAGGTACTGTCAGTTGCAAAATTCAAACTGCAATTTTGTCAATGAAAATCGCAGCGTTGCAGTCCCCAACTACTGTTGCGATATTATTACTTTCTTTTCATAGGTATCTCTTCCCGGCATACATCATCATCATCATCATCAGCCTGTGGACGTCCACTGTTGGACATAGGCCTTCCCCAAAGAGCGCCACCACACCCGGTCCTCAGCCTTCCTCATCCAGCCACTTCCCGCCGGCCGCTTTATATCGTCGGTCCATCGTGCTGGAGGGCGTTCCACACTACGTTTGCTTAAACGCGGTCTCCACTCAAAGACTTTCCGGCTCCAACGGCCATCGCCTCTACGACATACACTGCAATGCAACTTAGAAGCCACCTGTTGTGCGTTGATGGCAGTGAATCAGAAATCTGACCGCAAGTTCCAACAATAGCTGTACAAAGTTTCAATGATGATGAACGATACGTGACGTAAACGCATAAGTAACAAATAGATATTTATTTATTAAGGAACACTAACAATATACATATTTAACATTATAAATATACTTACTTACAAACTATTACATAGACTGATATGCATATCAATGACTAGTGTCCACAACATTTTTGTAAAGCGCCAGGTAAACATTATATTACAATAGATTTAATAGATACAAGTACTTAAGTAATAGGTTTATAAAACATAATTACATTATAAAAAAAAAAACTGTATCACTCTCTAGGTCTTTAACTGAATGAGGTTTTTTATGTCCATGAAAAAAAATTATGCCAATTCGTTGCGCCCGCGCCGTTGCGTCGCGATTGAAGTATCCTTCACCAACAAACCAACACACATTCGTATTTATAATAATATGGGTACTTATCTAGTGATTTTACAGTAGAATATAGCAGTAGAATGACATCAGAAACCCACTAATGTGGCAAGTTAAATTAACCAAGGGTTAACGATTCCCATTAGTTGTTAGTTATAGTATTGAACGAACACTTAACGTGTTCTTTGATGAACGAAGGAAGCAAGGGTTAATTTAGAAACACTGACAGTTAATCCATTTTACTAACGGCCTGGGTCGAATATTCAATCAATGCAATGGATTCGGATTATTCGATTACAAATTAGCCCATGACTACGATGTCACCTGGTGCTAAGTGATATAGAAGTGATGTAGTCTAAGATGGTAGCGGGCTAACTTGGAAGAGATATGGCAGTTTTATTAAATTCATAACCCCATATCGGTTTCTATACCACATCGTACTGGAACGCTAAATCGCTTGGTGGTAACTAGCCACGGCCGTAGCCTCCCACCAGGGAAAGCTGGTAACCTCCCACCACCCGCGTCAGGCAAGCCATAAAATCAAAATCAAAACAGGCTATTCTTTTTGAGTTTTTTGATATCAAATTCGACTGCGAGTTTGATATCAGAAAAACTATTCCAATAGTAGTGGAAAAGCCAAGGTATGTAATGGAATTCGCAATCACAACGTTGATAGGCTTACTGTAGTACCGTAGCTTCAGATATCCAGTTTCAATGAACGATCCATAATTCATGGAGATTGTAATGTGTCCGGAGACTTGTACCTAACTGGCGTATGATGCGGATTTTACCAGCATTATCAACGCTTAGTGAATTATTGCTGAACTGCTTTATTTTTGACCCCCGACCCAAAAAGAGGGGGGGTTATAAGTTTGACGTGTGTATCTGTGTATCTGTCTGTGGCATCGTAGCTCCTAAACTAATGAACCGATTTTAATTTGTTTTTTTTTGTTTCAAAGGTGGCTTGATCGAGAATGTTCTTAGTTAGAATCCAAGAAAATCGGTTCAGCCGTTTTAATGTTATCAGTTCTTTTCTAGCTACTTTAACCTTCACTTGTCAGGGGTGTTATAAATTTTTAATTTACACTTGTATAAATTTTTAAATTAGTTAAGTACATACAAACGTATCACGCCTATTATTCTTTTCTTTGTTGTTCGAGATCTATAACAAAGCCATATATCGATTTATCTCTTCATTATTTATGCCTTGAAACAATTAATGTAGTAAAAAAATTATGGCTCTTGAAAAATCACTATTTAAGGGCAAATTTTGAGGCAACTTCGTGGGTAAATAAACTATATAAAAAGATATTTCTTGTACGAAGGTACGGAAGCACGAAGGAAATTCCATATACTTAGTTGGTATTGTTTTATCACTTGTTTCCATACTAAGGTGTGCCTGTCTAAGCCTTTAATGAATTAATTGTCACAATGAAAGGAACCAAGATTTCGTATACAAACATCCATTTGCTAAAGCAGATTGAGTGGCGCAATACTGTTAGTTGAGAAATGGTTGTTTGATCGCATGTGTTGGGTTAAGTATTTGAAAACCGCATACGGGCGTTTATACATATCGGCCCATCCTACGAATAACGACACTATTACAAAAGGTCTACTTTCAGGAGGAGCATTTTTGTGTTTTATTTTAATACTTATGAACATGCATGTAATCTTACGAGTATATGTAGTTTACAATGTAGGGAAAGGGTTTTAGGATTATTATAAAGCAGTTTTCTTCAATTGCAAGCATTGATATTGTCCCTAAGGACTTTATTCCACGGAACCGAATAGTTTCTATCATAATGATTGCGGTTGTATCTTTTTCGTCAAAAAAAAACGATCATAAAAGTATTGAAAGTTTTTAGTTGAAAGTTTTATGAAAGCAGCCATAAATACCATAGTGGCTGTATTCCATGGATTTGTGCTAACCTATAAGTGCTAGATTGAATTGTTAGAATTAAATTAAATATCCACATATTTAATTAGTTATAAGATGTCAGTTATAGATGTTGATCGTTTACAAAAAAAAAAAATCGACCATATGCGAGTCAGCCTCACGCACCGAGGGTTCCGTACTCGAGTATTTTTTCCGACATTTTGCACGATAAATCAAAAACTGAGCATAATAATAAATAAAAATCTGTTTTAGAATGTACAGGCAAAGTCCTTCCATATGATACCTCACTTGATATAGTTCTCTTACTTCGAAAACAAATTTTATCTGTTTTTGATGATGTAACCACAAATTCAGGGTTTTAAGATTTATTCCTTTACTTGTGCTATAAGACCTACCTACTGCCAAATTTCATGATTGTATGTTAACGGGAAATACCCTATAGGTTTTCTTGACAGACACGACGGACGGACGGACGGACAAACAGACAGTGAACATAGTGATCCTATAAGGGTTCCGTTTTTCCTTTTGAGGTACGGAACTCTAAAAACGCTCGTTTACTAAACCGTTCGTCTACGTTCCTTAGTCAAGGGTCTATTTGCAACGCTGGGAGTAAAACAAATAGTGTACAAGATCGATGTTTATTCGGGACACTTGTACTCTGTTACGTAAAGGCCGGAGCCCGGAGTTAACTTGTTGTTTGACGTGCGGGACGCTATCTTGACCTACTCTATCCCGGAATATTGTACTAACATATTATGTAACATAGTATATCAGGCTTCTATGAATATACTCAGAATCTAATGACCATTTCGAAATGACCATCTAACTAGAGGGTGCCCGCGACTTCATCTGCGTGGATTTAGGTTTTTAAAGATCCTGTGGGAACTGTTTGATTTTCCGGGATAAAAAGGAGCCTATGTCCGTCCCCGGGATATAAGCTAACCCTGTACCTTTCGTCAGAATCGATTAAACTGTTGGGCCGTGAAAAGGTACCAGACAGACAGACAGACATACATACAGACACTCTTTCGCATTAATAATAGACTACTAGATAGTTGAAAGATTCAGGGGGCGCAAGATTGCGGCGTGTGGAAGGCTCTAGAATGTATGTTTAGCAGTCAACTTTAAGGTTTTATCAAACAAGATGAAGAAGAACATGTACAAGATGTATTTATTATTTCATCTAGACACTAGAATGATATGCCTAGAGTATATGAAAATACAATATAATTATTATTTTCATAAGAAAATTCAGTGTTACCAACGATAAATTTTCAACAACACACTGAAATAATATTCCATCAAAATTTTGGACTGCTGTAATCACTTATCTGATACAAACCATCCATCAGCTCATGGCCTAAATTAGTGGAAAAGTTTAATTTCATGTTCCATAATTAAAACAAAGGCCTAATCTTTTAATCGCATCAAAAGGCCCAACAAATCGCGCCAGGTACCTACGGATACTGTAATAAAATGAAAACGTTAAAGGTTGCTTCCCACACGACCTAATGCGGTGAATCGAACTATGCCGTTTAATGAAAGACGCTCGATGCCTCAAGCACCGCCTCTCCAACATAGTTCCTCTCATATATGTAGAAGGAATCTATGGTTCCTCTACCTTTAATAACATTTACCGGACTGCCAAACGGATAAGGATATTTTGAGTTGTCAACAATAGGTAATTGATTTGACTTTTATTATTATATATTTTAATCGTTACTGTTAAATATTTTATCGTTCGCTTGTGTAAAGTCTATATGTATGTCTTAACTTAATGTTTTAAACTTTTTATTTTTATTTAATTTAATTTAAGGTAATATTCAAAAACCAGTTACAGTGACAAAGTGTATCACATCCGTGGCCTTTTTGAAAAATGAAAGAGAACCCCTGGGGCCTTTTTGAAAAATACAAGAGAACCCCGGATGGGTTCTAAACTAGTTTAAAATAATTTAAAAATAAACTATAAGTAGTTTTAGAATATAATTATTTGAAATTTTCTATCAGCTCTACCACGTAATATTTTTTTGTATTCACAGAGCAAAATGGTGGGTGTTGGTTTGAAATACTACGCACCGTGGGAAGGTACCCTTACGTTTTCTATAATACATTTACTTTACAGGCAAAACAAATACAGTACCTTCGTAAGGGCCCCAGCTAAGGGCCCAACTTACTGTTATTACCTCGTAAATAAAACGAGTACTTTGTGCTGTCTAACGTAAAAGATTATAAGGTGAAGTTTTAGGATAAGATTTACAACTTTCTCAAAATCCTTTGAGCGAGATTACGGACCTACCACGGAATTCTAAGTATGGTAATAGACCGTGTGTCGCTGGTTAACTTTCCATACATATAAATGATATGTCCTACCATATCTCTAGCTTCCACAGCAATGTTACTAATTTGTATGCTTTGCAAATACGTTTGCTTTTACAATAACTTGCTCTAATGCTCCACGAGTCATCAACACCACTGTATTCCTTTACCACTTCTGTATCTATTCTGGATTCTGTGGTGAGTATTAATTAGCTATACAATAATTATTATAAGGGTCGTTATCCGTTAAAAGATCAGCTTCTGATCCAGAATGCTTGTTTTCTAAATTATGTAATGCTCTTTGGTTCCGAGCAGCATTTCTGTAAACTTTTCGTAGGGGTCTAAAGGTCATAGCAGACAAGATGCTTTTAGAATCAGCGATCGGCGATTTAGTGGTTTTCGGAAGTTCCTACGCAATTCCAGTACAGGAATCGAACGGTGAAAGCCATCAAAACGCGATGCATCATCGATACAGTTACAATATCGCCGTTACTAAAAGTATCGTGTGTGCTAGGGCATTATAACATTGTAAAGAAGACAAACCCTACGATTCGAGCTAGGCATTGATATGCCAGCCAGTAATTTTATCCTTTTAAATAAATGGATTAGTTTCCATAAAATATACCTTTCAAAATAACACGAACAAATTACTGTTTTAATGAAATGAATACAAAATGAGGTGCAATATCGAAGCCCCGATTTCACGCGTCATTGATCAACAATTCCCACAATACATGATTACAGCGTGACAGCGATCACGCGAGCAGCCGTGACGGTGAGCACGCGAGCGGTGATCGCGTGTTCGCGTGCTCTCGGCTGCGTAGCGTGCGCTGTTTTCACTTCAGCCCAGTCGGAGCTTTCTTGAGTGCTCAATAAGCGCTTACACGCGATTGACGCGGCCACTGTTTTACTAGAACCGGCCAGCTTCATTATTATATCAATATGGCAGCCTGTAACTACTCTATCAAGTAGAAGAAATTAATAAAGCACCAATATCTTCATGATTACAGCGTGACAGCGATCAAGCGAGCAGTGGCCTAACGGTGATCACGCGAGCGGTGATCGGGTATTCGCGTGCTCTCGGCTGCGTAGCGTGCGCTGTGTTCGCTTCAGCCCAGTCGGAGCTTTCTTGAGTGCTCAATAAGCACTCACACGCGATTGACGCGGCCACTGTTTTACTAGGACCGGCCAGCTTTATTATTATATATTAATATGGCAGCCTGTAACTACTCTATCAAGTAGAAGATATTAATAAAGCACCAATATCTTCATGATTACAGCGTGACAGCGATCACGCGAGCAGCGGCGTGACGGCGATCACGCGAGCGGTGATGGCGTGTTCGCGTGCTCTCGGCTGCGTAGCGTGCGCTGTTTTCACTTCAGCCCAGTCGGAGCTTTCTTGAGTGCTCAATAAGCGCTTACACGCGATTGACGCGGCCACTGTTTTACTAGAACCGGCCAGCTTCATTATTACATCAATATGGCAGCCTGTAACTACTCTATCAAGTAGAAGAAATTAATAAAGCACCAATATCTTCATGATTACAGCGTGACAGCGATCAAGCGAGCAGTGGCCTAACGGTGATCACGCGAGCGGTGATCGGGTATTCGCGTGCTCTCGGCTGCGTAGCGTGCGCTGTGTTCGCTTCAGCCCAGTCGGAGCTTTCTTGAGTGCTCAATAAGCGCTCACACGCGATTGACGCGGCCACTGTTTTACTAGGACCGGCCAGCTTTATTATTATATTAATATGGCAGCCTGTAACTACTCTATCAAGTAGAAGGAAATAATAAAGCACCAATATCTTCATGATTATAGCGTGACGGCGATCAAGCGAGCAGCCATGACGGTGATCACGCGAGCGGTGATCGCGTGTTCGCGTGCTCTCGGCTGCGTAGCGTGCGCTGTTTTCACTTCAGCCCAGTCGGAGCTTTCTTGAGTGCTCAATAAGCGCTTACACGCGATTGACGCGGCCACTGTTTTACTAGAACCGGCCAGATTCAATATTATATCAATATGGCAGCCTGTAACTACTCTATCAAGTAGAAGGAAATAATAAAGCACCAATATCTTCATGATTATAGCGTGACGGCGATCAAGCGAGCAGCCATGACGGTGATCACGCGAGCGGTGATCGCGTGTTCGCGTGCTCTCGGCTGCGTAGCGTGCGCTGTTTTCACTTCAGCCCAGTCGGAGCTTTCTTGAGTGCTCAATAAGCGCTTACACGCGATTGACGCGGCCACTGTTTTACTAGAACCGGCCAGATTCAATATTATATCAATATGGCAGCCTGTAACTACTCTATCAAGTAGAAGGAAATAATAAAGCACCAATATCTTCATGATTATAGCGTGACGGCGATCAAGCGAGCAGCCATGACGGTGATCACGCGAGCGGTGATCGCGTGTTCGCGTGCTCTCGGCTGCGTAGCGTGCGCTGTTTTCACTTCAGCCCAGTCGGAGCTTTCTTGAGTGCTCAATAAGCGCTTACACGCGATTGACGCGGCCACTGTTTTACTAGAACCGGCCAGATTCAATATTATATCAATATGGCAGCCTGTAACTACTCTATCAAGTAGAAGAAATTAATAAAGCACCAATATCTTCATGATTACTGCGTGACAGCGATCACGCGAGCAGCGGCGTGACGGCGATCACGCGAGCGGTGATCGCGTGTTCGCGTGCTCTCGGCTGGGTGGCGTGCGCTGTTTTTACTTCAGCTCAGTCGGGGCTTTCTTGAGTGCTCAATAAGGCATTGGCACCGTTACTGTAGGTACTACCTACATTCAAACGATTTATGTAATTACTAGCTGATGCCCGCAGCTTCACCCGCGTGGATTGGTCAGATCCCCTGCAGCATCAGGATTGAGGAGTTGGAATCCAAATTTTTTATGAAACAATGTCGCAAAGTTCCTCTATCGATTAAAAAAGAAATGACGCAAATCGGTTCAGAAATCTCGGAGATATCGGCGTACATAGGAAGAAAAACACAACTCCCTTTTTGAAAGTCGGTTAAAAAAGTAGCCTATGTTACACCCTGGTCAATCCTCTACTTGTCTGTGAAAATCCCGTCAAAATCGGTTCAGCCGTTCCAAAGATTAGCCTTTTCAAACAGACAGACAGACAGACAGACAGACAGACAGACAGACAGACAGACAGACAGACAGACAGACAGACAGACAGACAGACAGACAGACAGACAGACAGACAAAAATTTTAAAAACCTGTGATTCAGTGTTGGTATCATTCAAATAACCACATGAGCTTAATATGAGGTAGTTATTTCGAAATTACAGACAGACACTCCAATTTTATTTATTAGTATAGATACGGGCATGGGGATCTTCCGAGCCACAGCTTGACGTGATCACACTTTTCGTTTAGTTAAGAAATTGTGTACAATAAAATTGACTTTAGATTTACCAAATATTTTAAAAGTATATATTATAGAAATATTTGACCATCATGAATTATTATTAAATATGTTATTATACACTGGAACACCTACCAAATATTCTTTATTAAGTCAAAACATAGTTCAAAGCTGCTAGCGGCTTATATAAGTTGAAGGATTGATGTTGAATAATTTTCTCAAGACGTTCTAATCGCATCTAGTAGCTTTAGCTGTTGGCGAAGCCGCATTAAACGCGTTTAATCCAATCTAGAACGAATTAAGAGATGGAATGAGTTTCAGACAAGAAACCTTGAAGCGGTTATCAGGAATCCCTTTCGACATTATTAAATGCTCTTTTGTGGTATTTTAATTTGTTTCCAAAGCACAGTGGCATTTAACCCACTTTTTGGGTAACGATATAATTCACGACAGTTAGGAAACTTCTAACAAACTTCCAAGCTTCACCTACTCTGGCAGGCGTCAAATGTTATTTACATTTGACGCTAGGTAGGCTATGAAACGATTAGGTCTCTTTGATTTTAACATGTATACTTACTTCGTAGATTATAGGTACTAGTACTTCCAAATTCTTTGGATTTCACGTCACCCCTAGCCTAATATTTGACAGAATATGTCGTTTCCAGTAGCTCGATTCCGTAAAACCTGCATCAATCGCAATAATTGTTATTGGCTATGCTATTCTTGTTGCAACAACGCATTGTAGCCAATAGTGAGCGATCACTATCAGAGGTGATTGTGATGGTGACATTGTAGCTATCATTCTACCGCAATCGAGCTACTATATCAAACCGAGAGTTTCCTCACTCTATTTAACTCTGGCGAAGATATCACGATGGTAAATTTCGGCATTTTCAAGGACCTCTAGACATGCTTAAGGACGTTGCGGCATACCTAAGGATACTGCAGTATAGTTACTGTCAGTGTGCGCTTACATGTAAAGATGCCATGGATCCCTTGGCCGTGGTGTGCCACCAGTGGGTGCTAGGTTAAACAATTTAAATACGACTAAATTGCTGGCGTATCTTTGTATTGCATAAAGCGTAGGTATCTCTTTACAAATAACATCACGTTATATTGTGCAGAATATTGTACAGAAGTCGGAAATCGTCTGAGAATTGGCGAAGTAAATGCAACTTGCGCAGCGTGAGCAAACAAGTGAGACACGCAACTGTGTCTGTGTTATATCGTTATTAGTTCCGGTGAATAGAATGTTAGTTTGCTCATAACAATATTAATATTCAAAAGTAGAAAGTTATCTATATAAATTGAAAGGACTAAAACTTACATATAAATATACAGTTTAAACCGATTAAGGCCGATTTCACCAATTTTCTGTATCTTCCTTTTATTATCTATCTATGTATCTATATTCCTCGGTTAGACGTCACTCGACATTGGTGAAATTGACACACAGTCTAGTAACTTGGAACTTTGTATATAAGTTTTTTTTATAATGAAGACTTCTGAACATGTTTAGAAAATCCAGGCAGAAAATGTCGCAGGAGGCATTTTGTATTGCGTAAAACGTCTTTCTGTACACAAATAACATCACGTTCATGATAGTGTTTATAGAGAAGTCAGATATCGACTGGGAATTGGCGAAGTGAATACAAGTTGCGCAGCGCGAGCAAACAAGTGAGACATGCAACTGCGGAAACACTTTGAACGTTATTAGTTCCGGTGAATGGTATTGTGTTAGTTTATTCACGACAGCATTACTATTGAAGTACGATGAGATTTTCTTTTATTTGATTGGTCATTATTGTCAGGTGCACCGCGTGTCCTTTGCGTGTGCTTTCTCGTCCATTTCAACCGTAAGTATATCATAATGTATAAATCAAATAGCAAATTGCGTTTTGGCTCCACTCTCCTTCATGGGTAGGTATGCGTTGTATCTTGATTTAACATATTTTATCAAGTTATATTCACTCAATAGTAAGACAGGCGAGTTGAAAATGAAATCAACTCAATAGTTTTGTAGGATAGTCACAAACAGACGAGTTCAGAAAGGATGAAAGTTTAATTTTCATTTCTTGGAGTGCAATAGTTGAACCTACTGCTGGGTTTACGATTAGTTAGAAACAAATTTAAAATTACAGATAAAGTCTCGTGTTTCACTAGAAATGACGTCACCTTCAAAGTGTGTACAGGAGTCGGAAATCGACAGGGGACTGGCAATGTAAATGCAAGTTGCGCTGTGCGAGCAAACAAGTGATAGACCGAGCAAACAAGTGATACGCCGAGCAAATAAGTGATAAACCGAGCAAATGAGTAACAGACTTGCGTCTCCAGGACAATTTAACGGTTATTAGTTCCGGTAAATGGCATTTTGTTTCTTCACAACAGTGAAGAATATAATAACTAACATATTAGTGCACTACTACTTAGTGTACAATTAGTGTAATTAGACTTAAAAGGTCCGTTCTAATTAAATAATTAATTAAATTAAATAAAATACCTACTGTTTATTGCATAATACACGGGAAAGTTATCTAAATCTTATTTTGTTTTCGGCGAAAATAGCAAGGAAAAATTTTTGCATATAGGCACAGCAAAGTTCATTATCTGAAAAAAAAAGTCCAGGGCAGGCAATTTTTTTTTTTATGGTGGACTTTATGGATTTCGAGTTAATAACTCTTCCGGTTTAAAGAAATTTACTTTCAAAAATTTTACTTCAGTAACTTTTTAGTTTTTAATTTTATAGCCACATAGAAATCAATACTAAATACATCGAGTAAATAGGAGCGATTCTTGTTAGGTTCAAAATTAATGAAACCAAATCCATCCCTGTATTTATAATACCAAAAAAAAAACCGACCAAGTGCGAGTAAGGCTCGCGCACTGAGGGTTCAGTACTTGGGTATGTTTCCAACATTTTGCACGATAAATCAAAAAGTGTAATACCTAAAAATAAATAAAAATCTGTTTTAGAATGTACAGGTAAAGTATACCCTTTCATAAGATACCCGATTTGGTATAGTTATCATACTATGAAAATTGAAACACGTTTTAATTTTTTTTAAATGATGTAACCACAAATTCACAGTTTTCAGATTTATTCCTGTACTTGTGCTATAAGACCTACCTACCTGCCCATGATTCTAGGTCAACGGGACCCTGTAGGTTTCTGGACAGACAGACGGACAGACAGACAACGAAGTGATCCTATAAGGGTTCCGTTTTTCCTTTTGAGGTCCCTAAAAACAGACAATGTCTTGACAAAAAGCTAATGAATACAAAACAAAACAAAAAAGTTACACGTACAAAATTGTCCCAAGCTCACTAGGCCGTTAAGACGACCAGCAACGGAAACGGAAAGTCAACAAATTGCAATTTGTATGATAATGAAATGAAAACACCCATGGCGTGACGAAGTCATATTTGGTGAATTGTTCTTTTAAACCGCCTGTCGTGTCGTGCTGAAATGACTTTATTCATGAAACCCAGTAGGTAAGAAATGCGTTTAACACCTGTATCCAAACATACAAAATACTTATTATAAAATACTAGAGGATGCCCGCGACTTCGTCCGCGTGGATTTAGGTTATTAGGAATCCCGTGGGAACTCTTTGGTTTTCCGGGATAAAAAGTAGCCTATGTCCGTCCCCGAGATATAAGCTAATTCTGTACCTAATTTCGTCAGAATCTTTTAAACTATTGGGCCATGAAAAGGTAGCAGACAGACAGACAGACACACTTTCGCATTTATAATATTAGTATGGATGTGAAAGTGTGTCTTTCTGTCTGCTAACTTTTTACGGCCTAATCATTTAACTGATTTCGATGATGCTCGGAAGCTAGTACACAGATAGTTTCTGTACCTACATAATATACTCGTATATCCTGAGCAAGGACATAGGCTACTTTTTGGTCACGGAAAATTAAAAAGTTCCCAAGGATGTTCAGTAAACCTAAATCCACACAAGTGAAGTTCCAGCGTCACCTACTTGGTACAGAGATGACCAGCAATGGAAACCGAAAGTCTGTTTTGGTGAATTGTTCTTTTTAACCGCCTGTTGTGTCACGTTGAAACGATTTTATTCATAAAACCATGTAAGAAGTACGTGAAATACCTGTATCCATACTAATATTATAAATACATACAATAAAATATACATATAATAAAATTGTAGAAAAGTGGTGTCTGTACAATGGAAATATATAAAAAAAAAGTAGCAGGGGTTGTTATTATATCGATGCCGAACCCGAAATTGTAATTAATTTTTTTTTTGTCTGTTTGTCTGTTTGTCTGTTTGTCTGTTTGTCTGTGTGTTTGTGCACGCTAATCTCAGAAACGGCTTATTCGATTTAGATACGGTTTTCACTAATATATTGTAGTAAGCTTCACTTAGGACTTAGTGTTTATTTCATGTCAATCGGTTCATTAATAAAAAAGTTATGTCAATTTAAAGAATCACGGCGCCTCGCGCCTGAGCGTCCGTGGCTATATAAAGCGCGAAAAGTCACTATTCCACGCGAACGAAGTCGCGGGCACAGCTAGTATTTAAATAATAAAACATATAGAGAGCTTGTATCCCGGGGAAAGACATGGGAGAATTTTTGTCTCAAAAAAACAAAGAGTTCCCACAGGATTAAAAAAAAACCTTAATTCACATGAACAAAGTTCCGGGGGTCATCTGTGAAAAGCTAGCAGAAAGACATCTATTAATATTGTTATGAATGTATATCGATAGTATTGATTTCCACAAATGAATGAGAATTTTCAGCAACTTTTTGTAAAGCGATATAATGTTCGTACATCTATACAGAGGGATGTTTGACTGGCCAGTACAAACACGGATACATTCGGGCACAGGAAGTGTTCACAAGGGTCAGCCCGGCCAATATCCGTTGTCTGCGCTCATGCGAACATTTCCTCGTGTTGACACGTTGTACGTGCTCAAACCTTTTGCTAAATGTGAAATTCGAGTAGAAAGGCGACGCTTTATTTTGATATTTAATGGATGTGTATATTCTTTTTGGTAATAAAGGTTATTGGTTACCCATAACTCAAAATTTGAAAAACCCCCGACACAAAAACCTGTATAAGAAAACTAGGAAAGAGCTGATAACTTTCAAACGGCTGAACTGATTTTCTTCGATTATAGCTAAGAACAATTATATAACTTAACATCTATACGAGCGATGTTTGACTGGCCAGTACAAATACGGATACATTCGGGCACAGGAAGTGTTCACAAGGGTCAGCCCGGCCAATATCCGTTGTCTGCGCTCATGCGAACACTTCCTCGTGTTGACACGCTGTACGTGCTCGAACCTTTTGCTAAATGTGAAATTTGGATAGAAAGGCGACGTTTTATTTTGACTTTTACACGTACACTAAGCAGCTGATGATTTAGATTTTCAAAAATCCCGAGGGAACTCTTTGATTTTTTGGGATAAAAAGTAGCCTACGGCTTTGCACTTACAATTTTTGTAGAGATCTCTAGTTTTTTGAAAATTTAACCACCAAAAACATTTCATGTAAAAAGTTAGCCAAGACTCACAAGTTCATAATGTTTTCACTGTTAAAAAGTTATGAGATCTCTAGTAGAGCCAAGCCCCTAGCGGATCTTAGATTTGTGCTGGCCATGGGACCTATCCCAAGTCCAAAGTAATATAGCTCTTAAATGTTCTTGACTATATCACATTTATAACAATAAATAACAAATCACTCTACTTACAAGCTCCGATTCTACAAACCCTATATCTTGGTAAAAAAAGACGGCTTGGCCGTTTAATAACTTTTAACGTTTAATATGTTATGTCATGTAATAGTTTTACGAACATTAAACGGCCAAGCCGTACTTTTTTTACCAAGATATAGGGTTTGTAGAATCAGAGCTTGTAAGTAGAGTGATTTGTTATTTATTGTTATAAATGTGATATAGTCAAGAACATTTAAGAGCTATATTACTTTGGACTTGGGATAGGTCCCATGGCCAGCACAAATCTAAGATCCGCTAGGGGCTTGGCTCTACTAGAGATCTCATAACTTTTTAACAGTGAAAACATTATGAACTTGTGAGTCTTGGCTAACTTTTTACATGAAATGTTTTTGGTGGGATTTCATTTCTTTTTGGCAGGTGCCCTAAATTTTTTTTGGATCTATTTCTTGTAGGTACATCATTTTCATGGCCCACTCTCTATCGTTACCTCTTTTTTTAAAAGCTTTTATTCAACTTGCAATGTACTCGTATGTAAGTATATTTGTTCGGGTGGAATCTTGCAACTCAATTTTGAAGCAGATATACCAAATTTCAGTCTTTTAGGACTTCAGGAAACACAGATACTTGGTACGTTTGATAAATCTGCCACGGACATCTTATCATGTAAACTTTAGTATTCGAGCAACAGATTTTACAGATATGCATCTCATATACGAGGGGATGAAGGGGGACCCGATTTCTTAATTTATCTGTTGTTCATAATTCTTGAAATTTGTACTTAATGCCAAATTTCAGTCTTCTAGGACTTCGGGAAGTACTCTAGAATTACAGACTAGAAGTTTTGACTGTCAATAAATCTGAAACTATAAAAGTTAGACAATTGATACTCAATGCGTTTAATCAATTTGCCAAGGACATCTTATCCTGAAAATATCAGCATTCTAGCGACAGAATTTACAGATTTGCTTTTCTCATAAGAGGCGTAGAGGGGGGAAAATTCCAATTTCTCAATTTTTCTGTAGTTTGTATGCAATTTCTAGTGTACACACCAAATTTCAGCCTTCTAGGACTTCGGGAATTACCCTAGAATTACAGACTAGAAGTTTTGACTGTCAATAAATCTGAAACTATAAAAGCTAGACAATTGATACTCAATGCGTTTAATCAATCTGCCAAAGACATCTTCTCCTGAAAATATCAGCATTCTACCGACAGAATTTACAGATTTGCTTTTCCCATAAGAGTTGTAGAGGGGGGGCATTGCCAATTTCTTAATTTTCCTGTAGTTTGTATGCAATTTCTAGTCTACATACCAAATTTCAGCCTTCTAGGACTTCGGGAAGTACCCTAGAATTACAGACTAGAAGTTTTGACTGTCAATAAATCTGAAACTATAAAAGCTAGACAATTGATACTCAATGCGTTTAATCAATTTGCCAAGGACATCTTATCCTGAAAATATCAGCATTCTAGCGACAGAATTTACAGATTTGCTTTACTCATAAGAGTCGTAGAGGGGGGGCATTGCCAATTTCTTAATTTTCCTGTAGTTTGTATGCAATTTCTAGTCTACATACCAAATTTCAGCCTTCTAGGACTTCGGGAAGTACCCTAGAATTACAGACTAGAAGTTTTGACTGTCAATAAATCTGAAACTATAAAAGCTAGACAATTGATACTCAATAAGTTTAATCAATTTGCCAAGGACATCTTATCCTGAAAATATCAGCATTCTAGCAACAGAATTTACAGATTTGCTTTACTCATAAGAGTCGTAGAGGGGGGGCATTGCCAATTTCTTAATTTTCCTGTAGTTTGTATGCAATTTCTAGTCTACATACCAAATTTCAGCCTTCTAGGACTTCGGGAAGTACCCTAGAATTACAGACTAGAAGTTTTGACTGTCAATAAATCTGAAACTATAAAAGCTAGACAATTGATACTCAATGAGTTTAATCAATTTGCCAAGGACATCTTATCCTGAAAATATCAGAATTCTAGCGACAGAATTTACAGATTTGCTTTACTCATAAGAGGCGTAGAGGGGGGGCATTGCCAATTTCTTAATTTTCCTGTAGTTTGTATGCAATTTCTAGTCTACATACCAAATTTCAGCCTTCTAGGACTTCTGGAAGTACCCTAGAATTACAGACTATGAATTGTGATGATCATCAGTGAGGGACGAAAACGGCGTATTTTAGGTATCAATAAATCTATAACCATAAAAGCTAGATATTTGATACTTAGTATATTTGGTAAATTTGCTGAGGACACCTTATACTGAAAATTTCAGCTTTCTAGCGTCATCCAGACCGAAGTTATGACGGGTCGAAAATACGGCGAAACACTTCGAGAAAAAGGTACTACGTAGCGCCCCGGCCGCCGTTTGGCTCGTCTTGGCGGGGGCACTGCCGTGCCCCCTGATCATAGCCTAACTCAGGAATAATGCTTTCTACTGGTGAAAGAACTCTCAAAATCGTTTCAGTAGTTCCAGATATTACTTCTTGCAAAAAAAGTTACAAACTTTACTTTTTCATATAATATTAGTATAGATTAGTATAGAATCTATACTAATCTATATAAGATTAGTATAGAATTTATACTAATCTATATTAATAAAATCTACCTATATCCGTTATAGACTTTAAAACTATCTAACCGATGTGCCCCCTGTGCCTAAAACCGATTTCATTAGAAAGGCAATAATGAGAAGATGGTTTTAGACCACTAAAATGCATCAGGCACATTCTTTTTTAAGCGTAGTAGCACACGCATGCTATCCGCTAGTAGAAAACCAAAAGTTTAGGCGAGAGTTATCGAAAATAGGTGGCCTCACTTCATCTCTGCGTATTCCTCAGAGAGTAACCCGAGTTAAGATAAATTATTCTGATGTCTGTATAACAGTCAGCCACCGCGAAGAGGGACGACGTGAGGTGGAGGTGCGATGCGGGTAAGGAAATGGTACATACAGACGCTTTTATTAATATTAATGATTCATTAGTGTGTTAGTTAAATAATTAGATTAGTTGGGGCTTATGGAATATTATTTAGAGGTCTTTGACGGCCAAGTACAGAAACCGGGCGGTCTTAACTCTTAAGCCGAAATCATAATATTGTAGTTAAGCCTGATGAATAATACAAAGTGTAATGATTGGAATCTCAAAACTTTTTAGGTGCTATGGGTATGACTTTGTGTGTCAGCTGTCCGTCAATGAAGAGTGAAGAATCATGGAAGAATCTTAATTCGAAGCATCATCACTTTCCATCAGGTGTGATTGTGGTCTAGCGCTTGCTGATAATGATTGATAGCCTTCCGTACTGCTACAGGGCTCTCTCCGTCACTTACTCCATACAATCGTAGTCCCAATTTCATTTGAATATTAAGCAACCAAAGTCCATGAAATTTTGCAGGCATATTCTAGAAACTAATATTTGTGCCTGTGGTGTTTTAGATTTTTCTAAAAATAAAGTTTTAAAGTTCAAGTTTAGGAGATCAAAGATTTGTATGTGAATTTTTAAGACCGCGTAACTTTGAAACCGAATAAGTAACGGAAATCTGGAAAACCACAGACATAGATATTAGTTCCTGGAACGTTTCTACAAAATTCTATTGAGTTTGATTGGTTACTACTCAAATAAGAGGCGAACTACGTTTGTATGGAGCGAGTGACGGAGAGACCCCTCTTAATAATTTTTTGAAAGGATTTCAAATCTAGGTACTCATTGTCAGCAAATCCTGTCAAATATTTAAAAGTACTACAGTAGCTACCTAGTAGGTAAGTAACGATGTTACTGAGGTCAGGGGTATATAAAAAATGAAACCGCAAAATTCAATTTGCGTAATGGCGCATTTACTTAGGGTACCTACATGCTACAGGAGGATCAACGTATGATATTAATCACCTGAGGTTTGGATCCACCGTTTTCAATAAAGGAATTGACTATAACTTATGATACATACAGACGTACAAAGTATCACTAGGCCTATATTGCATTGTCCATTCTATAAATCCCGGGGAAAGAGGTCGCTCAGGATCGCGAGCGGCTGGTAGTATTCGATTGGGGAAAATGCTGTGGCATAGGCCGCCATACCTCATAGCGAAGTGGACTATTTTCTAGGAAAAGCTGACTGACTGACTGACTGACTAATCTATCAACGCTCAGCTCATACTATTATGACGTAGACACCCGCTAAGAAAGTATTTTTGAAAATTCAATCCCTAATCAGGTATTTTATTCGAAAAAATCGACCTGATGGATGAAGTGGGGGTCTCCAAAAATATTTTTTTGCTAGTGTATCAATCGAGTGGGATATCAAATGCAAAAGATGTATATTGTTAGTGTTCCTTAATAAATAAATAAATGGCCTTGAAATAAAATGAATATATTTTATAAACAAAATTTGCTAATTTATAACTTTAATGAAGTCCTGGCCCTTAAAATGGGAAAGCCCGTATGTTAAGGGTCATTACGAACCTTATTTCTATTTTAATTGTACCTTGTTTTATATCCCATCCCTGGTATTGAATTTTATTAATTTCGACACACATCGACCGTGTGTCCCAAGGGACGGGGTAGTGTGTACCGATTGATTGCTTATACGGGCTTTTGTTTGTAGGGCGGGGGACGCGTTTCATATTGGGGATGAAAGTATACTAGGATGGAAAGTTTTGCGTAACTGGCACTATATTTTACTACTATGTATTCGGATGGTATGGATGGATTGTATTCAGAACTAGCTTTATGCCCGCAACTTCATCCACGTGGACAAATTTCAAACCCCTATTTTAACCCCTTAGGGGTTGAATTTTAGACTTACAAACCTGTCTTAGCTTTTTCTAGCTCACAGACTAAATAAGACGCAAACCTGAATTTTGGTATTTGGTGTAGAACGTTAACTCGAAACCAAATATTGAATTAGAAATCCAATTAAATTATTATTTTTCACCTACTAGCCCAACATACGCTATCTTTTGACGGAAATTAACTGAATCCCATGAGCCGTATCGAAATTTCACATGTCGAACATTATAACGAGGGAAAAGTAAACGGAAGAAATAAAGAAGTTGTCTTTTAACAGGGCTCTCTCCGTCACTCGTTTCATACAATCGTAGTTCCAATTTCATTTGAATATTAAGCAACCAAAGTCCATGAAATTTTGCAGACATATTCTAGAAACTAATATCTGTGTTTGTGGTGTTTTAGATTTTTCTAAAAATATGTAGTTTTAAAATTACAGGAGCTCAAAGATTTGTATGAAAATTTTTAAGACCGCGTAACTTTGAAACCGAATATTTTAACAGAAATCTGGAAAACCACAGACATAAATATTAGTTTCTAGAATATGTCTGCAAAAATTCATGGACTTTGGTTGCTTAATATTCAAATGAAATTGGAACTACGATTGTATGAAACGAGTGACGGAGAGAGCCCTCTTAAAAATAGCGTCAATTTTTAATTTGGAATATTTGGACCCTGATCATCTGTTCTCATACTTTAAACATAATTTTTTTAGGTAGGTATCATTATTATTAAAAAACTTAATTTATCTATTTGTAAGTAATCGAGTGCAAGCCTTTTTTTGCCTGTGTTTAAATTTTCCAAAAATATTAATTTTTCTCTCTTGCAGCGGAAAGAGAAACTTCATTTGCATTCACGCCAATCATAATAATTTTTTGTACTCCTCCGTGTCGAATAACTTCGCATTTATGGCAAAAAACACTCAACGGCGCTCGTTATTTTTATTTTCCTCACTCATATCACGTGGGGTGCAGATAACGTTACGAACATGAGTGATACCCGATTCAGAGGTGCTATTACCATTCCATCTATCTAATCTCTTTTTTTAACCCCCGACTCAAAAAGAGGGGTGTTATAATTTTGACGTGTGTATCTGTGTATCTGTCTGTGGCATCGTAGCTCCTTAACTAATGAACCGATTTTAATTTAGTTTTTTTGACGTGACAACGTCTTATAATTCGATAGAGCCGGCTGCACGCACGAAAACATGCGGCGTTACCTCGCTCTGAGGCGTTCCATGTAAGGCTTGAAGTGCAAGCGAGAGCGCGGAACGAGCGACAAAGAAGCACAATCGGCCTTTGTTGTCACGTTCAACTATCGTCAGTAAACCGACTTTACAGACAACCAATTTTTTTTATTGAAAGGTGGCTTGATCGAGAATATTGTTCTTAGCTATAATCAAGAAAATCGGTTCAGCCGTTTGAAAGTTATCAGCTCTTTTCTAGTTGCTGTAGCCTTCACTTGTCGGGCGTGTTATACATTTTTAATTTACACTTGTTAAAATATTGGATTGACTGAATTTAAGATAATCTTGTTACAACAATGCATTGTAGCTAATGAGCGAGCGTCAACCAATCAGAGTTGATTGCGATCGTTGTATTGTAGCATTCATTCTACCGCAATCGAGCCAATCTGGTCAACCAACCAACACGCGGAGGAGGTCCATTGAAGCATAAGATGTATTTCAAGGAAAACTGTGTCTATCGTACGATTTTAATAAACGCACGGCAACAGAATAAACGTAGAATAATAAAGTGGGCATAAAAACTGACACGATTATACTGGTCAAGTGCTTCGCGATGGTTTACGAGCCGGGTGAAAATTACATTCAGTTTACGATTGAGTCAGATCGTTGTCGGTGATGACATCAATTTGGGAAATTGGCTCATTCTTTCCATGAAAGAAATGAACTAATTGCTTGAATCTGAAAATTTAAAACATTTTCGTATGAAGAGCGCAACTCCTCAACGGTTAAATGCAAAAAAAAAATCAGTCACTCAGTCACTAACAGTTCATTTAGAATAATTATTACAAGTAAAGTAGGTACTAGGCGAGATATTTTACGAGACGAGTGGAAATTACATTCAGTTTAAACGATTGGGTCAAATCGTTGTGCGGTGATGACATCAATTTGGGAAATTGACTGATTTTTTCCATGAAAGAAATGAATTACTAATGGCTTTAATCTGAAAATTTAAAACATTTTTGTATGGATAGCGCAACTCCTCAACGGTTAAAAGTAAAATTCAGTCATTCAGTCACTAACAGTTCATCTAAGTATATAAAAGGAAAAGCTGTCTGATTGACTGACTTATACAGAAACGCACAGCTCAAGCTACTGGATGGATCGGAAATGATAAATGGAAAGATATGCAGATAGCCATTGTGACGTAGACATCCGCTACGAAAGAATTTTTGAAAATTCAAGCCTGAAGTCGCGGGCATAACAACTTTAGAATAATTTATTATTAGAAGTCAAGGGGAAGGCGAGATATTTTACGAGTCGAGTGAAAATTACATTCAGTTTACGATTCAGCTGGATTGCAGTACGGTGATGACATCGATTTGGCGAATTGGCTGATGTTTCTCATAAAAGAAATCAGCAAATGAACTAGTTAAGTCTCGCCTCTAGAAAACATACATGTTTTCGTATGTAGAGTGAAACTAACTCCTCAACAGATAAAAGCAAAAGTCACTCACTCAATCACTAACAGCTACAACCACACTTCATTTAGAATAATTAGAAGTCAAGTGCTACGCGAGATGTTTTACGAGCCGAGTGGAAATTACAGTCAGTTTACGATTGAGGCGGGTTACTGTACGAGGCGAAACGATGGGAAACCACCACCACGTAGCACTACACAAATCTAGTAGTTTTGGGATATGTGTGGTGCTGCGTGGTAGTGGTGCCTATTCCTTGTTTGGTGGCTAGCTTTTCCTGCATGTTTAGCAGTAGGAGGGCGGGTGGTGCATATAGCATGCTGCCTGCAGTTGTACCATACAGATTTGTCTGTTTCAGTGGATTACAGCGAATTAGGCCTTTGGTTCCTTGTACATGAACTCTTTCCACGTCCAATTATCCCATATCTCGTCCCTTACCTCAACTGACTCCCTCGTTGATCTAGTGGTAAGCATGTTGCACTGCAGATGATGAGATCCTGGGTTCGTTTCCCAGGTCAGCTTGATTATTATTAATAGTTAGTATAGCATTTTTCCTGTTAAGAAATTCTTAATGTCCTGGTGTTAGAAAGTTGGCGGTGTTACATTCCCGTGCGTCGTAGACTACGTAAAGTCGTCGGGCCTGCGCCTGATCTTTCTCCGGTCGTATCAGATTTCTGTCCCATCGGACTATGAGAGTGAGGGAATAGAGAGCGCCCTGTGTTAGTGCGCACACTTGTTCACTATAACATCTCCCACGCAGTTGGCTAATCTCTATGGAGATTGGCTGCCGTGGTCCCGAAATTCTTTCAGGAGGTCATTAATATTAATCATGAAGTACTTTCCACGACCCATTATCCCACATCTCGTTCTCGCCTTCACCTCAAACACGTCCTTGTTCGTAATGTCTTATCTTAACACGGGGATCTCCCTGGGGGATGCAAAGTTGAAGCCACTTGTTAGGACCCGTTCTCGTATCTCTTGTCATATCTTGTTTCACATGTTTTGTTTAAAACGACTAAATTATAATACATAGCTCATATTTGGGTAGGAACCTGAAGGATGCCAACGGGATCCTATTATACTAAGACTCCACCGTCCGTCTGTCTGTCAGCGGCTGTCAGCGGGCTGTATTTCGTAAACCGTAACAGATAGAGAGTTGAAATTTTTACAGAATACGTTTTTCTGTTGCCACTATAACAACAAATAATAAGAATTTCAAAATGGCTGCCATGAAAATTAAACACCCTCTCGCGCTGCCAAGGGTAGAGATCTCTTTTAGAGATAAGTGCTTCCCTGTACACTTTTTCTTTCTTTTTCCCTTTATTGTTACAATTTTCTAGCATGCTTACTTCTAAATTCCATCACTCACAATCTCCTCTAAAAATTAGATGAGGGTTTTTTTATTTATTCAGATACAAGTTAGCCAATGCAATCCCACTTGGTGGTAAGTGATGATGCAGTCTAAGATGGAAGCGGGGTAGCCTGGAAGGGGTATGCCAGTTTTTATTAAACCCATAAACCCATACCCCTTTGGTTTCTATACGTATCGGAACGCTAAATCGCTTGTCGGCACGGCTTTACCGGTAGGGTTGCCACGACTGAAGCCCACCAGACCAGACCAGAGAAAAAGAAAATTTAAAATTCCAAATTTCCCCTACCGGGAATCGAACCCAGGAACTCCCACTAATAAGACAGCGCTCACCATTGCGCCAGGGTGGTCGTCGTACAGTAACAGTTACCAAAATTATATCATTAAGTGAAACCAACCGCACCCGATGTTACGATAAATCCAGGGTTGTCACAAACAGAAAAATCCGAAGCGGGAACATTGTGTAATAATGGATTTATTAATTCCACCGCACCTCCTTGCGTGCTCTTTAGCGCCACCCTCAGGGTTGTGATTAATGATTTCGTGTTTCCTTTACTTTAGTTGGTGATTGTTTTTGGATTTCTTGCGGAATGGGTGGACCATTAAACAATAATAATTACTTTTACACACATGTGCGTGTAATAAGTTGCCTACATAATAATTTGTAAGGAAAAGTAACTAATTAATACATAACGGCGGTTACGATTAGTCTAGAAGCTAGAGGTGAAAGAAATAAGCTAACCTGAAAAGTTAGCAGAGGAGCGCTGGCTAAGTGCGAATTGGCAGACCTCACACACCTTTGAAAACACTATGGAGAACTCTCAGGCATGCAGGTTACCTCGCGATATTTTCCTTTGATGATAGACTAAATGATATTTAACTGCTTGAAACGCACATAGCCCCGAATCATTTTTAACGACCTCAGTGGTCTTATTAGTGGGAGGTCCCGGGTTCAATTTCCGGCAGGGTTTGTGATTTTATAATTTTTTGGTCTGGTCTGGTGGGAGGCTTTGGCCGTGACTAGTTACCATCCTACCGACAAAGTCGTGCCGCCAATCGATTAAGCGTTCTGATGCGATGCCGTGTAGAAACCAAAGGGGTATGGGTTTAATAAAAACTGCCATACCCCTTCCACGTTAGCCCGCTTCCATCTTAGACTCCATCATCACTTACCACCAGGTGAGATTGCAGCTAAGGGCTAACTTGTATAAGAATACAAAATTGTTAGAGGAGGTGTACTTAATCAGACCGCGGAGTCTGGACCCTTGGAATAGGAGATTAAAGTCTAGCACTAGGCTATCACAGCTTCCGGACATTAGGTAGCAATGATGTAAAAGAAACATCATACATTTATGCTATGAATTCAAGCACTTTAGTTAGGAAATGAAAAATAGTGCAGAATAATAAATATAGGGAAGATATGTAAGTGCAGGAATTTACAAAGCGACCCAGTTCACTCACTATGTCCGTGGCTTCGTGGCGCGCGGCACGGCGCCACAGACTAACTCTCATTTTAGTATTTAAATGAGTAATATTTAATATTACTATTTTCACTAGTAATATTTAGTTATTTTAATGTCACAAATTAATGTACATATGTATATGCACCACCTACCTCTAGTATTCTAAATCCTTTGCACATGGAACAGATCGCTAGATAGCGAGCAATAAGGCCGCCAAATTGTACCTGCGTATATATATTTTTGTTTTGCTTTGTATGTGTTTTTCTGTAATTATTTTGTGGTGTACAATAAAGGTATATTCATTAATTCATTAATATTTTAATTTTTCAAGTGAAACTTTTTTACCGGCGTTACAAAGCCATCATTTATACTAACGGTACCAAGCATGTGGGTACATTAATTGAAAATGGTTACTACATGGAATAATCTCCTCTCAAAGTTAATCAGCTTAACATAATATGCTATAATTTTTAAAGGATATAAAGTCAAACCTAGGTAAATTTAGAATCTGCGGTGGAAGACTCTATTTTCATAACGTACTTTGCGGAATTCATCAGTGCTTGAAGATTAGTCTTCGGAAAATGTGTATTGCCATGGATGACATAATATTATTATAGATCCAAGACTTAGCCTCTAACTATGGGCCTCATAAAAAGTTCACACTCAGCGGGCGACGGAGAGAACTATGCTTTGAGTTTCTCTATTTGATCAAATCAGACATGAAGTGATATGAAGGAGAACCAGAGTAACCTACAGCTGAGTGGGTTACTAAGCTGAAGTGGGAATGGACAAGGCACATAGTTCGAAAAATTGAGGATTCATTGGATTTAGGCGGCGTTGGAGCATGGCATGTGGAAGTATCCCTATAAGTGACTTATGCTCACCAGTGGACGTCTATCAGTTGGCGATGATAATGACGATAATGATCGATTACCTAGGGTTGGCTCTTTTCTATAATCAAGGGATTACTTTCTATATTATAAAACATTTTCCAAACGTCTGCGTGGTAGCTACTCTGTGTAAATGCTTTGAAATGACACTATGCTAGTGATATTTAAAATTCAAAGGAAGTACAGCGTCATTTAGCATTACTGCCGAGGAAATGTGATAAGATTTTCTAATTCTCTAAGACTTTTTATTATTTTTACTATTTATGAAATCAAATTTAAGAGTTTACTGTTACGTCAGCAAAAGGGTGAGGTGGCGTGTAGCTCACTCCAAAGTTCAGGTCCTCCTAAACCTTATTTATATTACTTTATTTTTACTTACTTTATTATTAAATTACTATACTAACCCTATATATTAACCATATTCTTTGTAATTACTTATAATCTATCTTGTCTTTTAGACCTACTGTTTGAAACTTCTATTTTACTTTACTTTTACTTACTTTTTTATTATTAAATTATTAGACTTACCCTATTTATTAACCACATTTTTTGTACTCACTTATATTCTATCTTATCTTTTATGCTATCCGAAGCTTGTGGCTCCAAGGAAGACCAGCGCTGTGCCTGCGTTCCTAATACAGGCGCAGCAAATGCTGAGTGGAGTCCATTTTGGTACCACACACTACGTATCTTTTTTAACTCCCGACCCAAAAAGAAGGCTGTTATAAGTTTGACGTGTGTATATGTATATCTGTCTGTGGCATCGTAGCTCCTAAACTAATGAACCGATTTTAATTTAGTTTTTTTTTTGGTTGAAAGGTGGCTTGATCGAAAGTGTTCTTAGCTATAATCCAAGAAAATCGGTTCAGCCGTTTGAAAGTTATCAGCTCTTTTCTAGTTACTGTAACCTTCCTTCACTTGTCAGGGGTGTTATAAATTTTTAATTTACTCTTGTTTAGAGTAATTTTATTATTATTATTCTATCTGTACTTTCTGTGACATCAAGTAAACACTTTTTCTTTCTTTCTATGTTTATATCAGCTTATATTCTTTCTTTGCTTATTTAGGAATTTATTGAAATAACGAAAATTTAATTGTGATAATAAAACCCCATGTTTCAAAACCCCAATTTACTGAAACTAGTACGTACGTTCTGTAAAGTGTTTGAAGCGCAAAAGTATAATAAGAAAGAATAAGTTCGATATGCCATGGAATTCTTCCAGGTCTTGAAGCCTACGTCAATAACTACACGATATCGTCGCAAACAATTCCGAGCCCCGCTTAGTTCATAAGACGTCGCAATTTAATTGGAGTTTCGATTAAATTTCCAATTCGATTCCAGACGTTGGCATTCCTTCATTTAATACTAAATTGGCGTTTTACTGGAATACTGGGGCATTCTATTCTATAATCTGATTTGTGGTTTATGGTAAGCATTTTTACATAGTAAGAATTAGGCAGAACTCTCGGTATTAAGTCTAAAGTAGTAAGTAGATTTTGTCTTAAGAAAAAATTGGGGGTTTCTATCAAGAAAATTCATTGTTTGAAAGTTGGTGGTGTTTCAACCCCGTGTCTTAGAGAACAGTAAAACCGTCGGTATTGCACATAATCCCTCTCCCGTCGTGTTGGATTGCTGTCTCATCGCATTATGGGAGTAAGGGAATAGAGAATACCATTGTGTATTGAGATAAGCCACCGTGGCTGAGGTCTGACATTACATTAGGTAAGTCTGGCTGGCTCATCAAAAATAACTTTACAACATACATTCAAGTATCTGAAGGAGATTGCATTTTAATTGTTAACGCTCCAAAATTGCTTGCACATTAAAAGGCGATATTACGGGCGTTTGTTAGACAATAAAAAAAATTCAGCGGCCCCAATGGTAATAAAAAACAAATTAGTGACTCTCCACAAAATCAAAGGCCGAAAAGTGCTGCGGTTTTATTTTATTCCTCAACTAGTTTTTGCCTGGGACTTCCTCCGCGTGATTTAATTCATAATCTATGTCCGCACTCTATACAAGCGAATCGATTTAATTATCTATTTTTACTACCGGGACATCGGCCTGTCCACACACGATTTGGCGTGTAGGTGATGGTAGGGCAAGGGTCTGACTGAAGTCAGTCGAGCGCACAGAACCAAGAGTCAACCAGAAACAAGGGTCGAGCGAGACAAGAACAACACTAGGTAAAGGTACATATTATTAGCAACAACATTATTGACTAAAATAAGCAGTATTTAATATAACAAGGGGTACTTCATAGATACATTTGATGATCAAAATTGATTTTTGACGTGACAACGTCTTATAATTCGATAGAGCCGGCTGCACGCACGAAAAAACATGACTCATGCGGCGTTACCTCGCTCTGAGGCGTTCCATGTAAGGCTTGAAGTGCAAGCGAGAGCGCGGAACGAGTGACAAAGAAGCACAATCAGCCTTTGTTGTCACGTTCAACTATCGTCAGTAAACCGACTTTACAGACAACCAATTTTTCTGTTAATATTTGGGCATCTAAAAAATAAAATTATGTGTGCACATTACTATTATTTTAGCAAATAAATATAGTTCTTATCAAAAATATCGAAACACTTTCAAACTAAGCGAGGTGTTTCGATCATTTTGATGGGAAGTATATTTCATTTGATTCACTTCACTTTCCGAACACAATGGGCTGCTGGAGCCTGAACAAAACGTTCAGACAGACATTTCAATTTTGTTTGTTTGTATAGAAGTAATATCAAATAAATAGCAATTTCCAAAATCTCATTTAAATTTAATTTGATCGACGGTGTAGGACGATGGTAATACCCTTGTGATATTAAAAATTGCTTACGAAATATAATATTTCTATCATTTTTTGTTTTTGCGAATTCGGAGAAAGTTATTGAAAATTGTGCGATTTAGGTGGTTGTCTCCCCGCCGATGATGAGGCGATCAACTATCGACTATTTTCTCGCTCAAGAAACGTATAATCGATACTATAGATTTGATCGCGTAGTGAAAGTCCAAGCATAGCTCTCTCCATCATCCGCTGACAAGTCTGAATATTTAAAAGAGGTTTTTCTGAGTGACAGTGATCTTCTTTCTTCTTTCTGTGACGTTATGCTGTATCTCAGTGGCACACTAATTTCGTGAAAATTTCTAATAATTAAATGTCAAACTCAAATTTTCTATTCGCTAACGTCAGTTTTTAACCAAGATGACGTCATAGACAATGACTCTCGATCATAGCCATTAATGGGATGGAATAGAAACCGGAAATGCTTTTTCACGTATGTTTTCGTATCGATAGTTTTTAAAACTCTATTCACTAAGCAAAAATGACAGTTTGTAGTTAGAAACTTTATTAGGTGCCTACGATCGTTTTAACAACTAGTCGGGACCAGTGTTTTGCAACTCGCCACTATAATCCGTCCGTTTTATAGAGGTAATAATTTTATAGCAATCTCAACGAATGTAGAGATGTTTTAATTTCGAAGGATTTTTATTAATTACAAATCGGCTGAATTCCGCTCGGTTTTTCAGAAAAATATATTATAATAAAAAATTGATACCTAGTACCTAGGTACTTACCTATTAGTTGTAAAAAGGTAAGTAATATAAAGTAAGGTTGGTTCGTCGGAGTTAAATTATTGTTATTTTGTAAGCAAGATAATAATTTAAAAAAAATATGGCTCGTGCCGTATTGATGGGGCATGCTGAAGAGCAGCGCCAACAAAAGGCGCTACGGGTCCACAGGCGCAGGCTGCGCGATATGTATAACCCAATGGAGCTGCCAGAAACAGAGTTCATTGCGAACTTTCGTTTGAGCAAGGCTGGCTACCAGCAGGTGTTAGAGGAACTCGGGCCTCACCTCCAAGCCGCTCGACGAAGGACAGCTGTTCGCATTGAACTTAATGTAAGTCTCATGTTACCTACATGAGACTTACCTTAAGTTCAATGCGAACTAAAGTACCTATTTCCTATCTTTGTACCTTTTCTACTCCCTTTACAACCTCTCGCACTGCCAAGGGTCACTGGTAGAGATCTCTTATAGAGAGATAAGTGCTTCCCTGTCCACTTTTACTTTCTTTGTCTCTTAATTGTTACAACTTTCTGGTACAAAATAAAATAACAAATAAAAATAAAATTCTGATATTTATATTGAGGAAGAAAATATTGAGATTAATTTAACACAAAAATTGGATTTTATATTTATTGCAGATCCTAGCAGCTCTGCATTTTTATGCCACGGGTACATATCAGCGCCCAATGGGGACATCACATCGTGCAGCCTGGTTTCCTAGAGGCCCTCCAGCGTATCGACCCATCGCAATATCGCGATGGGTCTCAGCAAACTCGACCAAGAGTTCGAATTGGCGCACAGAGACTTTTCTTCTTGGAGGCATCTAAATAGACAAAATATGCTTCATGATTTCGTTCAAATTGTGTGCTGAAGGAATAATTAGGTAGGTACACAATAAAAGCACTCAAGAATACTGTAATTCTATAGTCATTCTATAGTCATAATTCAAAGTTAGGTACTACAAAACACTAATCTATGCAAAACACAAAACCGTTTAAATTCAAGTCAAAGTTCAAACTGATGTAATGTCAATGTCAAATGTCCATAGATAATAATTAAAAACTAGTCGAAGTCGTACAATTTAAAAAGTCTTACATTTCTACTACGCTACCTGTCAGGCAGAGATATTTAATTTGGCCATATAAAGTCGATAAAATACGCTACTATGTTAATGTTGGCCAACTGCCAAGTGTTAGATACTCGTAATTAGTTAGCCACGCATTCGATACGGAATAGAAAAACACGTGACCTAAATTTCATGGATTTCTAACTGGACTCAGTGTCTAACGAAAACTTTCAAAGATACTGAATAGCCCTGCTGGGCTGGTTGCCGCACTTCGACGTTTCCGTCTGTTGTGCGTGCTTTGCCCCTCCCCGCCGAAGTCTTCACTCCAGCCATCCAAGCTCGCTCCAGAAACCGTGTAGACCGCCCAGGTTGCCGAGGGCTTCATAAAGTAAGGTTGGGGATCCCAAATGGCATTCTCGTTGTTCTGCCACGCCCGTGCACTCCAGAAGCACGTGCGTCGGTGTTTCAGCGGTCTCCATGCAGGCTCTGCACAGAGAACTGATGGTGACACCTATAACGAAAAGGTGTTTGTTTAGTGGGCTGTGCCTGTTATGAGTCCCACCACCTTCCTAAGTTTACCTCTGTCCAGGCGGACTAGTTTGTTAGTTTGTCGTTGGTCTATGTAAGGGAAAGCCTCTTTGGCTTGCCTGCAGTCAGTTGTGTTAGCCTATAAGACTGAATGATCTATCAAAATGCTCAAACTTCTGGACTGATCGGGCTGCAGATAGCTATAATTATGACGTAGAGGTTCAGTAAGTAAGGATTTTCGAAAATTCAATCCCAAACGGGTAAAATAGGGGTTTGAAATTTATGAAGTCCACGCGGACGAAGTCGCGGGCATAAGCTGGTTAAAGTATAAATCGTTAAAACAACAAAGAGAACTAATCTATTTAAAGATAGACGTGGAATTCTCGATCGCTTCTTAGAGAAGCTAATTTACTAAAAGCTTAGTTTAAAAATAAAGATAGACAAAGAATGGCTACACCAAACTCACAGTAACTAAACAGAACAAAACGTTACAAAGAAAACAATTGTAGAATATAATTCTACAAAAGGTAAACAGTAGCAAAGCCTTGGTAATTTATAACGCGTGATGACAGCGCAATTACAAAACGGCTTCTAGATGTTGTAATCCATACTTAATATCTACTATTATAATAATAATTGTGAAAGTGTGTCTTTCGCTCTGTTTCTCTATCTAATACGTTTACACGGCTCATCTATTTAACCGATTTTAACTAAATTCAGTACAAAGATAGCTTACATCTCGCGAAAGGACGTAGGCTACTTTTTGTCCCGAAAAATCAGAGTAATTACGAGATTTTCAAAATCAACGTCGAGTCGGTCTTGTCAAATAATATTAGCCCCTAGACTGAATTTTGGGACTAAAAAATACAAAAGGGGCTTCCAAATGCTACGGTCTTTTATTCAATAGATCCATGCAAGTCGTTTGGTGTCATTATCTACTTGCCAACACTGCGCTGTCATTCCAGCACATTATAACTTCTACTTTTATAGGTTCTTCCATCTTTGGTCCCGCTCATTACCTCTAGAACTTGTTAATTTATTCAAATATCTTGTTTACATATAACCATTTGGATACCCTCATTTTTGACTCAATCGTTAGCACTTTACATAAATTATTAATACAAATCTCTATCAACCACAGCCGTGAAGTCTTACATAAAAGCGTCATGACGCATTCTGTTTGACCAAGGCTTAAATGTGATCACATTGTGGAAGGGAAAAAACTTTTCTCATTTAGGATTCATTTCTCAAACCAAGATGGAATAACTCGATCTGTGTTGCCAGATAATGTCATGATCCTTTTATCGGACGGCTTGTAAGAAAACTTTTCTATCATAAGCTCTTAATCATGATTTTTCAAATCCTTTATTACTGAAAGTCTACATTTTATACAGAACACTAATACTAAGTACATTCTCATGTTTCTAGACCCTACATGTGAGCTGTATACCTACTTTATATCAGTCAGTCAAATTCTTCTTTCAGATTATTATTTATCAATTTCTTCAGGCGCGATTTGAGAGTAACTCAGATTTTTGGACAGAAGAAACAAAAGGCCGCCAATCAGAACAGCTGTTTTGAAAATTTACCTGATTTTCTGCAGTGCAAACGGTAATTCAACAAATCAAGTTATGAGATTCGGCACATAATGTACCTATACAACGACCTGTCAGTTATGTTTTTTTTGGTGCACACTAACGAATTTTGCTAAGAGAGGTCTCTCCGTCACTCGCTCCATACAAACGTAGTTCGTCTCTCATTGGAATACTAACCAATCAAACTCAATGCAATTTTGCACAAACGTTCCGGGAACTAATATCTATGTCCAGATTTCCGTTAAAATATTCGGTTTCAAAGTTACGTGGTCTTAAAAAGACACATACAAATCTTTGAGCCCCTGTAATTTTAAAAACTACATATTTTTAGAAAAATCTAAAACACTACAGGCACAGATATTAATTTTCAGAATATGTCTGCAAAATTTCATGGACTTTGGTTGCTTAATATTCATATGAAATTGGGGCTACGATTGTATGGAGTAAGTGACGGAGAGAGCCCTGTTAACCAAATAATTGATGAATAAAAGAGCTGCTCGATTCGAATTTCTGCGTTATTCACGCAACACATTTTGGCGGAAATGATTCGCTCTCCACCAAGCAGCGAACAAAGCATTACCATCACTTATATTTGGAATCAGCTCGAATTCATCGTCGAAATAGAACACAAAATAGGCCCGATACGCGTACATATTTCATAAGACAAAAGCATACATGGATCGATATTCGATAAACATACGGGTAAAGGTGGGAACAGACTGCGACGCCTGTAGGCTTTGGCACACACATCGAGTGAAAGAAAAACCAGCCAAGTGCGAGTCAGACTCGTGCACTGAGGGTTCCGTACTCGGGTATTTTTTTCTACATTTTGCACGATAAATTAAAAAGTATTATGCATTAAGATAAATAAAAATCTGTTTTAGAATGTACAGGTAAAGCCCTTTCATATGATATAGTTGATTTAGTTATCTTACTTTGAAATTCAATTTTCAAATCAAAGAGTTCCCACGGGATTTTTAAAAAAACCTACATCCACGCGAACGAAGTCGGGGGCATCAGCTAGTCCGCGATAAAATTAAGCCTTTCTATTTCTTTCTGGATATATGTATTTTACCAAAACGTATTGCACTTGGGGATATTTACGTAGGTTAAAAAAAGAGAAGTTACTCAGATGATGTTATTATTATTTACGATAGATCGATAATATACAGAACATGCTCGATACGCGTTCATATTTCATAAGACAAAAGCGAGAACGGATCGATCGTCGATAAATGGCCGGATAATAGACACGCTCCACGATATAAAGATCCCACATGACGGTGCTTCGTTAAGCTAGACGTATAATTATCTCTGTATGGATAGCAAATAAGTACCAAGCATGATAGTAATAAATCATATCGTAAATAATAAATATTGGTAGGTAATATCAGCCGGCCGTGCCACTCGACCACCATTTTTAGGGTTCCGTATTTCAAAAGGAATAATGGAACCCTTATAGGATCAATTTGTCTGTCTGTCCGACTGTCGTGTCTGTCAAGAAAACCTACAAGGTACTTCCCGTTGACCCAGAATCATGAAAGGCAGGTAGTTAGGTCTCATAGTTACAAGTAAAGGAAAAAATCCGAAAACCGTGAATTTACACAGATTTTCTAACCGAGAAAATTACTAATTTGATTTTTAAATAGACGAATAGTTTCTTTTACTTCATTTTACTTTCTTTGCTGACGCTACCCTATCTAATTGCTGACATTTGCAAAGTACCAGTCCTGTCTGGGAAACTTATCATGATTTGAATATTAATCGTACAGGATACTTGGAATTAAGGGCTCAGTCTTTATTCATCTTGTAATGTAATGACCGCTACTCTATTTGCACGAAGAGTTTTACCTTCTTTGAAAATGTGTAAAGCATTCTACTCACAGAACTGCGGCAGGGCCGATTTAGGAGGCAACCAGTTTGGAGCAATCTAGGCTGATTCCTACACATGGGTTCACCGCTCAGCGCGTGCGCAGTCGATCTACAAACCAAAAAATCCTGAAAGGCCGGCAACGCATCGGCTCTGGTGCTACAAATGTGCTTGGGGCAGTAATCACTTTACATCCAGTGACCTGCCTGCTCGTTTACTCGCTATTATTAAAAAAAAAAAAAAAAAAAATATGAATGTCAATATTACTAAGTACTCACTAAAATTGCAAGTGACAACTCACAACTCGTTTTTTGCCACTTTTATTTATAAAATCGGTTCATTAGTTTAGGAGCTACGATGCCACAGACAGATACACACGTCAAACTTATTACACCCCTCTTTTTGGGTCGGGGGTTAATAATTATAAAAATACTAGATTAACTGCTTGGGAAAGGCATATTAATTATACTTGACATGGTTTAAAAAATACTGATGAAATGGTAAAGTGTAATAAAAAGCTTAACATTTTGTTCACAGAATGACAAAGCCTTTTCGCGGCCGCATTCATGAGTGACTCAGCTAAACTTCCGCTTTCGTGCTTATCGACAATAACTCATAACGTAATCCACGCGAGAATTGCAAAGTTATTTCAAAATACTGAAGCCCAAGCACAAACACTACTATTACAACACTTTCTCGTAGCTTTCTTGTCGACAAAGCATTGACACACACACAATATGCCAAGACTCTTAACTCAATACATTGTGTCAAGCACACGAGATTCAAATTCAAAATCAAATCCAAAATATTTTTATTGAATTAAACTTTTACAAGTGCTTTTGAATCGTCAAAATAATCTACCACTGGTTCGGAATGCCGTTCCTACCGAGAAGAACCAGCAAGAAACTCTGCGGTTGCTCTTTTCAAGTATTCAATTTACAATAATATGCCATACTGTATACAAGCAATTGCAGCGCCGTGTATTGCTGGAGCGACTCAAATCCGTAAATCAATAGTGAGATTTTAGTTCTCACCAACTTTGATAGAATTCTAAAACCTAAAAAAAAACCTAATTCGTGTCGTAACCACAAATTTACGGTTTTCGGATTTCACCAAAGGGCAACCACAAATAAAGTGTGTGCTACAAAACATTGCTACCTGTCAAATTTCATGATTCTAGGTCAACGGGAAGTACCCTATAGGTTTTGTTTCCCTTGACGGATCTTGACACACACGATAGATAGACAGACGGACGCACAACGAAGTGATTCTATAAGGGTTCCGTTTTTCCTATTTTAGTACGAAACCCTAAAAAATAATGTAGTGAACAATTTTATTGTAACAAGTTAACTGTATATAACTATATGACTAACTCTACTGAGTTAGTATGACTAACTCTGTAAACGACTGTGCTTGAGCTCTGGTGAATCCGCTATCGGCGTGGCTGTCACATCATTAATAAACCTCAGTCTATCAAAATTGCATCGACTATAAATTATGTGATTATTTCAAAGGAATGCCTTTGGAAAAGTAATACAAAAATTCTTGTTTAATCTTCCTGAAAGTTACTTATTTATGGTCATATTTGTTGAGAAATTTGCCAATTTGATAGTTTTTTAGGTCCGCCCAGTTTTAGGCAAAGAATAGTAATAACGAGTACCTAAGTATATTTTTAATTCTGTATGGAGAGTGCCGTATAGGTGCCTACAAATGATTCTAATTCTGGTACGATGCAGCGTTTTAACCATAAAATTAAAAAAAAAAAGATTCCGACGAATTGAGAACCTCCTCCTTTTTTGGAAGTCGGTTAAAAAAGGAAAATATTAATAAAATTAGGGGTATGAGTTTAGTAAAATTGCCATGTGGGGTACATGTAGATGTTCCAAATAGATTGCAGCCAGGGTCTAACTTGCTATGAAATAAATAAAATACCTATATTTATATTCCAATTCACAATCTATGCTATTCTACAAAAGCATACTATCTATTTTTAATATTATAAATGCGAAAGTCTGTCTGTGTTAGCTTTGCATGGCCCATCTGTTAAACCGATTTTGACGTTTTGTTCCGAAAAGCCAAATAGTTCCTAAATCTACCAATAATACCCCGTGCTATATCTTTGCAGTCTGTATCGGTATCTACACACACTAACATACAGATTTGTCTTCACTTTTTAATTATATCATATCTATTGGGTGAGGGTAAAAAAAATTAACTGTTTAGAACTGCGTTACAAAGTATCGCATTTCCGATAAAATGACGAGAAAGGTTCTGAGAAGAATACACAAATACCTTATACTGTTTTATGGTCAATAAATATAAGGACGAATTTCGCTGAAAATTGCGTTAGTTTCGCCATGTTATTATTATAGCAAACATTTCGGCAAATGAGAAAAGTTGTGCATCAAATTCTGTAGCTATCGTTTGGACGTAGGGTGCGGACATAGGACTAAGGAGAGATGGTAGCCGAGTGGTGAAAACGTTGGCCTTGTATTGAGGATGTCGGGGATTCGATCCCGGCCACGCACCTCTAACTTTTCGGAGTTATGTGCGTTTTAAGCGATTAGAATATCACTTGCTTTAACGGTGAAGGAAAAAATCTATACTAATAAATAAAATTGGAGTGTCTGTCTGTAATTTCGAAATAACTACCTCATATTAAGCTCATATGGTTATTTGAACGATACCAACACTGAATCACACGTTTTTAAAATTTTTGTCTGTCTGTCTGTCTGTCTGTCTGTCTGTCTGTCTGTCTGTCTGTCTGTCTGTTTGAAAAGGCTAATCTTTGGAACGGCTGAACCGATTTTGACGGGATTTTCACAGACAAGTAGAGGATTGACCAAGGCGTAAAATAGGCTACTTTTTTAACCGACTTTCAAAAAGGGAGTTGTGTTTTTCTACCTATGTACACCGAAATATCCGAGATTTCTGAACCGATTTGCGTCGTTTCTTTTTTAATCGATAGAGGAACTTTGCGACATGGTTTCATAAAATAATTGGATTCCAACTCCTCAATCCTCATGCTGCAGGGGATCTGACCAATCCACGCGGGCGAAGCTGCGGGCATCAGCTAGTCTTGAATAAACCCGCATGGTTGAGAATTTTCCATAATATTCTCAAGTGTGTGTGAAGCTTGCTTATCCGCAGACTATGGCCTTAGGCCAAGCTTCTCATTGTGAGAGGACAACGATTTATAATACGTATATTAGGTATATTTAATAGTTCATTAGTTCTACGACTATAATAGTCTATACCCTTGAGCAACATAATCCAGTCATATAAAATTTCCGCTCAGCGATCCATTCACCTCTTTGTGTTAAGCTTTCAGTCCCTCCCAGCTGAACTTTATAGCTGCTATGGGTGGCTGACATAGATTAACAGTATCCTAGATATTTTACAGTCTTACGGTACGACAAAAGGTTCCAAAATGGTGCTCTAAAATACCTACTTACCTTGGCAATGCAAGATAAAGACCTGGTCATTTATATCACTGATGCCAATCTAAGGTCCAATCGCATGATCCGCGGTCAAAATTACGTTACGGCTAGCGTTAAACTTTAATCATCAATCAATGAAAAGCAAAGTGGGTTGCACAAATTCATACCTTCATAATTACTTAAGGTCAAGGGAAAGTTAAAAGTTAAATCCTGATATGTGGAATTAATTTTGCTTGTATAAGGCATCGAAGTTTAACCGTATAAGCACAACGTAACTTTAGCCTCCGATTTCATAATTATCGTGTGACCGCAAAAATGATTAAAAGCAGCTGAAGCGACTTGTTTTTGGATGAAACAAAGTCCACTACGAAATAAAGTCATAATAAACTAAAATATATTATTACCACTCCTTAATATCGCGTAATTGGGTAAAAAATGTGATTTTATAAAGAACTGTGTATCTTTAGATTTATATCAATGTACTCGGGCTTCGATGAGAAAAGTTGCGCGGGTCAGCCATCAGGAGGGTCGCAAGTTTATAATTGTTACCATTTAGCGGAACTCGTATATTTTACACCAAAGATGAATATTTATGAAATCATGGAAATTATGGCCACCTTGGATTACCTTAGTATTTATTGCCCATGCCTTAAAAAAAAACTTTTTATCGGGAAAGGCAGTTTTACAGTGCCCGGCAAACAACTAATATACCAGCTATACTCACATAATATAGTCGATGTAAGCCCGACTAGTTTCAACGACTAGAAATAACTAACGATAGTATGAACGTTAAAATAACTAAAGCATTGACGCGATTGGTTGGGGAATGGCGCGTGCACGCGATTGGTTGATCAGTCGATGCGGGTGCACGTGATTGGTTGATACGTTGACTTTCGCTTCCTGGATTCGACACCTTTCTCCCACTACGCTCTTCAGGTCAAAGTTATTTGCCGGGCACTATATCAACCCATTCCCCAATCATACAAATCTTTGAACCGGTGTGACCCGCTGTAACTATGAAACTACAGTACTTTTTGATCTTTTTTAACTTAATTTAATTTTGAAATTTTTATTATTTGTTGTTATAGCGAAAAAGGAATACACATTCTGTAAAAATTTCAACTCTTTACGTATTAGATACAATCCACTAATGGACGGACGGACAGATGGACAGCGGAGGCTTAGTAATAGGCATCCTTCAAATACGGAACCCTAAAAACAGATTGCGCGATAGCAGTGTAGTAGCAGCAATCTGGCAATATTATAGCAATTTTGTTTGTAAACAATCAATTACTTAATATAAAAAAAAAAATATTCGTGACATTAGGTAAGCTACAATCAAAAAGATTTCCCAAAGGAGCTTTTGCTTGTATAAAAACAATATTGCAACATACGACCTAAAGGCGGTTACAGACTAGCGTTTTCTGTTATTATGCTAATTTTGTACATACAAGGAACCAAAAGCTTAGTTCCCTATAATCCGCCAAACCAAAGAAATCTGTATGATGCAACATGCAGCATGCGACATGCACCGCCCGCCCTCTCACTGATAAACATGCAGGAAAAGCTAGCCACCAACCAAGCCACACGTACCACCACCACGCAGCACCACACAAATCCCAACACCACTCAACGTATGTTTCGCCCCGACACCTGCAGCGAACAATTAGCCATTGTAAGGTCTACATCTCCTGAGGATGCTCGGGTGTCGGGGTGATACGTGCGTCGAGTGGTGTTGGGATTTGTGTGGTGCTGCGTGGTGGTGGTTGTATGTCATGGACTTCCGCAAAATAACGCCTGCTTCTATACTAAATGTACGTAGTTTAAGCGTGTCTACCCGATAGCGTATCTAGCGTTGTAGGTACGGGATGCGCGAGTGACAAATGACGTCTATAGGCCTATATACGGCCTATATACAGCCTTTAGAAAAATCGGTCAAGAGCGAGTCGGACACACAAAGGGTTCCCTACCATCGTACAAGAAATACCACTTTTTAATTTTATAGATTTTCATGGCGGCCATTTTTAAATGTTTAGTATTTGTTATTATACAACCGTCTACTTATTATGGTACATGAGATAGAGTCCAATGACAGACAGATGGATGGATGGACGGACAGCGGAGGCATATGTGTAGAACGAGGGTCCCGTTGGCCCCTTCGGGTACCTAAAATCAACCTTATACGCGCAAAAACGCTAATCTGAAACCGCTCTAAGGCTGAAGCTAATAAATATGAGTAGCGATATTTATTAAGGCCGCACCACACTCACGTGACCAGCCGCCGCGTCATTTGTATTCGAAGCGCGCCCAAACCTGCGGTTACCTTAACTGGAGCTCTTAATCTTACTTCGTGGGCGACAGTTATGGGAACTTATGTCTTGTTTTCATTTCTCCAGAATTAAACTGAACCTTATGGAACGAAGTTTTGCTAGAGTATTGCAATTCAAGTAATTAAATATCAAGTGCTTTTACGGTGAAGGAAACCCGCAGGCCTGCGAATTCTCCATAATGTTCTCAAAGGTATGTGAAGTCTGCCGATCCGCACTTGGGCAGCGTTGTGGACTGTGGCCTAAACCCTTCTCACTCTGAGAGGAGATTCGTGACCTGTAGTGTGCCAGCGATAGGTTGATCATGATGAAGATGTTAATTGCAATTTAGGGTTAAGGCGCTGTGCTTACCTAAGTTTCCTTCTCGCTCTCACATTCTAATATTTTAACGAATGTGAAAGGATAACTACACTTTTAAGAATTAATGTGGCTCAGTCAAGTCCTGAACAATAAAATTACGTTCATTTAGATATTATACTTCTATACTTAAAACTATAGCAATACATACATTTACACGTATTTCAAATTAACATTTACACACGTCAAACTAAGTAATTCATGTTAGCATTCCCTAAAGGGCAACCTGAATCAATAAATAATTTAGTGCCCCTAAATTTAGAGGCGGATTTCATTAAATATCGGTGGCTAAACCACATTTGGCTTTAACTACAGTACCTACTTCATGTAACACTATCGAAAAATTAAATATCGATTTTCTCTGTAAATTAAAAATTTATAGCACCCCCGACAAGTGAAGGTTACAGTAACTAGAAAAGAGCTAATAACTTTCAAATGGCTGAACCGATTTTCTTGGATTATAGCTAAGAACATTCTCGATCAAGCCGTTAAGTGGACGGTAAGTTGTGTAAAGGTGTTATAGACCACTGCGCCAAAGGAGTCGTCAAAGGATTTTATTTAAATACTAGCCGATGCCCGCGACTTCGCCCGCGTGGATTTGGGTTTTTCGAAATCCCGTGGGAACTCTTTGATTTTCCGGGATAAAAAGTAGCCTATGTGCTAATCCAGGATATTATCTATCTCCATTCTAAATTTCAGCCAAATCCGTCCAGTAGTTTTTGCGTGAAGGAGTAACAAACATACACACAAACACACACACACACACACACACACACATACAAACTTTCTCCTTTATAATATTAGTGTGATTAAACACACTGAAATCACAATGCCCCAGCAAAATCACGGCTGGTTTAACAATCCTGCATACCGAGTACCGACCATCCTATTTAATTATTCAGCACAATAAATTAAAGCAAATATTACTTTGACGTGGCATCCCCAGCCGCACTACGTAACAGATTGTTTGAACATGTCATCAAAACATCAAATTATTAATTAAAACGACGCAAAGCCTCTTTAACAATATCATAATGACATCAGATGGCAATCAGGAAGTCCGAAGTTGGAATTCCGTTGCTACATTTCGTTTGAGAATTTAAGGACTGGTCAAATCCAACGCGAGACGGCAGCGACTAGAATTTGACCGTTTTCAGGGTATGATGTGCTTCAAACAGTGCCTTTCATTACAAACTTTGAAGTCATGTTTAAATCGCGGCCCGTGAATATTGCCGTTACTCGTGTGTGATCTTTTCATTTACAAAATGTCATAACTTTTGACAATCTAGTTCACGTATCGTATACGTATTATTATTTGTACGTAGTATTTACGTACGTACGTAGTATTTGTACGTAGTATACGTAGTATTTTTCGTAATATTGTATTGACGAAATCAACAGGCCTAAATCTAGTGCGATCCGTTTCCGCAGGGAGCTTTATGAAACGAATAGCAATACATTTAGTCCTGACAGTTTAGTTTAGTTAAGAGATTGTGTATTGTGTAAGCAATACTTTCGCACACCACCGCTACTCATGTTCTGTCTGTAGGGGGCATAAGTGTTGTTAAGCGTCACTACCATAGCTCGTATAGTTAACATCATAGCGTGCTTCTGCATACACGCGTCGCTGCGCGTCGCTACGCGTCGCTGCGCGTCGCTACGCGTCTTCTCTGACCAGAGGCTGATTTCGTTTCGAGAATAACGCTTTGATTAATTCCTAGATATTAATCATCCGTCTGCTAAACTATTCAACGGCCGCGCGGGAATTATTAATGATGCGAAAATCGAAATTCCGAATCGGTAGCGATTGTAAACATACGTAATAAGTAATAACATAGTATTAGCCAGTATTAGGACAGCCTAAAGCAAAGTACGCACTGTTGGACTATCGTAAAACTATTGTAAGTGATGACTTATGGATCCGAGACATGGTCGCTAGCTATGGGCCTCATACGAAAGCTTAGACACACATACATCACCCTTTGAATTTGAAGTGATTATGCTTACGTTAATGTGCTAGAAACCTTCTTGCTACTAAACAGAACATATATGGCGAACCGAAATTACCCGAAGTATTAAATCAAATTACATTAACTAAGTAAATAATGCCGGTCGGCAAACTTTGTATTCGAAGTTAATACCACGTTTATGTAAGTTACGGGCACGTTTGCTGACCTACGTTATTCAATTAGCTTTATTTTACTACTCGCATGTTACTAATTAGCTTATGCCTAATCCTTATTTGACTCCTTTAGGGGTTGAATTTTTAACCGACTTCAAAAAAGGAGGAGGTTCTCAATTCGACTGTATGTTTTTTTTTTTGTATGTGTGTTACGCGATTACTCCGCCAAATATAAATTGATTTTGATTTTTTTTTTTAGTTTGGTAGGTGATACTTCCGAAGTGGTCCCATTTTAGTTTGGTGAAGATAGACAATATTAAAAACTCCTTTCTTAGCGGATGTCTATCACACTTCACACTAATATTATAAAGGCGAAAGTTTGTGTATGTGTGTGTGTGTGTGTATGTTTGTTACTCCTTCACACAAAAACCTGAATTGGCTGAAATTCGGAATGGAGATAGATAATATCCTGGATTAGCACATAGGCTACTTTTATCCCGGAAAACCAAAGAGTTCCCACGGGATTACGAAAAACCTAAATCCACGCGGACGAAGTCGCGGGCGTCAGCTAGTGTTATAATAGTTGCTTGTCTTTCAACCCGATCTATTGACTAGTTCGAGTTGTGCGTTTATAGATCCAGAATACTTTGAAACACCTGATAGAAAGTCGATATTAAATTAAACAAACGCAATTATTATAACAAATTACCTAATAACAGAACACCGAGATATTCTAGACGAGAATAAATTGAGTATTTCAGAGCGAATGTCGTCGTCTGGAATCATATTGGAAATTTAATCAAAACGCCAATTAAATTGCGACGTCTTTTGAAGCAAGTGGACCGGGCATAGTTGGGATTGCTGGGATCTAGTGTAATTGATTGTGCGGACTGTGTAGTTTTGTAGACAGGTTAGTGAAGACTTTTTGACGACCTCCGTGGTGTAGTGGTAAGCGTATGAGTGGGAGGTCCCGGGTTCAATTCACGGCAGGGTTTGGAATTTCTATGATTTCTAAATCCCTGGTCTGATCTGGTGGGAGGCTTCGGCCGCGGCTAGTTAAAAAAAGGTTTGAACTTATGTACTCATATATCCATGAAAATTGATATTTAAGTTTTCAGTTGACAGTGAGGAAATACGTCTTTCACAAATTTCGGGAATTCTAAGGGAAAACGAAGGGAAAATTTTGAGGATCAGGCAGGTTTTACAAGAAGTGATCTAGACTATAAAGGGGTTTTTTAGAACCTAATTCCAGACGGACGAAATTGTGGCTGAGCTAGTCTTACTTAAACGCATAGTTGTTCCATCTAAGAAAGAATCTTCTTTTTTTTTATTCGGATACAAGTTAGCCCTTGACTGCAATCTCATCTGGTGGTAAGTGATGATGCAGCCTAGGATGGAAGCGGTGTAATCTGGAAGGGATATGGCAGTTTTTTATTAAACCTATTATACCCCTTGTGTTTCTACAGGGCATCGTACTGGAACGCCAAAATCGCTTGGCGGCATGGTTTGACCAGTAAGGTGGTAACTAGCCACGGCCGAAGCCTCCCACCAGACGAAACTGACAGACTTTCATACAAACTTTCGCACAAAAAATCTTAGTAACCCATCACAGAAATAGCTTCTAATGAATCATTAATAATGATAAAGCCAGATAATCCATTCAGCACTTGACGACCGTATCACGCCGTCACTTTAGTTCAGTTATCCCGTTCTGCGGCGACTGACGGGCTTCTGGTGACGTCAGAACAATCTATCTTCATTTGGGAAGAATACGCACAGATTACGACACTTCTCTGTCTCAGAGCTTCTTAATTCACTGGATTTTTAACCCCCGACCCAAAAAGAGGGGTGTTATAAGTTTGACATGTGTATCTGTGTATCTGTCTGTGGCATCGTAGCTCCTAAACTAATGTACAGATTTTAACTTAGTTTTTATTTTTGTTTGCAAGGTGGCTTGATCGAGCGTGTTTTTAGTTATAATCCAAGAAAATCAGTTCAGCCGTTTGAAAGTTATCAGCTCTTTTCTAGTTACTGTAAGTTTCACTTGTCGGAGGTGTTATAAATTTTTAATTTACACTTGTCTCGAATAGCATAGTTTTAATATGGCAACATCTATACTTCTAAATAGGTATACCAAGGAAAAGGTGGCTGATTGTCTGACTAACTGATCTACCACGCCCAGCTCAAACTACTGGATGAATTGGGCTGAAATTCAGCATGCCCGTATGAAGTAGATATGACTAAGAAAATGATTTTTGAATTTTGTTAATGTTAAATGTAATAACCTTTTTAAATTATCGATAAAACTAAAAATGTACGTCGAATCATTGTGACGTCACATGCCAATATTTAATAGAAGCTCCTATACTAAGCGCGTGTTTTGCCGTTTGATAAAAAGATAATGATTTGACTAGTTGTCAAACACCGAATTTTGACTTACGTGGTGATCGAACTTAAACGACGAATTCGCCCGAAGAAAATCGCGAATAAAAAGATTCCGACGAATTGACAACCTCCTCCTTTTTTCGGAGTCGGTCAAAAAGACAGCTAGATTTGTTAGAATAAAGAGCTAGGTTGTTCATAAACAATTTGTTTAGCACAGTTTCCCATTTTTTATTTAATTTATACAAGGCACAACAATGCATAATTAAGTATGTTTTTTATTGCTTGAAAATAAATAATAATGTCCATAGAATTCCTGACTGCTCTTGAAACGTTCATTATGGATATAATTAGTGCATTGTTAATTGATCATTTGCATTTCAAGTTAGTTTCTCTCAAAGACTCGCTAAGCACATATTATCTATTGTTTACTTGAAGCAATCATTTGGGTTTGTTGAACTGTGTAGTCAATGCTTTACGTACGAGTATGTGTTACCGTGAAATTGTAAATACCATTAGATTATAATCTAACAGATTCACTGTATTGTAAACCGTCGAATGAATGTGAATATCTCTATTGTGAGATCTACATGTCGCAGCGAAATGGCATAAACTGGGCATAATGCATAGTTTGTGAAATGTTACGTCAGACAGAACTAACCTACTTTCTTCTTCAGAAAAGAAGAAGGGCGCCAAAATCTAAAGTTTGGTTAAGTTTAGAATAGAACATAAATATCCATGTGCACTTAGGTTCTATTGGGTAATATTATCTTAATATTATCAGATGTTTCAGTAGTCACTAAACTATGCTCATTATAATATGATATCACTAGATTTGTTTAGTGAAATGGTCTAATTGAGTTGTCGTTTAACATCTCCCGACTTATGCCATTTCGCTGCGACATATCTTACAATAGAGAGGTTCACAATCTTTTGATAGTTTACAATCTCACGGGATTGATTTTGTTAGATTATAATCTGACGGTATCTTCAATTTCACAGTGACATATTATGATGTATCTTAACCCATCTTCGACCTACAAGTTCTGAGAACGTGTCTTCTTTCAGAATGAGAAGTATGAAAGAAAGCCAAAATATCACTTTCTCATGTTTTTTACTTTATATGTTCGCCATTTTCAAAATTTTTATTATTATATTTGTGGTTACAGCGGCAATAGAAATACAATCACTGAATATTTCAACTTTGCATCAATTACGGTTCATGAGACAGCCCGCTGATAAACAGACAGACGGGTGGACCGACCGACGGAGTGACAGTGAAGGCTTAGTAATACGGAACCCTAAAAAGCGATTTGAAAAAAATAGGCAAGGTCAACCAGCGTGACCCGATCGACGACCGCGCCAGCGAGTCCGAATGGCAGCATTTTTGCCGATTCAGGTATTTTTTCATCAGCTTCAAAAAATGGCCGAATGGAGGGTTCATTTAAATAACATGGAGATATCTCAGGTCTAATTATTTGGAGAAGGCATTATTTTTTACGACTGAAACGGTTCTCCTCTCAGAATAAATCAGCCCGCTTCCATCTTAGACTGCATCATCGCTTACCATCAGGTAAGATCGCAGTCAAGGGCTAACAATAATAGTATTAGAATAAAAAAAAATAATAGTAAGTCTTATGCCGTAGTTCACCACACTGTCCAAATGTGGATTGGACTTTACATATCCTTTAGAACATCATGGAGAACTCTTAGATATCCAGGTTTCTGCACGATAATTCCTTCATCGTTAAAGCAAGTGATCGCATTGAAAGCGCATTGGAAGGTGCCCTAGTAGGATAGACGACATCAAATGAGTCGTAAAGGGCCGCTGGATTCGGGTAGCCAAAATTTGTAACAAACGTTCAGCCTAAAAGTAGTAGGCAGGAACATAGTGAACAATATTTGGTACATTTTACAAAAAAGTTTCACCGTTTAAATTCTCGATATTTTTCATTTAGTTTTGGATATTCAATTAATGTTAACTTCCAATACTATCTATTACTTTCAGTTTGCGCGGTACCTAGGAATCAATTTCGAAAAATATTCATACATATGAAAAAAATTGTGGATTAGAATTTTTTTCGTAGCTGCAGACTTAATCGAACGAACCGTAACTCGAATGAATGACCATGGGCGACTAGTAGGCATAAAATGTTGCACCAAACGCTAAAACATATGAACCAAGAGCTGGACGAAAATTTTGAGAAGCTCTTGAGCAGTCTATGGAGTAAATCTTATGGATCTAGCTCTGAGCGCGGTATCTCTCTCTCTAACAACTCAAATTACTTTGCCATAAAGGCAAGCTTAGATGCAAGTTTTCCATGTGTTTAAAGTACGTAACCAATTTTAACGGCAAGTCAAACTATTTAAAGCAGTGTTGAGTTTTTTATCAAAAATACTCAGCTCTATTCCACTCCATCTGTTTGTGCTGTCTCTGAAATTTAAGATGGCTAACTTAGAAGTGGTAGGGCAGTCTTTAACTATATGCCTAATCGGTTTTTATATGGTACCAGCAGGTACGGTAATTGCTTGGCGACACATTTTTGCATATGGGGTGGTAGTTGCCGCGGGAGAAACGTCATACTTATTCCGACCAGAGACAAATTGAAAACTTAATTGCCTACGAAGGGAATCAAATTCGGGACCTCTCACTTAAAAGACTCCAGAGCCCACGAAAGTCATAAAATTGGTCAAAGTATTGCAATGAATGATTTATTTATTTAAATGCTGGGTACAATAGATTGAAATAAATTAACTCTCCCTTTTTATGGTAAATCAGATCTAGATAGGGACTTTACTTTAGGACTTTACTTAGGGAATTAACTTGTCTAAATTCGCCACCACTTCTTCAACTAATATAGCAGTACCCATGTAATACATTTAGTTCTTATTGCTTTGAAAAAGGGACTAAATTTCCGCGTACCAGTATGTACGAAAAAACTATTTTCACCAGTGGAAAATTCCGAAACAAAAGTTACAGTGGAAAAACTCGCTCGGGTGTGACAAACGGACATAAAAGTAAATTATTCTATTCGATATGGGTCATTTTACGTTTTTTTTTTCAAATGCCTATCTGTTGCTTTTATCTGTTCTTTGGTGAACATTTTTTTGTTATTTATTGGAAGTGGACATACTAGATGATAAACACAGCACGATTTTTTTTTCCAATTCAAAACGTGGAATAGAAGTATTATAGGTCTTTAATTACTAGTATCTAAACGAAACCCTGAACCATTAGTAGGAGGCCAGCCATGCGATTCTTGCAACGCATGCTTGCTTCATGGCCCATCCTTTTAACCGATTTTGATGTTTGCTGCAGAGGTATCCTTAATTAAATCATCTTAATTTTTCTTATCCCCGAAAATCAAAGAGTTCCCACGGGATTTTTCAGAATCCTAAATCTACGTGGATGAAATTGTGTTCGCAAATATAAGTCTATGTATTCACAATAATTTGTTTTGTATTGAGATAGCTTGCACACACACAGATATAGGCTACTTTTATCCCGAAAAAAATCAAGAGTTCCCACTTGATTTTTAAGAAACTAAACCCAAGCTGGTAGAGTCGCAGGCATATAGTTTTGAATAAAGTATGCTTAACCGATTTTGATGTTATGATACACAGTTAGCTTACATCCCGGAGAAGGACATAGGCTACTTTTTATCCCGGAAAATCAAAGAGTTCCCACGGGGTTTTTAAAGAACCATCAATTTATATGGGTATATACAGAGGTAGCTCGCGTCCCGGTAATTGACATAGGCAACTTTATATCCTGGAAAATCAAAGAGTTCTCACGGGATTTTTGAAAAACCTTGATCCACCGCGGACGAAGTCGCGGCCATAATCTAGTGAATTAAAACTAGATTGTCTACAGAGTGTCGCATGACGATAGACGAGCGTAGAGGTTCAATTTCTATAGGAATAATTTTATTATATACTAATGCCCTTTTATAATATAAAGGCCTTTTATAATATATTATATACTAATGCCCATTTACAATATAAAGGGCATTAGTAAACTAATAACGAGCCGTCAACGTCATCCATCAGACGTCAGGGCGGAATCTAATTTGAGTCTCATTACGACTCGTCAACGTCGGACAAATGGGTGGCCGTCAATTAGTATGATATAAATAGCACCGCCATTTTGCAACCAGTTCTAACGCTGTTTTCATTACTACCCCACTGTGCGACCATAATTAGATAATGTGGTAATCATACTATGAATGTATGTAAGCTTATTCCTTTTAGTGACGAAAGATACCGAAAATTCCTTCGCAGTGACAGAAGAAAGGTAAGAAAACAAGATAGGTATAGATGATTATTATAGAAAATCGATCCCATGAGGAACTTTACAGGGCATTTTCCTGAAAAGCCTCATAGATGGCGCTGTTCACGCTCTTCAAAAAAGTTCAAAACTGATGGAAATCCTTTCCGGGATTATATACATGGCCGTAGCCAGGGGGGTGGAGGTTTGGGGGTTCAAACCCCTTATAGCACAAGTAAAGGAATTAATCCAAAAACCGTGAGTTTGTAGTTACATCATAAAAAAAAATTTAAATGTGTTTCAATTTTCAAAGTAAGATACCAAGTGGGGTACATATTTAAAAGGGCTTTACCTCTACATTCTAAAACAGATTTTCGTTTATTTTTATGAGTACTTAATAGTTTTTGATTTATCGTGCAAAATGTCGGAAAAAATACCCGAGTATGGAACCCTTGGTGCGCGAGTCTGACTCGCACTTGGCTGGTTTTTTTTAAAGAAAGTTGTCTTTTGGTAATAAGTTTGGATAATCTTTGTTTCGCTAGTTTTTGTAATACATATGTGGAATTATGGTCTAAAATAAAATAATTTCAGTTCTTATTTATTCTGTTTTTTTAAGTACCAGCGGTGCAGTTGCGATTTATTATGCTGTGTGTACCCAGTCTAAGCTCCAACGTCCTTTCTTTGCTTGTCTTTTATTCCACATAATTGGATTACTCTTGAAACTGAGGTGGTGTTATTTTTCAGGACAAATTGTGCTCAGTCTCGATGAGACTTTGAAAAATTTTAATTCTGCCGGGGACACTCGAATCACTTCCTTTTGTGTCTCGGATTACAACTTCAGTTTGAATTAGCGAGATATTTTTTGTTGCAAATACGCTTTTTAGGGTTCCACACACCATTATCCATATTATAAATGCGAAAGGATGTTTTTTGTTTGTTGATTTGTCCTCCAATCACGTCGCAACTGAGCAACGAATCGATGTGATTATTTGCATAGGTATAGTTAAAGACCTGGGGAATGAGACAGACTACTTTTTATCGCAAAAAACTTAAGGGTTTTCATAGGATTTACAAAGACCTTAATCCACCTCTTGCCTCTCGAATAATACCATAATATTACTAACGTATATTTAACTAGCTTATGCCCACAACTTCATTCGCGTGGATACACAAATTTCAAACCCCTATTTTAGCCCTTTAGGGGTTGAATCTACAAAAATCCTTTCTTAGCCGATGTCTACGTCATAATAGCTATCTGCATGCCCAGCCCGCTCCGTCCAGTAGCTTGAGCTGTGCGTTTATAGATCAGTCAGTCGATCAGTTTATATATTTAGATTGTACGGAATCCCCTGAGAACGTCAGTCTCGCACTTGGCTGTCTTTTTATCTTTGTCAGTTATACAATTGTAGCGGCTTGAGTGTGTACCGTACCTACTTTAATAAGACTTGGGTTTCTTATGATGGTCTCATTGAGTTTGTAACAAAATACAAGTCGATTGTGAAGGTTTGTCTACTTTCATAATTCATTGTGTGATTCTGCCGCTAGTTAACAGGGCTCTCTCCGTCACTTACTCCATACAATCGTAGTTCCAATTTCATGCCTGTGGTGTTTTAGATTTTTCTAAAAATATGCAGTTTTAAAATTACAGGGGCTCAAAGTTTGTATGTGAATTTTTAAGACCGCGTATCTTTGAAACCGAATATTTTAACAGAAAACTGGAAAACCACAGGCATAGATATTAGTTTCTAGAATTTGTCTGCAAAATTTCATGGACTTTGGTTGCTTAATATTCAAATGAAACTGGAACTACGTTTGTATGGAACGAGTGACGGAGAGACCCCTCTTAATTTGAAACTCTATATTCTCGGATTCAGCAGGTGAATATTATGAATTTCGAGAACCGTCACCATTATCTTACAAATTCAACAACTGGCAATCAAAAAGTGCCAGGTACCCATTTTGAATGAATTGCTTTGAGTTTGGAGTTTGAGATTTGACCACTTTCAGAAATATAATATTCGGATTACTTAATTTTATTGCATTTAGGGCAGAAAACGATTCAGCCAAAGAAATAGGTACGTCTTGGCAAGGTATGATAGTATGTATCTATGGTAGTAGGTACTTAGGGTACCGTAAAAATAAAATCGATCCTTATTCCATCAACAGCATTTAAAGTGCAGATAGCTTTAATTGTAAAAGCCAAGAATCACTACATAACTAGTATAAAACAAAGTCGCTTCCCGCTGCCTTCCCTATGTACGCTTATTAGATCTTTAAAACTGCGCAACGGATTTTGATGCGGTTTTTCTTTATAGATAGAGTGATTCAAGAGAACAGTTTGTATGTATAATACATGCATAACAGAGGAACACAGAAAACACAGTTCGCGGAAGAGTATTTTAAAACTTAAAATAACTAACTAAACTTATTAACTTAAACTTATTAACTAAAACTTAATAACTTTAAGTAGAGAGTAGGTACATAAAGGTGTAAAAGTAAGGAGGAGACGTTAGAAAGATTTTGTGAATGCCTTTTTGTTTTTGCCAGGGTTTATTGTTATAAATTTCAAGGTAAAAAAGTCCCGTAAAACGGTTATGATTATAACATTTTCCGCTATAAATAGAGACAGGCTACGAAGGCAATATCAGCAGGAATAACAGCGCCTACGGCCATAACTACACCTTTATAGACGTTTTTATTGAAGCTTTAATCTTAGTATTACATTTTTAATTTTCAGAGATCCGCGGTCGAAGAAGGAACCGTTGTGTTACAAAAGTAATCTTGACGGTCACTTAAAGATTTTTCTTTGAAAACGATTTTGCGTTACGATACGATGCCGCGTAGAAATCAAAGGGGTACAGATTTAACAAGCGTAAATTAAAAATTTAGGTATAACACCCCCGACAAGTGAAGGTTACAATAACTAGAAAAGAGCTGATAACTTTCAAACGGCTGAACCGATTTTCTTCAATTACAGCTAAGAACACTCTCGATCAAGCCAACTTTCAAACAAAAAAAAAAAACGAAATTAAAATCGGTTCATTAGTTCAGGAGCTACGATGCCACAGACAGATACACAGATACACACCTCAAACTTATAACACGTTTTGGGTTGGGGGTTAATAAAAACTGGAACACCCCTTCTAGGTTACTCCGATTCCATCTCAGACTGTATCATGACTTACCCCTAGGTGAGATTGCAGTCAAGGCCTAACTTGCACCTGAATACATAAATAAAAAAAAAACAATAAATACAGTAACTTTAATGTTTTAACAGGGCTCTCTCCGTCACTCGTTTCATACAATCGTAGTTCCAATTTCATTTGAATATTAAGCAACCAAAGTCCATGAAATTTTGCATATAATAGATATTAGTTTCTAGAATTTGTCTGCAAAATTTCATGGACTTTGGTTGCTTAGTATTCAAATGAAATTGGAACTACGATTGTATGAAACGAGTGACGGAGAGAGCCCTCTTAATATAAATATACTAGCTGATGACATTTTTAGAAAATTACAATTTCCAAAAATGTCAAGTAATTTGATTTTTTTCATCCCGTGGTGGCAAAGATGCCATATTGCCATCTATTTCTTGGTAATCTACAGTGCCAAGGGTCTTGATTAATTTTACAAGCAAAATATTGTAATTCGGGGACCAAAGCATCGTCACGTGCGAAACTAAACTTTTTAATAAAGTGCAGCATTGAGCTGTAAAAGAGTTTACGGCGGCACCAAGTCGGCAAAGCCAATTAGGAGCTGAAATTTATGACGCCTCCCTCCCATAAATTGTAACATTTTAATTTAATTCCGTGAAAGTCCAGCATTCGAAGCCTGTTACTTCAAACTTGTTCGTCTTGATTTTGTAAACGTTTGCCGGGGCCCAGGTTGTTTGAAACAAAAGTTTCCGGGTTTTTGGAGAAAATGAGTGCGGTGATTGGCTAGTGGTTAAGACGTTCGCCTTCTATTTAGGAGGTCGAGGATTCCATCCCGGGCATGCACCTTTTAGTGTTTGGAGTATGTCTTGTATATCACTTGAGATAAAGGAAAACATCGTTAGGAAACCATGCCTGAGAGTTCTCCATAAAGTTTTGTTCAGCGGTGTGTGAAGTCTAACAATCCGTAGGTAGGTAAGTACTTGGCCAGCGTGGTCCGTTTGCCTTCTATTTGGGAGGTTGAGGGTTTGATCCCGGGCACACACCTCAAAACCACCGCACCGCAAAAAATAGTAAAAAACAATTTTTCTCCGTTTGCCCGTTACTATCTATTGTCAGCTACTTCATCCAGAATCAATTACCACCAATAAGTAGGTATACATCTGAGGTATTGACATAGTTAAACGCAAACTTGGTAATTGGTAACAGTAAAAAAAATACTAGGGTAGTAAAATCAAGTAGGACACAATTTTATCTCATTGCGAATTGTCTTGGACGCAGTAACCACAGTATAAAACGACGAGATAAACCACAGAATAGACAGCTCTTGTAGTTAACAGCATTATTAACTATTTTTATACACCACAAACTACCCATTGTTATCTCTATCTCTTTAAGGGGAAAGCTCCTAAACCAGCGGAAGAAATTTAATGACAAGAGCGGTGTAAAAAGAAGCGTTTAAAAAAAAATTTGAATCAAATTATTTATTCAAATCGGGTACCATTGTATACTTTTTGATTGTCAATTATTGTGATATTTGTAAGATTGTTGTGTTGGTGATAATAAGGTAACTACGTTAACTTACAGCTGAAGCTACGAGGGTTTCAAACGCGCCCGGGTCTAAGAGTGTCGTTAATATTTACTTCTGAATCTTCTCCGCTATCTCTCGTATTTTATAATCGCTGGTTTCATGGCCTGCAATGTAAGCTTGACGCTAACGGCCATACCAAGTAATAAAGTCAAAGCGAAACCTCGTGAAGTCATAAAATGCACGACTCTGACGTTTAAGCTATATAATGTTGCCGACAACTTTTCATTATATTTACCGTTGCCGATATGTTTTAACTGTTTACTGAAGTTTATAAAATGGCGATAAAATTGTATGGTATTTTATAAAGCATTTTTCTTGGATTTCTGTAAAATAGAAGCCAAGTCAATGTCATCGTTTCAAAGACGAGCTTTGCTAAGCAATATGTTCTTTGTAGGAATTTCCGCAAACTATGATCTTGCGGAACATGTAATTTCTAAAACAGGGCCTTATGATTTGCTTGTGATTGTCTAGCTATCAAGTGGGAGATTTTCTCACGTTTTGATTTTTGTTGCAGGGTCGAGATTCAAATATCTATATGAATGAATACTTAAGTCTTTCCTAACTCAGAGGCTAGGTGGCGCATACACTTGGCTTTACCTACTAAGTAATACGCTATGGTGGAACACATAGAATCTGGATACGGACATACACACACATACATACGTAGACTGCTAAAATCATAACCCTTCCTTTTGGCTTTGCCGCAGTCGGGTAAAAAGAAAAGTCCTGATTCACTCATTGACATTGACTAATCAACGCCCAAGTTCGGAGCTAGAAAGATGAAGTTTTGCGCTTAGGTTCCCTTTGTAATGTAGACAAGGAATAAGGCCGGATTTTTCAAAATTCCCTAGGAGCAAAACCGCAAGCGGTCGCTTATTAACATTTTATACTAAACACTAAGTTTCAAGAGAGTTCGTAAAGTTAAACCTTAAGCGCATAAACCATTCCTTTAGCGCCTCAGAGAGGTGATGTAAAAACGCGCAATTACTGAAACTCTTACAAAGCTAGTTCAGAAAGCGCAAACTAGAGTGAAGTTTGCACTATTTTAAATTAGCAACAAGTTCTGGGCAAAGGAGAGGACCTCTATTAGCGAATATAAGCGTGGGGGTTAATTAATGTTAGTAAAACACTGGAAAAGTTTTTCATTGAAAAAGTTAGAAAAATATTTTTTTATCTAACTAAATTATCTACAATTCACATTATGCAAGTTTGCGGGGATTTTTACCTTTCTTTATTCTACAAATGTAAAACTTTCAATATTTTGCACAAGTAAAGGAAAAAATCCGAAAACTGTGAATTTAGGGTTAGATCACAAAAAAATGTTCACATGAACAAATAATAGTATTTTCAATTTTCAAAGAAAGAACTAACTATAGAAAGTGGGATATCATATGAAAGGGCTGTAGCTGTACATTCTAAAACTGATTTTTATTTATTTTTATGTAGGTATAATGGTTTTTGATTTATCGTGCAACATATCGGAAAAAATACCCCAGTACCTACGGAACCCTCTGTGCGCACGTCTGACTCGTACTTGTACGGTTTTTTTGTTATGTAATCACAAACCTGTTTCCAATTTTTTTAAGACCTATGAATCAAAAAATAAAAAATATTGTAAAGGTATTACAATATTTTTTATTTTTTGATTCATAGGTCAAGAAAGAACCAGACACGACGCGGATGGATAGACAGACAACGAAATGATTCTATAGGGATTCCTTATTTCCTTTTTAAGTTATGGAATCCTAAAAAGAGTTCGCACGGGGTTTCAAAAACCTAATACCACGTGGATGAAATAGCAGGCGTCATCTAGGGTATAATAATGCCTGTTCTTTGTTCGAACTGCGACCCCAACGTCGGAGCTATATAACCCACCCATTACCTCTTCAATTTTGCTACCCGTTGAGCTATGTCAGTTACGCTGGCTTATCTACGGATCTCCTCATTTATCACGTAGATGTACCCCAATCGCCATCGCCCACTGAGTGACACTAAGCTTACTTACCAGGCCCATGGTTAGCGACTATCCCATGTACCCCTTTTATACCATGTCTATAATTTTTTTTTGTGTTTTTATGGAGCTAGAATGCCGACCTCGCATTGGAGAGCGCAGCGTTAGGAGAGCCTCTACTAGATGGACGATAATAATCATAATCATAATTACACAATCACACTGCTGTAATTATTGTATATTTGCTCTATATTTCATTTAATTTTAAGTAATCTTTTGTGGCCTTATGTTAAACTTAGAATAGTATTACACCTAATAATAATTTTGCTGAACGCTGTAGATCATAATTAAATAAATAAAATAAAATAAAATTTATTCATTAGTTGGTATAACAGTTTATCGACGACATTAAACGAGTTGCAAGGAGCCGCTGGATTCAAGAGGTGTAATACCGTGGCATATGAAAGTCCCTATAAGAGACATATTATTATGCCCAGCAGTGGACGTCTATCGGTTGATAATGATAACGATGATGATAATTTTTTATACCTAACCCTAGTCCGTCATAGACATCGCAAGGTTAAAACGTCAGACTGATGATAAAATTTAAGTGAAAGTTGTACGAAAAATGGAAAACACATTATCGCATGTGAAGGTGCCGTAACGGCCAGCAAAATTTAACAGCACAGTGTAGCTAATATACAGATGGGTAGCGCCTTTACTTCAATGACTGTTTCTCGAGTTGGTCCTGAAGACTATCTTTACAAGAAGTAAGCTTTTGCTGAAATCTGCCAGCATTACTGTGACTAATAAATATTTTTGTCAATTTATATTGTTATAAATATTTTTATCACTAACAAGAGGTTGCCCGCGTCTTCGTCCGCGTGGTTTTGAGTTTTTAAAGATCCCGTGGGGGCTGTTTGATTTTCCGGGATAAAAAAATGCTTATGTCAATTACAGTGACGCAAGCTACCTCGGTACGACAAATCGCTAAAGCGGGTGGGTTTTTGGGAATCCCGTGGGAACTCTTGGATTTTCCGAGATAAAAAGTTGCCTATGTCCGTCCCCGGGATATAAGCTAACCCTGTACCAAATTTCGTCAGAATCGGTTAAACTGTAGGGCCGTGAAAAGGTAGCAGACAGACAGTCACACTTTCGCATTTATAATATTAGTATGGATATGCGCTGAAATGACGCTCACTGCTGTTGCGAAGTGACGAAAATCAAGTCGCTTCAAAAACAGTTCACCAGACGTTTAGTGTTAATGGTTCATATCAGAAACATTGAACAAAAACGTTTTGCGCCCAACTGTATGATTGCTAAACATTGTTTGACAGCGTACCCTTTTACAAAAAAAACACCCATTTGCTCAAAACCTGCCTCCATTACTGTGATTTATTCAATTATTCAACACAAAAATTATGCTTTTTCGTAATGAAAGGTTTTGGTTCGTGTCGTGTCAGCGAAGGTTAATTTCAACAGAGCTTATAGAGTGAAGACATTATATTACTCTCTCCAAAATGAAATGAAATGAATCCCGTATTATTGAGACTTCTACTGTTTCATTATAAATTAGATTCGTCGCGCTAGCAAGCTACTTTTCTAAAGAGATTTTTTGTCACGGTGATATTAGATATAAATTCAATCTATCTCGTAGATTTAATATTGTCTTCGCGTCTCATTCTTCAATAGGTTTATAACATAAATTTATTTTTAAAAAGTTCAAGCAAGATACGCTATTATTTCATGGAATGCATACAAGAATATTTTTTACTATCAACCGTCTGTTACTTCGCTTGGCGAAATTATAAACCCTACCGACCCTATTCCTTGTTAAATCATAAATAAACTTCTAATCTGTAAGTACAAAATTTTCAGCTTTCTGGGTCCAGGGTTTGGGCTTAATGAGTCAGTCCTTGAGGCAGCATTTTTCTTGACAATGAGTAATGTAAAAATAAAATAATTAAGAAAATTAAAGACAAGATTAAAATGAAATTATCGAAAATATTATACATGATTTATCTCTATATTGTCAAAAATAACGACCTGTATACAATATACATATACACATTAGATGCGCACTTGGAACTAAAATGGTGTTCTTTGAAGCTGCCAAAATTAATAAGGTACTGGCTATTAAGTTATTAGTATAATAAACCATTTAATTAGAGAATTAGTGCCAATAAAACAGCAATTGAAAAAAAATTGTATTATATTGTATTTATTTATTAGGACATCAGAAAATTATAATATCAATACATTCTTAAATCTATATATACACACACACACACACACATTATTAGATATATAAACTATTAATTAGATATCACAACTTATGCCAAAAGAAATTAAAAATAATAATTATTAAACAATCAAAAAGTTTACAATGTACAAAAATGTCTTAAAATAAAATAAAAATACTAATTAGTCATAAATCATAATTAATAATAAAAAAAGGTGAATAGTGACTACATGTAATACTTATTATGTAATATGTAATATGAATCAATTTATGAACTTAACAACTTGAAATGTATTTTTTCTATGAAGCAGTGAAAATTAGTAGGTAAAACAAATACACAATATAAACTTGTAAACAAAAGCGAGTTGCAGTCTGGGAAGGTTTTTGTTTGGAATGACCCGTCTAGTGGGATCTACAGAGGTCGTTGGTCTAGAACTATTACAATTTATTACCATAACCTACTACAATATATTATTAAGCCTCTTATTGCCCATTATTTACGAACTAACACCGCAAGGATCTTAATTAAAGAAAACTTTAATATCAATTTGGTAAAGCCATCAATTACTGTTGCTTTTAATTAAACGAACAAGTTACTTAGTTTTCACCTGTGTTAATTTAAACTTTGATTGAGTTTCGTACCAAAATAATTATCATAACAAATCAGTTTTGTTGTGATATTTTAACCTCGAACTCAAAATAATTATCTCAACATTTAATTTATCTCTACAGCTGAATGGTTGCGGACTGAATTCTGAAAGGTCGCCGGTTCAAACATCACCCGTTGTGGTGTACTGTCGTACCATACAAGCTTTACGCTTAGTTGGAGGGGAAAGGGGAATATTGGTCAAAAAGTAGTTATTATATTCAAATAGTTATTTGAGACTTAATCGGCGTGGATTTAAATTCTTAAAAATTCAGTCGGAATATTTGAAAATTAAACGAACACTTACCTACCTTTTTTTATTGTTCGAAAACCTGAGTACAAGTACTTCTGCATATTACAATGGTACATCTTATATCATAATATTACATAGTATTAATTAATTCAGACATTTATTAATTTTATATTTAAGTATTTTTAACATTTGTGAAAATCTGTATCCTTTACATTGTAAAATTTTGGATAGCGCTGTAAAGAAACACATGTAATTTCACCAACTCGCTGTAGCCTTAGGTGTTCTGTGTGATTTATATTACTTATTATAATAAATGAAAAACCTAAGGTGGCAAAAAAAAAAATTCAGACATTATTAATATGTGAATTGCCTCAGCCGGGAATCGAACCCCATGCCTTCCATTTATAAGACCATATCACCACTGCGCCAAAGAGATGATCTACCTATATTTCTCTATTGTTGGAAGCATTGAAACTTTGCAACGTACTCGTACCTACGCAAACTTTGTGCATGTTTTATTATCTGTGCCCGCCCCCGCCCTCCAGCACAACTACTTTAATTATATTAAACTTTTAACTGTCTCTGTTGGTTTCGTTATAATTCGGAAGTACTAAACTTTAATATACGCTCATAAACGTATATACGACTGCTGTATTAAAACTTCAGCTTCAGGTTATAGTTTCTAAATAAACTGACAGACATACCTACAGACAAATAGAAAAACACGAAAAATTATAAAGGTTTCCAAACCATAATCCCTTCCTTTTGGCTTTGCCGTAGTCAGGTAAAAATGACTCGGCTCACTGAAAAATATGTACTTATGTAATCAAAGTAGCTAATTATGTAATCAAATAAAAGTAAACAATTACGTGGAAGTGTGTGGTACTTAAAGAGTGAAGAACGCACTAACTCGCAATGGCAACCCCGCCAAATGCGTGTTCACGTCACCAACACATCCGGTATAATGAGTAGGTATACTGGAATAACCATTAATGGCCACGGCCATAAATCACTTCGCTTCGTGATGCCACATAAATTATTATTATACTCCAGTGATTATAATTTATTATTTTATTGGTGGTTAACTCGTCGCCGTCGACATCAACCGATAGGTGTTTGCTGCTGGACATTGGTCCATTGGTTTTGTGGTTTACAATAAAATCGTAGTGTGGGACGACCTCCAATCCCCTGGCCTAACAACCTTAGGAAGGTAGCAGGAAGTGAATGGATGAGGAAGGCGGAGGATCGTGTGTGGTGGCGCGCTCTTGGGAAAGCCTATGTCCAGCAGTGGACGCAAACAGGCTGGTTGATTAAAATTGGTTGAATAAAAGTAGGTATATTCATTCATTGGTTTCTTGTAGGTATTACATTGCCGCAAACTGTGGTATTTGACCCCAAAACCTGGTCAAAAATATTTCATGCTTCTTACTACTACAAATGTGTATTCCAGTACTATTAAAAATCAATTTTTGGATGTGTCTATACAGGCGCTAGCTGAGTCCAGCGGCTCTCAGCGATATAATTGATTTCGTCCGTCCATCTGGCGGAGAGTCTTCGAACGCTGTTTTTTCATCGTTCGCGTGGATGTAGGTTTTTAAAAATCCCGTGGGAACTCTTTGATTTTCCGGGATAAAAGTAGCCTATGTGCTAATTCAGAGTAAAATGTATCTCCATTCCAAATTTCAGCCCAATCCGTCCAGTAGTTTTTGCGTGAAGGAGTAACAAACATACATGCACACATACTTTCGCCTTTATAATATTAGTGTGATAGTGTGATGTCACACCTCTTCTAGCGTACTTGTACATGTCCATTTCAGTGCTGTATACACATAGGAATGTATTCCTAAATCAAATCAACAGAAACAATAGCCTATAAAGCGAGTTTAGGTTTCGTGTCGCCCCAGTCCGCCGACACGAAACCTAAACGTTCTTAATAAGCAATCAGCAAAACAATTCCCCGACGATTGCTATCTCTATTAGCTCTCGAGATATAAATAAAGGGTGGATAAAGACGTCACTAGTATTATCTTCCGGGTATCTGAGGAAATTTATCCAAAACGCTAGAGAACGGGGCACAATAGCAACAGCCCAAGCATAATCAAAGCGACAAAGCGTTGCAAAAACCGCTATGAGGATGCGTCCGCACTCATTATACTCGGAATGCAAGCTTGTAGATTAGGTTCAAGATAACGTTATATCAGGGACTAAAGGTATTGTTGAAATATGGGACCTAGTTTGTTGATCGTAAGATAATAATTTTATTAATAGTTTGTTTTCTTGTATAAAATTGTCATACGTCATTGATATATTACGTTTAATAATATTTTCATATCCGTTATGCTAGCCCGGCCGTCTTGTATTAAATGTGAGAATCATGGCGCTATGAATTCGGAGTTTGTGTGGAGGACTAACAGGATATTGTCAACAGAATATTGGATACCTTCAAAGCGAGAGCGGTTATTCTAGAGAGTTTAAGTAGGATTAATACGGAGCTAAGATATAGACAGGACGTGATATTATTTTGTCGTACGGATCTCCTTAGTCTTAAAACGTGCGATAATTGTAAATCATCATTATTAACATCTGTTTTTAAGTCCCGACCCAAAAAGAGGGGTGTTATAAGTTTGACGTGCGTATCTGTGTATCTGTTTATCTGTGTGTGGCATCGTAGCGCCAAAACGAATGAACCGATTTTAATTTAGTTTTTTTTTTTGTTTAAAAGGTGGCTTGATCGAGTGTTCTTAGCTATAATCCAAGAAAATCGGTTCAGCCATTTAAAAAGTTGTCGGCTCTTTTCTAGTTACTGTAACCTTCACTTATCGGGTGTGTTATACATTTTTAATTTACACTTGTTACAAAACCTTTTTTTACATTGTTAGCTCCCGAGAGGGTCCCGCAAGCTCTCCCATTATAAAACCTTAGTTTTTTATGTTTAACTAGTTTGTGATTGCTTGGTGACTCAAAATGGTAAACGCCCATTGAGATTTTTTCCTCTATCATTTCTATACTAACTTCTTTCCGTGTATAGGGTATATATCCCATAATTTCCTACATTAATATAATAATATATTTTGTCTTACGTAGTGTATCGGTCACGGCGATCGGTTCACTAATTGTGATAATGTGTCACGGATTGTGTGGTGAAATAACACCGCGGGGATGCCTAATGGACCCGCCTGATCCAATAATCACTACTCATAACTATAAATGCGAAAGTGTGTTTGTTTGTTAATTTGTCCTTCAATCACGCCGCAATGGAACAAAGGATTTTTACATGGATATAGTTAAATACTTGAAAAGTGACCTAGGCTACTTTTTATCACGGATAATAATCAAAGAGTTCTCACGGGGTTTTAAAAACCTAAATCCACGCGGTTGAAGACATCAGCTACGAGTAGTAGGGCATTAGCTAGTTATATTATAAGATCCAGTGGCATGTCGCTGTTGGTTGTTCTGGTGAAATGAAAGCTTTATGGAATTTGCAGCCTGTAATTTGTACTGTTAATATATATTTTGTCTTACAAAGTGTCTGTGGTAGTGTGGTCAAGGCAATCGATTCACTAATTGTGATAATGTATCACGGATTGTGTGGTGAAATCACACCGCGGGGATGCCTAATGGACCCGCCTAATCTAATAATGATCATTTATAATTTTATCTAATGCTCTCGTATTGGAATTGTATTTCTGAATTTAATGTGTTTTCATTTACATGTGTAGTTTTCGATGTTAATTAACGTTATCAAGACCTATTTCTATCATCATGGGTTGGCTAAAAACTGCTACACGCCTTCCAAAGTGAGCAAGCTTCCATCTTATACTGCATTATCACTCAACACCAGGTGAGATTGTAGTCAACGTTTAAGTTCGACGTTGACGAATGAGAACAAAAAAAAATATCATCATCACGATCAACACTTTGCCGGCTCACTACTAAGCGCAGGTCTCCTCTCAGAATCAGAAACGTTTAGCGTGGCACGGTCTGCCACGCTAACCCAGTGCGGATTAGCAGACATCACACACCTTTGAGAACATTATGGAGAACTTTCAGGCATGCAGGTTTCGTCACGATGTTTTCCTTCACTGTTAAAGCACTTAATATATTGCTCAAAATGCACACAACCTAAAAGTCAAAGGTGGGAATCGAACCTCCGACCTGCTGAATAGGAGGCGTACGTCTTAACTACGGGGCCATCACAGTTTTAGATAGAGAAGTATGAGATCTTGATAAAATTAATAGACACCATAGTCTACGATGGAAGCAGGCTAACTTGGGAGGGTTATGTCACTTTTATAAAACCCATAAGTACCTACCTCTGATCAGTTTCTACGCAGTATCGTACCGGAATGCTACATCGCTTGGCACGGCTTTGCCAGTAGGGTGGTAACTAGCCATGGCAGTAGCCTCCCACCAAACCAGACCAAAATATAGAAATTATAAATTGCCCCTGCCGGGAATCAAACCTGTGACCTCTCACTTATAAGATCACAACACTCACTGAGCCAGAGGTCATCAAAACTACTGTAATAAGTATTTTAACCCTTTTACAATTTAGATACCTTCCCGGTTAATAAAGCTACATATTGTAGAACAAAATATTCGTTAACAGCTTGTTAATTGAATTATGACCGTACCTAACACAGATGAGTTTACTTAATTAATGTTTCAATTTTGTTTATAGTTATTAGTTATACTAGGTTGCGGTTATATCGTAACTGATGAAAATTAAGAGGCTTTGAATTATTTTGATATACTCATACGGCTTTCAAATAATAGGGACTAATTAATTGATTTATTAATTACGTATCTAATAGGTGCTTAACGATGAGGGATTTCGTTATTCACCTGAACAGTTCGAATTACCTATTTACTACGTAGAGTATTGCCGGATTGCTTGCCGGCTCTTCTTCGTAGAATCTTCTTTCCTAACTAGTCGTACAGTCAGGGGCACTAGTTGTGTTTTGCTTTTGTATGCCGCTACATAATAAAGCTAGATTTTATCAATGTACAACGGATTAATATCAATATCCTCGCATCCGAATGTGTGCTCCAATCTAATTTAATTTAGTAATAACGCTCGATACATATTATTACGCATAGGAAACCAATTATCAGCTTGTGGATGCAATCCGTGCTTTGTTGTTACGAATATTAATCAAGCCATACAAACTGATTCAGTGCATTGTTAATGCGAATGGGTGATTGATGAATTTACCTTGTGCATTGACGGGTTGACGCCTTGAGCGGTTTCTAGACGGGCTATAAAATTGCATCTTGCTGTTTAAATATTTCTAACTCAGTTAAGATGAACAGTCTTGCACTAGGAAAGGTAATATGGAAAAGGAAATTATGGTTAATAAGATGGGTTACCGCTAAGTACCAATTTGTAGCAGTAATAACATTATGCTATACAAAACTTAAAATAATCACACGAATATTAAGCCGAAAGTTTGTGTGTATGTGTGTATGGTTGTTACTCTTTCACACAAAAACTACTGGACGGATTTTCTTGAAAGGAATGAAGATAGATTATACTTTTTATCCCGGGAAATCAATGAGTACCTACGGGATTTAAAAAAAATTATATCGTCGCGGGCATCAGCTAGTAAGTAATAAATTATCATCATCAATATTATAAATGGATAAACGTCTACAGCTGGACACAGGTCTCTCTTAGCGACCTCCACAAACGACTTTCTTGTGCCACCAGAATCTAACGGCTCCCTATGACTCGTTTGATGTCGTCTTTCCACCTAGTGGGGGCGTCTTCCAACAATATGTATGGGACCCAATCGGTTTTTCAAACCTGCCCATTGACACTCAGCTTCAAAACCCGTTGAACTGTATCGACTTCTCTGGTTCTCCTACGGATTTCCTTATTACTGGTTTGACCTTGTAGATAACATTGAAGTTTTGAATGTTAATGGCTAATTATTATGAATGTGTAAGTAAATAATTAAAATTAATTATAACAAAGCCAAATTAGTGGACATGAAAATACATAATAGAGAATGTTTTAGTGATACTCATGTTCCCGAAAAACATTTGAAGTAGGTAGGTAAAATCTTCACACAAACACTAGCAATGAATTGTTGATCGATAAATCAAAATGGTGGTTGTTAACAGACTCCCTATTTTCCTGAACGCTTCGTCCGAGTACAATACCATTAATAATTTAACAATGGCTGCCAAAGAGATGCCATATACTAGAGGCTGTAATATCTTTCAAAACAGCCTCAAACGGATTGCGATGAATCCTGTCGTACTTTTCGACAGTTAATTAATTGGCGCTTAGTCTGATTTTATTATGTCTGTCAACAATCTATAATATATGTATATTATATGTATAAGAGAAAAGCTGACTCACTGATTGATTGACTGATCAACGCACAACTCAAACTAATGGACGGATCGGGCTGAAATTCGGCATGCAGACAGCTATTATGACGTAAACATCCGCCAAGAAAGGATTTTTGGAAATTCAACCCCTAAGTAGGTAAAATAGGGGGTTGAAATTTGTGTAGTCCACTCGGGACTAAGCTAGTGATGCTATAATATGGGATCTATTTATAACATGACACAACACGATATTTGGCCACAACTTTTATGTGCATTTCAACTAAACAGCTATTATATTTGAAACTTTGTCCGCGTGGACTACACACATTTCAAACCCCTATTTTACCCCCTTGGGAGTTGAATTTTCAAATTCATTTCTTAGCGAATGTCTTCGTCATGACAGCTGCATTTCAACCCGATCCGTTTAGTAATTTGAGCTGTGCGTTAATAACTCAGTTAGTTATTCAGTCAACTTTTCATTTAATATATTTAGGTAATTGATTAGTATGGGTCGATTTTTGATGCCAGATGTATGAGGTCTGCATCTCTATGGTCTAGGTATATAGCTCAATGTTGGTAGTGTACCGACAGTGGAGGCTTTACATCATCACGGGACCGATACGAGCACTTTCGTAAAAGCACACAAATAGAAAAAAAGTAGTAAAGTAAGTACCTTTTAGGAAAAGATGGCAAAAACGGCAGGTTCCATTTTTGTTTTCTACTTTAAATACTCAATACTAGCTGTGCTCAAAGGTATTAACTAACGCCACTTGTCTTGTAGTTGATAGTAATTTTTAAAAGAATGTTAGCCAGGTTAATCATTACTAACATTCCTTATTCCCTCCAAATAAGCGAAAAGCTTGTGCTAGGAGTTCTGTATGATAGTAGTGCAACAGCGTACCTAGTTCGCGACAGATCGACATGGCAATCGGAGTGGGGATGACCCGCACAGCCTCCGCGCTAACCCGATGCGGGAAAGCGTAGCGAATGATCAAAATTCAGGCATATTACATGTCGAATCGTTACAGTCCGAGTCGTATCGTCGATAGAAAACGTCCGGCCACGTCGTTCACGTTCGCGTTTAAACTTTTATGGACCTCACACGTCAATCACTGCCAGGTTTGAACAGAGGTCTTGCTCATTCTTTATTAACAACGCAATCTATTCATTCGCATTACCGGCTGACCTTTGTGAAGCACGTTTAAATGTTAAAGGTAAGTTTTTAACTGGAACAGCTTGTGCTGTACTTTGATCAGCAGTTGAAAGCAATTACCACCGAATCACACTATCAGACTATCACACTAATATTATAAAGGCGAAACTTTGTGTGTATGTATGTGTGTATGTTTGTTACTGTTCCATGCAAAAATTGCTCGACAGATTTGGCTGAAATTCAGAATGGAGATAGCTTATAACCTGGATTTACACATAGGCTGCTTTTTATCTCGGAAATCGATGAGTTCCAACGGGATTTTTAAAAACCTGTATCCACGGGAACAAAGTCGTGGGCATCAGCTAGTACTTAATAATACGGGAGTGACAGCCCAGTGATTGACATCGGCCATTCGACATTCGAGAGGTTGAGGGTTCGATCCTGGGCCTAAAAAAGGCCGGGAAAACTAAAAAGTTAGAGTCGAATGACTCTAACTTTTTAGGTTTTAAGCAATACGGTATTTGAGTAGGTATGTTAAAAACTTTCTCAGTGATTATTAAATAGAGAGTCTTCCGAAATACGTAAAATCCACGTCCTTTGTTAGTTTTAAATATAATAACAATTTTTAATTGACTATTAAACTAAAAAACCAACGGCCAAGTGCGAGTCAGACTCGCGCACTGAGGGTTCCGTACTCGGATATTTTTTCCAACATTTTGCACAAAATATTATACATAAAAACAAATAAAAATCTGTTTTAGAATATACAAGTAAAACCCTTTCATATGATACCCCACTTCATATTATCTTACGTTGAAAATTGAAACATATTTTAATATTTTTTTTTAATGATGTAACCACAAATTCATGGTTTTGGGATTTATTCCTTTACTTGTGCTATAAGACCTACCTACCTGCCAAATTTCATGATTCTAGGTCGAAGGGAAGTACCCTATAGGTCTTCTTAACAGACAAGACGGACGGACGGACAGACAGACAGACAGACAGAAAGACAAACAACAAAGTGATCTTATAAGGGTTCCGTTTTTCTTTTTGAGGTACGGAACCCTAAAAATTAGGTTGTGTCAGGGATACACCTGACATTTTTAAGGCCACGCTTTCCCACTATCAGCTTTTACTAGACATACTCTATCCTGTGGATATCACTCACATATTATTACTGGTGGTAAAAGAGTCTTAAGCTAGGTTTTGTCTTCAGTAATAGTTCAATGCCAGGGCGGTATATTATTATGCATAGAAGTCATTTTTCAACAAACATTTATTTTGCCAGAGGTTATTGTTAGGATAAAGTGGGGTTATCTACTTGCGCTCTTCAAATCAAAATGATATGGAAATCAGGATATATGATGTTCAAAAGAAGATTTTAACTCAAATATTATGACTGGCCATTTTTTTTTGAATACAATGCTTATGTTATTTGATTATGGTAAACTAGCCGATGCTCGCGGCTTCGCCCGCGTGGATTTAGGTTTTTCGAAATCCCGTGGAAACTCTTTGATTTTCCGGGATAAAAAGTAGCCTATGTGCCCAGGATATTATCTATCTCCATTCCAAAATTCAGCCAAATCCGTCTGGTAGTTTTTGCGTGAAGGAGTAACAAACATACACACACACACACACACACACACACATACAAACTTTCGGCTTTATAATATTAGTGTGATTCTATCGTTGTATTAATCATACGGCTAGTAAATAGCGGTGATAGCCTAGTGGCTAATGGTAGTGGTTAATGGAACTACGTGTTGGGATGTCCACGGTTCGATCTCGGCCAGCAAAACCAGAATTGGGAAACCAAAGAAGTTTGGGTTTAATGAAAACTACCATAACCCTTCCAGGTTAACCTGCTTCTATCTTTGAATGCATCATCACTTACCACCAGGTGAGATTGCAGTCAAGGGCTAACATGTATCTCATTTAAAAAACCTAGGTACTGCTTATAGTTAAGCGTAAGTTAAAGTTAAAAAAGTTACAGTTAAAAAAATCTGTGTGGTGTGTAAATCACACAATAGCACCAAAAATGGTCAAGTGCGGGTTGAACTTGCACACGAAGTGTTCCGTACCATCGTACAAGAAATAACACTTTTTATTTTTTTATAATTCTGTGAAAATTTCAACTCTGTACCTGTTAGGTACGGTTCACGAGATACAGCCCGCTGACAGACAGACGGACGGACAGATAGAAAGCGGAGGCTTAGTAATAGGGTCTCGTTGGTACCATTCGGTTTTGGAATCCTAAAAACAGACCCAGCAGAGTTCAGAAACCGGAGATTTTTCACGTCCGTTTTCACACTAACGTACGTAAATCCCCGCTCAGAAAGGATTTTCGGAAATTCCAGGCGAATCCAGGACGGGTCAGAGAGTATCCGAATATAGCGACACTACACTAAAACCTGTGCTGCCGCACTCAAGTCCATCAATCATGTTCGCATTAGCATTGCATTGAATTAGTTTCGCCGACTTGATTTAATATTCGTGACCGCGCTGGCATGTGATATGAGCTTGTAGCCATGTTAGCCTAATGGTTGTGACGTCCTGCTTCTATTCAAAAGGTTAGAGGGTCCAATCCTGAGCACGCATCTGTAAATTTTCGGAATTATGGTGCCTGTTCACTCTTCTTTTTTGGTACCTCTAAAAGAAGAGTGAATACGCACCTTCTAGGCAGGCACGAGTACCTTAGACTGTATACTCCTCTGTTTGCTGAGATTGCAATCAAGCGCAAGTATAAGTTAAAAAAAAAAAAAACTTAAACGGCGAAGAAAAACATCGTGAGGAAACCTGCGTATAAAGGACCCCTGATGGATTTGAAACTAGTCAAACTTATATCGACTAAATACGTGAGTATAGCCGTAACAACCTATACTTATAATGGAAATCACTCACAATAGTTTAATAAACCTGCGTGCCTAAGAGTTTTCCATAATGTTCGCAAAGGTATGTGAAGTCTGCCAATCCATACTAGGCTAGTATGTTCCAATAGTCTAAACCTTACTCATTCTGAGAGGAGGCCCGTACACAGTAGTGGGCCAGCAATGGATTGACCATGATGATAGTGGCACCGAAATCTCTCCTGCCACACTCAAGTCCATCAATCAGTCTCGCATTAGCATTGCATTATTTTTTTTTAATTTAAAAAAGAATATTAGCCATGCTAATCACACTAATATTATAAAGGAGAAAGTTTGTATGTGTGTGTGTGTGTGTGTGTGTATGTTTGTTACTCTTTCACGCAAAAACTACTGAACGGATTTGGCTAAAATTTGGAATGGAGATAAATAATATCCTGGATTAGCACATAGGATACTTTTTATCCCGGAAAATCAAAGAATTCCCACGGGATTTCAAAAAACCCAAATCCACGCGGACGAAGTCGCGGGCATCAGCTAGTCATGACTAAAATTCCCCTTTCCCCTCCAATTAGAACTCCTTCAGATAGACTGCGTAAGCGTAGACGTAGAGCGTACCATTGCGTTGTAGTGTATGGAACTGTATGAAGCAGGGCACACCGCTTGCGTGGCGTGAACGTTCACGTAGACGTAATGCGTGCAGTTACTTCTATGGGTTCACACGCGTCACCACGCACGTGTCACGCGTACGTGCTGCATACGCAATTGGTGTGAATCGGCCATTAAGTGTAAAGCTTGTGCCAGGAATGGGTACGACAATAGTGCAACGAGTGGGGTTTGAACCGCCGACCTTTCGGAATTCAGTCCGCTCCTCAACCATCGCATTGAATCAGTTTTGCCGACTTGATTTAATATTCGCGATCATGCAACCGTAACGTATACTTGATTGTATCTGTGAACGGACGATAATGTTTCCTATGCATGTGAAATGAGCTAATCTTATTGCGATTACAAGAGTAATAGATTAACATGATCTCCGTGGTGCACTGGTGCACTTTGTGGGGTTAGAGGAAGGCTCCAGGTTCAACTCTCGGCCCCATGGAAATTAAATTATAGAGATAATAATAGGTTTTTATCTATTATTAGGTATCCCCTTTGTATGACATGTTGTGTAATTGTAATTTTTTTTGACTGTTTTATAATTTTGAAGACTTTGTAATTTTATTGTAAGCACGTTTTACATTAATTTAACATTAATATCAAATATTAATACACCATTAATTTATCGGCAACAGTTATATGCGATATTCTATTCTAATTTTATGTCATTTGCATTCTCAAGTACACAGCTATAATTTTTTTATTAAATATAAACTCATGGCCGGCCCACTATGAGTCTCCTGTCAGGATGAGAAAGATAGTCTGCTATGCAGGTCAAGTGTGCTTTGGTACACTCCTTTGAGAATATTATGGAGAACTGTCTGGCATACAGCTGTTGTCCCCGCGAGTTTCCTTCACCGATCTATTTAGTCGGATACGCCGTTATATAACACGTCGACCTCCGCTATTCTTTGTGGATATACCGAAACAATGAAAATGAGGCATCTCCGAAGCCTACCCATAAACTATATCCATTCAAACTCCATCACAACTATCAGCACCCTGCTATTACAAGTTGGAACGAATTCGACCGCGAGCCATTACAATTTTATCCCTCTCCCCTGGGTGGTGTTGGATTTCATAACTTTGATAACACTATCATAAGCTATTACAACTTGCGTTTCCATCAAATTGAGGGTAGATTAAAATGAGCAATTCGAAAAGGCTATAAAATGCATCGTTTTTTATCAAAAAATTGTTTGATGTAATATTTCTTTATTGTTTACTTTATGCTAAGTGCCAACTGGATCCTATAATGTCCCGTCCCGGCCACACTAACGGCCAACAACTCGATGTTCAACGGCGTTTCCGTGTAGCCACGATCAACTTACAACGCTATACATAATGCCGTTTGGCGTTACACGATTTTTACCCCAATTTAATTGGCATTAGACGTTTAAGTGTGGCCTCTCAGTTCAACGCGTTGATTATCACAATAATTATGGCGTTGTTGGGCATTGACGTTAACCTTAATGCAACCGCACATTACTTAGCCGCCTTGACCGTCTGTCTGTCCATCCAACTGTCAGTCAGCAGCCCGGAGGCGGTGACGGACATGGTGAAGATGATGGTTTTTCTCATTTTACTCACTGGAATAAACATAACGTCCGAAAGAAAGCCTCGCTTCAAAAAGATGGACTTCACACCTTATTTATGAAAAAATAACTCACACAGAAGAATAAGAATTTATTTTCTAAGAAATATCAGTAAGGACATACCTTCATAACTTACATTTTCTTTTCCTTCATAAATTAAATTTCAAGTAAAACAAATAGCACGCGCCCTCAATAAATATGAGAATGTCTCTAGTGATACGAAGAGCTGCCCGTCACACGCATATACCTGCTTCAAGAGAAAATAGTTTTAGGGTTCCTCAAAACCGATTTATATGATCTGCTCAAAAATATGGAGAAAAGTGTGAAGTCGTAGTTTTTAAGCTTCCGTACCTCCAAAGGATGAATGGAACCCTTATCGGATAATTCGTTGTAGATGTCTGTCAAGAGTCAAGACCTTTTTACTCAGGAAGGCGTAGGGTATCAACTTGAAATCAATATGAAATAATAATAATTCATTATTATTATTACATATTCATGAATTATTATTAATAATATATTTTACAATCCCTTGAAGCTAATAATCAAACTTCTACGTCAACTCGGTCAAAAGATACGGCCGTTTATATATGTCTCATATTTTGACACACTAACTAGGGAATCAAAAGCTGAAGGTTTCCGTTGACCTAGAATCACGAAATTTGGCTAATCCATACTATATACTATATAATATTATAAATGCGAAAGTGTGTCTGTCTGTCTGTTTATCTGTCTGCTACGTTTTCACGGCCCAACCGCTGAACCGATTTTGATGAAATTTGGTACAGACATGGGCTACATCCCGGGGAAGGACATAGGCTACCTAAAGAGTTCCTGTGGGATTTTAAAAACCGAAATCCACGCGGTCGAAGCCGCGGGCATCCTCTAGTGTATAATCGATTCCTTATAGTCACTATACATGGTGTAACATGAACGCTAGCAAAAACGAAGACCGAAAACCTTTGGGTCTCAAAAAGGTATGTTTAAAATAATTAAAACTACGGAACCTGCAAACGGCAAACTGACTTTCTTTTAAGTAGTACAATTATTACGTGCGTTATTCAGAAGAGTTTTCTATGAAACATGATATAAAATCAATAAACACTTGTTACATGATATATCGTTATTGTGACCATTAAAATGTCCTATTTATTCTGTACGGGAAAATAATAACCGGTTTCGTAGTCGTAGTTCTGCTTGAACCACCGAATTCAGAAAAGAAATAAAAGCGGTAAGGGAACATCTCATAGATGTCTAGTAAAACATCAATGGAATCATGAAACCTTCCGCTATAAGTAGTTTGACTGTTGCGAGGCGTAATAGTGGAGATCCAGCGCTGTTAAACTCACTCATACTGGGAATTACATTTAGATAGTTTTGTCTCCTTCAGTTTGTCGCTTGTTTGAGAACATAGATATCGACTTTATATTTTTTCCTGGATTATTTTTTACCCGACTGCGGCAAAGCCAAAAGGAAGGGTTATGATTTAAGCAGTCTATGTATGTATGTATGTGTGTATGTATGTTTGTATCCAGATTCTGTGTGTTCCACCGTAGCGTCTAAGCTACTGGGCCGGTTTTGAACTAACTATAATCAAACTAACGGATGTTACATGAGAAAAAGTGGAGGTGTCCAAAAGTTTTTCTTTGCTATTGTATCGAGTGGGATGTCAAATGAAAGAGGAGAAAATTCTTAGATCATGAGTATAAATGTACAACAACATTAAAATATATTAAGATACAGAAAAACAATTTTACTATAGTATTTCAACGTTTATTAAGACGATTGCAGTCGGATTTTAGTTTTAAACTTTATCTTGTTACGTATTGAAAATGTTACAATAATAACTTAAAGCTAGTCTTATTTAATTATTCTACAAATAGACTTCTATAATTCTAGACTTAAAAATATAAATACGCCTATTCACCTAACACCATAACACGAACAAATAAAGTGCACTTTTTTATAAAAACAGTCGTATTTTTAAAGATTTAGCATCGCATTATTTTGAATGCTACAAGTATGATAGTTGTAATACTATTAATTGTATTACTATTGATTATTTCTGTATTAACAACATCAGATACCATTTCTATTACTTTTAGAATTCTGTGGCTTAAACGAGACGATGCTATGCATTGTACAAACTTCCTGAACAAAATGCTAAAATTAAATGTTTATGGTGACTTGTTGTTCTATTTCCATGTTATTTTATTTGCGTAGAGAAAATTGTTAGGAAAAAGTTTTGTGATTTCTGCATTTTATGCCCCATAAATCACAATTGGGGACGTTGGGGTCCCAAGGTGTGGGAATAGCCATCTCGAACCGGAAAACGCAACTTTAAGAGGGGTCTCTCCGTCACTCGCTCCATACAAACGTAGTTCCAATTTCATTTGAATATTAAGCAAACAAAGTCCATGAAATTTTGCAGACATATTCTAGAAACTAATATCTGTGCCTGTAGTGTTTTAGATTTTTCTAAAAATATGTAGTTTTAAAATTACAGGGGCTCAAAGATTTGTATTTGAATTTTTATGACCGCGTAACTTTGAGACCGAATATTTTAACAGAAATCTGGAAAACCACAGATATTAGTTTCTAAAATACGAGTATATCTGCAAAATTTCATGGACTTTGGTTGCTTAATATTCAAATGAAATTGGAACTACGTTTGTATGGAGCGAGTGATGGAGAAACCCCTCTTAAGGACCTGGAGAGTAACATTAGGCTACTTTCTATCCCGGGAAATCAAAGAGTTCCCACGGGATTTCAAAAACATAAATCCACGCGGACGAAGCCGCTAGTCGTCAGTAGGTATGAAGTTGATGTTTAGTTTTGCACTCAAAAAAAATATTTGAAAAACTTCAACCAGGTACCTACGCAATTCCGCACGCGCAAAGTTAAAAGCTTTTTCGTAACGGATAAAATAAGTCGTACCGCTTAAAAACATCATTCATGTACGCGAGAATTTATCATAAAAATTCAAATATTTCCACATTTTCGCCATTTTCTTTGCGAGGATAAGAAAATCCTTTGCCTCGCAATGCATAATCCCCCGACTAACAGCAAATCTGGAGCAATGGCCTAGAAAATTCAATTACGGCGGTCGCGACTCACGCATTCTAATGTACGTTGCCGTCGCCTGTTACAAAATCTAATCAAAGTTTATGGTTAGCTTTGGGTTTTTGCCGTTTTACCTTTGGTATACGGTCAGGATTTGAACACAAGCGTAGCGGGCTGCTGTCGCCAGGTCGCTCGACTACGAGAAAACGACAGCTACAGAGTAACTATCGCAATCACCTATGATTGGTTGACGCTCGTTCACTATTGGCTACAATGCATTGCATGCAATCATACCGGTGTCATTATAAAAATGATTGAATTTAATTGGAACATGCTTCATTGTACACCATCATAAAAATAAACACAAAAGTAAAACATTAGATAACATAAAGTAGCAACAAGTGTAAATTAAAAATTTATAACACCCCCGACAAGTGAAGATTACAGTAATAACTAGAAAAGAGCTGCTAACTTCAAACGGCTGAACCGTTTTTCTTGGATTATAGCTAAGAACACTCTCGATAAAGCAACCTTCAAACAAAAAAAACTAAACCAAAATCGGTTCATTAGTTTAGGAGCTACGATGCCATAGACAGATACATAAATACACAGATACACACGTCAAACTTATAACACCCCCCTTTTTGGGTCGGGGGTTGAAAAATAACATATAAAGTACAAAAAGATTATCTGCCCGCTGCTCTTATGCCCTAAGGTCTGCATGTTATACTTTATGCTAAATCACCGAGGCCAATATACCTCTGAATTACATTTATTGTCCAACTTAAAATATACAAGGTGTTCCATTCCGACTCAATCCAGTTACGAGCACTCACGTAAAGTCACGTGACGTGGCCAATTTAGTTTTGAACGTTTTCGTAGTCAATTAAAATCTTATGGTTTCGAATTAAATTTATATTGTTTTGACTTCAAATACCTTGTATACCTTCTCGTCCTTGAATATTCCTGGTACTTAAATTAATTATTAATTCAGAAATGTTCACAGAATGTGTATTTATATTGCCGCTATAACAAAAGTAATAAAAAATTTAAAATGGCCACATTGTAATTTTTTTAAGTAAGTACATAATCTTGTACGATGATATGGATCTTGGCCGGTTTTTTTACTCGGATATAATTATAGACCTGACGAGTTAGCTACTTTTTATATAATGGAAAATGAAAAATTACCTACCATCAAGATTTTGAAAACCCGAATCGTAGTCGCGGGCATCATTTAGTGATCAATGAAAACCTGAAAATATAAATATCAAGAATATTTTAGCATTGAACTTATATAATAACTTAATATAAGTTTTTGGAAAAAGCCATAATATTTTGATTTACAACGAAAATCAAATCCTCAGTCAAATCGAAGACATGACGAGTGCCACTGTTTTACCATTCCTATGGGATTTTTAAAAACTTAATTCCACACGGATAAGTTTTTAAAATTTTCCAAAAATCCACAGCATGTTGATGGCGCCATACGCAATTTTTTTTTACTAAACAGATGGACGAAGTAATGTTTTTATGTCAGACAAACACGCATTTACTTTCCATACCTTATTTAATAAAGAAACATGCAGTTTATATAGGGCAAAAATATACCGGAGAATTCAAACTATGCGGACACGCATTCCCAAGAAAGAACTAACCGGATAAACCACGTGATGGCATAGTGTTTCTTTCATTCAAAAACATCTCTTATCTTCAAGATCACAGAGTTTAAATTTATTTATAAGCGGACATTTTTCACTGATCACCGTAAACACTGCAGTAATTTGCGTTAAAGCTTCAAACGATTATAGGATGTAAGAAGAAAGAAATAAAGATTAATATTGCTTGGTTGAAATAGCATTCTTGGGTGTATCGCTAGGGGGACTGTATATAAAACATAGTTAATAAAGGAAGGTCGGGATCCGGTCAGGTTCGTTTTGGCAGAGAATTATGGAATAAAAGGCGGCGGCCTGGAACTAAGAGATGTTATGTTTTCTTTTGGCAACCTTTTGATGCTTTCTTATCGTTTGTTAGCACGTTTCTTACGAGGAGCTAGTCTTACAATATAGTTTTTCCTACCACATATTTTACCTAACAATAATGTCCTCTTTACCGAATTTTAGGCTACAGCGACCAATTTTCACAGAAACACATCTGCGCGAGAGATATTAAAGTACACAAATGTTTGTTCAAACACAGATGCACTCTTATTCACATAGTCCAATGAGACGGGAATCCGATACGACTGGAGAAAGATCAGGCGCAGAAGCTTTCATCGGCAGGAGGCTTCGGCCGTCGCTTTGACAAAGCCGTGCTGCCAAGCGATTTAGCGCTCCAGTACGATGCTGCGTAGAAATCGATAAGGGGTATGGGTTTAATAAAACTGCCATACCCCATTCAGCACACTTTCAAGGCGATTCACACCAAGCACGTACACGTGACACGTGCGTAGTGACGCGCGTGAATCCGTAGACATAACTGCACGCATTACGTCTACGCGAACGTTCACGCAAAGCAAAGCGGTATGCCATGTCTCATACAGTTCCATACATTACAACGCAATGGTACGTGCTACGTCTACGCTTACGCGACGCATACGCGGCCTATGTGGCCGGCGCGGCGCTTTCATCTTAAACGGCATCATCACTTACCACCAGGTGAGATCGCAGTCACGGGCTAATTTGTAAAGGAATTTTAAAATTCAACGATAGTTTTACGTGCTTTCCGAGGCATGGGCTGAAACTTTATCGCCTTCCTAACGCTCCATCTTAGGCTGCATCATCACTTGGTAGTAGGTCTGATTGCAGCCAAGCGCTTGTCTGTAAATAAATTAAAAAACTCTGGGCTAGTAACTACTAAAAATTTATGACACAATTCAAACGTATCCTTAATTATTTTTGGTTCGACCTAAAAATCGAACCCTAGACCTTGTCATCCGCATTTGAAAATGCTAACCAATAGACCAATGAGCCAGTTTTCATGTAATAGCAATTACGTAATGAGGACAGACGGTCGCGTAGGTAGCAAGCATAAAGTAGGGATAAGTATAAGCCTACGTTTACGAAAATAAATAAGAAGGTTAACTTTCTTCGGGTCTATTTTCGAAAACACTTTGATATTTCTCTCTTGTGCTTAACCTTCTAAGTTCTATTATAAAGATTTATTAATAGGGTTAAACTTATCTATTTTCGAAAACACTTTGATATTGCTGTCCTACGTTTAACCTAAAGTTCAATTACTAACGGCTAGCTAATTCCCGCGACTTCGTAACCATGGATTCAGGTTTTTAAAAATCCCATGGGAACTCTTTAATTTTCCGAGATTAAAGTAACATACTCCTATGTGACTCTCAAGGTCTTTAATTATACTCGTTGGTCTGTTGCGACGTGATTGGAGGACAAATTTACAAACCAATAAACCAACAAACAAACACACTTTCGCATTTATAATATGGGTAGTGCTTTAATAGGGTAAGTAGTAACTATTTAAAATAAGTAAAGGAAAACGTCGTGAGGAAACCTCCATGCCTGAAAGTTCTCCATACTCAAAAACGTGTGTGAGGTCCAGTTCGGTTGTCTATCCGAGCGACTGGCTAGAGTAATCGTTTGTCGTACACTCGCTCAGCGACAAAACTATCCGAACTAACTTGTTCGCTAACTGCTTTCTTGTTTTTAACCCGAGAAGTATACAAATAATTATCATTATGATGAATGTCTATTGTAAGAAAAGCTGTATAATCATATTATGCTGTTATTCATAACAAGTTATACTTAATATTCCTTTGTCTTTACTAGAATTCCGTTATACATGTATCCGTGTATTGGTAACATGTACTGAAGTAACGTCTCCTATAACCTATCTACTTGTAACAACATATGCTCACTTAAAGTGCCTTTGAGATGGATACAAGGGTGAATGGATCTCGCTACATACATGCCACCGAGACATAGGACGCAGCCACAAGTATACATTGTCATATCAAGTAGATTGAATTGCTAAGGTTTCGTAGATCAAGCGGAACTTTATTGCCATACTAGATGATACCCGGGACTTAGTCCGTGAGGATTTAGGTTTTTGAAATCCCTTGGGAACTCTTTGATTTTCCGGGATAAAAAGTAGCGTATGTGCTAATCCAGGATATTATCTATCTAAATTCTGAATTTCAGCCAAATCCGTCCAGTGGTTTTTGCGTGAAGGAGTAACAAACATACACACACACACACACAGACACACACACACACACACACATACACACAAACTTTCGCCTTAATAATATTAGTGTGATAGTGTGATGACTAGATGATACCCGTTACTTAGTCCGTGAAGATTAAGGTTTTTGAAAATCTCGAAGGAGTTCTTGGATTTTCTGAGATACTAATACTTAAAAACTAGTTTTTACCTTAATAAAGAAACTTTATTATTATTAAAACGCACATAACTCCTCAAAGTTAGAGGTGTGTGCCCGCAATCGAACCCCCAACCTCCAATTAGGAGGCCAACGTCCTAACCACTAGGCTATCAGAGCTTTGGGACAAGATCCCACTGCCACCTGATCCTTATTTTCTGATAAACAAAATGAGTGAGATAGAGTAGTGATATAACGCTAGTGTATGCTTTTAATTTACGAATATTTGCTAGCTTTTAACTCGGGCCAATTTAAAGGCACGTGAAGACATTATTCACTTTTCTTTATATCTGAGTGCTGAGTTTTATGTATATTCCTAAATATCATAATATATAAATTGTTTATTTTGCGAGCTTTAAAGCTTCTGGCGGAAATAACCGCCGACAGGAAGTGATGGCGGTATAGAATATTAATTATTATTATTAAAGCGCCGGCCACACAGGCCGCGTATGCGTGGCGTAAGCGTAGACGTAGTGCGTACCATTGCGTTGTAATGAATGGAACTGTATGAGACATGTTATACCGCTTGCGTGGCGTAAACGTTCGAGTAGACGTAATGCGTGCAGTTATGTCTGCGGATTCACGCGCGTCACAACGCCTGTCACGTGTACGTACTTGGTGTGAATCGGCTTTAACAATACACTGTCAAACATACATGAAAATCAGCCGTCAGTATTTAAGGTAAGTGAGTAAATTTTTTTGACAAGTGCTTTCAGTAGCTGATACCTATAAATTGGCCCACGGCTCATGCTAGCAGATATGCATACGTTAATCTATACTAATATTATAAAGAGGAAACCTTTGTATTTTTGTATGTTTGTATTGAATAGGCTCAAAAACTACTGGACCGATTTCAAAATTTCTTTTACCATTACTTAGAGGGATTCTTCCGAATCCGTATAGGCTATATTTTATCCCGGAAAATAGATAGGATTTTTCGTGGTAGTGTCCACCCGTGCGAAGCCGGGGCGGGTCGCTAGTAGTTTATACGAGTATACAGTAACACTACTCTATCCCACACGTTTTGTTTCTCAGAGAATAAGTAAGGTCTGGCCGCATTGGGATTTTGATTTAGTTGGTTGAAATTGCGGTTACTCCCTCAAATCAATAACTTTCTCGTTTAGTGCAATAAATTTAAAAAGCTGGACACCCCGTTTATTATAATAAATGTGAACAATTTATTCCACAAAGCTTTGCCTCGGGGACAAGTTAGTTAAAAATAAATCATAGCGAGTTAACAAGCACCCGGAAGAAATTAAAAATTATTATTTTGCTCGCCTTTTATTAGTTGGCCAGTGTTTATAGTGTGATAATCAACTTGGTCACGCGATACGGTTAGCAGTTACTCTTAACTACCTACTAACTAATCGTAATTAACGATAGTTCAGTGCCTCTATTGTAACATGAATACGTATGTAAACGAAACGTTGCATTATTTTTTTATTTGTAACTAACTTATGCACGCGCCTTCGTCTGCGTGTACTACAAACTTCCATTAAAAAAAATCTTTTCTTAAAAGAAACGCCAAGTTTCAAACCAATACGTCCAGTAGTTTGAGCTGTGCGTTGATAGAAACCTTAGTTATTTTATAAAAGCTGAAAGTTTCTCTGCGTATTATCCAATACAGGGAGGAACGATCAACGATAGAGATACTTTCAGCTTTTATTAAATAACGAAGGTCTGGCACTCACTGCCTCTTAGTTCAATAGACCACCAAGTCATTCTTTCCTATGTATTTAGATTTAATAAGTTCGTCATTGTATCCTTAAGATTTGGAAGTCCTAATTTATCGCGGGGAAAATAAACTGTGGATTGCAACACAGTATATAAATCAGGTATACAACAGGTTAGCATGTCAGCGTGCCCATTCACAGACAATTCTCACGCTGAACAGCCAGGCTGATCCTTTGCGCAAAAAAACTTTGTACTTGTATTTACTTAAAAATGGATCTGCAAAATAGTCTCGAAGCAAGTATAATTAAAAAAAAGAGAAATTCAAGAGCCCTACAGCTTTTCGTATAAACTTTAAAGTTCCTATGGTATCTGGTTGTGAAAAATTAGTACCTATACTAAATACAGTTGCTTTCCTTATCCACAGGGATTTTTGTGAGTAGTACAGTACTACTTTTAGACATCGACAACACAATTATTGTGTGTTTAAGTATTATTAGAACAATTCGTAATATATGATTTGCCTAGATTGAGTTCAAAATGAGTTCAACCTCATAATAATGCAGGTAATTTGGGCTTATATGCAAATAGCTTGGATAAGCTTTTCGCAACACAGTCTAGCCGCTTTGAACTCGAGGCGTGTCTAAAGATAAGCCTTTTCCTAATAAAATGAACCTGAATTCGCAATATCGTATCTGAAATTCAAGTTTTACTGAAGTGAAATATCATTTTTACTTCAAACGAGTAGGATAAAAATAACAATTTTGTGGATTAAATAACTTGATAGCAATAATATTCAAAGCGGAAAATCAGAGACAGATTTCTCTTTGCTTTTGTGATTTTAGGGTGCATTCTAATAAAATGCATTTCTTACGCTCTCTTACTTATTTATAATTTTTAATTATGCAGTTATACAGTTACAGTTAAATTAGTATGTGACAGGTACATATTTTGGTCACGTGACCAAGCTAGGCCTGGTATTACAATTCTAACACTGGAATTCATAATCATAATAGGGGCTACTTTAGGAGAACATTCAGGTGGCATGTGTTCAACCTTAATGCATAGCAAAAAGATTGAAAATGACACATATTATCATCTGAATGGTCCTCTAAAGAAACCCCTTCCTTGACTCATCCAATGCCGTTCCAGTGCCGAGTGTGCACCTAGCTTAAAGTTTACGCTGAATATGATTACGACAGGGATTTCAATTGTCAAGGTGACGTCACTGGCGAGACGTACAATTTGACGTATTAAACCTAAGATTAGCTCCCTTATAATTAATTGCAACCGGCAAATGGCAGGACTTTGATATGTCATTATAGGATGGATAATAGATATCATGCAATTCATACATATTGTATGAGAAATTCGATATTACAGAGATGTTTGAATTTTCAATAAGCTTTGACGTGGTTATTAGTCATGATTAGCTAATTCATAATTCACATAATATAATATTTATATAACATCGTCATCAACTGCCAGCTTAATATCAAGCAAGGGTATCTTCTCAGACTGAGAAGGATTTGGCCACCTGTCGCTGTCCTACATTCATACAATACAATTGTATGAATGTCCTACATGTCCTACAAATTGTATGAATGTGGAATTGTATTGTATTGTATTCATACAATTTGAACACCATGCTTTTGTGTTATTTTTTACAGCTCAAACGAACAGAAAACAGCTATCTTTTATCCTTAAAAAGCAAAGAGTCCCCACGGGATTTTCATAAACGTAAATCTACGCGGATGGAAATTAAATATAGCGTAGAATCTAAAAACACTGTCAATATATAAATCAATAGATAAAGCGAAGCGATTTGAGATTACGCATTTAGTATATGGTCTACGCTCATAGCTTGAATAATTATAACAAGTGTAAATTAAAAATTTATAACACCCCCGACAAGTGAAGGTTACAGTAACTAGAAAAGAGCTGATAACTTTCAAACGGCTGAACCGATTTTCTTGGATTATATATAGCTAAGAACACTCTCTATCAAACCACCTTTCAAACAAAAAAAAACTAAATTGAAATCGGTTCATTAGTTTAAGAGCTACGATGCCACAGACAGATACACAGATACACACGTCAAACTTATAACACCCCCCTTTTTGGGTCGGGGTTAAAAATAATTCCCTTAAAATATAAAACTAGATGAAAGCGGATAATATTTTCTCTTTTGTAACAATGTATTTTTAATTTCCACATGTTACACAAGACGTTAAAATGCCGAGCGCGTTGAGGGGATTACAGCGTCTGCGTGCAATCAATTACAAGGAAATTAATCTAAGGTTTAATATGTCAGGTTTCGCTACTCTACTGCGCTATTACTGTGCTGTGACTATAAAAACCCTCTGTTATTTTAACATTCATTTTTTATTGACGCAGACTGTGAAAACAACATCTGAATTAAACTAGAAAATCTCTTTTGTTACAATGTATTTTAAATTCTCCATATGTTACACAAGACTTAACGCTGAATACGTTTAAGGGATCACAGTGTTTCATTATCATCATCGTCAGCAACCGATAGGTATCCACACCTGGACCTAGGTCTCTTGTAGTGACTTCTACACGCCACGGTCTTGCACTACCTGAATCCAGGGGTAACGTTTGCATGCAATCAATTACAGAAAATTAGGTTAAATATTATGTCAAGTTGCACAGCTCTAACTGTACTGTGACAGTTGAAAGCTCTCTGTTGTTATGTATGATTCTAACTTAGAAAAAAAAAATTGGTTGTCTGTAAAGTCGGTTTACTGACGATAGTTGAACGTGACAACAAAGGCCGATTGTGCTTCTTTGTCGCTCGTTCCGCGCTCTCGCTTGCACTTCAAGCCTTACATGGAACGCCTCAGAGCGAGGTAACGCCGCATGAGTCATGTTTTTTCGTGCGTGCAGCCGGCTCTATCGAATTAAAAGACGTTGTCACGTCAAGAATATTTTCTCCTTTGTAACAATGTATTTTTAACTCCCCACATGTTACACAAGACGTTAAAATGCTGCGCACGTTGAGAGGATTACAGAGTTTGCGTGCAATCAATTACAAGGAACAAAAGCTCTCTGTTATTGTAACATTTTTTTATGGATGCAGATTCAGAAAAAATATCTGGTTTAATCTGGAAAATATTTTCTGTTTTGTAACAATGTATTTTTGATCACCACTTGTTACACATTAAAACGCCGAACACGTTGAGGGGATTACATGGTCTGCGTGCAGTCAATTACAAGGAAATTAATCTAAGGTTTAATATTATGTTAGGTGGCACTGCGCTATTACAAGTCTAACTTTTCAGAGTTACGTGCGTTTTAACCATAAAGACTCGAATCGAAGCTCCAATCTCTCGAAAAGAAGACGAACGTCTTAACATTATACTCTATCGATGGAAAGAAGTAAGTAAAGTGCTCTCTCTGTTACAGAATGCCATACAAATGACAGAGACAAAAATCTTAGTGGGCGTTAACAATTTTGAATCACCAATCAATCACAAACGTGTTAAAAAAAAAAAAAACAAAATTCAATTCGAAAATGTTTTAAAAAAACATTCGAAGTTTAATTCCAAAATATAGTTTCGTTTGTGATTGGTGACTCAAAATGCTCACCTACACCTAATGATATTTTTGTCCCTGTCATTTGTATAGGGTTACGTAACAGAGAGAGCGCTATACTAGATTCTTTCCGCAGATAGAGTAAAGGCGGACACCACTATTGGGTCAGCTACTAAATAGAAATACATATAGCTTTTCAACTCAAAGAAACTTTTACAAGACGTGATTTTAAAATAAAAAAAACTTTTCAGCTAAAATTAGATAAATAATTCACTACAATACAGAACAAGTGTAAATTAAAAATTTATAACACCCCCGACAAGTGAAGGTTACTGATAACTAGAAAAGAGCTCATAACTTTCAATCGGCTGAACCGATTTTCCTGAAGTATAGCTAAGAACACTCTCGATCGAGCCACTTTTCAAACAGAAACAACTAAATTAAAATCGGTTCATTAGTTTAGGAGCTAGGATGCCACAGACAGATACACTGATACACACATCAAACTTATAACACCCCTCTTTTTGGGTCGGGGGTTAAAAATATTTCATGACTGCACTCGATAAACGTATGGAATAATTGTATCGACTTACAGGTTATATTTTTCAGCTTAATTAAAAAGTGCATCGATCAGTCAATATTGTTAGAGTGCACTCGTATAACTGGGGGTTTGCAATACGTGCAATCTGATGGATTGAACTTTACAATTTGCAGTAATCAATACGCCGTGCACTGCATTTGTAAGAAGTTTATTTGTATGAAATCCTTTGTTGGTTTGAAATAATGTCGTGTTTTTGAAACTGAAGGTTTGCATGGTTCACTGCGGAAAAGTCGTCTAACTAGGGTTGACATATTTTCTACAATTTATAAAATAGGACAAATGGCTCGAAAACCTGAATTTTAAAGAAGGCTCGGGCATAGATTTTACAAGACTGCTACAAAAATGGAAGGTAATTTTTTCTGGATTTTGGTATGTTTGTATGCGAGTTTCTTGATTCCACGATAGGTAACTTCTTGGTTACTAGGAATAGCAATACGTGCAATCTGATGGATTGAACTTTACAATTTGCAGTAATCAATACGCCGTGCACTGCATTTGTAAGAAGTTTATTTGTATGAAATCCTTTGTTGGTTTGAAATAATGTCGTGTTTTTGAAACTGAAGGTTTGCATGGTTCACTGCGGAAAAGTCGTCTAACTAGGGTTGACATATTTTCTACAATTTATAAAATAGGACAAATGGCTCGAAAACCTGAATTTTAAAGAAGGCTCGGGCATAGATTTTACAAGACTGCTACAAAAATGGAAGGTAATTTTTTCTGGATTTTGGTATGTTTGTATGCGAGTTTCTTGATTCCACGATAGGTAACTTCTTGGTTACTAGGAATAGCAATACGTGCAATCTGATGGATTGAACTTTACAATTTGCAGTAATCAATACGCCGTGCACTGCATTTGTAAGAAGTTTATTTGTATGAAATCCTTTGTTGGTTTGAAATAATGTCGTGTTTTTGAAACTGAAGGTTTGCATGGTTCACTGCGGAAAAGTCATTGAACTTTCATTGACATATTTTCCACAATCTATATAAAAATTTAAAACACCCCCGACAAGTGAATGTTACAGTAATTAGAAAAGACCTGATAACATTCAAACGAATTTAATGGTAGTAGAATAAATGGCTATTTTATTTTATTTTATTTTATTTAACAACATAACATTCAAACGGCTGGACCGATTTTCTTGAATTATAGCTAAGAATACTCTCAATTAAGCAACCTTTCAAACAAAAAAACTAAATTAAAATTGGTTTATTAGTTTAGGAGCTACGATGCGACAGACAGATACACAGATACACACGTCAAACTTATAACACCCCTCTTTTTGGGCCGGGAGTTAAAAAATAATTCAAAAAAAGAATCAAAAAAGTCGATTTCATATTACACTTACGCTGTTGGTTGGTGTTCTTCGTAATTAAAATGAATAGCACTTAATACATAAGTCCATATTAAAACTGAAAGGATTCGTACTTTAATAAAGCGGACAAAACGTTCGAGCAATTAAGTACTTTACGTTAATTAAATAGAGTTATTAACAGAGACAATACTAGCTGTTTACATTACAAAGTCGTTAAAGGTAATACTGTCAAAGGAGCTACTTACTCCTTAGCTTCCCCTTAATACTACAGACAACCGCCAGACAATACGATTATTATTATTAGATACTAGCTGATTCCTGCGACTTCACCCGCGTGGATTTAGGTTTTTGAAATCCCATGGAAACTAATTCAGGATATTATCTATCTCCATTCCCAGCCAAATCCGTCTAGTAGTTTTTGCGTGAAGGACTAACAAACATACACACACACACACATACACATACACACAAACTTTCGCCTTTATAATATTAAGTGTGATTATAATACTGCCTGAAGCAGTTATAGCCTAGTGTTTAAGCCGTCGTCGGTCTTCTAATCGGAAGTCGGTGGGTCGATCCCTGGCACGCATTTCAGACTTTTCAGAGTTATTTACATTCTAAGCAATTAAATATTACTTACTAGCCGATGCCCTCGACTTCGCCCGCGTCGATTTAGGTTTTTCGAAATCCCGTGGGAACTCTTTGATTTTCCGAGGTAAAAAGTAGCCTATGTGCTAATCCAGGATATTATCTATCTCCATTCCAAATTTCAGCCAAACCCGTCCAATAGTTTTGCGTGAAGGAGTAACAAATATATTTACACACACACACACACACACACACACACACATACACACACACACACACGCACGCACGCACACGCACATGCACACGCACACGCACACGCACACGCACACTTAGTGTGATTTGCTTTGAAAATGAAGGACAACATCGCGAGGAATACTGCATACCTGAGAGATCTCCATAATGTTTTCAATGGTGTGTTAAAGTTTAATCACCTCCTTCCCCTGTTTTGACGACCTCCCTGACGCAATGGCAAGCGCTGTTGTCTTATCAGTGGGAGGATTCGGGTTCGATTCCCGGCCGGGTTTTGGAATTTTATAATTTTTAAAACTCTGGTTGGGTCTGGTGGGAGGCTGCGGCCGTGGCTTGTTACCACCCTACCGGCGAAACCGTGCCACCAAGCGATTTAGCGTTCCGGAACGATGCCGTTTAGAAACCAAGGGGCTTCCTGGTTAACCCACTTTCATCTTAGACTGCATCATCACTTACCACCAGATGAGATTTCAGTCACGGGCTAACTTGTATTTGAATATAAAGTCTGCCGTGGTGGATTTGGGCAAACCTTTCTCATACTCAGAGGAGCTCAATTTTCAAATAATGAGCTCAAAACACAATTTAACATCTGTACTTGCATTAAAAAAAAAAGGAATGTTGAGATTGTAATTGTTGGTCTAGCTAGGCTTAATAAACACGCTGACAAAGCATTTTAATAATTAAGATTTTTCTGTTTTGTTTTATATTTTTCTTAACGAGAACTTTTTAATTAAACAAACAACTTTTTGTTAGAATGCACTTGATGAATTTCTTAATCACAGAGTTGCATGAACGGAGTCGGCTTTGCGTTCGACTGGCAACAAGATTATATTACTTTGAAAAGAATAACTGTTTCTTTAATAAATAAATAAGTATGAACCTTTATTCAACCAAAAAATAACAAATCTATATTATGAATACTTTAAATGCGAAAGTGTGTCTGTCTGTCTGTCTATTAGCTTTTCCCGTGAAAACTGATATCATATAATATAAACTGTTGGGCCGCCCCAACAGTTTATATTATAAACATATTTATTATAACGACTTTGATAAAATTTGGTACATAGTCAGCTTACATCCCGGGGAAGAACATAGGCTACTTTTTATCCCGGAAAATCAAAGTTTCCACGGGATTTTTAAAAACCCATCCGTTTAACCGATTTATATGTGATAGGTACACACTACACAGGTAGCTTGCAACCCGGAAACTGACATAAATGCAACTTTTTATTCCGGAAAATCAAAGAAAACCTAAATCCATACGGACGAAGTCACTGACATCGTCTAGTAAACTAATATGAAAAAAGAGTACCATAGTCCCCGGGGAACGGAGGAGCCAACCAAAATTTATGCTCCTTGGTTCCCAATTCTTAAAACGAGCTTTAATTTAATATCATATTTTGCTTTAACAGTGAAGGAAAACATCTTGAGGAAACTAGCACGCTAAAGCATAATTTTTGCAAAGAGGTGTGTGAAGTGTACAATACGAACTTTAAACACCTTTCTGGTAGACTACGGTCTAAACCCTATTTTGAAACGAGGCCAGTGCTCAGTAGTAGGTCTGTGGTTTGTGATAATCACTGGTAGAGTATGGACTTGTCATAAGATTGAGTAATTCAACAGCTTTTCTTTAAAAAAAGTAACGTTTCACAAGAATTATCATCATCTTCATCATGATCAACTCAATGATCCATCGCGAGACCATCGCAAGAACTATGCTATGATTAAAATAAAATGTGAGTAGCGTTGATTCAACTATTAGATTACTTATTGTTTCTAGTTGTTCCGGTCTGTGAGGAAAGTTTTGACTAACATCTCAAGGAGTTTTCTCTTGGCAATTGGATTGAGGGCCGAATACTTACCTATACTTGAGACGGCATGCAATTGTGAGGAAGTTCCTTACTCTGGAGCCCTGAATTTTACTTGGATTACAGTATTTGGTTTGATTGGTTGACCCATTGCATAATTTTTGAAATCTGTAAATATAAAATGAGGAACTGACTTAATAACATTACAATGTAGAGCTCCAGTGGTTGGGTCTAAAATCTTAAGATGTTTACTATTTACCGTAGACTCTGATCAGAAAATGTTTTCAGAAAATACATCCTTGGGGTTAAACTAGGGAATGAAATTTGAAAATTCATTATTTTTAAAATGAATTTAAGAAAATAGGTAGAGTTTGACTTTTTGAGTTGCATTAAAGGAAGGTTTTACACGGACGAAGTCGCGGGTAAAAAATAATTTAAATTAGAAATTTTGTGAATTATGAATAGATGCTACAAAGCTTGCTATTATCACCACTCAAGTATAATACGTAACATCAATTCATGACAGCTTCCCCCAACAAATTACAAAGCCCATCAGCACAACGACAGTTGTCAAAAGTTGTACAAAAAGTGATAACACAAGTGTCGCCATTTACTGATGTGGGGGGAACTTCCTTACCTGTCATTCGTCGCCCGACGGTCGTGGCGAGCAGTCGTGCCTCTCGCGTAGTCCTTCAGTGTGATCGGATATCGCGAGTGAACGTGTCGTGAGAGAATCGTGATTTATGTACTGACTTGGTGAACTCTACACGGAATACAAAACGTGAGAATTCCATGCTAATATCTTTTTCTTTTGTTTCGTATTTCTTTCCCGATGATTTGTTGTTTTATTTCTTAGTTCGGATTTGCTAAATCTTTGTTTTATATAACGGCTTTCAAGGACTTTCTTATACAACGGAGGTTTATTAGAAATTGTTGTTGCGTCTGCTTAAATAAATTAATCGACATATTTTGCAGTGGTATTGTGTTCTTTAACGCCATTTGCACCTTTCTGTATGACTTCTTCTAAGTCTTGCGTTGTTTTTTGTTATCCTGCAATAAATATTTATAAATAAATTTTAACAAAAAAATATATGCTTCGTTATTGTATTTTCGGTTAACAAAAAATCTTAGGTTTTTAGTGGAAGATTTCTGTAAAATGGTTTGAAAACGTTTTCTGTGAAAATATAATAATTAAAAAATACATTTGTTGTTTTGTTAAACTTCACAAATGGAGGTTTGCTCTCCACAACGGGTTTTCTTGCTACAACGAATAAAGGTCTGATTTAATATAGAATTATTTATGTTGAAACAAGGGCGTGGGTTCGCGGATTTAATCAAAAGGGTAGGCATCAACAAATTAATGAATTCAACAAGATTATCTATATCCCGGATAGAGATATCATCTACTTTGATGGAATAAATGTAATCGTAGACATTTTCGTAGTAGCTACGAAGTTGCTACGTCATTATAATATTCATGTTATAATTATCTTTTATGTACTTAGCTATAATTACTTTTTGTGTAAAAACATTCATTATAATCTAAGTGAGATGAGTTTTGGTTAAGTCAAAATTTATGGTGTGTGTGTATAATATGTAATGTAATTATCTTTTCATCGCTTAAATCGGTTTAGATGAAATCAGGCATAGAGATAGCTTGCCCTATGAAGACGGATATTTAAAACTATTGAAATTTATTCGACAAAAATCTCCCTTAAAAAAATCTTAGAACGAAAAATAAAAAATTAAAAAAAAAAAACATTTTTGGGTCCACGAGACCTTTCAAAACTCAAGTCACAATAACAATGTGATGAAAAACATTTAAATTAAAAACAAAAAGGAAAATAATGAATAAGTACGAACAGTTTTGTAAGCCTACGAATAATCGTAGCCATTTGTCTACAACGTACCAGCTACAGTGTTCGTAGCATTTGCGTCTACGAAATTCTCTGGCGCAGTGATATTAACATTGTGGTCTTTAAGCGGGTAGAGCGGGTTTGATTCACAGCTATATTAATTAGAGAATTCGTAATTTCGAATAGCCATAGGCATGATGAAGACCAAGTTCGTACCAGTGTTTGGTCTATTGAATATGCGCTATCACAACTAACCCTGGAATTCGTAGTCAAGATAGGGCTTTTTTGGAGAAAGATTTAACAGGGCTCTCTTACTCCATACAATCGTAGCCCCAATTTCATTTGAATATTAAGCAACCAAAGTCCATGAAATTTTTTAGACATATTCTGAAAACTAATATTTGTGCCTACAGTGTTTTAGATTCATCTAAAAATATGTAGTTTCAAAATTACAGGGGCTCAAAAATTTGTATGTGAATTTTTAAGACCGCGTAACTTTGAAACCAAATATTTTGACGGAAATCTGGAAAACCACAGGCATAGATATTAGTTTCCGGAACGTTTCTACAAAATTCCATTGAGTATGATTAGTTAGTATTCCAATGAGAGACGAACTACGTTTGTATGGAGCGAGTAACGGGGAGACCCCTCTTAAACGACACGACATCATATACAACTTTTATGCAATGCATTAGGATTGTGTATGACATAATGTCGTCTGAATCGTCTCCTACCTTGAACATGAATTTCGGCGTAATTCAATGCCACCCTCAAATTCATTCGCTTATTGAAACTATATTGGCATATTGAATTCCTTTCCGCTAATAACACATTATAAAAAATCAGCCTATTCTTAGTTTGGACGCATTATACAGCCGTTTTATATATAAACAAAAAAACTGCTTTTAAATCTATAAGTTCACTAGCCGATGCCCGCGACTTCGCCCGCGTGGAATCGTGTGTGGAAGTGGAACACACACACACCCAAACTTTCGCCTTTATAATTATTATTAGTGTGAAGTGTGGTGACTATTAGACAGATTTTACTATGTCTACTAGTACCTACTTACTTTTCAGAATTTTAAGATTTTGATTATTTTATTTTCTGAGTTTCTTTGCGATTCTTTCAGTGGGTATTATTTGACTTTCCGATGGTACAGTTTTGTTTTTCTTAACAGCCATAACTGGAACATGGAATTGGCTTATACTTGGCGCTAGTATTAAATTATTAAGGTCTTACCACTTTGTACAGCGGTCATCTTGTTAGTAATTTTCCGCTTAGTCACCCACAAAGGAGTTACCAACTAAATTCTGAATTAACACATTAATTCGAATAGCACATAGTGCGAAACTTAGTAATTAATATTCTAAAAGCCAGAACCAGACTACTCTTTGTTTGAGTTCTGAAACCCAAATTTGTATAGAGTTTAAAATGATTATTGTAATGTAATATGATGTTCTTAATTAAAATAAACTAAAAAGATGTGAAAGCCTAGTCGTTAAGAAGTCAGTCTCCTATTCGGGTGGTCGAAGGCGATTCTGGGCATTCATTTTTAACTTTCAGAGTTATGCACTTTTACTAACAAGTGTAAATTAAAAAATTTCAACACCCCCGACAAATCATTTTCAAATAAATAATTATGTATATCTAGGCAACGTCCATCTTGACAGCTTGACATTTGTCAATTGACACTTGAATATTATGAACCTAACGGTTATCTAACCTTCTTTTCTACAAGAAAACTAGAAAATAGCTGATAACTTTTAAACGGCTGAACCAATTTTTTTGGATTATAGCTAAGAACACTCTCGATCAAGCCACCTTTCAAACAAAAAAAAGTAAATTAAAATCGATTCATTCGTTTAGGCGCTACGATGCCACAGACAGATACACAGATACACAGATACACAGATACACACGTCAAACTTATAACACCCCTCTTTTTGGGTCGGGGGTTAAAAATACTTGAGTTGTTCATATAGTTCTCAAAGATGTGTTTAGTCTGTCAATCCACACTTGGCCAGCGTGGCAGACCTGACCTAAATCCTTTTGATCTTGAGAGGAGACCTGTGCTCAGTAGTGGGCCGGCGATGGTTTTTTTAGTAAAATATTAGTCAATCATGACTAACATTCCCCTTTCCCCTCCAACTAAGCGTTAAGCTTGTGCTAGGAGTGGGTACGACAATAGTGCAATGGGTGGGGTTTGAACCGCCGACCTTTCGGATTTCAATCCGCTCCTATAACCGTTGAGCTATTGAGGATTAAAATAATACACCGCCATATTCTGTTTTATTTACGTAGTTGTTCGCGTTCCTAATGTATCCAGTAAATCTACGGTTTTATTTTATTCGTTACTAAATAGCTTTAAATTACAAACAATCATATCTCTTTGTAATAGAGATAGATAAACTTTAAAACTGAAATAGTATTTGATACTTTTTGTGGTGTATTATGAATATTTTATTTTTAACCCCCGACCCAAAAAGAGGGGTGTTATAAGTTTGACGTGTATATCTGTGTATTACATCTGTCTGTGACATCGTAGCTCCTAAACTAATGAACCGATTTTAATTTAGTTTTATTTTTGTTTGAAAGGTAGCTTGCTCGAGAGTGTTCTTAGATATAACCCAAGAAAATCGGTTCAGCCGTTTGAAAGTTATCAGCTCTTTTCTAGTTATTGTAACCTTCACTTGACGGAGGTGTTATAAATATTTAATTTACACTTGTAGTTAGTGTAGTGGTCAAAAGTTAAACTTATTGGGGTTTCTGGAGTTCGATTTCAAGCACAGCTTGCACTAACTTTTCGGAGTTATGTTATTTTAAGCAATTAAACCTTGCTTGCTTCGCTCTAAATAAGAAGAATGTAGGTTATAGTCCACTAAGCTAGCCAAGTATGGATCAGCAGACTTCATATTTCTATGAGAAAATTATGGAAAAAAGTTCCCTTATAATGATTTTCCTTTGCCGTTTAAGCCAGTGATATTAATAAATTGTATGATCAAATGTTTGATTTCCTGTTTGTTATGTGATCTTATTATTGTTATTTTCGTATTCTTGCGTATTTTTGCTTACTAATTTCCTTGAATCTTTTTATTGTGATACTCATTATTATATTATATAATTCTAAAATGAATATGCCTCTTTTGGTGAGCAAACAGTTTTGTGATAATCCATTCTAAAAATGTTACTTTTGAGCTTTTTGCTGTAAACATTTTTTTGTGGTAAAAATAATAAATAATTCTAAATACCCTTGTCTAAATATATATTTATTCTAAAAATAACAATTAATCATAATATTGTTTAATCTCAGATTATATTTTCTATTGATCGGAAGAGCGACATTTCGATAAATTAAAGTACGTGTTTATTTATTGAAAATGTCGTGAAATATTTCTATAGAGTTATTGAATACATCAAACAAGTGATCCCATTTCTAAGAGTTTCACTAAAATACTTTAATCTGATCACTTTGAAAAGCAAATTTGACCATCTTGTTAGTCACTTTGCGCCGCGTCCCTTCTTAAAGGATTTGTCGGTTCTCGCCCATTTCCAAGCCTGAATTAACATTTTAAATTGATAAAACCGATGTAGGATCTAACTCGACTAACTATTATTATAAAATTGTACAGTTTGTCTGTGTATAATTGTTTTCATTTTGAAATGGCAGTATTTGAGTTTAATGACTTCATCTCAAACGAGAGTGTGTTTAGAAACATTCTAGCATCATGAATCTATATAAAATAACAGTAATATTTATCACCATTTATAGCCCATTATAACTTTTACATTATATTAGTACTTATCTGTAGGAGGAAAAAGTGACTGATAGACGATAAACCTATATAGAAACTTCAACTACCAATTCTCAAGAACTCGTGAATCTCTTTAAATAAAATTATTTTTGAGTAAAAGTTTGACCAAATATTTAAGGTTAACTTAAGTAACTTAAATACCTACTGCATTCAGTAAAAGTGTTCAAATGAAGCTATAGTTACTACATAATTTACATAACAAGAGTGGTAATAGCGTTGGAGTGAACTGGTAAGAGTTGATCAGGATGATGGCAATGAAGATGATACATAAAAAAAATTGAATCTCGCGCAGTGAAAAATGAAAAAAAAAAAAGAGTCAGTTACTCCTAATATTGGTCGATACCAAAAATATTACTACATAAATAACGCGTTACAAACATTCAATATTGCCTCATAAAAACAAATACAACTCGTAAATATGAAGCCAATAAATATCGTACAATATCCGTATTTATGTGAACATGAAATATAGGTAAATAGAATTTTAATTTCGCTGTAGTGCTGAATAGTAGCGAGTTTAAAGGAATACGGCTGAAATCGGTTTCTGCTTTGCTTAAATGCTGTATTTCGTACTACAATAAAGCAATAATGTCCAGCGAAATGGACGTGAAACTTACTAAATCACTGCTAAGTAATATTGTACTATGTGAAAGCGATAAAAACCCAGAAAGTGATAGGTACAGATTTCAAAGAAACGTAACTGTAACGGGATTTTGAAAATCTAAATCCACGCGGGCAAACTCATAAGCAGAACTGATAAAAACTGATTAAATACGTATCTGCATAGGTGCTGGGCCATAGCATGCAAGCTACATTTGTACCAAATAGATTATACTAAATCATAAAAATCATTTAAACGATTGGGCCGTGAAATACTAGCCGACAGTAGACACACTTTTGCTTTGATAATATTAATATTTATGGATATGGGTTTTAAAAATAACTGTGTTGGATAGTTGGACGGGACAAAACTATAAGGGTTTCTTGTTTCAAAAAAAAAAAAAAATTTTTATTCAATTAAACTTTTACAAGTGCTTTGGGATCGTCAAAATAATCTACCACTGGTTCGGAATGCCGTTCCTACCGAGAAGAACCAGTAAGAAACTCGTCGGTTGCTCTTTTCAAGTAATCAATTTACAATAATATGCCTACAATAGAATGTTTTACTACGGAATGCTGAAAAACTCTAGAAATAGGGGCTTTTTCCCATTTATTCAACTTAACCTACATACGAATCAATTAATGGAAAACAATTTCACTGCTCTTACGGGTACACAACGACGCAAAAAAAATCTGAACAGGAAAAAGTAATATGGATGCCAGCTATTGCCTACCTCAGTGGTGTAGTGGTAAGCGCTGTGATCTTATGAACGGGAGGAGGTAGGTTTGATTCCGAAAAAATCTAAAAGTTCCAACTATATTATTTTATTTAAACCGGCCAAGTGCGAGTCAGACTCGCACTTGTTCGGTCCGGTTCGTCTGTCTCTCTGTTTGTCTGTCTGTCTGTCCGTCCGTAAAGGGCTTTACCTGAGCATTCTAAGACAGATTTTTATTTATTTTTATGCATAATAGTCGAAAAACCGATTACGGAACCCGCGGTGCGAAGGTCTGCCTCGCACTTGACGGTTTTTTACTTCACTTATGCTATAGGACCTTACCTAACTACCAAACATGATTTACAACGGGAAATACTTTATATTTTCTTGACAGACCCGACAGGCGGTCAACGAAGCGATCCTATAAAGGTTCTCTTTTTCCTATCGAGGTACGGAACTCTAAAAATGTGGATACCAGTCGTTTAATTGATACCATTGGATGTAGAGTCGAGCAGTGTTGCCCGTGCCCCTATATAAAGGTCGCGACCGCATTTCTTCCACAGTAGGTATGCGTTTACTCGGCATCGGCTGAATGGGAAAAATGGAGCCAAGGTAATCTCTTCATTATTCATCCTTTTGTTTACGTTGCCACTGTTCGGGGTGATGCTTCTTTGAATGTAGACTTTATTTTTTGCTTTACGAAAACACTGTGTTGCTTCGCTGGATTTTAATTAAAAACTACAGTAGGTGTTCGTTGATAGGCTGTGACTACTAATCCTATTCTTTTGACCTCAAGTAAGTGATGTGGTCTTATTAGTGGGAGGTACCGAGTTCGATTCCCGGCATAGGTTTGGAATTTTATCACACTAATATTTTAAAGGCGAAAGTTTGTATGTGTGTGTGTTTGTGTGTATGTTTGTTACTCCTTCACGTAAAAACTACGGGACGGATTTGGCTGAAATTTGGAATGGAGATAGATAATATCCTGGATTAGCACATAAGCTACTTTTTATCCCGGAAAACCAAAGAGTTCCCACGGGATTTCGAAAAACCTAAATCCACGCGGACGAAGTCGCGGGCATCGGCTAGCAATTTCTAAATTTTTGGTCTGGTCTGGTGGGAAGCTTCGGCCGTGGCTAGTTACCACCCTACCGGCAAAGTCATGCTGGCAAGCAATTTAGCGTTCCGGTACGGTGTAGTAACCAAAGGGGTATGGGTTTATTCAAGTTAGCCCGCTTCTATATAAGGTTGCATCATCACTTAGCAGCAGGTGAGATTGCAGTCAAGGGCTAACTTCTATTTGAATTGAATAATTTAATGCGAAGATGGTTTTAGACCACCAAAACAACATTAGACACGTTCTTTTTTAACGTAGCAGCACACGCTGGGCACATCCGCTAGTAAATTCTATCAAAAATGACGAAGAGACGCAATAGCTTAAAACTTTTTTATTGGTGACCATCGATCTACAATTACTACAAAACTTTTAATTTAATATGGCACTAACTACTTGGCAACACTTTGACAAAAATGGCGACCTCAAAATAGCTGTTCTGTTTGGCGGCCATTATAAAAACAGAATTAACACGAATGCTACTTCGTTGGTGACAGTTTTATTTAGTACTGATGAACAATTTTTTTTATTACCCCATAATAACATGATTTTCTTAACATTGTTGTAATTATAGTTTGGAATTTTTATCTCAGAATCACAACATAATCTTGGGTAATAACATTATTAATTACAGAATTTTTTTGATTGCTCAAGTATTGTTATTGTTTCTTAGGCTGTCAATTTTGAAAATAATAAAATCCGTAACTACAGCCAGTCTTTGATATTTATCATTTAATATTCATTATTAAGAAACTTTCACATCTAAGGAGCGATGAAAATTTTATATTTCACTTAAGCTAAGGCTTAGTGGCGGGAATTTACTTCACAGATACTTAAAAGTTTGTTCTTTCTTTCTTTTAGAGCTTTTCCTAAATTTTCTTTTATATTCGACCTCATATGCAGCGGTGGAGGATTTGTTGGGATTTAAAATGTTCTTTTATCCGGGATAAAGATTTGCTTTAGCTCGGGTTTTCTTTTTTAACCCCCGACCCAAAAAGAGGGGTGTTATAAACTTGACGTGTATATCTGTGTATATGTCTGTGGCATCGTAGCTCCTAAGCTAATGAACCGATTTTAATTAATTTATTTTGTTTGAAAGGTGGCTCGATCGAGAGTGTTCTTAGCTATAATCCAAGAAAATCGGTTCAGCCGTTTGAAAGTTATCAGCTCTTTTCTAGTTACTGTAACCTTAACTTGTCGGGGGTGTTATAAATTTTTAATTTACACTTGTCTATAACAGCCATGTTGAATGAGGTATTTTATATTTTCTAATTCACGTTAAAATTCTTCTTAAATAAAATATGAGTAGTATGTACACTAGGACATACTACATACATACGAGTATAATAATATTGGATTACTATCACCACTCTCACCACTCACCACCGTCTCACTACAGAGCACGGGTCTTTTCTAAGAACGAGAAGGGTTTAATTTATAGTCCAAGCTAGTGAAGTGCAGATTGTCAGATTTTACACACCTTTCAGAACATTAATGAGCAGGGGTCTCCAAACTACGGCCCACGGGCCAAATGCCATCAATCCGGTCCGCGACAGCTTAAAACTAGTGTCATCAATCTGGCCTACGACAGCCAATTTCTTATTGTTGTTATTATTGCTATGATAAGTTGAAGAAGAAAACACGTAATGACAATTACCTACTCGGTTTTATTTACTTGAAAGGTAAAACTTAACCACAGAAATGATGACGCAGAAAACTTAATTGAAGTGCTAAACTTCAGCATAACATATTAACAGAGCTCTCTCCGTCACTTACTCCATACAATCGTAGTTCCCATTTCATTTGAATATTAAGCAACCAAAGTCCATGAAATTTTGCAGACATAGTCTAGAAACTAATATCTGTGTCTGTGGTGTTTTAGATTTTTCTAAAAATATGTAGTTTTAAAATTACAGGGGCTCAAAGATTTGTATTTTTCTTTAAAAAAAGGCCCAACTTTGTGCTCGTTTTTCTAGACAACGAAGCAATTTAATGAAATTTGGAAAAACCACAGACCTAGAAAATTTAATGAATATTATGTAGTAAAAAAATTATCGTTATATATTTTATATTGTTATAATTATGTGGGAACTACGAAAACCAGAAATTACACCCAGAAATCTTGAAAATTTCGTGCTGTCTCGATTTGTGCAAGCGGGGTGGTGAAGTGCGGGGGACGACACGTGAAACTGACAGAAACGGACAGTCTAAACACACGGGCCACATTTAGACTGCACCCGACTCCAAACTTGTCGATAGGTCTAACTAAATACATTTCAACTTGCGTTAGACGTATGCGTTACCTACTCAGACGTTGCCTGTAGATAAAAATATGTCTCATGTTTGCTGGCAATAGCGTATGCATCAAACCCTGCAAGTTGCAACTCTCTTGCAACCTATTCCTCACGCAATACGCACAGCTTTAATATTATAATTTTTGACAATGTATACTATATGTAATGCCATATCACAGGTCACTCTCTGATTTATTGCTAACAATTTACTTCCAAATGCAAAGAAATCTAAGTGTGTTAAATTCACACTGCCCAATACCAGGACCTTAAATGACATAAATTCATTGATAAATAATCATATGTTGAAAATAAAGGAGAACCCCGTGTTTCTCGGTATAATGTTAGATGCAAAGCTTCTATGGAACACCCACATATCAACACTTGATGGTAAACTCAGCTCTGCTGCTTACACTGTTAGAAAAATTCGACAGGTACTGACGTGGAAACTGCAAAAATTGTATATTTTGACTATTTTCACTGTATAATGTCTTACAGACTCTTGCTATGAGATAAAGCGGTAGATATTGAGAAAAAAATGTATTACAGAAAAGGACAGGACGTGCAATTTATAATTTAAAACCGCGCGCTGCCATACATTAAAAATATAAGGAAATAAGTACCTTATCTATTATCTTATAGTAGCTTCTAAACATATTTACAACTAGCTAATGCCCGCAGCTTCGCTCGCGTGGATTTAGGTTTTTAAAAATCCCGATCCTTTCATTTCCCAGAACAAAAGTTGCCTCTCCGTAATAGCCCGTCCCCGGGATGCAACTTGTTTCTGTATCACGTAAGAATATTTAAACGGATTATCCTTTTCAAATCCCGAGGGATCACCAGGATTTAGGAATGCAATTTCTTACAGCATCAGGGTTGAGGTCAACGACAAAGTGTTTACTTGGTATAGATAGCTTCAATATCAATTAATAATCGACACTTTTTAAATCCCATTAGCTTTAGTAGTCAGGTCCCCTGCAACATCAGGATTGAGGAGTTGGAATCCAAATTTTTTATTGAACAATGTCGCAAACTTTCTTTATCGATTAAAAAAACTACCCAAAATTACGCAGTTAGGTTACCTGCCAAATTTCATGGTTTTGAGTCAACGGGAAGTACCCTAGAGGTTTTCTTGACACACACGACAGACAGAGAGATAGACAACAAAGTGATCCTATAAGAGTTCCGTTTTTCATTTTGAGGTACGAAACCCTAGAAAACGTAGGAACGGCATTCCGAACCAGTGGTAAATTTTTCTGACCATCCAAAAACACTTTGAAGTTTACCTAAAAGTTTACAGGAATAAAAATTTATCATTGTATTCCATTCCATTTCATTCTATTCCATTCTGTTCAAAGATAAATAGATAATAAAAATATTTGTCACCGAAACAATAATTTACGATACATCGACCAATATCAATTTTACTGATGACAATCTGACTATTACCAAAGTGAACGACTTCTATAATATCTATTATATACGACTAACATAATATGTATTATAAATTGTGTGCCGTTTGCATTCTCACTAGGTTCTCATTAAGTTTGTTTTATTTGGTTAAACTTTCTGGCATTTATATTGTTATGACGTTTAATTGGCAAACAGTCTGTTTATTGGCTGAAACTCAAAAATTCAGCCAATCACAACAAAGAAAATATTGTAATAATGATTGATGCAGCTTTCTGTAATTGAAAACAAAATATTTGACATTAACTTGAATGTGACAGTGTTTTCCGAATAGGGTTGCCAGAGGCCCCGTATTTTACTGGTTACCCCGTATGTCAGGATAGAGAAACCGGTAATTATGAAAATAAAATACGGGGCAAATAAAACTAAATATTTTTAGGGTTCCGTAACTCAAAAGCAAAAAAAACTCTTATAGGATCACTTCGTTGTCTATCAGTCTGTCTGTCTTTCCGTCTGTCCGTCTGTCCATCTGTCCTTCTATCCGTCTGTCATGTGTTCATGAACAAATATTAGTATTTTCAATTTTCAAAGTAAGATAACTACATATATCAAGTGGGTTATCATATGAAAGGGCTTTACCTGTTCATTCTAAAACAGATTTTTATTTATTTTTATAAATATTTTTTTTAATGCATAACAGTTTTTGATTTCTCGTGTAAAATGTCGAAAAAAATACCCGAATCGGAACCCTCGGTGCGTGAGTCTGACTCGCACTTGGCTGGCGAAACCGAACACTGACGTTATGTCCAGTAGAAAGAATATTTTCCTTTTGCGGCAATGCGTAGCCGAAACCCACTCGATATTGATCATGGTCGTAGCCAAGGCGGCGGGGCTTGGTTTGAGGATGTTAGCCTTTTTTTATACAAGTTAGCCCGTGACTTTAATCTTTTCTAGTGGTAAGTGATGATGCAGTCTAATTTCTTGGCCGTTAGGGCCATACTAACCATATGACTAGCCATGACCGAAGCCTCCCACCAGACCAGAAATTTAGAAATGGCGACTGCGCCTGGGAAGCCGTCAAAAACCTAAGCCTAAAATAATACTTACACTATTTCTTGCATTTGCTTACCAATTTTTTTTTGGAAATATATCAAACATTTCGCGCTCACTTCACTCGCGCTTTGAATTTGTATTACTTGGTGTAAGCCCCGCAATTTCGTTTGCATGAATTTAGAGTTTTAAAAATTCCGTGGGGGATTTTCCGGGCTAAAAAGTTTATGTCTGGGATGCAAGTTACCTCTGAATAGTAAGTACCAAAATTTTGGTAAAGAAGATGGGCCGTGAAAGGGTAACAAATAGATAGGCAAATAGATATACTGTCGTATTTGTAATATTAGTATGGATAGGGAGCTTTAAAAATAAAATCTTGCTATGGCTAAACTCGTTTCCCTTTCACTTTAATTCTTTCTGTAATTGAACCAAAAACACTTACGCTCACTGCGCTCGCGCTTTTTTATTGTTGTATTTTATCTCACTGTCAAATTGAAAGGCGAAATTCCACTAACCAGGTAATTAGCCCATAAAGTTGAGCGAATGTTTTTTTCCTCATGACAGGAATCAGTTCCGGCCCTGATAAAACCTCTCCCGAAATCGATTCCTGGCTACGGCCATAGTATTGATACTGTGAAGGTGGAATTACAAGTTAAATGTAAATTTAAGTTAAAATGCAAAGATTGTATGCATGAAATGTATAACATTTTGCTTTACAAAACTAGAGTTTTTAAAAGCTATTTAAATAAATAAATCTTTTATTTAAAATCACATTGCAAACACAGTTCACCAATCAAGACACGGCAACATACAGAGAAAAAATACAAAACTTACAAATAAACTGAAATATCTAAATAGGCTTTCCATGCATTTCAGAGAGAACCACCGCCTATTTCTTCAAATACTTCAAATTTTTAAATTTCTTCAAATCTAAACCCCGTATTTTTGATGGTGGTAGCCTGTAAATCAAAAAGAGGCAGGTGGCAACCCTACTTGCCACATGACATTACAGAATGAAAAATTGTTTTCATTACTCGGTAAGCCTACTGCCATAGTTTCACAGAAAGTGTGACGGTAGTTGTGACCTCTGATTGGTCGACTCTCTTTCACTATTTGCTAAAATTGATGATTGCAACAACAATTTTTTCTTTTTTGTAATCAAAAACAGAACACGGACGTCATACAGGTTGACTAATTGCAATCATTTCTGACCGGCTAACATTGTTCCGCTAGTGGCTCAAACTCACTGTCGCAGCAAGAACATGGTAAATTCAGCCAATCACAGCAATTAGAATTGGTTATCACAAATGCACCGATCTAGGAACCGAGAATACACGAACCAGGGCAGATAGAGATGAGAACAATAATATCATACGTAGGAAATCGACGGGGGATCGTTGACAATGATCCTCTTAATAACTAATAAATAACGTTAAGTAATTGAAGTAATTGAAATGGGAAAAAGCGTGTATTTGCTTAGGTCGCGCACTTTGTGACTAATCTAGCAAGAAATATAGTTAAAGGCAGAAAAAAAATCAAACTGTTTTGGCCCTTGGAACATAAAGACAAAATCACTATGGCCCTAAGGTTTCAAAGTTTGGAGACTCCTGTTATAGAGGATTGTAAGGCATTAAGGTTTCCACGATAAATGGGTTTTTTCTTTCACCGCTAAACCAAGTGATATCTAACTAGTTAAAATGCATATAACTCCGAAAAGTTAGAGATAAGTGCCCGCGATGGAACCCCCGACCTCCAAATAGGAGGACAAAATCTTAATCGCTAATAAAGCTATTACCGACACCAGGGGTAATAAAAATAAGTACCTATGCACAAAATATGGCTTAGTATCAGTGGTTAAATTGTGCAAGAGTTTGGTAAACAATGCAAAAACTTTTGGCTTTTAGTAAGCACGTAATTTCAAAAAAGGACCTCTTTGTAACTTTTAATGGTTCAATTTAAAAATTATTATTTTTCTTTTACTTCAATAAAGACCAAGAAAAAGCCGGACAAAATAAACATTACGACAGAGAAACTTAGTCCCTTTGGCTGTATAATTTCGTTTCGAACAAACTTCCATATTGAATTTCCGAGGGCCGCGCCGCGTTGGCTTCTATTGTGTTGGCAACACTGATTTGTTGTCTTTAATCATTGAGTTAGATCATGGAGTAGTAAATCTCACACGGATTTCAAAAATAACCTGAACTTTATAAAAATGTAAATTAAACATTATAAAAGAGGCGACTGCGTTATTCTAAACTTCTATAGGTATATTCAACCCTTCAAATACTTCTGTGAGCGCCTACCGCTTCGCATCGGTGACAATTTCAAAAAATCCTGCCATATATTCCTTGTTTATATTAGAAAGGAAATCTCTGTGCAGTTTCTAGGTACAAGAGTTTGGGCTGAGCGTTTATAAGTCAATCAGCAAGTGATTCAGAGGTGTTATTCTTTTTGATATAGTAAAAGAAGAAATTGACACTGTACAAACAAACCACTGGGTCTATAAATTAGAGAATTTGCAAGAAACGATTATTATAAGCACACTTACACAAAAATAAATCGAAAAAAAAATACATTATTAATATAATTTTTCTAGCATCCAAAACAACACGGTCTATAAATTAAAAAAAAAGGTTTTTTTTAAGTTTTTTATTTTATTTATAGACTAGCGCTTATCTTGTAAAGAGACCTGCAGGCTGCAAGTTGATTTTATTTGTAAAACCGTTGCTGCTCTATAGTAACTCCACAACTCTGTGTGTTTAATTTAATTATAATTTTAGGTTAATAAATCTGTAAAGTTCAAGTCGAAAATTGAAGTGGGGTTGTTCATTTTATAAATGAACTTCCTAAACTTTGTTGTTATCAAGTATCGAAAATCGAGACGGAATCAAATATTGTTTGGACAACTTTACATTAAAATTTGAAATGCATTATAATTATTATTTGCTGGGATCAATATTTAATCAATAAATAAAAGCTCAGTTATCAGTATTGTTTGATTTGTCTTCGGACAGTGAGGGCATGGTTCCACGTCATAGTTGCTAATTTATGGGCCTCATAAGAAAGAACAGAGTCACTCAGCTCAGATGGAGAGGTGCTATGTTTGATGCTAAGTGATCAGGAATGAGGAGATTCGTATTTCTCAGAGTTTATTAACCCCCGACCCAAAACGAGGGGTGTTATAAGTTTGACGTGTGTATCTGTGTATCTGTCTGTGGCATCGTAGCTCCTAAACTAATAAACCGATTTTAATTTAGTTTTTTTGTTTGAAAGGTGGCTTGATCGAGAGTGTTCTTAGCTATCATCCAAGAAAATCGGTTCAGCCGTTTGAAATTTATCAGCTCTTTTCTAGTTACTGTAACCTCCACTTGTTGTGTTATAAATTTTAATTTACACTTGTAGTATTATATTGCAGTGCCATTAGTATCATTTTGTCCGTCTATTTTGAGGTCTGAAAGTGCGATAAGTAGAAAAAGCTATTAGTAGCTGTATAGGGCATTGACACGGCAGACATAACGATGCGAGTCGATATTTAGGTCGCATGTTCGACCCGCTAGCGATCGCATCGGGGTAGATGAAAAAAGGAACATGGCTTTTTGCGCTTCAAGCGGTTCCCAAGTTACACGGTTTTTTTCTAATCAGGAAAGCTTTGACATTACCGCTGGAATCGAAAGTCAACAGCGCTTTTTTGAGAGACGAATTCTTGTGGAATCGCCCCGGGGTTAATCCATCAGAGATCTATCGTCAGTGTTAGTCAGAATTAAATAAAATTGTGAGTGATTTTTAGTATTATATTTATTTTTCTTTTGACGTTGGAACTCATGCATCGTGAAGGTTCCGTACACGCTGTCCGTCCGTCCGTTCGTCCGTCTGTCTGTCAGCGGGCTGAATCTCGTAAATTGTGATTAATAGGTAGAGAGTTGAAAACACAGAATGTGTACTTTGATTACCCCTATAACAACAAATATTTTTTTTTTTTTAAAACACCACAAAAATGGAAAAAAATATGATTGAAATTGAAAATACGATAGTATGGAACCCCTTGTGTACGAGTCCGGCTCGCAATTGCCAGATTTTTTCTTTTCTACCGTTTTTTACCTGAAAAATCGTCATAATTTCTAAATCACATAATATTATTTTTGTTTTTGAGGTTTGAATCCAATGCAAAGAATGCCCGTTATGCGAAGAATATATTGACCTTAAACTGTCATACCCATATTATAATAGGGGTATTAAAATGTATTCATTACGGCTACGTTAATTACATACCCCTATAAATAATCAACATTTCTACAATGTGCCTCCCAGGGAACCTCTTCAGGATATTGCTCGGTTTTAGGTTATTACCTGTGAATATAAAGCGATATTCAACGGGTAGGTACAGTTGGCGCCAAATATGCAAAGGCACCCTGTTCCTATGCATCTATATCTTTTCGGAATTATGCGCGTTTAAGAAGGGTCTCTCTGTCACTCGCTCCACACAAACGTAGTTTGTCTTCCATTGGAATACTAACCAATCATACTCGTCGTAATCACAATCATCGAAATTGGGACTACGATTGTACGGAGTAGATGACGGAGATGTTAAGCAATTTTATTAATATCATTTGCTGTAATGGTGGAGGAAAATATCGTGAGAAAACCTGCATACCTGACAGCTCTCCATAATGTTCTCAAAAGCGTGTGAAGTTTGCCAATCCACACTTGGCCAGAGTGGTAGCCTATGGCCTATACCCTTCTCGTTCTAAGAGGAGACCTGTTCTTAGTAGTGGAATTATGAAAATCGGTTCAGTTGTTTCAGAGTATATCGATTACAAACAATCAAACAAACACATATCCTTTCCTCTTTGTAATATTAGTAATAATTATCTAGTACCAAACAAATAAGCCACGGAGTGTTTTAAACTATTTATCATTAACATGAGGCTAGAGTTGATTAGTTCAACATGTCAGGTATTTTTGACGCTGACTGTACAACATTAATACCTTAATCTTAATAACAAGGTGGTTATAGTTCTTGCGTGACTCGCATATTTACAGCCCCCGAGCAAAGGAGAGCCATGGAAAGTGTTTTAAACTATCATTACAGCATATTTGAGATGATTTATATAATTGGAAAGGCCTATGTCCAGCAGTGGACGCTTACAGGCTGATGGATTGGATTGGATTGGATATTTCACATACTTTTGACGTCGACTGTACAATATTAACACTCAAACCTTTAACAAGGTGGTTATAGTTGTTGCGTAACTTGCGTATTTACAGCTTCCAAGCGTCGGGGAGTGTTTTTAACTATCATTAGGTACAGCATACTTGAGATGATTTATATGACATTTCACAATTGTTGTCGCTGACTGTACCATATTAATATGAACCTGTAACAAGGTGGTTATAGTTCTGACGTGACTTGCATATTTACGGCTCCCAAACCACAAAGGGCTTTTGACGTTGTTTTGAACTAGGTACCATTAGATACTGTTTTAAACTATCACTTGAGATATTTTTAGGTTCCCATACCTCAAAAGGAACCAGCAATAATTAGTATTTTCAATTTTCAAAGTAAGATAGATAACTGATGATACTAAATGGGATATCATATTATGAAAGGGCTTTACCTGTACATTCTTAAACAGATTTCTGTTTATTTTTATGTATAACAGTTTTTGATTCATCGTGCAAAAATGTTGGAAAAATACCCGAGTGCGAAACTTTCGGTGCGCGAGTCTGACTGAGTTTTTTATAAGAACTATATTACCTATGGCGATCGGTGTACTATCTTAATAAAAAGTAGACTCCTAACTATATTACATAACATATACTACTTACTTAATGCATACATTTTCATATCTCGCCCATCAGAAACAGGTTTGATTCCATGTTACGGCTATACTCACGTATTTCCGGTATTTAGGTTTGATTCCGGTAAAAAAATCATTCGACCCCATAGGTAGATACATATTATTTTACGTACCTAAAGTTCTCTTGTGAGTACCTATTCGCTCTTCCAGAGTGAACTATGCACTACTACACACACTTAACATACAAATTAGTCATAGGTCACTGCTAAGTAGTCGTTATCATCCAAGAGCGTATAAACTTAACCACCTTATTTACAAACTAACCTCACATAAAGGCCATATCACAAAACATTTTTCTCTACGGAACCTGTACTTAACAGTTAACCTACTTCGAGTAACATGCACAATCACGTGTTTAATAACGTTGCTAGAATGCAATATGGCACGCTTTTCTACACGAGAACACGTGCAAACCAATTTAAACGTTAACATTAACCCGATAAAGTTCATTTCTGGATAGAAAGCTCACGCCAAAGGAGCCACGTACAAGCCTTAGGAATATTTTTAAAAGAAAAGCTGATTTTTTTAGTTAAACGTAGCGAAGGAAAGTTGAGTATTATTCTTAAGCGTTGTATGGCTTGGGTGATTTTTACCCCTTTTATGCCGGAAGCATTGAAGGGTTGTTCAACCTTTCACCCTGTTGATGTTTTCATAGATTTCTATAAGGACGCACTACGATTTACCGCTGGTGGATTTTACCCGCAGATTTTTGTGATACAGAGAAAAAAAAATACAAAAAGGGCACTGACCGTTTTCCTGCTACTAATTTTAAAAGCATCTTATGAAATCTTGGCTTAACTTCACAAAGTGAATTCCCACTACCCAAATAAAATTTTGCATGGATTTCTGAAAGTCCTATCTGTTAGACGGACTGACATACCACTTTAACTCAGAGTGGATTTTCTTAAGTAAAGAATTAGACCCGGCGCGGCTGCAGCGATCGGCTTACATGACGTCATATCCGTCACAATTTACTTCCGTCACGTAAGAACATTTTCATAAAATCACCCCCATGTGATAAAGTCAAAGTCATAGGTAACCGTATATGCCTTAATTGTCAATTGTTGAATTAACTTAACAACTAAATTATTTATATAATAGTGCTAATCAATAACGTAAACTTTATAAGCTACAAATAGTCCAATAAAGCCAATATTAATCCTGCATTTTTTCTGAAGAAAAAGGTACGTAAACTGCGTGCCAATATGTAGTTTAATAAAGAACATGATAATACACGGATTGTATACGTGGAGTGGGTACTGAATGTGTTAAGGTCATAGCATACATATCAACTCGGAAAGGAATCGTCACCGTATCAACTCGAGCAGTGCAGTATTCTTTGTATGGAACTCCTTACTGCAACGCACACTAATCGGAATCGTATCATAATAGCCTCGCTTCGCTCGTTGTGCCCGCGCTTTCGTCTGTAAGGTTGAGATCTATAGAGTGCACTTTGATTTTGTTTAGATTTAAAACACTGTTAAAATGAGACAACGCTATGCTGTTGACATAAAACCGTCTCGTTTTAATTGAAGCTAAAATCTGAGTTAAGTCAAAGTACTCTTATATATCTCAGCCTAAATACCCGGGCACGTCCACACTTGCCCTTCGCACCCCTTCCACGGCCTACCAGATGTAAGCGCGACGTCGCGCGTCGCCTAGCCGTAGCCTAGTCGATGTACCGGAGTTGCTGATCCGCTTTTACATTAGTTTGATGCCTGGTTGACGATGAGGCAAAAGGCGATACGGTAACGATCCCTTTCCGAGTTGATATGTGTGCTGTGACCTTTAACAGGGCTCTCTCCGTCACTTACTCCATACAATCGTAGTCCCAATTTCAATAAAGTCCATGAAATTTTGTAGACATATTTCAGAAACTAATATCTGTGCCTGTGGTGTTTTAGATTTTTCTAAAAATATGTATTTTCTAAAAATATGTAATTTTAAAATAATAGGGGCTCAAAGATTTGTATGTGAATTTTTAAGACCGCGTAACTTTGAAACTGAATATTTTAACGGAAATTAGGAAAAAGGAAAATTTAGTTCCCCGAACGTTTCTACAAAATTCCATTGAGTATGTTTGGTTAGTATTCCAATGAGAGACGAACTACGTTTGTATGGAGCGAGTGACGGAGAGACCCCTCTTAACGAACCAATCAATTTCAAATAAGCTCGGTGACTATCATTCAACGTTGAACACTGAGTTAGCGAATCACCCCGCTGGTCATTATAGCACAAGTTAGTACGACTCCAGAGAGATAAAGTCGGACATCTATGACAGTGACTTAACAAGGGATGTTTTTCATCAAAACGTGTTCCAGCCTAACGAAGCCAATCTTGTTAGACGCTAGCTGTTGTATTATCTTTCCACTAGAGCCTGTTTTAACTGACTTTTATCACAGTTTTGATCTTCACATTTTTATGTTGCGTCTAACATTAATGCCCAACAACGCCATAAAAGTCGCGATACTCAACGCGTTAAACTAAGTGGCCACAATTGAATTTTTGAACTTCGCCTAATTCGTCCTTATTCATCTACATTATAAAGGAATCCGGTGTGCATAATTTCAGCTATCCAGGTCCAAGGCTTAGGCTGGGCGCTAATGAGTTAGTGAGTCAGGACTTCTCTTTTTATATATTTATAGTATGCAGTCCTGTCTTGTCTTGTCGTAAGTCTGTGGCTCAAATGCGATTAAAGAGCCGCGTTGTTCTCTAACTTTTCAAAGCTGTTTAAAAAGTACGTCGGTTCAATCAATGCGCACTTTTGAGTTAGTAACAAAATCACCCCCCAGCGGTAAGCGGGACCAAATGCAATTTGAGATGCACAGAATGCTCGCACCAAACTTATAAATGTCACAGTTTAACGATCATACAGTTGGGCTATCCGTAGTAGTTGGTCAAAAATAGTGAGAGACTATTGGTATGGCTAAGGCAGTATGCAACGAAACGTTGAAGCACAGCATGTCTCTACAGGTCACAATTTTTTGTTTTAGCTCCGCATTCCTAAAACCCTTTTGTCCCTCTTCACTCTAATAATAATAACTAATCCATCTACGTCCTAGTACTTACATCTTCACTGTTTTTGATATTTCATATGTGCATGTCTTGTCATCGACATTGCATGCTTTTGACTGTGAATAGGAATTATCTGCGGTCAATCAAATTACTCTTGTTTGATTACTCTTGTTTGTCGTCTGTAAAATTAACTGAAAAAGTCATCAAAATGTAACGAACGCACTTAGCAGTAAGGTAGGTTTATATAATTTTTCTGACCTACGAGTAAAAGAGATGTTTAAATTATAACTATTATAACTGGAACATGAGGTTCTATGTGCAATTTTATAATTTTTGCATTCGGGCAGGTCAAGCCCAGATTTGCGAATTTAATTGTTTTTGTGTCTATTGTTAGTGCGGAACTGTTTGCTAACTAAACCGTGTAAAAGGACAACTTTTTATTCCTACAAATTGCACCCTACGAGATAACTAAGTTCCCCGACACGCTCATGTAGATTTAATAGCCATTCCAAGCTATTCGCTAAGTGTATTGAAGATGAAATTGGACTTTATAAGCGCTGCTCGCAAAATTTTTATTGGCATTATACTTGAAAGAGTCTTCAAAATGTAACACATTTAGAATTAGTGTAAGTTTATAGGATAGAATCCTCTGCCCCTGCTTCTTTGTAGGGTTCTATCGTTTCTCTGAGCTGTAAGAGATGATTTAATTGATATTAAAATTCGTAATTATTTAAAACAAAACGTAAGGTTTAGCAATCTATGTGTACTTTTATAATTTTTGCCCAATTGGGCAGATCGAGCCCAATTTTTTTTGCGAATTTTAAAATGTTTGTCTCTATTTCCGTTGCCGAACTGTTTGCTTACTAAACCGTGTAAATGGACAACTTTTTATCCCTAAAAGTTGCATCCCGCGAGATAACTAAGTTCCTCGACACGCTCATGTAGATTTTATAGCCATTCCAAGCTATTCACTAAGTGTATTGAAGATGAAATTGGACTTTATAAGCGCTGCTCGCAAAATTTTTATTGGCATTATTCTTGAAAGAGTCTTCAAAATGTAACAAACACATTTAGAAGTAATGTACGAGTAAGTTTATAGGATAGAATCCTCTGTTCCTTTGTAGGTCTATCGTTTCTCTGAGCTAAAAGAGATGATTTAATTGAAATGAAAATTCGTAAATATTTAAAACAAAACATGAGGCTTAGCAATCTATGTGTACTTTTATAATTTTTGCCCAATTGGGCAGATCGAGCCCAATTTTTTTTGCGAATTTTAAAATGTTTGTCTCTATTTCCGTTGCCGAACTGTTTGCTTACTAAACCGTGTAAATGGACAACTTTTTATCCCTAAAAGTTGCATCCCGCGAGATAACTAAGTTCCTCGACACGCTCATGTAGATTTTATAGCCATTCCAAGCTATTCACTAAGTGTATTGAAGATGAAATTGGACTTTATAAGCGCTGCTCGCAAAATTTTTATTGGCATTATTCTTGAAAGAGTCTTCAAAATGTAACAAACACATTTAGAAGTAATGTACGAGTAAGTTTATAGGATAGAATCCTCTGTTCCTTTGTAGGTCTATCGTTTCTCTGAGCTAAAAGAGATGATTTAATTGAAATGAAAATTCGTAAATATTTAAAACAAAACATGAGGCTTAGCAATCTATGTGTACTTTTATAATTTTTGCCCAATTGAGCAGATCGAGCCCAATTTTTTTTGCGAATTTTAAAATGTTTGTCTCTATTTCCGTTGCCGAACTGTTTGCTTACTAAACCGTGTAAATGGACAACTTTTTATCCTTAAAAGTTGCATCCCGCGAGATAACTAAGTTCCTCGACACGCTCATGTAGATTTTATAGCCATTCCAAGCTATTCACTAAGTGTATTGAAGATGAAATTGGACTTTATAAGCGCTGCTTGCAAAATTTTTATTGGCATTATTCTTGAAAGAGTCTTCAAAATGTAACAAACACATTTAGAAGTAATGTAAGTTTATAGGATAGAATCCTCTGTTCCTTTGTAGGTCTATCGTTTCTCTGAGCTAAAAGAGATGATTTAATTGAAATGAAAATTCGTAAATATTTAAAACAAAACATGAGGCTTAGCAATCTATGTGTACTTTTATAATTTTTGCCCAATTGGGCAGATCGAGCCCAATTTTTTTTGCGAATTTTAAAATGTTTGTCTCTATTTCCGTTGCCGAACTGTTTGCTTACTAAACCGTGTAAATGGACAACTTTTTATCCCTAAAAGTTGCATCCCGCGAGGTAACTAAGTTCCTCGACACGCTCATGTAGATTTTATAGCCATTCCAAGCTATTCACTAAGTGTATTGAAGATGAAATTGGACTTTATAAGCGCTGCTCGCAAAATTGTTATTGGCATTATACTTGGCAGTTGTCATACCCGTAGTCATAAAACGGTAAACGTTGAACCGATTTAGGTCGATTTTAAATACTTTATATTTTTATTGACTCGTTTAAATAATTGCAGGTATATCTACTTCCTTTGCTTATTATACTCAACCATAATGTTCCAGTATCACTGAAATGAACCTATATACACGTGTCACGCTGAAAATGGTGTGCTGTACAAAATGATAGTTTTTTTTGTGCCAATTTATAGCACTCCACCAAGGCTGTCGCAGTTTCACTAAGCCCATATCTGGCCCTATTTAGTTTTTCTAAGTTTTCGTGTCGAAACGATGAATCGCTTAGCGGTACTCTTTTTAGATAAGTAGGGTGACAACTAGCCTTTGCTCAAGCCTCTCACCAGATACTAATAAAGCACCTTTATGAAAGTTCTGTACACACAAAACTATATTAAAAACCTTGAATAAATTATTGAATAAAATATACAAATTACAAACAAAAATTCGATGTAAGTATATTATTATTTTTACAGAACAAGTGTAAATTAAAAATTTATAACACCTCCGACAAGTGAAAGTTACCGTAACTAGAAAAGAGCTGATAACTTTCAAACAGCAATACCGATTTTCTTGGATTTTAGCTAAGAACACTTTCGATCAAGCCACCTTTCAAACCAAAAAAACTAAATCAAAATCGGTTCATTAGTTTAGGAACTACGATGCCACATACAGATACACAGATACACACGTCAAACTTATAACACCCCTCTTTTTGGGTCGGGGGTTAAAAATGTTTTTAATAGCTGTCTTTGACCTTTGTGATAGGATACGAGATATTTTCTATTTCTCCGAAACTCCAATCTCGAAGTAATTGTTTGTAAGAAGCCCGTCTTAGCGTTTTTATTTAATCAAAAGATCGGAAAACTTTTGGCTTCGACTTTAAAAATAGGTAATTGAGTTCTATCTCGGATACATAGGGCGTTATTCTGAAAGCAATTAGTGAGGGAAAACTTGAACTATTACAAATAGGGGAATTTGGTCTCAGGTAAAAGTAAGAAAAAATATATGTAGGTACAGAACATTCTAAGTACTAAAGTAGTCGTTTTTAGACAATATTGCATCCGTTTACTAAAGCCTAGTGGTTATGACGTCGGCCTCCTATTTGTAAGGTCGAAGGTTCAATCCTGGATACGCACCTCCAAATATTCGAAGTTGCAATTTTTGCCCCTGCCGGAAATTAAACCCGAAACCTATATAAGACAAGCGCTCCTGGACTATGAAGCCGGGAGGTCGTCCAAAATGCTTCCTACAACGAAAATAGTAGGTAGGTAGCTACATAATATCACCGCTTTCAAAATACTAAACAAATCTATCTAAAAGACGAAACGCCATAATATAAAGAGCTTCCTGTGACAAACATTCAACAAGAAATCGATTCGATAAGAACTGAAATGGAAATACAAGTTTATAGGTAAAAATATAAAACCGTAGTTCGCATCGCTGCACGACGCAGCTAGTACAAAGAGTTCTTTGATTTTCAATCGAGAAAATGAAAAGCTATTTTGTTCATTGGTTCAAGATGCAGTTTGAACTGAAGGTATTTTTTAATGCACGTAGTTCTATGTGAAAGTATAACGATTCAAAATAGTATACAATGGTATTTATTTATTTGTTTATTCATAACTTCTACTGAAAATACCATCTTAGGTATACCCGCGACTTCTTCAGCGTAGATTACACAAATTTCAAACCCCTATTTTACCCCTTTAGGTGTTGAATTTTCAAAAATCCTTTATTAGCGAATGTCTACGTCATAGTATCAGCATGCCAAATTTCATCCGATCTGTGCGTTAATAGATCAGTCAGTCAGTCAACTTTTCCTTTTATATATTTCTAGATACAATTCCTTTTATATATATTATAGATTACAATAAAACTTATAGCTAGCCTTAACATATTACTGTAGAAATCATGCCCGTGAGGAATGCAAGAATATCTACTTGCTGCATTACTGTGCTGGACAGCCAGGCTGATTCGTGGCGTAAACGATTAAGCCAGCTTTTCTGTCACATGAGGCTATTAACCGCTGTGGAATGAGTCAGAAATATTTTTTTGCATTAAGACTCCCTGTCCCCAGGGTCTCCACGGCAAACGGGACAAAAATGTAACTCTCGACAAGAGAAGCATATCGTCGTTTCGTACGTTAAAATTGCAATTATTATGTAAAAACAGAACAAAAGTTTATTACAAGTCGTACGTATTCTAGAATTCCTAGCCGTTGGAAATTAGATGAAATGTCAGCAAAATGGTTATTTCAAGAGCGACCGATGTGGACGGAACGCGAAGTTAATGGTTTGATCCAAGTTACAAATGTGAAGCCATATTTCCACGTAGCGGCACTACTTGGCAGAGGAGAAATGCATTCGCATTTTTACATTTTTAGGGTTCCGTATCTCTGAAAAAAAGAACCCTCATTCGATTACTTCGTTGTCTCTCTCTTTATCTGTCAATAAACAAATTATTAAACTATTATTAATTACAGGGTGCTTTTTGTTAACCTTGAATAATGAAAGGCAAGAATAAGGCAATGTCTTATAGCACAAGTATTAAGGGAAGAATCAGAAATCTATAAATTTGTAGTTTGGTATATAATATTAAATTTGCGATTAAAACTTATATTTGCAGGGGGATAATTTAAGCAACAAAATAATTACAAGGTATCCTTTCAAGGTACGGAACCCTCAGTACGTAATTCCAACTCGCACTTTGCCGGTTTTTAAATTACACTAACTTGTGACTGTGACTCGAGGTAGGTACTTTGCTGTAGATGATTGCTGTCTTCGATCTAGTGAGTAATGTTGGATAGTAAAAAGGTTCTATTATAGTTTCATCGAGTCCATCTATCTGTGTGATGCAGTTATTTTAAAAATAAACTACCTATTTTTAGCGTTCCGTACCAAAGGGTAAAAACGGAGCCATATTAATGTCACTACTGTATGTCTGTCCGCGTGTCACAGGTAGCTATCTCGTAGGCGAAATGAGTTGTTTTGGTATTTTTGACCCCCGATATCAAATTAAAATTTCAAAGCACTACTTTACCCCCGTAGGGGTTGATGCATGCCTTTCAGCCCGAAACGTTCATAGTTTGAACTGTGCATTGATAGATCAGTCAGTCAGATTTTTCACCCTCGACCCAAAAAGAGAGGTGTTATATTAAGTTTGACGTGTGCATCTATGTATCTGTCTGTGGCATCGTAGCTCCTAAACTTATGAACCGATTTTAATTTAGTTTTTTTGTTTGAAAGGTGGCTTGATCGAGAGTGTTCTTAATCCTTATCTATCCTTATTCTTAATCTTATCCTTAATCTAAATCCAAGAAAATCGGTTCGGCCGTTTGAAAGCTTTTGAAACGTATCAGCTCTTTTCTAGTTACTGTAACCTTCACTTGTCGGGGGTGTTATAAGTTTTTAATTTACACTTGTTACGCGCGTTAACACGCATCTCGTACTTACAAGTGTAGACGCATAGCCGTTTCTTAGTCGGAATCCATATTGTTACAAAGCAACCTGTACCTAGCAAAAAGTCAAACTGACTGACTGACATATCAGCGTACAACTCAAACTTCTGGCTCCAGAAACTTGAGATTATGCATGTAAGTTTTCCCTATAACGTAGATATCCACTAAGAATGGATTTTCAGTACCCGAACGAAGCCGGGGCGGATAACTTAGTAATTCAATAAGTGAAGTTAGTTTCCTAAGTTATAGCAAACTAATTGACCCACCCTGTATTTGCATGGATTGTTTTACCTATTATTTAGATTAAAATAGTGAATGTATTAATACCTATACTAGCTAATGCCCGCGACTTTGTCCGCGTGGATTAAGTTTTTTTTAAATCTCGTGGAAACTCTTTGATTTTCTGAGATGAAAAGTAGCTTATGACACACTCCAGATTATACAAGTGCAAAAAAATCACCTCGATCTATTGCTTCGTTGCGGTGTGATTGAAGGACAAACCAAAAAACAAACACACTTTCGCATTTATAATATGGATAGTGATAACAAAGTCGAATTAGAAACGTCCTAAGCTATGTTGAAAACAGCCATAACATAACTAATTAATCCAACATAAATAATCCAACGGTTATAGGAGCAGACTGAAATTCGAAAGGTCGGCGGTTCAAACCCCACCCGTTGCACTATTATCGTACCCACTCCTGGCACAAGCTTAACGCTTAGAGGGGAAAGGGGAATGTTAGTCATGATTAAAAATGGCTAATATTCTTTAAAAAAAAAATTATAACACCCCTCTATTTGGGTCGGGGGTTAAAAAATAGAGCAGTTTCAGATAAGCTTTTTGTATAAGCGTCTTTGTAGTTTTATGCGCGTTTTTTTACACACACATCTCGTACGATCTTAGACGCGTAGCCGTTTCTTGGTCGGAATCCATATTGCTACTGATCCACTGGTTGAACAGTGATAACCTAGGTCCTAGAGTCATCATTCAATTCGGGGAGCAAAACTAACATAACTTTTCGAAGCTGTGTCCGTTCTAAGCAATTTTATATACAAGTCGCTTTAACAATAAAGGAAAACATCGTAAGAAAACGACGTTCTCCAAAATATTCTATATTCAAGGTGTAAAGTCTGCCAAGCCATACTTAGCCAGTGTAGTCTACCACGGCCAACCCCTTTATATTCTGAGAGGTGACTTGTGCTCAGTAGTGAGCCGGTAATGGGTTAGTGATGATGATGATCTACTGGTAGGAGTCAGCAGGCCGTGCACGCGCGTTCAATATATTGAAGCACAAAATGTAGCGCGCGTGTAAGCATATCTGCCAAAACAAGCGATATACTTAATACACGCAGAAAAAAGGCTAATTTGGATCTGTCCTTATGTATTTTATTAGAATATAAGTTTCTCGAAACACAAACGTGAATTGTGAATGTATTACGCTAGTTATTTAGAAGTAGAGAAGAGATTAACCCCTTTATAATAAACTCCGTTAATGATCATTATAATCCCAACTGCAAAACAATGTTGCTCTGGGTATAATATCCTGAGCCTAAAATAAACATACATTATTCACGGGAGCCATTATTAAGTTCCTTTATTAAAATATTCATGTTGAAATTCACGACATGGAATAATGATAAGGGACAAGAATTAATGATAGCGCGTAGTCTCGAAGTTACCTCTAATGGACATCAAGCTACAAGCGTAGGAGAAGATCTCGAAAAGAGGGGTCTCTCCGTCACTCCATACAAACGTAGTTCGTCTCTCATTGGAATACTAACCAATCATACTCAATGGAATTTTGTAGAAACGTTCCGGGAACTAATATCTATGCCTGTGGTTTTCCAGATTTCCGTTAAAATACTCGGTTTCAAAGTTACGCGGTCTTAAAAATTCACATGTAAATCTTTGAGCCCCTGTAATTTTGAAACTAAATATTTTTAGAAAAATCTAAAACACCAAAGGCACAGATATTATTTTCTAGAATATGTCTGCACAATTTCATGGAATTTGTTGGGACTACGATTGTACGGAGTAAGTGACGGAGAGAGCCTTGTTAATGAATAATATAATTAATCCATAGTATAACATTATACTACTATAAAATTATGTGTATTACGTGTTCGTGCTATCCAGCGCACTTTGTTTCTCCTTTCACCACATGATGCCTGGTGGAGATCGCTCTGAGCAATAAGGCCGCCCTTGCATATAATTGTTTATAGTTTTTACAATACTTTCTTTGTTTTTTCTGGTTTATTCCACGTTTGTGTGCAATAAAGTTTTCTATCTATCTGTCTATCTATCCATATATAGCCGTGTTAACGTAGTAGTTAAAGTTGTTCGCAGAGATTGGGGACTCGATCCCGGGCATGCATTTTTATTACAATAATTAAATATTAATAAATTTTATTGACATTCAAAGTGTTCACTGGCGCTGATTCTGTTGTCTTTCTCTAAGCTAAAATTAGAATATCTGCTGCTTGGTTTTTTTTATATTACTAAAAAAGGACGGAACATGAATTTGAAGACTAAATTTTAGTGCACGCTACAATTTAAACAATATGCTTGAGACTGGCAGCTTAAGTCATGAGTTTTGACAACTCTAAATTAAATTTAAAACTGTCAAACTGCGTCTTTACTTTGTTCTTCTCATATTAGGCGCATTATTAAGACGAGGATGCAAATACTCTAAAATTTAATAAACCAGTACCAATGTCTAACAATTTTGAACAAAATATTTGGGTTTGAAATAAAAAACAGTGTGTCTGAGTCTTTTTTGTTGTATCTACTCAAAGCCTTCTTATTTTTCTGGTAATATACTATCGCAGGTATCAATGACGTAAAAAATTAAAACATAAAATAAACAAACTCTATTTAAGTATATAAATTTTTTGACCTAGTGGTCCGGCACGGCAGAAGGTGACCTTGTCTATCCCGTCTCTTTCTCTACGGACTTGAAGCTTTAATTTTAGCTAAGGTTGGTCTTAATGACGGACCTCACTCTCGCCGAGGACCGAGTCACATCGCGTGAGCACAAAAATGGGTTAATTTAAGTTAACACGTACTCGTAAGTAACGTATAATTACGTGACGTGTTAATATGTTAAGATAATATTATAATTATTATTATCACGTAACGTTTTGAACAGGTTTTTTATTTCTTGCATTGTTGATTTTGTTATTTTCATTTCAAAACTATTTAATGAATATTACTATATCCCTTTTAGTATTTTTTTTAAATTTATAGACTAGCGCTTAGTGATGATGCAGCCTAAGATGGATTTATGTATTATTATTTTTTTCAAGGGTTCCGTACCTCAAAAAGCAAAGAGGGTTTTATGGCCCTCATCAATGAGAAATAGATACGAGGTAGAGAGAGATTTATTAATTTAACAAACCACCAAGAGCATAAAATCTAATTAATATAATGCCAACAAAAATCTAAGCATATGACCTCGATGACTTTCGCGTCTTGCGTGCGAGAGTGAAGTGTAACCTTTAATTACATTCTCTGGAGAGTCTTCAGGGAGAAGTAATGTTTACGAGGGCTTTCGCCGTTTTAACCCTTGCCTTCATTCGAGTGTAGTACTTATTTTTGTAGAAGCTTTACTCGTTTTTAGGCTAAATTGTACCACTCTGTGTATTTTCTCGTAAATATCAGGCTTATGGTACCTATTTGGATGAAGTATAATCCAAATTCATTTAGTGATGGAAATATATTAGTACTGATATTAAAGGCTTCAGCCCATGGTTTTTCTGTTTTTTTCCTAAAATATTGAATAGAGGGATGTACGTAAAGTCTATTAAAATGATATCTTCATTTTTAGAGATCCGTAAGTCCGTGCCAAAAAGGTACAAAAGAGACCTTTATGCGGCGACTAAGTCCTTCCATCTGTCACACCTACTTTGTTATCTTAATTTTCGGTGATAAAATTTACTTAAGAGGGCTCTCTCCGTCACTCGTTTCATACAATCGTAGTTCCAATTTCATTTGAATATTAAGCAACCAAAGTCCATGAAATTTTGCAGACATATTTTAAAAACTAATATCTATGTCTGTGGTGTTTTAGATTTTTCTAAAAATATGTAGTTTTAAAATTACAGGGGCTCAAAGATTTGTATGAAAATTCTTAAGACCGCGTAACTTTGAAACCGAATATTTTAACAGAAATCTGGAAAACCACAGACATAGATATTTGTTTCTAGAATATGTCTGCAAAATTTCATGGACTTTGGTTGCATAATATTCAAATGAAATTGGAACTACGATTGTATGAAACGAGTGACGGAGAGAGCCCTCTTAAGTAAATTTTTATCCCCGAAAATTAAAGAGTAGGTACGGAGTGTCTCATCTTCCTCCGTGCAGGCCCTACACAGAGGTCTGTAACGCCTATAACGAAAAAATGTTTGTTTAATGGGCTGTGCCATATTATATGTCCCACCCACGGAACAGAAAAAACAGTTTTTTCTGTTCCGTGGTCCCACCATTGTCTATGGGTATTAGTGGAATAACTCCACTTTCCTAAGTTTACCTCAGTCCAGGCGGAGTAGTTTGTTAGTTTGGCGTTGGTCCATGCTGGAGAAAGCCTCTTTGACTTGCCTGCAGAAAGTTCACGCGACCAAGTTTTATACTCACTAAAAGGTATGGGTTCAATTGCTTCTAGTGTCGTGGCCTTGCGTGTCGCACGTATCATTTAGTTGTGACTTGAAATAAGTCGCTTATTATAATAGTTTATATAATATTATTGTAGTTCTACTATTGTAATAATAGAGAAAGTTTCGTCTAGCTGCTAGATTATAGGTCTGTCTAAGTGAAGCTTGTGTGCTAATGAGTCTAGACTCTAGATACGTATATTAGTGTTTACTCTATATCATGTTTAGTATTTTTTATTCTTTGTTTATTGGCATACCTATGGATTGATGTTTGAATTATTTATAAAAAACCGGCCAAGTGCGAGTCAGACTCGTGCACCGAGGGCTCCGTACTTGGGTATTTTGTCCGACATTTTGCACGATAAATCTCAAACTATTTTATCCATAAAAATCTGCTTTAGAATGTACAGGTAAAGTTCTTTCATATGATACCCCACTTGGTATAGTTATCTTACTATGAAAATTGAATCACATTTTTTTTTGTGATGTAACTACAAATTCACGGTTTTTGGATTTTTTGCTTTACTTACCTGCCTGCCTGCCAAATTTCATGATTCTAGGTCAACGGGAAGTACCCTCTAGGTTTTCTTGATAGACGGACAGGCGAACAGACGGACGGCTGACTGACAGACAGAAAGACTTATAGGCAAAAAAGTGATTCTATAAGGGTTCCGTTTTTCCTTTCGGGGTACGGAACCCTAAATAGGATAAAACTACCGAATTTATTAACTGTATTTTATCGTTTTAACTATCGTGAATGATATCCATTATGCTGCTGCCATTCTGGCGGAGTATTATAAATGTCTACCGGCTGAATTGACGTGGGAGTTGCACTGTGCCAACTAGTTTCATATCCATCCGGGCTGGCTCCTTTTTCAATGGGCTTCTGCTCACGACGCGGCGCCAAGGAGATTGGGAGCCGCCCGGGCTGCGGGGCGGAGGGAGGGAGGGGGGGAGATATGGCTCAAGATCATCTCCCGCAGTTCTTGTAGATCTTCGTCGTTACCTCATGGACTCCGTTTATACCACCGGACTACGGTGCTATAAACTATGAGTGGTTTCTTTTCATTGTTCACTTTTTATTTTATTTAAAAAAAAAAAAACTTTTTTTTTCCCTCTCGTCTGGCTTTTACAATGGTTAGCCAATGTCAAGTTTGTAGTTATTTGTAACAAGTTAGTTAAACTATACAAGTATGGACCCCGTCTGTGCCGGCGCTCGCCGACATACGCACGGCACCCCCTTAGAGCGCTTTCCAGTCAGTTTTAACAAAAAAAACACTCCAAAAAGCCACAACACGCGCGCCAGCAAACGCCACCACAGACGAAGTCAATTAAATATCTACACATAATGCACATTTCAAAAGTCAAAAGTCAAAATCATTTATTCAAAGTAGGTACTATCGTAAACCTATCGATTTTAAAGATGGTATAGTGGTGATAATTAATTACGTAAACTTAAAACTAAAGCTACGAGGGTTCCACACGCGCCCAATCCTGAGAAGAGCCCACAACAAACTCAGCCGGGTATTCTTTTTTATGTAAGTATAAGAATCTCAAATTCTGTGAGACGGAAACCTACCCTTGTTAAAGGATGTCGATATAAGAATAAAGTTTCCAATACTCCCCCTTATCCTAACAAATACATTGCAATACAAACGAACTCAAGAACAGCGAAGTAGCAAAATGCATCGAAGCTACCGAGTGTAATCCGAACCGACCTATTTCTACTCTGAATCCTTTCTGAGAGCTAATTAAGTATTTTTCTCGTGTTCGCTAATTAATTTGCAAACAAGTATACTTAGGTACGGCTCGCGTAGAACTTGTTTACTGTATTTTTTTCTTTTCTTGTTTAGGTCATGCGGGTGGATGGTTATTTCTTTTTCAACCATCGTGATTGTGAAATTACTTGTTCTGAATATAAACTCAACCGATTTTCTTGGAGTATAGCTAAGAACACTCTCGATCAAGCCACCTTTCAAACAAAAAAAAAAAAACTAAATTGAAATCGGTTCATTGGTTTAGGAGCTACGATACCACAGACAGATACACAGATACAGAGATACACAGATACACATGTCAAACTTATAACATCCCTCTTTTTGGGTCGGGGGTTAAAAATATTAAGTATATCATTTGGTAAAATTGTCAGCGTCAGCAAATCCTTTAATACCTGCCGAATTTCATCGAGACTAAATTGGAACGTTTTATCCTTTAATTATGCCCTTACATAGCCGGAATGTCGGCGGATATCGTGCAGGAATATGCGTATGGGGATTGGCAAAAAGCAATTTATAGGAAGCCATTTTTCGCGGGCTTACATGTTGACTTTAGCTCTTTTGTCGTTCGCCGTATTGTAGCAAATTTTATTTGGCGAAAGCTTTTGTTCTGTGTGGGTTTAGAATAAAGGCAATCGCACACAACCATATCGTTTGTATCGTCGACGTGTGTATCTGTCTGTGGAATCGTAGCACCTATACGAATGAACCGATTTTAATTTAGTTTTTTTTATTTGAAAGGTGGCTTGATCGAGAGTGTTCTTAGCTATCGTCCAAGAAAATCGGTTCAGCCGTTTGAAAGTTATTTACTTTTTTTATAGAGTTTTATATCGGGGGTTTTTAAATTTTGAATTAATAAAATAAATGCTCCGAAATCAATGGTCGATACAATACGTTGTAAACATGCCACTAGGAATCAGCTTAGCTTATAATTCATCATTTTTGTGTAATATAATAATATAATATGTATCTATTCGTAAGAGATTGACCATAAAATAGTACCTACCACTAACAAACAACTAACAATTCGACAACTTTACTGACAGAGTTAAAGGTCAACCTACTATCCTACATCAACAAAGGTCAATAATTTATTCATCTTCTACATATTTTTTCAATGGACCAATTCTTAGATATAAGTACGTTTATAAGCTTAGGTTAATATAATATTGCTTATTAGCTTCACTCATAGGCTAGATTATAATCTTAGTAAAGTACTGCTGTCAGCACTTTATGATTAAAAAAAAAAAACTCCCATTTTCTGGTTTTCGGGCTTTTATTTAAATTCAGTTTCAAACTATCTTGACTGCCATCTCATCTGGTGATAAGTAATGATGCAGTCTAAGATGAAAGTGGGTAAACCTGGAAGGCGTATGGCAGCATTTTATTAATCCCGTACCCCTTTGGTTTCTACCCGGCATCGTACCGGAACGCTAAATCGCTTGGCGGCACGGCTTTGCCGGTAGGGTGGTAACTAGCCACGGCCGAAGCCTTCCACCAGACTAGACCAGAGATTTAGAAATCTAATAAATTTAAGATCTGAAATCTTCCATTTTCTGGTTTTCGGGATTTTTTTTAAAATTTAGATACAAGTTAGCCCTCGACTGCCATCTTACTTGGTAATGTGATGATGCAGTCTAAGATGAAAGCGGGCAAACCTAGAAGGGGCATGGCAGCTTTTTATGAAACCTGTGCCCCTTTGGTTTCTACCTGGCATCGTACCGGAACGCTAATTCGCTTGGCGGCACGGCTTTGCCAGTAGGGTGGTAACTAGCCACGGCCGAAGCCTTCCACCAGACTAGACCAGTGATTTAGAAATTTAATTGATTTAAGATCTGAGTAAATTAAGCTAATTTTAAACGTCATAATCTGTGGTAGATTGATGAAGATATTCCCGTTCCTTTGCATCGCATAGTCGGATAAAAACATTTCCAAACAACGTCCCCATTACAATACAATCTACGCATTTCTTTACACAGAATTTCGTGCCGTTCTGTTCACATAAAATCAGAATAAGGACATAAAAGGTTACATACGACTAGGCCAATTTGGCGTTTGAATACGTTTCGATGGAGGTTTTGTGGCATAAAACAATTTCGTATTTCACTCTGTATAAGGGGTTTTTCTAAGAGCTTATAAGCGATTTGTTTGAAGTGTTTTGATCGCTTAATTTTTTTTTGAAAATAAACGTTTTATAAAACAAAAAGTCGCAATCCAAGTTTTTTCTATGTACCTACCTACGTATTTGTTATGTTTTTAAAATTTTGGTCGACCTTAGTTGCAGACCTTAGGCGTAGTTGTGAGTGCTATGATCTTATCAGGTAAATTGAAGGTCCCGAGTTTAAATCCCGGCATACAGTTTGCAAAATAATTTCTAAATTATTGTCTTTGGTCTGATCTGGCACAAGGCTTCGGAGATACTTTACCGCCTATAGAAGTATAAGAGCTATACACATATTTACTATGTATTATAGAAGCAGGCGTTATTTTGCGGAAGTCCATGATATACAAGGAACAAAGTTTTGTTAGGGTTCCGTAACTCAAAAGCAAAAAAAGGAACCCTTATAGGATCACATTGTTGTCTGTCTGTAGTGACCTATATTTGGTCATACATGTATTTTTATCATGAGTACCTATTAGTGGATTAATTTCATTAGGTTTAAAGTTCATTGCAGTGTTCAAATAAAAAAGTTTTCTTTGTATCTTTCAAATATCGACCATTTGCATTTTAAGTCCTCAGCTACGTACGATTTTTGTATTTCGAAATTCTTAATTCTACCCCCTTGCGAATTCGGGGACGGGTCGCTACTTAATTTATATTAGGCTGTAGGCTCACACGTTACAGTTCTACGTTGGGAACGCTGTAACTACCTAAAATTTGTGTAACAAAAGCTTCAAAGCATAATGGCAAAGTTCCCGGGCTTTATTTTTGCGCCGTAAAAAAAGGTTTATTGTCCTAGTTATTTTTATGAAGGGACCTAATGCTGAGGACGAGGACGGAGGAAAAGAGGCTCGGTGTAAGCTCGGAGTTGTCAGTTTTGAAATGTCGAGGAAAAGTTATTGTGCGATGGACAATGTTGATTTGTAAACCAAAGGTTCCATATTCTTTTCAACTGTTTCTCTTAAAATTCTCTTCTCTTCTCTCTTCTGTTTTCAAAAGATTAATAACATAATTAAATAACGTCGATTCTGTTATCTTTCTCTAAACGAATCGAAAATGGGAACCGCAACACTCAGAAACACAGGGAGGTTACCTGGCTGGTACCCCAATACATCAATGCCCTACCCTAACCAAATTAAAATCTTGAGTTTCGTATATATTATATATCAATGGCAAAGCTGTCAAGGTTTGAATGTCGAGAAAAAACCAATTAAGTGCGAATCGGACTAGCACACGAATGGTTCCGTACCATCGTGCAAGAAATAACACTTTTTTTTTTTTGTTAAATAACCACAAATTCACGTTTATCGGATTTTTCCTTTGCTTATACTATAAGACATTGCTACCTGCTAAATGTTATGATTCTAGGTCAACGGAAAGTGCTAGTAGCTTTTTATTCTCTTGACGGGTCTTGACACGGACCCACAACGAAGTGATCCTATAAGGGTCCCTTTTTCTCTGAAGATACGGAACCCTGAAAATGATGGGATGTCCAAATAAAAATTTCATTAGGAGGCAAATGAGGGACGCGCCACGTAAGTGCTCTCAGAGGGCTCCCTCTGTGTGCCTCCTTTTTGCGGTGTAAAATGTTGAAGCGTTGAACAGGTACCTATGATGTTTCCTGCCACGTAGGCGTGAATTAAAATTGAGTATCGATTCACTCCAGTACAAAATTTATAAGTTTGCTCTGTCTCTTAACTTTTCCTGCGTTTAATTTTTTAACCATAATATATTATAATATCTCGTAATGAAATGTTATAAAACATTAAAAAAATTATAAGCCTTTGAAATTTGAAAGTCTGGTCTCAATTTGGTGCGGTAGTTAAAGTGTTTTGTGCACAAAAATAAATAGACATACAAACTCTATAATAATTTGAAATCTATTGACATAGGTACTTATAAGTTATAAATAATATGATGTCCAGAGTTGACATTATTTTTCAATTAATTTAATTCCATTGTAAAAGATATCGAGAAATCTAGTTTATACTGCTATTAAACTTTAGGAACCTTAGGAATTAAACAAAAAATAACAAAACAGGCTCTGTGTCGTAATTCTAACTTTTATTACCCTCATGTATTTTATTTATTAAAGCGTTAAACAAACAAACTCATTTGTTGAATTCACTAATTCAAATTCAAATTCAAATTCAAAATGTTTTTATTCAATTAGACTTTTACAAGTTCTTTCGAATCGTCAAAAGCATCTACCACTGGTTCGGAATGCCTTTCCTACCGAGAAGAACCAGCAAGAAACTCGGCGGTTGCTCTTTTCAAAGATTTGATATACAATATTATGCCATGTATAAAAGCAATTGAAGTCCTGCGCATTGCTGGAGCGAATCGAAGTTCAAATCCACGCTTTTTTATCATTTACATAATCTTCGATAGTATAATATGCTTTTCTCAAGAGCATATTTTTAATAGATTTTTTGAACCTGTGTAAAGGCAAGTCCAAAATTGACTGAGGAATTTTGTTATAGAAGATTATACCCATTCCCACAAATGACTTTTGGACCTTCCTGAGACGGAGCGTAGGAGTCGCAAGCCTGTTACGGTGTCTAGTCAGCCTGTTGTGTAGATCGCCAACCTTCTTGTAACTAAGAATATTTTGTCTTACAAAAATTATGTTGTTGTAAATATATTGAGAGGCTACGGTAAGGATACCTATTTCCTTAAATTTTTCTCGAAGTGAATCGCGTGGTTTTAAGTTATAAATTGCGCGTATTGCCCTTTTTTGTAATACAAAAATTCTCCCAATATCTGCCGCTCTACCCCATATTAAGATTCCATAAGACATAATACTATGAAAATAAGCAAAATATACTATCTTTGCGGTCTCCACGTCAGTTAATTGTCGAATCTTTCTAACCGCGTAAGCAGCAGAGCTTAGTTTGCCAGCAAGAGTTGATATATGGGTGCCCCATTGCAGCTTCGCATCTAAGGTTATCCCCAAAAATGTAGTAGTCTCTTCTATTTTCAAAATATCATTATTTATCCTTAAATTAATGTTACTTGTGTACTTGGTATTGGGCAGTGCGAATTCAATACACTTAGTTTTTTTTGCATTTAAAAGTAGATTATTTACAGTAAACCAGTGAGTTACCTGAGATATGGCACCATTTATATCGTCAAAATTGTCCTTATTTCTATCGACTTTAAAAATCAAAGACGTATCGTCAGCAAATAGTACGATATCGCAAATATTTTGGACTACATATGGTAAATCGTTTATGTATACTAAGAACATGAAAGGACCTAGAATAGAGCCTTGAGGAACACCCATTAGTGAGGCTGATCCGGATGACTTCACATCATTCACACATACTGTTTGAATACGATCACTAAGATAGGACGCAATGAGACCAAGCGCAGTGTCTTTGATTCCATAGTGGCTCAATTTAACTAAAAGAGTCTCGTGCTCAACGCAATCAAATGCCTTGGATAAATCACAGAAAATACCAATGGCATTCTGTGACCCCTCCCACGCATTGAATATATGCTTTAACAGCATTGCGGCCGCGTCGGTTGTTGATCGACCTTTAGTGAAGCCATACTGTTCAGAATGGAGTAGCTTATTAAAATTGAAATGCTGAAGCAGTTGGTTGAGCATGATTTTCTCAAATATCTTGCTCAGTGTTGGCAAAATTGAAATTGGCCTGTAATTGTTTGGGTCACTTTTGCTACCCGATTTAAAAAGAGGTATCAATTTACTACATTTCATGAGATCTGGAAAAGCGCCTGTATCCACAGACTCATTAAAAATTAAGGCTAGATATGGCGCAATAATATCAATAATATTGTTAATTATTTTTACTGATATTCCCCACAGATCTCCGGTTTTTTTGCTTTGTAAAGATTTGAACACTTTAACAATGTCATATGGAGTAACGTATTCAAACCTAAACAACACACCGCATTCAGTGACATTGGCCCTGAGAAGATCATAGGCTTCTGTTGGTGAAGAGCTAAGGGAACTAGTAGTGATGACTGGAATGTTCTGGAAAAAATTCTCAAATGTATTTGCAATTTCAATATTGGAGTCAATAATACGGTTATTAATTTTTAGCTCCAATTTATTGTTATGCACTTTTTGTTTCCCAGTTTCATCCGTGATGATATCCCAAGCTGCTTTAATTTTATTATCAGAATTAATAATTTTTTGCTTTATGCAGAGTGACTTTGCTTGTATGCAAACCTTTTTGAATAATTTTGAATAATTTTTTACATATTCAACAAATGTGGGAGTGTAGTTATATTGTTTTTCTGCATACAAGTCGAACAACTTATTTCTACTTTTATAGATGCCAACAGTAGCCCAGTCACTAAATTTAAGATTTTTAAACAGTTTTTTTTCTACAATTTTAAAGGTAGAATTAAATTGAGAGTTTATGAGATCAAAAAAAGCATTATAGTGTTCATCCGGACCACCCTGAGTAAAGTCAAGTTTAGGTAAAGCAGTTAAAACCTTTAGTTTAATAATAATAAATAATAATAAATTTTTATTTTAAATCCATTTTAAAAATAAGTATGACACTATTAAATGATAACAACAAAATGCTTATTACATAACCACCTGATTTTAAAGATTACTATTTTCGACGTATGGACAAAAACTTTGATAAATGTAAAAAATATTTAGTTAGGTACTGATAATAATAATACAATTACCTAGTAATCCTATGGCAATCGCAAGATTATTTAGGTCCTTGAAATGATAATAGGTAATTAAATGAATAATGTGAAACTGTAGGCCTCGAAAAAAAAAAAAAAAAAAAAAAAAAAAAAAAAAAAAAAAAAAAAGTGTGAATAATATAAAGTAAAATAAAGTAAAATAAAGATTTTTTGTGAGTGCTTTAGCACCCGTACTAGGAAAACCTGTGTTACGGGCACCGCAGCCTTCCCTCGGATCCATCGATTAGAACTTAACTATACAAATTTGGATTTTAAAAATAATAATTATGTAGAATAGTAATGTAAAACAGAAGTGTGCAAGTGTGTGTGTGTGTGTCTGTGTGTGTGTGTGTGTGTGTCTGTGTCTGTGTGTGTGTGTGTGTGTCTGTGTGTGTGTGTGTGATATTATTTGTATGTATGATGTAAATTATAGTAGGTACGACGGGTGTGTAAAAGACAACTTGCTATGATTTCACTTCGGCGATCAAGTCCTCAACTTCATAGTAACTAAGTTTCTTTAACCAAGCATTAACCGTTTTTTTTAAGTTGGGTTTGTTGTATTTAGATATATTAAGTGTGTCATTTATTCTATTATAAAGTTTGGGGCTGATGAAGTGGTAATGTCTTCCGGCAAGTGCGGTTCTCCTCGGCAACATTGAGAATATCTTAGGTTTGCGTCTTATTATATTAACATTTGCTTCGGATTGGGCTTTTGTTTCTGAGTGTTTGCGTAAAATAACCTGGGAAATAAAGAGCTGCCGGACATTCAAAACGTCCCACTCTTGGTAAAGTGCCGACGTGGGATACCTGCGCGGTCTGCTACCCAGAACCTTAAGAATACCTCTTTGGGCGCGCTCCAGTCGTAACATATCAGTTTTATTGGAGCCACCCCAAACTGTGATGCAGTACGATAGTAAGGACTGCACTAGTGCAAAGTACACAGTTTTCAATAATTTTTGGTCGCAGACCGTTCTCAGCTTCCTCAGAATAAACATAAGCTTTCGGATACGATTAACCAAGACGTTTATATGTTTTTTCCAGCTAAGAGTACTCTCTATTGTTAACCCTAAATATTTGATGTCGGTAGTTCTTTGTATTGAGAAACAAGAGCAATTCTCATTAGGCAATTTACAAGAATGAGCTTTAATGGAGAAGGAATCAGGTTGAGTGTATATGGTGGTATCAAAAGTAATAAGTTTAGTTTTAGGGACATTTAATGTCAGTAGGTTTGTATTTAGCCAGTTCATGACATGCTTTAATGCCGATTCAGCACGGTTACGTACCTGATCCCAACTCTGACCCTGTACCAGTAGTACGGTGTCATCAGCATAAGATATGATTTTAGTATGCGGAATATTCAACTGGCATAAGTTGTTGATATATATCAGGAACAAAGTTGGGCCGAGCACGCTGCCCTGAGGCACACCATATTCAATATTATCTTCCTTGCTTAAGTGGGGGCCTATTTTAACATATTGACTGCGATTGGTTAAGTAATCTTTAAATAAGTTAAAAACGTTACCCCTGATTCCGATGGCTTCCAACCGATCCATAAGAATAGAGACAGAGACGGTGTCAAATGCTTTAGACAAGTCAAGGAAGATGCCTACTGTTTTCTGTTTTGATTCAATATTTTTGATAATATGACTGGTAAGCTCGATAACGGCATCCTCTGTTGATTTTCCTTGCCTAAAGCCAAATTGTTGTTCTGAGATGATATCTAATTTATTCAAGTACGAGATTAAACGATTGTTCAAGATCTTTTCAAAAATTTTAGAGATTGAAGTTAAAACTGAAATAGGCCGATAATTAGTTACTTGGTCCCTGCTACCACTCTTATAGATCGGGTGTACCACAGCTTTCTTAAGTACAGAAGGAAACGAACCTTGTATAATACATAAGTTAAAAACATGTTTAAAGATGGGAACAAGAATGTCACGAGTTTGTTTTAAAATTGAAACAGATATTCCATCCCAACCCTTGGCGCAATTATTGCGAAGACTCGTAATAATATTGTTAATTTCAGCTTCATCAGTCTCATTAAGTACCATCGAGTTACAGGGCGGGGGTGCAATATTTGTGTTGTAAGTATCTGACTGAGATTGAATGCTTAAGAGAGGGGTAGCAAGATTTTTACCAATATTAACGAAAAAACTGTTAACACTATCAACTGAAGATTGAGGATTGTTAGAACAGACCAGTTCATGTGGAGGAGAAACTTGGCGCTGTAGGTTTGTTATTTTCTTTATAGTATCCCAGGTTGCCCTTTTATTATTCTTTGAATTTTCTAGTTCAGATCGTTCAAATGCACGTTTTAGGTTTTTCAGCAGGTTGTTGCAAAAATTGCGGTAACGTAAGTAAGTAGTTTTTAAGATCATATTGTCAGGATTCCTTTTGGCCTTTTGATGTAAATTGTCTCTGTTTCTTATACATTTTATTAGCCCTTTAGTAATCCACGGTTTTAGGTTTTGATGTTTGCGCGGTATTTTTACTGTCTTAGTATTAGATGAGATACATGTTGAAATGATTTGAATGAGACTAGTTGTGGCGGAAATCGCATTGTGATCTTGCAAGATAAAGTCAAAGTTGGTGTTTTTTATGTTATTTACTACAGCGTCATGATCAGTACGATAATGAAGTTCATTAGGCCTCTCGAGCAAGGGGTTTTGATGAAAACTTAAAAGAGTAGGGGCGTGATCAGTTATGAATGAGTCTAGAACGAAAACAGTAGTTGGCTTATTAGTTTTTAGCATAACGTGATCTAAGCAATTCTCACCCCTAGTAGGTAAATCGTGTGCGGGTGTTAAGCCATGCAAGGATATCATGTTTAAATATTTGTCGGAATTTTGATCATGAGCGTTGCGAGAGATATTAATGTTTATGTCACCTAATAAAGCTACAGTGTTATAAGATGAGAGTGATGCTAAGAGATTATCCAGGCTATCAATAAAGTTGTCGATATTACGATAGGAGGGTGACCTATAAACAACTACAAGTGCGGTGTTGTCGCTTCCGCTTATAACCAAGCAGTTACCATCTAGGAAGTTCGGTTCGTGACAGTTGTAGTTAAGTTCGGAACGAACGTAGGCGATTACACCATCATTTTGATTTTTGTGAGAAGACTGAAATGACGAGTAGCCTTCTAGAATAGGTACATTATGACATTTGCTTAACCAGCACTCAGTTAGTAATATGACGTCACACTGCATATCTATAGATCTAAGTAAAACATTTAATTCATCAAAATTACTGTTTATACTGCGTATATTAATGTGTAAAATGTTTAAAAGATTTGTGTAACTTCTTAAGTAGGTTTTGCATTCATTAGGGCTACAAGCAATAGGTTTTGAGATTTCAACATTGCCGATATCATTTATTATACTATCTAACTCAATCACTGTAATTGAATATAGAATAATAGAGAACTTTCATATTGAACAGGGATAACATTACCAAAAAACAACCTGTATTATATAAGAAAGTGAGGTAATAGACAACCCTTAGGGTTTTAAACGACCTAACAAATAAAAATTGCAAGTTGTTGTGTGTTATATTTTTATGCCGAGAAGTAATTCTAATGAGTGAATGTTGAGTGAGTTTGAACTGCTCTACCTTTTTAGTGGTTACGGGCCTATACTTTATTAACTTTGTTATGTCTTGATTATCACTGGGAACAGATATCATTTGTCCACAGTGATCGGATCTTAGATTCGTCATGATCGATTTTGCGACAATCTTACAGTCACAGAAAATGTTATCTATACAAGTGGCTGAATTTGCAGTTATCCGTGTTGGTTCATTGAAAATTTTCTGTAAATTAAAGCTTTTAAATAAATTGAGTAATCTGTCAGTAAAAGAAGTGTGAAGCAAAATATCAATATTGAAGTCTCCACAAACTAATATCTTTTTTGATGACCTACATATCCGCCTCAAGGCCTCTTCCATAACGTCCTCAAACAGAACAAAGTCACCTGAGGGGGGTCGGTACACGCAGACGACAATATAGCGCTCCAGCTCAACACAGGACAGCTCAATAGTGCGTTCCAATGAAAGATTAACAATGTCTTTCCGTTCTTTATAATTGATATTGTTGCGGGTTAATATTAAAGACCCTCCGCGTATAGCTTTCTTTCTAGAGAACGCACTTGACAATTGATAATGTTTTAAATTTACTATTAATTGATAACTATTGAGCCAATGCTCAGTGAGGCATAAGATGTCAATATCAAATTTTTTAATAAATAGTTCTATCTCATGTTCTTTGCCAGATAAGCCCTGAATATTTTGGTGTACAAGATTGATTTTACATAGCTTATCTGTTGTCGCACTACTTAGTTTAAAATCTTATTACTGTTTACAGTAGTGTCCATGCAACTATTTGTATCCAAACTATTATAATAGTTTGTATCCAACGTAAAAAAACTGGAATTAGTAGTATTACTAATTAGGTCTATATTATTAGTACAACATGTACCGTTTTCAAAAGAACTCAAGCTAAAAATAGCTGTGTCTTGTATATTACAAGCTACCAAGGTAGCTATTTGTTTCTTATAACTAAGGGGCAAGTACATTGTATCCTTTGTCAGTGAAAATTTTTTTATAAAATTATTCGTGTCTATTATGTGAATATAATCCCTATGGCCAAAACTTAAATTATTAATAAGCATGTTGAGTTTATAGACATACCTATTTTGTGCTGGGGTTAAAGTGCAAGAGTAAGGAAAAGTGCACAATATGAATTTACAACCCGTATTTTCTTGTAGGTCCAATAGGTATGCAAAACTTCTTAAAATTTGTTTTTTTGTTATTTGCATGCTGTCACCTATCAACAAGACAACTGTACTATATTTATCTAAACAGCAGCCTTTTACATTTTCAATTATATATTCATATGGTGCCCCTGGGTTACATATGTTGATCACTGTTTGATGTAATTTATTACTTATTAAATGACCAAAGTCTTTTCCCAATCCATCTGAAACAACAAATGTTTTCCGCTGAGGGCAATGTAACGAGGAACCATTGTTTTCACAGCCTTTTTGTTGTCCTATACACTGACTGTCCACTGGCATTTCGTCCGGAACCTTATTTGAGCACTCACATCTATTAATCAGAGAGTCAAGACGATCTATATTATAATTACTTAAGGCTAACAGCTCATCAGCGGCCAGTATATGCTCACCGACCTGTTTCTGTGACAGCTCGTACTGGGAAGTAACTGTTTTCAAGGAGTTTTCCAGTTTTAGAATCTCCTCATTAAGACTCCGAACGTCAGTTTCATATTGAACTCTCATCTCTTGCAGTGAGGAACAATATGTATTGAGCTTATTTAATAAATCTGAACGTTCTTTTCTAAGCCTAATGTTTTTATTACATAATTTCTGAAATTTTATTAATTTTTTCGTTTTTTTAATTAATTTACCAATTTTGATGTATTTTTTAATTTTTTTGTGACTATTTAAATGGATAGTTTCTGAATGTGGCTTATTATTAGCAGCACAAGGGCTGTCACAGGTCAGGTCAATTGTCAACACTGGTGCTGTTGAGGATGAAGCAAGCAGCTCATCATACAAGTTATTTGTTTTTTGTGTTTCATAACTTGCTATTTGTGACTGAAGGTCACAAATTAACTGTTGAGATTGGCTTAATTCATCCTCTAACATAGATATCTTTCCCAGAGCCTCTTCATAAGTTTGTATGCACTGATTGAACGACCCTACTGCCAACTGAAGTTGGTCGCGCTCCTCTGATAACAAAGTATGAGCGTTGTGCAGGTTTGCAAGTTCAGACTTTAACTGTGAGTTCCTAGCAATAATGATCCTCATCTCAGCTTCACTTTCATCTTGTTCCTTCAGTAGTTGGGTATTTAATTGTTTCAGTGATTTTATTTCGTGTAAAGCATTTTTCAGTTTCTGTTGTTCTTCAAGAGCGGCAGCTTTTCTGGTGAACATAGGAGCCATCTTGTACTATATACCTGAAACACACCAATAGATATATGTAAGTGAAGGAAATGGAAAGTGTTAGGAGTCTAGCAGAGAGAGGATGAGAGACAGCGAGATAACAAAAGTGAGATAACTTAATAGACTAGGAAGAAAAGTTAAAATTAGTTTCCTGGTATGTTGACTAGGTTTATTACCTATATCATAAAATAAACTAAACAAGTAATAAGTAGGTACTTGATGCAGACACAAATAAAGAGGCCATAGGAAAATTTAGTCAGACTTACACTATGCCTAATAACTATTTATACCTAACTCAGGTGGACTATGTCGTACTGTAATCATTATGTGTACAGTGGAATGTTAGTTTTGTCTGAGGCAGTAGGTACAGACTGTACAGATCATTCTTCAACTTCACTTCCACTGTAAGTCAAGCAAAGTGAGAACAAGTTTTGCCTAAGTGTGTGGAGGGACGTGTCTCGAGATTCTCGAGTATGTACGAATACCTATCGTGTAGGGAGTGTTGGATTACTGAATAAGTTGTATAAAATAATAACAGATACTCCCCCGGTAAAAGTCCGTTATAGGTTATTGAATCACGTCACACCGCTCACAAGTCCGTCTCACTGGTGCTGGTTGGCAGTAGATCGGTATTGAAATTATGATTTATCACAAAATACACTTTGATTACAGTTGTTTTACAATAATTGTAGTCTTATTTAAATGTAAATTTACTTAAAATTGTAATTAAAATTAAACAGCTGATTTTCAGACATGTCAGCTTCAGTGTTGCCCTGCAATGCCTCCAATAATGTATGGAAACGGTATACAAAAAGGTAGGTATTAATAAAAACATTACTCCAAAAAAGCAGTGGGCAGATGGATATTATGAGGAAGCAGGTGTACAACTCCTTTTTAGAGAGCCGTCCAAATCGTGTGTTCGCTTAAAAGGATAATAATTGCGGGTGATATTTAGCTGGACCCGGGTTAAAAGGGGACACGGTCTAAGTACCTACTACACCTGGCACTGGAGAACGTAAAGAATAAAAGTCTTATTTTGTAACTAGCTGATGCCCGCAGCTTCGCCCGCGTGGATTGGTCAGATCCCCTGCAGCATCAGGATTGAGGAGTTGGAATCCAAATTTTTTATGAAACAATGTCGCAAAGTTCCTCTATCGATTAAAAAAGAAATGACGCAAATTGGTTCAGAAATCTCGGAGATTTCGATGTACATAGGTAGAAAAACACAACTCCCTTTTTGAAAGTCGGTTAAAAAGTAGCCTATGTTACTCCCTGGTCAATTATCTACTTGTCTGTGAAAATTCCGTCAAAATCGGTTCAGCCGTTCCCAAGATTAGCCTTTTCAAACAGACAGACAGACAGACAGACAAAAATTTTAAAAACGTGTGATTCAGTTATAGTATCGTTCAAATAACCATATGACCTTAATATGCGGTAGTTATTTCGAAATTACAGACAGACACTCCAATTTTATTAATTAGTATAGATTATTAATATACTATAATAAATAGAATAGCAATTTAAGCAGAATAAATTACAGCCTACTTGTGTAAAATTAATGTACATTATTAATTACCAGAGGATGCCCGCGACTTCGACCGCGTGAATTTAGGTCTTTAAAGATCCCGTGGGAACTGTTTCATTTTCCGGGATAAAAAGTTGTCCATGTCAATTACAGGGACGCAAGCTACCTCGGTACCAAATTTCATACAAATCGGTTAAACAGATGGGTTTTTGGGAATCCCGTGGGAACTCTTTGATTTTCCCCAGGATATAAGCTAACTCTTTACCAAATTTCGTCAGAATCGGTTAAGCTTTTGGGCCGTGAAAGCTAACAGATATACCGACACACTTTCGCATTTATAATATTAGTATGGATTAGGAAAAAATCCATATGTAACAAGTGCGCTCAAAGTTCGCAAACACAAAAGCAATGTACACAGTTGCATAATTATTAGAACATCACCGCCGCATCGAAACATCGCGTGCCTGCCTTTTTACCCGACTACGGCAAAGCCGAAAGGAAGGGTTATGATTTTAGCAGTCTATGTATGTATATATGTATGTATGTAATATGTATGTATGTTTGTATCCAGATTCTTTAAAACAGGATAGATTGGCGTTTTATTCTCTATTTTCTAAATGGTTTATTGGCGTGTCCGTGTCGGACAAAAGTCGCATAAAAATTAAAATGAAAAAAAAAAAATGGTTTATAATAATTAGTTTTTGCGAGTTTTATTGAAAATTACAAAATGCTGAGTTCATAATTGTGAATATAGTATAATGGTAAAATACACGAGCGTAAGAAAATATTTTTTTGTATATCTGTCGCTATCTATCGGAAGTTCGCTGTCAGAACTTCAGTTCAGCTGACAGAATAGTTCGCTAACCTGCTGACAGACAGACGAACAGACAGAATGACGAAAAGAGGAGGCTTAGCATTTGGGTCCCGTTGGTGCCCATCACGAGCGGAACCCTAAAAACTAGAAAATATGTATTTACTTTTTCTATAAATATTTACTCATCACTTTATATCGAGAAACATTTATATTATACAAACCTCACTTCTGATAAACAGAGTGAAGACAAACAAATGAATAAATTCAAACAAGTTAAAACTCTTATTTAAATAAACAACTGTTCTGTATAATATTTGTTTAAATATTCCGTATTCCGCGAGTTTGTTTTATAAAGGCTGAAACAAAGAGAACGCGTGACGGCAACGCGGATTCCGGAAGGTGTTTTTTTTATACAACAAATCTCAACATATCGCTGAAAACAGTATCATCATCGTATTAGCCTGTGGATGTCCACTATGAAACATAAACGTGGCCTAGTGAGTACCACTTTGTTCTCAGCCGCTTTTTCTTCTCTTTATATCATCTTTCTGTCGTACCGGAGAGCGTCCCATGCTACTCTTCAGTACGTGGCGCCTATATTTTTTTCGGCTCCTACGACAATCGCTCCTATGACACGCATGGCTTTGGCATAAATAGTACGTATAGTATACCTATTGAAAACAAAACAAGTAGAACGCACGCGGTGGTTAGATCCATCTGGGTTTGCTGCACGCCGCTGCTTTTATAAAGTAAATAAAGCTTAGTTTGAGTTGTCATTAAGTATGACACTGTGCCGTGGCTCTACCTGTAAGCGTTGCATATTTTAACCCGAACTCGTGCATTCTACATCTCGATTTTACATCTCGCCAACGTAAATCAGCGCAAAATGTACCTAACACTCCTTGATTTAAAGTCGTGCATTGAGTACCGCCAATTTTTATTGCGATGGGTTTCTACATGCAGCGCTGGTTGTAGCTGTATGGATTAACTTAATCTTTAAAATAAGGCTTTCATTAATCTTTATAATTAATGTCTATTTTACTTTGACATGTAAATATTCCGACTTTGGAATTCTTTCAACTACTATATACTAACCCCACAGTTTCCGTCGCGTTTTGTGTGTTTCAAACTTTAAAGCTTTTACTAAAAATATTAAACATACGGTACGGAACTGCGCACATTATCATTTCAGAGCCGACACATCATAAAGCTTCTTAAAAAAAGGCAGCGAAGTCCGAATAGGTGTCGCGAGTAGAGTTCCGCACCAATATTTAAATATTTTACTTATAGTGAATGCCTTTTTAAGAGCGAGCGTAATAACTTATATGAAAATAAGGCTAGGGGCCTATTTTTTTAATTTATCATCAACATACAGAAAAAAAAAACAATTAAATATTACAGAGCACGCATTGCAAAAAAAAACCTCAGAGGTTTGGCCCTCTACGCTTTACTTCTTACCTACTTATCGTTAAAAGTACAATTAATGAACAGAATTTCTTAATTCTATCCCTATCAACACGTTTTTATAAGCGTCTTGAAAAACACAAAACAGAAAATAACATGGCTACTATCGATCAATAATAGATTTCAAATGATTAATTTTTGAATTTGTTAAAACGTTGGCCTCATAGTCGTTCGATCTCGGGTCTAACTCTTATTTTTCAAAGCTATGTGCGTTTTAAGTAAGTATCACTTGCTTTAGCGGTGAAGGAAAACATCGTGAGGAAACCTGCATGAATGAAAGTTCTCCATTATGTTTGAGGTGTGTTAATCAACACTTGGCCAGCGTGGTAGCACTATGGCCTACTCTTCTCATTCTAAGAGGACACCCGTGCTCAATAGTGAGTGATTACGAATCCGAGGTAGAAATTCTAGCGCATCTTGCCTTTGTTTCACTTAAGTTTCAATTAAAACGAGACAGATTTATGCTAGTGGTATAACTCTGTCTGGTTTTAACACTGTCTTAAGTCTGAGCAAAGCCAAAGTGGACTCTATAGATTTCAGCCTGATTGGTCGACTGAACACGTCATCCCCTCTCCGCAATGGTAGTGGAAATCGGTCCTTAGTCGGTTATTTGTATTTGAACTGTGTCTTATCCATTATGTGGCGCGGATCCCTAAAAAGGCTAAGTCAAAAAGGTCGGGCCACTATATGCATATAATATGTAAAGGAGCTAAAAGTATTTACATAACGGCATAATGGGTTGAAGCTGCTAAATGTACGTTGGGCGTTGTCAGCGATGACTTATGGGGACACACGGGGTCGAATAACACACGGGCACTAATCTATATTATAAGGTAGATTTATTTTGTTTTAGTTTTTCAGGCTTATTTTTATTTATGTACCTACTAGAGGATGCCCGCGGCTTCACCCGCCTAGATTTCTGTTTTTTAAATCCTGCAGGAACTCTTTGATTTTCCGGGATAAAAAGTAGCCTATGTCCTTCCCCGGGATGTAGCCCATGTTTGTAGTGACACACTTTCGCATTTATAATATTAAGTATGGATATATCACTAGAAGAATGCAAAATATGCATGTGGATGGAAAAAAGAGAAGAGGACGACCAAAGAAAAGGTGGATGGATTGCGTGAAAGAGGATATGAGTATAAAAGGGATAGATGATACGTTGATGGATGACAGAAGAGAGTGGAAGAGGAAGACATGTTATGCCGACCCCATGTAGTATGGGATAAGGGCTGCAAGAAGAAGTATAGATGATAAACGCGACTTCGTCCGCGTGGATATAGTTTTTCTAATCCCATGGGAACCCTTTGATATTTCGGGATAAAAAATAGCCTATGGGTTAAATCAGGTTATAAACTGTTTCTATGTTGGGTGGCTGATTTCAAGCTGCTAAAAGTACGTTGGGCGTTGTCAGCGATGACTTATGGGGACACACAGGGTTGAATAACACACGGGCACGGAGTATATTATTTGGATTTATTTTAATAAGAAATTGTAGTAAAAAGAAACACGTAAAATTTGCGTCTACAATATTCCGCTTTGTGTTTTCATATCACCACACTCTAGTGAAGAAATATAGCCTTTTATAATAATATCGCAAGTGACAAAACCAGAGCGTGGAACAAACGCATTATAGGGGACTGGTAAGAGGGTGGACACGGCCCTGATTTAATATAATCAGTCCCGAAGATAAGCTCCTAAGGGATTTGTGAAATCGCATTAGCAAATTTTTGGAGGGACTTCAAAGTGTTGAGCAGACTTGTTATGTGAGATTTCAATTTGTAGAAACAAAACCAGTGATTAGATTAATTTACTTAGAGTAATCTGCCTTATTTTTAACCCCCGACCCAAAAAGAGGGGTGTTATAAGTTTGACGTGTGTCTGTGTATCTGTCTGTGGCATAGTCTAGCTCCTAAACTAATGGACCGATTTTAATTTAGTTTTTCTTGTTTGAAAGTAGCTTGATCGAGAGTGTTCTTAGCTATAGTCCAAGAAAATCGGTTCAGCCGTTTGAAAGTTATCAGCTCTTTTCTAGTTACCGTAACCTTCACTTGTCGGGGGTGTTATAAATTTTTAATTTACACTTGTGTCTATACATATAAACAAATAGACTCACTGATTGACATATCAACATAATTTTACAAGACAACTGATTTTTACCTGACTACGGCAAAGCCGAAAGGAAGGGTTATGATTTTAGCAGTCTATGTATTTAAATGATGACGTAATAATTTTTCACGTCATCGATTAGTAATATAATTGGTTTTCGTGGAAAATCTCCTCTCCGCTTAGGAGAAACCAGGTTTTAAGCTATACGATGTTGCTATACGAGGCCATGAAAGCAAAAATATTGAAACTCAAGGAACTGACCCACTTTTCGATACACTATATAAATAAAAATCAATTGCTGCATGTATGAAAGATCATCTTTTGAGAGTGACTTGACTGAATTGGCTGATAGTTTCATTGTGTTTGTAGTTTTCAGGACAAGGTTTGGACAAGGTTTCTCTCCATATGAAACAAGTTTGGCACTCTGAACTTTTGTGGACACGTTCTAGAAACGAATATCTGTGTTTTGGGATTTTCACAAAAATGTATAGTTTCAAAGTCATACGAGCTCAAATACGTATATTTGTATGAAAAATTAAATCCGTAAAAATCTGAAAAACACAGATAGTATGTGTTCCTAGTGTGCGTCTAAGTGTATACAAAATTTTATTGTGTCTAATTGTTTAATATTGAACTGAATTAAATGAGAACCAAATTACGTTTTTTGCTACGAATAAACTCAATAGCTCAATAGCTCAGGTTGGGGAGCGGACTGAATTCCGAAAGGTCGGCGGTTCAAACCCCACCCGTTGCACTATTGTCATACCTACTACTAGCACAAGCTTTACGCTTAATTGGAGGGGAATTTAGAAAAAAAACTCCTCTTAAAGCATCCGTCTACTAGACGCTGTCTCCAGAAACTACTCTAGGACTTTTCAGCTTCTACGGCCAAATAGTGTAAGTCTGTTCCTTAAAGTAGTAATTAAAATCCACCAGATGCTAGCTAGTATCGACTTGCAATCTTGAACGAAATTAAAGAGAAGGAGAATGTACAAATTAAAAAGGTTTCCGTCTTGCTCGCTGTAATCAGAGTTCCCCATTAATTGACCTCATCCTCCGCCCTCGTGTTTCAACTATTTACGCAAAATTGAGCTTCCCAGGTCGGTAATTAAAGAGCCCAGTCTAATGGTCGGTAGTTACTTTGTTGGTCGGTTCGTCGTGTTTGTTCTTATAGTACCTGATGCTTAGCATGAGATTTTACATCTCTATAACGTTGATAGAATTCGAGCGTCGAAACACTCCAACGAAAAACTCCAAGTTTATTTAAAGCAAAATGGTTCTTATCATCCTTTTTCTTCTTCTTTTCTTGTTCTGTGGCTTTTTTTTAGTGTCAGGCCAGCTTAATGCATTGCATCAGTATCAAGAAGCTTGTATCATGCTGGTTTTTAACCCCCGACCCAAAAAGAGGGGTGTTATAAGTTTGACGTGTGTATCTGTGTATCTGTGTGTCTGTGTATCTGTGTATCTGTCTGTGGCATCGTAGCGCCTAAACGAATGAACCGATTTTAATTTAGTTTTGTTTTTGTTTGAAAGGTGGCTTGATCGAGAGTGTTCTTAGCTATAATCTAAAAAAATTGGTTCAGCCATTTAAGAGTTATCAGCTCTTTTCTAGTTCTCTTGTAGAAAAGAAGGTTAGATAACCGTTAGGTTCATAATATTATGGCAAAAGACAAATGTCAAGCTGTCAAGATGGACGTTGCCTAAATACATAATTATTTATTTGAAAATGATGTTTTGGAAAACTCAGATACTTTGGATCGTCGGGGGTGTTATAAATTTTTAATTTACACTTGTAAAGCTTAAGGTTATCCATACATCTATCAGCGTCTCCGCGCGGAAACCTTGCGTAATTAAAATCTATGTTATTGAATTTTTCACTATATGTGAAGGGTATTTAGGTTGATTTTTTTATGCTATTGTGTATTTCCACATTCGATTTCTATCAGCGCTGGCGAGATATAAAATCTCATGCTAAGCATACAGAAATGTGTCGCAGCCATGGCGACGGGTATAAACATAGCCTTATTGTGTCCGGGGGTCTCAACTTGTGGATAACTACCGTGATAACTGGAGATAAAATAAATTCGCTTGTTAGTCGCGTAGGTACGAACTAGCTTTTGTTGCGACTTGATGCCGCATATTTTTAACTACATAGGCTTGCGCTTGACTGCAATCACATCTAATAGTAAGTGATGATGCAGCCTAAGGTGAACGGCGCTGGCCTAGAAGGTGCCTGTTCAGTTTTTTTAAGATTCGGTACCTCAAAATGAAAAATGGAACCCTTATAGGATCACTTTTATGTCTGTCTGTCTGTCTGTCTATCTGTGTGTCTGTCTGGTGTCTCTCAAATGGTGGTAGGTGATGATGCAGTCTTAGATGGAAGCGGGCTAACTTGGAAGAGGTATATATGGCAGTTTTAATAAACCCACAGCCCTTACCGCTTTCTACACATAATCCCACCGGAACACTAAATCGCTCGGCGATACGGGTTTCCCGGTAGCATGGTAACTAGCTACGGCCAAAGCCTCTCACCAGACTAGAAGTAATTTAGAAATTATAAATGGCCTCTACTGGGAATCGAACCAGGAACGTCACACTTATAAGACTGCAGTGCTTACCACTGTGCCAGGGGGTCGTTAAACTAGTACCATTTTTTCTCCTTTTTTATTTCATTTCCATTCCATTATTTTATTCCATTTCTTTATTCATTTGGAGTCCCATGATTTTAATATTCGAGGAAAAATGCGGGTATTCAAGAGAAAATAATAATATGTCTTCCATTATAAACATCTCAAATAAATAAACTCTTTCACGTAAAAGGCAAGGCATTGGGTGCGGCCTTTGTGCCCAATACAAGCATCGTTATCATATTACCCTCCCCCCCTTCCCTCTTCACCACTCCCCCTGGTGATCTATCCATTATTCACCCAAACGTATGAAAAATTGTATTATCGGCTGTTTACGTTAACGAATATTGATATGAAAGGGTGAAAGTAATACCACGTAATACCTCATATTACATAATGTGTCAAGCATTGAAGAAAATTGGAAGAGATCGTTTGATATCAGATAGGTGTACTTAAGGATAATCTTTATTTACTCGACTATATAGCGTTGTGGTAAGTATACTTTTATACATCTTGTACTTTTTGGGTTTAAATAATTTGTCAGGATTGAAATGAAACACGTCGTCGTGTTTCATTTCGTTTGTGGGCGTGGGTTCGAATCCCACTTCTGACACCATCTTGTACTTTTTGGTTTTAAATAATTTGTCAGGATTGAAATGAAACACGTCGTCGTGTTTCATTTCGTTTGTGGGCGTGGGTTCGAATCCCACTTCTGACACCATCTTGTACTTTTTGGTTTTAAATAATTTGTCAGGATTGAAATGAAACACGTCGTCGTGTTTCATTTCGTTTGTGGGCGTGGGTTCGAATCCCACTTCTGACACCATCTTGTACTTTTTGGGTTTGAATAATTTGTTAGGATTGAAATGAAACACGTCGTCGTCCATTAGGTTGCCATAGAGAAGAGACTTTATTTTTAGTTTTACCACAGACTAATAAGTTTACGACACATAGTGTAACAATACACTTAGTCGGAAATGCTTCATTATTAAATAAAAAAATACGTCAGTCGGCTCTTTTCTGTACGCAGGCCAGCAATTTCACGAAAGCCTCTCGGGATTTATCTCTCGCGGTCTGTATGAGAGACGCGCTGTCTCAGTAGTGGGACAGCGATGGATTCAGAATTGATGATGATTTGATGAATTCAACGACGACTAACGATGAATTAAAGAATAATTAATGAAAATGATTCTGTAATAATTGCTCACCACACTGTGGTAGAATACACGATTCGGTACTATACAACACTAACATCTATAACCATTGTATTCGCCATTGAAAATAATAATAATAATAAATGAATTATTATTATTATTTTCGGTAATACTTTTACTCTCGCACCCGTGTTCAGAAAAAATACATATAAAAACCAAAAAAATAATATATAATACACTTACATACATAAAATTAAATAAACTTACATACACATTACATAAATACATAATTTGCATCCTGGCTGCGCTAACTACCATGGAACCCCAGTCGCCTCAAATGGTGAGTGAGGCTTACTGGGATCAACCCATTCGATAATAACGATTGGGATGGTTTCAGGATGGGATGGACTCCACATGCCATATGTCAATGTGATCCAAATCGAGATTTTTTCAGTTACTTCTCCGTCTCAGCTCTCATAAGGTTCTCGAATTATTATTATAGTTAATTATTTCAAGAAAGGTGCCCTAAAGCCAAAAATAGTCATCAAATAAAACAATTTACGTAGTATAAAAAATAGTCAATTTAGGAACGCCTCGCCCGAAAGTGGAATGTTATATAACGAAAACATTCACCCAATTAGACTCCACCATTCTTATTACGAACATTCCTTCTAATTAAAAGAGACACCTCTTACTAATTGGATAGTAATGGCGCGCTCGTTAGTTTGATTAAAAATATTTGAAAGGCACTATGTTGCAATCCCGCTAAGATGAATTTCATTTAAGTTCGCGCAAAGAACATCACTGCCCACATTATAAATGCAATATTTTAATGAAATTTTTAGAATCTAATTTAAGAATAATTTTCGCCCTTTTTTAGCAATATTAAAAAGAATGAGATGCAGATACTCTAAATCTAGTTAAAAGAACAAACAACAACAGAATCGATGCCATTGTATTCACATTTCTCTATTTTTATTCAAAGCTAACTTGGTAATGTTATAGTTTCATAGAAGATACTAAGTTGAACTGCCCGGAGCAGTTCTTACGAAAATATTTGCTTATTATTCTCTACTACAGTTTGCAGTGAGCTTGCTATTACTTGAAATTACTTGGCTGGTTCGGTTCTTGAATAGATGTTATGTTTTATCGTCTTACAACTTGAATTTATATTTAACCCCCGGCCCCGGTGTAAAAAGAGGGGTGTTATAAGTGCAAAGTTTCCTCCAGTCTTTCCTCCAGACGCGAAACTAAACATAAACGCGAAAGTTTGTATGCATGGATGTATGTTTAGGTTTTAGTACTCTTTCACGCAAAATAACTGTGAATTAAAAATTTATTACACCCCCGAAAAGTGAAGGTTACAGTAACTAGAAAAGAGCTGATAACTTTCAAACCGCTGAACCAATTTTCTTGGATTATAGCTAAGAACACTCTCGATCAAGCCACCTTTCAAACAAAAAAAAAAACTAAATTAAAATCGGTTCATTAGTTTAGGAGCTACGATGCCGATGTTAGATACACAGATCAAACTTATAACACCCCTCTTTTTGGGTCGAGGATTAAAAATGAACCATTTTTTCGCTGTAGCATTTTTAATGAATAAAATTGGGCTTAGTTTTTCGACTCTACATTTTTTAAATCTTTTGTTGCCGAAAATATAGACGTCGAATTTTGAAGATATTTTCAGTTGTCATATTCGTTTGGAACAATACAAAAAATATCCCCTTTTGTATCAAAAGCACATTGTTTAAGCGTACCTACTCATAACATATGCAAAAGCAGAGCGGTGTCCTAAGCGCTAGGGTACACTAGAGACATTTTGTTTCACAACTTTTTGTTTTGTCGCCTTATTACTTTATAATTTATGCGATAGTAATATTATTACTTTCAAATTGGCATTTTAACTTAAGGCAAAAATACACATTTTAAGCTAGAATGCTGAAAGTTTAGCCAAATAAATATTACGATGATAATTTCATAGCCATGTTATGCTCTCCGCACATACGCCATAACGATTCAATAGAGATACGTTATTGTATTTAAATTCATAATGACAAAGTGGTAGATGACCTAATCAAATTATTTGTCCTGTAGCTAAGCTCGAACTGATGTGCTATGGAATAACGATGGCAAAATTGCTTCCAAAATGTACACCATTGTGCGTATTTATATTGTTTCATTTAAAATGGATTTTAGTGAATTTTTTTGGCAAAGAAAAATGAAGGTCACACTTAGGTATTGATTAATATTATTTTATAATCATTTCTCGATCCTCACAACAACTTTTACTTACTTCTTATTATTTTTTTAACAACACAGAGTAGGTATAGCGACTATTTTGTCTAGCAACGTGTCTTTAGTGTGGCCGTACCTTAATTTTCTTGTCATTCCAAGTTACGTAATGCCCGTGGACACAGACTAAATTCAATAGAGCCTATTTTTTGTATTATTTATCGGAATTTTCACGAATGCGCTGAATTTTAAAATGGTTTTTCCATCGGGGATGATAGATTCTGTTTGTTGATAACACACAGAGATATTTTTCGTTTGATAAAAATTAAACCGTGTTTTGTACGTAGCTGGACTCATTGGTCTTTTTTTAAATGAAATTATTTGCTCTTTTAGTACCTAAAAATTAATTTTAATTAAAAAAACTTAATTTAAATCCTTTGTATCATCTTCGTGGCAAAAGACAATACACTGTATTTCTTCAAGTTGATATTTCAGATGCTTTATGCTGATTGTTTTTGCTTCATCAATAATATAAAGCATTGCTTTGTCACTGCTAAAGCTTTTTCAGGCCTCACGGATCGCAATTCAATGCCTGTTTAGGTACTCACGCACATAGGCTGATAATACATACGGTATTTGCCTATGTCAAAATTAATTTATTTCATAGGAATTATTAAATAGGAATTCCAAAATACGTAAAATCCACGTCTTTTGTTAGTTTTAAGTCATATAACCATTTTAAATTATCGATTAAACTAAAAAAGCAAGTCATATCATTGTGACGTCACATACCTGTATTTCGTAGAAGCTCGCATACTAAGCGCGTGTTTTGAAGTTGAATAAAATGATACTGATTTGACTAGTTGTCAAACACCGGATTAGGTACCAGCCTGTGTGGGTGTACAACCGGAAATAGGTATTTCTAGCAACACCACACACGGTTCTCCACCGATCTCATCTAGCCACTTTTCTCTGCCTATTTGATGTCGTAGTTAGTGTACGTAGTTATTTGGCTACTCCAGCCATCAGTTTTACAACAAACATAGCCTACGGCCTACCCACTGCAATTTCATTTCACTGCAGCTTGCTTATCATTTAGGCTATGTTGCTAAACCCACAAAACTTTTAATGACGATTGTCTGTTTAAAATTAAAATGATATAAATTAAAACCATGAGTGTGGAAATTCTCGGTTTTATCCTGAATTGGCGATATAACAATTAATATTTGCATGCCAGAAATGGTCGAATACATCGGACTCAATATTATACACTTTTATACGTATACTTAAGCGAATAAAGGATGTGATTATATGATGATTAGGCTATGGGTGACGTGAAATCAAAAAAAAGGAGGCAATTCATAGGCTACCTAGCATCAATGTTAGAGCCTCGATAGGTCAATGGTTGAGGAGCAGACTGAATTCCGAAAGGTCGGCGGTTCAAACCCCACTCGTTGCACTATTGTCGTACCCACTACTGGCACAAGCTTTACGCTTAATTGGAGGGGAAAGGGGAATATTAGTCATGATTAGCATGACTAATATTCATTTAAAAAAATGTAGCAGCATTAGACGCATGCTAGTGACGTCGAAGCCTTGATATTTTGTTACAAGTTCCCTCTGTCAAGTGTGCCGTAACGCTTTCACCAAATACAGCCCCTGAAGAACCTTCTATTTCGTATTATGTAATACAACTCTTTAGTTAGTTTATAAGAAAGCAGTCTTGAAAAACTATATTATAAAAGCCGCCATCTGCAAAGGAAGGAAAAAGTGCGGCAAGTTCTGTTTTTGCGCCGCGCTGCAAAGTTTCCCGAAGTCAGGACTCGAAGTTAACCGCCGGCAGATGTGCCCAGCTGAATAATAAATTACAGGGAGCACCTGCATCCCAAGTCGGACAGGTTTTTAAGATAATTGTATATAATATAATAAAATAAAGTAGAATATTGTTGTGTGGGTGAGCCTTACTCGTAAGAAGTACACACCTGCGCTCTAAAAGAATTAAATGATCCTAAGAAACCCCTTCCGTCTTTGGGAAGGGTCATGACCCTCAAAACTGAGAGGAATAATATGTCGAGAGATATTAGGTCGATTCAACATTATCAACCGATAGACGTCCACGACTGAACATAGTCTATTGTAGGGACTTTCACACGGCACCGTCTCGTGCTGCCTGAATCCATCGGTTCCTGCGATTAATTAGTAGTTTACAATCTTTCATAACATAATTTAACAAAATTATTAGACTGGCAGATCTTAACTAACTTGCAAAGTGTTATCGTTTAAATAATTAACGCTAACAATGAGTAAAATTAATAAGTTAAATGATCGACGGTTGTAATAAAATTAAATCGATGGTGCAAAAACTGAGTCCGGGCGTCGCAGGTGCTTCCATGATTAATAATTAAGGTGCCATCTGCACGAGTAGTTAACGCTTTACTCAACTTTGTAGAAATTATGATTTCGTAGACGAACGGCACTTTAAGTGCTTAGTAGGGAAAATTAATTCGATAAGCTTTGTCAAGTAAACGTAGGTCGGCTACCCAGAGCTGGCACGTTCACAGTTCTTACACAAAAGCAATTTTATAAAAAAGCATGTTCAAAAAACCACCCAAGCTGTTTTTAACCCTCGACCCAAAAAGAGGGGTGTTATAAGTTTGACGTGTGTCTCTGTGTATCTGTCTGTGGCATCGTAGCTCCTAAACTAATGAACCGATTTTAATTTAGTTTTTTTTTGTTTGAAAGGTGGCTTGATTGAGAGTGTTCTTAGCTTTAATCCAAGAAAATCGGTTCAGCCGTTTGAAAGTTATCAGCTCTTTTCTAGTTACTGTAACCTTCACTTGTCGGGGGTGTTATAAATTTTTAATTTACAATTGTTGAAATAAATACTATCGATAGTGACTTACGGCCGTATTCACAATAATTACAATGAGGCCTCGCAGTGCGCTCGAACGCATAGTGTAGGTTCCACCAATCAGATCATTGTAAATTGACGTGACACAGTCATCTGATTGGTGGAACCTACACTGTGCGTTCGAGCGCACTGAGACCTCATAGTAACGTTTGTGAATACGGGTGAGAGAGACTCTTCATAACACTTCGCTTATTCATAGACACTACACAAGCGTAAATGTGTGAATGTGTTGTACAGTCAGCAACAAAGCTAAGTTTGTACCCGCCAATACAAGCGACTATGGACATGTGCAGCTTTGTAGCTCACTGTACGTGCCAGCTCTGTGTACCGACCTATAAATTGCGACTGGCCTACGCAATCTTAGAAATATCCAGTGAGCTTATTTCAAAACCAGATTTTGCTGAAAAAGTAGGTACCTAAATTCGTCTTCAAAAGCCAACGAAATAATTCTTGAAACTCAAGTTTTCAAGAATTATGACAATAATATCTTCATGAGCCTCTTGTAGGGACTAAAGATTTTGCGCCGCCTGAATCCAGCGGCTCCTTGCGACTCGTTTGATGTCGTCTGTCACCTAGTAGGGGGTCTTCCAACGATGCGCTTTCCGGTAAGAGGTCGCTATTCTGGCACCTTGGCATCTTAGTTCGAAAAATCGATAGATGTTGGGGTACTAAGGTGCTGAATATGTAATTGAGTGTAATTAGACTTTGAGTAAAACACTACCATTTGAATAAAACAACATTTATATCACGAGCACTAGTAAAACATAAACTGTAACACATATTAAACAGAATGGGCTTAAAAAGCTTAATAGAGATAAACTCTGTAGTTAAACAAGCAAACGTAATTCTTTGGCAGACAACTATCTTGCTACTTAGCGAAATGGTGGACATTAAAATGCAAAATACTTGAATCTATGCAAAATTACAGCTTTCCAGGTCAAATGGATTCTCTTGTGGATTTAGTGTCACGCTGAAAATACAGTGCGCCAACTTTGAATAAGAAATTCAGTAAGCTGTCTCGAGATACGACTGTTTTTTGCAAATTTGTGCCGACGTTTGGCACAATTACTGTCTTATAAATATATTTATGAACCAGCTCAAACCCACTTTTTTGTCGGACTATGCCCGACTAGTTTCAAACTCATCTGGGAGCCTTATTAAGTTTTTGGTACGCTAAATCGCTTTTGCCGGTAGGGTCCGAGTAACATAGGCTATATTTTACACGAAAAAAATTTACCTAACGCATATTACATCAAAAAAAGTGGAGGTCTCCAAAATTTTGCTATTGTGTCGAGTGGGATGTCAAATGAAAGAGGAGATAGTTCTGAGCTCATGAATATAAATGTACAACAACATTAAATTAATATACTAAGCGACATGAAAATCATTTTACTCAGCATATTTTACAGTCGGGTTTTTAACCCCCGACCCAAAAAAAGGGTTGTTATAGGTTTGACATGTATATCCGTGTATCTGTCTGTGGCATCGTAGCTCCTAAACTAATGAACTGATTTTAATTTAGTTTTTTTTTGTTTGAAAGGTGGCTTGATCGAGAGTGTTTTTAGCAATAATCCAAGAAAATCGGTTCAGCCGTTTGAAAGTTATCAGCTCTTTTCTAGTTCCTTGTAACCTTCACTTGTCGGGGTGTTATAAATTTTTAATCTACACTTGTAGTTTTCAACTTTATCTTGTACATAATTAAAAAACGCACACACAGAAACTCGCACCTCCAGTCACGCGCAGCTTTCGCCATCTGAACAGCATCCAAGGTACCGGAGCTCTCAGATGAATTACGTAAAAGCGTCTTATCTTCATTGAAACGGAGATCAAAGGAAGGCGCTTTCAAAAACTTCTCAAAAGCCGTCGATAGCGAATAACTTGAGTGTGGAGTTTACACTAGCACATTGTTAACGAAGCTTTTGTCTTAATTCAACACTTTCTTGATATTTTAATGAGATGAACGGTTCAGACACTGTTTTATCTATCTATTTATAAAAGATGTTTGTTTCAGCTTTTAAAACTATACAGACTTTTCAATTAGCAGTAATAATTTCAAATTAAAATTTTGAGGTCATACTAATATTATAAATGCGAAAGTGTGTCCGTCTGTCTGCTACCTTTTCACGGCCCAACAGTTTAACCGATTCTGACGAAAAGTACAGGGTTAGCTTATATCCCGGGGACGGACATAGGCTACTTTTTATCCCGGAAAATCAAAGAGTTCCCATGGGATTCCTAAAGACTCATCCGCTTAACTAATTTGTTTAAAATTTGATACCGAGGTAGCTTGCGTCCCTGTTATTGACATATACAACTTTTTATCCCGGAAAATCAAACAGTTCCCACGGGATCTTTAAAAACCTAAATCCACACGGACGAAGTCGCGGGCTACCTTTAGTATATTATAAAAGGAAAATCTCTGACTGATCTCTATCAATGCTCGGCTCAAACTATGAACGTATCGGTGCAGATAGTTATTATCACGTAGACATCCGCCAAAAAAGGGTTTTCGAAAATTCAACCCCTACGGGGGTAAAATAGTGCTTTGAAATTTGTATAGAGCCCATTCGGACAAAGTCGCAGGCAGATTTTTAGGTAAAAATTCCATGGGAACTTTTCGATTTTATGTCAAAAGTAATAAGTATGTCATTTCCCGGCATGTAAACTATCAGGGACGGATGTAGGCTACATTTTCCCCTGATAATTTTCCACGGGATTTTTATAAATCTCAATGCATGCAGATGAAGTTGCAGACGTCATCTAGTAAAATTAAATAGAGGGAATAAAATAAATTAGAAACCATCTTGGAATAGAGATATTTTAATTAACACAGACCCCACAAACTTAGATTAAGTACGGTGTGACGTCGCACTGAGTTTATGAAACTACAGCAAAAAATAAATATATGCAAGCACTTCTTTCGAAATATGCAGATCTCCTTAAGTACAGTCGAGAACTTACGTTATAAATGCAAAAAAATAACTAAAAGCTCGACTTCTGAAGCGCTTTAAACTTCAGACTCGGTATGAAAACATTTTATAAACAACTTCAACTACATACGCGTATTAACTTTTACACATGTTGCAATGGACAAAAGAAAAAGGAAAATGTTTATGTTTTCGTACAGTTTGAAAATAAAATAGCTGTGTAAGAGTTCTGTGTGTTTGCAGAGCTGCATGCAATATTGTAAATGTGTGTAAATAATATTGTTTTTATTAATTATTTAAATCCATACTAATATCATAAATGTGAAAGTGTGTCTGTCTGCCTGTCTGTCTGTTTGTCTGCTACCTTTTCGACCTTACCTGCTACCTTTTTGTAATTTGGTACAGAGTTAGCTTATATCTCGGGGATGGCCCCGGGATATAAGCTAACTCTGTACCAAATTTCATCAAAATCGGTTAAACTGTTGGGCCGTAAAAAGGGAGCAGACAGACAGACAGACACACTTTCGCATTTATAATATTAGTATAGACTAGTATGGATTTAATGAACCTTGAAATGTCCATTTTATTTTATGTTGTTAATAAATCTTGGGTAATTTAAAAACCTTCATGAGAAATCGCAAGTGGCGGCAGCTGCATAAAGTCTGGGATTTAAAAAATTAAAATTTAAATAATTCATAATACGAGTATATTTTAAAGCATTTAAGTTTTATTTTAAAAATAATATAATTTATGTATAGTATAAAATGGAATACAATTGGTGGAATAAAACTTTTTAATATTAAATGAGAACGAATATTAGAACAAGAATTTTTAGATTAAAGTCTCGTGCAAACTGCATAGTATTATACATAGTATACTCTTCATATTATATTAATGATTACAGTGAATTATGAACAACTTTTTATGATGAACCTATAGATTTAATTTTTTGGGGATCGTAGTAAAGTTTTGTGATCTGAGGCTAATGACTTCGTTACGTGGATAACGATTTTTTTTTACAATTCTCGTAGGATCTCTTTGATTTTTAGGGTTTTTTTTTAATTTATTTAATCAAAATAATTTAACATGGATCTTTAATATTATAGCTCGCCAAACTGGTGGGCCAGTTTGTTGGCGAGGTGGCGCTCTTATTTTAACGTACATAACTAACTTATCCATACACCTTAATCTATACTTATAATAAACTGTACTACGAGGAAATATTTATTTAAACCTACCTACTTTACTAAACAGACAAATACACATTACTGTAAAAATCAAAGAAAACACAAAACACAAATTACTAATTATGAAGCATTATGATAGTAAAATATTTTCAAAAATAAAATAAAAACAGACTCTTCTATATTATTTTACTTCGAAAGTAAAATATAACTTATTACCAAAATATTGTGTAAATATAATACAAGAGGTAATGTAGTTCTATAATAATATTTTTTGGAGCCGGTGCCAATTAGCCACATGAACACGTCTACTCTTAATATTGTTTGTGACTCCACATTCATGAGTTTATGACACCTCAATTCTTTTTTGACAAAACAAAAATGAATTATCAAAATCGGTTCATATTTGGCCGAGTAATAAACATACAAAAAAAAAACATACAGTTGAATTAAGAACGTTCTCCTTTTTTTGAAGTCGGTTAAAAGTAACCGGTGTCACTCTCCAAGCCTTTAGCTATAGCCATGCAAAACAGCATGTCCATCCGTTGTGTATATTTGTGTGTATGTTTGTTACTCCTTCACGCAAAAACTACTTAACGGATTTGGCTATTTGGAATGGAGATAGATAATATCCTGGATAAGTACATAATCTACTTTTTCCCCGGAAAATCAAAGAGTTCCCACGGGATTTCAAAAACCTAAATCCACGCGGGCGAAGTCACAGGCCTCGGCTAGTTAATAATATGTCTTTTGATTAATAAATTGACGAATCATTCAGGCACTTATGCCTTCAACACGAACTCTACTAACCCTATTACACGATAATTCCCATTGTTACAAATTGCTTGCGTGATGGGTGAAACTCACATACGCCCACCATACGTCTAACTATATCTCTAACAACATGGAAAACGTATTAACGGGTGTGTTTTTAACATCAGTAAACTCGACTTATCTTTACGGCAAAGCCAAAAGGAATGGTTGTGTATGTATGTATAGTATGTGTGAATTTATTTCTCTCTTCTTTGAAAACATCAGTTTTTGAAAATATATACCTATGTATGTATAATTATTGTATATATTATGTACTTTATTGCACCACAAAACAAAAATGAAGGGTCACAAAAAAGAAAACTTATAAATTAAGTACAAAAAGGCGGTCCTATCGCTAAATAGCGATCTCTTCCAGATAGAGTCTCTCCGTCACTCGCTCCATACAAACGTAGTTCCAATATCATTTTAAGACTAAGCAACCAAAGTCCATGAAATTTTGAAGACATATTCTAGAAACTAATATCTATGCCCGTGATTTTCCAGATTTCCGTTAAAATATTCGGTTTCAAAGTTACGCGGTCTTAAAAAATCACATACAAATGTTTGAGCCCCTGTAATTTTAAAACTACATATTTTAATAAAAATCTAAAACACCACAGGCACAGATATTAGTTTCTAGAATATGTCTGCAAAATTTCATGGACTTTGGTTGTTTAATATTCAAATGAAATGGGAACTACGATTGTATGGAGGAGAGATTGTAAAGATGATTTCCTCACACGCAGAATGCGATAATTTTATCATTATGGATGGATAAAATAAAATTAACTTATTCAGATGCAGATTTGTAGTAAGAAACAACAAATCTAGCCCCAACTATAAACTGCTATAAACATAAAGTTGGATGGACTTAGTATAACTTCTTAGTATAACTAAGTCTATCCAAAACTTTACCCTGAATACTGCCTTTATATTCAAGAACGCCAATATTAAGAGTATGTTCAAGCATATCTCTATTTTACCTGATTATTATTTTCGATATTAAATCAATCTTATTACAAGTTCTTGCAGATAGGTAGGGATCAAACTTTGATGTGAAAAATACATCGATATGCCTTAGGCCATCCACACACAGGGAGACAAAAAAAAATGGTTTTCAACTTCGACGCAACTTATCGCATTTAGAATTGGAAACACACTTTATGGCCAAAGCAGGGGTGATACTTTTAGCATATTATGGGATTAAGATGTTACGGCCGAATACTTGCCGCATCACTTTCGGCGAGTAACTGCGGTCGATTGCGGTCTCAAAATTGCACGTTTTAGCCACTGTTTTGATACTACATAGTAATTTGCAAGTCGTGGCGTTCGATTAGAATATCAAAACGACTCTTGCGATGCCCGCAATCAGAGAAGAAATCACACTAATATTATAAAGGTGAATGTTTGTATATATGTGTGAATGTATGTGTGTGTGTGTATGCTTATTACTCTTTAAAGCAGAAACTACTGAACAGATTTAAATTCTCAAGTTATTCAAGATATTAAAGTCTCACTACATCACTGCGACTGTGCAATGCAGTTGCTCATAATTTCTAAATTATGGAATTTAAATATCAATAGAAGCTTCTAGGTTCCAAAAAGCCATCTATTTGTCGATTGCCATAAGTATTGCCTTAAGTTGCGGTATTGGCTCAAACGTCTCCATTTGAAAATTAGTTTTTAACCAGTCTTTCCTAGACCCGCATGCTTTAATTCATGGGGCAGAGTTGCGTTACTGTCACTCAGTGTATAGAGAGCCTTATTACTCCGTAGTACATAAAACGTCACAAAGAAAACTAAACTTTGTACCGTGGACCGGAAAGTTTTAATTGGATTGTCGTAGATCCCGCATTATATGGAAATACTTCGCCTTGTGTTCGGGTATATTTCTCTTATAATATTTCAGATTTTTTCAAAAGTTATCTAGGTAGGAGTGTTTTTATAGACACAGATGCCTACTGTCTTAATTTGATTACCTAATTTGATTGTGAAATTGGCACGATACAAGTAGCCTTGGAGTAAATTGTAGGAGCATTTGATGAATCAAAAGTAGGTACGTAAAAAAAGTTTATTTTAATTAAAAATCTTTCTATTTCTATATTTTTAAAACGTTATTATTCTATATTTTAAAACGTTATGTTTTATTTAATGTTTGTAATATTATTAAAATCTTTGAATATCATAAATAAGGATTCGTAGATAATTCATTTTCCGCAATATTAATTGCGTGTTTTAAAAAATAAATTCATTAGATAGTTATAGTTTATTCCTTGAGATATTATAATATTACTAATAGATATAAAAAAAGATCTCTTAGCTAGCTTAGAAGATTAGCTCTCCGAAAATTCATATCTCACATAGACTTTATTATATTCGATAGATTTTATACCTCCATTATAAATCTCAGAACGGTCGTCAAGGGTTAAGAAATTAATTGATGTTATAAGCTCAATTTGCTAATAAATTGAATACCGAACGTACTACTTGACATAATAAGGGTTATACGAGTTTCAGGAAAGAGAATAATTAGATAAATCTCTGTATAAGTTTCCACTTGACAAGTTGAAGGGTTAATAGGGCCATTCGTATAATATTATGGATTTGTGGGAATCTTTAGAAATAAATCCGCTCAAAATTAATAAGGGTACAGATTTTATAAATATTTATTTTCTGTAATACAAAGATCTAGTACAATAATAGAGTGAAAATTCGTGCATGTGCATTGGATGAAAAATAACAGATAAGAAAACAACCTCAATAGCTCAATGGTTTTAAGGCGGACTGAATTCCGAAAGGTCAGCGGTTCAAACCCCACCCGTTGCACTATTGACGTACCCACTCCTAGAACAAGTAACGCTTAGTTGGAGGGGAAAGGGGAATGTTAGTCATGATTAAAATGACTAATATTCTTTAAAAAAACCATCCTCAGTAGTGAGCTGGCGACGGATTGATCATGATCATGATGAACTGTACGCAGTCGAAGTCACGAGTAGGATAAAGTTCAATACACCCAAAGCTCTCGAATGAGTTATACTCAAACAAAGGTTGGTACAGTCAAAAAAAAAAAGGACTCAAGACTCGAGGACACTGAGAGGACACCCGTGCTCAGTAGTGGGCTGGCATGGGTTGATCATGATGATGATGACCTCTACGTAGTCGAAGTCACGAGTAAAATAAAGTTCAATACACCCGAAGCTCTCGAATGAGTTATACTCAAACAAAGGTTGGTACAGTCAACAAAAAAGCTCATTTGCACTCAACCGTTGCCAGCAGCCGTTGTACGCCGATCCGACGGAACAGCGATCGCTATTTGAGTGGAGCCATTTATGTGTGGTGCTATTTATAAGTTGAAGCGATTTTCATCGATGTATCTAGCGAAATATTTTCGTGACTTTCTCTGCCTAAAAGGCCAAGTGCGAGTCAGACTCGCGCACCGAAGGTTCTATACTCAGGTATTTTTCCAACATTTTACGTATACACTATAAATCAAAAACCGTTTTGTATAAAGAAAATCTGTTTTATAATGTACAGGTAAAGCCCTTTTATAATATGATACCTCACTTAGTATAGTTATCTTACTTTGAAAATTGAAAATACTAATTATTTGTTTATGAACACATTTTTTATATGTAACCACAAATTCACGGTTTACGGACTTTTCCCTTTACTTGTGCTTCGAGATCTACCTACCACCTGCCAAATTTTATGATTCTAGATCAACGGGAAGTACTCTATAGTTTTTCTTGAGACACACGACAGACAAACAGATGGATAGACGGACAGGCAGACAGACAGACTTTCGTATTTATAATATTAGTATGGATAGTGTGATCTGATAGTAAGATAAGTAGTAATTATTACTTATTTAAGGGATGTTCTCTCATAGCTCGGGCCACACACGATATGGAGTGGTTCCAGTGACTCGTGTCAAGCACCCATTTGTCCGTCACACTGACCGTTCCGAGTGTCTCGAGCGTGACTGCTGTTTATATTTATGTTCAACTCACTTAATAGAGATGTTTGTTGGCTGTCCCGTCCAATCTAGTCCCTAAACATCAATGTTTGAAAGCTTTCATATGTATATAGATCATGTAAGCTTGAGTTTTATACAAAAACCTTACCTACATAATATTATGTACGGTCGCTGATGTACAGTCGGCCTCAGAATTCGAGTAGCAATTCTGCGAAGCTATTGCATCAAAAATCTGTCGCACACATGCCTTACTTTTTCTATAAACTTGCCTCACACTCTAACACATGCCTATGCATAATCGTGCCACGCGAATATTATGATCATTAAGGTGCTAAATGACTTAAGACCTTTGACTATACATAGTATACATAGTTCCGAGTGTCTCGAGCGTGACTGTTGTTTATATTTATGTTCAACTCACTTAATAGAGATGTTTGTTGGCTGTCCCGTCCAATCTACTCCCTAAACATCAATGTTTGAAAGCTTTCATATGTATATAGATCATATAAGCTTGAGTTTTAGAGAAAAAACCTTACCTCCATAATATTATGTACGGTCAATGACGTACGGTCGGCCTCAGAATTCGAGTAGCAATTCCGCAAAGCTATTGCAAAAAAAATCTGTCGCACATAATATGACCTTTTTCTATAAACACGCCTCACACTCTAACACATGCCTATGCATAATCGTGCCACGCGAATATTATGATCATTAAGGTGCTAAATGACTTAAGACCTTTGACTATACATAGTATACATAGTTCCGAGTGTCTCAAGCGTGACTGCTGTTTTTTATGTTCAACTCACTTAATAGAGATGTTTGTTGGCTGTCCCGTCCAATCTACTCCCTAAACATCAATGTTTGAAAGCTTTCATATGTATATCATGTATAGTAGATCAAGTACGCTTGAGTTTTATACAAAAACCTTACCTACATAATATTATGTACGGTCGCTGACGTACGGTCGGCCCCAGAATTCGAGAAGCAATTCTGCGAAGCTATTGCATCAAAAATCTGTCGCACACATGCCTTACTTTTTCTATAAACTTGCCTCACACTCTAACGTATAATATGCATAACCGTGCCACGCGATATATGATCATTAAGGTTCTAAACGACTTACATAGTGTAAATAGAAACGATATTTCGATACAACGAATTGCAATAAAATAATGTGCGTATGTATTTCTTGTCGAATTATCAAATTTTAATTAATACTAATACTATGGCGATAGAATACAAAATAAACCTTTAGTCAACATACAACTCAGCCCACTGCAGCTGGATCTAGGAGTTTGAAATTTTCCATGTAGGTTTTCTCTATATAATTGTCAAAAATCCTACACAAGTGAAACGAGGGCGTGTCAGTTAGTAATTCATGGAATAATAATTATGATTATAGCTAAACCATGTAATAAAATACACAATATAAATCTACATAATATATAGCTTACCAATCCAATTAGTGATTACGTTAGCTTAGCTGTCAGCTGTCATGTTTTGTATTATTGAAATAATTTCATACAAAATTTGATTCAGATTAGCTTTTAATGGGTAGGCTTTTCAACTAAAATGCGTATTAATACTAGTAATATTAATTTAAAACTGCGGTTTCTGGTACAAAACTATCAATTTCGTGCAAATTGATTTGCATTAAGCGTGTGGTGCTCGTATAAAATAATTTTAATGATAATAATATTGTATGTAATGGCTGTGGTTTAAAATATCAGCCTCATGAAAGGGTTTACAAATGTTGTACAGTAAAATTATGTAAAGTAAATAATTGGGTAGTGAATTCAAGCTTTGTCAAATTTGTAATACCTACCTACCATGTCTCTTTATAATAACCATGTCAGTTATAACAATAGGTATTATGAAACCACACACGAGGTGCTTACCGAGGATTGAACCTCCGACTTTCCGAATAGGAGGTGGACGTCTTAACCACTAGCTTATCACGGTTCTAGAATTTAAATAGAATAAATTTTTATTCAAATAGACTTTTACAAGTGCTTTTGATTCGTCATAATAATTTACCACTGGTTCGGAATGCTATTCGTACCGAGAAGAACCAGCAAGAAACTCGGCGGTTGCTCTTTTACAATAATATGCAAATTTCATGAAAAAAATATCGTGAAAAACCCTGCATGTCTGAAAGTTCTCTACGAGTATAATGTCAGACTGAGTTTGAGAATCGCGATGCGCAGCGATCTGAGTCCCTACGAAAAAGAGACGCCGGATGGGTTCGAAACTAGTCGACTAAATATCACGCCGTTACATTCTATACTAATAATAATATAATAATAATAATAATAATTTTTATTTCAGGCAATATAAGTCACAAGACAACCCATAACAAACAAAAAGAAAAAGAAAAAACACAAAATAATATACAGCTTAATGTAGATATACATAGTGTAAACTAATCTAAATAAAGCTGTTGTTGTCGCACCGATGCAGGTTTGACCAATTTTTAGAAAAAGGATTACTCAGATCTTCGTTAACAGCACACAAGATGGAGTTAGTACTGTGTCTTAGTCTTTCCCAGAAGGAAGCCGTCCTTGCTCTGAGTATGGCGAAGAAGTCAGGGACCCTCGCCGCAGCAAACATGGCTTTAGCACTGCAGAAACGCGGATGCTTCATTAGGATGCGGAAGGCGTTGTTATATTGTATCCTAAGCGCATTATAGCTGCGCTTGGTAAACTTTGTCCACAGTTGACATGTGTAAAAACATTGACAAAAAGCTTTAAATAACGTCACCTTCACGTCATCGGAGCAACGCGCGAATCTGCGCGCTATCATGTTAGCCCGCACCGAGAGAGCCCTGCGCTCCCTCTCCATATCTTTATCATCCTTTATGTCATCTGTTAGAATATGACCCAGGTATTTAAAGCTCTTAACAACCCGAACTGACGACCCATTCAAAAATACCGGCGGAACGGTCTCCGGACCCTTACCCGCTTTGAAAATGAGCATTTCGGTTTTCGCTACATTGTATTTGAGGCCATGTTCTTTAGCGAACTGGTCACAAATACTGAGCAGTTTTCTAAGCCCGTTTATTGAGGGGCTGAGAAGCACCATGTCGTCAGCGTAGCTCAAATTGTTAACGCAGACGTTACCAATATGGCAACCGACTTTGGTACTTCTCAGTCTCCCAATAAGGTCATTGATGTAGAGGTTAAATAGATCCGGAGACGTCAGCCCTCCTTGACGTACGCCACACTCTAGCCTATATTCACTAGAGAGTGCGTCGCCCCATTTTACGTAGTTGGTTTGGTTTTCGTACCAAAATCTCCACAAGTTCATTAATTTTTTCGGTACATGACCATCAAGTTTACGCCATAATATTTTGTAGTTAACGAGGTCAAATGCCCGGCTTAGGTCTAAAAAGCATGCATATACTGAAGTATCCCTATTAACATAATAGTTCACAGTATATTTGAGACTTAAAATGGCTGAATCTGTAGAGAGTCCAGCACGAAAACCAAACTGAGCATCGTCAATATTAAAGTTCCCAGTCAGTTCGGGTTGTAAGAGCCTTTCCAGTATTTTTCCGACAATAGTGCCTAACGATATGGGTCTATAGTTGGTAAGATTAGACAGATCGCCGGTTCTATTTTTTACGATGGGGGCTACTATCGTTTTCATGAGGCCCTTTGGTAAGTAGCTGTGCTTTAAGCATAAATTAAATATAATGGACAGGACCCGATAAACTTCATCACTGGCATAGAGTATGTGCTCAATGCTGAGGCCATCGTGTCCCGGAGATTTCCCACGTTTTATACATCTTACAGTTTTCGCAATGTTATCAGGGGTAAAAATATTATTTAGATCGCCAGACGACTTTTGCTGTAAGGTTGTATCGGAGGCAATGGCCTCAGCATTTTGCTCACCACCTACTTCCATGGGTTGGACTTTAAAATGATTAGCAAACATGTCAGCGATCCTGTTCGGGTCCTGTTCATTATTCACCGACACAGGTAGGACATCTTTATGTTGAAGGCTTTTAGTGGCTTTCCAGAATTTAGGAAAGTTCTTTTTATCCCTATTTTCAGCTATTATATCCATCTTTATCATTTCTTCATTTCTTTGGCACCATTTTAATTTGCTTTTAAATACTTTTCTAAATTTTAACATATTTTCATATATAAGTCCATGGCCAGGTTTACCAGCGTCAATCCACCATCTAAAATACAGTCGAGCTTGTTCATGACTTGATTTTACATGGTAGTTCCAACCAGCGATCTGTCTACCTTTTTGTCCTGCACCGGTGCGAGAACAACTTAAGTCGGCTCCGGCCTGTAAAACACTTATCAGATCATCATACATATTGTCAATAATAAACTTACACTCTAACGTATCACAGTTATCTTTATCACAGCTATCGAAATGACTAGGATAGGTAACTAGTTTTAATTCTCTATAGCAAAATTCTCCGTATTGATTAATCTGGTCGAGATTTCTATTATTCCAGAGAATTCTGCTATTGTTACGGGTATTGCCTATATTACATTCTACTTTTTTTACAATGACGTCAATATTTATATCTATCAGCAGCGGAAAGTGGTCTGACCAGTTTATATCATTGACAACACTTATACCTTTTATTATTCTAAACGCCGCCTCCGTGCCTAAACAGTGGTCGAGCCATCTTCTTGAGCCACTCGATTCACACATAAAAGTATAAGTATTAGAGTTTAACCCTAGTAGATCTACGTCCGCACACACCCAAGACTCGGCCGAACAAAATTCAAAAAGTTCCCGGCCGAAGCGGGCGCAGGGATGCGCGTTAAAATCGCCCAAAGCAAAAACAACTTCTATATTACTGTCACTAACAATAGCATTAAGTTGCGACAGACAGCTCGTAAATTCAATTAAATCATCTACTTTATCACTATCACAAGGCATATAAATACTAAATACTAACATATCACAGTTATGGGTCCTAATTTTAACAGCAATTAATCTATCACTATTGCAATCCACTATTGTGACATCCGGAAAGATTGATCTGCGCCACATTAACGCTAGCCCTCCGTACGGTCTGCCGCGCAACACGCCGACAGAGGTGTCTACCGAAGATTTCGAATAACAGCTAAAATCCTTATCAATTTCATTTACGAAATTGATGTCGTGAGGCAGCAGCCAAGTTTCTTGGAGGGCGATTATGTCGACCTTTTGACACAAGTGCCGCACATGCGGCGCAGACCGTTTTACAGACTTACAATTAAAAGACGCTAAGGTTATGTAATTATTATTTTTAGGCGTACTATCCATTAATTTTATTGTTAGTAGCGGCAGCGCTTTGCGCATTACGATCTCTGAAGCGACGAAACACTAAGCCCTTAGGCCAAAAGTCACTATTCAAGAAGGTACTCAGCTGGCTGCTAGGAACCACTATTTTATAAGAATTAAAATCTACGTCATGATTTTGTTTCAACAATTCAACGCTGTAGCATTCTTGGTTCATGTCTCTAATATGGTTTTTAATGTCGTCGTCAGTCGTACTCTTTTTAGCCCGAGACAAGTAAATGGCACTTTTAGACTCGCTTACTAAAATTCGAGCCGAGTTCTGCAATGTGCCACGCATATTTTTAAGCTTAGTTTTCTTACGAATCACTAACTTAAAGTCGTCGTCGACGACGGAGGAGGTAGCAATATTTGCTTCACGACCGGTCAGTGGAATTTTCGATGCCACGCGATCGTGACCCGAACGGCGCGCTTGCATAAAGTTTGTACTCGCCTGCCGCAGCGGACGTTGCACAATATCACGATAGGTCGGAGTGAACACGGTCTCGATGGAGCTCGCACGGTTGCGTTGTGGTACAAGTACAGGCGACAATGCATCCTTATCAGACGGTGTTGAAATTATTTTCTTCGGTGTCACTCTTGGATCTCGGGATTTCGGGGACGTAATTTGGTCAGGTTTTTTAGTACAAGTCAGAAGCTGAGATATATCCGAGCTGATTTTCGTTTGAAATTGAGTAAATTCAGTTTTCGAGACAGTTTCACTACGAATATTTTGAAGCTCGCTTTTCATGGCACTTAGGTCTTTTAGTAGCCGAGTCACGTCAACATGCTCAAAAGTAACAGGTGGTAGGCGGTTTAAATCCTTTGCAACAAATATTGGTTGCAGCGTCGGGTCTGTTTCTTTTAGTCTCTTAATGACATCCTTAATATTCTTCTTGTTCTTGTCCTCTCCCTTTCTTTGGATATTTCTAGTTATTCCTCCCGTATTTTCAAAAAGAACGTTGCCGGTTTCAATCTCATCGTCAGAAAAACTAGATACACAAATTTGCACTATGGATAACTCATCGAGACAGTCGATCTTGTTCTGAATGAACGTCATAAATTCATTTATTATAAGATTGCTCGCCATCGCGTATGCGCTTGGACCACACACCACATTACTCGCACAAAAAACGCGCCTGACCACAGAGACAACTAGAAGGCGACTGAGACAACTAGAAGGCGACTGAATAATGGAAATCACACACGATATTTTAAACTTTGAGAGCATTATAGAGAACTTTTAGGCAGGCATTCTATAATATAGTGTTCTCAAAGGTGTGTGACGTCTACCAATATGCATCTGAACCTCCATACTGTATTTAACCACACTCTACCATATTGTATTTTAACTGTATTTTAATTGAATTATTCCCATTGTCCACAGGCGATGTGAAGGGATGATGCAGGCACACCACAATGTAATCTCGTAACATGACGCCCAGTAGCCTCGCTCTTTACATCACCAGCCTGCTGTGGCTCGACCTCACGCACGCTAAGATTTGTAAGTTCTTTTTTTACTTGCCAACTTACAACTTACCTTTCTCCGGCCTGTGACCTATCTGCCTTTTCTTTTTTTTTTTTTTTTTTTGAGGGGTTGCCTTATCATGCGATCAGTCGGTGGAGTATGAGCAGATTGGTTGGAGGAAGTTGGCGTTCATTAGGAGAAAACTTCCCCAGCGGGAAAACTCCATAAGTCTCAGCTAAATGTCTAGTATATGCTTTCTCTTTAGTCGACGGATTGCCTGTGGCATTGTCAGCTGCACTGCCAGGCGATTTGGGTGGTTAGTAAGCCTTGTTTTGTAGTTGCAACTATAAGTTAGAATTTCTTCCTTTACTGTGTTAATGTTTAAGTGCTCATGAATTTCCGATATTTGTAGGAACCATGGCGCATTGGACAGTTGTTTCAAAATATAATTTTGAGCTCTTTGTATAATTTGAATATTGGAGTTGCATGCTGATTTCCAAAGTTGTATGCCATATGACCATATTGGCTTTATTATTGCTTTGTATATCAGTAACTTGTTGTCTAGAGAGAGTCTGGAGTTCCTTGAGAGCATCCAGTACAATCCTCTATATCTATGATAGATCTCATCCCTCTTTATTTGGACATGTTTCTTCCAGGTTAGCCTTCTATCTAAGTGCATTCCCAGGTACCTAACGTTGTCGCTTTGTGGTAGCTGATTGTTACGCAGCGAGACCGGAGGACAGTTTCCTCGACGAAGAGTAAATGTTATATGGACTGATTTTGAAGCGCTGATTTTTTCTAAATATTTAAAAGGAAAAGGTGACTGACTTATTGGCTGACTAATCTATCAACGCACAGCTCAAACTACTGAACAAATCGGGGTATAATCATTTACAACTTAAAATTTAAAAACCCCCCGACACAAAAACCTCTATAAGAAAACTAAAAAAGAGCTGATAACTTTCAAACGGCTGAACCGATTTTCTTCGATTATAGCTAAGAACACTCTCGATCAAGCCACCTTTCATACAAAAAAAAACTAAATTAAAATTGGTTCATTCGTTTAGGAGCTACGATGCCACAGACAGATACACAGATACGCAGGTACACACGTCAAACTTATAACACCCGTCTTTTTGGGTCGGGGGTTAAAATTGCAGATAGCTATTATGACGTAGACATCCGCTAAGAAAGGATTTTCGAAATTTCAACCCAATGGGTAAAATAGGGGTTTGAAATGTGTGTAGATAATAAGCTGTAATAAGCATAAGCTAGTTCGATTATGATATAGCTTGCATTTGAAGGCAATCATATCAAATAGTAGACCAAGTAGATGGTGCTCACAACTTCATCAGCGCGCATTTAGATTTTTGAGGATATTCTATGGGAACACTTTGATTTCCTGGAATAAAAAGTAAAACAAAACCATATCCACGCAAAAATCACGTCGATCCGATGCTCCGTTGCGGAGTGATTGATAGACAAACCTAAAACCAACAAAAATACTGTGCGCATTCGCTTGGGTATGAAATATGGGTAAGGTATGTGGGTTGTGATACCATACAATTCCCACAAAAAACACCTAACAACTCTTAGCTTTTAGCTCCCATCTCTTGGAAATTACTTAAGAACTCTTAGACCCTGTGGTAAATAATATAATATGGCATGTTATTCGAAACAACTTTCATGCTATTTTATATTCATGTCCGGACTTTTGTTTTTGTTTTGTTTCTGATTACCAAACAAGATCCCCAGTTATTGTTTAGGCCTTACAAAAATACTGCCTCAAGTTCCGTGCGCTTTTGTTTCAAAAGTTTGTTTTAGTACTGAGTAACTTTGATGCCGTATAAAAACATTTTTGTGGAAATTTTGTTTATAAGCATTAAAAATATACATTACGCTTTGCTCAGCTTTAATATTAATACGAGTACATAGTAATTTGAAATTGTTTTATGCTGAGTTTGAGTGATTGCCATGTCAACCTGTCGCGTACTATAATTGGGCTCTCATTTGAATACTACCCAATCAAACTCAATTAGTTTTTGTAAACACGTTCCAGAAACTTATATTTGTATCTATGGTTGCCAGATTTTTGTTCAAATATTTAGTCTTTTTGGGTCGGGGGTTAAAAAAAGCGCGAAAGTTCAAATCAGCGCGTACTAAATTCAAATTTTCTTCCCAGGTTACTTTTGGCACATCACCGATCTTCATTATGACCCGTTCCACAACTCCCCGGAGCTCCATAGAGGTGAGTTGGAAACCGAAAATTTCCTTTTAATTTTTAAAGTTGGAATGTATTTTGTATTTTGCCGCATTTTAATGTCTGTTTGTGCGGACTTTTTATTACTAAATTATATAATAAACATTTTTGTTTAATGTTTCCGTTGTGGTAATGTAAATCAAAGCTTTAAGGTTTCTGAATTTTTTTATTTATTACAAGTTTGCTCTTGACTGCGATCTCACGGTTATAAAATAAGTAATGATATAGTCTCGTGATCAAATCAGAAACGAGGAGATCCGTAGGAGATCCAAAGTAACCAACCAAGGATTCGAAGCTGAATTTACAATGGGAAAGGCACTGATAGTTCGTAAAATCGATAGAATTTGAGGTCTCAAGTTGCTAAAATGGCGACCTCGTACCGGAAAGTGCAGGGTTGAAAGACCCTCCCACAAGGTAGGCATACGACATCAAACGAATCGCAGGAAGCTGTTAGATGCATGCGGCATGGCGCAAGACCGTAGCATGTGGAAATCCCTATTTTCCAGCTGTGAACATCTATAGAGTTTCAAACTCAAACCCAAAATCATTATTCAAAGTAGGTACCATTAGACCTTTTGATACTCAAAATTGTTAGATTTGTAAGATGATACAATGGTGATCATTGATCACGTAAACTTAAAACTAAAGCTACGAGGGTTGCAAACGCGCCCGAGTCTGAGAAGAGCCTACAACAAACTCAGCCGGGTGTTCTTTTTTTTATTTACAAAATCTCTTATATGTACTTATTGGAACTATCAAAGCTGTTTGGCAACTTATTCCCAAGCTTTCTTATCATTTAAATAATCATTTACATTGTAATAGGATTTTTCAATTAGGATTATGATCATGATAATGGTTCATGGCACGGATCGATTGTGAAGCTCTGTGCAAGTGCAATGTACCCAAGGCTCTGATTTGATTACTGTATGGTAGGTATATGATGCAAATGGAAGGCGCTGACCTGGCTAAGTAAACAGACGGTAGTTGTGCAAACCCATATCCTTAATTGGCTTCTACCTGCAACTCGATATGGCATACAGTATGCACTATGTAAGATCGATCGATCAACAAAATATGCTGACTATTATTTCTTACTAGCTGACGCCCGCGACTTGGTCCGCGTGGATTTAGGTTTCTCGAAATCCCGTGGGATCTCTTTGATTTTCCGGGATGAAAAGTAGCCTATGTGCTAATCCAGGATATTATCTATCTCCATTCTAAATTTCAGCTAAATCCGTCAAGTGGTTATTGCGTGAAGGAGTAACAAACATACACACACACACATATACACAAACTTTCGCCTTTATAATATTAGTGTGAAGTGCGACGTATAGTGTCGAAATATTTACCGATCCGATAGGTATTTTTACAAAAATAAGTACGCACATACGACTATTTTGTAATTATGCCATAATTATAAGGGAAAATACAGGGAAAGTTTATTGTTTGAAACATGCAATCCTGGTGTAATCAGATTTTTAAACTTCAATTTTTGTTTAGAAAATAGAGATTAATGTTCGGACATAAATATTTACGCTATGAATAACGAAACAGCATGGAAATGCCTCGTGTCATATTGTCATAAACGATAATAATATTTTGACCAATTATGAGATTTTACTGATAGTTTAGGAAAAGGAAACACGATTTTTTTTTTAATTATCTTATATCTTTTCGAAGTCTATTGTATATTCTAATCAAGCAGAGTTTTACTGACTGAAATACTGACTGTGTTTCAAAGAAATGCTTGAAATAAGAAGCAAATCTGTATGCTTCTATCAATCTATCAATAAAACATGCAAACATATTCTTATGAACATTGCGAAATATAAACCAGTAGGTATAATTATTACATAAAAAATAAATAAATAAGCATAAAGTACTGAATGTACATTATGCTTCAAAGAAAAAAATTAAAGTGTTTTTTGCGTGTCAGCGTTTGACGTTAAAAAGACATTAATCAAGGCGCCTAGGAGTAGACAATGTATTCTTGCCCGATACAAAAACATGCGGGAAATCGCAACACAGCACATTTTTACTTAATGATAAGTTAACCCGTGACGGAATTTCACCTTATGGTACTTACCAGTGAGATTCAATCAGATTAAACAACTTACACCTTATCGTTTCTATGTGGCATTCATAGGTTTTATGAAACTAGACGGGCAAAGCTTATACAGTTGTATTTTAAAAAGCGATGACAAATTCCAATGCAATGCTTCTGTGCGTGACATATTCGCGTAGCGACTATACTGTTAAAGCTTGGTAAGTAGATGTATTCTGTGAACCGTATTAAGATTTTCACACAAAAATAGAAAAAAGCAATAAATTTTGGGGGTTCCCCATACTTAGAACTGAAACTGATTTTTTTTTGCATCAAACCCATACATATGGGGTATCTATGGATAGGACTTCAAAAATGATATTGAGGTTTTTAATTTCATTTTTTTCTAAACTGAATAGTTTGCGCGAGAGATACTTCCAAATGTAATTTTTACACCCCCCCCCCTGTAATTTTTAAAATAAGAGAATGATAAAACTAAAAAAATATATGATGTACGCAAACTTCCACCGAAAATTGGTTTGAACGAGATCTAGTAAGTTTTTTTAATACGTCATAAATCACAGTACAGTATTATTAAAACATCGATCAAAGTTACAAGGAACTACAAGAACTTTTATATGATGTTACTTGCTGCTAAGGAATCCTTCATGGGCGAGTCCGACTCGCACTTGGCCGCTTTTTTATTTTAATTAAATGTTTCACATATTTTTTTGACCCAGTGGTCCAATGCTGTGGCAGAAGAAAATGATTAACATATAGCTTCTTTCTAATGAGGCCACATTGCTTTTTGTTAAAAAGATAATTTCCTACACTTCACAGCGCTGAGTATATCGATTCCTCTCGCTTGAACGGTTACGTATGGGGCTACGGTAAATTGTAGAGCGTCTACGTGATTTGCTACGATGCTACGTATGCCATTATGAGCGTACTTTTTGACGACTTTATTTTGTCACTAGCTGATGCCCGCAGCTTCGCCCGCGTGGATTGGTCAGATCCCCTGCAGCATCAGGATTGAGGAGTTGGACTCCAAATTTTTTATGAAACAATGTCGCAAAGTTCCTCTATCGATTAAAAAAGAAATGACGCAAATCGGTTCAGAAATCTCGGAGATTTCCGTGTACATAGGTAGAAAAACACAACTCCCTTTTTGACAGTCGGTTAAAAAAGTAGCCTATGTTACTCCCTGGTCAATTCTCTACTTGTCTGTGAAAATCCCGTCAAAATCGGTTCAGCCGTTCCGAAGATTACCCTTTTCAAACAGACAGACAGACAGACAGACAGACAGACAAAAATTTTAAAAACGTGTGATTCGGTGTTGGTATCGTTCAAATAACCATATGAGCTTAATATGAGGTAGTTATTTCGAAATTACAGACAGACACTCCAATTTTATTTATTAGTATAGATAATAATAATATTATACCAAAATGATATCAAAGAAGAAAACATTTCTTCATCCAGTTTTGTAAGAAAACTGTTAAGATACATTATAGAGGACCTCATAATGAAACTACCATTAAAATCGAAGTTTTTCTATTAACATTAGTCAAGATTTCCTGTCCGTAATAATTTTTTTAACCATTTAATAAGGAAATATTATGATAAAACAGTGGTAAAAAATTCATCATTACCGTCATCTTCATGATCAACCCATAGCTGGCTCACTACTAAGTACGGATCTCACGGATCGAAATGAGAAGGGTTGGGCCATAGTTCACCACGCTGTCGAAGTGCGGATTGGCAGACCGAGTAGGAACCCATGGCAGATTCAGTAACGATTCAAAGTCACTTTGCAAAAGTTTATTTGAAAAAATCTTTCTATATATTTTTAACCCCCGACCCAAAAAGAGGGGTGTTATAAGTTTGACGTGTATCTATGTATCTGTCTGTGGCATCGTAGCTCCTAAACGAATGAACTGATTTTAATTTAGTTTTTTTTCTTTGAAAGGTGGCTTGATCGTGAGTGTTCTTAGCTATAATCCAAGAAAATTGGTTCAGCCGTTTGAAAGTTATGAGCTCTTTTCTAATTAGTGTAACCCTCACTTGTCGGGGGTGTTATGAATTTTTAATTTACACTTGTCTGATATGTGTTTGAATTGTCAATTGCCCATGCTAAAAGTATCGCGTATGCATTATGCCTAAATCATGTTAAAGAACTTTTAGTCATCTACAAACATCTGTTTGTTTCAAATTGAAAACAAGAAAAATGTTTAGAAATGATAAATGTAGCTCAAATCGTACAATTAGGGTGGGTTCATACATATTTCCGAGCAATCATGTTGCAAGAGTCAAATCGATATCAGTACGAGTAAGTTTAGTATAGAGACATATGTCACGAAAAGAGTTTATCATAAGGGGTTTTGCATACGTAGCGTAGGTACAATGCCCTATTTTTTAACCCCCGACCCAAAAAGAGGGGTGTTATAAGTTTGACGTGTGTATCTGTGTGTTTGTGTATCTTTCTGTGGCATCGTAGCTCCTTAACAAATGAATCGATTTTAATTTAGTTTTTTTGTTTTTGTTTGAAAGGTGACTTGATCGAGAGTGTTCTTAGCTATAATCCAAGAAAATCGGTTCAGCCGTTTGAAAGTTATGAGCTCTTTTCTAGTTACTGTAACTTTCACTTGTCGAGGGTGTTATAAATTTTAATTTACAATTGTTTAAAAAAATATTCCGAAATAAGTTAGCCCTTGACTGCGATCCCACCTTATGGTAAGTGATAATGTAGTCTAAGATAGAAGCAAGCTAACTTGGAAGGGGTATGGCAGTTTCATTAAACTCATACCCGTAATCGGTTTCTACACGGCATCTTACCAGAAAGCTAAATCGCTTGACGGCACGGCTTTGCCAGTAGGGTGGTAACCAACCTGCCAAATGACCAGACCAGTGGCAATTTAGAAAATATGAATTCGCAAATTGCCTGTACCAGGAATCGAACCCGAGACCTTTCACTTATAAGAACACAGTGCTTACCACTCCGCCAGGGTGGTCGTCATGTTGCTCACTATTTTTATTTTTAAAAAGGCCCAGTGTGTTCCAAGCCTTAGCGGGGTGGCACTTACCATTCATTACACGTATCCGTTGTGGAGCAACTTGAATCGTAACACCGAGATTTGCTCTAACTCAAGCCGAAGCGATGTTCTAATATGCATTTTGATAGCGACATGTGATAGGAATGACAACATTGGCTTAGTACAGACGGATTTTACCTGTCAAATCGTGGTCCTGGATGAATACTGATTATTTATTATATCTACAGCTATGTAATGTAATTTATATCCCTTTAGAGTGGTGGATTCTGATGAGAAACGTGTCATATAAAAATTAAAACCCCGTTTTCCATTTCTCCCATCTATATTATGTTATATTTATCATTCTCGTTATATTAACAAAAAAACTACCATGTTTCGAAAAATGTACCATGTTTCAAGGGCCGACTAACTGTGCTGATAATACTGTATTGTATTGTAAAGAAATTTATTTAGGTAGGTATAGGTATATACCTAAAACTACCTTACCAGTTAGTTCGTTGTCCTTTTATAACTTGGGTACTAATGTATGCAAAAATGTTACTGCAATATCACAGTTACGAGCTTTTTGTATCAAGCTTTAAAATCTGTTTATCTTCAATAGTTTGAAAAAGTTTGCAGGAAATTTTGCAAGTTGTGTGAAGATCAATCTGTAACACCTTCAGTGGTTAAGAGAGTTTACAAGTTGTTTGAATGTCTTCTAACATAGTATAATTTGCAGGCTGTAAACACAACCGCGGGAACAACGAGTCGCCACACAGCCACCGCAATGGCCGCCACCGCGACCACACCTGCGACAGCTCGTGGCCTCTCATACAGAGCGCCGCCGCATTCATGGCCGAGCGGCATCCGGACACACTGGAATTTGTACTGTGGACTGGGTAAATATCCTATAATTACTGCGACAACGCGTCAACACACAGCCACCGCAATGGCTACCATCGTGGCCACACCTGCGACAGTTCGTGGTCACTCATCCAGAGCGCGGCCGCATTCATGGCCCAACGACATCCCGACTCGGGATGTCGTTGGGCCATGAATGCGGCCATTCCCGACACACTGGAATTCGTGCTGTGGACTGGGTAAATATCTTATACTAACACAATTGCGGCAAGGTGGCGCCACACAGCCACCGCAATGGCCGCCACCGTGACCACACCTGCGACAGTTCGTGGCCTGTCATACAGAGCGCCGCCGTATTCATGGCCGAGCGGCATCCGGACACACTGGAATTTGTATTGTGGACTGGGTAAATAATATCATAAACTAATATAACCGCAACAATCATGAGTCGCTACAGCTACCGCGACCACACCTGTGACAACTCGAGGCTATACATCCAGAGCGCTGCCGCATCCATAGCCAAGCGACATTTCAACTGGAGTATGCTGTAGAGTTAGGATGCAAAACAGGTTGGATCGTTTGCCTTTCCTATAAAAATAGCTTTTTTTAAAAAAAATCTTTACTTTAAGAGATTATTCGCTTAGCGAATATGCCTCTCTATACACAATACAACAACTACACTACAACAGCTACAATATAGTGCATTCTAAATCTAAATTAATCTAAATTAAAATCTAGCCAGTAATCACCTTATATATAAAAGGAGTAGCAGGATTGGCTTCGAAAGAAAAAAAAACATAACTTTATAAATATACACATTCCAGGAAAAATGGAATTATGGATAAATGCAAAAGTCTCATGCCCTATTTATAGCCATTCTGAGTAGTGACTATCGTTCGCGCAGTAACCAAAATCAATTGCCATATTTTGCTAAAGCAGCCATCATGTTTAGCCAGACCATTCCCCGATATATGGCCAAATTTTGACCCATAATGTCTAAACACAATTACGGACATTATTCTGAATAATAGTCCGTAACATCTGGCATCGTGACCACTCATGCCATAGATTAGAGAGGGCAATACACAATATTCATGGCACGCGTGAGGTTGCTTTCTAATCGGGATTTCGGTCAAATTATGGCCGGACCTTACGGTTTTCCATGCCTATTGTTTTACGGGAAATAGGTTGGGGAAAAATGAATGTTGTTAAGAAAACAACAGTATGGTAGCCAAAACTATTATTTATTAATCGTAAATCAGATCAATCTTGAGTCAAAGAAAGTACTTGTATTAACATTAAGAATCTCTAGCATTAGATCTCTAGGGTCGAAAAATTGTATTTGAACATCGATGTATATGGATTAGCCTTTCCCATACAATTCCGTCCGCAAAAATACGCTTGAATCTTACGTCATCGTCATTGACTAAGTCAATAGACTTTTGCAAATTCTATTGACTTTTTGAGCGCGTTTTTTTATCTTCGAAGGGCCCATCCATATACATCGATGTATTTGAACAATAGAAAGAATAGTAACTTATATAACAAGAGTACAAAAAGAGCAATTTTACCATCCTGAATGACACTGGCTATAAAATTTTTGAAAAAAATTCAATATGGCAGATGCATGGCGCCTTTTTCAAATTTAGAAAGAAAAATTTAACTTTTAGTTCTTTTTAGCCGGGTAGTAGTTTTTAATTTATTTTTTGTAATCACGACTTGTTTACCCGACTGCGGCAAAGCCAAAAGGAAGGGTTATGATTTTAACAGTCTATGTATGTATGTATGTATGTGGGTATGTATATTTTTACATCTTATATTTCTTCAAACAGAGATATTCTCTCGTCATCAATGGAGCATCTAGATGAAGAGGTGAAACTGGAGGCTGTGAGGAATGTCACAGACATCCTCAGCAGGACGTTCAGCAGCCAGTTCGTATTCCCAGCGCTGGGACACAACGACCCACCACCTTCTAAGAGACTTGTTGAAATGTGGATGCAGTGGTTACCTACAGAGGCACTACAGAGTTTTGAGACTGGTAAGTACCACTATAGTATTATGTTGAAAGATTTGGGAGCCCATTACTACGAAGAGCCTCGATAGCTCAACGGTTGAAGGAGCAGATTGTAATCATAAAGGTCGCGTGTTCAAATCCACCTGTTGCAGTATGGTCGTACCCACTACTGGCACAAGCTTTACGCTTAATTGGAGGGGAAAGGGGAGTATTAGTCATGGCTAATATTCACTTAAAAAAAATGTAGCAGCATTAGACGCCTGCTAGTGACGTCGAAGCCTTGATATTTTGTAACAAGTTCCCTCTGTCAAGTCTGTAAGCGCAGGCTTAGTTTCTCTTAGTTAGAGAGGAAAGAGGGATATTAGTTATCATGATAATATACACAACATTGGGAAATACGACGGCAGGGATCAGTATGATCATTTAAAGATTAGATTAGGAACACATTCCCCGCATAACCCCTCCGTTTCCCTGATGGAGGGGTCGGGCATTTCCTGTGTATAAAAAAAGTTTTAAATTTTTTCTTTAACAATATTATTTAAATCTATTGTTATCATCACAGCCCATTAAAATAATTATATTAAATCTTTCTTAATGGCTATTTTTAATTATCAGTTATCATATTATTATAGGTATCATATATTTCAAGTAACAATTTTGTATGAAGCAACTTTAGACAAATATTATAAAAAAATATTTTATTCATAGCCTTCCATATTTATTCAATCAATGCGAAGGGCTTTTTGCGAATGTTAGCAATTCAAATAAGGATTTAAATAACTTTGGTAGCATAAAACTAAATCTAATTTTCGAGTTTCAAAAAATTATCATTTGAATAGAATAAAAATAATCGTAATATTTTGTTTTTTTATTTGTTGCTTGGTTATTTTTAGATATCATTCTATGTAGATGCAGTTTTTAGCTTTACTATACTAATGGGATGACACGATAACCCAGTGGCCTACGTTGGCCGCGTAGGTCCAACAGGGTGGTCCAACGAGTACAACAGATTTTAGATGCCATTATCATCATGATCAACCCATTACCGGCCCACTACTGAACAAAGATTTCCTCTCAGATTAAAAAGGGCTTACTCCACAGTACGCCATGCTGGACACGTGCGGATTGACAGACTTCACATACCTTTGAGAACATTATAGAGGTCTCTTCGGCATGCAGATTTCAGATATTTTCTTTCATAATTAATACAAGTGGTATTTAATTGCTTATAACGCACGCACAACCCTGAAAAGTTAAGGATGCGTCGATCGAATCTTCGATCGTCCAAAAAGGAGGCGGGCGTTTTAACCCCTAGGCTATCACGATGTATCACACTATCACACTAATATTATAAAGGCGAAAGTTTGTATGTGTGTGTGTGTGTGTGTATGTTTGTTACTCTTTCACGCTACTGAATGGATTTGGCTGAAATTTGAAATAGAGATAGATAATATCCTGGATTAGCACATAGGCTACTTTTTATCCCGGAAAATCGAAGAGTTCCTTCGGGATTTTAAAAAACCGAAATCCACGCGGGCGAAGCCGCGGGCATCTTCTAGTTGATTGATAATCATGGCGATATTTATAGGTGGTTACTACACAATCGAGCAGTCGCACAGCAAGTTACGTTTAGTGGTGCTGAACAGTGTGCTGTGGGCGGGCGGTGCTGCCAAGACTGACGGACCGCACAGAGGACGTGAGCAGTGGGAGTGGCTAGAGAAAGTACTAGGCACAGCTAGGAGGAAAAACGAGATGGTGCGTACTCTTTGATACTTAATAATAGTAGTGCTAAATAGTGTGCTATGGGGGAGTGGTGCTACTAAGACTGAGGGACCGCACAGAGGACGTGAGCAGTGGGAGTGGCTAGAGAAAGTACTAGGCACAACTAGGAGGAAAAACGAGATGGTGCGTACTCTTTGTTACTGTGTATAGTAGTGCTGAATAGTTTACAGGTGGTGCTGCTAAGACTGATGAACCGCACAGAAGAGTGCGTAGTTGGAGTGGGTAGCGAGGTTAGGAGGAAAAATGAGAGGGTACATACTGCGCATAGTAGAGCCGAACAGTTCATACTAACTAACTCCCACTGCTCACATCCTCTGTGTGGTAGAGGATGTGTGCAGTGGGAGTGGCTAAAGAAAGTGCTTGGCAAGGCGAGGAGGAAAAACAAGATCGGATGTATTCTTTGATACTGCTTAAAGTGTTAAACAGTGAGCAGGCGGCTCCACTTAATCCGACGGACCTCAAATAGAACATTGGGACTAGTACATACGTGATCAGTAAGTCTAGGCGGAAAAAGGAAATATTACATACTTATTATGTTACTACGAAAGTATGTGCTACATAGTGGTGCGTAGTTTTCTATGGGTAGATGACGTCGCTAACACGAATGAAACCTTGATTAGAATAGAATAGAATATATTTTTATTCAATTAAACATTTACAACTGCTTTTGAGTCGTAGAAATAATTTACCACTGGTTCGGAATGCCAGTTAACTGGTTCGGAATACCGATCAAAGTGAAAAATAAAGAAAAAACTATGAGAGTAGGCGCGCACGGGCAGGCTATCTAATGGCCACTTCCTTTTATTGAAGGCAATGTATACGTAAGTGCGCGATAAATCGAGGCGGCTATTTGACCAGCTGGTCATTCAAGCACCCATGTGCGCCGTACAGAGATGCTTGAATCCCAGACGCACATAGGCTACTTTTTATCCCGGAAAATCAAAGAATTCCTATAAGATTTTTACAAAATCTAAATCCGCACAACGTCGCGGGCATTATCTAGAATATGAATAAGTAAAAAATTATAACAATCAATTATTGTTATAATTTTTTATACTATCCTAGAAGTAATATTTATTATATTTTTTATTTTTACCAGAAAGTTGTAATAATAAAGATATTCTATAGAGCAAAAATTTATTAATTTGTAAGTTTTTTTTTAGGGGGTTTTTCCGGTACTAATGATCCGATTCTAAAGATTCTCTCAGTAATAGATAGCAATAATAATATTAATTCTCTCAGTAATCGATTTTTCACGTTTAATAGCCTGAGATAGGCTATAAAACATGAAAAAATGCCCAATTCGTGTACTTCAAATCGCGGGTGAAAATTAGTAAAATATAAAAGGAGACTGATTACCTAATACTGTTAAAATCGCGAACAAGTTATACTTAAAATATCCCGGAAATATTTCAATACACTTTGGAAATTGTTGGAAGCCAAAGTTTGGAGACAAAGACGCCGGCCGCCGACGCAGTTTATCTGAATGTTTAAACATCTGATGCCTTGTTTCGTAATCACAACAAAATGACAAGAAGTTAGGACATGAATACAAAATGGATATTTTATTTAGTTTATCACCTACTAATTGTAGTTTATTTTAAAATACCACTTGAAAACGGCAAGCGGCGCAAGTATGCCTCTCTTATTGAGAGTTATATTTTTGTTCCGTTTGCCGTGGAGACCCTGGGGCCATGGAGTCTTAGTGCAAAAAATTTTTTACGAGACATTTCACCGCGTTTAATAGCCTCATCGGGTGACAGAAGGGCTGGCTCATTTTTTGCGCAACGGATCAGCCTGGCTGTCCAACGCGGAAATACAGCCAGTATTCTTGCCACCATTCCACGCGGGCTTGATTTATATAGTAATTAGATAAGGCTAGCTTTAAGTTTTTTTGTAAAAAGTAATAAATAGTAGTTATTAATTTTAAAAAAAAAACCACTTTATTTTATTTGATGACCTCCGTGGCGCAGTGGTACGTGCGGTCTTATACTTAATTCTGGAAGATCCTGGGTTCTATTTGGGAATTTACATTTCCGTGGCTAGTTACTCTTCTTATACCGTAAAGCCGTGCCCCCAAGTGATTTAACGTTCCGTTACGATGCGGTGTAGAAACCGAACAGGGGTATATTGGTTTAATGAAACTGCCATACCCGTTCTAAGTTATCCCGCTTCCATCTTAGCTGCATCATTACTTACCATCAAGTGAGATCGTAGTCCAGAACTAACGTGTATCAGAATTAAAAAAACGTTACGTCCATTTTGAAGATTTCCCAAAACCTTAAAACAAACCTGTTTAGACTTTTGGCAGAAGCTTAGAAATTAACCTCTAATATTTTCTTCAGGTCTACTTAGTAGCCCACGCGGGCCCAGGAGTAGAAGAGAGACACAATGCTGGAAGCTCCTCAGCATCAGGAGGCGGTGAGCTGACTCCAACAGCGAATGCCAGGCTGCTACACGTCATACGAGCCTTCAGCGATGTTATCGCGGGGCAGTTCTATGGCCACAGACATGCGGATACGTTTAGACTTATTTATAGTGAAGGTATGATGCACTTCTTTAAAAATAACCCTCTTTAGCTATGTGGTGGACTGCACTTACAACTAAATACTAGCACAAGCTTTACGCTTAGTTGGAGGGGAAAGGGGAATGTTAGTCATGATTAAAATGGCAAATATTTAAAAAAAAATCTAGATTTCCCAATAATATGAGTTGCATGCAGGATCCGCACTGCGGGTCTTCTCCGATTGACCGGAACGTCCAAGCGGTGGTGCGGGCCTCGAAGCATGGCCTCCTTACTCGGGTGGGGCGCAGGGTAACTTAGTCTTAACTTAGTGTAAATGTCTTCTAGCTGAGATTCGCCGGCTAGGGCCTGCCAATCTTGACAGCACCTACAGATATCGCAATGTAAATACAATTAACAAAAAAAATCAAAAGAAAAGTTAAAACCCTACTGTTTACTAAGCTATTACACTGATCGCGAGCAATTTGCTCTTATCCATTGAGGAGTTCTGTTCTCCACCTCCAAAGATATTCATCAAATCTTCACCAAATTTATATGGGACCACCTGCAAAGTATACCCTTACAAACAAAAAAAAATCCAAATCGATCCAGGCGTTTTTGAGTAATTGATGAACATACATAAAAAAAAAGATTCAGATGAAATGAGAACCTCCTCCTTTTTTTGAAGTCGGTTAAAAACTAGATGTCGCTACGCAATCCTCAATCACGCTATCAGAGATTTCTCTACGAAGTATCATGGGTGATGTAAGTTTTAATATCAAAGTCATAGCGAAGCTGAAGTGGCAATGGGCAGACTACATACTTCGAAAAACCGATAGACGTTGGGGTTCCAAGTTGCTAGAATAGCGACCTCGCACCGGAAAGCGCAGCGCTGGAAGGCCCCTCACTAGGTGGGTAGACGACATCAAACGAGTCGCAGAGAGCCGCTGAATTCAGGCGCCACAAGACCGTGGTGGTGTTGATGATGATGATGACTACTCTCATCACTAAAATAAATACAGACTACAAAACTGTCAATTTCTCTCCTGTCCGCTCAATAATGAGCTCGATATTTTTCCGTAGCACATAATTAATTAAACAAATTGCTTTAAAAGCCATCATTTTATACAGCTCAAAGGGTTTAAGCAAGCGTGTCTATTAATAATAATAATTTAGTCAATTTGTAACACAAAGAAAATACCCCCATTAAATGCTTTTACGTCATGACACTCTGACAAGTTAAGCCCCGAAGTGTTTACATGTATGTAGCGGGTACGAGCATTAATTAATTTTCATACACGTTTAAATTATTACTAATTGCTTGTCATACGAGATATGACATGCGTCATATTATTAATAAGTAATCGGATTATTTTGAAATGTGCACTTCAAAAATGGTACTACCTGCCAATAATTATTATTTAAGTATTCATTGTTTGGTGGACGTGTGTTGCACATTCACAATACACGTCCACCAATTTCGATTTAATTATTATCAAAATAGATTCCTTTATAGATTATTATTTTAGCTGAGACCGTATTTAACCGTAATAAGCTTGCGATTCGTATACTCCGCCTCAGGAAGGTCAAAGAGTAATTGTGGAAATGGGTATAATCTGTTATAACAAAATTCCACAATCAATTAAAAAAATCTATTAAAAATATGCTTCTGAAAAAGCATAGGTATTATAAAATTGAAAATTATGTAAATGATAAAAGAGCGTGGATTTGGCTTGCAGCAATGCGCGGGATTTCAATTACTTTTATATATGGTACTTTTTAAGGAGTGTAATTATGTATAACGTACATTTCAGCCGAATAAACTTTTTTTTTTGCAGGTCGCCCAGTATCATGGGCTTTCTTAGCGCCATCGGTGACGCCAAGGGGCGCGGGCAGTATATCGAATCCAGGACTCAGGCTATATAAATTTGAGTCTAATAGTGGAAAGGTAGGTTTATTTGCTAATTAGTTTTTCGTTACAGCTGGTCTAAGGTTAATATAAGTAATATCGATGCTATTGGAGAAATAAAACATTTTCATTTATCACTACCTATCACTACGAATGTTATAAATGCGAAAGTATGTTTGTTTGTTAGTTTGTTTGTCTAACGGTTTGTTGTGTGTCCTTCAATCACGCTGCAATGGAGCAACGGATTGCCCTGATTTTTTGCATGGATAATGGATATAGTTAAAGACCTGAAGAGTAACATGAGTTAATTTTTATTGCGGAAAAACAGAGTTTCCACGGGATTTTCAAAAACCTAAATCCACGCGAAGTCGCACCATCATCTAATCCATACTAATATTATAAATGGAAAAGTGTGTCTGTCTGTCTGTCTGCTACGTTTTCACGGATTTTAATGTAATTTGGTACAGGCTTGGGATACTTACTTCCCGGGGAAGGACATAGGCTACTTTTTGTCCTGGAAAATCAAAGAGTTCCTATGGGATTTATAAAAAACCGAAATCCACGCGAGCGAAGCCGCGGTCATCCTCTAGTAGGTACATAGAACCATAGTAGTACGAGTACATATACCTACTATAGAAACGGGCAATACCACAGTCGAAACCTAGACTAAAATAAATTATAACGCGTTTGTGAAAAAGGGGGCGTTTGAATTAAGCAACGTCATGTCCTTTACTTTATCAGATCCGCCTTAGAATTAATAAGGCGAAACGAATTTATTCCTTTACATTTTCTGCCTAGCCTTCACATTTCCACGCTACTGTAGTAATCGAGAGGGCAGTTAGTCAGATTTTTCGACTTTTTTTAAATTACATATTATGTAAGTACCTAAGTGGTGCCCACGAATTAGTCCGCGTGAATTGAAACATACAAACACACATTCGCATTAAAAAATATTGTGGACTAGCTGACGCCCGCGACTACGTCCGCGTGGATTTGGGTTTTTCGAAATCCCGTGGGAACTCTTTGATTTTCCGGAATAAGAAGTAGCCTATGTGCTAATCCAGGATTATTGGCGTCACTCAGAAAAGCAGGTATTATTTAAATATTTTTATCGAATTATTGGAATGTCCTCTCCAAAACCAACACGAAAAAACACAAGTTTAATGTGTAAGGTTATCCGAGATTTTTAATCTAAACAAACTAATGCCAAAATAAACTATTTTAATTAGAGCGTGATTGCTATCACAACATCTAATTATTCAGTTCACAATCCAAATACCGAAAATATGCGATATCGCCCCGAATCTCGGAAGGAGACTAAACTACAACCTTCGAAACACCCGTATTTATGCAAGTTCAATCTTGTTGGCCTCCTAGCAACAGATTGTATGCCATCGAATGAGCCAAATATCGATTTTATCAATCTACCTGCATTAGATAAATTAATAATTTTATATTATTTTTGACAACTCAAATCAATTTTTAAAAATAACCTTACAGTTCGGCCGTCCTGAATTTAACACGTCCTCGTGTTTCTAATCAATCTTGTCATGTCAGTCGCGGGCTTCCTTGCCCTAAGTCAAATCCAAATCATGGGCAATCCTGCCCTCCGTCAAATCATTAAAACCTACCCTTGAACTGCCGAACTCTCAGTTTTAATATCAAGTCAACAATAAATCCAAACGACTAACTTCCCATTCGATGTATACAAAATCTGAACCACCTATTGCAAGTTACTTTCCACTTCACAAAAGACTAAATCCTTAAAAAAAAACTAAAAATTTTAATCACCAAATCAAACTCAATTAAAATTTTAATCAAATGTGGGTTGTTTAAAAAAAGATACCAAAGCGAAATTAAGGCAACGTGAGACACGTCCCGCTTCTGAATTATTGGCGTCACTCAGAAAAGCAGGTATTATTTAAATATTTTTATCGAATTATTGGAATGTCCTCTCCAAAACCAACACGAAAAAACACAAGTTTAATGTGTAAGGTTATCCGAGATTTTTAATCTAAACAAACTAATGCCAAAATAAACTATTTTAATTAGAGCGTGATTGCTATCACAACATCTAATTATTCAGTTCACAATCCAAATACCGAAAATATGCGATATCGCCCCGAATCTCGGAAGGAGACTAAACTACAACCATCGAAACACCCGTATTTATGCAAGTTCAATCTTGTTGGCCTCCTAGCAACAGATTGTATGCCATCGAATGAGCCAAATATCGATTTTATCAATCTACCTGCATTAGATAAATTAATAATTTTATATTATTTTTGACAACTCAAATCAATTTTTAAAAATAACCTTACAGGATATTATCCATTTTCATTCCGAATTTCTGCCAAATCCGTCCAGTGGTTTTTGCGTGAAGGAGTAACAAACATACACACACACACACACACATACACAATAGTGTGATTGTAATTATGTAAACCACCGTAAACTCTTTGATATTCGAAAGTAAATTATATTTTTAGATGGGTATTTGAGAAACACGTTCGGTACGCCATGTTAACCATTGAGTGGTTTCCCTGTGTTCTGCATAAAGGCCTGGACAGACAAAAGGCGTGGTGGTAGCGGCGCAGGAGATATCACACAGAATACCTGTATCAATTAGTTATACAAGGTCATTCCAAAAGTTCTACTCCTAATCCAAAATAGGATACAATATCGTTATAAACATTTACTATAGGAGTGGCCCTAAAATTGCGAAAAAATAAAATTAACTGTATGGTTAGTATGCTATCTCACCAACGTTGATAGAATTCAAGGAAAATGAAACTTTAAGCTTATCAATTTGAAGTCCACCAACCATTCCTTTATGTGTACAATGATAGAATCGCTTTACCAACTGACGACTTTCAAGAACTGTAAGAAAACATATAACATGTTACTATACTCTTACTCGTATTTTTATTTGTAAACGCATTCGTCATTTCCTAGTTCCTATTAAAACTTCTAGGAGTACGTTGGAACTTTTCCGTCCCGCTTTACATTTGTCCTGGCCTTTAGAAACACGAGACTGTTTATTTGAGCGAGAGCATACTACGGCTTTAATCGCGTTAAAGTTTTATTGAGAGCTTCATATTTGAAAACGCTTAGTATAGGTACATAATATATTATATACGCGTACATACAGACAAAGATTCAAAAAAATGTTTTGGGGTCTATATACATAGTTAATAAAGTTTTCTCCCATTAAAATTTTCAAAATATATTAGGTGTACATAAATCGTCTGGTTACAGTTTTATTATAAGTACTAGCTGATACCCGCGACTTCGTTCGCGTGGATGTAGGTTTTTTAAAATTCCCGTGGGAACTCTTTGATTTTCCGGGGATAAAAAGTAGCCTATGTGCTAATCCAGGGTATAATCTATCTCCATTCTAAATTTCAGCCTAATCCGTCCAGTAGTTTTTGCGTGAAGGAGTAACAAACATACACACACACACACCGCCACACACACACACACACACACAAACTTTCTCCTTTATAATATTAGTGTGAAGTGTGATAAATTAAACTTTTCTCTTGTTCCAGGTACTAGACTACACACAGTATTATTTAGATTTAACGAACACAAGGGGCGAACCACACTGGGCGGTCGAGTACAACCTCACCCAATACTATGGCTTACGGGAAGTCAGTGCTAACGCCTTGGACACCCTGGCTGAGAAGATAAGAAACTACCCTGATAGAGGATTACTTAACAAGTTAGTTCTTGAATATAATTATTAAGTTAATTATTAATTTAATGAAGTAAGTTAATTATTAATTTTTAGGTAGGTATCCCAAAAAGTGCCAACAGGACCCTATACTAGGCCTCTGCTGTCCGTCCGTCCGTGTGTCCGTCTGACTGTCAAAGGGCTGTATCTCATGATTAGGGTCCCAAAACTCTACCAGTTTCATAATTCATTGAAATACTCACGGATTTTTGCTGTCCACAGATACCTAACAGCGTTGAGCGTGCGCCATGTGACGGACGTGTCAGACTGCGACGCGAGCTGCGTGCACGTCCACTTCTGTGCGATCACCCGCGCGGATTTCCACGAGTTCCGCACCTGCGTCCGCAGCCCCGCCTCGGCGCTGGCGTCGCGCGCGCCGCACATGTCCGCGGCCATCTTGCTTTACGCCATTTTGATTTTGATCTCTTCATAATAAGTGTAACAGGTAAAAGGGCTTTCAAGATTTCGACCTACCTAGTAATTCACAATGTTACTTTTTTCCAAAATAGCGGCTATGCATAAAACCTGCACTAATCAATAACTGGCATCAATATAAACAAGTATTGTATGAGACATTATCTTCCAAAGTGTTAGGTTTCTGAGATATAAGCTATCAAAGTTATACTGGTGGCTAGATTGTTGTACTGATGACTCTACATTGATAGCTTATATTTTGGAAACGTGACACTTTGGAAGGTTATATTTCATACAGTACTTGTTTGTATTGATGCCAGCTATTGATTAATGTAGGTTTTATGTGTGGCCGCTATTTTGAAAAAAAAAGAAAAAGGCGAACATGTAGGCCAGGCTCCACACTAAAATATTCAAACCCCTTTAATGTTAAAATTAAGCTCATGTTCTATTTTTAGAATTTAAGCTATATTGAATGGTACTTATAGTTGAAAAAATTAAATCGGTTGCAATTGACTTTTTTGATAGGTACTCCTATAAGCTCGACTAGTTTTAAAACCGTTCTGGTCAGCTGCAACCTATTTTTTACTGTAACTCGATGTTTGTTAAATGAATATTTAGTACACTGCTACAGTGTAATAAAATGTATTTGTCAAGAAGAATTTTTCTTGGGTCATAATATTATCAAAATTATAAAAATGTTTTATTTTTAATTGTTATAAAAGTAAATATTTTTTTATTTTTAGATTATATTACTATGCTCTACTTTCCATTTGGACAGCGATTAGTGATTTCCAATTTTCACTCATTTTTTGCTCTACTACAATAGAAAAAAATATTTTTTTTTAAAATAAGTACCGTAATATTATTATCATCAAAACATTATAGTAACATATAGGTTATAAATCACTGTGGACTAAATGTTGACGTAAAATACAATTTAGCAAAAGGTTTTAAAAAAATCCTTTCTGTAAATAATGGGTTTGGAACTTGTCACGTGGCTCAAGCGTAATTTTATGACCCTTTTTGAAAAATAGGCTATCAAACATAATGAGTTTTTTTAAATACACTTTGTGGTGAAGTTACCATATTAATAAATCGATGTTTTACAAACTCAAATGGACAGCGTTTTAACAGCGCATTAAAAAGTCGTTGTGTGAAACGCCTCTTAGATGTAAATAAATAAGGCCTGCATGACGGTAATGGCCTATAAAAAGGTGATTAGGTACAGGTGATCTCATAAGAATCACGTTCTGCTGATATAATCATCTTAACGTATATTTACGCCAATCGCAAACGACCGAAAAAAGTCAGGCTACAGGTCATTTACTGTTTCAACGCAGAACGAAATTGTAATTCCAAAAAAAAATTGGCGAGAAATCGGACATCGGATTGGATCGGAATCCGATAAAAATCGGTCTTGGACCAAAGAGGACGACTGCGGTAGCTCTTAAACTCTGCAAGGTCTTTAAATGTCTAATGTATGCCTAAGTTAGCAAATAGTTCTCAAATATTAACATAACAATAGTTATAAGTACATTTTATTAATCTAAATACTAAGTTAATAGGATAATATGTGTACAGTTTCTTATTCAAAAAAAAAAAAACATAATATTATACAGGGTGTAACAAGAACGCTAGCACAAATGACTTCGATTGACCTATTTACGGAACTTTCATTGACCTCTAACGTCAGCCAGGTGTTTTATTTGCAATATATTGTGGACTTTTAAAAAATACTTGGTTTTTTTAAATTTTTTTCGTAGTTTTTTTATGGTATCTTATCAGTAATCATCAGTACTATCACCTGTCTTCGATTTTGCTAGCGTTCTGGTTACACCCTGTAGACTTAGGTATAGTGGAGTTAAAAAAAATGTAAAATAAACGTACTACATACGATTACATAGAAGAATTTGAGGTGATTGTTTGGAACGGTTAAGGACATAAACGCTCAATAGACTCTGTTCCTCTATCAAAATCATCCGCGCGCAATATATCGACGCGATATCGCTATATATCCAGGAAATATTAGGTATTAGGAGGAGGTTTTGACAGTATCGCAATGTATCCGGATGATCTGGAAATCCTACGATACCAGAATCGCGATATAATAGTATTGAGAATGACATTCCCCTAATATTTAGCACGATATTTGGATCACGAATCACGATTCAAGACAGGGAAGCACTTATCTCTATAAGAGATCTATACAAGAGATATCTACCAGTGACCCTTGACAGTGCGAGAGGTTGCAAAGGGAGTAGAATAGGTACAATAAAGATAGAAAGTGTTCGTGAAATATTCATGATATTGATGGACTACGATAAAATATATTGAGCGTATTAAAAAACTCTTTAAAAATATTTTATTTTTAATTATCATTTCAACCCCATTCCCTGGCTTGACTTATCATGAAAACTTCAGATCAGTCGAAATTAATTCCGTTTTTTGTTCAGTCAAAATTTATGCAAAGGAAACGAGAAATTTCCAAAATAGACACTCGACCTCTTTGAAGAAAAATTGTTAAGTTTAATATTATAAAATTAATTAATTTTGCTAGTACAATATATTGTGAACTTTAAAAAAATACTTGGTTCTTTAAATTTTTTTCGTAGTTTTTTTATGGTATCTTATCAGTAATCATCAGTACTATCACCTGTCTTCGATTTTGCTAGCGTTCTGGTTACACCCTGTAGACTTAGGTATAGTGGAGTTAAAAAAAATGTAAAATAAACGTACTACATACGATTACATAGAAGAATTTGAGGTGATTGTTTGGAACGGTTAAGGACATAAACGCTCAATAGACTCTGTTCCTCTATCAAAATCATCTGCGCGCAATATATCGACGCGATATCGCTATATATCGAGGAAATATTAGGTATTAGGAGGAGGTATTGACAGTATCGCAATGTATGCGGATGATCTGGAAATCCTACGATACCAGAATCGCGATATTATAGTATTGAGAATGACATTCCCCTAATATTAAGCACAATATTTGGATCACGAATCCCGATTCAAGACAGGGAAGCACTTATCTCTATAAGAGATTTCTACCAGTGACCCTTGACAGTGCGAGAGGTTGCAAAGGGAGTAGAATAGGTACAGCAAAGATAGAAAGTATTTGTCAAAATATTCATGATATTGATGGACCACGATAAAATATATTGAGCGTATTAAAAAACTCTTTAAATATATTTTATTTTTAATTATCATTTCAACCCCATTTCCTGGCTTGACTTATCAAACTTCAGATCAGTCGAAATTAATTCCGTTTTTTGTTCAGTCAAAATTTATGCAAAGGAAACGAGAAATTTCCAAAATAGACACTCGACCTCTTTGAAGAAAAATTGTTAAGTTTAATGTTATAAAATTAATTGATTTTGCTAGTACTTCTTGTCCGATAACATCAAATTAGAAAATATATTTAATCACTCTTAACTACGCATCGACCGACGAGAGGTTTTGATTGGTACCTATTCTATGGTCGATGCCTATTAAGTTAATAATAACAGGTGAAGCCATGGACAGATACTTGTTAAGAAGGTTTATTGTTACTAATTTTCGTAAAATTTAATACTCTCTTTAAGGCTTCGTAGTCCAGTAATAACGGTTCAGTGCCGCTACTTAAAAGAAAAATAAATATGAATAAATTACTAAGAAGGACAGCACCGTAAACGGAATCCTAAAAGCGGGCCTTTGATCGCTAATGGCTTGAGAGCTGGTGGAAAAAAGTTGTGCTTGATGAAAGCTGAAAAGTTATTTTGTTTCTCTACCTTTTTTGAATATTACAAACTGGACCTATCGACTGCTGTTTCGCTAATTTGGCAGAACTTATAGCCACAATAATTACTACTGTCTTTATACGATAACAATTGGGAAAAATCCAGCGAAATTTTGGAAGCAAAACATGCGTGAGGAATTTTTCTATGTCGTGCAGTTATATGCCGAGAGCGAGTGAAGTATGTGTTTCAACTTTCAACCAATTGGATTATTGAGTGATATCATGTTATTCATCAACAATATAATTTTTCTGCTAAAGACGTCTCCGCTACGCTTCAGTGGGGAGGCAATGCTGCAGATTATAACATGTTGACCGCTAAATACCACTGGTTCTGGAATTTTTGATTTTTTTTTTAGTATGCACTTATTTTTTTAAATTAACTAGATAGCTAATACCCAACATGAGTTGCAATGCTATTCTGTAGGAACGAAGCACGCGCCATCTATTTTATATTGATAGTGCTAAATTAGGAGCTTCATTGGAATTAGATAAATGCACAACGGATACACAAACAAAGATGCATTCATTTAAATAAATAAATGAATAAAATATATTTTTTTATAAATAGAAGAAAAACAATAAGTCAAGTCAAGTATAAAATTTTTCCACCAGCTCACAGATTATAAACGTGGGCCTTTGATCGCTAAAATTTGTACACCCCCCCTCGTTACGATGAAGGTTAATCTCATTACGTGCCACCCCTAAAAAGGCCATCGTTTTTCCCCGAACATAAAATGGATAGACGTAGTCATAAAAACCGAAATTCGGAAATAGTATCAAAACAGATGGCGATCCTGAATGATGGGGCATATTGTATCGGGTGTACATTTTTATCGGACTACAAAAAAATGTTTTAATAATGCCTAACGTCCACTACATCACTGATTGGATAATTAAAGAGCACAGTGCAGATATTTCAGTAGATCAGTCAGACTATTGATAGATGAAATAAAAAAACCGGCCAAGTGCGAGTCAGTCTCGCACACTGAGGGTTCCATACTTGGGTCTTTTTCCCGACATTTTACACAATAAATTATGAACTATCATGCATTAAAAAAATTATATAACTTTCAAAATTGAAAACACTAATTTTATATTTGTTCATGAACATAATTTTTTGTTATGTAACCACAAATTCACGGTTTTCGGATTTTTTCCTTTACTTGTGCTATAAGACCTACCTACCTGCCAAATTTCATGATTCTAGGTCAACGGGAAGTACCCTATAGGTTCCTTGACAGACACGCCAGACGGACAGACAAAGACAAGAAAGTGATCCTATAAGGGTTCCATTTTTCCTTTTGAGGTACGGAAGCCCAAAAATATCACATTATCTATCATTAACATGATTGGTCTGCTAAACATGTCCATCTCCATTTCAATGGACAGGCACTCTAGGGATGCGTATCATCAGCAGCAGTGCATCCTTAGATTAAGGAAGTAAAGTAGGTTCGTCACTTCAACTGCAACCCACGGAACTCTACCTTTGTATAGAAAACCTGCGAAATCTCAGGTTGTTAAACTCAGTGGCGCGAGCTGTAAATTGATATGTCAGTCAGTCAGTTTCTCCTTTTATGTATTTAAAGAAGTAAATAAAAAAAAATCTTAACTTTACATACGATTGATTGAGACATATCTTGATTAACTCACTGGTGTGTTACATTACTTTTTGATATGAAAAAGCAATATCCATAAAGCTTTTCATAGAAAGTGAAATGATAAGAAGGTGTAATATGGCTCTATCGCGTTAGAACCTAATAAATTTTACGTGGGGAAGCCATCCAGTTATGCCCTACAATATTCTTGACACATGTGACGTCCCTTCTGCCTCCTTTATTATTGCTTTAACTTATACAGGGTGTGTGATAAATGATACGCTTTTAAACATATTCACTTTATTAACCCCCGACCCAAAAAGAGGGGTGTAATAAGTTTGGCGTGTGTATCTGTGTATCTGTGTGTCTGTGTATCTGTGTATCTGTGTATCTGTGTATCTGTGTGTCTGTGTATCTGTGTATCTGTGTATCTGTCTGTGGCATCGTAGCGCCTAAACGAATGAACCGATTTTAATTTAGTTTTTTTTGTTTGAAAGGTGGCTTGATCGAGAGTGTTCTTAGCTATAATCTAAAAAAATTGGTTCAGCCGTTTAAGAGTTATCAGCTCTTTTCTAGTTTTCTTGTAGAAAAGAAGGTTAGATAACCGTTAGGTTCATAATATTATGTCAATAGACAAATGTCAAGCTGTCAAGATGGACGTTGCCTAAATACATAATTATTTATTTGAAAATGATGTTTTGGAAAACTCAAATACTTTGGATCGTCGGGGGTGTTATAAATTTTTAATTTACACTTGTGTTATATATGCTCTTAATATTATTGAATACTAAGTGATATTCGCAACTTCATTCGCATGTTTATAAGGTTTATAAAAATCCCATGGGAACTCTAACTTTCCTAGATAAAAGTAGCCGCTCTGCGTCACTCACTCTAGTGTCATTTTCTGGGTCTTCCAGTGCTCCGTTGTTACGTGATTGAAGAGAAAGCTAATAAACCAAGAAACACACTTTCGCATTTATAAATAGCTGAGACCAGTGTAGGTCGATTCGGGAAAATGTGCACCAATCATTAAAACAACTGCAATTGTTGTGATTGGCTTAATTTATGGTGTTTTTGTTGCAACAATGCATTGCTGCCAATAGTGAGTGAGTGTCGGCCAATCAGAGGTGATTGCGATCGTTACAATGTAGGTGTCATTTTATCGTAATCGAGCTACAGGGCACGTTTAGAACCCTTGTAGATTTAGTTTCAAGTTTACGTAATTAATTAATTATCACTATTACATCACTTTCGTACAAATTCAACAATTGACAATTAAAAAGTGTTCAATGTTACCCATTTTAAATAAATGCTTTGAGTTTGAATATAAATATAAAATACACTCTGTATATACATAACATCGCACGATAAAGAGGACATTTATTACTTTTCGCACTGCGTACGATGCCACGCTGGTATGTCAACTTTGTCAAGTATTTGACGAAAATATTACAGTCAAGTAGTAAAGTTTTACTGGTTACCTGAGGTACCTGGTAAAAGGAGGGATATTATTTTAACCAACATTTTTTGTGAATTCATCTGAAATTGAATAGAACCTCCAAAAACTCATTCTAATAAACAAAAAATAATTGGCGGCCTACGAATTGAACTACGTACTTATCACGTGACTATATTGTGTAAAATTCAACAAACAATAATAGGCACGCGAAGAAAATATTAGAAATGAAATTATGAAAATATATTTGTATTGAATTTCGAGTCAAATAAAAAGTTTCATTATATTTCCACATTTCCATACTGTTTAATATTATAAATGCGAAAGTGTGTCTGTCTGTCTGCTACCTTTTCACGGCCCAATAGTTTAACCGATTTTGACAAAGTTTGGTACACAGTTTGGTGGTTTGGTACAACTTATATCCCGGGGATGGACATAGGCTACTTTTTATCCCGGAAAATCAAAGAGTTCCCACGGGATTCCTAAATACCCATCCGCTTAACCGATTTGCATGGGAGCCGAGGTAGCTTGCGTCCCTTCAATTGACATAGGCAACTTTTTATCCCGGAAAATCAAAGAGTTCCCACGGGGTTCCTAAATACCCATCCGCTTAACCGATTTGCATGAAATTTGGAACAGAGGTAGCTTGCGTCCCTGCAATTGACATAGGCAACTTTTTATCACGGAAAATCAAATAGTTCCCATGGGATCTTTAAACACCGAAATCCAAGCGGACGAAGTCGCGGCCATCCTCTAGTAGGCATATATTTTATGATTAATTTATGTTATAAAATACTAATTCTTCTGTGTTAGTCTGACACCCAATAGACTGAGTTATCGAATCGAAGTATTTGCCTTCCAGTGAGTTGGCGTCATCTCCACGGGCGAGAGTATCGCGACTATTCTGCCCTGCTATCGTCGGATAATCTCCATTCTGCAACAATAATTCCGCCAGAGTGTCGTCGTATCTCGCAACGATACGCAACGGAGCGTCGCGTGACGTGTCCGCAACGCCACTTTGGCCCCTCATCTATAGTGTGACGTGGCGGTATTGGGGAGATTCGACGATATTATGTATCGCCGCGATGGCATCGTCGTGTGAAGGATAGGCCCATTCAGTTTGTACTTTAAGGGTCTATATTCTTGCTCGTGGAGATGGCACCTTAGGTTGACCTGTTGATTTTTTATGTATGAGCGAATCGGTTCAGTACGCTGTGTTTCTTTTTATGCAATGGAAGGCAAAATCACGTGCGATTTGATTCGACAACCTAATGGACGCTTGGCTTTAGTTACAAATCTGTTTAGATTTTATCCATACATATCTATGATTTTATCTAGTTTTAATTTTGACATTCAAACAATCTCCTCGAATCAATTAATATTATAATGACAACATAATATTCGTAATGTTAGACTATGGTATATGTATCTATGATTGCTGAATTAATTGTGATATTTGGGATTTTGTATATAATTACTGTAAGTGAACTGAAAATCAGTGTAACTAAATAAAATAAATATGAGTATTTCAAAAGTATTGGTTTTCATTATTTTACCCTCATCTTTTTATTTAGTGGCCTCTTCCTTTCCGATTAATCAAAGTAGAGTCACAGAGTAAGGATATGATTAGATACAGAGGCAAGGACGGGACAGGATAAGGTGATGAGTTGAACATGATGATGAAACTCAATGAAATATTTTAGCTACACGTTCTAGAAACAAATACCGAATTCCCAAATTCCTGTAAAACGTTTTAAAGTTACACTAGCTCAATGACTTTTTACATTTGAGTGGTTAATGTTCAAATGAGAACGAAACTACGTTTGTATGGAGCGCCTTAGGGAAACTCCTCTTCAATTTTACGTAATTATTTTCAAAATTGAGGCAATTCAGTAGATTCACTGTGGTATAACTTGTCTTTTCATTATGTGGGCTTGTTCGAAACAAAACTTCATAATGATAATGATTCTTTTGAAAGTTGCGTAAAATGTATAGTCGCGACAGGTTGAGATGGCAATCGGGGTATGAGGCGGGAGGACGCCCCGCACACCCGCACGTCACCCGCGCTCGCCCGCATCGGGATATCACGGGGGGCTGTGCGGGTGTACGGGTAGTTCTCTCCCCGATTGTCATTTCAACCTTTCACGTAGAGACAATAGAATATAGCTCTTTTCTACTGCATACTAGTCTCGGCTACAATCTTATAACAAGTGTAAATTAAAAATTTATCACACCCCCGAAGAGTGAAGGTTACAGTAACTAGAAAAGAGCTGATACTTTCGAACGGCTGAACCGATTTTCTTGGATTATAGCTAAGAACACTCTCGATCAAGCCACCTTTCAAATAAAAAAACTAAATTAAAATCGGTTCATTAGTTTAGGAGCTACGATGCCACAGACAAATACACAGATACACACGTCAAACTTATGACACCCCTCTTTTTGGGTCGGGAGTTAAAAACAGTCATTTGGAATTATACAATAGATAAGTACGTAAAAATATTATATGCCTGTGGACTTTGTACGAGACACATCGCTAGAAGAATAGATAACCAGGGTCTGAAGGTACTGGAATGACAAAATCGGACAATAAACTACGCCATTGCTAGAGGTAGGTACTCCCAAGATGTTTCGATGATTTGATGATTTCAAGTTAGACCAGTTAGGCACAAGGCCTTACAAGAGCGAGATACCCAGTAAGCCCCGCAATGGACATCAGTAAAACAAATAGACCAAAAATGACCTAAGTCCACCACATTGGCCAAGTGCTGTACCAGACTTTACACATCTTTGCGAACATTGTAGAGTACTTTCAGACTTGCAAGTTTTCTTACGATGTTGTATCAAACCAAACACACATATTACTTCCGAAAGTTAGAGATGCGTGCCCGGAATTGAATCCTGGACCTTCCGAATAGGAGGCCGACCTCTTGACCACTAGGTTAACGGTTTATCATCATCATGATCAACCCATCGCCGGCCCATTACTGAGCACGGGTCTCATCTTGGAATGAGAAGGGTTCAGGCCATAGTCTGCCACTGGCCAAGTGGTTAGGAATCGTTAAATTATTTTCTTTCAGCCCTCGACATGTTGTTGAATTTCCAAAATGTACTTGAGAGTTATGCAACTATTAATAATCTTTTGGGCACACTAAAACGCCTCCAGGAAGAAGGGTCATACCGACCTTTTTCCCGCTGGTTGAAAATGTTGCACCAGTTCAAAAAGAACTCGGTGATCCATATTTATAGAATAACTATCCAAAAGATTCAGTATCCTAACAGAGTTCTAGCAAGGCTGGCCGGAACACAGGTACGTTATGCCATATGAATACGCCCCAATATAGAGCGAAAGGGTAAGAAAATCGGTAAAAAGCTAGTAAGCATTTATGAGTTGAAAAAGGTAGAAAATGGGACCGAACGGCCTTTTGTCGCTTTGTTAGTTCAAATAGGGATAAAACGGGTCTCGTCATAACTTCAATTGTCTGCCGTACGACTCTCGAAATCTGTTTGTAGGGTTCCGTAGTCGATCTGTCTACCCGTCAGTCCGTCCGTTGCTAAGCTCAGGCACTATTAGTACTAGTGTAGCTGTAATTTGGCATGGGTAATATACATAATAGTCAGGCGTACAAAGTGGTAGAATAAAATCTAAAAAAAAAAATTTTAGTTTTTTTTTTCTCGTCCGGATAATATCTCATGGTTTAGAATGTCGTTCGATAAGTCTAAATATTGCGGGTGTTTGAAGACCATTTTTTGATTCAGGCATTCCATTGAATAATATTAAGCATGAAGGTGTTTTTGTTAGTCAAGTGGTCCCTAACCATCTACCTACCAGCAAAATAGTTGCTGTAAGTTAAATATAGTATTTGGATATTATAGTAATATTACATAACGAAATTAAAAGAAAACCTATCACAGCTAAGTAAGCTTTATAAGTTAAATAGTAAGCCGACCATCTATAAAATGTAAGGACTTGGAGTCGTATAAGCATTGAAAATTACTTAGATAAAGTTTGTTGTGTAAACAGCTATAAAAGTAGTATATTGATTAACTACGGAACCAACTCTCTGCACGGGTCTTATACACACTTGACCTGTTTTCTTTCTGTTTCTCTATCGCTCGTGCTCGTATGGAATTTTATTTTCAAAAATCTGGACACAATCTAATTTTTTGGCTTGTGTTTTTATACCCGTTTTGTGTTATACTTTACTTTTTATGTTATACTTTACTTTTTATGTTATATTTTCCTTTTTTTTTGTGTTTTATTTTACTTTTTTTTTAATGACCCTTATACGTTTAATACAATTTAATGTATTAGGGTCATTCTAGTTATATTTGCTTTAAGCACCAGCGCTTTTGTTATATGTTATTCAATGGTTTCCATATACTTTGACATTAATAACGCCAAGATACTTTTGATATTTATAACCTAACTAGTGGGGGGGGGGGGGGGCTTCCAACCTCAGAATAAAAGGGTGGCGCAATCCAAAATCAATGCTTCCAACTCTGCGCTTTCCGGGGCTAGATCCCATTTTAGCACTAAAAATACACGAAAACAAAATAGCTACTATTTAATTATAAATTTAACAAGTTTTGACCTTTGACTTTAACAATTAAGTATAAACCTACCTTCCCACAGGTTCATATTAATTATTCTTTTACAAAACATATTCTCAACAATACATCCTACCCTTCACCCAAATCATTCGTCCACGTTGGAAGCTGTACGTAGCTAATTAGCGTTTACAAGAGAGTACAATATATTACTGTGGCCCAGAGAGGTCACATAATATAATAAATAGACGTGGCATTACCACTTCCAGATATGGACTCTTAGGTCAAAAATAGCGAGCAAACAAGCAGGCAGGTCGCCCGATATTAAGTGATAACCGCTGCTCATGAGCATTTGCGGCACCAAAAGAACCGGAAAAGCGTTGCCGTCTTATGAAGAATTTGACGAATGATGCAGCAACGGTGGTCTCAAAGTTAACGGACCCAATGGCCACAGGTATTACACAATTTGGCTGAATGGCAGGGGGGGGAGGGGGACCTGACTTCCCAAATCACAGCCGGAACACAGGGATACTTTAGACTGGAGTGTGGTCGCTAGCCAGGCGGATTCAGGATAGAATCCTACTACGCGTTTCTGGAGACGCGGTGCGTTGCGCATCGCGTGGTGCGTCGCGCTGCTAACTCAAACATGAGAGCGTTTATGCAGAAGCGTTTGCTTGTAACATAGTACGCGCGACGCAACTGACGCAACGCACCACGCGACGCGTAACGCTCCTCGTCGCCAGAAAAGAAACTTTTACACCTTCAACTTGAATAGTGAACTAGTGCAGTACTTTTTATACTATCAATAATAATCGCCAAATAAGTATATCATACTAGCTAATGCTCGCGTTTTGGTCTGGGTGAATTTAGGTTTTTAAAATCCCGTGGGAACTATTTGATTTGACGAGATAAAAAGTAGCCTTTATTACTCTCCAGGTCTTTCCATTGCTCTGTTGCGACGTGATTGGGAGTCAAACCAACAAACGAATAGGTACACTTTCGCATTTATAACATGGGTAGTGATGATGGGTAGTTATGTTTAAGGTACATGTTATATAAGATCTGCATCTCTATGGTCTACAACTCATCGCGAAGGTCCATGTTTATTATATTACCCACGTTTAGCCACTGACCCTCGCTGCTAATTAAATTCACTGCGAAATTAATGAGATTTGACCCCTGACGCATCCCCGCGATTAAATTACTCGGCTAATACCGTAAGAAAAGCGAGGATTGTTTCATTTTGTAAATGATAAAATATTACCAAAGAGTACCTTTCCACGGTCATAAAGTCACTTTAATATGGGACCGCGGTTAATAGCCTCATCTGGTAACAGAAGGGTTGGCTCACTTTTAGCGCAAAGGAATAAGCCTTGCTGTCCAGCGTGGATTTGCGTTCCGTAAATAGGTCACTCGAAGTCAATGCCCCGTTTTAGGCGGGGCATTGACCCGAGTTTTACACGCTATACCTACAATGCGAGTTTTAAAAATTACTAAATCTACAAGATAAGGCAAATAGGTATGGCATTGGATTGTGTTAAGGTATACTACCTTATACATTAACGCTGTTTTTGCTAACGTTGTTGTTACACCCTGCAGATTGACTGCCTTTCGGATAAGGTGAAAATCGGCTAATCAGCCATGCTCGGGTTAATAGCTTTAATTATGTTAAAGTTAATTAGGAATATTTAATTTTGAGCAGGTTCTAATAGTCCTTTGGGTTACCGAATGGTTTAAACAAAAAGAGTTCAAGAGGTCAAGTATCGTTAACATTGTAAAGAATAAATTAACAATTAGGGTCAGTGGTTAAACGTAATTTAATAAGCAGGGAAAATATACCTTACTCTACAAATGCTAATTAGATTCAAGCGGCCAGTGTAACCGAGTCTTTAGAATGAAGGGCGTTTTCCTAAGGGGGGTTACACACTCATCCGACCCGTGAAAATACGTTCCGAAGTAGTCATAAAACCATTTCTATGGTAGATAACTATCCGTTATCCGTGACAATATCTCAGATTCAAACCGGGCATATTATGACATAGATATGTCAAAGATATCCACTGAATAGCTTGATTTTGGATCAGAGATCGGGCAATAATTTCGGTCCGAGTTTTTTATATTCGGGATTTCACGAAGTGCGTAACCGCTCTTATTTAAACATTTTAACAAATTAAGGAGTCGTTTTAATAACATCGTAACATTTTGTCTTTTGAATAGAGAGGCTCTTCTCAGTAGAATATTCTTTGCAAATCAGTAGTAGGTTCGTCACATAATATTAGCTAAGTAGTATAAGTTTGGCTCTGTGAAAAAACAGAGTTTGAGTTTCATTATTCTAGGTCAACGGGAAGTACCCTATAGGTTTTAATTCCCTTGATGGGTCTTGACAGACAGACAGTCAATGAAATGCTCTATAAGGGTCCCCTTTTTTCTCTGGAGATACGGAACCCTAAAAAAAAAGTTGAAAAAAAAGCTTAGTATTTTCATGAAAGAGAGCAGCTCCGCGGTCGCCGGTAAATCAAATTAGCCGCTAATAAAGCAAAAGCAATTTGCGACGCGCCAATGTTATTGCATTGCAGAAATAATAATATATATTGTACGAAGCAACAGAGATTTTTCTTCTTACTCACCATTATTTATGTACATTAGAATATCATATTACTTATTTTATTTATTCTTTACTCTCACGCTCGTGTACAAAACAAATAGGTATATATAAAAGCCAAAAATAAATATAATACTCTTACTTCAGAATAACAACTTAACTTAACTTTAACCAACACTTGTAACATAAACATTAACGGCCGAAAATCAATTATATTAACTTATCTAATCTAATAACAACACGTTGTTATTTGTCAAAAATCCCATTCAATTTTCGACACATACTTAACAACATTGAAGTAAGTAACTAATCGGCAGATTTCAGATATATTGATTAAATTTCGGTTCTTACTAATCTTCAAATCTCTTCCCATTAGTACTTAACTAAGCCTTAGTCTAGCCTCTGTGGTGCTGTTAAAAGAATAGGAGTAAAATAGAAAAGTTAAGTTTTTCATTAAAACGAGCGACCGCAGTGGTCGGGGAAAATCGAAAATATGAAAGTATGAAAATTAAAAATAAACCTCGACCGATTCGTTCTAATTCTGTCAATTATACTGAGTTTATTGCATTGAGAATATACAATTACATTTCATTTACTTTTAACTTTAACCAACACTTGTAACCTAGACATTAAAGGCTGAAATTCAAAATCAATCCAATCACTAACGTCAATTTGTCATAAAAACCACTCAATTTTCATATTTAACAATTTATTTGGCAAGAAACCATCCAATTTTTGGCAAATACCTAATAATGTTGTCAAAGTAACTTTTTAACAGATTTCAGTTAGATTTATTTAATTTCTTGTGTTACGTTCTAATCTTCGAATCTCTTCCCATTAGTGCTTAGCAAAGCCTCAGTCTAGCCACAGAAAAAGTACTAACTGTTAAAAGAATAGGAGTAAAATAGAAAAGTTTAGTTTTTCATTAAAGCGAGCGACCGCAGTGGTCGGTGGAAATCGAATTAGCCGCAAATAAACCTCGGCCGATTCGTGCTAGCGCCGTCAATTACACTGAGTTTATTGCATTGAGAATTACAATTCATTTATTTTTAACTTTAACCAGCACTCGTAACATATACATTGACGGCCAAAATTAATGACAATCCTATCAAGTTCTAGTCAAGTTTGTAGTTATTTGTAACAAGTTAGTTAAACTATACAAATATGGACCCCGTCTGTGCCGGCGCTAGCCGACATACGCACGGCACCCCTTTAGGGCGCTTTCCAGTCAGTTTTAACAAAAAAAACACTCCAAAAAGGCAGAGTACGCCCGCCAGCTAACACCAACATAGACGAAGTCCTTCGTGCAGTTTGTGATTGTAACGAATGCGCCAAAAACATAAAGGTCGTAGCTCATTTAGATGATACCGTTCCCACACGCTGGCCCGTACGCTGTAGACGCGTAGGCCGCTCGCGTTAAGCGCGTGGCAAGCGAGACGTCAACCATCGAGTAGTCTGTCAAGCTCGCTTGTTGTAGTATGTATGTTGTCACGGTAAAATGCATGTGCAGAGTACAACTTTAAGCTCATATTTGAATGTTTATTCTTTTACCGTGCGGGAGCTGTGTCGTGAACCTAAGTGAGCTACGATCTTTAACTTTGAATAGCACAGATGCCTTTCTTAAAACTTTACGTTCGAAAATTAGGAGTCTATAATTAATAAAAGGAAAAAAGACCACGCAATTGACAAAATATAACAACGTTGCTAAGTAACTTATTAACAGATTAGATAGGATTGATTAATTATTATTAAGAGGGGTCTCTCCGTCACTTGCTCCATACAAACGTAGTTCCAATTTCATTTGAATATTAAGCAACCAAAGTCCATGAAATTTTGCAGACATATTCTAGAAACTAATATCTATGCTTGTGGTTTTCCAGATTTCTGTTAAAATATTCGGTTTCAAAGTTACGCGGTCTTAAAAATTCACATACAAATCTTTGAGCTCCTGTAATTTTAAAACTACATATTTTTAGAAAAATCTAAAACACCACAAGCACAGATATTAGTTTCTAGAATATGTCTGCAAAATTTCATGGACTTTGGTTGCTTAATATTCAAATGAAATTGAAACTACGATTGTATGGAGTAAGTGACGGAGAGAGCCCTAGTTAAAGGCCGAAATTAATAAATCAAGATTTCTATCTCGACCTATCACATACCTACTGTACTTATTAGTAAGCTATTCGTATTTGGTTCATCTCAAGAGTCTGTATCACAGATTTCAACAGCGTTTAAGCGTCTTGACCTGACCCACATTTACCTATTTACTCTCACTATACACGGGGTCGTGCTACGAGCCATTATAATATCATCTTGATATATTATGAATAGAGGATTTGATCCAATTATAATATTTCACTAAAAAAATATTTGTACAAAAAGTAGGTCGGCAGTCGGCACAATTGCTTCGGGCTTTTAATATGGAGTTGTTATTATCAACACAGTGATAACATAGAATAAATATTATATTATGTTAATATTTGATAATAATAGCGTGAACAATGTTAGGCGACCTACATTAGCATAGAACCATTCACGTAGCACTTAATCATTATCATCATCATCTCAACCCATTGCTGATCTTTTTTTTCTCAGATACACGTTAGCCTTTGACTGCAATTTCATCTGGTGGTAAGTGGTGATGCAGTCTAAGACGAAAGCGGGCTAATCTGGAGGGGTATGGCAGTATTAAGCACGGATCTCCTCTAAAGATGAGAGTAGTAAAGGCCGTAGTCCACTACGCTAGCCAAGCGCGGATTTGCAGACTACACATCAGGGTGGTGATAGCTGAGTGGTAAAGACTTCAGGGAGTCCAGGATCCAATCCCGGTCACTCAAGTGAGAGCTCTTATTTTTTTTTTGAAAAAAAAAAAACGATTATGTTGTATTTGAAAACTCCACTAAACTTTCATGGTATTCACTCACTTTTGATTTCAGATTTTTCTACAAAGCAAAAACATCTGGTTTTAAAATCTCGTCACGCGTTAGTTTAGTTGCTGAAGCTTGTTAACCTATTTCATTTTCGCGGCAATGTCGAATCCCAGTTTTACTCTACGACTTTTTTTACCCGACTACGACCAAGCCAAAAAGAAGGGTTATGATTTTCTATGTATGCATGTATGATTGTACGTATGTATGTATGTTTGTATCCAGATTCTGTGTGTTTCACCGTAGCGCCTAAATGTTTAGGCCGATTTTGATGTATGAGGTGACAACTGTCAATTGATTCGTTGTACAGGTCCGGGTGACATAGCCTATATTTTATATTAAAAAAAATTAACCTTACAGTTTTATCACAAAAGTTGGGGATTCCAAAATTTTTTTTTGCTATTGTATCGAGTGGGATGCCAAATGAAAGAGAAAAAAATTCTGAATTCGAAAATATACCCAAGTGACGGAAAAAAACGGAGGTTTTCATTTTGTTTAACAATTCTTTAATATTCAATCTAAAACCTATGATGAGAACCCAGCTAATGACATAATATCGGATCGCATCACGTCACTATTTATCGTACAGTGAAAAGTGACTATTCTTTTTTATTTTGTGGTCAAAATTGAGATTTAAAAATTCCGCATCGCCTATGAAAAATGGATGCTGCTAGTTTCCCTCCACCAGAACATTTCGTTGTTAAACGGATTATTTTGTCACATGGGACCTTGCCAGATTTTTTATTTATTTACTGTGTAGAGTGTGCGCCGAGCAAATGTTAGCTTGCGGTTTAAATAGAGATGTTTTTATTGCCAGACGAAATAGAGCTATTATGAGGCTTGCGTTTTCTGGATAAAAATTATAGCTGTGTTTTAAAATTCATCTGACGCATTAATGTTTCATATTTTCTTTCTCTTCTTTTCTGTAAATTTCAATTAAAAATAATATAATTACTTAGTAGATATTCTTTTCTAAATTAAACAATTACCATTCTTTTTTTTGCTGCCTGAATTTATGGCAAGGCGAGAATGGCTAATATTGTCATGTCCCTTTACAATTTTTTCCCCCTTTTTCAATTCAACCAGTCCGTACATTAAGAGAAAACTGACGTTTCTTTTGAGTTTCTCCTTCCAAAAGCGTTTTGTTTCAAAAGGGAGAACTTTTTGATTACCGATTTTTACCTACTGATTCAGTAAATCAGAAAACTGCAAGATACCGAAATCGGGAACGAAAAACCAACCAAGCTTAAATTAGTGCTATAATGTTTATGTTTTAAAGAATGTCCAAATATGAATAATTCTCTAAGCTCTACCTACCCCAAATTATGAATTCCCTTGTGTTATGTTTCATACATTAATACTTTTATAATCTGTTAAGAGAATATAACTCGCGTGGGTATTTTAAAATAAATAATTCATGTTTCATACATAAACCACTTTTATATTTTGTTTAGAGAGGAAAAGCGTGTACTCTAAAACAAATAAAACATACATTTAACTATCCATATCAAATAGATGACCGAAAATATTTCCCTGCAAATAATATTCACGAAATACGAGCTTCGAATTACAATGACGATCATACGAATGACCAAATACATTAAATTTAACGCTATCACTCAATTTTCATACTTGTGTGAATAGCTATAATGGTTATTGTTGCATGTTTGAATTGTATTTATACGCATAGTTTGTTGCTAGATGTACATTTAAACGATATAATAATAAAACGAGATAATAACGTAATTAGAGCAATTCGCGTACTCGTATTTGTAACAAATCGTTGCACAGAAATGTACGCGATATGAGAGCTCTAAAATTGTGGCGCCACAAACTGGCACCGGCTTATTTATTATTCTGGGTCGCGCTTATTAAATGCTGCTGCATTTCATTATTTATTCAGATCTTTGCCAGTTTAAAGTACGTTTAAAATAAAATGATTTAATCCGAGACATACAAATATAGTGTCAAATGTACTGACCTCTCCACCCCTTAGCGGTTCGCATTGTCCATCACAACCTATCGCTAGTCCTCGTCCAAGAAATACGGGTCTCCTTACAGAATAAGAAGAGTTTAGGGCCTAAACTTAGTTAAGTGGCCAAGTAATGCAGATTAGTAGATTTCACACATCTTTTATATGCAGAATTCTCAGGCATGGAATTTTTCTCACGATGTTTTCTAAAGGTTTAATAGCTTAAAAAGTACTTAAAAAAATAGAATACTAGATGATGCCCGCGACTTCGTCCGCGTGGATTTAGTTTTTTGAAATCCCGTGGGAATTTTTGATTTTCCGGGATAAAAACTAGCCTATGTGCTAATCCTGGATATTATCTATCTCCATTCCAAATTTCAGCCAAATCCGTCCAGTAGTTTTTTCGTCGTGAAGGAGTAAGAAACATACACACACACACACACACACACACACACACACACACACACACACACACACACACACACACACACACACACATACAAACTTTCGCCTTTATAATATTAGTGTGATATGCCCAGGTTCAAACTTCGAGCCCAAAGTCTCTAGCTACTAAGTCGTCACCGCTATCTATAAATATATATTCTGGATATAAAAATCCTTCGCATTTGCCTAGGCCCTAGAGGATGCCTATTTACTGTTGCCGTGAAGGTACACAAGATATACGTGGCAGGAAACACGGACGCCGGAAGTGCTGTCCACACCTTAGCGGTTAGTGTCAGAAATGTTGAATTGAAACTAGAGATGGGTATTATTGCTACTTTTAAATCATTTTCATTTAGTGCTTTTTTTCACAGCGATTTTTCACAAAAAGTAATTTTTCAATTTTCGCACTTAAAATTGTTTGCTACATTTTATTTAACTAGGAATTATAATCAAGATCAATGATCATATATTATTTCACAGGTTTTTCACAGGTAGTACAGTTTTAAAACCTGTCATATATACCTTATTATAATAATTTTTCGCATGCTACTTTACAATAATTAATTACAACTGTTCACATGCGACCTGAGAAATATACATCTCTGATTGAAACGTTTCGTGCGAGTAGATTGGATATCAACCACACGGTATCACGACATGTAATTCGTAAAATAGGTACACGCACAAATATCAGTAAACTGTAACCGAATGGCGCTGTAAATCGAAGTGGCGGTTCCCGACCACCTGTACATTAGTTCCACCACAATCACTGTCCACTGAGCGTAAATAGCGAGCCAAAATAGGACACCCATCGTTGCAAATGACGCGGTCGAGAACCACACGCCGCGAATTCGTAATATCGCTTTATTAAAAAGGAATGATACCTATATCATTATGATATTATGAAATGGACCTTACGAGAGCTGAAATATTTATTGATCGTAAAAAATATAACATACAACAAGTACAAGCAAATATGATAAAAGTTAATAGCAATTAATAGTTAATTGAGACTAGTAACATATTTTTCTTTTCAAGTTAACATAAAAATATCTACAAGTTTACATGAAAAAAAAAATTATAACACAAGTAGGTATATAAGTTCAAATTAAGAGGTGACTCTCCGTCACTCGCTTCATACAAACGTAGTTCCAATTTCATTTGAATATTAAGCAACCAAAGTCCATGAAATTTTGCAGACATATTCTAGAAACTAATATCTATTTCTGTGGTTTTCCAGATTTCTGTTAAAATGTTCGGTTTCAAAGTTACGCGGTCTTAAAAATTTACATACAAATCTTTGAACCCCTGTAATTTTAAAACCATATTTTTAGACAAATCTAAAACACCACAGGCACAGATATTAGTTTCTTGAATATGTCTGCACTTTGGTTGCTTAATATTCAAATTAAATTGGGACTACGATTGTATGGAGTAAGTGAGGGAGAGAGCCCTGTTAAATTGAAGATTTAAATCGATAATCGATGGAATTAGTTATTCTTCGTAGATATATTATGGTACAAATGCAAAAGAGAAATATGAAAATATAGCAAAAGCGCACGTCGTAACCTATACATATACGAGTAGGTCTTGATGGAATTGTAAAATATTTATAAGCCGAGTCGTTCAGCATCGACATGTTAGTTATTGTATCGGAATCCTCACGATAACACAATATCGATTTATGGGGGTACTTGTCTTTCCTCTTGGACTAGTAACTGTTAAGGGCGGATTCAGACTAGTATTTCTCATAATCATAATTAATGTGTTTATTGCAAAATACACGAAATACACTGTAGCCTGTTTCGAGTCAGTGTATTGACCATTTCATAATGGTTAATACTGACTGACTGATTGATCCATTAACGCACTGCCCAAACTATTAGGCGGATCAGACTGAAATTTAGAATGCACTATTCTAAACGTCTACGTCTATTTTGACGTAGACAACCGCTGAGAAAGGTCTTTTGGAAATGCAACCCATAGGGATAAAATACGGATTTGAAATTTGTCTAGTCCACGCAGACAAAGTTAAAATGTTACTTAAAATGTCAAATTGAAATAGAAATACAATAAAATTAATAGTTATGAATATACTATTATGTATAGATATTGTTGATGACCTTTGAGAACTAGTCAAATCTTTTTATAAAACACGCGCTTAGTATGTGAGCTTTTATGAAATACTGGCATGTGACGTCACAATGATTTGACGTGCTCTTTAGTTTAATCGATAATTTGGAATGGTTATTATTTACACTTTAAACTAACAAGTGTAAATTAAAAATTTATAACACCCCCGACGATCCAAAGTATTTGAGTTTTCCAAAACATCATTTTCAAATAAATAATTATGTATTTAGGCAACGTCCATCTTGACAGCTTGACATTTGTCTATTGACATAATATTATGAACCTAACGGTTATCTAACCTTCTTTTCTACAAGAAAACTAGAAAAGAGCTGATAACTCTTAAACGGCTGAACCAATTTTTTTAGATTATAGCTAAGAACACTCTCGATCAAGCCACCTTTCAAACAAATAAAACTAAATTAAAATCGGTTCATTCGTTTAGGCGCTACGATGCCACAGACAGATACACAGATACACAGATACACAGATACACAGATACACAGATACACAGATACACAGATACACAGATACACAGACACACAGATACACAGATACACACGTCAAACTTATAACACCCCTCTTTTTGGGTCGGGGGTTAAAAAAGGACGTGGATTTTACGTATTTTGGAAGATCCTCTATTTAATAATTCACTGAGGAATAATTTAAAACGTATTTTATTACCAAAAAATAAGGATAGTATTTTATTTACGGTGATGTAGAACGTGTAAGGTTTTTGCACTAAGAAGCTGATTAGTTATTAAGCGTGCAAATGCAAATTGAGCTCTTGAATATGCATGTGCCATTTACATAATTATATTTTAAATATGTGTAAGATTTAATGTTAAAGGCATTTTAATGACTTAATCGCATAAAATGTGGTAGTAAAAATTAAATTCAAAGCTGTTTTCGAAGCCTTTTCCATTACACTAACTAGTTGTATGCACCTACTGTCCGTATCCACGAGTACGGTATAAAATAACGTACAATATACTAAAAAATTAATTTTATAAATTTATAAAATAAATAAAAAATTAAAAGTTAATAAATGTATTTGTAAATGTAAAATGTATTAATAAATGTATTTTAGTTTTAAATTAATAAAACCAAATAATAAAATAAATTATTTTGTTTAGTATAAGTTTATATTAACCATTATTTTTAACCCCCGACCCAAAAAGAGGGGTGTTATAAGTTTGAAGTGTGTATCTGTGTATCTGTCTGTGCATCGTAGCTCCTAAACTAATGAACCTATTTTAATCTAGTTTTTTTTTTGTTTGAAAGGTGGCTTGATCGAGAGTGTTCTTAGCTATAATTCAAGAAAATCGGTTCAGCCGTTTGAAAGTTATCAGCTCTTTTCTAGTTACTGTAAGCTTCACTTGTCGGGGGTGTTATAAATTTTTAATTTACACTTGTTTACGGAAATATTTGTTTCAATATATTATACTAGCCGATGCCCGCGACTTCGCCCGCGTGGATTTAGGTTTTTAAAATCCCGTGGGAACTCTTTGATTTTCCGGGATAAAAAGTAGCCTATGTGCTAATCCAGGATATTATCTATCTCCATTCCGAATTTCAGCCAAATCCGTCCCGTGGTTTTTGCGTGAAGGAGTAACAAACATACACACACACTCACACACACACACACACACACACACATACAAACTTTCACCTTTATAATATAATATTAGTGTGAAGTGTGATAGATATCTATCTGCGGAAAGAATATTTGTATGGAAAGCGCTGGAGAGCCCTCTAGGGTTAGGTAGGTACTTCTCTTAATGAAACAGGACAGACCCGAAAGTTCTCACATTTGCGACAGACGGGAAAACGACGGAACAAGGACGTACGTGCATTAAGACAAATCCCCGAGCTTTGAGCCACTCCTCAGCTTTAACAACAAGACGGCTTAGACACGTTTTGAGAAACATTTTCTTGGTAACATTGTTTATAACCAAGTGGCTAGGAAGTAGGAACTTCATACTTTAAAAACTTATCTACAAAATTAAAATTATCTTACTAAGTACAAACAACTATCACCGCTTTATATGTACTAGCTGATGTTCGCGACTTCGTTCGCGTGGATTTAGGTTTTTAAAATTCTCCCTGATTTTCCGGGATAAAAAATAGACTTTGTCACTCTCCAGGTCTTTAAAGACCTTTAACTATTATACCCATGCGAAAAAATCACTTCAACACACTTTGCGACGTGATTGAAGAACAAATCTACAAACCAAAAAAAAAGATACACACTTTTACATCTATACTAATATTATAAAGAGGAAACCTTTGTATTTTTGTATGTTTGTATTGAATAGGCTCAAAAACTACTGGACCAATTTCAAAATTTCTTTTACCATTACTTAGAGGGATTCTTCCGAATCCGTATAGGCTATATTTTATACCGGAAAATAGATAGGATTTTTCGTGGTAGTGTCCACCCGTGCGAATCCGGGGCGGGTCGCTAGTATTTTATAAAATTAGTAATGATTTACTTATAATAGGGGTAAATCTGACCCAAAAGATAATTTTATTTCCGTGTATGATGTTTCTCTCCGAAATTATCCAAGTATAACATCCATTTAGGCCTGAAAGCATTTCATTAGGAGTAGGTATTATTGTTAATTTTGTCCCTTCATCCGCAGTGGACGCGGGGGATAATTTGGAGGGTGACCGCGTCCTAACGGACTACAATGAACCGCCTAACTTGTGAAACTATTAAGGGTTGTCGCAGAATTTTAGATTTTATTTCCACGCTAGATGATTCCCGCGACTTTGTCCACGTGAATCAGGTTTTTAGGGTTCCGTACCCGAAGAATGCCAACGAGACCCTGTTACTAAGCCTTCACTGTCCATCCGTCTGCTCGTCCGTCCGTCTATCAGCAAGCTGTATTTCGTGAACCGTACTTAAAAGGTAGAGAATTGAAGTTTTCTGTGTGTTGAGTTGAAAAAAAACCAAGCTGGCGAATTTTGAAATGTTTTGGACCCCAAAGTCTATTGGTCATATTTACCCTGCCCATTTCCACTTTAGTTTAGAGACCCATTGAGCTGTCAATACATTTTGAGACAGGGAGCCGCTGGATTCATGTGGTGCAAAACAGTGGCGTGTGTCTCTACAAGAGACCTACTCGCATGTCCAGCTGTGGACGTCTATCGGTTGATAACGATGATGATAAATGAGGTTCACTTTGTCTTACATATTTTTCAAATTCTCTGTATTTCATATTTAATACTGACAGACATATTTTTGGCTACTAAAAGAAAATACAAATCAAAATAAAGAAAAAGTTTAATTTAATTTCTACCTACAATCCTAGAATTCGGGAAATGTTAAAATTAAAATTGTATTATACATTTTCATTACATACGTTTTTACGCAATAAATAAGTAAAATTAATAGGAATGATAGGAACGGTAGGAAAATATTATTGTTCAATTTTTACATCATAAATAACTTAGTATACCTATCTGACAACATGCATATAAATTCTCCGTATTCAGTTAAAATTTTGTATACGGATTAAAAACGAGTAATGAGCAATGAGTCAAAATTTAAATAAATTTGGGTTGATGTAAATTCTCCACACAAAGTATTTATTGCAATTGGATTGCCTGCATCCTTTCGTACGCGGGAGGAATTAATTATGCGTTAAAGTTAGTGTTGGGAAAAATTACTCAGTAAAACGCATAGAATGACACATAAAAAGGTATTAAAACATACGAGTATGTATCACTCAGCTCATTTAGCTCTATAATACCTAATGACTGATAGAAGATTCAAATTAAAAAAAACAAGTGCGGGTCAGACATACGCACCGAGGGTTCCGTACTCGGGTATTTTTTCCAACATTTTGCACGATGAATCAAAAAATATTATGCGTAAAAATAAACGAATATCTGTTTTAGAATGTACAGGTAATGCCCTTTCATATGATACCCCACTTGGTATAGTTATCTTACTTTGAAAATTGAAACACATTTTAATTTTTTTTAAATAATGTAACCACAAATTCGCGGTTTTCAGATTTATTCCCGTACTTGTGCTATAAGACCTACCTACCTGCCTTTCATGATTCTAGGTCAACGGGAAGTTCCCTATAGGTTTCTTGACAGACGCGACGGACGGACGGACGGACGGACGGACAGACAGACAGACAGACAGGCAATCGGATATGAAGCGGGGGCACGCTCCGCACACCTGCACGTCACTCGCACTATCCCGCACGGGGCTAGCGCGGGGGCTGTGCAGCCCGGCTAGCATGGGCAGTAGATAAAAATTATATCCCCCGATTATATCCACTGATGTCATACAAATCAGTGGATATAATCGGGGATATAATTTTTATCTACTGCCCATGCTAGCCGGGCTGGTGTGCAGGGCGTCCCCACGTCATCTCGACCTGTCGCGTACTATAAGCGCTCGAACAAAAGATACATTCATTTACCGTAGTTCATTTGCATCTTTCATTCGCGGTCTGTCCAGTCTAATTAAAAAACAACAAAGTAAAATTAACGTAGAAGCAACCCTAATGAGATATGCAAATGGGGGTACAGTGTTTACGTTACAACATGCCTCCTAGATCAATAACTCTATGTGTTAATAGTATAGCGTATACTCGTAATAATGGTTGGCGGCCGTCAGGGCGTCAGATTATGGCCATTATAGTCTAAGTCTATTATTTAGAAGACAAACGATTAGGGCATGGTTGCTTAGTAATTTTCTTTTGGTGAAATCATAATTTTCCTTCACAGTGATTTTTCAGACGATTTTTAGGGGTTTGTACCTCAAAAGGAAAAACGGAACCCTTATTGGATCACTTTGCTGTCTGTCTGTCTGTCTGTCAAGAAACCCATAGGGTACTTCCCGTTGACATAGAATCATGAAATTTGGCAGGTAGGTAGGTATTATAGCACAAGTACAGGAATAAATCTGAAAACCGTGAATTTGTGGTTACAACATTTAAAAAAAATTAAATGTGTTTCAATTTTCAAAGTTAGATAACTATACCAAGTGGGGTATCATATGAAAGGGCTTTACCTGTACATTCTAAAACAGATTTTCATTTATTTTTACGTATAATAGTTTTTGATTTATCATGCAAAATGTTGGAAAAAATACCCGAGCACGGAACCCTCAGTGCGCGAGTCTGACTCGCACTTGGCCGGTTTTTTCACATTTGCTGCATTAATTTAACTAAGAATTTAATATCACATAGGAAATCAGCATGTCTGAGAGTTCTCCATAGAGTTGTCAAAGATGTGTGTCTACCAATCAGGCCTTAGCTATTCGCAAAAGGGATCGCAAGACTTTTTGGGGCAAAATCTGTATATAGAACTTTTTTAATAAGTAAAATCTCAGGAGCCGTGTGCCCACATTAGAGCATAAATCATCTCCTTGACAAGACGTAGGCACATATTTCTCTCACATAAGTTCATCCTGTAAAGCCTTGACCACACTGCATTAAAGATATTAGGTAACTAAAAGTCGTGTTAAATTATGCCAGTTTTCTTTTTTTTCTTCAAATAAAGTTAAGTAAATATTTTAAGAGATTGCTCTTAAAATATTTATTTAACATTATTTGTTTACACTGATGTTATTGTCAATTTAGTTGAATTTAACAAGTGAATGTAATTAAAACACAGAATTCAATTTTATAATATGTGCAGTAAAGAGTTTAAAACAAAACATTTTACGCTAATTTGCAGGACAATAATTGTTTTAATGTGTTTGTACACAATCTGATAACTGACCTAAAGTTGATGAGTCTAAATTTACTACCACTGTCTTACTAAAACAGTGTAGTCCTTTCACAATGCGTCTTATGGAAAAGGAGCGCATTAGTTTTAAATCTCTCATATTAATTTAGTTTAAAAACTGTGCACAACATCATCCATACTAATATTATAAATGCGAAAGTGTGTCTGTCTGTCTGTCTGTTACCTTTTCACGAACCAACAGTTTAACCGATTCTGATGAAATTTGGTACAGGGTTAGCTTAAATCCCGGGGACGGACATAGGTTACTTTTTATCCCGGATAAACAACGAGTTTCTACAGGATTTCCAAAAACCCATCCGCTTAACCGATTTGTATGAAATTTAGTACCGAGAAAGCTTGCGTCCCTGTAATTGACATAGGCAACTTTTTATCCCAGAAAATCAAACAGTTCCCACGGGATCTTTAATTACCTTAACCCACGCGGACGAAGTCGCGGCCATCCTCTAGTTCACTAATATTTTTGCTAGAGCACTAATAATATCTTATTATTTGATCGTCTTATCAATCCATCGCCATCTCACTATAAAGCAAGAGTCTCCTCTCAGAAAAAGAAGAGTTTAGCCATAGTCCACCCCACTGGTCAAGTGCGGATGTTTTCCTTACCGTTAAAACAAGTGATATTTAAATGTCAATAATATCTGTGTCTGTTTTTTTTTTTTAAAGAATATTAGCCGTGTTAAATGAGTAATATTCCCCTTTTCTCTCCAACTAAGCGTCAGGCTTGTGCTAGGAGTAGGTACGACAATTAGTGCAACGGGGGGGTTCGAACCGTCGACCTTTCGGTTTTCAGTCCACTCTTTTACCGGTTGAGCTATTGAGCTATTGAGGTTTTTGTATAAAATACTTGGGTTTACGAACAAATTGTGTGTACTAGGCTTTAGACTACTTCGTCTTGAGTTCTATTACAAAAAATTGTGTAACTCAGCAAAAGACGTGTTAGTGAGTGACTATCAGACCGTGAAATTGAATCAAATAGTGTCTACGCAAAGTTATTTTCCTTCGTAGTATTATATTTTGTTGGTAGAGTTTTAGCTACATATACTAGCCTTCTACGCCTATATCAAAAATAGATTTAAAGTTTAATATTATAATTATATATACTCTCACTTCCTATATTTTGCTGATTTATTTGTTTGTAGGCAATAATATGTGGGAAGTATTTTATAAGGCATCAGTTTAAAAGGTACTAAGTCCGATAGCCGACGAGTGGAGAGCGATAAGAAGCGAGTGTGCAATTGCTTGTATAGTATGGAATATTATTGTAAATTGAACAATTGAAAAGAGCAACCGCCGAGTTTCTTGCTGATGCTAAGTAGGAACGGCATTCCGAACCAGTGGTAAATTATTTGACGATTCAAAAGCACTTGTAAAAGTTTATTTGAATAAAAATCAAATCTATTCTATTCTATTTTATGCGAGAGTACCTATGCGAATGCGTCGGGCGATTTTGACTGCCATGAGAGCGAACCAATTGACCAATGATGTGCGTTTTCTTTCTTCCCTATTAGTTCATTTCGATGAACTGGGTATAGTTAAGTACATAATTTTCACGAGACAAACCAAGTTCCTATCAGAACAGTGTTCAAATAGGCGCAGGCGTGGCAGGGTCATTGTATAGATACAATATTAAGCAACATTATACTACGATTCTTTCAGCCGTTTAGGTCTTTTAATCAAACTTGCTGTAAAAGAAACTAGTCACCTAATAAAAATAAAATAAACCCCAATACTTTCACAGAGTAAATAAGTGATAACATAAACCCCCAAACACAATAAAGCGTAATCGAAAAATATACAAATGGATGTCCCAAGACGTGCGAAGCATTGGGCCTGTCGGGGGACAGGCATTACTGGGAGAAAAAACCGACCAAGTGTCAGTCGGGCCTCGCTCTGTTAGGGTTTCGTACATAAGCTTTGGTCACAGCTTACAAAATACTTAATGAACCATTGTTTTCCGTTGTTTTTAAACATTGTATTGGTACCAAATATATTAAAATTTCATATTTTTTGACTAGCTTAGTTTTTGAGACAGACCCCGTCACAAAAATTGACTAAAACTGACAACTATTATGGCTCCCATTTCTATATTTTTTAAGATAAAAATGAATAAAAGTAATTTCGTACTCTACTAGTCTATGGAAAATGATACCCCACATGCTAGGGTCCGAAATTTTTTTGTCGGTTCCAGTTTCATAAATGGGAGCCGCACTGAAAAATAATACATGCTGTTGAATTTTGAATTCAATATTCGGTTTTGGGCGTTTTGGGTTAACGTTCTACACCAAATACCAAAATTTAAGATTTGGAACTCATATTTTTGCCTAAGTACGGCCCGTGTCACGCGGACGTACAGACAAGCAGACAGACAGTAGAGTGACACTAATGGGGGTCCGTTTTACCCTTTGGACACTGAACCCTAAAAAGTAAATTACGATGTCAAACAAACACATAATTTTATATAAGGACGCAATCATTTCAGCGGATCACGGCGGAACGCAGTTACGCACATTATGGAGTCCCATGACAGACGGGCATCTATCATGGCGGACTTTTCTTGCCTATTAACCCCTCTTATCCCTTAGGTTACAGATTGTGTTAATACATTTGTTTCGTTTGATTGTCCAACTGAACTTAGGCTATTTATAAAGGCAGTCCATTTGCCCTAAAGCTGCTCTGATTTATTTACAAGCAGTTTTTGATGAAAATCACTATTTTATATCCTATAAGAACAATTTTCTGTCGCCTCTTCACAAAAAATTAACGATTTAGGGTTGAGCCTAGGTATTTTTTTCTCTGTGATGTAACCACAAATTCACGGTTTTCAGATTTATTCCTTTACTGTGCTATAAGACCTACCTACCTGCCAAATTTCATGATTCTAGGTCAACGGGAACTACACTATAGTTTTTCTGGACAGACATGACGGACGGACGGACAGACAGACAACAAAGTGATCCTATAAGGGTTCCGTTTTTCCTTTTGAGGTACGGAACCCTGAAAATAAAATAAAACATCGTGTAAACATTTTTAACGTATCTTGCTTTATCCCCAAACCTTAACACAGTGCAATAAGGGTTATTTTGCGGTCATTGGTTTGAATTCAAAAATAATAAGTATGTCACTCAGCGCTCAGCCGCTCATTTTGCAAATATTCCGAATTTCGTACGTTGCTCGTTCTTCTCAGCAATATGTCGCGTTCAGTCGTCACAGGGTGCCTCCAGGATCTTAATGGCCGCTATTTGACGCTAGACGTTGACAAATACGTGTCTTTCACACCCGGAGCCAAGTGGTTAACCCCTCCTCTCACTGTAGTATCAGTTTCTCGACTTGTTAGAAAAGGATACCTATAATAATCGATTACAGTTTCCAATTCAGGCCAATACTTGATTCAATTGCGATTTCTGATGAGATCTCATACCAAGGGTCTACTATGTCTTGATTTAATAGATTGAGGCGTTAATAGTTTTGCGGAATGACTTGATTAAAGGATGGTCTTCACACTAGTATCAATATCAGACAAATGTTAATGTCCAAGCCGAAAAAAGCAATTGCCGGCCGAGTACCTACCTAATACCTCGTGCTTTTAAATTAAGTGGATGTCGTATCTTTTGGTGCTCCTTAGAGCTTGTTCTTTACGCAAAGAATCAGCCTGACTGTTCGTCGCGGAGATGTAGATGTTCATTTCAATGAAATAAGTTCATTTCAGCAAACATTACTTCAAATGATTCCTGGTCAATAGTTTTATTAGTCACTGGAAAAAGTGTTTGCGACAGACGGATAATGGTGTAGGTAAAGTTTTCTATATTCCTATCATTTTGGTACAGGACTCTAATGAAAACAAGTGTAAATTAAAAATTTATAACACCCCCGACAAGTGAAGGTTACAGTAAGAACTAAAAAAGAGCTGATAACGTTCAAACGGCTAAACCGATTTTCTTGGATTATAGCTAAGAACAATCTCGATCAAGCCACCTTTCAAACAAAAAAAAAACTAAATTAAAATCGGTTATTAGTTTAGGAGCTACGATGCCACAGACAGATACACAGATACACACGTCAAACTTATAACACCCCTTTTTTGGGTCGGGGGTTAAAAACTATAGTTGTAAACTCCTATTGACGTTAAGTTTATAATGGTTATAATAATTAACCGCGCAGTAACTAAACATAAGTTAAATAATCCCGAATGCTAATAAGCCTCACGTAACAAAACCATGTACACTATGCCGGCACACAATTAAAACTTGTCTCATTAATAACTCGAAATTTAGGTCGACGCCGCCGAGATTCTTAAGGCATCAACACATACGACACATACGGATTCGCGTCCACAAAGGCAATTTATACAATGCGGCTCAAAGTTGTCACACTAATATTATAAAGGAGAAAGTTTGTATGTGTGTGTGTATGTTTGTTACTCCTTCACGCAAAAACTACTGGACGGATTGGGCTGAAAAATTTAGAATGGAGATAGATTATACCCTGGATTAGCCATAGGCTACTTTTTATCCCGGAAAAGCAAAGAATTCCCACGGGAATTTTAGAAACCTACATCCACGCGAACGAAGTCGCGGGCATCAGCTAGTATTTAATACAAGGACACGATGAAGAAGACGTCTTACTTACCCCCCCGATTTTGCAAGAAAAACGTATTCATCGTAATCGTAATCAAATTCTGCCCCTTGATTGGATGTGAAAAAATGTGAGCAGTGAATTCAACGAACCAAGGGATAGAATTTGCTGCCGATTACGATGAATATGTTTTCTTACAAAATCAGTGAGTCACCACTACATTTAACATGCTAAGGATCAATCATAAAGACAAGTACCCCACGGTCGATAGCGTCCGTTTTACTTTTGTAGGACTGAAATGTAATTACTGCAGGGCTACCTGGGTAAGCGTGCTCTTATAATGAATACACGTGTTTACAGTACAGTGCAGGTCTTCTCCGGTAGGACGAATGCCATTAAGGGGTACGGGTCTAGAGCCATAACTTCCTTAGTCAGATACGGCACGGTGGTGTTTTCGTGCTGCAGAAATGGTGCCTTATCTGGTTTTCCGTAGCTACTTAATCAACGTCTCTATGGTCGCCTGCGTAACGCAATATTGTAGTATCGTAGGAGCCCTGAAGATAGTGGATGCTTGAGCGGTGGTTGAGTGTTGATAAGTGCTGTTGTCGATGCCACATCTCATTCAAAGCGACGCGCGACGTCCTGCCGTAGAGTTTTCATTGCCGTCGTACTTTGTGTCTAGTGACGCCTTTACGTCGACGCTGCTGAGACCCTAAGGCTTGGACACATATAAGCTCTCGATTACAAACAAAACAAATAACATGAGAAGATTTTTTTGCACTAATACATGCCTTTAGAACATAGATTATTCAAATGGGTTATATTTTACTCCATAGGCACAAAGGTTAATTATTTTGCTACCGCGAGCTAATGCGTTCATATGCCAAAGGCGTAAAACTTCGTAGCAACTCCACCATAAAATATGTCACATGGTCATAATTTAAAGCTATTCGTAGCAAAAAAAGAGGACCGTATATTTTATCGTAGCTCATTGCTACGATAATATGTTCTACGCCTAGAGTACTTCATTTAGTTTGTCGACGGACAGGACGTCTAGACAGAGAAATCCTGCGGGGTCACAGAAGTAAGACGGAGAAGGATTACTGAGATTACCCGCAGAACAAACTTTAATTATTTTGCTTAGTTGTATCACTCGTACGAGTATTATATGCTGCAAAGCTACGTCAGCAAACATCATCGTCATCATCGTTATCAATCGATAGACAGGTGTCTATCGATCTGCTGGGCATAGGTCTTTTGTAGGAACTTCAACACGCCATGGTCTGTGCGCCGCCTGAATTCAGCGGCTCCCTGCGACTCGATTGATGTCGTTGGTCCACCTAGTGGGGGGTAGTGTTGTTATGGATATCCATATCCGTAACCGAAACTATCGGATATCCGAAATAAAAACATATCCGTAACCGTAACTGAATCCGTAATAAAAGTTTTGGATAGTTTCGGATAGGGATAGGATTAGGTTTAGGATAGGCCGGAGTCTAACTAAATACTACACTCGTACGAATTAACTGTGCACTCCGCTGGAATGCGACACTTTCATCAGTTCACATTTTACAGTTCCTTAAAAAATTAATATCCGTAACCGAAACTATCGGATAATCCGAAATAATTTAATATCCATTACCGTAACCGAAACCGATATTATTTTTTACCAATATCCATATCCATATCCGGATCCGAAATTATATATCCATAACATCCCTAGTGGGGGGTCTTCCAACGCTGCACTTTCCGATGCAAAGTCGCTATTCTAGTACCTTGGGATCCCAACGTCTATGGATTTTCGGACTATGCGCCCTGCCCATTGCTACTTCAGCTTGTAACTTGATGAGTTATATCTTTGCTGTGGCTCTCCTACAGATCTCCTCATTTCTGATTTGATCACGTAGAGAAATTCCAAGCATAGCTCTCTCCATCGCCCGCTGAGTAACTCTGAGGTTTGTTTTTATTATTTTTAATATTTATATTTTTATTTTTATTATATATTTAATAATTTTTAATAATTTTTAAACAAATGGCAAAATGTGAAGGACCAAGGACCTGTCAATATACCATACCTACCATCATTGTTACTCACATTTCGCAAAATAAAGAATCATTTCATTTCATTTAAGGTCTTTTATACAGTCCGTATATAGCACCTATGTATTGGTATATTCCTATCGTACCTTATAACATAGATTAATCTTATTAACTAAATCAAATTTCACATGCCTACTACTAAATATTCTAACTGTACATTAAATAATTTATATACTACCTAATCTATTTTTAACACTTTTTATAATTATATAGTTTATATAGATTTTAGCCTTTTAATTTATTTTAATTTCGTAACTTTTAATATTAAATAGGGACAGGGCATGCTCTTTCAAATCACTATTCTGAACACATTCCACTAACAAATGTTGCATATCTTCCAACTTACCACAAGACAAAAAAGGTGAGTCTACTTGAGCTTTCTTATGAGATCCAAACAGATTCAAATCCAAATTCATTAATTTGTAAAAAGGTACAGTGCTAGTAAAAATTTAAAGTTGGATCTTATATTCTACTAAACTTATTTCAAACTACGGAATATATATTAAATATAAATATCGCTCACCCTACTTTTAAATGTCACTGTTCACATTGCAAGATGTAATAATATTATCTGTGTGAACAGTGACATTTAAAAGTAGGGTGAGCGATATTTATATTTCGACGGCTTAGAGGTGTAACAGAAGTAACTTTTCAGGAGGAAAAAAATACCGCGTGCAATAAAATTTTCGTATGGCATCTACTTGTTTATACCTTGTTTCGAAAAACACTAAATTATACAGCTACAGAAAGATAAACTCAAGTAATCAATTTTAAAATAAGAAACGAAACGTTCGTTCCAAGGTTTTCACACGAACCGAACACGAACACGAGAAGCGAGTCATACGCATGGCTAAGGTTTGGAATACTCTTCCGCGATCTGTGTTTCCTACCAATTACAATCCGGGTATCTTTAAAACAAGAGTGAATAGGCACCTTCTAGGTAAGCGCGTCCTATCTTAGACCACATCATCACTTTCCATCAGGTGTGATTGTGGTCAAGCGCTTACCTATAGTGAATAAAAAAAAAAAAAAGAGTATTTACGAGTTTCTCATTTAATGTCATAGATGGCGTTACGAGTATCGAATGAACAAATTAGTCAGATCAGGATGTGCGTTGCGAGGTTTTCTTCCTAGAAACGCAATAAAATAAATTTGAGCAAAAATGCATTCCCGAGGTTTTCACTCTAAGGCGACGATTTAATATATATTCCGTAGTTGGAAATAAGATATGCACAAATATATTGCAGGGACACATGATTGACATTAACTAGAATTTAGATTGTGATATCAAGCGGTTCGTCTTACTGTTTGTATTAGCACTGTAATAATACTGTAGATTACAATAATCTGCCTGAAGGTTAACGACTGTTATCAGACTATTAACAGGAGTCACTGAGATCTGTTATCTCACGTAGAACGTGATCTTTGGGTTTATAATATCAGAAACCTCTGTAGCAAGATTTTTCGTAAATACCTTAACAGGGCTCTCTCCGTCACTCGTTTCATACAATCGTAGTTCCAATTTCATTTGAATATTAAGCAACCAAAGTCCATGAAATTTTGCAGACATATTCTAGAAACTAATATCTATGTCTGTGGTTTTCCAGATTTCTGTTAAAATATTCGGTTTCAAAGTTACGCGGTCTTAAAAAATTTCATACAAATCTTTGAGCCCCTGTAATTTTAAAACTACATATTTTTAGAAAAATCTAAAACACCACAGACACAGATATTAGTTTCTAGAATATGTCTGCAAAATTTCATGGACTTTGGTTGCTTAATATTCAAATGAAATTGGAACTACGATTGTATGAAACGAGTGAAAACGAGTGACGGAGAGAGCCCTGTTAAGGTATTTACGCAAAATCTTGCTACAGAGGTTTCTGATATTATAAACCCATTCAGACAGAAAGAATTATAAGTATAATGTAATGAAAAAATTAAAAGAAACCTGTACAAATTAGTAGTTCAAATCACATCACACTATCACATCACACTAATACTATAAAGGTGAAAGTTTGTGTGTATGTGTCTATGTTTGTTACACTTTCACGTACGTAAAAATTACTGAACAGATTTGGCTGAAATTCAGAATGGAAGTAGATTATACCATGGATTACTACTGCTACTTTTTATCCGAACTTAAATAATCCCACGGAATTTTTAAAAACCTATATATCTACGCGAATGAAGTCACGGGCATCAGCCAGTATTAAATAAATAAGCATACATTATGCATAATTGTTGAATTGTGCTCGTTAGGCTTTTCATGGAAAAAAGGAAAACCATTAATTTTATTGAAATGAAAAATATGTCGAGAAATTCCTTTTCATTTTTTTGAAGCGAACTGAAGCGCTATTTCATGCAGTTTTGCCTTTGAAGGCAAAAGATTTCAATAATATTTTATTTTTTTATTTTATTTTGTGCAGCCATTCTATTAAGAGGTAATGAGCTTTTTCTTACAGTCTATCAACCTTTCAATAAGTTATTTGATTCGATAGTAAGGCGTCCATCACACGACAAGTTCTGCGTCAATCAATTCCGTCAATCATTTATTTATTTATTTATTTATTTTATTTTACATCTAATTGAACGGCAGTGCCACTTACACGAACTAGATGATTATTACACAAATACAAAAAGAGAAAAAAAATAAAATAAAAGGTAAAGCTAGAACAAAATATGTTACAATAAATGATTTTAAATTTTGAATGTATGTACGCTGAGAGCACTGAATGATCCTGTTCATTCAATGCTCTCCGCGTACCTCAGTAACTCCTGAACCAACGATGTCCACCCGTCATTGAATGGATCCCATTGATCATTTATATCCGAGAGCGCGTTGAAGGAAGCCAATGAACGCGGTATCGGTGCCATAGATCGAGCAACAGTACGATGAACTGGTACCACGAAAAGTTTATTCTTTCGTGGACGAAGATTATTATTTAATTTAGGTACTCGTATACGACAGAGTTGGTCATGAAGGTCTGGAGCGTCGACATCCCCTCGCAAAATTCGGCACATGATTTTTAGTTGGTCGCTAGTCCGTCTGACCTCCAAGGAGTTAAAACCCAAGCAACCTAAAAGAAATTTGGTTGGATATAGGAAGGGGTAATATCCATAGCAACGCTTATACAAGTATCTTAGGAAGGCCTTTTGCACTTTTTCTAACATAAGTCCGTATTTTTTCTCGTACGGATGCCAGACACAGGTACTTGTTTCGAGTTTGCTTCGGACTAAGGCATAATATAGTAACCTTATTACTAAAGGGCTATGGAACTCCCGAGAGTTACGCAATACAAATCCTAATCTTCGAAATGAGTCAGCTGCCACTGTATTGATATGGTCTCGGAAGGTTAATTTGGTATCAAAAGTTACGCCTAAGTCTTTCACATTTTGTACTCTGGGAATGGGAATTCCATCCATTTTATATTCATGTATCAAGGGATACCGAACTTTACCAAAGGTCATGACTGAACATTTGTCACGGTTGAATTCCATTTTGTTCGTTTTACTCCAGTTACATACAGCTGTTAGATCGCGTTGCAACTTGAGGCAATCTTCGGCAGAAGTTATTTCTAATATAAGTTTTAGGTCATCAGCATATAATAGACATTTTGCATATTTTATACATTCTGGAAGATCGTTTATCATAATTAGGAAGAATAGGGGTCCTAAAATAGAGCCTTGGCTTACACCGGATCGCGTATGATAAGGTTTAGACTCATATATGCCATAGCGAACGAATTGCTGACGATCACGGAGATAGTCAGAAATCACGTGTAGAAGCTGAGGAGATAAACCAATAGCACTGAGTTTGCTAAGAAGAATATCGTTATTTACCCTATCAAAAGCTTTACGGTAATCAAAATAAAGGGCATCTGCTTGATGCCCTCTATCTAAGCAGGACGATATGTACTCAGCAGCTGTTAATAGGTTGGAGTTGACAGACTTTTTGGCCCTAAAACCATGCTGTTCGTCACGAAGTAAATTACCAATTTGCCGGCTTATCATTCTATGCACGATTCTTTCGAATACCTTGGCCGGCGTAGAGAGAATAGCTATAGGACGAAATTCCTGGACGGACGTCGTACCGGTTTTTTTAGGTATTGGTGTAACTCGGGTCAGCTTCCATTGAGAAGGATATTGTCCTGTTTTTAAGATCAAATTAAGTATATGACAAAGAGGGAGACAAAGATATTTTCGACACATTTTCAAAACATCTGCTGGTAAGTTATCTGGTCCAGTTGAGCAATTTAGCTTCAGTTTATCAATGCCATATTTTATGTCGGTTACTGTAAACATCATAAGTGATGAATAATGATAGTCATTACTTAAGACCATTGATTTTGAAAGAGCCACCCCTACTTAAAAGGGGCTCTCACCGTCACTCGCTTCATACAATCGTAGTTCCAATTTCATTTGAATATTAAGCAACCAAAGTCCATGAAATTTTGCAGACATATTCTAGAAACTAATATCTGTGTCTGTGGTGTTTGAGATTTTTCTAAAAATATGTAGTTTTAAAATTACAGGGGCTCAAAGATTTGTATGTAAATTTTTAAGACCGCGTAACTTTGAAACGGAATATTTTAACAGAAATCTGGAAAACCATAGGCATAGATATTAGTTTCTAGAATATGTATGCAAAATTTCATACATATTCTAGAAACTAATATCTATGCTAGATCTAGCTATCTATATATATATATATTTATTTTCATGTACCAAAATTGTAGTTACAAAGTTAAGATAAATTAAGCTATGTACAAAGGAAATGCTTATCTCTAAACAGAGATTTCTTCCAGCTTCCCCGTGCAGGTTGTGAGTAAGGTGCATAAATACGTGGAATAGGTCCCATGGTACTAGATTTATAAAATGGTTAATACAAGTGCTACACAATAATATTTACACAAATATCTTCCAATAAATACCAAAATAAAATACATACAATAATAATATAATAATAAATAGTTATGCATAATATAATAAAATACGAATAAATATAATATATATATAATATATAAATACTCTATTGTAATGATAGGTAATACTGCTTCACTCTGTATTTGAATGAATGTACTGAGCGGCAATTCTCTCTAATATTCTCAGGAAGTGAGTTCCAAAGATCTATGTTAGAAACTAATAACTTTGGTTGCTTAATATTTAAATGAAATTGGAACTACGTTTGTATGAAGCGAGTGATGGAGAGGCCCCTCTTGAAACGCACATAACTCCGAAAAGTTAGAAGTGCGTGTCCGGGATCGAACCCCCGATTCCGGACATGCAACCGACGTCCTAACCTATCACACACACTATCACAGCGTCTCACGAGCATATACCTACCTAATCATAGTACTCATCACTACTCCAAACATTTCTTGAAATATAGAGATCTTAGTGAGAAATTCAGTGCAAAAAGTCCAAGCATACAATACCAGGTAGATACTAAATAACAAGCCTCTGCCGAAATACGAAACACCGGTTATTACAAGCTCCTTGTTTATCTTAAGACTACGAAATGAGGCAGTCAAGTGTACATTTTGTACAAAGAACAATAGCTTACGGAACGGAGCGAGCAACCCCGGGTCGAATCGCTAGCTTATTTCACTAACAATGGTTTCCAAATCGTATTGTTTCGTTTGTTCATCGTGCACAATGTACGGTGTGAGTGTGTGTTTGTGTGTGTGCATACACGTCGCAGGTCAACACGCTTCATGTTGCGAAACGGAATAAATCTTTGATTTGTGGCCACGAAAACAAACTTATGGACTAAGAGCCAGCGCGTGCCAGACCTTCGTTATTTTATGAAAGCTGAAAGTTTATCTGCGTACCTATTTTCCTCAGCACAGTGAGGAACGATCAGCGATTATGAAGTTTGGATTATGGTAGCTTTGGGAGATAACAGGTTATAAAGGTGTAAAATCTCTTGTGTCGAAATGTAAAGTCATTTTTTTCTATATTTCGTTCGGAATGGCATTTAAAATGACGTTATGAATTGCCACGATAATAAGTGTCTAGCAACGCATCTATATTCCGACGTAAATAATGACGACTCAATGGTCGAGATACAACTAAGCGTAATATAGATCCCATCTTCGTGCAGAACATTAACCGGGCTCTCTCCGTCACTCCTTTCATACAATCGTAGTTCCAATTTCGTTTGAATATTAAGCAACCAAAGTCCATGAAATTTTGCAGACCTATTCTAGAAACTAATATCTGTCTGTGGTGTTTTAGATTTTTCTAAAAATATGTAGTTTTAAAATTAGATTTGTATGAATTTTTTTAAGACCGCGTAACTTTGAAACCGAATATTTTAACAGAAATCTGGAAAACCACAGACATAGATATTAGTTTCTAGAATATGTCTGCAAAATTTCATGGACTTTGGTTGCTTAATATTCAAATGAAATTGGAACTACGATTGTATGAAACGAGTGACGGAGAGAGCCCTCTTATGTTATAAGTTTGACGTGTACGTATCTGTGTATCTGTCTGTGGTATCGTAGCTCCTAAACTAATGAAACGATTTTAATTTAGCTTTTTTTTAACCCCCGACCCAAAAAGAGGGGTGTTATAAGTTTGACGTGTGTATCTGTGTATCTGTGTATCTGTCTGTGGCATCGTAGCGCCTAAACGACTGAACCGATTTTAATTTACTTTTTTTTTGTTTGAAAGGTGGCTTGATCTAGAGTGTTCTTAGCTATAATCCAAAAAAATTGGTTCAGCCGTTTAAAAGTTATCAGCTATTTTCTAGTTTTCTTGTAGAAAAGAAGGTTAGATAACCCTTAGGTTCATAATATTCAAGTGTCAATTGACAAATGTCAAGCTGTCAAGATGGACGTTGCCTAGATATACATAATTATTTATTTGAAAATGATTTGTCGGGGGTGTTGAAAATTTTTAATTTTCACTTGTTACTTGTTTGAAAGGTGGCTTGATCGAGAGTGTCCCTAGCTATAATCCAAGAAAATCGGTTCAGCCGTTTGAAAGTTATCAGCTCTTTTCTAGTTACTATAACCTTCACTTGTCGGGGGTGTTATAAATTTTTAATTTACACTTATTCTTCTGAAAACTGTGCGTGATACAATCACTATGATCAAAATTGATAGAGAAATTTTGAAACACGCTTTTTTCGTAGCCCCGTCAGCTCAGCCGAACAATAAATAGTGATTCAATCCGAACCGTGTCGTCGCGTGCCGCGGCAACTTAATGGACTATTAACAAGATATAACCTTATCCGAGGATACAGCTGATAATAATACACTATTGACACTGTGTATCGTGATGCTGGTGGATTAATGAACGTATTGTGTTCTTGCGAAGTGGAAATGTTTTTCCGTAGAGGTTTTAAATTTTTAATACCGTAGGAATAATTTTTATTTTATTTATTTATTTGTTTGTTCGTAATCAACAGCGTACAAAATTATTATAATAAATAAACAAGTGTAAATTAAAAATTTATAACACCTCCGACAAGTGAATGTTACAGTAACTAGAAAAGAGCTGATAACTTTCAAACGGCTGAACCGATTTTCTTGGATTATAGCTAAAAACACTCTCGATCAAGCCACCTTTCAAACAAAAACAAACTAAATTAAAATCAGTTCATTAGTTTAGGAGCTACGATGCCACAGACAGATATACAGATACACACGTCAAACTTATAACAGTCCTCTTTTTGGGTCGGAGGTTAACAATCTTAATCTAGGTATAACATAAAGCCACAAAAGATTACTTATAATTTTCATCATAAAAAAATGTTACATATCAACAGAACAGACTTAGAGAATATTATGATATCTAACAAATAAAAGATTACGACAGCGTGTGTGTGATAAAACGTATGTTAAAAAACTAATACAAGAGACCTGTTTAACAGATTTTTAGTATAATAATATTATTTCACACAAAATCCACCTGTATCTTTTTTAACTACGCCTAAATCCAGTACTCTCTTGTACACATCATCCGTCCCATTTCGTTTCGTCAGTTTATAAACATAAAACATTACGTACTAACTTTACGAGGTATAAAGGAGATGTCAAACAGATTGAAGAGTTTATTACTATTCAAAACATCCACAACAATACAACAATTTAACCTTTATCGTGTAGGCAACAGTGTCTGTTTTCGCATGAAGGATTTTATGCGAAATTCCGTGGATATTCCACACTGGGCTACATTTTCATTGTCAAATAAATGTAATTTACGTCATGTTACCCCTTACCTCGGGCTATGCAGTGAATTTTGTGATAAGACTAGTGATTTCGGTATTTATAGCCCCTTTATTACCGAAGATAGAACATGGTGGTCGTGTGTGGAAGTAATCTGGTGCGATTACTAGCACATCCACGTGACTTACCCATGCAGTTACAAAACGTAGAATAGGTACGATTAATTTTACCTAGAGAATGTAGGTAACGAAAATTGCTAAAAATATGGCTAATTGTTGGGACAGATAAAAAACATGTGTGCAGTTCTCACGCGTTAGAAGTGAAACCTTCAGAAACTAAACTTCGAGAGAAAATGAGACGTAAAAAAAATTTCCAAAAATGTGTGTAATTGTTAAGGACGCCTGTTTTTCATAATAACAGTTAAAGAGCAAGAAAGTGACATCTACCTACTTTTTATAATGGAAAATTAAAATTTTCCACGGGATTTTTAAAAGTCGTTGTCAAAAGATCCATCCATTCCATTCCATCAGCCTGTATGCGTCCACTGCTGGATATAGGCCATTCCAAGAGCGCGCCACCAAACACGGTCCTCCTCATCCAACCGCTCCCCGCCACCTTCTACAGGTCATCGGTCCAGCGGGCTGGAGGTCGTCCCACACTGCACCTACCGGTACGCGGTCTCCACTCCAGAACACGTCTGCCCCATCGGTCGGCGGTTCTGCAACAGACATGAGCGCCCATTGCCACTTCAGCCTACTAATCCTTTGACCTATGTCGGTCACTTTTTTCTTCTGCAAATTTCCTCGTTCGGGATTTTATCCCTGACAGTGATACCCTACATAGCTCGCTCCATAGCGTGCTTAGCGACTTAGTTTGTGGACGAGGCCAACTGTCAGTGCCTACGTTTCTGCTCCATACGTCATCATAGATAGGGCATACTATTGAAGGCTTTGCGGTATCGGTCAACAGCTAGTTATAATTTCTACTATTAGAAAATTGAGAGAAGGGTATTTGGGTTCTATTTCAGTACTATCTTGTTGATAGTGTTGACAAATTAATCAATTTTGAAACATCCTCTTTGTAATAACGCGCTCCATTAATTGCCTATTTGTTGCGAGAAATGAATAATTTATGAGATGCGAGATAAAGCATTGATCGGCACGGATTATTTGTCGTTATCCAGCCATTAGGCGATGTCGTTAGGCGAAGACGAAGATGTGAATTCTTCTTAAGTCCACTGAATTTGGTTGCCCAAAGTTTATGTTGAAAACTTAAACCGACGGGCAAACGGTTCATATTTTTATCTTTAATTCTTATTTTACCATATTTAAGTTACTATATAAATATTTTTTTAATATCATTTATCAAGTAGGTACTGGCCGAACGTTTGCCAAAAACAAGCAATCGCCTTTGCCAAATGAAACCTGATGAAAAGAACAAAATGAGCTTTTTAGTACATAGTTTTTATAAAATATCCGAAAGAATACTCAAAAGTCCCCATAAAAGGGTTGAATGTCCCCACATTAGCGCGAGCACAGCCGGCCCCGTAGATGGTTTACGCTAAATTTGCCAATGAGATAGCGTCTCGGATTCATGGCTTGTAAAACCTGATGAAAAGGACAGAACGAGCGCTGTGGGCATTGAAAAATGATATTTCTATTCAATTCAAGTTTTCTTTGATGTTTATTATGATTCATATTAAATTCACTACCAACTATAAGCAAAAGTATAATATTATATACGAGAGCTCATTTATTTAACCAGCACCCAGAGGGTTCTGTATAATGTTCTCAAATGTGTGTTAAGCCTGCCGATCCGCACTTGGTCAGCGTGCTAGACTATTTTAAGATGGTTGAAATGGTGAATGTGATGGTAGAAAATCCATGGTTATAGTGAGCCGGCGATGGGTAAGTGGTGATGATGATGAGGCTGACTGGGTTCAGCAACTGGAAAAATGTGAACCGGCCTTTAATACAAGGCGAGCGAAATTGCAGGTGAAGGTGCGGAACGTTTTATTTTTCCATTTCCGCAGCGCGTCCCGACACACGACGTAATTTCCGCAATAAAAAAAGTATTTTGTTCTGTTTCGTGAGATTGGCTTAATTTTGATGCTGTTGATGCTTGAACGATAGAGTTTTCCTTAGCGTAGTGGTGAGTGCTTTGGCCTTATAAATGGGAGGTCCCAGATTCGAATCCTGGCAAGAGCTATCTGGGAGTTTTGACTTTGTTAGCTGAAATTTACATTGATTGTGTATCTCGAGAAAACTTCCACCATCATGTATTTATTAGAAGGGGTCAAGACCCCCAACAACGAGAATTACGAGATCTCTACAATGTTTCTACATGTACAGGGTGTAACCAGAACGCTAGCAAAAACGAAGGAAGATATTACTTACCCAAATAAAAACACGAAAAAAAATCCTGTGTTTTTTAAAAGTTCACAATATTTTGCAAAAAAAACATCTGACTGACGCTAGAGGTCAACGAACGTTGCGTAAGTAGGCCACTTGGAGTCAATGCCGCGTCGTAGGTAGAGCATTAACTCTTTTGCTTGCTATACATTGCGGGTTTGAAAAATACTAGATTACTAAAACTACAAAATAAGGTCATTTATTTATTAAGGTAAGTGCCATTGGATTGTGTTTAGATAGTATAATAATAACATAATAATATAATAATAATATTTGTATTTAAAACAGGTCTTTTTACATATTGTGTAAATAACTCTATAAGTATATAGATTTTCGATTATAAAATCTTTTTTCTTATGCGTGTAGAAATATTTTATAGTTTTTACTCTCACATCACATCAGCTTCACCACGACACATGTGTCCGGTGCTCGCTATTTTACATGAAAAAGGAGTGAAAAGGGGTGGCCCTGATGGCGGGAAAAAGCAATAACGTGTTACTGTATGTATTTTGTCGCCGCGTAAGTTACAAGACACTAGCGTATTTTATTAACCCCCGACCCAAAAAGAGCGGTGTTATAAGTTTGATAAGTGTATCTGTGTGTGTGTGTGTTTTTTTTGTTTGAAAGGTGGCTTAATCGAGAGTGTTCTTAGCTATAATTCAAGAAAATCGGTTCACCCGTTTGAAAGCTATCAGCTCTTTTCTAGTTATTTCTGTTACCTTCACTTGTCGGGGGTGTTATAAATTTTTTATTTATACTTACATTATTAACTAGCTAATAATGCCCACGACTTCATTCGTAGACTAGACAAATATCAAACTCATATTTTATCCCCTTTGGGGTAATTTTCATAATTCCTTTCTAAGTGGATGCCTACGTCATTATAGCTATCTGCGTGCCAAATTTCAGTCCAATCCATTCAGTACTTTGAGCTGTGACGTTAATAGATCAGTCAGTCAGTCAGAAGCCTTTCCTTTCATATATCTAGAAGGAACTATTCAGAAATTGTAAAAGTTTAATTGAATAAAAATATTTCGAATTTTGATTTTTTTTTTTTGAATTGATTAACCCAAAATTTCAGAACTTACCTTCGTGCAATTTCAATTTTGGGGTGCAAACCCCACCCGTTGCACTATTGTTCTACCCACTCCTGGCACAAGCTTTACGCTTAATTGGAGGAGAAATATTCTTTAAAAAAAACATCAAACTAAAATATGAGCTTAGTTAAAGGTTTTTATTTGAACGCCGCTTAAGTTTTCGGCTTGGACCGAAACATCTTTGTACTTATGATAAAAGGGCACTATGATCTGAAGGATCTCTCTGAATACACTCATCATAGCAGCGGTTCGCACTTGAGTCCTTTAGCCTAAGTATTGACTGAGGGAAACGGGTTATATTTGCCATGCTTTATGTGACTTTCACGTAAAATCAATATTACACGTCGTATATTGTACATAGTTTGGCACTTTGTTGAATTACCCTATCTAAACTAATGCGCCAACCTGGTTAACTAATTCACTGACTGACTAATAACCACAGGTGGTCACAAAATGTTAATCATTTATTTTTTATTTTTATTAATAAGGTTCGCTAGCGATTTTTACAAAAATGATCTTAAATTAAATAAAGATAAATTACATGACGTTGTATGTTAAATCATTTTAAAGCAAACACTACATGCACATTCACACAATTAACATGGAACAGTTATATTAATCACATTAGTAAAATGATACAAAAAGTAGCTAAAAACTTTCCGAATTAGTGAAAACATAAAATAAAATATTCAAGGTGTAATGGTAATTGAATAAATCTAAAACTATAATAAAGCAAAGTTAACCTAGGAGTAAGAATAGTAAAAAAAAAAAAAATATGTTGAAAAAATTGAAATTTCTGCCATTAATTAGTAGGTACACAGAGAACGTTTCTTAACACTATTAGTTTGATTGGTTGATTAAGTTACTAATAATTATTTTTCGAAACGTACCAGGTGGATTTATGTTGATATCGAGTGACTGACTGAATTCGTTACATAATTTACATAACCGAGGGATGATGGAGTTGGCGCCGAAGACAGTTCGGGTGCGTGGAGGTACAAAAGGAGTAATAGCGTGACGGGGATATCTTTTAGGTGCTCTGAAATTGATTTTATTTAGTAATCATTATGTCAATCATGATTAAATCATGCGAGTCATGTTTTATTCATGAATAACATCATTAATCATCCTATTAATATTATAAATGCGAAAGATTGTATGTCTATCAGTCTGACCACTTGCTTTTCACGACCCATCCGTTTACGATTTATCCAATCGACGTTTTTAACATAGGCTTAGGTGTATGTATTTGCGAATCTTTTTACTGATGTAAGTATGAAATAATAATTATTTGAAGAAATTTTTAACTATTTAAGGGCCGATTTTTTAATCATCAAATAACTTTTATCTTAGAAATAAATTTTGACGGATTTCCCATACAAAAACTGTCAAATCACAAATTTATTCTTGACATAAAAGTTATTTGACGACTGAAAAATCGCTCCTAAATTATACTTACTAGAATTGTACCAAAAACACCACAGTTCTCAAAATACAATGAGATTCACTCAGATTTCGTTCTAATATACCGGGTTTCCGTTTTTTGTTCACTGTTCTGTTCTAATTTACCGGTGCAGCTGTAACGTCATCCGGGTCACATCAGAAAATTAGCGCCCTGCATTTTTTGCGTGTTGGCACATAATATGATGCAAGGCGTTATGCTGAGCTGTACACCCATTCTGGGTGATGTCACAGATGAAAATATTACATTTGTATCTTTTATAATATAGTTTTTAAATAAGTACATATCGAAAATTGCGGGACCAGCAGGATTGGAACCTGCATCTTCTGGGAATCGTGCTTGATGACTTGAACATTAGGCCACAGTCCGCTAGTCTGGCAGTCTCAGTCTGGCAGCGAGGCGGACTGTGGCCTAGACATCAGGCGCGATTCCCAGAAGATGCAAGTTTGAATCCTGCCGGTCCCGCAATTTTTGATATGTATTTAAAAAATATTTAGCCTTGAGTGTGAGTAAAACACTATCACAAAAAAATAATTATGAAGTATGTTCTTTGTTCAATTATGACTACCGCCAGTTGAACTGTGCAAGCGAGATTGAGCCTATAACCTAACCCATGGTCATAATCATCATCATCATTATCAACCGATAGACGTCCACTGCTGGGCATTGGTCTCTTGTAGGAACTTCCTTGCGCCGCTTGAATCCAGCAACTCCGAGCGACTCGTATGTGGATGGGCTCTAATAATGGATCCACACATTACTCCTGTTTAACCGCCCGCTAAACCCAGCGACACTCACCACCGCACGCACTACCCCCACAGCGGATCTACCGTTAACAGGGCTCTCTCCGTCACTTACTCCATACAATCGTAGTTCCAATTTAATTTGAATATTAAGCAACAAAGTTCATGAAATTTTGCAGACGTATTCTAGAAACTAATATGCCTGTGGTGTTTTAGATTTTTCTAAAAATATGTAGTTTAAAATTACAGGGGTTCAAAAATTTGTATGTGAGTTTTTAAGTCCGCGTAACTTTGTAACCGAATATTTTAATAGACATCTGGAAAACCACAGGCATAGATATTAGTTTCTAGAATATGTCTGCAAAATTTCATGGACTTTGGTTGCTTAATATTCAAATGAAATTGGAACTACGTTTGTATGGGGCGAGTGACGGAGAGACCCCTCTTAAGATGCTTCGGTGTAAAGCTAAGATACCCCCAAGTGGAAGTACATTTGGAGGTAAACGTTTCCTTACTTTGGAACATGCACAAAGAATTTGACTTCCACGAGTTCCCCCAGAAGGGTCGTAGCCCGCTACCGCTACACAAATACTAACACCTAAACAAACAGCGAATACAGAGCTCCATTGTTTGTGCCCACGCTTGTAGATAAAAAGTTAAAAGCTAGGGTACAACAAAAGTGTTTTTGTGACGAACGAAACGAGCAAATCAAGCAAAACCTTAGAGCCTCGATAGCTCAACGGTTGAGGAGCGGACTGAATTCCGAAAGCTCGGCGGTTCAAACCCCACCCGTTGCACTATTGTCGTACCCACTCCTGGCACAAGCTTTACGCTTAATTGGAGGGGAAAGAGGGAGTATTAGTCATGATTAGCATGGCTAATATTCTTTAAAAAAAAACATCAAAGCAGTATTTCGTGGTGTTCTGGTTGTAGCCTCATAATCATTCAACGACCATTTTTTATGAGCCCGCGACTTAGTTCGCGTGGATATTTTTTCAATCCCGTATGATTTTTCTGGTTATAACGTAGCCTGTGCCCCTAGGATACAAGCTAAAATTTTCTTTATTGCCGAAATCGGTTCAGCAGCAGGCTTCTAAAGTTAGACAGACTGAGTTAAACTTCTTAACTTATGCCTACCTAATACTAGAAGATGCCAAAATCCCATGGGAACTCTTTGATTTTCATAATAGAGAGGCATTTACGTTTTGATTATACTAAAACGCTGATGCCCGCTTCTTTGTCCGCATGGATTTAGATTTTTAAAAATCCCGTGGGAACTTTTTGATATTTCAGGATAAAAGACAGCCTATGCCACTCTCCAGACGTCTCTCCTTAACTATACCCATGCCCATGCAAAAAATTACGTCGATCCGTCTCTCCACTGCGACGTAATTGAAGGGCAAACCAATAAGTCAACAAAGCAAGAAACCAACAAACAAACAGTAATATTTATACAATGGGTAGTGATAATAGCTTTAAAAATAGGTTGATTTAAAATATCTACAACTTTTAAGTTAAATATATAGTCTGAAGTCTAAACAAATAGAAAACAGAAAGTTCCATTGTCTGGTTTGTTCCGTTGTTTTGACGTTGAAGATAAAAAGTTCAGAACTCTGCGTGGACTTTTGTTCAACAAAAGTTTTGAAATGTCCAGAACTGTAAAAAGTAGACTTCTACTTCGGAACTGCTATCTAAGTGACATTTTTACAATGTTGACTTTTATTCAATATCATAGTTCTTAACCCCCGACCCAAAAAGAGGGGTGTTATAAGTTTGACGTGTGTATCTGTGTATCTGTCTGTGGCATCGTAGCTCCTAAACTAATGAACCGATTTTAATTTAGTTTTTTTTTGTTTGAAAGGTGGCTTGATCGAGAGTCTTCTTAACTATAACATAAGAAAATCGATTTAGCCGTTTGAAAGTTATCAGCTCTTTTCTAGTTACTGTAACCTTCACTAGTCGGGGGTATTACAAATTTTTAATTTACACTTGTGTTTTAGGGTTCAGTAACCGAACTAACGGGACTGTATTATCAAGCCTCCGTTGTTCGTCCGCCTGTCAGCGAGCTGTGTCTCATGAACCACAATAGGTAGAGAGCTGAAAATTTCAACTCTCCACCTATTATGTCCCGACTACGTTAACGGTCATCAACGCGATTTTCAACGGCGTTTCCCATTAAATGTAGATGTAGCCACGATCACCGTACAACAGCATTCACGACACCGTTTGGCGTTAGACTATTTTAACCCCAATTCAATCGGCATTAGACTTTAACCGTTCAATTGTGGCTACTAAGTTTAACGCGTTGATTATCGCGATAATTATGGCGTTGTTGGGCATTGAAGTAAACTTTAATGTAGCCGCAACATTATCTACAGTTTAGTAAAAGGATCTTCGGGTACGGCAACCCTAAAAACGATAAAAGTAATGTCACACCCTATTTGACTATGCATACTCGTAATTTCTGAAAGGCACAATGTTTCGGCCATAACGCGCAAGTATACAATAACTCGGTTACCGACCCAAAGGCTCAAGGCCGACCTTCATACATTATAGTTCCGAATAAGCCTTCTTGGCGGCTGAAATTTTAAGTGCTTTGCCAATGTTGGGGCGCAGTGGTAATTTAATTTACCCCTTCGAGTGGAGCATGTTCTCTGTACAATAACGTTATACATACTTTATGAACTGAAACCGGACGGGTAATTATTGCCTTGATTCTGGAACTTTCAGAATTTTATATTATTCTAGTTTGGGAGTTAGAAGGGCATTATTAGGAACAATATTTACGAAAAACTGATATTTTAGCAGTCATTATTTTTAACCCCCGACCCAAAAAGAGGGGTGTTATAAGTTTGACGTGTGTATCTGTGTATCTGTGTGTCTGTGTATCTGTGTATCTGTCTGTGACATCGTAGCGCCTAAACGAATGAACCGATTTTAATTTACTTTTTTTTGTTTGAAAGGTGGCTTGATCGAGAGTGTTCTTAGCTATAATCCAAAAAAATTGGTTCAGCCGTTTAAAAGTTATCAGCTATTTTCTAGTTTTCTTGTAGAAAAGAAGGTTAGATAACCCTTAGGTTCATAATATTCAAGTGTCAATTGACAAATGTCAAGCTGTCAAGATCGACGTTGCCTAGATATACATAATTATTTATTTGAAAATGATTTGTCGGGGGTGTTGAAAATTTTTAATTTACACTTTGTTAACAATATTTTTTTAACTGTATAAGAAACCTTAAAATGATTTTAAATCCCTTTACAACAAGGTGTACAATGATTTAAAAATACCTATTCAACGAGAAGGTTGAGAACGAAAGGTTGTAAACCAATTTTTTTAAAAAAAGGCTAGGGCCCTAAAAAAGCTTGGGCTAACAAAACTTAATTTAAAAAACAATTAATACTTAAATTAATTCATGTAAAATTTATTACTGTTACTATAATAATAAATGAATTTTTTAATTAATATTTAACGACAGGCGGCAGTTTGCGTCGGAATATAATTATACAATAATGAAGTGATACATTTTAATAATAAAACAGAACGGGTATTTGATGCGCGCGTCCCATTAAATGTCGGCCGCCGCATTAATATTCCGATGAAGAGATTTAACGGATTAAGAGCGGCTATGTACTGGTTACAATATTAATGTCATTTTCATACTAAAACATTGATGTAAAGCCCCTTTTATGATCAGTGATCCATTTGTGAGTAAAACCGTTTGTACGTCAGCGAGTCCACAGGCCAAAGGTATAATTTATTTTTTTTTAATTTAAAAAAAAAAAAAAAATAACAATATTGGTTTCCTCTCGCTCGTAAGCACTTGAAGGTTTGTCTGAAATGCACATTCCTCTATCTTTAGCTTATGCGGTTATTTGTAGTAGCTGTATACAAACCATAAAAATACAAATATAAATCAAATCACAGCAAAAAGTTAATAATCCGCCAATAGATCACCTAAGAACACCGTGGTCTAAAAAACGGGGATTTGGCTCGTTGGCCCTTTTGTATATGCTTGAAATAAAATTGTGGATTAACAAGTTAAATTAAAAATTTATAACACCCCCGACGATCCAAAGTATCTGAGTTTTCCAAAACATCATTTTCAAATAAATAATTATGTATTTAGGCAACGTCCATCTTGACAGCTTGACATTTTGTCTATTGACATAATATTATGAACCTAACGGTTATCTAACCTTCTTTTCTACAAGAAAACTAGAAAAGAGCTGATAACTCTTAAACGGCTGAACCAATTTTTTTAGATTATAGCTAAGAACACTCTCGATCAAGCCACCTTTCAAACAAAAAAAAACTAAATTAAAATCGGTTCATTCGTTTAGGCGCTACGATGCCACAGACAGATACACAGATACACTGATACACAGATACACACGTCAAACTTATAACACCCCTCTTTTTGGGTCGGGGGTTAAAAAGACCGCTAATGCATTGGACAACTTATAAAAGTTTATTTGAATAAAAATCTTTATTTTTCTTTTCCATATTACATATTATACCAAAGGATAATCTTTCCTTACATTATAACTACAAGTGGTATCCTCATGTCTGTCACTGTTTTAACGTTTACATATCTTTGGTATTCGGATTATAATGTGCAGGTTGAAACAGTGATGAGATAATGGCGTCGGTTTGCTGACGACCGCAGACAGTGCTGCGCCACACAGGGTGAAATATTATATTCTTAACCACCAACCATATAATTAGAGGTGTCTTTACGGTGGTCTGTCTGGTTGGAAGCTTCGGCCATGGCTAGTTACCACCATACCGTTAAAGCCGAGCATAGATTAGACTGCATCATCACTTACTATCAGGTGAGATCGCAGTCAACTTGTATCAGAATTTTTAAGAAAGGAACAAGGAGACAGCAGGGGTCTCCGTTAAGAATCCTGCACTACCAAGAGTATCTGTATGACTAAAATAAATGTATAGAAAACAATTGAGTACCTATTTCAGGCGTAAAGAAGTATCAAACACAAACAAACAACGTTAAATAGGAGCTGAAAGGCACTATTATGTAATCTGAGATATATTTAACTCAACTCAACTGGTGACATTATAAAGATGTGAAACCAAAAGACGTTTAAAGAGAAATTCTTGTAAGTTAAAGGTACATTCTTAATCAAGAGTCAATTCTTAATAAAGAAGTATCAAACACAAACAAACAACGTTAAATAGGAGCTGAAAGGCACTATTATGTAATCTGAGATATATTTAACTCAACTCAACTGGTGACACTATAAAGATGTGAAACCAAAAGACGTTTAAAGAGAAATTCTTGTAAGTTAAAGGTACATTCTTAATACGATATTAAACGGAGGAGGTTAATGATCTGGGTTCTTAAACGGGTTCATTTTGTAGACAGAAGCTCTTAAGTTTTCTGCACTCCGCTATATATCGCTCTTATCTTAATGACTGCTCTTGTTAACTTGGATTAAGTGACCACACATTCCGTAGCAAAACCTTGCGAAGTATGCTTGGCCACTTTGAAATATTATAGCAAGAAATTTAGACATTGCAGCTTGAGATATCATTGTTTGAGTCCCAAATTGCATTGTTGTTCTGCAGTCCCTCTCGTAGTCCCTGGAAGGTACCACGGGTATTTTTCAACCCATGGTCCCTCCGGGAAATACAATGCTGGCGAATTAAAATTGTACCCCATTCAAGTCATAATTCAGACTAACGCATTATTTAAATAAACTATTTTCAAGAAAAAGGAATCAAAATCTATCATAACCTAAGCCCTGTACTTCCCGTTGACTTAGAATTGAGATTTGGCAGGTAGGTAGGTCTTATAGCACAAGTAAAGGAAAAAATCGGAAAACCTGAATTTGTGATTACATCACAAAAAAACCAAAACGTGTTCACAAAAAATTATTTTGTTAAATCACATACATATAGATGGCGCAGTCCGTCATTAACTTGCAGTGTACATAAATGTGTTGTACAATGGTAGGGAACCCTTCGTGTGCGATTCAGACTCGCAACTGACCGGTTTTTTTTTATAACTACATATATCGCGACTAAATCGCTGCAAAAAGCCGCCGTCAACGACCTGCCTAACTTCTAATCATCGACATTCTAATAACATTTTAAGGACAAATTGGAGCCCATTAAAAATGCAAGAAGTTGGATTGGACGCTTGTTCACAGGCGTGACCTATAAACGCTGGGCTTTAACTTGAGAATAACTTAGCGAGAACTCGCAGTACCTACCTATTTTGAATGTGAATGTTTCTTTGCGAATTGAATAATCAAGTTTGTCGAGTTTGTACAAGATTCGAAGATTTCAATCCAATTTATTTTCTTTGAACGTTTACTTACAATGTTTTTTTAATTTACGCGTTTGAAAAACATATTTTTATTTATTTTATGTTACTTCTTGCTTAAGTTTTTTATTGTTATAAAATTGCTGGAGTTTGTCTCTTTATTTGTTTACTACCTGATGCCCGCAACTTCGTTCGCGTGGATGTAGGTTTTTTAAAAATCCCGTGGAAACTCTTTGAATTTCCGCGATAAAAAGTAGCCTATGTGCTAATCCAGGGTATTATATATCTCCATTCTAAATTTCAGCCCAATCCGTCCATATATTACTTACTTTAAAGGACAACCTTTAAAGTAAGTAATATATGGACGGATTGGGCTTGGATTGGGATTGGAAGACAAATATTATTTAATTTTCTTGTATTATTTTTAGTGATAAGGTCGCCCTTTGTATTTGTATAAGTGTATCATTTATTATTGTCTTTGTATTTTTGTGCAATGAAGTTGTTTAAATAAATAAATAATTTTATTTATTTACTTACATTAAATATAGGTATATACACCAGCCATCCGCTTAAAACTATAAGCGTTTATTTGAGAATGGGGAATTCACATTATTATCTAACAACTAAATACTATTAAATAAAAGATAAGATGGACTTATTAAGGTCGGATACGAAACTTGACTAACTTTTATGACATTGGAAAAGAGTTAATTAATTTTTTTTTTCTTTCGTAACCTGTTTAAGAAAATCATTATCATAAAGCATAAAGTTCTGAAGTGAATTAAAAGTTGGAGTTTTCTTTTAAAGTAGGTAATTTAATTCCTTGCCGGCGGCAAAGATGTGCTGCCGACTTCATATCTTATATTTTTATACTTCTATAACTTTCACTTTGATTATATCGCTGGAAGATTTACTAAAAGTACCTCAACAAAATGGAACCCTTATAAGATCACTTTGTTGTCTGTCTGTCTGTTTGTCCAAAAAAATCCGATAACCGTGAATTTGTTGTTACACCAAAAAAATATTTAAATGTGTTCATGAACAAATAATTAGTATTTAAGCGGCTCAAGAAATTATACTTTAAAAAATTTATGACGTCATCAGTTAGACATGGGTGCTGATTTAAGTAGGCTGTACAGCTTACTTATTTTACAGTGCGTCTGATGCTGCTAGCGGCGTCGTTTACATTTTCAGTACTAAGTATGTGTCACACGCGGGTAGAAAGTGACATTGACATTGACAATGATATATATAGTACTAATGACAGCTGACGACACATCCATACTAATATTATAAATGCGAAAGTGTGTCTGTCTGTCTGTCTGCTACCTTTTCACGGCCCAACAGTTTAACCGATTCTGACAAAATTCGGTACAGGGTTAGCTTATATCCCGGGGACGGACTTAGGCTACTTTTTACCCTGTAAAATCAAAGAGTTCCCATGGGATTCCTAAAAACCCATCTGCTTAACCGATTTGTATGAAATTTGGTACCGAGGTAGCTTGCGTCCCTGTAATCGACATAGGCATTTTATCCCGGAAAATCAAACAGTTCCCATGGGATCTTTAAAAACCTAAATCCACGCGGACGAAGTCGCGGGCATGCTTGTAGACTATATACTCATAACAGCACAGAGAACACACACACACACACACTACACATAAGTTGTTTGCTTATGAATTCTCTGAGGTGAATATACACAACACATCTGGTATGCAGTAGCTATCAGCAATAATAAAGCGCGGCAGTTAATCCTGCTTCGACACGACCACTTTATTAGACACCGGGACGCCCTGTATAGAGAAATATACGCCTTGAGGGAAAAGTTTCGAGCACAGCTTTGTTCACTGGAAAGGATTATTATTCAATACCACTCATAAGTATTTTCTAATATATGTTTTTGGAACTTGGAATATATAGGTAGATTAGAAACTGGATAATAAAAGATCCTCCATCATTTTTATAGTACAGGAACATCTTGTTTCAGTGTAACATACTTAATCTATTTCATCAATTGACTTGGTATTTAGTTTAGGTACTTTTTTAGGGTTCCGTACCTTAAAAGGAAAAAGGAACCCATATAGGATCACTTCGTTGTCTGTCTGCAAAGAGGGCGGCGGGAGGTGGCTGGACGAGGAAGACAGGCTGTGGTGGCGCTCACTTGGGAATACCTATATTCAACATGATCATAGGCTCATAATTGGTGATGTATAAAATAATTTGTAATTTGTAAAGTGTTGATAGTAAAAATACCCGACTGAGTTTGTTGTAGGCTCTTCTCAGACCTGGGTGCGTTTGGAACCGTCGAAGCTTTATTTTTGAGTTTACGTAATTATAATCACTACATAATATCATTATATGACAAATGCAACAACTGACAAACAAAAAGCGTATAAATGATTTGAATTTTGAAAAACGTTTACTCGTCCAATGTAGGTAGGTATGGCAGATAAACCAAACACACATTTTACGTTAACTACTCATACTAAAATTGAATAATTACTCTAGAGCCTTTGGACGTTAATTATTATTATTCTCTTAAAGTACTTTAATGATCGAAAATAGTGCTGGTAATATTGTTTTGCCTTAATTCGAACAGCACATATTCAAGCAACCCAAAACATAGTACTTATCTTAAATAATTTGAGGAAAATGCTTGTCTATGTATATCATACGCATAATAGGGCCATTGATAATGCTCCACTTAAAAAAAAAAGATTCCGACGAATTGTGAACCTCCTCCTTTTTTGGAAGTCGGTTAAAAATATAAGCGTAAACCTCACTACCCATATTATAAATGTGAAAGTGTGTTTGTTTCTTGGTTTGTTACTTTGTCCTTCAATCACGCCACAACGGTGCAATGGATTGAACTGATTTTCACATAGAATTTAATTGAAGACCTGGAAAGTGACATAGGCTACTTTTTATCCCTGAAAATCAAAGAGAAATGAAGTCATGGACACCAGCTTGTAAAATAATAAGTTACCTTTAAATGGTCTACTTTGCTTAAACAATTAAATAATATTTTTCATTAACAAGTGTAAATTAAAAATTTATAACACCCCCTACAAGTGAAGGTTACAGTAACTAGAAAAGAGCTGATAACTTTCAAACGCCTAAACCGATTTTCTTGGATTATAGCTAAGAACTGTCTCGATCAAGCCACCTTTCAAACAAAAAACTAAATAAAAATCGGTTCATTAATTTAGGAGCTACAATGCCACAGACAGATACACAGATACACAAGTCAAACTTATAACACCCCTCTTTTTGGGTCGAAGGTTAAAAAAAGATGAAACGGAAGTGTTTAATTTGCAAGAATTTTAAAATTATCACCAGATAAAGAATATTCAAGTTAAAATAAAGTTTAGAAACACTTTATAAACATATCATTTCAAAGTTTGTTTTCAGTTCCAGTTGGGAACGACTCTTTGGGACCGTTTAAACTTACAACAGCTGAATTTATGGGGGCACTTTAGTTCGCGGCGCGCGTACGGAGCTACGTGGAGGTGCGGTGTCTAACTTACACTGCGCTCTTGGCATACCAACTGCGCCTTCGAATATTGAATATTTGCTGTATAAATATCTGTCGGCTGACCATGTGTGGGCGTTCATCGGTCTGTGCTTACATCGCAAAAAAAATGTTTCACTTTTCAAGGTAAGATAACTACTTATAGCAAGTGGGGTTCCATATGCAAGGGTTTTATCTGTATATTCTAAAACAGTTGTTTAATTATTTTCATGCATAATAGTTTTTGATTTAAGTAAGTGTCGGAAAAACAACCGACTACGGAACTCTCGGTGCGCGAGTTTGACTCGCGCTTGGCCAGTTTTTGACGTGACAACGTCTTATAATTTGATAGAGCCAGCTGCACGCACGAAAAAACATGACTCATGCGGCGTTACCTCGCTCTGAGGCGTTCCATGTAAGGCTTGAAGTGCAAGGAAGAGCGCGGAACGAGCGACAAAGAAGCACAATCGGCCTTTGTTGTCACGTTCAACTATCGTCAGTAAACCGACTTTACAGACAACCAATTATTTTTTTTAGATTTTTAAACATAAGTGTTAATGCCTCGCATTTATCAATGACTCGCTGGTTCTATACAGTTGCAGTGTTCGCATCACAAAGTTGACAACCAATATAAGCTCCTCAAAGCACCCAACTATACCTACAAACTGCCAGCAAAAGTTCCGCGCACAACTTCAGGCGAGATATGACGGCGGCGATATGAGCTTAGCTTCTCAGAATTTGATATTGGTGAAATCTAAACTTTTGCTTTGCAACTACGATCAGAGTATATTATTTAGGTAAAGTATTATATTTTGATATCTATTTTATCTAGGTGGGAGACTGCGTCGTAAAATAATACTGTGTCTAATAGATATCATCATCATCATCAGCCTGTGGACATCCACTGTTGGACATAGGCCTTCCCTAAAGAGCGCCATCACACCCGGTCCTAAGCCTTCCCCATCCAACCACTTCCCGCCAGCCGCTTTATATCGTCGGTCCATCGTGCTGGAGGGTGTCGCACACTACAAAAAATAACTACTTTTAATTATTTTTTGTGATTTTCCCCTTTACTGGTGCTATAAGACCTACCTACTTGCCAAATTACATGATTCTAGGTCAACGGGAAGTACCCTATAAGTTTCTTGACAGACTCGACAGACAAACAGACAACGAAGTGATCCCATAAGGGTTCCTCTTGAGGTACGGAACTCTAAAAAATCAACAACATTTTCCCAATACCATGTCACATGAGACAATAATGTTTAAATTAACAGAAAAGCCAAAAAGAGCGACAATTTTGAAAATTTATCTCGCAGTACGTGAGACGGTTAGCATTGGCAGTTCCCTTTTATTTAATTTTACGACCCATTTGTTACGAGTTTCAATTATCTTGGATGTGAAGACTTTACTGTAATAACTGATGTATATATGTACGTTGTACATGAGACGTCGACAAAATGAAGCTCGGTTTGAAGAAAGAAGGGAGCTAAAATAATTTCACCAAACTCCTATGGTTTTTTTACATACTTACGCTAAATGGCTTGGGGGTACAGTTTTGCTGAGGTGGAGGTCATACCAGAAGACTTCCACCATACCAAACCAGGGGCAATTTAGCAATTATAAATTCCCGAATTGCCCCCTGCCTTTTTGAACCCGAGACCTCCTACTTATAAGACTACAGGGGTCACCATTGCGCCAGGAAGGAGGTCGTTAGATCAGGATCAGGATAGGAATATACTTTTAAAGTAAATTCCTATTCCTATTCTTCTATTCCTATTCCTATCTATCCTTATCCGCTTATATAGCGGCTTAGTAATTCAATCGTACTTAGTTTAACGTAAAAAAAAAGCCTGAACTTTTCGAAAATAAATTGATGTTTACTCAACTAAGTGGCTGTGTCCTCTTGAAAATTGCTGAAAAAATACCTTTTATAAATTTAATGCTCGCTAAAAAAATATTCTAATTAACATAGCAGTACCATAATAAATTATTTTAATTGAAACAGAGTAGCCGAAAATTTAATTTAAGACTCACAGGACCGAGACGAAATTTGAAGCTCAAAGGGAAGCTTTTTTTTTCGAGTATAAAAAGTTTTTGTACAAACGATCTTAAACTGTAATAAACAGTTTAGCGTCGGTGCGCTGTGGCTTGTAATTTTGTTTCGCCGACGGTTTATTGGAGTCGAATGTTTTAATGAAAACTTGGACCAAATTAAAGACTTATGGTTGTGAAAGAGCTTAGAAATCTCTCTCGTTTCTCAACGTCTTTCCTTTTTTTTTTAAATTATTATAGGAAAATCAACAGCGAAATATTATTGTTGTTTAGACGCTTATTACAGAAATATGGTCAATTACAGATTTCCTCCAAAAAACCGGCCAAGTGCGAGTCAGATTCGCGCACTGAGGGCTTCGTACTTGGATACCATTTTGTGCGATAAATTAAAAACTATTATGCATAAAAATAAATGAGACAGACAAACAGACAGACAGACAACAAAGTGATCCTATAAGGGTTCCGTTTTTCCTTTTGAGGTAGGGAACCCTAAAAATTAGCAATTTAAGAGACAAGGGGTTGAATCCCGGAAACGCACCTCTAACTTTTCAGAGCTATGATTTAAGCAGTTAAATATCACTCACCTTAACTCTGGTGGAAAAACATCACCAGGAAACCTTAATATAAATAAATAAATCTTTATTATCTTAACAAAACAGTGTTTACAAACTTTAGTGTGAGTCCCTGCCTCCTGATGAAGTCAAACCTATGTTTCAGGAGGTTATATGCTTGAGAGTTCTCCATAATGTTTCGAGATCGCTTGTCCAGGACTGAGCCCCCAAATAAAAGCTCAAAGTTTTAATCACTAGGCTATCATCATTCCTGAAGAGAGGTTACTCTCTTCTCTGAGAAATTACGAACTATATTTCATATTTATTTGCTTTCGCACGGAACTAGAATAGGGTAATAAAAATAGTTTCTCGATTTTCGCTCATAAATGAGTCATACAACCGCTTAAAGTTGCATCAACGTTAGCCATAAAGCACGTGCCACTACAGCTTTTGTATTTTCAGCGTAGAAAAGCATTCTAATGGTAAATAAATTCCAAAAAAAAAGTGTCAAACTCTCGTACGAAAGGCAGGCTACAATTTTCATGCGAGATAGATCGCCTCGAGGCTTACATTTCTCTTTGAAATCGGTTTCGCCTTTCTATCATTTCGGGGGATTTTAAAGATTTTTCTATTTGAATGAAAAGCATAGACTTCTACAAAAACACAAGTGTAAATTAAAAATTTATATAAACGTACTACAATGTAGAACATTTACATGGGTCATTAATCAACATGTTACTACATAATGTACCACGAACGTTTATAAGACAAGTGTAAATTAAAAATTTAGAATACCCCCGACAAGTGAAGGTTACAGTAACTAGAAAAGAGCTGATAACTTTCAAACGGCTGAACCGATTTTCTTGGATTATAGCTAAGAACACTCTCGATCAAGCCACCTTTCAAACAAAAATAACTAAATTAAAATCGGTTCATTAGTTTAGGAGCTACGATGCTACAGACAGATACACAAATACACACGTCAAATTTATAACACCCCTCTTTTTGGTTCGGGGCTTAAAAAACAAAGCATTAAGTTATATTAATTCAACTCTGCCCGCATGCTATTGGCTTTCCAAAAAGTGTAGTATGATTGTAAAAAATTGAATTAAAAGTTTTTTGGAGAGTTTGTTAGTACAGAGCAAACTGAAAATCAGTGCTGGGTTTTTGCCGATGCATAACATACCTAAAGCTGAGTTTGCAACCAGTTGCTATATTGCTAGTTGTTATATTGTTCGTAGTTCCCGTAGTTAAACTTCAAGTTTTTTATTCAGATTTATGTTAGCTCTTGACTACGATTCTACCTGGTAGTAGGTGATCAAAGCGGGCGAACCTGAGCGAGACATCAACTTAATATAATATTAAGCTAACTAATAAATTAAAATTAATGTTTGGCTAATTAAGATAAGTTAACTAATAATAATTAAATAGATTATTATTTAAATGCTTAACTTATTATTGAATTGGTCCACGTGGGTTAAGGTTTTTTAAATCCCGTGGAACTTCTCAACTTTCCGGATAAAGTAGCCTTGTAAGTCCCCAGGATATAAGCTAACTCTGTACAAAATTGTGTCTAAGTCGATTAAGCAGATGGGCCATGAAAGCAGACAGACTGACACACTTTTGCATTCATAATATCTTGGACTGTATTTATAGAATGATGTTATGTTTTGTATAGCGGTAGTTTATGGGGCTAGAATTCTTTACTTATTAAAAAAAAAGATTTTAGAGGGCTCTCTCCGTCACTCGTTTCCACTCGTTTCATACAATCGTAGTTCCAATTTCATTTGAATATTAAGCAACCAAAGTCCATGAAATTTTGCACATATATTCTAGAAACTAATATCTATGTCTGTGGTTTTCCAGATTTCTGTTAAAATATTCGGTTTCATAGTTACGCGGTCTTAAAATTTTCATACAAATCTTTGAGCCCCTGTAATTTTAAAACTACATATTTTTAGAAAAATCTAAAACACCACAGACACAGATATTAGTTTCTAGAATATGTCTGGAAAATTTCATGGACTTTGGTTGCTTAACATTCAAATGAAATTGGAACTACGATTGTATGAAACGAGTGGAAACGAGTGACGGAGAGAGCCCTGTTAACGTAATACAGAAAACGACGAACATTTTTCAATTATACAAATGACAGAGCCAAAAATCTCAATGAGCGTTAACCATTTTGAGTCACCAACCAATTACAAACTTTCGAAATTCAATTTGATTTTTTTTTTTTCAATAAACATTCGCGCAAAAATAGTTTCGTTTATGACTGTATGGAAATTCTTGGCTCTGTCATTAATTTGTATGGGTTTACGTAACAGAGACAGCACTATACTTAATTTTGAGTAGTACGAAATTGATAAACTAAAATAGACGGAATATTATTCAAAGCACATAAACTTTGCAATAAAACGGTCAAAACCAACATTCATGCCGTAAGTGGCATCTCGTGTAAGTATATATTATAATGTACAGATTGCCTTAATAGTATCAGATCTAGTGAATGTTAAATTCAAAGTGTTTTATACATACTGGAGATATGTATGAAATACTTTGAAAGTGTGTTATAGATTTACTATTAACCTGAAAAATAAGCTTTTTATCAGCGTCAGCTAGAGAAGAGTTTACAATCATGCAAGTAAATCTTCTTTTTTTTAATAATAAAACAGCGAGCAAACGAGCAGGCGGGGTCACCTCATGTTAAGTGATTACCGCGGCCCACCAGAGGTGACACTGATGCGTTGCTGGCCTTTCAGGAATTTGTTGGTCCGCCCCTTGAATAACCCCATGTTGTAATCTAGTGGAAACACCGCTGATGGGAGTTGATTCCACAGTTTGCATATGCGTGGAAAAAAGGATCTGGCATTACGGGCGGTTGAATTGCACTTGGTACCCAGGTGGTGAGAGTGAAATTGCTTGCGGTGGCGTGCGGTGTGGTTGTAGAAAAAGAAGGGGGAAAAGAAGTCAAACAGCTCTTCAGAGCACTCCCCATCATAAAGACGATAGAGAACTTATATCTCTGCGGTGATCCAGGCTTCAGTTGTTCTTTTCTTGAAAGTTTGGATCAGTAAAAACACAGTCAAGAATGTTCGACGCTCTCTCAGCCTATGTTACCAGGCCGCACAATTTAACTTGTCCGTGTGACGTCACTCCCCGTTAATGTTTGGACGTGTCTGAAATTGACCGTAAATAGTCGCTGGCTTAGTTTCCTTACGACCTCAATAATTGTCCCATACCTTTGAAAACCAAAACTATACAGGGTGTTTGATAATTAGTATATAAAGACGACACGTACCCATGCTACTTTGATCTGATAAATACAATGCTGAAGTATAATGACGAAATAAAATTATAAGAATTTCCATAAAAAATTAAAAAAAAAATTATGTCAAAGTTTTCATTCGATAGGCCAAGGCCAACGATCTCAGTGAGTTAGGGCATGTTAGGGCCATGTAAACTTTGACTTTTTTTTTTTTAATTTTGTATGGAAATTTTTATAATTTAACTTCAGCATTGTATTTATCAGATCAAAGTAGCATGGGTACGTGTCGTCATTATATACTAATTACCAAACACCCTGTATATAAAATTATAAATACTTAAATAAATAGTAATCAGTTTGTTCGATATGTTTCAAGTTTGTTCATCTTGACAATGTTGATGGAGTTCGAGTATCGAAACCATAGAGATATTATATACAATAGAGGTAGTCATAGGTTGTTGCCGCTCTTGTACATCCATTTGTCAACTAGGTATTGTTATCTCGGTCTATTTCAGGGAACCTCCGTTCGGGTGAAAGCGATAGCTCATATAAGTCTGGCAACAACGCACTGTATGTGTAACTGGTGACAGTAGTTGTCAGCATTTGGAGACAAAACATTGGGATTTGATGCAGCGTTTTTATAAAATTTTAAAAATCACAAAAGTCTGGATTAAAATTAAGATAAAAACTAAAAACCAAGTGTGTGACGCTGTGTTTTGTGCCTCCAGATATGAGAAAGAAGGCGTCCAAGTTCCTGAATTGCCTTTTCATAGGTAAGTCTTTAATAACTATTTCATCGATACCAACCGCGACTTTTATTCCGAAAATCGCTAAAAATCAAAGATTTACATGTTATAAGTGTAATTATCTCGTGTAATACTGACAAAAATCACGTTTTACAGCGCAATTTAATTTTAATTTATGAATTATTTTAGGCATCATTTGTAGTGATGTGTACACACTTTATCGATAAAATCAAATTTGTCTTTTATCGTATAAATAACATTTGCTTACTTTTGTAGATTTCCAAAATGTCCTGAATTTAGAACTGCGTGGATCAGGGCCATAAAACGAAAAAACTGGGAGCCAAAGGAATATTCTCGTCTATGCTCCAAACATTTCGAAGAGTCTTGTTATACATATTTCTGGTTTAAAAATAAATAAATTGAAATCAGATGCAATACCAACTATATTTGAAGGATATCTTATATACCATCAACCAGTAAGCACTAAGCACTTTCAAATTGTATGTAGGTACCTATCCACTAATAAATATATAGTAATATTACACTTTTCTTTATTTGACAATAGTTAAACAAAAAGGGACCAACAATTATTTTTCAGGATTGAGGTACAAGTGAGTTTAAATAATTTCTCATGTTTTACTGATGTTTTCTTAAATTTTATTATCATCGTAAGGAATTTTGCATTTTTAACTAGTAACAGCAAGACATAAATAAATTCATTTAATTTCAGGTTATACAAAAACGAAAACCACTTCGAGAGCTGGCTAATAATAAAACAAAAGGAAGGTTTTGAACATTTTCCTCAGTCAGTTTTCAATGTCTAGCTCTCTATAATTATGTTGACCTAGAATTCTTGACGTTTAAAGAGCTTTCTATTTTATAATAGAGCAAGATCCCAGAAGCACCAGAACGTATTTACTTATTTTCTGAGAAATGGCCAATTTACAGGTATCAGCTGCTAAAGGTACATAATTAAAACATATGAGTGTAGATTTTATGTATGTATATTTTACAGAAGATTGTAAATAATTAATATTCAATGCTGCCAGAAACTTTCCGTCTCAAAAAATAACATTGCAAGTACATAAAATATGTCTACGTTAATAGTAATACCTAATACGTAATAAATTGATTTAAATTATTTGAAAAGTGTTTCATTTTACTTTTGTTTTTACTGAATATATAATCGTCCGCGTGGATTTAGGTTTTTAAAAATCCCGTGAGTAATCTTTAATTTTCTGAAGTAAAAAGTTGTCAATTTCCAGAACGTAAGATATCTCTGTACATACAAATCGGTACAACGGATGGGCTTTTAAGAATCCCATGGGAACTCTTTGATTTTTTCGGGATAAAAGTAGCCTATGCCCACTCTTAGAGTGTAAACTAACTCTGTACCAAATTTCATCAAAATCGGTTAAACTACTGGGCCGTGAAAAGCTAACGGACAGACTGAGATACACTTTCGTATTTATAATATTAGTATGGATAAGTATATATTGCACGTAGTCCGTCGTAGTAACATAGAAAATTAATTTTGATGTGGTATCGATATACCCAAATTCGCCGTCCCAGCCCTAGATGGTGCACACAGTGACAAAATGACTTACGCACACAAAAATAATTGACACGCATTTTCAGTTTATTATCGGTCCATAGTTATAATACGTCCATGATCGAAACACTACTTGCTATGACATATCAGACAATGTTAACTGAAGCCTAACAATTTTTTTTAAATGTTCTCAATTGCCATTCTAACTTTTGTAAAAATTTTTTACCCTTGGTCGATTGCAAAAGATATGCTACAACTCGTTTAAAAATTTATTTTAGGATGCTTGTCTATTTAAGCGGTATAGGGCGGAGCAGTGTATTTTCGGCCATTCAGATTATTGTAATAACGGCTCCACTTCTGTCGGAATATAAAAAAATTCGGCCTTATTCCTTGTCTACATTGTAAATGAAGCCTCTGTGAAAGAATTTCAGATTTCTAGGTCCAAAGAGCGCTTGGGACGTGCGAGGGCTGGAAGTTGATGAGTTTGACTGACTGATTTAGGTATTTTCTTTTCACCTGCTATAATTACTATCGTAGGTATGAGATGGCGTAATAATTTTGTCATGTCACCTTTCAAGAATCTAATTAGTCACACTATCACACTTCACACTAATATTATAAAGGCGAAAGTTTGTATGTGTGTGTGTGTGTGTATGTGTGTGTGTGTGTATGTTTGTTACTCCTTCACGCAAAAACCATTTGACGGATTTGGCTGAAATTGAGAATAGAGATAGATAATATCCTGGATTAGCACATAGGCTACTTTTTATCCCGGAAAATCAAAGAGTTCCCGCGGGATTTCAAAAAACCTAGATCCACGCGGGCGAAGTCGCGGGCATCGGCTAGTTATAAATATACGTCTCCGCTCCGCTACGCTCTAGTGGAAACTCATCCTTACCAGTGATCCGGATTGTGAAGCCGATATTGTTTCTATAACGCGTCTGACGGATGTAACACAAATTGCCTTTGAAACGTGATACCTTTGAACGTCAATTTCTAACAATATTTTGACAGCACATACACACGAAAGTATAAAACATTGTTTTCAGGGGTGGTTTTGACATCAATGGTTTTATATACGGGGTATAACCAGAACGCTAGCAAAAACCAAGACAGGTGATAGTACTGATGATTACTGATAAGATACTATAAAAAACGGTTTTTTTAACGTTCACAATATATTGCAAATAAAACATCTGACTGACGCTAGAGGTCAATGAACATTCCGTAAATAGAACACTCGAAGTCAATGCTACGTCGTAGGTAGGACATTGACCCGAGTTTTACACGCTATAGTGCGAATGGGGGTTTGAAAAATACTAAACCACTAAAAGTACAAGACAAGTGTACAAGTGTTGTGTAAGTACAAGGCAAATGGTTATTGGCATTGGATTATGTTGACGTAGTATAATAATAACACTAAGTTTTTGCTAGCGTTCTGATTACTCCTGTATATTGTTTTTGACCCCCGAACCAAAAAGAGGGCTGTTATAAGTTTGACGTGTGTATCTGTGTATCTGTCTGTGGCATCGTAGCTCCTAATTGAATGGACCGATTTAAATTTAGTTTTTTTTTTTTTGTTTGAAAGGTGGCTTGATCGAGTGTGTTCTTAGCTATAATTGAAAAAAATCGGTTCAGCTGTTTGAAAGCTATCAGCTCCTTTCTAGTTTTCTTATAGAGGTTTTTGTGTGGAAGGTTTTTAAAATTTTGATAGTAAGTAATAGTTTGTGGAAGTATGGTTGATTTGGTTCAGGACAACATACTGAAACCAGTATGTTATACTACCTACTAAATAAGATTCTGTGTATTGCGTGTTAGTACTATCTAACTAGTTTCTCCTTTCACGAAAAGTTGCCTGGAGGAGATTGCTCAGAGCAATAAGGCCGCCTTTGCATACAATTGTTTTTAGTTATTTTTCTGTTTCTTCCTTTTGTGTTGATTATTTCATGTTTTGTGTGCAATAAAATTTGCATCTATCAATGTTTGCACTTGGATAAATGATTCGTGCATTTTCAGTAGATTCAATCCTTTGATATCGGATAATAATGATACCCGTACGTCAGCGAGCGTAGTTTCAAAGCTTTCGTAACTCGGGCTAGTGGATGTAGATCACACTAATATTATAAAGGCGAAAGTTTGTATGTGTGTGTGTGTGTGCGTGTGTGTGTGTGTGTGTGTGTATGTTTGTTACTCCTTCACGCAAAAACCACTGGACGGATTTGGCTGAAATTCGGAATGGAGATAGATATTATCCTGGATTAGCACATAGGCTACTTTTTATCCCGGAAAATCAAAGAGTTCCCACGGGATTTCGAAAAACCTAAATCCACGCGGACGAAGTCGCGGGCGTCAGCTAGTAACTTATACGAGAGTGATGAAACAAAGTTGTTATTTGCCAATGTTGTTTTCACGGTATAGCCACTAAACGCTAGTTTGACGACCTGACTGGCGCAGTGGAAAGCGCTGTAGTCTTATTACTAGGAGGTCCATGGTTCGATTCCCGGCAGGGATTTGGGATTTCTAAATTTCTGGTCTGGTCTGGTGGGAGGCTTTGGACGTGGTTAGTTACCACCGGACCAGCAAAGCCATGATGCCAAGCAATTTAACGTACCAGTACGATGCCATGGGGTATGGGTTTCATGAAAACTGCCATACCCCTTCCAGGTCAGCTCGCTATCATCTTAGACTGCATCATCACTTACCACCAGGTGAGATTGCAGTCAAGGGCTAACTTGTATCTGAATGAAAAGGAAAAAATAGTAATCAATTGTAGGTAGCCTATCTTATGAACGTTGACGAAATTCGGCCAAAAGGTACTTAGCTGGTATTCTGCAGACGGATATAAGTTATGATACTTTTTATTACGTAAAATCATGGAGTCCTCACGGGATTTTTAAAAATCTAACCTCAACCAGATATTATCTATACTTACTAAACATAATAGCTACCTCTTAGTTATTATAAAGAGGTAAAGTTTGTAAGTTTGTATGTAGGGGGTGATCTCCCAAATTCTTTTTTCGAAAATGGTCCGATTCTGAAAATTCTTTCACTGATATTATATAGAGCTACAGTATCCCCGAATATCCCCGAAGTCGTGGGAAAAAATTAGTCTACATTTATATCGTGTAGGTTCATGACGCTTATAAAAACTACCATCGGTTCGGAAAGCAGATTCTAGTGCGGCAAGAAATTCAGCAGTTGCTCTTCTTCAATCCCAGAAATGTTTCCAACGATCTTCTTTAAAAGGCCAGTAAAATATTTTTTCCTTCACATTTAGGCTACGAAAAGTACTCGAAAATTTTTATTTGAAGTGCACTTAGCTGCCATCTTCAGTTAATCCTATAGCTCTCGCAAGGTGCAATAGACCAAGAGACGGATGCAAAATTTCCAAAGTAATAATTTAATTTAAAAGGCTTTTAATATTTTTTTAATAATCTCTCATAAGCCACATTGGAGATGTCTCTCAAAAAATTCAAAATTTTCATAAAACGAAAATATATTAAAAGTTTTATTATAAATTACAGAATTATTGAAAAGATAAGAAAGCTTGGGAATGTGGGTATGAGTTGCTTTTACAGTTTTGTTAGTTTTAATAAGTTTAAATGAGTATTGTTAAATGGTAAGAAAAAAAACACTTGGGAGAGTTTGGTGTGGTCTCTGTCTACGAGTAAAGACGTCAGAAATTCTCGTAGCTTTCGTTTTGAGATAACGTAATTAAATATCACCATTACATCATTATCTTAAAAATCAACAATGACAATCAAAAAGCCTACAGCATCAGGTACGTTTTGAATTGCTTTGAATTTTATTTTGAGTTTTAATAGGTCCAGTATGATGCCACGCAGAAACCGATGAATGGGTTTAATCAAATTGCCATACCACTTTCATGATAGCCTATTTCCTTTTACATCACAGTTCACACCATCACCACCAGATAAGATCACAGTCTTGGACTAACTTGTATTGCAATAAATAAACTTTCTGATATGCCTATTTTAAAATGTGATGCTGAACCTGCAATTAGGGAATGCAGGACAAACAAGAAATACTGAGTATGCGCTGTTCAGTAAGAAAATGTAACCGATTCTTGGAACCATTCCAAACGGCCAAGACCTGTTCAAAAATTGGTTTCCTATAAGTTTTAACGTAACATTTCTATATCCATACTATAATATTATAAATGCGAAAGTGTGTCTGTCTGTCCGTCTGTACATCTGTCTGTCTGTCTGGCTGCTACCTTTTCATGGCCCAACAGCTTAACCGATTTTGACGTTTGGTACAGAGTTAGCTTATATCCGGGGGATGGACATAGGATACTTTTTATCCCGGAAATCAAAGAGTTCCCACGGGATTCCAAAATATCAATTTGCTTTACCGATTTGCATGAAATTTGGAACCGAGGTAGCTTGCGTTCCTGCAATTGACATAGGTAACTTTTTATCCCGGAAAATCAAATAGTTCCCACGGTATCTTTAAAAACCGAAATCCACGCGGACGAAGTCGCGAGCATCCTCTAGTTATTTATATGAATGGAAAAACTATGCAGTTTAAAACATGTCTACAAAATGAACCTGGTGAAACCTGGAACCAATTCCCTTCGGCGGTGTTCCCACTAGATTTCAACATGGGGTTATTTAAGAAACTGATCAATAAAATTCCTGAAAGACCGGCAACGAATCTGCGGTTCCTTTGGTGCTGCAAATGTTTATGGGCAGTGGTAATCACTTATCATCAGGTGACCTATCTGTTCGTTTACTCGTTTGAAAAAATTGGTTAAAAAGTGGCTACTGTCTCCTGCACTATTATTAAAGTTTTGCAACGAGAGCCATCGTACAGATGTCGCTAACGAGATTGCATCTTTAACGTTAAAGTAGTATTGGATCCGAGTACCTAAATAAATTTAATAAAAACCCAAAGACTACTTTTATTAAAAACTCCTTTACCAAATCAATTGGACTGATTGAGTAGGTACCTACTTATTTTATTAACGTAATAAGCATCTAGTAGTTTTCTTGGTCATTGAATTGCTCTTGTCTTTATTGGATAAGATTCAACGTTCAATGCCGGTTAGAATCTAAAGGAATAGGGGTTTAATTAAAACTGCCACATATCCTCTGCATCATCGCTTACCACCAGATAAAATTGCAGTCAAGGGCTAAGTATTTGAGCCTCGATAGCTCAACGGTTGAGGAGCGGACTGAATTCCGAAAGGCCAGCGGTTCAAACCCCACCCGTTGCAATATTGTCGTACCCATTCCTGGCACAAGCTTTACGCTTAGTTGGAGGGGAAAGGGGAGTATTAGTCATAAATAGCATGACTAATATATTTTTTTTTTAATGTGATTCAATTTTCAAATTAAGATAACTATACCAAGTGGGGTGTCATATGAAAGGGCTTTACTTGTTAATTCTAAAACAGATTTTAATTTATTTTTATGTATAATAGTTTTTGATTTATCGTGCAAAATGTCGGACAAAAATACCCGAGTACGGAACACTCAGTGCGCGAGTCTGTTTTTAATTTTTTAATGTAATTGGGGCGATAAGTTCTCGCCACTTCTATCCTTTCTAAATGGTGTGGAAACACTACCTACCTCATAAATAATTTTTTACTACCTTAAAATATGCTTTATAAATACGTTTTCGAATCTGCCACGAAGTTTCCAGCCTCTCTCAGCGACGAAGTACTTTAAAAGGTTAATTTAGGTACCTAAAGTTGTCAAAGCAAACTTAAAAGAAGTTGCTAATTTGCGATGACAGGTAGAGTTTATGTTGTTGACATTATGTATAGAAAACTATAAGCTTTTATTCTGTGCCTGTGATTTAAGTTTTTAGAAATCTCCCTTTCAGGAGTTCTTAAAATCCTTTCTTAGTGGAAGTCTACGTTACAGTGAAAACGTAATAATGATTCGAGCTGTATGTTGATCACCTCTGTACGTTAAATCTATCAAGTAGCGCGCCACCGCGTACGTTGTTTGTAGTTAGAAATTTTAACGCAAGCAGCAACAACAATCACACAAAGTATCAACTAATTCGGATGAACGATAGAATATCTACAAAGTAAGTACCTACCTACGAACACACAAACATGAATATCTATATCGTCATTTCAACCTACTGCCGACCTACTATTGAGCACAAGATCCCTATCAGAATGAAAAAAGTTTGGCCATAGTCGACCACATTGGCCCAGTGCGGATTGGCAGACTTACACACCTTACCGAACATAATGGAAATCTCTCAGGCATACGTCATGTTTCCTCGCGACACTATCAAGTGACATTCAGTTGCTAAAAATGCACATACCTAACCTAACTCTGAAAAGTTAAAGGTGCGCGCCCGGGATCGAACCCTGGCCGCCTGAATAGGCCGACGTCTTCTACTTGCTGACACTAGGCTTTACTGTGTTAGGTGGTTTTACTGATATCACAAGACCATGGCGTATCAGGAAATCCCGACAAGAGACCTACTCGTATGTCCATCCGTGGACGTCTATCTATCTGATGATGATGATGATGATTGATATCAGCAAAAATGAGCCTTAATTTTGCTATTATTCGAGATCTAACTTTCCTAGTAACACCCCCACATCTCAAGTTTCACTTTTCACCCTGGCTTGCGAAGTTCGCCAGCTTAACCGTAAACTGCAACGAAATACTTCAGGAGGCTAATTTACGACAACTTGTCAAAGCGAACTTGAAAGAACTTGTTAATCCATATTAAGATGTTCAAGATGCTGAGTTTTAAATGGTTCTCAACAAATATTAAAATAACTTGAAAAGTTCTTATTTGTTAGTCATAGTTAAGGAGCTAGCGAACACAAGTGTAAATTAAAAATTATAACACCCCCAACAAGTGAAGGTTACAGTAACTATAAAAGAGCTGATAACTTTCAAACAGCTGAACCGATTTTTTTGGATTATAGCTAAGAACACTCTCGATCAAGCTACCTTTCAAAAAAAAAACTAAAATAAAATCGGTTCATTAGTTTAGGAGCTACGATGCCACGGACAGATACACAGATAGGTACACAGATACACACGTCAAACTTATAGCACCCCTCTTTTTGGGTCGGGGGTTAAAAACAGTGTAAATTACACTTTTAATCAACGTTGTCTACCTACCATTTATTAAGCTTATTTTAATTTAAAACTGTCAAAACTTATGATTTTAGGTAACAGTCTTGAGCAAAGTGTTTAGTAGATTAGCACTACAAGTATTAATTTAGAATTCATTTGCCGACCTTTTTTAGTAATGTTAAAAAAAAATATGCAGATATTCTTTTAATTTAGTGAAAGACATCAGAATGGATTCCATTGTTACATGTTGTTGCATCAACATAAAACAGCCTATGGTACCTACGCTTGTTTCACTCAAAAAAGTAACTTTCAACTTTGCTACAAATAAATCTGTATTTACGCCAATAAACAATTTTGTAGAATAAGTGATTTATGCATGTTTTAATCCCCAATGCATATAAACTCCTGGCGACAGAGGGCTGAATGTGTGCACGACGAACCGCGCTCCGATGCAAGACCGGTGAAATAGCTACAGGAGCGAGCAGAAAGGCGCTCTCGACCAATCAGGAGCGAGCATTCTAAGATTGAAAATTATGTGCACGACGGAGCCGCGTTCCGCTGCAAGACTGGCGAAGTAACTACATGAGCGAGCAGAAAAGCGCTCTCGACCAATCAGGAGCGAGCATTCTAGGGTGAAAATTAGTTTTAACTTATGTTTTTATCTTATAAGAATTTGGCAAATTAATAAAGAATACATTGATTTAAAGTATAAGTATAGGTAGATAACTAAGAAAACTATGTAAAACCAATAATAAATAGAATCTAGGTCTAGTATTTGCGGAAATATAACTCGATATAGTTATTAAGGAAAAATGTAAATAACTTAGAAAGTATTGAATAATTGTAAATGTTTTTTGTTTATACGAATAAAGATTAGCGCGATCCCTAATCTGGGAAAAAACAGTACACCTAGGTTTTAGGCAAAAGGCTAAAACCTAGGACTTAAGGTTGTATAATTTCTTTAATCCATTACCCATAGATTAAATAGAAAACAGGAAAATAATATGTTGTAAACGATTCATTTGATCAAGATCTAGCCTTTTAAAACCAAAGACTTCAAATATAAGAAGTAAAGACCTAGGAAATCTAGATTCAAACACTAGAATTAATTTATGAAATTATTTAGTAAAGTAACATATGTAGAACATTTATTATAGGTAGTCTAGATAAATCTAGACGTCTAGCATACCAAATTGTACTTGTAACATGCATACTTTCGCTGCAACCGCGTCTCGCGAAATGAATGCGGGGACCTGGCGCGGGTGATATTTATAGCCTCGGTGGTGCGGGGCAGGGTCATATAAATATGCAAAATCCGAAATTCCGCCGTTATTCGGAAAAAAGACGTCGCAGAGTAAGCATGCATGATTCTAGGTATTGTAAATAAACTAGACTAAGTATTAGTTAAGGAATCAACATAATATGTAAATAGAAAATGGGAAAAATAAAGGCTTAACCACAGAGGGGGTGAGGCAGCGAATATTCTAGATAATTGGGCAAAAATATATATAAACGCGGGGGTGTCTCGACTGAACATTCCACTGATCACCGAACAAGAGTCAGCGACAAGAAAATCGGAAAACTGGGAAAATCGCTGCCTCACTACGCCTGGCTGGAGACTGCAGAACGACATAGCGCATTTTTATTGCACCTCGGGGTTGGGGGCGAGGTTCGATACCCTAGGAAAGCTACCCCCCACATTGTTTGGTCCTTCGAGCCGGATTAAGGAAAATTCTACAGAACCAAGTGCGGGTCATCGAAAATCAAGAAAATGCCTACAACGCGGTCTCAAGCCAACGCGTCGGAAAATATTGTTCCAGTCAGTGAGAATCATCCCGGCGGTGTGAGAAGTACCACTTCAAGACCTACTGCCACCAGCGGTGTGAGGGACTCCGTCTCAAGACCTACTGCTGCATCAAGCCGCGACACGTCAGCGGCCACATCGGAGAGTGCAGAACGCACCACAACCTCCGAGGGTACAGATCGTACCACCACAAGTGGATCAACCACGTCCACGGAAAATTCTATGGAAAACACGACATCTTCTAACGTCACGGCAAAACCAACGAGAGACCCCGGGCGCGCCAAACCGACGAAGTCGCATCGCTCCGGGTCAAGAAAGCTGAAAGAAGCTGAATTGAAGGAAAAACTGGCCGCCCTGAAGTTAGAAGAGATCCGAGCATCTATCGCTCTCGCTCAAGCACAATTGGAAAAGCATCACGCTGCCGCTACGGACGAAAAGGACCTGGCGTCAGCATCGGAAAATGAAGATGAAGGAAAAGAGGAACGTTCTAGCCACGTTCAAGAATGGCTGGAGGGAAAATCAGAAAAGGTGAACAATGATGGACGAGGACAGGGCGCTCGCAGTCGACACGACGACGGGAAATGCGAACACCGGGAAGAAGAAAACCGGCCTGCGCGTCAGCCACTCAACGTGGATGTTACCTCACTGGCAACAGCTCTCAGTCAAGCAGTACGGACGACGAGAGACGCACCGAAGTACCTCCAGGAGCTGCCGGTGTTCAATGGGCAATCCGGTAGTTGGCTAACGTTTCGCGCTGCTTATGAAGAAACCAAGGGGTTATTTTCAAAAACGGAAAATGTATCAAGACTGCGCCGCAGCGTCAAGGGGGCGGCGCATGAAGCTATCAGCAGTCTACTCATCAGCTCACCAGATCCCAAGAATATCATGGAAGCTCTGGAAAGAAGATTTGGGAGACCTGATGCATTGGCAATAAGCGAAATACAGAAAATAAAATCGCTTGGAAAATTAAGTGATAGCCCACGTGACCTATGTATATTTGCAAACAAAGTATCGAATATAATAGCTACATTGGAAGCCTTGAAGAAAATTCAATATATGTACAATCCAGAGTTGGTGAAGGCCACGATAGAAAAATTAACGCCGATTTTACGAAAAGCGTGGTATGACTATGCTGCGAAGGAAAAGGAGAACGTTCCTGATTTGAAGAAACTCGCAACATTTTTAAATGAAGAGGCGGACAAGTGCGGAGCGTACGCGCAACCTGAAGACATCTCAGGGTATAATGAGAGGTATACGAAGAAGAGGATCGAGCATACCTACTCCACGAAAGAGCAGAATACCAAGAAGGAACAATGTCCTGTTTGCGAATTAGACCACCAGTTACCCGAGTGCAAACGCTTCCGTGACGTCAACACGAACAAACGCTGGGAAATTGTAAAGAAGCATCGTATGTGTTTCCAGTGTTTAAGAAGCCCGCATCGTCGGTCTACGTGCAGGGCCAAGAAGTGTGGGCACGACGGCTGCAGTATGGCGCATCACCGGCTTCTCCATCACAAGAAAAGAGAGGCTTCACCGTCGCCGTCATCGCCGGTCGTCGCTGAAGTCACGTCTACGGTGGAAATCGTGGAAAACGCCAGCAATAGAAGCCGACAAGCATACTTAAAGATTGCACCGGTCACGCTGACGGGACCCACCGGTGCCCGCGTCGATACCTACGCCCTTATGGACGACGGCAGCACTATCACGTTGATCGACGAAAACCTGGCGGAAATATTGGAGCTCGATGGGCCGCGGGATCCTATGTGGGTACAAGGCCTTAATGAAACAGTGAGGCACGAAAACAGCCGACGCGTCGACGTCAAGATACGAGGACGGTTCAATGAAGAAGAGTTTACGTTACGAAACGCCCGCACAGTACAACGCCTTATGTTTACGAAACAGAATATCGAACAAAGAGAACTAAGGGACTGCGTCCACCTACAGAAAATTGAAGATAAATTGATATACAAGAACGCGAGCCCGAAGATACTTATCGGTCAAGATAACTGGGAGTTATTGTTGGCATTGGAGATCCGTACCGGTCGTCGAGATCAACCAGTGGCTTCAAATACACGACTAGGATGGGTTTTACACGGATGTCGCACGTCATATCACGAGAATGTCGCCTTCTGTGGTCACATTATACTCAAGGAACAAGATAACAAAATGGAAAATATGAGGAAGGAGTTCTTCAACATGGAAGCTCTCGGTATCAGTCCCAGAAGACAGAAGAGTAATCCAGAAGAACGCGCGATGAAAATTCAAAAGGAAAATAGTAGAAGATTGCCCGATGGCCGCTTCGAAACTTCGTTGCTATGGAAACAAGATGACTTCGTTGTACCTAACAACTACGATGACGCCTTCAAGCGATTGAAGATTTTAGAAAAAAAGTCAGACCGCGATCCGGTTCTCAAGGAAAAATACGACGCAACGAAAAGAAAACGTACGAAACCGAATCCCATAGAAGATCCTAACTGGACAAGGGGCCGAAAAATCGAAAAGGACTCAAGTACGAGTGTGAAAAGAAGAGAAAAAAGAAAATTCGTGCATTTGGAATCAGATTACGTTCTAAAAGCGGAAAAACTATGGGTGCGAGAAGTGCAAGCACAATCATACGCGAGTGAAAGAGAACGCATCATACGGGGAAACGCCCCCGGCCCACGTGACAAGCTCGCAAGTCTGAGTGTTTACCTAGAAAATGATGGGCTAATTCGTCTACGGGGAAGAATCAAAGCGACTACGGAAATCACCATGGAAACGGTCAACCCTGCTCTGCTAGATGGAAAACATAAATATACAAAAATGTATATTCAATGTGTACACGAAAAAATGCATCACGGCGGCGTCGAGTTGACTGTGAACGAGTTACGACAACGATACTGGATCACGCGAATACGACCTACGGTGAAAAGTGTTATAAGGAGCTGTCAGATATGCAAATTAAGAAAAACGAAGCCGATGACACCGTCGACGGGGGACCTACCACCAGCGCGACTCACAGCATCTGGCGGACGAGTTTTGGAGACGTTGGGTGAAGGAGTACCTTCCCCAGCTACAACAGCGGCGGGAGCCCTACCATACCGGCTCTCACCCCAAAGTCGGCGATCTAGTCATCATCTGCGATCCAAACCTACCCAGGAACGTATGGCCACGAGGACGAGTATCTCGAGTATATCCAGGGCCGGACGACGAAGTACGCGTCGTGGACGTGACGACGAGCAACGGGCACGTGCTGAAAAGACCAAGCAAGAGGATCGTCGTGCTACCAGTATTAGAGCCGCATGCTGCGACCGGCGGGAGATTTTTGTGTTGTTTCGGATTGACTATGCTGCGTAGGCCCTACTGGCCGCTACAGCGTCACCGGGGGGGGTGGCAAGCGCGAAGCTCCGCCTGGGATGAGCCCTAGGGCTCGAAGAAAATAGATGTAGAGGTCGGAGGCAACGTCCTCCTAAGGGCGCCTCCTGTGAGGCTCGGACCACGGCTTAGGCTGACGTTGGGATGGGTGGATTGGTCGGACTAGCTAGTCCACACGTCCCCGAGGCCGTGGCGTGAGTCCACGTCCGGGTGACGTAAGAAATCGGGGACCTCGTCTTCGCCGGCGAAGACGCTGTAAATTGTTTGAATCGTGTAGCCCTACAAGAAAGGGAGCATTGTCCGTCATAATTTGGTCGTCGGGATCGTTAAGGACGTGCTTTGGGCGTCTTTTGTCGGGAGGGTCGTTACGGTCGGGGGTATAAGTTGATGCCCCAACTACCAGGGGGTTGGGGTGTTTGGTGGCTTTCTCAAAATAATTTTTGGAAAGTTGTTTGAAGTAATAGGCTATGGTCGGGAGCTGGAGGTCTCTATGGAGGTCTACATTACGCACGTACCACGGGGAGCCTGTGGCCATGCGCATGAATTTGTTTTGTAGGACTTGGAGGGGTTTGAGGGAGGAGGGTGGCAAATGTGCAAATGCGATGCAGGCATATGACATTATTGGCCGGATGCACGTCTTATATAGCGTGACTTTATGTCGGAGTGACATTTTGCTCTTAGCGCAAATCATGGGATAAAGACGACTCATAACATACGATGCCCTTTTACGGACTCTACGTATGTGCGCCTTGAAGCTCATCTTATTATCGAAGGTTACACCCAAATACTTGGTATTAGTTTGCCAGGGAATGGGGCGGTCGTAAAGGGTTAATTCGGTCCGTCGGAGTGTGTCAAGTGATTTTCTTTTTGCCTTTTGAAAGAGCACTGCTGCGCTTTTCTCCGGGTTAACCTCTATTCTCCAGAGGCGGAACCAGTGGCCTAGGCTACTGACCGCCTTTTGGAGTCGAGCTTTAACAATTTGGAGTTTTACATGAGAGCTGAATAGAGCGGTATCGTCCGCGAACTGAGCTATGTGGACATCGGGGGATCTGGGAATGTCGCTGGTGTACAGCGCGTACAAGAGGGGTGAGAGCGCGGAGCCCTGAGGGACACCTGCTCGGATAGGCCTTGGGGAGGAAAGAGTCCCGTCCAGTCGGTAGCGGAAAGTTCGATTGGTGAGAAATTCTCGTAGTAAGTGTACGAGTCTTTCGGGCACGCCTAGATGGTATAGCTTATATATTAAGCCGGCGTGCCACACCTTGTCGAAAGCTTTGGCTACGTCAAAGAAGAGGGCTCCCGTAGGGACACCATTCACACTGAATCGATTGAAGTTGTGAAGGATGTGCTCCGTGAGGCGGTGCACTTGGTGGACGCACGAGTGTCTGGATCGGAATCCGAATTGCTCGTCGTTTAGGAGGTTTTTCTCCTCTACCACGGACTTAAGTCGGCTGAGTATGACTTTCTCATACACTTTGCCAAGGGTGTTGAGTAAGCTGATGGGTCGGTAACTTGTAGGGAGGTTCCTAGGTTTGCCTGGCTTGGGGATACCTATGACGGTAGCTTCTTTCCACCTATCGGGGAAGGAGCAACCCGCCATGAGGGTGTTAAAAATGACAACCAGGAGGTTGATTAGTATATCGGGGAGTAGCTTAAGGGTTTTGTTATTAATAGAATCGGGACCTGGAGCTTTTTTGGCGTGTAATTCCTTGATAATTTGACGAACTTCGTCGCTAGTCGTCGGGGGGATGGGGTCGCCTTCTGGGGCGGAAGAGAAGATAGTTTCTAGTTTGCTTTCAACTAGTTCTATTTGGGCTTTGTCTATAGAGATGGTGCTCGGGGAGCATTGGGATTCTAGGCTGTCGGCCAAGCATTCGGCCTTATCGACATCTTCAAAAGCGGGAGGTTGGTTGGGACGTAAAAGTGGAGGAGTGGCCGAGACAGGGTCGGCTTTGAGAGCTCTCGCCAGGCTGTAGTAGGCTACATGCGAAGGCGTTAGTTCACTCAGCCTCCTGTCCCATTGTTCGTCACGGAGTTCGGCAAGGCGAGCCTTAACCTCCCTCTGGGCTTTCCAGAGTTCTCTCCGATTGTCGGCGTTTGGACATGCGTCATGGGCTCTACGTCTAGAAGGTCTCATCAGAAACGGAGGAATTCTTCACCACCGTACAATCCAAGGCCCAGAAGCGAAAGCTAAAGGCCTCAAAATCCCATGCAAACCCACCCAAAAAGGTAGGCATCGCAGCCACAGACGCTGAGTCCCATCCCTCCACCTCTCAGGCGACCCCCGAGGAAGAGTCGGAAGACTCTCCCATGGAGGACCCGCCAAGGGAGAAAGTCCCTCCTCTCTTCATTAGAGAGAAGCTCAGCTGGCAGCGCATACTGCCTTTAATAGACCAGCAGGGCATCTCCTTCACGAGTGCCCGCTCGACCGCCATAGGCATTAAAGTCCAATGCCCAACGTCAGGCGACCATCGCCTGCTGACAAAGACTCTCCGACAGGAGAATGTAGGTTTTCATACCTACGCTCTTCCCGACGAACGCGTGCTGCGCGTAGTCATCCGCGGCCTTCCCAAAGAGCTCAACACTGAGCTCATTAAGGCAGACCTCCTTTCCCAGGAGCTGCCAGTCCTAGAGGTTCACAGGATGTACCATCCCAGAACCAAAGTCCCCTACGAGATGGTGCTCGTTACCCTAGAACTTACCCCCGCGGGTAAGAGAATCAACAACATTACTTCGGTATGTCGCCTCACCGGCCTAAGAATTGAACCCCCCCATAACCGCGGCAGATTGGGCCAATGCCACCGCTGCCAATTATACGGCCATTCCGCAAGAAATTGCTTCGCCCACCCTAGGTGCGTAAAGTGCCTAGGGGACCACGGCACCTCCGACTGCCCTAGGACGCAACCGACCGAGGAGCCCCCAAGCTGTGTTCTTTGTAAGGCCCAAGGACATACCGCGAACTATCGTGGATGCCCTAAAGCTCCCAAAGAACCCAAGCGAAGGGTCAAACCGGCCGGCCGCAAACCCGCCGCAGCCCCCCAACCGACCCAAAAATTCGTCCCCGCACCGGCTCCGGCCACAAACGCGTGGGACAAACCACTTCCCAGGGCTAATCCCCCTGCGCCCAAACCCACCCAGGCTCCTCCAGCCAAGCCCGCCCAGCCAGCCCCGGTCAAGGCTCCCGCGCCCTCGCCTAAGCCCAAAACCCTAACGGAACAAACCCTCCAGACGTCCGCAGTAATAAACGCTGCGGATAATCTCAGTTTAATTCAAACTGTCCTCGCCACTATTGACATAGTGGAGATGGAAGTTTTTGCTCGGACCTTCAAGAAAGATCCCGTCTCAGCACTCACCCAGCATCTGGGTCTACTCCTCTCCATAAAAAACCTCAACTCAACCGTTAATGGGTAGTACGACCACAGGTAGATTAAAACCCCACTCCCTATCTGTCGCGTTTTACAACGCAAACGGCCTTATCGACCAAATGGACGAAGTCCGCGACTTTGTATGTGCACACCAAACAGACATCCTCCTAGTTCAAGAGACCTTCTTGAAACCTAGCAGAAATAACCCTAAAATTGCCAATTTTAACTTAATTAGAAATGACAGGGCCACTGCTAAGGGTGGCACTGCCATATACTACAGAAGGGCCCTTCATTGCACTCCTCTCGATCCTCCACAACTAACCAATATGGAAGCTTCTATATGTCAGGTGAGTATGACCGGCCATCCGTCGATCATACTAGCATCAATCTATCTCTCTCCTTTGAAAGACCTTCTAGAAAGCGACATCCGCGCACTCCTCTCATTAGGAGACTCCGTCATCTTGGCTGGAGACTTTAATGCCAAACATCAAAGTTGGAATTGCCGCTCCCCGAATACACGAGGACGACAACTCGAAAGACTGACTCATAGGCCCGATCTTAACTTCATAGTTATAGCCCCTGACACACCGACTCGTTACCCAATGACCGACATTGCAACAGACAGACCGGACATACTCGATATAGCCCTTCTGAAGAACATCGCCCTTCAGGTGAGTCCCTTAGAGGTACTATCCGAGCTATGTTCAGACCACCGTCCCGTCCTAATGCGGCTAGGACCCCCGCCCACCGCGGCCCCCCCGACAAAAACAGTCATTGATTTCAAGAAGCTCGCCGAGCAACTTAATTCTATAGACTCAGTGCACATATCCCAAATTCCTGACACCATAGATAACTTAGATGAAGCGCATGCAGCCTCACTGCACCTTACCAACCACATCCGCGATGCTCTCAGCGCCTGCTCCCGACAGATGCCGAACGGTTTCACCCGTCGACAGCTGCCGGACGACGCTAGAGAGCTTATCACAATCAAAAACCGGCGGGAGAAATGTGCACGACGAACCGCGCTCCGATGCAAGACCGGTGAAATAGCTACAGGAGCGAGCAGAAAGGCGCTCTCGACCAATCAGGAGCGAGCATTCTAAGATTGAAAATTATGTGCACGACGGAGCCGCGTTCCGCTGCAAGACTGGCGAAGTAACTACATGAGCGAGCAGAAAAGCGCTCTCGACCAATCAGGAGCGAGCATTCTAGGGTGAAAATTAGTTTTAACTTATGTTTTTATCTTATAAGAATTTGGCAAATTAATAAAGAATACATTGATTTAAAGTATAAGTATAGGTAGATAACTAAGAAAACTATGTAAAACCAATAATAAATAGAATCTAGGTCTAGTATTTGCGGAAATATAACTCGATATAGTTATTAAGGAAAAATGTAAATAACTTAGAAAGTATTGAATAATTGTAAATGTTTTTTGTTTATACGAATAAAGATTAGCGCGATCCCTAATCTGGGAAAAAACAGTACACCTAGGTTTTAGGCAAAAGGCTAAAACCTAGGACTTAAGGTTGTATAATTTCTTTAATCCATTACCCATAGATTAAATAGAAAACAGGAAAATAATATGTTGTAAACGATTCATTTGATCAAGATCTAGCCTTTTAAAACCAAAGACTTCAAATATAAGAAGTAAAGACCTAGGAAATCTAGATTCAAACACTAGAATTAATTTATGAAATTATTTAGTAAAGTAACATATGTAGAACATTTATTATAGGTAGTCTAGATAAATCTAGACGTCTAGCATACCAAATTGTACTTGTAACATGCATACTTTCGCTGCAACCGCGTCTCGCGAAATGAATGCGGGGACCTGGCGCGGGTGATATTTATAGCCTCGGTGGTGCGGGGCAGGGTCATATAAATATGCAAAATCCGAAATTCCGCCGTTATTCGGAAAAAAGACGTCGCAGAGTAAGCATGCATGATTCTAGGTATTGTAAATAAACTAGACTAAGTATTAGTTAAGGAATCAACATAATATGTAAATAGAAAATGGGAAAAATAAAGGCTTAACCACAGAGGGGGTGAGGCAGCGAATATTCTAGATAATTGGGCAAAAATATATATAAACGCGGGGGTGTCTCGACTGAACATTCCACTGATCACCGAACAAGAGTCAGCGACAAGAAAATCGGAAAACTGGGAAAATCGCTGCCTCACTACGCCTGGCTGGAGACTGCAGAACGACATAGCGCATTTTTATTGCACCTCGGGGTTGGGGGCGAGGTTCGATACCCTAGGAAAGCTACCCCCCACAGAATGGTAGGGCAAAGTAATGGAGTTCCCTTGTACGGGTTTCCCTAAAGTCTAAAGTGTTGAGTTTTGGGCAAATCCAACCCCCTGACGCGGGGCATAAAACATGTAGACCAGGAGGCGGGGGTTAAAAAGTTAAAAAACATTAAAAGTTTTCTGTTTTCCGCAATGCGAGTGAAATATCAAATAACATTTGAATGCATAAATGTTACTTTGTTTGGCTTATTTTGACTTTTAAGCATGTTTCAAAGAACAGATGAAATTTTTAGTGACCATTTTTAATATTAAACTGATTTGTAAAAAAAAAAAATATAATTTATTATTTTAATTTAAATAGATAACCCTGTAAAGCGAGTTTGAGCTGATTTTATAGAAAAGGTATATTCTGTTTTTTTTTTTCAAAATTTTATGTAAGCCTATAACTGCTACATTTCAGCCTTACAGCTCTTAGGTAGATATAGTTTATTTTTAAAATGACTGTAACACACAAACAGACGTGGACAGAAGCACCGACGCAACAGACTGGATGAAACTATAAGGGTTGCTCTTATTATCACGGAACCCTAAAAACGTTGAAGAAGGTAACCGACTCTTCGCTTACTTGCCGAAACTTTACAACTTAACCACTTCAGGTGGAAGAGGTAAAAAGTTCCCAAGCGATGCCAAGCCTTCGTAAGTCCGTAAACACTTGTAAGATGTCCATTAAACGATAGATCCTGTATCAGTCAATTCCGTCAGTCATGAGTGATAAATAATTGATATAGCAGAGACTTACCATTAGGTAATTATCATTTGTAATCCAATCATCGCAATGCAGGCAAAGTTAATCAAATCAATCGATATGTAATCAAGGGAAATATGTAAGAAAACATCGTGAGGAAACCTAAATGCCTGAGAGTTCTCCATAATATTTTCAAAGGTGTGTGAAATCAGCCGATCCACACTTGACCAGCGTGGTAAACTATGGCCTAAAATATTTATTCTCAAAAGAGACCCTTGCTCAGTAGTAGACCAACGATGAATTGAAACCATGATAATCTCAATCGATAAATTACTTAACAACGTTGTTATATTTCTCAATTTTTTTTTGGTTTTTGTTGTCGAATAACAACGTTGCTAAGTAATTACTGACCCATAGATAACTGATGGATAGAGTAATAATTTGGCTGAAAGGATAGCGGGTATAATTGCCCCGCTTTGCGGTCATGAACCAAAATAGTTTTAAATCAAAGATAATATTGTAACATTTCTGTATATAATATTTTATTCAATATCGATGGGGGGAAAAGTTATTGAACATTGAAAAGAGTATGGATCAAAAGGTTTTTCTTTCATGGTACAAAAAACATTTGATTTTTTCGTGATTCCCTTGACCCACAACAACGCGACCACAGAACCCGACCTATGTCAGTGTAGGTCAGAGCCATACTCGATTGTGCCCGCAGCCGCGGGTATGGTTTCCATACTAAAGTGCCCATTTACCTTTATAAATAATTATTATCAATATTTATCTGTAATCTGTCGTTGAGTTAATTTTGCAATGTTGTTATTTGATTTGAACCTTGCAATAAACTCATTTTTTTTACAAACAACAACGATGCTAAGTACCTAACTTATCCTTAGATTACAGATGAATTGTATTAAATTGACCATTAGATGGTCTGGATCATGATGAGTATCCGTCAGTCACAGCAACACACACACATGATTGAAGCAAAACTGACAGCTAAACATTGTGTAATGAACCCTTAAATCCGTTAACTACTTTTAGCACGATACACAATCTGTCACAGTTTGCACCATTTACTTTTAGGGATCCGTACCCGTGCCAACAAGGCCCTAAATATTACCAATTCTCCGCTGTCCATCCGTCCGTCAGTCAGCGGCTATATCTAGTGAACCGCAACGGATAGTTGAAATTTTCATAGAATATGTATTTCTATTGCCATTATTACAGCATATAATAAAAAATTCAAACTGGCCGCTACGAAAATTTGAAACAATTAAAAAGTGTTATTCTATTACGCTACGGAATCCTTCGTGTGTGAGTCCGACTAGAACTTGATTGATTTTTATACCTGCCTAGAACTAATGGCGAAAAGTATGAACTCTTTTACTTGTAACGCTGAAAGGGATATTACTTATGGAAATGTTATGCGCATTTATGTATTACCTGGCTGGATTTCTGGAAATCCTTACTGAGTGTCTACAGTCACGGTTCCTACGTTATAAAACTAACAAATTCTACAAAATCTCAAATTTCTAGACCCGGACCTTGAGCTTTAATGTCTATAATGATATAATGTCAGTCAGTCAGTTTCTTATGTTATAAGTACCTTTATATTAGATATCGTTTTAAGGTAAATATTTATTTTGTTGCTGCGTTGAACTCAAAAATTATTTCTGCTGAACCAATTTTTACTAGCACTTTCCCCGTCTTTATCCGCGTCTTTTAATTTATAGCTTATCTAATTTATAGCACTCAGAGATAATGTAGAGCTACAATACAATACATTATCAGTGAAAGAATTTTTAGAATCGAAACATGAGTTCCAAAGATTATCCCTAAGTACATCCAAACGTGCAAACTTTACCTACCTCTTTGTGTGTCAATAAATGTGTTAAATATATACAATACATAAATATGGGTTCCTTTTATATATGTATAATATATAGGTTGACTAGAAGATGCCCGCGGCTTCGCCCGCGTGGATTTCGGTTTTTTGAAATCCCGTAGGAACTCTTTGATTTTCCTATGTGCTAATCCAGGATATTATCTATCTCCATTCCAAATTTCAGCCAAATCCATTCAGTAGTTATTGCGTGAAAGAGTAACAAACATACACACACACACATATACAAACTTTCGCCTTTATAATATTAGGTTGATTAGTATCCGGACATTTAACAATTTAAAACTAATAGTCATATATAAGTAAATAAAGAAATTCAAGGTTATTAATTATGTTTCAAGGGTGTTTTACAATTGCTGTTCAAAGTTCAAAATTAATAAATCATTTTATTTTAATGCTTATGCGAGAGACCCTAAAAGTAATTATTAAAAGTACATACATTTTTCAATATCTTATATGTTGACTGTGGTATATTATCTCTGTGATATATTATTATCTTTAGTGCCATCTGAAATATAACATTTTTTCTAGGTCTACATTAAATAGAAAAGATGCAAAATCTTAAGAATTATCTGAAATGAAATCACTTCATTATTTTATCATCCCTAAAGCAGGAAATTACCTTCCACCTAGTTTATATCAACTCCGAGTACATATTTTATTTATGAAAAAAACCGGTCAAAGACGAGTTGGACTCACACATGAAGGGTTCCGTGCCATCGTACAATATATACCTACCTAACACTTATGTGTAAGCCTGCAAGTGAATGACGGACGGCGCCGTCTACATTTAAGCAGACAGCTTAGTAGCCATCTAGATTTAGTAAACTACTTAATTATTTTTTATGAACACTTTTTAATGTATTTTTTGTGATGCAACCATAAATTCACGGTTTTCGGATTTTTTCCTTTACTTGTGCTATAAGACCTACCTAGCTGCCAAACATGAATGTAGGTCAACGGAAAGTACCTACCCGATTTGATTCCCTTTTCTTGATAGACACGACATAGACAGATATCAAAGTGATCCTATAAGGGTTCCTTTTTTCTTTTTGAGGTAGTTACGGAACCCTAAAAATAATTCCATTAGTGTCACAAATCCTACCTTCTATTTAAAGTGTTGAAAGGTATTTTATGTATGCTAATTTTATGTGCATACTTCCCTGTTCCACAGTTTTTTCTCTCTCGCATTGCTTTTATCTTTAATTTATTGCTTGCACACGGTGCTACAAAATTAATGATACTAGCGAGTAGCGAGGTATTTTATTCTAAATACACGACAAATATGGACATACTTTTCAACATACATTTCTACTTACTGGTGGTAATTTTCAACTGGCTGGTGACAAAAAATACATTGCCCCAATGTACTCGGCCAACATGCACAAAGCCACCAGGCGTACGTGAGCGCAGATTTTCATACAAATGCCAGTGAATCTCGGCCATCGATCTTGGCACAATTTGCATGCACTGTTCACACATTGACCGCCGATCACACATTGATTGAGTCGCCGAAGTCATGGGCCATTGTGTTCTGAAACCATTATATTTTTAGTACCTCGTCACTGGGCATATGCGAGGTATATGCGTGATACCTTGTTCTAAAATCTATCATAGAAAACTCGCAAAAGTTTTTTTTCAAATTCTGATATTTTTTTACCCTTACCTCATTTGATCCCATGGGATGCTTTGATCTTCACAAGAAACATGATTGAGACATACAAAGGAAACGCTAAAAAAAGAGTAAAAAGTAACATTGAATTAACACACATGACCACAATATCTGTCATAGTAATGCACAACCATATAATTAAGAACGAAGTCTAATTAGGAAGTTTAAGTAGGAATCAAAAAAGCTTACTTTTGCTACAAGTTTGACATTATATTTCAAATATGAAAGTGCTTTCTACTTAGTAGAAGCGCACAGTGTTTTACACAACAAGTGTAAATTAAAAATTTATAACACCCCCGACAAGTGAAGGTTACAGTAACTAGAAAAAAGCTGATAACTTTCAAACGGCTGAACCGATTTTCTTAGATTACAGCTAAGAACACTCTCGATCAAGCCACCTTTCAAACAAAAAACACTAAATTAAAATCGGTTCATTAGTTTAGGAGCTACAATGCCACAGACAGATACACACGTCAAACTTATAACACCCCTCTTTTTGGGTCGGGGGTTAAAAATAGTATGTAATAAGCCTATAAGAGACAATCTTTCTTAAAAATGTGGTTTCAAGATTCAAAATTCCGCTTAAAATTCGTAGCAACTCGGCGAGCGAAATAGGCTCCAAAAATATCACTGGCCCGGATACTCGTATATCAAATTATAGAGATGCTTGCAAAATACTTGTGGCAAATCTCACTCTATCTCGAGATTAAATTCACGACAAGAGCGCAGGAATCTATGTACGCACTGGCTGTTTAAAGCGCCGCGTTTATTGCAAGAAAAACGCTGTAACATAAGTTGTACCTACCAGCAAAAATTCTGAGAAATAAGCCATATTTAAAAAAAGGAAAAGCTGTGATAGCGTAGTGGTCGCTCCAGGAATCGCGCGTTATAAACGCCGCGTGTATTAGTAGTGATTGAAGACTAAAATTCTAAAGGTCATTAGGATTTTTGCACCCGTTGGATATTTCAAGTATATTTGGAGTACAAGTTAATATGGAATGGAGATCCATTCCATATTAACGCTTAGTAAGAGGGAAAAGTGGAACAGTCTTATCATCTTATATTATAAGTATAGAATGACTCACGTTCGGGGGCCTTTTACATAAGGACTCGGGAATAAGTCACGATAGCTTAAACATCTTAATATATTATTCAAAAGTGTGTGTGCTCGTTTGGTACTTTTTATGACCTATCTTCTCGAATGATTCCAAAAAATTTGTTAAAAAGCTTAATAAAGTCATCTGAATAGAGATAAAGTTTGTTTTTTATGCCGGTGTAAAGCTTCTTTTATTTTGTAATATTTATAAGTTTCTAATATTTTTCGATGGATCTAGAAAAACTATATTAGGATCCGTATAAGCTTTTAAAAATTACCACAGACGAAGTTTTAGGCAAAAGCTATTATCGTTATAGTCTTTATTACCATTATTTCAATGCCTTCAGTAAAAAGAAAGCAACTCCAATTTGTCACTTCAAGAGTATTTCGCAGTTGAAAATCTATAAGTATTTAACTATTATAAACATTGTATTATGTTTTTTGTTTCTCCTGAAAAGTATACCGAATTGGAATTATTCACTTTTTACTCGGGGCACTGGTTTTACGGTAATAATTATAATATTAAGAGTGCGCAACAAAACAAAACGAAAAAGCCAGTTTATAAACTCAATAAATTGACAACTCTTACGGAACTCCTTCTAAAAACACTCCAAAATAAAAGTTTTTCACTTCAATAAACAGCGGAAAATCTTGGCAAGGAAACATGAAAACTGTTAAATTTGTTCCACAGTTGTAGACTCGCTGGATATTTGGCACGGCTCGAGGATTTATTGTGCGTATTAGTAGCCAGTAGGTAGCCAGATTTGCATACCGAATATTTGGTTCACTTGACCAGAATTTATAAAGCTAATAAGGTGAATAACTATGCATATTAGTCCACAATTTCATAGTAATATTATAACCTAACTTATTCCGCGACTTCGTCCACGTGGACTACTCAGGGGTTTAGTTTTCAAAAATCCTTTCTTAGCGGATACCTACGTCGTAAAATAATAATAATAAAAATAAATCTGCATGTCGAATTTCGGCCTGATCCGTCCAGTAGTTTGAGCTGTGCGTTGGCAGATCTGTCAGTTAGATTAAAAACCCATCTACTTTCAGCCACCTTTTTCAGGTCATCAATCCAGGGCTAGATGTTGTCCTATGATGCGCTTACCGGCACATGGTCCATACTCCAGAACACGTCGTCGGTTGCATTGCCCGTCGGTTCTGCGACAGACATGGCATACCCATTGCCACTTCGCTTGTTAATCTTCTTCTGTGAATTTCCCGTTCCGTAATATATCCCTGAGAGTGAGATGTTGATTTTTCACATACTATCTGTGAAATGGTCCATCTCTAGTGGACAGTAAATCGCAGCGCTTTAAGAGAACCAGTACGTAGCAATCCAAATCCTTGGCTGACAAGCGTCAACATTTTCACCAGCCTGTGTCAGCAGGCTGGTGGCTTTGCTGTAGGTGGGTGGATGGTAAAACGCAGCGCCTTATGAGAACCAGTGCGTAACAATCCAAATTCTTGGCTGACAAGCGTCAACATTTTCAGCAAGGTGTGTCAGCAGGCTGGCGGCTTTGGTGTAAGTAGGTGGATGGTAAAACGCAGCGCCTCATGAGAACCAGTGCGTAACAATCCAAATTCTTGGCTGACAAGCGTCAACATTTTCAGCAAGGTGGGTCAGCGGGCTGGCGGCTTTGGTGTGGGTGGGTGGATGGTAAAACGCAGCGCCTTATGAGAACCAGTGCGTAGCAATCCAAATCCTTGGCTGACAAGCGTCAACATTTATCAGTGTCTCGACAAACGACAGCAATTAACATGCCGCCATTGTTAGCGACCCCCTTCCCCTCCCGGCACCCCCGCTGCACCCATTGTCTATGCTTTATGAGACGTTTAATGTACCTGTCTCGAATGTAACATGTATTGTTCAAACATTCATACATTGCTTTATTAGGTGGAATTTGATTTATCTTAAGCCCTAAAGTCAAGTATCCACTAGCAACAAAACTTGCAGAAGTCACTATCATTGTCATGTCAATTGCTCCAATAGACATATTTTACCTACTCATCCCAGAATTTATTTATGAAGCGCATTTTTGAACCTCGATTTTCGTTCACGTAAAAGTGTTAGGATTTGATTCAAAATGTGAAGTTTATTTCTAAAGCAGAGTTTGCAACGGTAATAATATTGCAGAATCGATGCGCGCGTCACCTCGCTCCCTGCATGATAAGGACCAGATCGGGTAATTGAAGTAAATGCAGCATTTGAATGCATAGAGCGTTGGTTGCTTGATATCTTTATGCACCAAATGCAAGATGATTTTCAATTAGAATGGTCCTGGCCGCTAGGTGAAATCCGACTACGGTGAAGCCCAAAAAGAAGGTTATGTGTTTGACCGGATTTATGTGCTTTCAATGTACGAGCTGAAAAGACGCAGTGCGAACGCAGTCAGGGGGTTTTTTTTAACTTTTCAAATTTTATTTGCGAGGATAAAATCGTTTTGTAAGCGCGGATATAACTACTAGGTACTTGATGCCTACAATTTCATCTGCGTGGGTTTAGACTTCTGAAAATCCCGTGGAAACTTTTTGATTTTTCAGGATGAAAAGTAGCCTATATCACTCTCTAGATCTCTTAATATACCCATGCAAAAAAATACGTCGATCCGTTGCGTTGCTCTGTTGCGACATAATTGAAGGACAAACCAACAAACGAATATACTTTCACATTAATTTTATAATATGGCTAAGTGACTACTTTCGGGAAAATAAGTCTTAGTATTGAAAGACAGGCCGTATTTAAAGATAATTTTAAAATCACGTGGATATTCCGGTTTTCCGTTTTGGTGTAATTGAAGGATAAACCTACTAACAAACACGTTTCAGTATTTAGATTAATATGGCTAAGTGGTTACTGATTATTTTCGGGAAAAGTAATGAAAGATACATAACTTTACAAACACAACACAAAAATTCTCTATGTATTGAAAGATAGATAACTTTACAAACACAATACAAACTTTCCGTATCAGGCATTAAAAGAAAATGGTATGAAGTGGAAAGTATCAAATGAATACTCAGGAAATCCGTTAAACATGTGAAATTCATTACGATAAACCACCTCCGAGCGAAACACTCTGAATCGTTAATGTAATGCCCGGAGCGTATCACCTAAAACACTTATTTACTCTTGTAATCGTTATAGGTACACGTAATCGCTCATTAAACTGTAAATACTTGTGGAAATATGATTTAAAATAAAGGGTACAATAAGCCGCTTTTTGCACAACTGTCCATAAAAGGAGTGTACCTACCTAATGTTTCAGGGTTCATGTATGTATGCATGTGATTTTCTTTATAAATATTACTTCTAAAAGCCTGAACAGATTTGGATGTATTGGGGGGCTATGAATTTTTTGAAAAATTCAATATTGTTGAACAGTCGTGTTTTTAACCCCCGACCCAAAAAGAGGGGTGTTATAAGTTTGACGTTTGTATCTGTGTATCTGTCTGTGGCATCGTAGCTCCTAAACTAATGAACTGATTTTAATTTACTTTTTTGTTTGAAAGGTGGCTTGATCGAGAGTGTTCTTAGCTATAATCCAAGAAAATCGGTTCAGCCGTTTGAAAGTTATCAGCTCTTTTCTACTTACTGTAACCTTCACTTGTCGGGTGTGTTATAAATTTTTAATTTACACTTGTTACACTCTTAAGCTGCCAAGACTCTAGGAGTACATAGTTTTGAGCAATAGAAACCTTGATAATATTAAACTGACGAATCCCAACGCTCAATCCTAGTGCTGCAACTTTACTGCCTCAGTCATAAAGATTCAGGAACAGAGTCAGTTGGTGACTTCACATTGAAGGAGCAACGACTTCATGATTTAATTCCAAATCCCAACTCCTAAATGCTAACGATGCAAAACCAGCATTTGGAAACCATAGGGGTTCAGAAACTTGGAGATAATATCTTTTCACATTAAATCATAATATTGACATTTTTAACAATAATATTAATATATTTAAAAAAGAAATTCATCAACTTTTTTCGTAACATTCTTCTTTCATCTTTATTTTTTAAATACTGTTTGTATATATATAAGATTTAATTTCTATGCATATTTGTCATTTAAATACTTAATCTCATGTAGTAACCACTTTATATTGTAAATATTATTGTAAATTTTTATTAAGCCTTCATGTTAAAAATTCTGTGTATATCTTGTGTAATGTATATTTTATTTAGGTATAGTATTGCTGTGTACACCTATTAGGGGTTGTCACTTAGATTAGGATCTTTTGTTTTTATGTTTGGACCATTTTTAGTTACAACCTGTTGTGTGTACCTTTGAATAAATAAATAAATAAATAAATAAAATATTTTAAGGCTCATACATAAACCTAAAAATATTAGCTGAGTTTATTGCCAAAGACTCTCCTTGATTGGCGATCCGTAGACTTAATAATAATCTGGATAGACATATCCAATGCAGCTGAAATTTCTGAGTACGTCGTCTTAAGCCGTATTGATTTTGAGTACCTAATCCTATTTGATGTGATAGTGCTCCGAGAGGCAAATCATATCATACGAAGTTGCTTGTCCTATATAAAGTCAATAGGTTTGTTAATTCAATAGTAGGTAATTTATTAAAAATCACCTACTAACCGAATTCAAAAAAGGGAGGCTATGTTTACGATCCGTATATAAATAAGGTTGCAATTTTGAATAAAAAAAATCAACGAATCGATTTTGATTCGACAGTTTTTTTACTAACCTAATCGAAGACCACACATACCAATGGCAACAACGCTCAGCCAAAGCCTCAAAGTAACAGTATATTAACAAAGTTGGTCTGGTTACCAAAAAAATGATTTATCACTGCAGCACTCCTGTATATTGATTAAAAAAGTCTGCTCTTTGGTTCAGACAAAAAGCCCAGTTGTTCAAAATCGGTGACACGTTGCCACAGATACTAATTCTACTATCAGCGACTTGCAGAAACAAGTGCCCAAAACCACAAAAGTAACCAGAAAACTGAATTATTAGCTGTGCAGCATTGCAGTATAGAACAAGTGTAAATTAAAAATTTATAACACCCCCGACAAGTGAAGGTTACAGTAACTAGAAAAGAGCTGATAACTTTCAAACGGCTGAACCGATTTTCTTGGATTATAGCCAAGAACACTCTCGATCAAGCCATTTTTCAAACAAAAAAAACTAAATTAAAATCGGTTCATTAGTTTAGGAGCTACGATGCCACAGACAGATACACAGATACGCACGTCAAACTTATAACACCCCTCTTTTTGGGTCGGGGGTTGATAAAAAAATGCTTGATCGTTCTGAGAAAAAGGGCAGTTGATCAAAATTGGTGACACCACGGATACGAACAATTCTACTATCGGCTACTGGCAGCAACGCCTGCCCAAAACCACAAAAGTAGCAGTATATTAACAAAATTGGTCTGGTAACCAGAAAACTGATTTATCACCACAGCACTGCAGTATTAAAAACGTCCGCTCTCTTCCTGACAAAAAGCGCAGTTAAGTGCATCCGTAGAGCTTTGTTCCCGGATTATGGGACACGGTGACACCGATTCCACGGAAAATAAAATAATTTTTCCATATGTTTTTACTGTTTAATATTTTACTTGCAAAATCCGCCTTCGTCCGTGTGAAATTCGTTTTCCCGTGGGACGAAGATGTTTTACCGGGATTAAAATACCTTGTGACTATTTCCGGAAGCTGTTTCTTTGGCGGTGACAGGCTGGAAAGAAAGAAAAACGTTTATTTTGTAAATTTTGTCCACATCACATGTTATACCTATCTATAAGTTGGTCATCCCGGCGCTACCTCCACTTGAGTATTACAGCCAAAATAGGTACCTCAAACAGAGAAACGCCGGAATAAACTGTGTCATTTGTGGCACAACCCGAAAAAAAGTTTGTAGGCCGTGTACATACGCAAGAGCATACAGCGTCCCTTTCCCTTCATCCTGGGAATCTTTCTGCACTAAGACGTAGCCGTACTTGACAAACGTGAGACCGCTGGTGTGGCTGCTTGCAAGATCACTCCAACCAGCCGAGTTCACTTCAAAATCCAAGACACCCAGGGTGGCTAGAATTTTGGGGAGTATTGCTGGGGAGTCAATGTAGGCTTCTCGATAGGCAGACACACCACTGCATTTAATCAGTACATGTTCCGGTGTCACGTCACTCTTCATATATGCTCTGCATAGAGGGTTGCCTAGAATATACCGGTGATACCTAGAATGGAGACTCAGCTGCAGTAAATATGTCGATTATTAATTCTACGGATCACCAATCAAGGATAGTGCCTACAACTGTCTTAAGCTTCCTTTACTTTAATTGCACTAGTTTCTTAGTAAGGTATTGGTTGGGGCTGGGTACAGGTAAGGTACAGGTACCTATACCTTACTGGTGGGTAGTGTTTGCCCATAGTTCGGCATGTACCCTTAGTTCATTTTCTTGATAGGGTTTGTATTTTCTGAACGGTAATCAAACGATTGGTTCCTAGTACCACTGTCTTCAGGGTTGAGGGTCGCCGTGCCAGCCTAATATAGCTGTTGCCTTAAGATGCAACGACAGAAACTACCAGTACATCATAGCAGAGATTTTATTAAAGGAAATAGCGTTTCTTAGTGCACCCGGAATCCATTTTACACGACACTCATCTTTAAACCCGTTTATATGACTTACAGTTTTCCGAATTCCCCATTCCCTGAGGGAGTCACGTTAGCTCGTTTAATCATCGCACATGTAGCGCTCTGGAGCCGGCAAAGAGTTGAATTACCGCTCTCACCTCTCGGGATTATTTTAAAATCCCTACTAATGTAACTCGAATTTATAACCAGTTTCAGAACGCCGTTTAAATTAACCGATAACTCGATAATATTATATAATCGTTCGAAAATATTCTCGATAGCAACGACATTCCGTACCAGTGGTAAATTCTCATGACAATTTTTAATTTTTTTATTATTATTTTTAAATGTCTCAAGTTTTAAACATGTTATGGGCTATGGCATACGAAACATTTCGTCCAGAAATAAGTGTTTGTCAATGAGAGCCGTTTGCGTCCAGCGGATAATTATCATCATCATCATCATCAGTCTATTTGTTAGACTATAGAGCTTTCCGTGGGCATGCTACAACACATTTAATTACATGCTACAACACAGTTATTTGTTATGCTGCAAAGTTGTTAATTGGTGCGAGTATTATTGAATTCTGAGCAAGCGAATGACTCTAAGGTTCAAAAATAGAAATCTGAGCGCAGCGAGGAATTCAAAGACACGAGCACAAATAATTTTGCAGCCGTTGAAATACAACTTTTCACCCTACTGCAGCGAGGAAAATTACTAGATGCAAGAATGTAAGAAAATTTTAAGGCAAGTGCGTTCGGAGTGAATAAAAACTTTATACTTACTAGAAATAAAAAATAAGGTACGCCATCCATTTAGACCATGCATCACGTTCAAATTTCAAATGACTTGTCCACGTCTAGCGGTTAAAAACTTTTCAAATAGATTTCGAACTACAAAAAAAAGCTTAGTGAGATGAAAATAATAAATGAGCGTTAAAAATTTCTGCTTTATTTTTCTGGTGAGTAAGTAGGTACGTGGAATGGAAGCCAATTTAGAATGCACCCCACAACAAAGTCGGTCAAAAACAAAGTAAATAGCAACGCTTGTTATAATTTATACGGGCTGAATGCGTTTGGACTTTAGACCCTCTTCCCCGTCTACCGCCTTTGTTTGTTATGAAAGAAAATTACTTTGTTTTCTTGCATTTCCAAATGTGAATGTATTTTCCTTGGGAACCTGAATGTAATTGTATTCGAGAAACAATAGTTCTCGTTTTATTAATTAGCAAAACAAACTAACAATGGATCCTTTCTGTTTTACCGTGCAAACGAATCTAGTTGAGGTTTTGAAGATATTAAAATGGACATGCACCCCTCACTACTACGGGATCTCTAAACAGTAGTCCATATTAGCCATAATTTGAAGGCTTTTGTATTTATCGATAGATAGATAGAACACTTTATTGCACACAAAAACACAACACAAAAAGAAGAAAACAGAAAAAAAACAATTGTGTGCAAAGGCGGCCTTAATGCTTGGAGCAATTTCTACCAGACAACTTCTGTAGGAGATCAGTCCTATATTGTAAGGACCATTACATCCTATTTTACGTGTCTGGACCCAGGTTATTGGTGTCTGACCCCCCCCCTCCCCTCCCGTTCCTCCTCCGTTCTCCCACCAGTTAAATGGACATCTCAGTTGATCGTTGGAAAAGGTAGGTCTGCTTTCGTGAACCCTTAGTAGTACCGATATTCAGAGGAATAACATTGGAGCGGCGAGAATTTTTAACTCGCCGTAAACGCCCCGGCGCCAATGATCGTAAAGCAAAGGTATTGCTCAGCCAGCCTGATCCGCTTCGAACCGGATCGCTGGCTATGTAACGGTTTTGTTACCAGGACTAACACCTGTGCTTAATACTAAGGGTATTAGGTAAAGGCTAGATTTGGAGATTTCATGAATTTGACGACTAATTCTAGACGCATCTGCCCTACATTATAAGGACCATTCCATCCTATTTCCCGTGTCTGGACACATATTACTGGTGTCTGGATCCTCTTGCCCTGAAATCATAAAACCTTTTTTTTTTGGGAGAGAGAGGAGTGAGGTGAGAGGAAAAAAGAAGAAATTCATTAGAATAAAAATAGAACGGCAAGAATTTTTGACTCGGCGTAAAGGCCCCGACGCCAATGATCGTAAAGCAAAGGTATCGCTCAGATTTTAATTTAGTTTTTTTTCTTTGAAAGGTAGCTTTGATCGAGAGTGTTCTTAGCTATAATCCAATAAAATCAGTTCAGCCGTTTGAAAATTATCAGCTCTTTTCTAGTTACTGTAACCTTCACTTGTCGAGGGTGTTATAATTTTTTTATTAACACTTGTGATATGTATAGTTTTAGAATTCTGTGGGTAAACAGATTTCCCTTTGAAGCCGACTCGGCTTCTTTTTATTAACCCCCGACCCAAAAAGAGGGGTGTTATAAGTTTGACGTGTGTATCTGTGTATCTGTGTATCTGTGTATCTGTGTATCTGTGTGTCTGTGTATCTGTGTATCTGTGTATCTGTGTATCTGTGTATCTGTGTATATGTGTATCTGTGTATCTGTCTGTGGCCTCGTAGCGCCTAAACGAATGAACCGATTTTAATTTAGTTTTTTTTGTTTGAAAGGTGGCTTGATCGAGAGTGTTCTTAGCTATAATCCAAAAAAATTGGTTCAGCCGTTTGGAAGTTATCAGCTCTTTTCTGGTTTTCTTATTACTTTTATCCCAGGACCACCAGAGGTTACGTATTTTCTGACACAGGAAATATGTACGATTGAGTAGTGTTAGTAAGTACTAAGAAAGCATGCCTAGCCTACGTGCTAGCTTGCTTAGACGGCCAATTTTCAGGTATCTGATAATCAAGGTACATAAAAACATTACTTACCTCACGTGAATTCGCCAAACTGATTTTTACGTATATTTTAGGCAATATCCTTAAAAATATGTCGCCGATACTCCCAGACACTTCCCGCGTCGGCCGTATTGCTTTGCAGACGCTTTAAGGCTCCCAAAATAAGTAATTACTTAACTGCACGTAAATTCTGATGCTCCATTTTTATATATGTCCACCAGACAACTATTTTAAAACCTTTTACAAGAAGACAGACCGATCCAGAGGGCCAATCATCCCCTAAATTCAATTTTAATGCCTCTGTGGGTTTGAGCGCGAGGGCATCATTATCTACGCGCATGAGACTGAGTAAGACATGTATTAGGATATATTGACTTCTCTCTCACTCTCTTATAGTTTACTTATGTCAATTAATTATTAATATTAAAAAAATCTGCTAAAAATTAAAAAAATTGGAGAATTTACGTGAGGTAAGTAATGTTTTTATGTACCTTGATTACCTGATACCTGAAAATTGGCCATCTAAGCAAGCTAGCAGGTCTGTAGGCATGCGTTCTTAGTACATAGTAACACTACTCAATCGTCCACATTTCGTTCGTCAGAAAATACGTGACGGCTGGTGGCCCTGGGATCTTTCACTATTGTAACAGAGGTTCATAATATTATGTCAATTGGCAAATGTCAAGTTGTCAAGATGGACGTTGCCTAGATACATAATTATTTATTTGAAAATAATGTTTTGGAAAACTCCGATACTTTGGATCGTAGGCGCGGAGTTTCTAATTTATAAAATATTATAATCACAGTTATACGAGAAATCATCAATTCAATTATAATATCCAACAGTCAACCAAAGGCCACGAACAATCAACCCAAACCCAAACCATAGTCAAACTATTTTTAGGGTTCAGTAGGTATCTGTAGAAAAAAAAAGATGTTGTAGGTAGCCTCGACTGTTGTAGTCGCGTAGGTGTGCATGGCACCATTAAATATCGTAGGAGGCGATGACCCCCCGCGCGGCTGAGGTTCCCGCATCGTAGTCGCTTTGTCGCGCAGGTTTGGATGATGCATTAGGCGCACCTTCTTTTTAACCCCCGACCCAAAAAGAGGGGTGTTATAAGTTTGACGTGTGTATCTGTGTATCTGTGTATCTGTGTATCTGTGTATCTGTGTGTCTGTGTATCTGTGTATCTGTGTATCTGTGTATCTGTGTATCTGTGTATATGTGTATCTGTGTATCTGTCTGTGGCCTCGTAGCGCCTAAACGAATGAACCGATTTTAATTTAGTTTTTTTTGTTTGAAAGGTGGCTTGATCGAGAGTGTTCTTAGCTATAATCCAAAAAAATTGGTTCAGCCGTTTGGAAGTTATCAGCTCTTTTCTGGTTTTCTTATTACTTTTATCCCAGGACCACCAGAGGTTACGTATTTTCTGACACAGGAAATATGTACGATTGAGTAGTGTTAGTAAGTACTAAGAAAGCATGCCTAGCCTACGTGCTAGCTTGCTTAGACGGCCAATTTTCAGGTATCTGATAATCAAGGTACATAAAAACATTACTTACCTCACGTGAATTCGCCAAACTGATTTTTACGTATATTTTAGGCAATATCCTTAAAAATATGTCGCCGATACTCCCAGACACTTCCCGCGTCGGCCGTATTGCTTTGCAGACGCTTTAAGGCTCCCAAAATAAGTAATTACTTAACTGCACGTAAATTCTGATGCTCCATTTTTATATATGTCCACCAGACAACTATTTTAAAACCTTTTACAAGAAGACAGACCGATCCAGAGGGCCAATCATCCCCTAAATTCAATTTTAATGCCTCTGTGGGTTTGAGCGCGAGGGCATCATTATCTACGCGCATGAGACTGAGTAAGACATGTATTAGGATATATTGACTTCTCTCTCACTCTCTTATAGTTTACTTATGTCAATTAATTATTAATATTAAAAAAATCTGCTAAAAATTAAAAAAATTGGAGAATTTACGTGAGGTAAGTAATGTTTTTATGTACCTTGATTACCTGATACCTGAAAATTGGCCATCTAAGCAAGCTAGCAGGTCTGTAGGCATGCGTTCTTAGTACATAGTAACACTACTCAATCGTCCACATTTCGTTCGTCAGAAAATACGTGACGGCTGGTGGCCCTGGGATCTTTCACTATTGTAACAGAGGTTCATAATATTATGTCAATTGGCAAATGTCAAGTTGTCAAGATGGACGTTGCCTAGATACATAATTATTTATTTGAAAATAATGTTTTGGAAAACTCCGATACTTTGGATCGTAGGCGCGGAGTTTCTAATTTATAAAATATTATAATCACAGTTATACGAGAAATCATCAATTCAATTATAATATCCAACAGTCAACCAAAGGCCACGAACAATCAACCCAAACCCAAACCATAGTCAAACTATTTTTAGGGTTCAGTAGGTATCTGTAGAAAAAAAAAGATGTTGTAGGTAGCCTCGACTGTTGTAGTCGCGTAGGTGTGCATGGCACCATTAAATATCGTAGGAGGCGATGACCCTCCGCGCGGCTGAGGTTCCCGCATCGTAGTCGCTTTGTCGCGCAGGTTTGGATGATGCATTAGGCGCACCTTCTTTTTATTTTATCTGCTTGAACTCAGCTTATTTACTTTGACAAAATACGTTTAAAATTCATCATCATCAGGATCAACCCATCGCCGGCTCACTACTGAGCACAAGTCTCCTCTCAGAATGGAAAGCTACCACACTGGCCAAGCACGTATTGGCACACCTCACGCACCTTTGAGGGAGCATTATGGCTAACTCTCAAGCATGCAGGTTTCCTGACGGTGTTTTCCTTCACCACTTCGTTGTCTGTCTGTGTGTCATCTTTCAAGAGTATCAAAACTTATAAATTGGGTACTTCCCGTTTACGTAGAATCATGAAAGGCAGGTAGCAATATCTTATAGCCCAAGCACTCTACTCCTGTGGCCCAAGTAAAGAGAAAAATCTGACAACTGAATTGTCATTACATAAAAAAAAAACTTGTACGGAACTCTTCATGTGTGAGGCAGACTCGCACTTGACCGGTTTTTGAAAGTTATGTCAAATAAAAATTTGACATGCAATAACAAACAAAATGAAATACACGCCACTTTATTCCTTATTTCATCGGGTGAAAGTCGATTTCAATTTAATCGTAGGTATATCTTGAAAAGCGAACTATTATACGACTACGTAAAATGGGTACATTTTTAAAGCAACGACATGTTAGAAACAGATATTTCGTTTTGGTCGTGTTAAACTATGTGAGTCATTCAGATAATTCTTGATTTAGTGATGTTCGGTCAAAAATATTTCATGGAACGTATAATTAACATAACATTGATGTTACTTTTGAAGAGATATTAGCTGCCTTATTGGATTTATATTATTATAGAAATTGGGTTTTAGAATGGCACAAATAAACGGTAATTTATGAATAAAGTTTAAAAAGCGTGAAATAAAAATTAAATTAAAAATTTAAAAAACCCCCGACACATAAACCTCTAAAAAGTAAAAAAATAATAGGTAAATATGTATGGGCCCTTTAAGAATAGTATAAATAGTAAAGTTTTATCCAAGCGCTCGTTGCGTCGGGGGACCGCTAAAGTTAACAAAAACTATTCTTTCTACAACAGATGACTTTCATAGTTTATCATAGGTAGCGGTCCCCTGGCGCAACGAGCGCTTGGATAAAACTTTACTATTTATACTATTCTTAAAGGGCCCATACATATTTACCTATTATTTTTTTACTTTTTAGAGGTTTATGTGTCGGGGGTTTTTTAAATTTTTAATTTAATTTTTATTTTCATTCAATAGGTGAAAATGAATTTCTCTCATTATTGCTTTGAACTTTGTTGTCACTACGGAAAATGTATTAACTAAGGAAATTCATCATCACTCCTTTTTACGATTTTGAACTCTAGTCCAATAGGACCAAAGTCAAATTTCGATTACACGGCTTGTCACAAAAGCTTTGAAATTGTAGTGAGGTTTTATGAATAAAAATTTTTTTGGAGATTAAAATCGATCAACGAAATAATTTCTCTTTTTTTCTCTTCCGTTCTAGCATTTAATGAACGCTATTGTGCACAGAAATAATGAAATGTTCTTTTGGTCATCTGTTTTTATTACTTCCTGTTTTTGATTTTCAGTTAAGTACTATAATATTTTGTTTGAGAAATAACTTGGTAAACATTTTGTAAAACAATTAATTGAAATCGGAAAAATTTTTGATAAATAGAGGTTTTTAGACATACTTTTCTAGACAGTTTGTGGCAATAATTTATAACACCCCCGACAAGTGAAGGCTACCTGCAGTTAAGGAGCTACGATGCCACAGACAGATACACAGATACACACGTCAAACTTATAACACCACTCTTTTTGGGTCGGGGGTTAAAAAATAACGACCACCAGTGTTTTAGTAGGTTTCTAACTAGACTACAGGATGGAACCATACTTGTGTATGTTCTGACACGCACTTTTGAGTACGGAACGCAAAGGCTGAGATCTATAGAGCGCACTTTGACTTTGCTCAGACTTAAGACTCTTTTAAAACGAGACAACACTATACCGCTGGCATAAATCTGTCTCGTTTTAACTGAAACTTAAGTCTAAGCAAAGTCAAAGTGCGGTCTATAAATTTCAACCTAAGATCGAGATCACTTAGACTTGACACTGTTAAAACGAGACAGCGTTATATCGCTGGCATAAATCTAACTCAGTTTAACAAAAACTTAAATCGAGCAAAGTCAAAGTATAGGGGTAAGCCTAAGTAGCTATAAAGACATTTTTATCACCCATAAGTAACAAGTGTAAATTAAAAATTTATAACACCCCCGACGATCCAAAGTATTTGAGTTTTCCAAAACATCATTTTCAAATAAATAATTATATGTATTTAGGCAACGTCCATCTTGACAGCTTGACATTTGTCAATTGACATAATATTATGAACCTAACGGTTATCTAACCTTCTTTTCTACAAGAAAACTAGAAAAGAGCTGATAACTCTTAAACGGCTAAACCAATTTTTTTGGATTATAGCTAAGAACACTCTCGATCAAGCCACCTTTCAAACAAAAAAAACTAAATTAAAATCGGTTCATTCGTTTAGGCGCTACGATGCCACAGACAGATACACAGATACACAGATACACAGATACACAGATACACAGATACACAGACACACAGATACACAGATACACACGTCAAACTTATAACACCTCTCTTTTTGGGTCGGGGGTTAAAAAAGAGCGATAAATCGTGACAGCTTATTTCTCATTTCACCTTTTGCTATCGGGCAAGATTTGCACGCTCCAAGGAAAAAGAATGAAAACTTTATTGCTCCATCCGGACATTGAAAAAGGTAAGGCATATCTGTCGTTTCGAATCTGACCGAACTTGGTCCCCTTTTCACGTGCACTCTACTGGGCATTGTGACAGGCAAAGATCTTTTGACGACCTCAAGACTCGGAATGTAGATCTACTGAGAAGAGTCGGCAAGAAATTCAGCAGTTTTACTTTAAAAATAGTCGAATAGTAGAGTGTTTGATGTTATTTTTGTTAAAGTCGGTTAAAACCCCGAAAAGATAAAAGCTTTTGCTGGTGTACGAGTGAATGTGTGTTTTCCGCTGCAATTGCATTTGATTACGTCAACGGGTTCGGCCTTATCAAGCGAATCAACTGCGCTGTTTTCACTTAACGAGACGAGTGCGATGCGACTTATCGTACGATCCTATTATACAAACTTTCAATTACCTAAAATCCCAGTACTTTACGGTCTATTTAGTGGTAGAGGTAATAAGGAACAGGATTGTGAAGTTTTGAGATTAACCTACTTATTAGGAACTATTGCGTAAGTTTGCTTACAAATAAGAAACTAATAATTTTATCGAGCAACAAAATAGTTGTTATTAGATATTATATATGTCAAAAATATACACTGAATAGCTTGGATTTAGATCAGAGATCGGATTAGTGCGTAAGCAATATCCGAGTTCAGTCCGAGTTTTTTATACGTGTATTTTCACGGACTCGGATTGGATGAGTGTTTGAGAGAATGTCGTACAGTAGAAACGGCCTGACCAGCTCTACGGAAATTATAGCCCGGGACGGCAAGAGATATTGAAACGTACAATTTAAAACGCCATTGTTTCACCGTTGAACTTTTTTAAAAGGCTACAAAATTGACTTTTTTTAATACCATTCTTTTTGGGGAGCTTAAAAATGGATATTGAAAATTTATGGATTATGAGATGCATTTTTTAATACGTAGACATTAGAAGACGAATTTGCAACAGACTGCTATTTGAATGCAATGTTATTTCAAAGCGAAATAACTTGTTATTTCGTAACGAAATTGCGTAAAATATAACCTATATTACATCCACGGAAAGAAGTCAGTGGGCGTTAACCACCAACACCAACTAACATGTTTTTAACCCCCGACCCAAAAAGAGGGGTGTTATAAGTTTGACGTGTGTATCTGTGTATCTGTGTGTCTGTGTATCTGTGTATCTGTGTATCTGTGTATCTGTCTGTGGCATCGTAGCGCCTAAACGAATGAACCGATTTTAATTTAGTTTTTTTTGTTTGAAAGGTGGCTTGATCGAGAGTGTTCTTAGCTATAATCTAAAAAAATTGGTTCAGCCGTTTAAGAGTTATTAGCTCTTTTCTAGTTTTCTTGTAGAAAAGAAGGTTAGATAACCGTTAGGTTCATAATATTATGCCAATAGACAAATGTCAAGCTGTCAAGATGGACGTTGCCTAAATACATAATTATTTATTTGAAAATGATGTTTTGGAAAACTCAAATACTTTGGATCGTCGGGGGTGTTATAAATTTTTAATTTACACTTGTTATAGTTACAATGTTAACAAACATGTTTTCAAAAAACATGCCAAATTCAATGCGAAAATATTTTCAAAAAACATTCCAAATTCAATTCGAAAACATAGTTTCATTTGTGATTGGTTGGTGAATCAAAATGGTTAACGCCCACTGAGGTTTTCGGTTTTGTGGATCTGTTATTTTGTATGTGTTTAACTAACAGAGAGAACCCTATATTAACTTTTTTCCAAGGATAAAGCAGATATAGGTATTGATATTTTTTTTAAATAAAAATAGCGAGCAAGCGAGCAGGCGGGTCACCTGATGTTAAGTGATTACCGCCGCCCATGAACATTTGCAACCAGAGGAACGGTCAATGCGTTGCTGGCCTTTCAGGAATTACATAATACTAGCTGACGCCCGCGACTTCGTCCACGTGGATTTAGGTTTTTCGAAATCCCGTGGGAACTCTTTGATTTTCCAGGATAAAAAGTAGCCTATGTGCTAATCCAGGATATTATCTCGACACCTCCCACGTAAGTTGTTGTATCCCCAAAACTACAACTTTTCAGTAGAGCGTTTTAAAGATATAAATTGAAATTAAAGCTCCATTTTTCAATATATTTTTGTGAAATTCGGTATTTAGCTATAGTTTACAGTACTTTAACATATTCTGAAAGATAATTCATAGAAATACTTCACATTTCTGAGATTTTGTTCATACAACATTTTACGGCGTGTTTCATCTTTGTAAAATGTTGTATAAGATACTTACAACAAATTACGCTGGAAAAAACGGGTTGAGTGTCATCGTATGTGTTAAATACATCAGTGTACGTCGTTTAAAATTTAAAAAAAATGTAGTATGTGTAGTCCGATTCATCATTTCCAACCAATGGAAGTCCACTACTGGACATAGGTCTCTTGTAGGGACTTCTATATGCCACGGTCTTGCACCACCTGAATCCAGTGGCTCCTTGTGACTCGTTTGATGTCGTCTGTGCACCTAGTGGGAGTCTGTCAACGCTGTGCCTTACAGTGCGAGGTTCCAGCACCTTGGGACCTCAAGGTCCTTCGAATTACACTTCAGCTTCGCAACCCATTTATGCCGGTTACTCTGATTTTCCTACCGATATCCACATTCCAGATTCGATCACGTAGAGAAACTTCAAATATAGCCCGCTTAGTGACTCTGAACTTTCTTATGAATTCCATTATAATATGTGACCATATTATCTCGGATCCATAATATGTCATCACTGGTAAAACGCACTGTTCGAAGACTAATTTAGTTTCCGTACACTGCCGCCGAGTCGGATTCGTTGGCTGACCTGTTTCTTGAAATTGCACTTACCTACCTGGTCTAGGTACCTGTTCCAGGCTCACACTTTTCTATAATTTCGAGTGCAGAGCCCTCAACGATTACTGGGTGGGCCGAGACATAAGAATTAGACACAATTTTCGTCTTACTCATGTTCATTTTCAGGCCCATCTGTTGTGAAACTTTGCAAAGGTCATTGAGCTGTAAATGAAGAAACTGGAAAACCCAATGAGGTTTCCCAGAGTTTCTGCGATAGTGACTATGTCATCGACAAATCGAAGGTGAATTTCTTTTGATGTTAATGTCAACTTCATTCCAATCCAAGCTTAAACATAAGGACGTCTTCCAAAGCAGTGGTAAAGAGTTTCAGAGAATTAGGTCTCAATGTGCACCCTGTCACTGCAATTGGACTGGCCTAGTCTGGTCCTATATGTCGACTGACATGGTGTTTTCGTACAGGATTCTATTTCAGCATTTGTATGAACAGGCAGTTGTTTCAGCATCTCAATAGCGACCTTAATACAGCCCCAGTTTCCACCAAATCAAAAACTTTCTCATAGTTTACAAACGCTTAGCAAAGTGGCAGATTATTATAATAGCCTTCAGTTATATTATGCATAACATGTCGCAGCTTATGAATGTGACCTATAGTGCTTAAGCTTTTTCAGAATCAAGCTTGTTAGGGATGCTGAAAGTCATCGAACTTATTATTGTGACGATTCATAATGACTTACGATAACAACAGCTTATAGACATGGCTTAGCAGCGAAATGAGTCTATGACTCTTCTTGAGTAATGTTTGTAACTTTGTAATTTCGTTATGCAATGAACTAGATTAATTTGAATATAAGATTCACTAACCTTTTGTGCCCACATTGCAACAAATAAACCATTACTTATTATTTATTACGGCATTATCGCCATGACGGGATTGAAAATCCCTTGGAAAAAGATTGGAAAATCGCTGAAAGACCTTAAGTACTGGTTTGCCACCCGCTTTCAGGAATTCTACTGTGATTCTGATATCACCGAGCGAATTTTTATCCTTGAGTTGTTTGAGAGCCATACTTATCTCGTATAAACTGGCATCTAGGATATCTTGGGTATAGTGTCCCGTCAATTTAGCTCTGGGATCTTTAGCCAAATCTTCAACAAGTCTTTGTATTGTATTGTGTTGTATTGTGTATAACTGTCCATAGAACTTCTCCACTTATTTCAAGAGCTTAAGTTTAGCTGAAATGAGGTGTTGTCAGTTTTTTGTCGTATCAGCATGCCCTGCCACGAAAGATCTGTCTGCTAAAGACAGATCTTTCGTGAATACTTTTGAGTTCCTCTTCCGCTCTATGGTATCTTTAAAACGAAATTAAAGATCCATAAGTCACGTGTTTGTACAATAGAGATCTGCCAGTAGGAAGGTGCATCTGCTGAAGACTACAGTATCATTTCTGGCCTTTTTCTGGCCATGAGCTTTAAAATCATAAAAAATATTTGTTATTTTTGGACGATAGGCCGTAAAGAAATTGGACTCCACCACCTGGCAGGTTCTACCAACCTATTTATTGGAAAGGTAGGCTCTGAAATTATATATTGTAGTAGTGATTTTTTTGTTAATTATATAGTAACCTAGTGGTATGATGAGCCGATTAGTTATTTTATTGACTATCATGAGTTTACGTCGCCATCAAACTAAATTTTAACATAGATTTATTATACAATGTCGTATGTAAGGAAAAAAACAATGTCATAGCATCGTAAAATATAGCATGTAATCATACAACAAAATTTTGAGAAATAAATGCCGAAGTAAAATGTTGTATGTATCACTTAACACAAAATTTATTATAATTCTGCAACGTAAACGGTTGTATGTCATCATACAATACTGTTTTTGGGTGTCCTCAACGACGTAAATTGTTGTATGTAATCTATACAATAGTTTAGCTTGGCATCACTATTAAATTACTAAAATACGATAATGAAATAAAAAAATGAAAACACAACCGTGACATATCAGTGTCTTGAGTTACAAACATTTCATCTGAAGTCCGGCGTGATCTGTTGTATCTGTTACATACGAGGCGCAAACGTGCGACTTCACCCCACATAAAACGTTGTAAAGGTCAATATGATATTTTACGTCGTCCTCGTTTGAAATACGCCTCATAAATACTTTAAAAAACAACATTTTTAGGATTTTTTTAAATTGAACATATAAAATACATAAAAATAGACATTGTTATGTAAAAAACGCAAAATGGCAATTTTGTGGCTTACAACAACTTACGTCGGAGGTGTCGATCTATCTCCATTCTGAATTTCAGCCAAATCCGTCCAGTGGTTTTTGCGTGAAGGAGTAACAAACATACACACACACACACACACACACACACACACACACACACACATACAAACTTTCGCCTTTATAATATTAGTGTGATTAATAAATTGTGACTAGGTAGTAGGTACAAAGTTCATACTAAAAGTTAGTTATAAAGCAGTAATGTGCCTTCCTATGTAGAGAATAGTCAAAGGCAGTATTCGGCGCAAGACTAAGATCGCCGCTTGTTAGGAGAACTCTATTTCAATTGAGTCTCCGACAGACTGTAGGGTACAGACGGATGTAAATCACCAGACCCGTTGCAGAAATTGTAGTTACTAATGAATGTGCCTACTGTACCAGGTAGGTGAAATACAAAATGTATTTCGGACTCTTGTTATGCGGACCAACCCTATCAAAAATCAAAGCAAATTATTTTTTTTATAATATAATAATCCATACTTAATATTATAAATGCGAAAGTGTGTCTGTCTGTCTGTCTGTATGTCTGTCTGTCTGTCTGTCTGTCTGTCTGCTACGCTTTCACGGCTCAACCACTGAACCGATTTTAATGAAATTTTGTACAGACTTAGGATACATTCCGGGGAAGGACATAGGCTACTTTTTATCCCGCAAAAACAATCAGTTCCCGCGGGATTCCTAAATACTCATCCGCTTGATCGATTCGTATGAAATTTGGTGCCGAGGTAGCTTGCGTCCCTGTAATTGACATAGGCAACTTTTCATCCCGGAAAATCAAACAGTTCCCACGGGATCTTTAAAAACCTAAATCCACGCGGACGAAGTCGCGGGCATCCTCTAGTATGTCTATAATATAATAATAGCCTAGACTAGATAAGGACTATTATGCAACAGACACTATTTCAAAATTAATGAAAACCTGAAACACCTATAACCATCGTGTCAGATATTCAAACGTTTATAATTAGATAAACTATCACCCCCAGTTTAGCTAGAGCCATTTTCTCTATGGGCACTATTATCTATGGCCGATTAGGACAATACGTCATACGCAAGGCAACCCGCGAGCGTGGATGAACCACAATATCTCATTTGAATAATATTCATGTTCGGCGTCGTTTAATTGCTCAATTAATTACTAATAACAAGCAACTCGGCTAGGAGTGGACATAAAGAAGTGATATTCACTCCCACACCCTCCAATTTATCGTCACCCACAAAGTAATGGTACAGCTATTGGTACTGTCGAACCTTGGCTAGATTCTCGACAACCTCTCAACTCATACAAGACAACCACAAGGCTCTGGAAACACTCGCCATGTCGAATAACATCACACTATGGTGGGCCAAAGGTCATGATGGGGACCAGGAAACGAGGCAGCGGACGACAAACTGACAAACTACTCTGCCTGGACAGAGGTAAACATCGGCAGGTGGTGGGACTAATAACAGGACATAGCATAGTCCACTAAACAAACACCTTTTAGTTATAGGTGTCACATATCAGGCTGGAGTGGACTTCGGTGGGGAGGGACAATGCACGCAAAATAGACGGAAACGTTTAAGTGCGGAAACCAGCCCAGAGAAAAGAAAGAAAGAAAGAAGGTACTGTCAAACGTCACTTGATTCTTGCCTTGTTGTCAGCCTTGTGACTAGAAACGTGAGCTAGAAACACTAATTTTAAGGAAGAACCACTAAAGAAGGAGTTTCTTTAGTTAGTTTATGAATAAATAAAACTATATCCGTCCTTGGGCTATCGTTGGCACATTCGGGTGCATAACCATAAAAACGTATGGTATAATATATGGTATAACTTCTCTTCTCCCCCTGGAAGTCGAGCGGCGTAGCTTTTTGAATTACTGATATGCATTAAACAGCAAACGTACATTGAATTTAGCAGCGCAGCGCAATTATGTGTCACCGAATTCTAATAACTAAGTTGTTAGTTTGGAACGCAAACACAAAGCTTTGTGAACGAATTTTGTAATTTGTGTACCAAGTTTCGCTTATAGGCGATAGAATACCAATAAATGTTTGCGGTTTCGTTCGAATACTGTTCAATGTTTATATGGAGGTATATTTCACTGGCCAGAACGTCGGAGGTTTAACAGGGCTCTCTCCGTCACTTACTCCATACAATCGTAGTTCCAATTTCATTTGAATATTAAGCAACCCAAGTCCGTGAAATTTTGCAGACATATTCTAGAAACTAATATCTGTGCCTGTGGTGTTTAAGATTTTTCTAAAAATATGTAGTTTGAAAATTGCAGGAGCTCAAAGATTTGTATGTGAATTTTTAAGACCGCGTAACTTTGAAACCAAATATTTTAACAGAAATCTGGAAAACCACAGCCATAGATATTAGCTTATGGAATAGGTCTGCAAAATTTCATGGACTTTGGTTGCTTAATATTCAAATAAAATTGGAACTACATTTGTATGGAGCGAGTGACGGAGAGACACCTCTTCCGGGAACGTTTCTCTAATTTTTCGGAGTTCACTTGCTTCACCGTTAAAGCAAGTGATATTTAATTGCTTAAAACGCACATAACTGAAAAGTTAGTGGTGCGTGCCCAGGACCGAACCCCCGACCTTCGATTAGGAGGCGGACGTTCTAACCACTAGGCTATCACAGCAACTTTAATTTGACATTGATTGTTCTATATTGCTGTTGCACTGAGGGATATAAAAATATTTTTCATAGAAAACCTTCTATGGATTAAAAATCACCCCCCACAGCTTAACCCAACTGTTACAGATTTCTGTATTCAATCCGCGAGCAATGTCTACGCAAGTACAACCACGTTCTATACCTAGTTAAATTGTAATTCTGATTAACACTGAAGGGGCAGTACGAGGGCGGCTCGGTGCACTTTTATAACGGCTACAAAGGGGAACTTTCCTTTTAATCAACGGCCCGAGTAAGTACACTGCCTCATAGCCTTACAAACCTGTAGACAAATCAGCTGCTTGGTAGAGATTAATCCAGGCTGACTTGCCTATTCTTTCGAAAAACCGAAAGACGTTGGGCGTCCCAAGCTACTAGAATGGCGAACTCGTATTAGAAAGCGTAACGTTGGAAGACCCACCACTAAATGGGAGACGCAGCAAGAGTCGCAAAGAGCCGCTGAATTCAGGCGGCGCATGACTGTGGAGTGTGGAAGTCCCTTCAAATCCCCAGAAGTTCTATGTCGTTTTTTGGTTGATAATGACGATGATGATAAACCGTCCATATTGCGAACGAGGTGATAACCTATGGCGCTAGATTTTGGGAGGTGGCATGGCCAGGGTGCAAGACAAGCCACCACCCCCCATGGCCTCACCGACCTCGCGGTTAAATGGGCTGATATGCAGTGGGGTACCTGTCTAGTACTTTGCTCTTGATGTATTTCCCGGGATGCCTTCTTGACTCCCAACAAATTGTTCTATCTCTCTTCCTTGTCCTTGTGTGTCACTCTTCCCTTTCTGTGGCGGACGTCACGGTTACAGGAAATTGCCACACCCTATTATGGTATCTCCTGTTTCATCCTCTGCTATCTTCACCCCCTTACACTGCCATCCTCCTCGCTTGTCTTGTCTTCCTCGTCGTCTTCGTCTTCTCCATGCCTTCTTCTCCGTACCGGTCAAGAACAGGCGTAGGCAGGCGTGGGGGTTAACTCGTGCATCTCTTCTGCTACACACACACAGACACACACACCCACAGCCATTGCTACACACTCCACAATGTGTTATATGCCTCACCCTGAATATTTATAATCGCTTCTATAAATTAAAGAAAAATTTTGCGCATGCTTCGCTCGCATGACTTACTCTTAGGCTTTTATTTTGTAAACTAAAATAAATTGATAGGTCTAAAACGAATATTTTACTTTTCCGGAGGGAGTGATAAGGAAGTATACAAGTAAGTATTTAGTTAAGTGAAGTGGGTTTGAACTCTATAGGTATTGTTAAAGTTAAAACAAATATAGGAGATAAGTATACAGATGTCAAATATGTTTCCACCCAGTCTATAGGTTCCTAAGTCTATAGCAGCCATAAACACCGACTGACCTGTAATGCCTTTAATTTTATCGCACCAAATAACCGCTATTGTACTTAGGTAAATAATTTTATTTCACAATATAACTTCACTACACTAATGAATTGATTTTAATTTAGGTTTTTTGTTTGAAAGGTGGCTTGATCGAGAGTGTTCTTAGCTATTATCCAAGAAAATCCGATCACCCGTTTGAAAGTTATCAGCACTTTTATAGTTACTGTAACCTTCACTTGTCGGGGGTGTTATAAATTTTTAATTTACACTTGTTTGTCAAATATTAGATCGCTCGCGATCAATGTATCTAAAAATGTATGTAATAATAAAATTATTATATTCTATGCTCCACTAAAAAGTTTTAAATTTTTGTGTGGTTATATATAAAAGTAAATTTTTTCGAAAATTTTGATTACGCTATCTTGAAATAATATAGGCAATATTGAATATTGAATTTAAGGAGTTATCAAAAAATCTGTACTCCATCCTATATTTTATACTTCAATGACTCCACTACACATCTGTTTACGTTGTTCCTGTCAAACGGTAGCGTCAATTTTAATAGCCCTTGAGTGCAATATCTCTTGTTAGTAAGTGATAGATGGCATTGGACAAACGGGAGCTCTTCTTAGTCGCTTTGGTCGCGCAGGTTTGGATGATGCTTTAGTCTATAAAGAATTAATCATAGTCACTGCACGGATGGCTCTAAGCTCGAGTCTAATACACTCTAGCGTTTTTTTATTTGCTATCCAAGAAAAAATGTAATCACAGTAATTGGCCCATAACGGCCTCAACAGTAAATTGTAACCCGGTATTTATTTAGCGGCGCATTTTATACGTGCTATGAAAACTTTTAATTTGCGATTATGGGCGACTGTAAACACTGCGCTTAGGGAATAGGGGCGAAGATCGCGTGCGCTTCAACTTTCATTACTTCCTTCTTTACAGTGTCATTAAGTCATAAACTGAGGCTTTCCCTTGTAGCTAACATCCGTGCGGAAATGCTTAAAAGTTTAAGAAAAGAACTTCGGAAAAAATGTTTTATGTAAGTCGGAAGAAATTGTTTATTGCATGGGAATTAAACTTTTTGGTGGAAACTTTTGACGACTGCCTGGCTTAGTGATAAGCGTTGTGGTCTTAAAAGTGAAAGGTTCGATTTCCGGCAGGGATCATTTGTGAATTTATAAACTGTTACTGGTGTGGTGAGATGCTACGGCCGTGGCTAGTTCTTATCTGTGTTACCACCCTGCTGTCGCCAAGTGATATAGCGTTCCAGTACGATGCCATGTAGAAACCGGCAATCTTGACAGAATGGGCATGGCTATGAATTTTACTTCACTGCTGCTCGTGCGATTTCCTTTCAGGGATAAAAAGTAGCCTATGTGTTAATCCAGGGTATAATCTATCTCCATTCCTTTCAGCCAAATCCGCCCAGTAGTTTTTGCGTGATTGAGTCACAAACATCCAAACATCCACACTTTCACATTATTATTAGGATTTCTTCGAATGGACCATAGACTGCTTTCATCTGGAAAATCAAAGAGTTCCCACAAAAAACCTAATTCCAAAAAAGAAGTTCAAATAAAATTGCGAGCATCACGTCACCTAGTTAACAAAGCATAGTTTAAAATGCACTGGATTGTAATTTTAGACTACGGGGGATTAAGCCAAAGTGCGTTGTTACGAGTAGCTCCGAACCATACCTGCGCTTCATGCTTGCACTAACGTTTGTTATTCAGCCCCGAAGCGCGTGAGATAATCTAATGGAGATAGACTACTTTAATTTCGGAAAATCAAAAAGTTCCCACAAAAATCTAAATCCACGTGCAAAAAAGTCACAAGCATCATCTAATTAATAAATATTATGTTATTTTAGCATTAACATAGTTCAAGCTTTAGTAGCGTAGCTTTAGTTTTAAGTTACGTAATTGATTATCACCACTATATCGTACAAACCAATTTCGACCATCAAAAAGAGTACAATTGTACCTACTTTGAATAAATGATTTTGACTTTGACTTTAACTTCAAAACCCACTGGATTGCAATCTTAGGCTGCTAAGAATTAAGCTAAAGTGCGTTGTTGTCTCAGGACCATACCTGCGCTTCACCCCTGCATTAGCGTTTGTTATTCAGCCCCGAAGCGCGCGAGATAAACTACTTGTCATGTGAAATAACAATCTATCTTCTGTTAGAAAGTTACATTGATATACGAAATCCAATTGTAAACAATTAAAGTCTCAGATAGTAAAATCAACCCGTATAATGCAATGTGAATCGGTTGGAGCGCAAACAGCAACTGAAGCTTGTCGTTCCACGCCACGTCCTCGCCCTAGCGCCATCTTTTTCGTCTCGATGGAGGGGGCTCTGACGTCACGACCACAGCATAACCACCAACACCAAGCAACACCGAACGTGAGAACGAGTTGTTGCCAACACGGCCATGCTGCATGGTGCCCGCCCCGGGCACCCCACGAGTCGGGATAAAATTACTGCAAAATAAACAACCGTTAACACCTGATTCACATTACCTACTTGTAAGGATCCTTCCTAACTTCCTAAGGAATATTGCCCATTCATTGTCACTTATCACTTAACAATCATACGACAGCTCGCAACTTAACAAGATACCTCCACTATGTACTCGTAAGATCCAGGAATATTGTCCATTCGTTATCACTCATCACAACAACAGCTTTCAATTTAAAGAACAAAACAACCGCATCTAAAGGGACTTTGCCACACTTAGGGGACCAGATTTGTCGTAGTTGAAAACCAACTGCACTTAAAGAGCGTTTCGCTCACTTAAATGCAGCAAGTTGGTCAAGACCACTTGCACTTAAAGAATATTTCGCTCACTTAAGCGTACCAAGTTGGTGAAGACCACTTGAAGACCACTTGCACTTAAAGAACATTTCGCTCACTTAAGTGTACCAAGTTCACCTTCAAGTTCCAAACATCATAGAAGACCACTTGAAGACCACTTGCACTTAAAGAGCATTTCGCTCACTTAAGCGTACCAAGTTCACCTTCAAGTTCCAAGCATTATAAAAGACCACTTGAAGACCACTTGCACTTAAAGAGCATTTCACTCACTTAAGCGTACCAAGTTCGCCATCAAGGTCAAGCATCGTAGAAGATCGCTTGAAGACCACTTGCACTTAAAGAGCATTTCACTCACTTAAGCGTACCAAGTTCGCCTTCAAGTTTAAGCATCGTGTTCCAATGTGATATTATATATTCATGGTACAATATTCCCAATTAATTAATCTTCCAAAATTTTATCACGGCTCGCTGTATCAATTATGTTGCTATACATACTTAATTTTAAATAGATTACTCAACATAATACACAGGGTAGCCTTGCCAACACGGTTTTTAATACTCCATGAATATTCTTTAAAGAAGCAATGCATTAGCACTCACGATTAAAATCAGATCATACCTCTTTACTAAATCTCAAAATTCTTTACTAAATTCTGAACACATACTCAATGCCATAGCATCGTGCACCCACACAGTGCTCCGACACTATTCATCCACGTATGCCATCACCACACTATCTTTATCTACCGCGCATCCACGCAAGGGATCACCGGTGCCTAGTTCACCATAATACAAGTGATTTGATCTCATAAGAATCATATTTGATCTCATCCATTTTATTTTAACTATCAATGCTTTATTATTATAAACGGATCATTTGATTGTAAAGCTGGTGCTATCAAAGTTAACTTTAAATAATTATTATCATACTAAAACTATCACTTTTTAAACTAATCAATATCTTAACTGCAGTTATATTAATGATTTCACTAGTTCACTGCATTATTAATTACAAGGGTTGGTCACCAAATATAATCTTATAACCCACAAACTATTTTAATTCATGAATTACTCTAGTATCAAACAATAATAATAATTGGTATTTCATATTCCATATATGCAAATATTAAATTACGCTATCTCAAATAATTATTAGGCTAATTAAAAATGATAAACAGAGAGTCATGGATTATGAGCGACACCGATGCATGCCACTGCCAAAACCAAGACTTTCTTTTTAACTCATTCATCTGTCCATTCGCGCAGGGAATTCATCTACTGCCACTGTATGCTATTTAATATTTCTATTCGCACAATATACTCTTACTGTCACTCTTTATTATTTTCGGCCCGTCCTGATTATAGCACAGAATTGCAGCTGAGAGCATAAAAATGTTGCATTTGTCTACCCTCTTATTGTAATCTTTTTAATGAAAATTTCTCAAGTTAATAATACCCACTTAGCTATCCGGACAAGAATATTTCTTTGTTCAACGCAAATGTGAAGCTTTTACCCAAATTTGTAATATTAGGTATTAACTACCAACATAAATCATAGTTATTTTTTAAATATTATTCTAATTTGCATTATTAATGATATACTATAACTTTACAAACTAAATAAAGCTTCATTATCATATTATACACACCACAATCCGTAATTATTATTTGTTTTTGAAGCAGGTACCCAACAAATGCAACAAAACTTTTGAATTGAACAGACTAACTACAGGCACTAGTTCTAACTCTGAAGAGAAATATTACTTTCATCGTTACTAGTCTGTCTGTGTCTATTTTATTAAAATATAATGTACAATCCTTTTACCTTCGTTCTAGTTCAATCTAATTGACTTGTACATGTATACAAAACGGTTCTCTGTTTGGATGTACAAAAAATAGCTAAAATGCTTTCAGAGGTCAATGTGTATACGAGTCTACTACTATTACATTACTTTTCTCGGGAATAAACCAAATCGGATCACTCTGTTACATTCCGTCCAAGCAAGTTATTACTCCCTAGTACCCAATAGGTACATTCCTATAACCTAAAAATAAATTCGCTTAACGCAATTGAATCAAAAGGAATGTTAACACATTTTTTTTTATTACCTTTTTGTAATTTTGCTAAAAACCCTTGTATCAACAAAAAAATTCAGCTTTATCTTTAAATAGAAACCTTACGTAAAATTATTCATCTTGTATGCCAAAAGTACGCCCTAATATTATAACGCTCTAGTCAAACATCATATTGTAAAAGTTTACTTGAATTATTATATTATATTCTATTCTTTTATATTATATCATATTCTATTCTAGTCTAGTCTATTCTATTCTATTCTATTGTATATTGAATATTATATCGAAAAGGGGATGCTTATGTCGATGATCACGCAGAATATAAAAAAATAAAACTAAAACTTCATATGTAAATAATCTTTACTGTAATAATTTAAAGTTATTATCTATCTAATTAATTATTTACTTAGGTAGCACTAAGGTAAACCTGTACAGTACTTATTTAAAACTGCAACAAAGGCTCTTTTTTTAAATATTTACTGATTTAAATAACCTGTATAGCAATAATAATAGATGAAACAAAAGAAACAATATTTAAACAAAACTAAAAAAATGGCTAATCCAAAAATGTTACTACAGTGTGCATGAACTATTGAATGAATATACCTCAATTATACGATAATACGATATAAAAAGATTGTAATAACTTTGTTAACCACTTTTTATTTGTAAGTACTTTTTTTTTAAAGTCTGATTAATTATAATAGGACATAATTTGAAAACTCCCATAGTCTTTATTTATATGTGACCTTTTTATTTTATTTTTATTTAATGACCATATAATTAATTCATAATTTTTGCTATTCATATTTCATATTTCATAAGAATTGTAATATTACCTTTGATTATTTACATATGTTTTACTTTGCAACGCCCCAACGGGGTTTCATGTTGTAATATTATGATATTTTTTATTTATGATGTAAGACATGAATGTAAATAAAGAAAGAATAAAGAATTACCTCTATAAAGATACGAAAATTCTAAATATAAGTCACTCGTACGCGCTTCAAACTTGTATTCCTATCAGGAAAATAATAACAGGATATATACACTCCCAATTATGCTTTAAAAGAAGAACAATTACGAAAACTTCCCTAAAAACTAGTATTGTAAACGTATGGATGTTATTACTTACCCACACAATTATTCAATGTAGATAATATGAAGTACTAAAATGGATACTTGATATCATGTGCGTAAGTACCTACCATTGTAAATGTAAATAGCTGTAATTCCTGATATTTAAAAGGACTGTTATGCTCTTTATTGATAAATAAATGTTTTAAAACTGAAATCCCTTTACTGACGATTTTGATATGCGCGGACAACTACTTCCGGTATCTCTAAACGCCTCGTGACATGTATCAAAAATATACACTTTTTAACCCCATATATTATGTAACATTTACTTACAATTAATATAATAGCTTATTATTATAATAATAATATTGACATTTAATTAAGAGACATGTTACCATAGAAATTAATTCACTTTTTGGTCTCATCAGGATTATTTGTACGGATTATTCCTGATGAGTATTAAATATTTGAATGCTTATGAAGTAGAATATGAAGGTCGCTGCTTAGTTATAATTTTGAACTCAACAACTGATATTCAGCAAATAAATAAATTTCATTTCATTTCAGTATACGAGTTCGGGATTGGTTATCATGATTTATATCTGAGCTAACATTTCGCTTGTGAAGTTTGACTAACCTAAGACATTCTTCGATTACTTTTACCACTACCACTATAACATTTTAACTTGTTCGTCACGTATACTACCCACATGTTTAATATTTTTATTATAAAAACTTCTATGTAAATAACAAGCTCAATAGTCACACGTTTTAAATTATTATCTTCTAAGGACGTATATTACTGATTCTACTATAATAATTGACCCACTATAATTTAAATAATATTTTGTTCGAAAAAAAAAGTTGAGACAAACGTGAATTTAACATTTAGTTCCAAAATAAAATTCGAACAAACTAAAAATTAACCATTTTAAAACATATTCCTTTGAATTTGGAACTAAAAGACAATTTCGTTTACCGATCACTATTCCCACGAGGACCACTTATAGACTGTACGCAATATTAAATCGTGCCAGACTTTTAGCTGATACCTTCAACTTAGTTTAGTAACGAATTATCTCACCTGACTATACAAAAGTTTGAGAATACGATTTAGTAATTTAAACCATATTCACTTAATCTTTAATAATTATTCAAAGTACTCACAGTTTCGGTATCTTTACGAGATACCTTATTACGTTTCCATCGCGGCCGACGGTGTCCTGGCACTTGAAGACCTCTAGGTGGAAAAGTACGTTTGCGTTTCGACCGATTTTTCCTCAAAGCGTAAGTTACTACACACTTCTGATGTAAACAATTAAAGTCTCAGATAGTAAAATCAACCCGTATAATGCAATGTGAATCGGTTGGAGCGCAAACAGCAACTGAAGCTTGTCGTTCCACGCCACGTCCTCGCCCTAGCGCCATCTTTTTCGTCTCGATGGAGGGGGCTCTGACGTCACGACCACAGCATAACCACCAACACCAAGCAACACCGAACGTGAGAACGAGTTGTTGCCAACACAATATAGATTACGTAGATACACAGTTCTCTGCAAGTATCCAAAAAAAATTGCAATTTTTTATTGGTGTCAGGAATCTACTATTTTAGCTAGAATACGAATCATTACTAAGTGATTAAGTAGGCATATCCTGGAATAGGATTCGTCAATTATTATTGGTGTAAAGGTCGCTATGTTGCAATTTCAGTTTGAACTATGTACTTACCTACTTACCTACTTGTTTGGTAATTGTAGTAGTATAAAGCTTTATTGCAACAAAATACAGTAGGTAGATACATACTTATATTAAAAACAGTAATTGTGCTAAGATGTAAAGGCGACCTTATCACTAAAATTATTTTTTGAAACTAGGCCACCTGAACGTAGCAAACCTAGCAAACACTAAGAATACAAGAGGTTTATGCACAAAGCAGGATAAGGTATATTATTATACTTACATAATCAAACGTACACAATAGTTTACATAGATAAATAGGTATTACACTATAAATATCACAACTATAGGCACTATAAACTGTGTTTCTAGGTAGTTTAATATCAATGGGTGAGGTAACAAAACGAAAACTCGATTACGTCCGGGCAACACGAAGTTGCGATCGCAGCAAAATCAAATTTCCACTTTCTTTCGGGATTGAAAATAAAAGTTTTCTTGTGACTTTAAATGCTTTGTTATTGTGTCCTTTTTCTTGCAGTTTACTCTTACTGGTATCATTGGAAGAAATGGAACTTTGATTTTCAATATTTTCTCCTCGATTTCCAGTTAATTTTACTCAGAATCTACCACAGAAGACCTATAAGAATATAAAATGGTCGGCCTGTTTTTTTGTCTTTTCAGTCGATGAAAATAATTAAGTATATCTTTACTAGGTTTAGCTCGTGAAGAGCTCCGCGTGATAATCTAATTTGCAACTTAGATGATGTCCGTCCGATGATGAACTTAGATGATGTTATCCACATAGATTTGGGCTGTTTAAAATACGGTGTGAACTCTTTAATTTTCCAGGATCTAACTTTTTATCCTAGAAAATCTTAAGTAGGTCCATCTCTAGCATGTAAGTAATATTCATTATGGTTTAAAAAAAATCCTGGACACCCCTTGATTTTCCACGACAAAAAGTAGCTGATGCCCATCCTCGAGTACAAAAACACTACTACTATAATATTCTCTATAAAAAGTCAAAATCAGTTAAACGGATGAACCGTAAAACTTAGCAGATAGACAGATACACTTTCACATTTATAGTAATTGTATGAAAATCTTTGAGCCCGGATAACTTTAAACTACAGATAAGTACAGAAATCTGGTCAACCTCAGACATAGCTATTTGTTCTTAGAACGTAATAATATTATCTACAAAGGCTACAAAGTTCAGTTGGATTGATAGATATTCAAATCAGAACCTGACTACTTTTGTATAGAAAGCACGAGGAAAATTTATCACATTTCTCTTATCAAAAAGCACCCCTATTCTCAAAACAGTAATACACTGATGTATTTATTGAATAGTTACTTTACTGTATTTAATTCTGCTTAAACTTACACAGACAGTATAAAATACAGATGAGCAAGCGAAAAGAGCGACATTTAAACAAAATAAAATACGCTAGCACCAGCGCGGAATAAAGCCATGGTTAGACTCAACCTGATTGCGTTTAATATTGAAACAAAAGTCCTTTTTAACCCCCGACCCAAAAAGAGGGGTGTTATAAGTTTGACGTGTGTATCTGTGTGTCTGTGTATCTGTGTATCTGTGTATCTGTGTGTCTGTGTATCTGTGTATCTGTCTGTGGCATCGTAGCGCCTAAACGAATGAACCGATTTTAATTTAGTTTTTTTTGTTTGAAAGGTGGCTTGATCGAGAGTGTTCTTAGCTATAATCTAAAAAAATTGGTTCAGCCGTTTAAGAGTTATCAGCTCTTTCTAGTTTTCTTGTAGAAAAGAAGGTTAGATAACCGTTAGGTTCATAATATTATGTCAATAGACAAATGTCAAATGACGTTGCCTAAATACATAATTATTTATTTGAAAATGATGTTTTGGAAAACTCAAATACTTTGGATCGTCGGGGGTGTTATAAATTTTTAATTTACACTTGTTATATCTTCAGAAGGCCTTTGACATTCACAGTGTAACCATCGCAATCACCTCTAATTGGCTGACACTCGCTCACCATTGGCTGCAATGCATTGTTGCAAGAACTATGCCACAAAAGCCAACCAAGACAACTGAGATTTATAATGATCGATACAACATAGATCAACGGCAAATTATCATACTACTGTGCCTGGATAGAGGGAAATTTAGGAAGGTAGTAGGACTCATGACATAGCATAGCCCACTAAACAAACATCTTTGCGTTATAGGTGTCACCGACAGTCCTCTGTGCAGAGCCTGCATGGAGACCGATGAAACACCAACGCACGTGCTCCTGGAGTGCGTGCAGCAGAACAATGGGAGAGGCCATTTGAAATCCCCAACCTCATTCTATGAAGTCATCGGCAACATGGGCGGTCTACTCGACTTCTGGAGCGAGCTTGGATAGCTGGAGTGAAGATTTCAGCGAAGAGGGGCAATGCTCGCACAACACGTGAAACATTCAAGTGTGGAAACCAGCCCAGAAAGAAGAAGAAGAAGGAGAAGGATTCAAAAAAAGAATTCAAATTTCATAACATTTTTATTCAATTAAACTTTTACAAGTACTTTTGAATCGGCAAAATAATCTACCACTGGTTCGGAATCTACCGAGAAGAACCAGCAAAAAACTCGGCGGTTGCTCTTTTCAAGTATTCAATTTACAATAATATGCCATACTGTATACAAGCAATTGCAGCGCCGTGTATTGCTGGATTGATGCATATTATGAAGCATATATGAGACCCCGTTCACAAAGCATTTGCGTTGCACGTTTTTTGCGAGATAAATTTTATCGAATACGTAATAGCTCAAACATTGTGAACACAGAACACAGAATTTTAACGGTGTATTCAGTAACGCTACAACTTATTCGGTAAGAGTGATGCTGCAAAAAAACGTAACGTAATGCCGTATAAATGGCGCAGCGCATACGTTGTCACTACAGCGCCACGTTGTCTCTGACCGAGACTTTATACCGTCGGAAATTCACATGAGTGTAAACTTTAAAAACAATTCCGTGGATAAGCAAAGGGAAATAATGGCGTGCGTCGTTAACTGTAATCAACGCTCGCCGAAAATGTTTCACAATTCAATCGAGCGGCTGTTCATTTGGACCGTTTTATTAATGAGGA